>NC_090443.1:566872120-568090598 GCF_031143425.1 Pleurodeles waltl | reverse complement strand
TTCAAACTATCCAGACAGAAATGCCTGCATTCAGGCACCAGCGCACATAGGAGAGAACAGAAAAAAAATACTAAAATTGGTTATTCATCGCAAAATATCTCATAATTTTAATCAATACACTAGGATGAAGACCAAGATTAAAACCAGAAGGAAAGTAACAGATTGAGTTATGATGCTCAATTACTCTCAAAGAGCAGCAAACTACGGAGGACTATAACTATTATAGTACCTCTAAACCAGGGTCGACATGTTTCGCGTTGTGTGGTCCAACCAGATCCAATGACGTTTCATCAGGACCAATAACTAAAGATTTAATCAGCTCTTCTCCAAAATAAAGAAAAATCTCAATATAAAGGTAGGAAAAAAACGATCACTTACATTAAAGTAAACTGGCTCAGCCAAAGTCAGGTCGCCCTAGAAAACAAAGAGGTTATAAATACATACACCCAAATGTACCCCAAATGTGGTTGTAGAGGTGTATAAGTGAAATCCCTGTGTGATGGGTCATTAAAATGGTGCAACAAGGCAAGCTTACCATCCCTAAGTCGGGATCAGGCTCCTTGGGAGGCCCGTTCCAAGGACTCAGATTAACACTGTGCACAGTGAACATAAATCATCAACATAAGTTACCATAATTCTTATAACAGGGATGGTCTGTCAAGAATACAATGTGTTATTAGTATCAAAAACCCGTAAATGGCACATCCAGTAATAATGAAATAGGCACAAAATTGTATCAAACTGGGTATCCATGTACATACAATCAGCATGTCAGTACTCCTTTTCTATAGTCGTGTAAACTTAAACCTAATTCTGCTGTAAGTGAAAAAAGCTCAATAATGTAGCTGGCAAAAGTCCCTCGGTACTCACATATTAGTTCCTGGTCCATTGCTGAGGACCTACCCTCCAGAACGGCGTCCCGCATCAGTGTGCAGCGGGCGCTGTCGGAGCTTTTCAAAGACGCTGCGAACCCTGAAATTACTAATTCCCCAGGGTTCGCGCGGGTCTATGGGGCAAAAAAATTGAAAAAGGACTCCGTCAGGTCCAGGAGTCCAAATAAAGAAAGGACTCGCGATATAGTCAACCACGAGGAGAAATAGTAAAAATAACAGAAGGACTACCTGTTTACTAACGCAAGGCTCAGCTAGCCAAAGAATCTCGTAGACAGACTCCCAATAGAGTCTAAAAAGCGCCCAGAAATTAAGATATATATATATATATAAAGATAGGAGGGGCTCTCCATTGAGCAAATGATAAAAAATGTTTTTTAAATCTCCATGTTATTTGTGAGAGAATTTATTAAAGAGCAGTCAAGGGCTCTAATTTGATGGAGATTCAAATCTTGAGCCAAAAGGATGTATCAGACGAAAAAACTTTTTACTGACATGATAAGATTTATTTTCAAATAAACTCATAACAGCTGATTGGGGTGACCGAATGCATGCTACTCATTAAAGAGGGCTTTTTTGGGTAAAACGTATTGTATTACGAAAGTGAAGTCCAAGGAATGTCATCATTCAGACCTTGTATGTTGGTGCCTAATTTGAACACCCATCTTTGTTCAATTCTAAAAAGATACCCTGCATCATTTGGTCGAACTTTAGGTGCTTCTACTACCACCCACCAAAGGTCGTCAGGGGAGTGTGTAGCCTCCAAAAAATGTACACTGAGTTTAGTGGTGATTCTATTACATCGGATGTTACTTCTATGTTCGTTGATGTGGGTCTTAACTGGCCTGGATGTCATGCCAATATAACGTAAATACCATGGACACGTTATCATGTATACGCAATTCCTGGTATTGCAATTAGTATGTTTCTTGAGGCGCCAGGTCCCTATGGGATCTAGATTCAATGTCATAAGGTGCCTGGTGAGCGAACAGACATTACAGTTACCACAAGGGTGATGACCTTCAACTGGTGGAAGACCCCATAATGTATTTTGAGTGAAGGTGTCAAATTGATGTTGTGGACGAGTATGGACCACCATGTTCTTTATGTTAGCTGTACGTTTGAATGCAAAAAGAGGTCTTGAAATGTTGCAACCCCCGCTAGTGAGGATAGGCCATCTTTTACTAATCAATTTCTTAATTGAATTAGATAAAGGAGTATAAGTGGATACACATGTTATTCTGGTCTGAGGCACCTTATCAATGTTCACCAGTAAGGCATCCCTATTGTTATTTCTGGCCCTTTTTCGTGCTTGGTTAACAATTCTGGAAGGGTAATGACGTTCCAGAGATTATCCCGTAGAGATTTCGGATGGTGACTCTCATATAACAGAAGAGAGTTACGATCAGTTGGCTTATGATAAATCGTAGTGGACAGTTTTCCATTATCGATGGTGATCATTAGGTCTAGAAAGGGTAACTGTGTGGCAATTACAGTGGTTGTGAATTTAAAAAAAGGATCAAGAGTTTTGATCCAAGCTGTAAAATAATCTGCAGTTGACAAAGGGCCCTGCCATATAATTAAAATATTGTCAATGTAACGCCGCCACAATTTGATGTAGTTCTGATAGGAATTGAGTGGCGACAGGATGTACTTTTTTTCGAAATCATAGATATATTAGCAGGCCAGGCTAGGAGCGAATGTGCTACCCATCGATGTTCCTCGGACCTGATGATAAAACTGATCCTCAAACTGAAAGACATTTTCTGTCAGACCCAGTCTGGCACATTGCATAATGAAGGGAACCGGGGTGGAAAGAGAATTCGGTGTTTCCTGAAGAGCTGACTCAATTACCTGTAGTTATATATAGAATATTAGTATATAGTGCTTCAACATCCAAGGTGATAATACCTTGTACAGTTCCTGAGTCATTTATGGTCTCAATTAGATTGAGGACCTCTTTGGTGTCTTTCAGATAAGTGGAGGAACTCTTCACTAGCAGCTGTAAAAAATGGTCACAGAAGATTGATAACGGTTCCAAGACTGAACCTATGCCAGAAACAATAGGGTGTCCAGGAGGAGGTGTTATGCCTTTATGAATCTTAGGTAAAAAGTGTTTTTAAATGTAATTAATAAAACTACAAGTCCCAGAATTCAGAGGAAAACACAGTACTGGAGCAGCACATCACACATGGACCTAGGAAACCTGGCAGGGCTGCTGAGTTTAGCCTGCAGACATATGATGTTCAAGGACTGATATATTGAAGTATCACAGAATCCAGCAGCCTTGCCTGTGCAGTCAGGCTATTAGGCCTGAGCTTGAAGAGAGGCTTAACCATATTTTTAAACAGAAGGAACATTCCTTCCTGTTCAGGCAGCAGCAATCATTGTCCTCGACAGGGAACTGTTCTTTCAAGGGAAGAATTTTGTTAGAGGGGAGCAGAAATAGAAAAACGATTCATCTTCTATGAAGCATTGTTCCTGTCTATGCGGAAAGTCTACCTCCTCTTCCGGTAAGAGAGCGGATTAAATATGTTTCTGGAAAATTGGACAATTATAAAAATAGAATTACTTTCTACTCCTCTAGCATCTGCTTTCAAGGTCATACTATGGCCAAAGAATGGCAAGAAGAGAGTAGCATTCATGAAAGCCATTCAGGACTTACATATAAAAAATGAAGTAACTAAACTCCCAGAAAAGAAGACAGGCGCAGTATTTATTTCATTACATTTCTGGTCCCCATGATATCTGGGGGATTTAGAAAGATGGTTGTTTGGACATTTCTGAATTAATCGGTGAAGATGATACCATTTAGAATAGAAGAACGTCTGAAGATTATTCCATTGATATATGCACAGCTTCATGGTGAAAGGAGACTTAATGAACCCTTACTTTCACATTCTAGAAACATCAAAAGTACCTGAAGTTTTATGTGCAAAACAAATGCTTCCAATTTCCGGTCCTTTCATTTGGTCTCAAGTCAACACCGTGAGCTTTCAGGAAAATTGTGTCTCTATTGTTAGGAATGGGGTGGATCATTTTCCATATTTAGACTACTGGACCTACATGCTCTGTCAAGGTCACAGAAGAGGGAAGGCCTGAAAGCAATATATGAATGTCTAAGTCAGCATGGATTTCTAATTAATGGAAAGATGTGTTAGATGAAAGCATCCAAGGAAAAATGTTAATTCGGTCAAGTTTCAGGATGGACCTAGGCATTGCGTTTCTTTCCGATTGCAGAATAACTGACATTCGACAGCTTGTTTTCTGTATGATGAAAATGTTACAGCTCCAGCGCGGAGGGTCCTGAAACTATAGGACCACTTGGCATCATGTAATATACAGCCCTGTGTGCTCAGCTTATCATGAATTCATTGGTACTTCAACTACATAAGTTCTGGTCTGCACCATTACAGAAATTCAAAACTCTGATTCATGTACTGTATCAAGTAAGATAGTCCTTGCATTAGTGGCAGGAGTTGAACAATTTGAAAAAAAGGTCCTCAACTTCATCTAGGGAATATATTCATCATGACAACAGGTGCAAGGTCTTTTGGATGGGGTCTTTAGGATTGTGAGACCAGTCAACACATACCAAATGGTCTCTTCCAGTACCAGGGGCTCTGCATTCATTCAATTGGAGAGAGCTGAGATTAGCCTTCGGAACATTTAAAAGATTCAGGGCATTTATTCAGCTAAAACATCCTATATAAACAATATTGTACCTGTCTCATCTGTGAACCCTCGTGAAGGGAACACACATCGTGTGCAGAAAGTCAACTATTGTCCCTGAAGGCAATATATACATAAGGGGAAAAGATAACAATGAAGCAGATCACCTCAGCAGGTTCTTTCCCAACTCACAGAAAATGTCTCAATTTTCTAAGGGAGATACAGGAAGTATGAAACCTCTTTACTAGGTCTCTTTGAAACGCAAAACAATATTCAACTTCCGAACCTTTGGTTGAGGTTTCAAGAGAGAGTAGCAAGGAGAGTCGGTGCCTTTCCCACGGCATGGCTTCAAAATCTCCTATAAACTTTTTGTCTCTTTCCATCAATTCCCAAATTGATGGTGATGGTTGGGGAATGGAGTGAGGAGGTTACTGAGGTGGTTTTATTTTAACCTTGGAGGTTATTGTTTTCACCTGTATAGTCCCTAGTGATGGAGTGTCCTTGGTGTCTTTCTTGAGGCCCATCCCCTCTAGAGAGCAATCCACTCTCACTTTGCCTTCAAAAACATTTACTGCTTTCCATTTGTAATCTGAAAGGGAGTGGTTTCAAGGAAAGGGCATAACACTCCATTTAGAAAATGTAATTCAGACATCACATAAATCTTCCAGGTTAAAGTTTTATTCCAAACATTGGACTTCATTTCAAAGATGTTGTGATGAGAAGTTAAATTGTGAACTCTCAATGATTTTACAGTTCTTGTAGGAAGGTTTTGAAAGAATCTTTCTGAGGCAACTTTAAGGTCACTATGGTCAGGGCATTTAAAGAACTCTGAGAAAATTTGTGAGTTGATGAACACTTAGCTTCACATCTGTTGAGAATTTCACTTTGGCTTGGCACCACATGAGAGCTTTAACTCCCCTGTGGACTTTCTTTTAGTCCTCCATGCTTTACAAGGGAATCCATTCAAGCCTATTGAATCAGTTGATGTCAATGAAGTTACAATTTTTGGTGGCAGTTATCACAGCTTGAAGAATAAGGGAGCTAAGTACATTGACGTGCAGAGCTCCTTTTTTGTCAGTTTTGGAAGACAAAGGGGTTCATTATGAACCCGGCAGATGGTGGAAGTTTGGTGGGAGTACCGCCAACAGGCTGGCGGTGTCAAGCAGGTGTATTATGACCGTGGTGCAATCGCCATGGTCATACTGCCGGTCCCGCCAGGCTGCAGCTGGGCAGTCATAATTCGCCAGGGCAGTGCTGCAAGCAGCACTGCCCTGGGGATTATGAGTCCCCATCCACCAGCCTGTCCATGGCAGTAAACGCCGCCATGGAAAGGCTGGAGGTACGGGGGACTCGGAGTGCCCCTGGGGGCCCCTGCACTGCCCATGCACTTGGCATAGTCAGTGCAGGGGTCATCAGGCACAGCCCCATCGCGCATTTCACTGCCCGAATTATGGGCAGTGAAAAGCGCAACGTGTGCTACTGCATCCACTGCACATCCACATTGTCGCCGGCTCGATTACGAGCCGGCTTCAATGTTGATGTGACTTTTCCACTGGGCCAGCTGGTAGAAACGCTGTTTTAGTCCGCTGGTCCAGTGGAAAAGTCACAATAGGGGGTCAAGCATACCGCCAGCACTGACGGTATGTTGGTACCCGCGGCTTCGGCGGTCTTTTTACAAGACCGCTGAAGTCGTAATGACCCTCAAAGTGGTTTTAAGATCAGATCCAGTTTTTCTTCCTAAAGTACTAACTCCTTTACTTAAATCACAAGAACCAGTTCTGCCAGTTTTTCCTGTCTTCTTTTCTACAGAAGATTGGCAGGTTAAATGTAGTAACTTCAACTTTTAAAATATGGTTAAACATGTTGAAACTGTCATGGTAGTAATGTGTCCTTCAAAATTACCTATGGCAATTCCAGAAATGTTAAATTTCAATTATCTAACTGTACCTTTATAGCCCCTTAGAACCCCTTAATATTTTCCAAACCTGAACCCTTAAAACTCAAAACTATGATTTAATACTAAACTTCCTTTAACTATAAAAATTACTATTCCTTAATGCTGTTATTCCCTTATCCCCTAAAAGCCCCTCACTACTCTTTTACTCTTCTTGGAACCCTGAACACACCTTACTACCTGTTAACACTACTGTTAAAAATCTATTATTACCCCTTAATGTTACTCTTCTCCGAATCTCGAAACCCCTTACTTCCCTTATAACTATCCCTCCCTGAACACTAAAACCCTCATTACCTCTTAATTCTCCCCTTCTCTGATCCCTAAAATCCCTCTTATGCTACTAATCACTGAATTCTACAAAGCCCAAACCATCTCTTAATGTTATCTTTAATTGAACTGTAAAAACCCTTACTATCCTTTAACACTACCCTTCCCCGAACCCTAAAACACCCTAACTGCTACTGATCCCAGAATCTTACCAAACCCTTGCTACTCAGTAGCACCATCTTTGCCAGAATCTTAAAAACCCCTTACTAGTCCCCGGCCCCTTCTCCACCTAACTGTTAATACTTCTCTCTACTTTAGCAGGGTGATGTTCCCTTGCTCTTGTGCCCAGTACCCTTATCTTTGTCCTATAAGGCACAACATTTTTTATAGTTTTGTAACCACAATTTTTTTCAGCTAATTTTTTAAGTAGAATTTGTGACACAACTATTTTACAGTCTACCTTTTCCCCACAACAGTTATGCTGCAAACTACATAGTGATCACATTTACTCAAAATCAGAAATCTTTTGGTTTATCTTTAGAGGTCTGAGGAATTTATGAAATCTGACCATCTTTTAGTGACTTTTGTATCTGCTGGTTTAGACTAATGTTAGATTAGCTGGTGGTATTGAAGTTTGAATAAATGTTTGAAGAATTAAACACTATGATGTAATTTAGGTTCTAGACTAATGGAGTGTATTGAAATGATACTGACTTTCTAATTATTAGTGATGTAAAAATTTGTGCAAAAATAGAGTAATACCGTTCTACGTTATACTGTCTGGAATGTATTAAAAGAGTCATTCTGTTTAAAGGTATTTTAATTTGAAAGCTAATCAAGAATTACTGATGCTGAATTATGGTTTGTATATAAAAATGTGATTTAATTGATGTATTCATGTGCTGTATTAACTCACTTGTGTTAGCCTAAGTGAGGCCTGCTAGGCCCTGTATTTCGTGACTGTGCAGAAAATGTTAAGTCATTCCTTGAATGTCAGCTTTCTTTTTAGACTTCATTCCCATGAGAGGCCTAGTTTGGTAATAGACTTCTATTGTTTTACACAGAGAGTTCTACAAATTCGACCTTGGATATAGAACATCCTGGACTGTGGACTAATAATTTAAACATTTGTTTCAATCTTGTGTGGAGCTACATGGATAGATGCTGTTCACATGACAGACTTGGGAAGAAATGCTATTGTTTCAGCTTGGAGTCAGTGATCGATTTATATTGGATGATGCCCCTTTAACGTCACATGAACTGTTGCCCTGAATGAATCAGATTGCTGTGAGAACTTTGAAATGTTGATGACCAGATGTACTTTGGTCAGAGGATCTTCTCGAGAATACCAAAGATGAGAATTTTTTTTACCCCTTTTGTTCTTGTTGTGTTTTGCGCGCATGTGTTTCATCCCACACATGTTTTCCTTTAATTTGGTTCACTGTAAGGTTTTCCTTGTGCCCAGCTAAATTGAACTCTGCTGATTTGAAATTGTCTTATCAAAACTGAGCAACACTTGTTCTCTGCCCATCAGATCATTTTATTAATGTTCTGTATTGTGTTTGAGTGCCTAGTTCTTCTAATGTTAATTCGCCCAAACTTATTTTGCTGCCTTGGGCAACCCTTGGTGATCCTATATATTTATAACTTTGTCTTGCAAATTGTCCACATGACTTTGAGCTTCAGTTTGTAATAAATCCCTTAATTTTATTCCTGACTGGAGTTTTCTTTGTATGGCCACATTGGTCATACTGTGTAATTTAATTGGGTTGTATTTAAATTTTGTTAATGGTTCTACCACATTCTCTGCAGGATCCAAAGATCTGTTGACCTTGATGAGCGTTGATTCCTGAAAATGATGAAAATGCTTCAGCAATCTCACTATCAAGTTATTTTTAAACAAAGCCTGTGTTCTAGCTATTCATCACATTTGATGACTGGGACAATAATGTAGAGTTAATGTCTTAGATTACTGTAAAAAATTAGGAATTAGTTGCAGTGGTGAGAATCCATCTCAGATATTAATCACAATTTTTGTCAGGCTGAACCACAAAAGTCACTAAATAAACCTGTGCTTAACATTCTGGAAGCGTGGCACAAAAGTAGTCAGGCCTAACTTAGAGACAATTTGTAAAGTATTTATGCAATACTAAAACAGTAATAAAATGGAAACACAACGCAAGAAAAATCACAGACCAATTAAAACAAATATAGAATGCTTTCTTAAATAAAATTTCACTGAATTGACAAAAAACAATCAGTAGAATCGGAGATATGAATTTTCAAAATTTGAAGAACAAAATAGTGCCAAAAAAGGACAAAGCGCCAAACCTGGTAGCATGAGACTGGATCCAAATCAAAAGTTAAGGCTAACCACAGAGCCCAAGTCAAATACAAGGACCAGGTAGGGCTCGGTCTAAAAGTTGCGCTCAGACTTGGATGAAATTCTGTAAAGGTAAAGTCTTCAGCAAGTCAAGAGTTCAGGCTGGATTCGGAGACAAGGTTGTCAAATATGGGGAGTCGCAGGACAAAGTCTTGGTGAATCTGTTCACGAGGATGGTAAAAGCTTTGTGTGGTAAAAGTCAAGATTTTGTGCCAATGAGGTCTTTGTGGTCAATGGGGTGTTGCTTGACATCCGGCCCGACGGAGATTTCTACCTTCAGATTTAGAGGTTTATCTAGAGTGTGGATTTGCTCAGTGGGCCATGGCTTCAGGCTGTAGCTGAAGAGGGCTCCACAATGCTGGGCACATTCCCAGCAAAATTTCACTGAATGGGATTTGCTGCTGTGAAGAGCAGCCTGAAACTTTGCTCAGTGGAGGTACACCTTCACCAGATGGCTTGGCAGGATAGTCTTGTCCCCCACTGGTTCTCTTAATAATAAGTTTCCAAAACGTTTTAAGTCCCAGGTTGCAAGAAACTAAAGGAGGAGAATGCTGTGACAACAATCAAGGTTCCAGGATCTTGGGTACAGCACTTGGGTGTCAAGACTCACCCCAAAAGAGGCCAGCAGGAGGGTGCATGGCAGGTCCCGCTGGATTTGGTCAGCTGGGTGGTTGCATGAAATGCTTCTGGAAGGTTGTTGTAGCCCTGAAGCTCAAACAGTATGTCAGCCAACTGACCCTGGGAGACACTTTGGGTCTTGGGTCCACGACAAGCAGTTTCAGTCTTCCTTCATGCTCTTCAGACAGCAGGGCAGTTCTTCTTCTGATTCTACCCAGGTCCAGGAGTGTTCTGAGGAGTGAACTGGGGTTGCCACACTTATGCACAGTGATAGCCTGTGGGTGGGCAAAACTCTTGTTCAGTCCCTAACAAATAGGGTAAGAGTACCTAGGGGTGACTCTACCCACTTTTGCAGCACGTTATGTGTGTTTTACTGTAAGCTATGCAACAGTATCCATTTTCCCTAAAACCAATGTGGCAGAACCCTTCTTTCCCCTGGTTTGAGGTCCCTGTGCCCAACCCGAGGTGTGGTTGTGAAAAAAGGGCAAACCCTCTCTTGTGGTACTCCAAAATCTAGTGCATCCCTTCCCAATGGGGTGGAGCCAAGCTGCCTAGAAAGACAAAGGGAGACAGGCCTAGGTGTGAGCTACATCTGTCTAGACCCAAGTCTTTTGTCCACTGTCTGTCAGCAGTCCATACTGCACCACAGGGGAGCCATTCAACAGTCAAATAACACTGGACACTTGCAGAAAGGCTAATTTGGCCTAGACACAAAAATGACAACTTTCCAAAAGTTCAATTTTCAAAATAGTTATATAACAATTGACTCTACTATTAAGTGGGATTTCAAATTACTATTAAAATAAGTTCTTGAATCTTTTTCCTAGCCGCTCCCAAACTGAAATGAAGCATTGCACGTTGTTATACTGTAACACAGGCTCTCATTACGAGTTTGGCGGGTGGCGGAGGCCACCCATTAAACCCGTGCCACCATCTGGCGGCCAGAACACCGCCGGCCCTATTATAAGTTTCCCGCTGTGCCGGCAGGTGGAAACAGCATTTCTGCCTACCCCAGCGGGAAACAGGGCCTTAACATTGATGCTGGCTTGTTATCAAGCCAGCGGCAATGTGGCGGCAATGGGTGCAGCAGCACCCACTGCGCTTTCCAGTGCCCGTAATTCGGGCAATGGAAAGCACGACGGGGCTGTCCATGGGGGCCCTTTCGCAGGGTCCCCAGGAGACCACCAACACCCCCATTCTGCCAGCCTTTCCATGACAGTCCAACCACCATGAAAAGGCTGGCAGATTGGGAGTCGTAATACCCAGGGATTGCAAACACTGAGACCGCCACGATCACAGCAGTCTGACCGCCACCACATGTTTTCCTATGGAGAGCCAGCCTTGCTACAGTGAAAAACAACTTTGGGGAGGGTTTCACTTCAAGGATATGTATAACATTAAATATAGTTGTGCTACTTTGTGAATACCTTGCACCCTGCCCTGTGTGTACTTAGGGCCTATCAGGTGACGTAAGTACAGAAGAGGAGGGTTGAGGCCTGGCAAAATATTTATTTTATCATGCTGAACTGGCAGTTTAAAACTACACACAGGCAGGAAGGACGGACCTGAAAACTTTGTTAAAGTGCTACATTAGTGGGTGACACAATGAGCGCTACAGCCCACTTTTACCATTTAATTTACAGCCTTCGTACATGTAGTACCACATACTAAGGACCTATCAGTAAATAAAATGTACCAATTACCAATATGTCTCTTTTACCATCTTTAAAGGGAGAGCACAAACATTTTACCACTAGTTAGCATGGGCAAGGTGCACAGAGTTCTATAACTACAAAACAAGATTCAGCAATAGAAGTCAAAATTCTTGGGTTGATCCTGCAGAAAGGGCAAATTTCCAACAATTACTTACTAGTAATCTTCATTACTCTTAATTCAAAAGTCATTGTACTAGTTATTGCAACCTGCCCATCCCTCCTTTATTTTCTAGTCTTCGTTTTTTTTGGATTGCTAAGACAGAAGGATGCAGGGTAAGCCAAGTCCTTTATGATGCCCAGGGGTAGATTTGATGGGAGTTGATAATCATAATATTCTGATAGGTACAAGGACATCAGGATTTAGGGTAATAAATAGTTTAATTAAGTAATCTGGGACAATTACTATTACTTATTAATGTTAATTAGAATGTTTATGTGTAGGTATACAGTTGTAGCTGCAATTAATATTATTGGGCTCTCTGTGCAGCCCTTTTGTTATGGGTTTTTATCTTTAATCATAGTGTCTACTGGTAAGGGCTAATTTTTAGTATGATTGGGCTATTTTTGTATCCCATTGGTAAAACGTGATTTCAATGTTAGTTTTAAACTGTGTTTTAATGGCAAAAATAATTGAAAACAACATAGGATGTTGTGGAATAATGTCTATAGCAAGAGGATTATAACTTTGAAAGGTTAGTTTCATTTTTTTCATGTTCGCTGGTTCCACAATACCTTCTAGGTACTACCATGATAGCACCACAGTAGTACGCAGTTGTAAAACATATTTTGATTGGTTGAAAACATTTGTTTTTACATGAAATAGGAGGTGCATACCTATTTCCTACGACTTAGACTGTGAATGTGTAAGAGGGCAGTGCTGTTTGTTCTCCTCTTGGAGAGATCTTTCTTTTTGCAGCTTCTACTGTAAAAAGTACTCTTATAGGAAATGGCTGAGGAAGAACAGCACATACAGTAAAAAGTGTGTTAAAATGATTATAATATGTTTAACACCCTATAATCCAATAAACATATTCTTCCTAAAAAGATATATAAAGACTCCTGCAGTCTATTGGACTGCTAAGAGCCCTGGAGATAAGTATGGATATCCAGGTTTTTTTTCTCAGATACCAGTGGCGTAACAAAGGCCCCTCAGCTCCAAGGGCCCCCCTTAGCACAGTACCCTGGCCTGAGAGCTACTGGATGAGTCTGAGTGGGGCCCCACCATGTACTTTGCAGGGGGCCTCCCTCAAGTTTTGTTACATCACTGTCAGATATAAATCATTTGTTTTTGTTGTGTGGCCTTCAAGTTCACTTAGCAGATAAAATATTTGCTCCACTGGATTATCAGCTGCTCTTTGCATACAATCTTAGATATTGAATTGAATCTAACTGTGTTGTACAACTTGCAGGACAGCATAAAGTTCCATGTCGTCCCTCTTGCCACAGGGCGTTTGTCTGAAAAAGTGGCAACCACTCCTCGTCAATGAGAAGAGTCTTCTTTATCTTTGGTTCGCAAGCTGAACTAGGTATTGTTGGATGTTCTGTGAGGGATTGAACCAGCCAACCTTACCCCCAAGGTGTAAATTTCTCAAGGCGTCTGTTTTTTGGTTTAGCCTTAGGCCAGAAAATTGCTTGTTTACAATGGCATTGATCTTCTTTTGTGGCAGCAGGTTCATGTCTGAGGTCATAGACAAGCCTAGTCTTTTGGCTTCCTTTTCCCCTTGGATTGCATATGGTGATTTCATATCCACAGAAAAATGTTCTTTCCAGGCTTGATCAACTACATTTGAAACTTGTGACCTCAGTCTTTTTAGCTGGACTCCATGGCAGAGTAGCCAATGTCTGATTCCAGTGAGATAGTGGGAAAGCTTGAATTCCAAAAGATTTCCAAACTTTTCTCTGTTAATGGTCCACACATTGTGTGGACTTGTCCATCCCCCAAAGCAGTATTCCACATGAGAGTTGGCTTCCAACTTTTGAATGGAAAACTTAAGAAATAAAATGGGAAAATGTATGACTATGTTTGCGCACCATCGTCAGTGCAGCATTTGCAGCTGCTTTTGATTTACCTATAGATGTTTACATACAAGTTTTCCTCTTAAGCAATCTATTGACTGTTACGCCTAGATACTTAAAAAAAGCAACTTCCTATAGTGTCACTTGGCTCATGAAAAAAGAGTACTTCTGATTACGTTTAGTCCTGAAGGTCATTATCTTAGTTTTCTTTCTGATGATTGCTAAATTATTTACTTTGCAATAGTTTTCTGTGGCTAGACGTTGTGCCTGCAGACCTTTGGGAGTTTTGCTATCAGAATGGAATCATCAGCATAAAGGAGGGCCAGAGTCTGAAAACCATATATTAATGGAATGTCATCTGTGGCATTTCAGACATCTTGGTACAGGTCATTTATACAGAAGGGGAATAGGAGTGGAGCCAAGAGGTGACCTACCAGGGTGTACAACTATGGCATAGCACCATCTTACTAGGGTAGGATGAGATCGCCGATAATGAACCATGCCATATATAGAGGGTGAGGCCTCTTCACCCAATCTAATTGGCACTCTAGGAGTAAAGTATATCCCTTCATGATCCTAAATTGGCAATTTTTCAAAATTGATTTGCTAGGGGCAGAATATGGCTTTATTCTGCTTACCATCACACTCTGTTGTGTTTACACCAGTGGCAGGCCTAAGTCGTCGTTGGAGTCAATGGATGCTCTCCTAGCCCCCTTATCGCCTATCAGTTTTTTAATGTCTGATGCTTCATTACCAAGCTTGCTGCCCAGCAAAACATTTCAGTTGCTGCCAGCTGACTATATTGCTTGGATCTTTGGGATACACTAATTTATGGACTTCCCTCAAATTTATTTTTCCTTCCACTTAACAGATTTGCACAAAACCTGATATGCTGAAAGTTAGCCACTAATGGTAGTTCACTGGAATGTTTTGTGCAGATTCTTCAAACCACTCCAAAGTTACAAACAAAGGAAAAATGCATATTCAACAGAGAGTTAGAAGTCACCATAATGACCTACTGGATATTGTTAGTGTGTAATGGAGATGTCTTGTGTATACATACTCCCTTAAAACATAGAATGTGGCTATGCTTATGAACGAGAACCAAAAAAAAAAAAAACTTCTCCAATTATGGTTAGGTAGGGTAACTGACGTGCCTACTGACATGCACTGCTCACAAACTCATTCATAATCTCAAATGATATAATTGATGACATCACTGCTGACATCGCTAGTAACATTACTGATAACATAAGTGATGAATACAAAAAAGTGATGGATGGAACACTTGAATTAATCTCAGCCAATGGTAATTACTTGCGCTGCGTTCAAATCCTTCATTTTTTGCACACCGTGCCACCTCAGATTAGACCCAAGCATATACACATCAATCAGCCTTTGTCCTGCCCAAATAGGAACAGTCTATCCTGAACTGCCAAGCCTGAAACAGAAAGCATTCAGCCCAATTGCAAACCAATACTGGTTTTAGCCTATTTGCGCCCCTTCAGTGGTAGCTTTCCAATGGCATAGTGAGCACAGAATACATGCCTGGGCAATCCTATTACACTCAGATTAATCTTGGCCACTGCTAATTACTCAGGGCTGCATACCAGTCCATGGTATTTAGCCTACCATCTGACCTCAGATTAGACCTAGTCATACGCAAATCAGCCTTGGTCCTGCTATAATAGCATCACTGATAACACTGTTGCTGCCATCATTAATGAAATCACTTATGACATTAGAGACATACTGCTTTTTAATGAGTCTTTTAAGTGCATTCTATTGCAGTAATTATTTTTAAAACTATGAAAAAGGTTTAATGTGCTTTTATAGGACAAATGAATTACTTTCCTCTGGTAGGACTCTTATTTAGTATAGTGGCTATGTGAGTATGTGAAGGTAGATTTGTAGGCATATCTTGTTGTTATAATTGCAGATTGTGGTGACTGTTGACTTGTATGACTGGGGCTCTGTGGCTTGGGCACTTAGGGTATGTTGGTGGTATTTAACTGTGTGGTTCTCTGTGTGTTTGGGTTTATTGCCACTATTTCTAGATTATTGCATTTGTTTTGTGGTTATATTCAATAGAAGGAGTGTGGCCATTCTACTCAGAAAGTGTGGATATGTTACATGAGGGTGTGAATGTATGATGTTAGGTGTGGTACCATATGATACAAAGGGGGTCATTCTGACCCCGGCGGTCTAAGACCGCCGGGGCCAGGGTCGGCGGGAGCACCGCCGACAGGCTGGCGGTGCCCCGCAGGGCATTCTGACCGCGGCGGTTCGGCCCGCCGGTTTACCGCTGCCCTTAGAATCCCCCATGGCGGCGCAGCTTGCTGCGCCGCCATGGGGGATTCTGATACCCCCTACCGCCATCCTGTTCCTGGCGGTTCGCCCGCCAGGAACAGGATGGCGGTAGGGGGTGCCGCGGGGCCCCTGGGGGCCCCTGCTGTGCCCATGCCACTGGCATGGGCACAGCAGGGGCCCCCGTAAGAAGGCCCCACAAAGTATTTCAGTGTCTGCCTAGCAGACACTGAAATACGCGACGGGTGCAACTGCACCCATCGCACCTTCCCACTCCGCCGGCTCAATTCTGAGCCGGCATCCTAGTGGGAAGGTTGATTTGCCCTGGGCTGGCGGGCGGCCTTTTGGCGGCCGCCCGCCAGCCCAGGGCAAATCTCAGAATCACCGCCGCGGTCTTTCGACCGCGGTGCGGTGTTCTGACGGCGGAACCTTGGCGGACGGCCTCCGCCGTCCGCCAAGGTTAGAATCAGCCCCAAAGTGTTGTACTTTGTATGATCATTTTGTTACTTTATGGTGGTTATGTGGTGTTGTGCTTGGGATATATGGCTTTATGGTAGTGGTTATGTTGTGTTTGTTTTTTCCTGTAGGGTGTTTTTCGGTTGCAGCAAGGTGATTGTGTAACTTTGTGTGTGGTCGTATTTTAAGTCTGTTGATTTGCTATATGATGGTAAGTATTTTGTTGTACAAAGCAGGTACGTGTAGGAAAGTGGAGTGTTATGCAGTGATGCTGCTTAGACTTCATTATGCAATACTCTCACAATAACTCAAAGATTCTCCTTTGGATTCACAATAATAAATCCTTAGCTCAGCCCCGGTAGTGTGGCAAAGAGCAGTCACGCTTTACTGGAGGAACATGTATTAAGCATTTCAGAGCACCAACATGGACGATAAGTAATTGACATGACTCTAAAGAAATTTGACACCTATTTACAAAAATAAAGCATATTTTTGTTTAATGTTAGACAACAAAACAAAGTAAATCAAATATGTATAATCACAGTTATGTATTTTAGAGCGGAAAGAAAATCAGTACATTCACAAGCTGTCAAACGTTACCATTGCGAGCAATGGGAAAAAAACACTGGTCACACTCAGTCACTTGCGGGGTGAATTCAGAGGAATCCACTGGTAGCTAAGGTTGTGTGGGTCCCAGGACAGTCAGACCAAATGTACCTGGTTCATGGAGTCTGAATGCAGAGGTGTCCTGCGTGTCCTTGGTGCTGAACACAGGAGCCGCACGTGCTGAAAATTGGCACTTATGACACTCAGTCATTTAGAGGTCGAGTTTGTGGTAGCCCACTGGGGGATAAGCTTGTGTGGGCCCCTGAACCAGGATTAACCAGGCAGAACAACTCCAACTAGCTTGGGAGTTTTGGGTTCAGAGGCGTGCTTCGCTATGCTTGGTGCTGAGCAGAAGCTACAGTTACTGTTTTTACCACTGAGATGGTGCAGGTGAGGAAGCAGATGTAAAAACTTAACAACAGAGCCACAGGCATTGTAAGATGAAGGTGTTGCAGTGTGCCCACAAGTTGCAGCATTGAGTGAAGGTGATGATGACCGGACTGGCCACCAACAAGCCTTGGCAGTGGTAAGGTGGATGAGAAGCTATCTCCCCTTCTGGAGGTTCAGTGGAAAAAGGTAGTCGGCTGAAACTTGGAAGAGGTGTGGATTACACTTCCCACAATGCACTGGACCAACTGTTTTTGGTGGATTCCTCAGAGGGCACGTTGCCCCATGCTTCTTTGGTTCTGGTAGGTGTTTTTTTATGTGGGGGCAGGGGACTTGTCCCACTTGTCCAAGAGAGTCTGGTCTCACCTTTGGCTCACAAAGGGTTCCTTCTTTCTGTGGGAAACAGTCTTTGGTCCAGAACAAGCTGCAGTTGAACAGTTCCAGGAAGGTTGCCCAAAGTTCAAGGTATCACTCCTTTTGTTAGTGCAGGTTCCTATTCTCATTGATGTGGATCTTCTCTTGTCCTTTCTTTGCACGCTGTTGCAGTTCTGAGGTTCTGGTCCCAGGGGAGCCCCTTAAAGTCTAGATTTAGGGGTGTTAAGTGTGTGAGTGCAAGTAGCCAATGGGGTACTAGGCCCAGCGGCTAATCCGCCGCTTAGTTGACTACATCCGTTGGGTTGTGGCACCTTCTCTACCCACAACCCTCCATTTTGCCACTTTTCAAGCTTGGAGAAGTCTTCCTCTGTTGTACAGACCTCCTTCCCATACAAGCCATTGCCCTTACTCCTGGGAGTTTTCACATTAGTGCCCAGGAGGTCAGAATCCTGTCTTGGTGGCACCAGCATCAAGCTGGCAGCCAGAGCACTAGAAAACTGGAGTAACTCCGTGGGCAACCTCTAAGGTTGCTTTCTGGGTCCATGCCACCTCAATATGAGATTTGTGTCAGGGTGAAGGGCACGCATATCAGCTGTACCATAATAGAGCTGGTGACCTCGAGTTGGTCCAGGTGTCAGCCTATGTTATCCTATGGACTGACTTTCACCTGTAGTAGCCTTTAAGGGAAAGGCCATTATTGGGACCTATAAGCTTGCACTTATATGTCCAAACCTTTAATTAATGCACCCTGTCTTCTGGGCTTAGGAGGCCTTTCTCTGTGGTGACTGATATATATAAATATACATATATATATTTTAAAGATAGTGCTTTTGGCTGTGTCACCCATGGAGTAGGTACAGTCGATGTTGAGCAGTTGCAGTGCTCCTGCAGTTTGCCATGGCAGGTCTGCTGTCAGTAGTTTACTTGGGTCACACAGGGTGGCATAAAAAGTGCTTCAGGCCTTGGTGACCCCCTTAACATACATGCCCTGGATACCACTGGTACCATATACTGGGGACATATAAGGGGGTTAAAGTACTTGCCAATTTGGGTGCCAATTCACATATACCAATTTAGGGAGAGAGCACTGACACTGGGGCCTGATTAGGAGGCTCCAGTGGATTTCCAGAGTCATAACCAACAGCATCTAGAGCAAAAAGTGTGGGGATGACCATCCAAAAAGGGCACGTTCCAACAATATGTGTCTGTGTGATTTGATTATGTCATACTTATATGGTCCACACATTTAGAAATGAGGTATCACACCAAACTAATGTGGCTAGGAGGATAATAAGGTTAATCCCACCTTTTCCCCTTATAGGTGGTCCCACTTCCTGTATCACACACCAGGAGAGAAGGGAGTGCCTTTTTCAATAAGGGGAATAGGGGCTGAGGGGGTTAGAGAGAAGGAAACAGTGTAGTACTTATTCCAGCAGGATGTTTGTTAGAAGACCTGGACTGGACTCTCGAAAATATAAGATGGCACACCATTATAGGGGCAGACTGTGACTCACTGTCAAAAGAGGAAACAGAAGATAGCAAGTATTCAGTTTTGAAAGAGGAGTTCTGTTACAGATATTTATGATAACATAATTGGCTTACCTGGTATGAGAAGAGGCAGGCAAACCTGGAAACGTGTCCAAGAACCAAAGATGGGTTGTGCACCTCTTGACTGGCAGGTACAACTGTAGTCGCCAAACCAAAAAGGGGGATTTCTAATTCTTGTCCAAAAAGTACTTTCATATCCGCCAAAGCCTAATTACAGGGGAAATCATGAGTTGGGGTAAAAACCATAGCCTAGTTGAATAGCAAAGTCAGTCCAAGACAAAACAAGTGTCATTACAAGAAATAGGAAGGGAATGGAGGGAGCTGTTAAAGGGGATAAATAACAAAAGTGTGGGGGGGGGGGATACAGTTGTGAACTAGACTGTCAAGAAGAGAGGTAACACAAGCAATCTTGCCAGATATGGTCTTCAGCATCAACTAACAGGTTATAGGACTCTGGCTACTCTCACTTGGAAGTCATCTACCAGGCCTCAGGTGTCTTGGGCAGCATGTTTGAGACCCAACTCTTGAAGCTATTGTCCTCCATGACTATAGTCTTCACTGCCACAGCTCCACCATGTTGTCCATTTCAGGACTCTCTTATGGGGTGTCTTATCCAGAAACCTGGCAGTACCTTCCTTCCAAAGGCACCCCTCCTCTTAGGCCTGGGCTTCTGCAGGATCTTTCTATGAAATAGCTTTACTAGTCTAGAGGCATGGACAAAATCTGCTACTTCCCAGGTATTATCTGCTACATCTTACCCCTTACATGCAACCAGATACTCTAGTTGCCCTTGATGATACTTTAAATCATTTAATTCCTCTATCCATTACTCAGGTGTTCCACCCGCTAAAGTAAGACGGAGAACCACCAAAGTAGAGGAGGTAGCTTTCTTTACTTTTCAGATATGGAATACAGGATGTATCTTCCTTTGGTCTGGTAGCTTTTATTGTAGTGCAAACTTCCCTTTTACTATGACTATGAGAAAAGGTCCTACAAGTTTTGGTGCAAACATGGATGAGACCCTGTAATGGACAAAAAAGTGGAAGAAAACCAGGCCCTTGCACCTGTCATAAACGTTGGACCTATAATTTGTTTCCTGACAACATATATCTTGTACTGAGCTTTATCCATTCTTAGAAGAATTCATGTTGAATCTTTGGCCCTACATATGTCTTGGAGTGGAGTCTAAACAGAAGAAACGACAGAGGAGGAAATGGTAAGCTGCCAAATATGGAAATTAATCTCTATAGGGCAGAAAATGGGGAATATCACAAAGAGATTTGCAATGTGGTATTAAATGAAATTTCACATCTGGAATACAATTGGAATCGGAAAAGCCCACTAAATGCGTCTTAGATTGTTTAAGTGTTTGATTTATCCTTTCTGCCTCTCTGTCTGTTTGAGAATAATAACTGGTGGATATAAACTGTAATTTCCCAAGTTGTTTCAGCAGTGTTCTAAAAAAATCGAGCTATGTATTGAAACACTCTAACTGTAATAATGACATGGGGAAGACCATGTCATCTGATGACATCTTTTAGAAAGACTGACACAAAGGAGGGAACAGTGGAAATATTTTCTAATGGAATTAAATATCCTGTCTTAGCGAGATAATAAACTTCTACCAACAGTACAGTTTTTCCTTCTGAAGAGGGTAAATCTGTAATAAAATGCATTGAGATTTGTGATCATGTTTGTTTAGGGGTTCGTAAAGGTTGCTACAGTCCCACTGTTGACGTGCACAAATGCTACAAATCTCTCAATCGCTCCCCTCATTTGAGGCCAGAAAAATTGACAGGTTATCAGGTCCTGTGTCTTAGGAATGTCTGGATGTCCTGCTAATAGGAAAGTATGTCCCCATCTCATTATTAGTTTTTGTAGTTTAGGATCTGGGATAAAGACATTTCCTTTGAGACACTGAAGCTCCTTCTCCACCCTCCAGTATTTGTGACGTTGTGCAATCCCTTCTGTTGCTCTAAAGATCTGAAATCTTTCCTTAAGAGATAGCAACAAAGTTTCAGCATCTGCACCAGTTCTTCCTGTTATTGGCAGAAATGATGGTGGATCAATGGTCAAAATGTTCTCTTCTCTCTGCTTTGAAAAACATAGCTTTTGCATGCCAGGTACCTGATCTAAAAGTGATCTCATAGTTAAGCCTGGAGCAAAATAGAAACCATCAGGCGTGTCTTGGGTTCATGCACTTACTTGATTTTAGATATAGTAAATTCTCATGATTTTTCAAGATTATAATATGATGATATATTGGCAATAGGCCAAAGCATCTTTGATAGGCAAAAGGTCTGTACTGTAGATAGTATTAACAATTTTTGCAGCACCGAGACTTCAAGAGAAATGGCGCAAAGGATGTACAGTTCTAATATTGGCAATTTTTTTTATAAAATGCCTCCAACTGCAAGAGGTATACATCTCCATGATAAAGTGTAATTCACTGTCTGGATGTTCCCAAACGGGGGCACTAGTGAAGGCCTCGTTATATCTTTGAAAAGCCTTTTCCTGTTCCTTTACCCAATCAAACAAGACTCCTTTTTGAAGGGGCGGGGGTCATGTGAAGCTCCCATCATGCTCTGTAACCTGTTTGTGTTGGGGTCAGAGGGTAGGATGACGGGTCAGTGAGCAGAGAGCCAAGGCGAGGTGTGGCGTGAGGGGGAGCGGTTGAGCAAGGGAGGCAGGCAGCAACGGCCTGGTTGAGGTGTCCTGGAAGAGTGGTGGAGGAGCCCGGTGAAGAGAAGAGAAGAGCAAGGCATGGTGGGCCGAAGCTGTTTGGTGGCAGCGGTAGGTGGTAAGCAAAGGAGCGGCACCTGGTGTTGGAATGCCGCCGAAGCTGTGTGGAGAGCGCACAGATCGCACCCAACCCGGTGGCCCGCAGCCGCGGCTTTTAAGCGGGCGTTCAAACCAAGTCCTGAAGAAGCACCATTCTACTCGTCTTCCACTGGGGTGGCTCTTTCTTTCATTTCTCAGAAGCAGCGCAAGCTCAAACATTAAGGTGGCAGATAAGCGATAATGAGCAACAGGTAACGGGTAGCGGAAATAACGTTTATTACAGTCTATGCAGGTGAAAGAAGGCAAATTGGAAAACAAGAAAAAAAGGGGCAATACTTGGAGAAGACCTTTTAGGCATCTAGATTCTGATGACATTGGTCGTATTTTATGTTTTATTCTTTCAAAAGGCTGCAGTTTGTGTTAGCAATTACTAGGGCAGTTGAAAGGGAACTAAGTTAACATAGGGAAAAGCCAGCCCTTAGGAATAATCCCTTAGGAATAATTGCATCAGCCACTGCTTTTCTTTCTTTTTTTTTTAGAGAGTAGAGCAACAGCAAATGCAAAGGCATTAAGAGGCCAGCCTACCACAATTGGTATTTAGGACAATATTATGGAGTGTGTAGATGTTATTAGAGCTTGCGATTCCCCTAGGTTCCTGGAGAACTACGTAACTGCCTCCTTTTAAGGCTCAAGGATCACGTAAGGACCCTATATATGGTGTGTGGCAACCCAGGACCTGCTCTAGGCAGCTCTCAAGGTGAAGTGAGAGCTCAGGTTAGCAGCGGAAGTGGTCTGTGTAGCACAGAAGTGGCCTGTGGCATCCTGGCTCTCCCTCGGCCTCCCTCCCTACTCTTCCATGTCCGGACAGTATGAAACGCATTACTCGTGATGCTCCCTCCAGGACCCATGCAATGGGCAGATCTTTGAAAATAAGCAAAACAAAAAGTTTGACACCATTATCTACGGAGAAGCAAAAATTGGGATCCAAGAAAGACCACGCTGACTGTATGGAAGGTTCCCAGGATTGGCCAAATGCCAACTTGACATCTACGGCACCCCAGTTATCTTTTTCAGTTAATTCTCTTACCAGTCATCAAGAACCAGGAAAGACTGGATAATCCTCAAGTCCGGGCTCGCGGTCACCATTGTTAACGCCCACTACAGACCTGACTAGGGAAGGGTCCTCTTGTCTCTCTCCCAGTAGTGGGACGAGACTCTCTTCAGTAATTTTAGACCCCGCCTTACCCCATGCTCCCTCGCATAAGGAGGCTCAGTCTCTAGGAAAACCCTCTTATCCCTTATTCTCAATGTTTAACGATCAGGGGCCTGAGAGAGAGGCTCCATTCATCCTTCTCCCCTGGCTGTATAACCGCTGCTCATTAGGGATCAGCGGGGCGATAATCCCGCTTTACCTCCAAGTCTTCCATATCAACCATCACTAACCACATCATCTAATCCTATCCCATGGTAGAGGCCATGTAGAACCTTATCTTAAGGGAGCTACGCGATCTAAAGCTAACCCATGAACAGGCTCACAAGAAAACTAATGATCAACTAGCTCAACTTAATACCAATATATCACATTTGACGTCACAAATTTCCCAAGTGAAGATACCTACCATGGACCACAACAGTGGCAAGCCAGACTCAGGCCGAACTTGAGGAGCTGCAATTTAAATTGGATGATATTGAAAATAGATGTAGATGTTCTAATCTGAGATTTGTTGGAATTCCCGAAGAAATAGAGACTGCATCCTCGGTCACAAAAGTGATAACAGATTTGGTTCACAATCATATTCTCCTCGACAAGACCATGGCTCATTCAGACCTGATCATCATGCGGGCCCACAGAATTCCAGCAGCGAGGCCCCAGAACTCTAAATATCCATGTACTATCCCGGTCAATTTTGGGGATTATAGGATAAATGAACAGATCTTATCTCAAGCAATATAAGCAAGAACTTTTAAAGTAGGAAGTGACTTCTCTTTACGGATCTTTCTGATATGTCAATAACCACAGCACGTCCACATAATGAATTTGTTAGCTTGATTTATAGCTTCAAAAGACTGGGGGCTCCCACTGGTATAGTGCAACTCACGAAATTAAAAGTTTTCCATAAGGGCCATGCCCATATTTTTCTAAGTGTTCAACAGGTAAAAGACTTCCTTGCCGCTCTCAATGAGTAACCTATGTATTAGATGTATGTTGTTGGCCATTTATCATGAATGTCATAGGCAAAAGCAAGATGTTATACGTCGCACCTTCTGATGATATATGATGATATATGTATTGCTCTATATATAGCTATATACCTATATATATCTATATACCTATATATATATATATATATATATATATATAGCTATATAGATATGTGTATATATATATATATATATATATATATATATATATATATATATATATATATATATATATATATTTAGGTACTATCATACACCGGTCCCAACTCGTTCTCACTTGCCACTTTGCCCAGATACAGACCCAATGGGTGCCAGGGGTTCTTCACTAGGAGGGGCTGGGGTCACTGGGAGGACGAGGCTATGACGGGTAGGCCCATGATTTGTGGGTGGGGGAGAGCACTGAGTGGTGGGGGTTTTGCACTTGGTAGGGCGAAAAGAGCAGATTACAAATACAAAGAAAATGTTAATATATGGTCTAGAATGATGATGTTGAGAAAGAATGGGGAGGAATTCTTAATAATAGGTCTTATACTGTCTGTAATAAGCGCCATCTGGGCGACGTACTATTTTGCTGGTACGTTGTCCAGATGGCGTTCTGCCATGGAGCGCGTTACACGTTCTGACTATGAGCCCTGAAGAAGTCCATTAGGATGAAACGCGTAGGCTATGGCTATGGATTATTTATTTTTAATTTGTATTAATAAAGAACAGTGATTTTACAAGACTTGACTTTCGAACAATGTGATTTGTGACTAAATTTTAAGATATGGGACAATAATTTTTTGGATACTAAGATATCTTGATGTGCTGGGTCCTCTTTTCAATGTTTAAAACCTCCCTAATCAAATCTATTTTTGACCAGTCCTTAGGACGCAATGTCGATCAGGCTAAGGAGATAAGAAAGGTCTTCTTGGCGAACTATGCAAAACTTCACAGTCCTGACACAGCTATATGCAGCGAGCTTAACAAAGTATATCTTAATGCAGTCTCCCTAGCGGCCTTGAACCATGAGCTACAGTCCACATTATTGCAGCAATACAAAGTTCTTGCTCCAAACTGTTGATTATTATTCTGCAAATAAAATCAAAGCAGCCATTATTATGCTTGATGCTGAAAAAGCCTTCGATCTTGTTCAGTGGGAGCTTCTTTTTGCAATTCTCCAAAGATTCAAATTTCACCACAAACTAGCCCAATTTATCTCGAACCTGTATCAAGGGGCAGAGGCCAAGATCCTCATTAATATGGGAATAGTCGGAAAGGTTTCGATAAGGCAAAGGACCCATCAGGGATGCCCTTTGTCTCCAGTTCTTTCAGCTCTTTTTATTGAACCGCTAGCTTCTGCATTGAGGCAGGATATTTCCATAAAAGCTCCGCTGCCTGGAGCCCCAAGCTAAAAAAAATTGCGGATGCCATCATTTTGTATCTAGCTGCCGAGTCACAGAATATTGAAAAGGCCCTTAGTAAAATCCAAGCTTTTTCTAATTTTGGAGACTATTGGATCAATAAATCTAAAGCTGCGGCATTGCTTATTTTTTTTTTTGTAAGCATTCGTTTTGCAAAACAACATACAACCAACAGATCAGACCCACGCTTTCTTGACATATCACTGTACAATGCTACATAACCGACAGAAGTACGGGATTGACATTTGCAGTAATGGCCAAGAACAGGGCACATCATGGCTGTCACCTAGCGCATAGCCGCTGAACTCTCTCCCCAGGCAGCTGTCCACTTCCCCCACACTCTGTCATATTTAGCAGGGCACCCTCTTGCCTCATATACCAGTTTTTCCTGTTGGGCACACCAGTCCACCCCACGGCGCCACTTCACGAGCATTGGCGCTGCCTCCACTTTCCAGCCAGCTGTGATGTCTCTCTTGGCTAACAGACATGCCACTCCCACAAAGTCCTGCTCCGCTCTACTGGACCCCATACCCTCCAAGACCACCAACAAGAGCGGCAGCGGGGCAGTCTCCACCTCCACCTGCAAGATTCTGGAGATTTCGTCAGCCACCGCTCACCAGTAGGCGGCTATATGTCGACAAGTCCACACCACATTGTAAAAATCTGCGTTGGGCCTGCACAGCGGGGACAGTCAGCACAGGGTAGGAGACCTTCCTTGTGCAACCTGGCGGGTGTGAGGTAATCCGTTTGTAGATAAAAGGTTTGCACCACGCAAAGACGGTTGGTTATCGTCAGTGTTCTAGGGGCCATTGGTGCGTCTCTCCAGTCTTCATCCTCTATGTGACCCAGCCATATTTCCCATCGCTCTCGGAGTCTGCCCAACGTCTGAGTTGTGTTGGTGACCAATGTGCGGTATACTTGCGACACTCCTCCTTTACCCAAGCCGCCCATCAGTGACTTGGCCTCCATGGGGCTATATTCAGGGAGGACCGTGCCAGCCCGGACGTGCATGTTGAGCGCGTGCCTAAGCTGCAGGAATTTGTGGAATGGGGCCTTGTTGAGGGAGTATCTTTGTCGAAGCTCCTCGAAGGACAGCACGTGGGGCCCTTCGCGATGTCCCCCAACAGTGAAATGCCTAAAAGGTCCCATTTTTGGAACCCCTCCAGGGCAGAGACCTCCTCTAGCCACGTTCCGTGCCAGAGCGGGGTTTGTTGGGTAAGACGGCACCATCACCCCGTCACCCTCTGCACCTCCCTCCAACCCATCAGTACCACTCTTGTCACCTCCGGGACCCTGCAAGGCAGGGGATTACCATATAGCATCCGGAGTAGGCCAGGGAAGCCCATGGTCAGCAAATCTAGCTGATAAGCAGGGTCGGACTAGCCCCCCACCATCAAGTCATTAATCACCAGCAGGTGCATTGCTAGGTAGTAAAGATAGAGGTTGGACATTCCCAACCCTCCTTCATACACATCTCTTTGACAGGTGCTGATCACCAGCCGGGCCCAGGTACCATACCAAAGAAATTACCATGCTATAGCGTCCATCTCTTTAAATCATTGCCTGGGTATGTGGAAGGGGTAGTTCTGGAGCAGATAGAGGAACCGAAGTAACACCATCATTTTATAGAGCGCTATCCCACCCAGGATGTTAAGGGGCTGATCTACCAACTCTGGAGGTCATTTTTGACCTTCTGGGTGAGCGGTGAAATGTTAAGTGACCAAGCCAGTTCTGGCAGCAGGGCCACAGTTACTCCCAGATACTGCAAGCTGTTGTGTCTGATGGGGATGGTTCTTTGCCAGTCATAGCAGTCCTTTGTTGGGTGCAACGGAACCAGCAGAGATTTACTGGGGTTGAGTGTCATGCCAGAGGCCTCTGAAAACAGTCCCAGGAGCTGCAGTGCCCGGGGTCCGCTGCTGGCTGGGTTGGCCAGGAACAAGAGCACATCGTCTGCATAGAGCGCTACCCTGTCCTCTCGTCCAGTGGGCCAAGACCAACCGTCAAGCAACTCTATCGCTAATGCGAAGAGAAGCGGGGACAGGGGGCACCCCTGGCGGGTTTCCTGATGAATAGAGAACTGGTCTGATACAACCCCATTCACCTGCACCTGCATCGTCGTATTAGAGTAAAGGAGCTTCATTACCCCACGGAATTTGGGACCTAACCCGGCGCTCCGAAGCACCTGGTGAAGATAGGTCCAGTCTACAGTGTCGAACGCCTTTTCGAAGTCTAGTAGGAGGAATGCCAGAGGAGGGGCTAAGAGGCCCCGGTTAGCCAACGCCACATGCAAGCACCTAATGCAATGCCTAGTACTTCTAGTTGGCATAAAGCCGCACTGGTCCGAGCGTATCAACGAGGGCAGCACTCCTTTTAGTCTGTAGGCTAGTATCATGGACAGCACCTTAACTTCAGTGTTGAGAAGTGAAATGGGGTGGTAGGCAGAACAGTGCTGAGAGGGGGGTGTTGGTCTTGGGGATCACCACTATGGTGGCCTGGTCGAGACCCTCGGGAAAGCCACAAATCCACTTGGCTTCCTCAAACATGGTGAGAAAGTGAGGGGCTATTTGCTGTAGAGTTCCACCAGGAAGCCGTCCGGGCCTGGGGTTTGACCCGCAGCCAGCTCTGAGATAGCCTCCCTGACCTCCTCCAGCCTCATGGGTTCATCAAGGTGTTGTCTTTCCACCACCAAAAGTCTAGGTAGAGACACCTCCCCTAGAAAGGGGGCCTTCCTCTCTACCTGTGGCCTGGGCTGCTCCTCGTAAAGTCTTGTCTAGTAAGTGGCAAAGCTTTGCGCAACCTCGCTAGGAGTCCGAGAAGGCTCTTGATTCATCAGCAACCTCAGGGACGACTATTCGCCATGGGCCGGGTTGCGAGGCAGTGCAAGAGCTTACCGTTCTTGTCCTCCCACCTGTACACGCGGGCCACCGAGGTTCGCCACATATGCTTTGCCATTTCAAGAGTAGAGTGCCTGATCTCCTCTCTAACTAGGGTTAACTGCCTCGTTATAGATGCATGTGTGGAGACAGGGTGCAGGCGCTCGAGTCGTAATGCCCTGGCCTCGAGCTCTGACACCTTAGTTCCGTGCGCACTCTCGCACGCAGAGATGTTTGGCTTGCACCCTAAAGGTGGCCTTACAATCAGCCCAAATCGTGGGAGGTGATCGCACGGACCCTGGATTGTTTTCGAAATATTGGGTGAGTTGGTCCCTCAAGGCTTGTGTATAGTCACTGTCCTGCAAATACCAGGCGTTTAGCCTCCACGTAGGGTGTTGGGTGTCTCTGCATCGTCCATGCGGACCAGGAGTGGTGCATGATACGAAACCCCGTGTGGCAGAATCCGCACCCCTATGACTCATCCAGAGCCGGCATGAGGAGAAGGTCTATTCTGGCCTGGGTGTGGTGTGCTGCTGACGTGTGCATATACTGCCGTGTTCTAGGGTTCCATATCTGCCACACATCACAGAGACCAAGGCCTACTGCCCAGCGGCTCAGTCCGGACGCCCGACTGGACTGGCTCGTGGACAAAGGTCCAGTGATGTCCATCTCTGGATTCATAATGGAATTGAAGTCTCCTCCAAGCAAGGTCAATCCCGGGGGAAGCCCCGCCAATACCTCCCAGAGGACAGTCGAGAAGCACTCAAACATTCCAGGGGGAGCAAAGGCGCTCAGGATATTGACCGGCTGCCCCCGAGCATGCCGGACACAGCTGCATAGCGTCCCTGTGAATCAAAAATGGGAAGCGGTTATCACTATGAGTAAGGAGCAATGCAGCATGATAGTCACCCCCTTGGAGCCCCTAGAGAAGCCCGCATGGTAGACCCTGTCATACCCACCCCCGCGAGCATAGGACAATGGGTACCAAGTAAGTGGGTCTCCTGGAGTAAGACCATGGAGGGGGCTTGTCGGCGGAGAGCACTGAAGACCGCGGACCACTTAATTTTAATTAGGAGCCCATTAACATTCCAGGAAAATAGAGGATTGTGGTGCATGTAGGGAAATTATAAGGATGTGCATAGCATGACTGTCCAAGAGTCAGGATGTGACCACCTAAAAGAAAAACGGTTGACAGAACTACTACTCAACCACAGTAGAACGTGAATTTGCTGCATTACTATTCTTCCCTTTTCCCCCAACTGCCCCATCCCATACTTCCAACCCTGAAGCATCTGTTGCCCTTAAACCCAACCAGAACCCTGAAAACAGAGTCTGTCATTGGTGTGGAGTGGTGGACCCCTCCATGTAGTCAGACTTCTGCAATATGGCCACCCCGCTCTTGTGCCCAGTGCCAGGCAGGATGTCCTCCTCCCAGCTCTCCCCCAGTTGCAGAAGGTCCGTGCTCGATGCACTTTATGAGAGCAAGGGAGTCTGGCTGAGGCAGTCCTCCTCACGGTCAACGTAGGCCTCTTTTCTTCTCAGCCATCCGGTGAGGCCCCCCCTTCTGGACAAGCAACACTCAACGGAAGGCCCTCCCCCAGTGGGCTATTTGGACCACTCCGCTTCCTTCGGCGGGACCCGGTACGTCTGCACCCCCCATGAGCCCGTAGGATCAGTATGGCCGGGCTCCTTCCGGGCCACCTGGTGCTCCTAAGTGAGCCAGTCCCAAGCCACTTCGGGTGAGTCGAAGAAGAAGGACTACCCATCCATGAGGACAAGGAGGTGTGCAGGGAAAAGCAGCATGTTTGTCAGCTGCATTGCCTTAAGTTTTTGCTTAACTCCCTCATAGGAGTGGTACTTGGTCTGCACCTCCCGGGTGTAGTCTTGGAATATATAAAATCTTGTGGTTGTCTCAGCGGAGATCTAGGTGTGCTCTTGCTTCTCTAAGGATGATATTGCAGTCCTTGAAGTTAAGAAACCTGGTGATCATTGGCCGCCTGGGTCCTCCAGGCGGAGGTCTGGGCACGAGCGCCCTGTGGGCCTGCTCGATAGCAAACCAGTGGGTGAGATTCCGCTCTGGGACCCAGGATCTGATCCAGTTCTCCAGAAACTCAATCGCCAAGTTTGCCTCTTCTCCCTCTGGGAAGCCAACGAAGCGCAGGTTGTTGTGCCTGGAGCAGTTCTCAGCATCCTCAGTCGTAAGGCGGAGCTCGCCAGTGCGGGTCAGCAGCTGGGTGACTTTATTTTTAAGTTCCGTGATCTCATCCTCTGCCTGAGAAACCCGGTCCTCGACCTCCATGATGCAGCCCACTGCTGTCCGCAGGTCCTGCCGCAATAGGCCCATATCCTCTTTCACTTCACCTATTTTAGTCTGCTGCTAGGACTAAATGGCCTGGAGGATTGTGCCCACCCCCTCCACTGCGGTGGTTCCTGGTGTCGGATTGCCTGTTCCTGGGGGGGCCACCTGCTTGGTGAATTGGTCAATGCGTTGTTGGGACGCCGGCGGCTGTTTGCCAGCCCTGTCTTTGCCCAAGGTGGCCACACAGGCTCAGGCGTCGCGCTCCCTTGCAGTGCCCCCGTCCAATCACTCTCCGGGGGGGGGCCAGAAGCACAGGCAACACTTTCTTAAGATGCAATGTAGTGGGGGCACTTTAGATAACAGCCGCTAGGGCTACTGCCCCGCTGGGTGTCAACAAGTAAGCAGGGAGGGACAAGACCTCCTCAGGACCAGGCGCTGGCGGGGGAGCGAGGGAGGAGCGGGGGCAGGCAGCCCTTCAGGACCCGGCGCAGTCCATGGTCTCCTGAGTGGCACCCCCCTGCTCGCCGTGTCTCCGCACCGTGCCCCAGGCCCTTACCTCGTGGCTCGCTGATGATCACTGCCTCCACCTCCTCCGGTGCAGCGCCTTTCTCTCCTGGGGTCTCTTTGCCTATTCGTAGGAGGCACCGCACTCCACGGGCTGGCAGGGGGGGGAGGGCTCGGCACCCCGGGCCCCCACAGCCCCCTCTGTTCACCCCGTTCCTCTGGCTGAATCTCCTCGTGCAAGGGGAGGGGCTGCCTGACATCACGGGGCCGGCGCGGCACCCTCCCTCCATTGTCCAAGCTGCACCTCTGCACCCCAGCCAGGGCATGCTGCAGCACAGATCCTGGTCAGGCCAGGCCGATGCCAGCCCCACTGGCAGTGAGGGCTCCGCTCACGGCGTCCCCGATGACTCAGGGGGACGGCCCACATGGCCCGAAACAGTCACCGCAAGACCTCACTGCACCGAGGTCCCTGCCTCCCCAGCAACCTGCCGTGTGTGTGGACTCAATCACACCTCTGGGGCAGGGACCAAGCAACGAGCGCAGCACAGAAGCACAAATCCACCTCTGCTGCCACTGAAGGGCAGGCTCCGCCTCCTCAGGCCGCGTTGCAGGCCTTAATCTTCAGCCTCGCGAGATGGAGCCCTCTCGTCGGACCTCTCCACGTTCTCGTGGCGTGCACAGGTCTCGTGCCGCACCGCCAGGCTCCCCCACCGGCGTCGCGACTGGGTGGGGGTGAATATTTACAGCCAGGGCTTCTATCAGCAGATGACGGAGGGGTCCGGAGCACTCTTAGAGTACGACCGCCATCTTGACGCCCGAAGCCATGCCCCCGAGGCATTGCTTTTTAATGCTCAAGATATCTTCTTGCCAGTGGAAATGCAAGCTAATTATCAGATTCCCCATCCTATTAGATATCTTGGTATATATGTCTCTTCAAATATAATTGACCTTTATTCAATGAATTATCTCTCCACTCTTAGAAAAAGCGCTGGCAAATGGAAGAACACACCTGTAACGATCATTGGTCGCATTGTCTTGATCAAAATGATGACATTACCCTTATTTCTATTTTAATTTTCCAACATCTTAATCACAGTTGCTCAAAAGCTTTTCAAGGATCTCAATGTAATGTTGCATGAGTTTGTTTGGTCAAATAAAAAACCCAGTGCTTAGCTGGAGACAGTTCAGCTGACTATGGAAGACGGCAGCCTAGCCTTACCCCATTTAAAAAAATATGACAAAGCAACGTACTTAGACTGGATTGTAAGAGTGGCCTCTGTATGTCATGCTGATTCAAACATTTATTTTAAACAGATGCTTCTTGAAAACAATATTCATCTATCCCATTTTCTCAAAATGCCATGGCTATTGAAACATACAAGATATAAGATTCTGAAATTTCTCTTGTCTAGATGAGCAAAACCTCAGCAAAGTTATCAGTTTACTCGTTATCATCCAACTATTTCCCTAAGAGAAGCTACTGCATTTGGGCTACCTTTGACCACAAAAGCCCTTACTGAGTGGGAAAGTCTGGGGTTAGGAAAATTGAATGATTTATTTTTTTATAGAAGATAGTGTTATACCAGGGCGCAGCTTCAAATTACTGATCCAGATATTCCAGTACGTATAAGCTTTTCTGATTTTCAGATAGCCCATTTTATTAAATCAATGGAATCTGTAGGCCAGTATTCAACCGAATCATTACCGTTTAAAATCACACAAGCCATGTGGGTTCAGAAATGGACAGGGATCAGTGCATGGTAAAGTATTCTTCTTGAAGAATTGTCAACCAGAGTTATCCCCTCTGCACTAAATCGGATAGCAGCTGCTAAAACTTGCATGATTGATCCCCTGACATGGAAGTATTACAATAGTTTTATGTGTAGAGCTTTAAAAGGTGCTAATTTTAAGAGAATTGCATTCGTCACCAAGTGGTTGCTTTATTATACTCCAGCGAAACTGAATAAGATGGTTCCATTATTATCAAGTAATTGTTTTCGATGTCATTGCACTGTAGGGGATTGGCTTCATGTGTGTTAACTTTGCCCTGTCATCACTAATTTTTGGTGTCAAGTTTTCCACTTGATCAGCTTAAAGCTTCCGGTATCATTGATCCCTGACCAATGGAAGCACTTTTTGGCATATCCAATCATCCTGGGCTGTCCAAGTACTCAAAGCAATACTTTTTCATTGCAATATTAATTGTGAAATCACTTATTGTACAACTATGGAAGACTCCTCAATCTTCAGTATGTGATCTCTGGGAGAACAAAATGAAAGCAGTCCAGTCGAAAGAACTTTTGTATGCATTAAGAATCGGGGCCACACGGAAGCATCATTCTGAATGGGGCAAGGCTGCTCCATGTTAAAACTTGATTAAAGACTGCATCCCAACTGAAGGACATGAACCAACATTACTCCACAAAAGTTTAGTCTATTATTACTGTACAAAAGAGGCGTAAATAAAAGGCAATGTATTTTATTGTGTTGTAACCTTTATGAATAATTTGTAATCATGATTTGGTTTGTAACTTTGATGTCCCATCATCGTTAATGCTCATAAAATCCTGACTAAAAACTATTTAAAAAAAGACTCCCTTTTGAGATCATTTGGTAATAGGTCTCACAATCTCCAAGAACCTATACAAAAAAATGCCTGTTTGAATTAGCAAATCCCAAAAGCTGTTGGATCTCTTTCACTGATTTAGAAAAAGGCCTGTCTTGTTCCGACTTGACTTTGTTGTGTTTTTCCATGCTTGCAAATAAAGAGTGTTCTCACAAGCATTTCTATACTTCTTTGACATGTTTTTGACACTCTTCAATGGAATCTCAAAGTAATAAGATATCATTGAAGTAAATGACCAGGTAGATATCCAACACATATCTAAAAATGTGATTGACAAAGTGTTACAATGCTGTGGGGGTGTTACACAGACCAAATGGCATGACTAAATATTCAAAATGGCCGTATAAGGCCATCATCCACTTGATGTCTTTTCTGATTCTCATTAAATTGTACTTGCCTCTCAAATCCAGTTTTGAAAATGTCTTTGCTGATCTGACCTTCTCTAATTGAAACTATACGAGGGGTAATGGGTGTCAATCGTGCATTGTTATTGCCTTTGGTTTGCTGTAGTCAATGTATGGCTGCTACCCCTTCCTGGTTTTGGTCTGAAGAAGATGGGGGCACCAGCTTGAGAGGTAGAATGGCAAATACATCCATTTAGTAAATTTTAATTTAAATAATCTTGAAGGACCTCTTCTTATTTCATGGTTAAGGAATAAAATCACTTATGAGGGATTTTAGTTTCCAAAAGATCAGTCGGACTGTCATAAGACCGATGTGGGGGTAACTCATTTGCTCCCTTCTTAATTAACACATCTTCAGAGTCTTGGTAAGGTTCTGCAATAGGTGCTAAAGCAGAATCAGTCTTTAATGCACCACACCTTAATGGCAATACTTATCTCAGATCTTGTCATGAAAAACATTTAAATTCTTCACACTGGGAAGAAAAAGCAGTGGACTTATCTTTCTAATGGATCTGATGGTTATGAATAAAGTCAGTTAGTTCCCAAAGTCACAGTGAATGCAGGGGAATCTATAGCATTAAAGTATATTTTTTCGATATGCCCATTCTCCACAGCCATAACCAAATCTGTTGTTTCCCAACAGGTACCTTCCTGTAGCAAAGCATTTCCACCAATTCCCACAATATGTTCTGGGTTCATCCTGGTTATACAGCTGATCAACAGTCCAAAATGATGCCCCACAGTTGATTAGTGCCAGTAGAACCCAGGGTCCTGTGGTGTTAATATCTTTATTGGGATCTGAAAAGAAGGTCTTGCTCCTACATCCTTCTTTAGGACAAGCTGTTGGTCTTGAGAGGAACCCGACCGGGGTTCTTCACTTAAGGTTGTATTCTGGAGCTTCCTGCCAAGTGAGGACAGTTTCTGACAAAGTATTGGGGGGTTTCTGACAAACTATCCGGTGATCTTACAACCACAGTACCATCTTTTTTTTTTTTCTTCTCAAGTGAGAGAAGGTTTTATATTCCCAGCTTGCATTGATTATCCAGGAGAATTCACAGAGTTTTCTGCCTCTTCCACGATGTTCTTTATGAATACTCTTCTGGGACTCAAGAGTTTTTATTGGTGTAAGAAATTGGAACGTGAGTTTATGGGGGGTTGAGTATGCACCTCTATGGACAATCACAACCCTTGTTAGGGTGAACCCTTAAAGTCACTAACTTAATCGGAGCTGAACCCCCTGGTAGCTACGTCACACAGCAGACTGGCTTAATGTGTAAAATATATATGCAGTACTTAAACAGTAATAAAGTCAAAACGGAACACAAAAAAAAACAATATAAACAAATAGAGAATATTTTAATTAATAAATTGACAGCAGAAACAACAAAAAGTTAATGAGGGAAACAGGAGTTTTGATTTTTTTATGTTTAAATTTGAAAATAATGCCAGAAAGCGCTAATTATTAGCCACGATCATCTGGTTGCACTTGACCGGTACCACAAGCCGCAAGTTAAGACTGGCCACGATAGAGAGTGGGTTGAATAAAGAAAGCAGGTTTGACATTGTTGGAAGGTTTACCTTTGGACTTAGGGCCTGATTTAGAACTTGATGGATGGGTTACTCCGTCCAACAGTGATGGATATCCCGTCCGCCGAAATCTTAATCTCATAGAATATATTGTGATTTATATTCTGGTGGACATGATATCCATCACTGTTATGACAGAGTAATCCACCTGCCAAATTCTAAATCAGGCTCTGAAATGGAAGTCAAAAATCCTCAGCAGTGCACAACAGCAGATTGTGGCTGAGGAGGGCTCCATGTCCTCGGATAGGTGCTAGACGAGGTCTCAGAGAAGCCACTGACTTTTGAAAGCTCAAAGCAGGAGAAATTTGAATTTGGCTCCCAGTCAAGGTCCCTTGCTGGCTGGACACTCTTTGCACCTTCAACCGGTGAAGATTTCTACCTTCAGAAGTAGGGTCAGACGTACATAAGTTTAGTTTAGAAATTACTAAATATCAATGTTATCTAAATTGCTATTCCGAAACATCTAACGGTAATGATTGAAACTCATCTTTCATTAATGTTCAAATCAATATGATTTGCAGTTGCTATTTTGTGATTTCCATAAATGGATTCACACATTTGCAAATCTGTAAAAGGAAATAGAAAACTGCAAAGAACTATTTGGGAACAGCTTCATGACCTCACATCGTGGAAGTCTTTAAATCCATGCTTTTCTGAGGATTCAGTAACACAGAGGAAGGGAGTGTTTGTTAGGAGAGGATAGATGTGAATGTTTTTTCTTTGGAAAAGAGGACAGATGTCCAGAGAAAAAAACAGATAATGATGTGGGTGCTAGAAAGGATAAATTAAAATTCTCTGGAAAGCAGCTTAAGGTTTTACCAGACAGTGAGTGGCTCATAATGAAGAGATACTTGGGAAGAGCACTTTAAGTGTTCCTGCACATGGACAAACAGAATCTGGACTGATATCTTCAAACAAACCTTATCATCCCTGAAATAAGAAAAAAGTGGTATGATGTGCTCTCTGGAACAAATGACAAAGTCCTAATTAGACTGGCAGAGGCACGTGGTACAGGTGGGAGGCCCTTTCAACAGTCCCCATAACTCCCACCGACCCTCGGATAGAGTCTGCTGTACTGGCAGAGAGTGTTGTTGGTTTATCCAACACCGATACAACAAATCCAGTATCAACGTCCCAAAATCAAGTATAATTGTCATTATTTTAATTTTTTTAACTATTTTGATAAATAAAACTACATTTTAATGCTTGTTTTACATTTCTAATGAATTATGGAAGTTGTAGTGCATACACTGAAAAACTTTTTTTTTTTTTTTACAAAAAAACCCTCCAGATGACTTTAAGTTTTAAAACATTATGTTAAAAATAGTATATAACAGGAATACAAATTTCCAATTTTTATTTTTTAAGTAAAGAAAAAACATTAAACTTAAATACATATATATTTTCCTCACAAATATACCAGGACAGAGAGAACATGACAGTGATCAAGAGTCCACTAGAGAAAATCCTTGTGACATGGAAGAAGCACAGACATTCCAGCCACACAGACAGATCAGTCCCAAACAGGCAAAGAGCTGCTGTTCCTTCACTACCCGATTTCCAAAATGTATCTGAGGAGCCTAAGACAGTCAGGGAAACAACCCCAACAAATTTCAGAGCCAGACAGGTGCGCTGCAGGGTTATGCTAACTCTTCTCGAAATGCAGGACTTCTTTCAACTGAGGACGGTTATGATGCCTCACTATTGTTTGGTGGGTTAGAGGGCAATCTAGCCCACTAATATCACCTAAGAGGATATTAGTAGCACCTGTGTGTAAACTATTTTATACAATGTTTTTCAAAAGTATATGCTTGTGGGCTTTGATTTGCAGCCCACGAGTTTCAAAGCACAGTGTCTACCCCTCACATACATGTAGATCCAGAAGCCTTATTTTAACTGTGTGCAAATTTCTTTAAAAAATTGAATGTTTGGCAACTTAGACTTTTACTTTCTATTGCTTAATGTATTACTCTCATTAAAAACCATTGCCACTTGTCCACTTGTACGGTTTGTCGTGTTTCTTTCAAAACAAAAATAAATAAAATTGTGATTATTAAAAAAAATTGCATCCTGCTTGTTAATGTACAGCAGAGGGTTGGTGCAGCAACGCTTGTTCAATATGCCACAGTGGCCTTCATCCAGGCCCTTTGTACAATCCACAGCATGCAACCAACTCACTGTGGGCAGCTAGACCCCCCATGGATGGCCAAGTGGATATTGGCACCCACCTCTGCAGGCTGTGAACAGTAGGGATTGGCTGCAGGTCTTGTCCTTCAGCCATGCCCTGCAATCAACCTACCATGGGTAGCCAACCTGCCATGGTCAGCCAACTTACCACATCTGGTCAATCTGCACAGTCTTTAGCCAGATTCTGCACCCAAACCACTGCCGACAGCCATCTACGACTGTGCATGATTTTACCTGTGTGCAGGGGTATGGTCGCTATAGGGTCTGGCATTTGGCTCTGCCCTGAGACCAGCCTGTCATGGGTATCTAAACCACACTGTAAATGCTTTCAACCAAGCCCTTGCATCCAACTGGCCAAAGGTGGTTGTCCTCTGCTGTGCACGACCTTTAGACTGGCTCTGTAGCTGTGAAAGGCAACCAACCTGCCACTCAGCAATGCATAAGAACAGTTTGCCTACATTTAACCTCCATTCACTATACTTCTGGTATGCTTGGATTTAAAACTGGGTCTGCGAGCTCAATTGGTTCTTGAAATTGTGCACGGTCCACACACTGAAACCCCATTTTTTTCATTTTAAATTCATAGGGTGACTTTTTAAGGAATCATAACGTAGATCTGTGGGTCTTTGCGCCCTCAACTCTCCCCTCCCCATTTTTCTTATGTGGCCTTTGTGTTCGCAACACAGGGAGTGTTGCTCAAAACCTGTAAATACAAACACAAAGTGACTCCTGAAGGAGTAATACTACAAATAATCATTTACTTGGATGATTCGTGGAAACTATATCCAATCACTAAAACAAAAAAAGTATGGTAAAAATGTAAATCTGGCAATAAACTACAGTAGGTGTGATTTTTCATCTATCAGTATGATAAAAACACATATTTATTTACCATGGATACCACTTTTGTAGCGTCAAATACAACATCACCCATCTGCTGTGGCATAACAGAGACAGATCCCTCATTCCAGGTTATTTCATGACCATCAGGGCAGAAAGCCTAATTTCCTTAGGGAGTCTACAAATCAGTAGGTTGTTTGCCCATAGGTACACTACCCACATGTACTTGACCTGGTTAGATGGCTGATCTAAAATAATGTACTGCCCTGTAAGCTGTACTAGCCAATGCCACTTCAGATAGACAGTTCACTACATGCACAATGTCAGGCCCTTTGGATTGAGACCCCATTCCAGACACCATGAGGCCCTTGTTCCCATGCCAATCTAAGTTGTTTGATTGTGCTCTCTGAGCAGGCTCCTCTGATAATCTGATAAGATCCTCAACCTGCAACCGGTTTTAAAAGTCCAGAATTTGACCAGAATTCCCTGTAGTCTTCTATGCAATAATAAACCTCCCCCCACTAGGTGGTAAAGTTGTCCTAGCAGATCCAATAGGATGTTCAGAAGGAGTGGGAGACAAAGTGGAGAATACATGGGAAGTTCCATCAGAATCACAAACAACACTTGAGAATTCGAGATGGGAGTGATGAGATCTAGGACTGCTCCTTGCTGCCTTACCTGAGCCGCTACCCTGGTGATCATGGAGAATGGGTGAAAGGCTTAGTTGGTCCCTATTCACAGTCCAGCATGAAAGCATCTATCCCTAATGCTCCATGATCCAGTCTCCAACTGATGTAACAAAGAGGTTGGTGGTTCAGATGGGACCCAAGGAGACAGTGCTGAACTTGAGCCAGTTGTTGTTGTTGGGGCCCAATAGTACTCATTTTTGGGGACCGTTTTTTATTTTTCCTCATCAGCCATTGACCGTGATCAAGAGAGAGAAAAAAACACACAAATCAAAAAGAAGTAGGTAGATAAAGATGGCAAAAACATTTCAAATGTAGAAAGCAGGAACCTGCACAAGTGGGATAAAGGGGCAGCGGATTCAAGAGGCATGAAGTTGAGTCAAAATTATGCAGCCTTTGTATTATGTCCTAAGACATTTAAAAGCACAGGCCATGGGTTTCTAAGCAGAGATTTGGGCACAGACACTCATTCTATTATAAATTAAGCACTACAAAGAGATCTCTCTGGCATGGACTCCAATGCTTCATGATGACTTGAAACACTCCTGGAAGAAGCTTTTACACATTGGAATCATGGGATGTCGAGATTGGCAGTCCGCTGTCAAGTTCTGAGCTTCTGGAAGGTATTCACTGTGTCTGCTATTCGGTTCTTTAGGCAGAAGTGCCAGAACTCTTCTGCTCTGGCCTTCAGTGTGACACTGATCAGCCCCCTGAAGAATAGTGGCCGGAAATTGGAAGGACAATGAACCCGGTAGGAAGGAGTGTCGACGAGAGAGGGAGAAAGGAGCACCAATCGGAGACACCGTGGGAGACCGACAAAGGACCAGAATGACCGGCACAGGATGACTCAGGAAGGTTCCAGCGCCTGGTTGGGATTTCAGGGACCCAGATGAGAGTTGGTGGAGTAAGCTGGGAGGCCACTGTCCCCTCGTGTCACCACACCACACTCCCAGAGGAGCGTCCTGGAGGAGCGTGGCTAACCAAGGTAGGTTGGTATCTGCCAGAATGAGTGGGAGGGTTGAAAACGTGTAGTTGCCAGGAGGGGACACCTGTCTGAGAGACAGGCTCCTCTTCTTATTTAGAAGATAGGAACGAGCCTCACATACTACATTTTCAAGTAAAAGAAACCAGCATGACAACACGGTGGCAGGATAGGCAAAAGGGTGATTATATCCGACACACCCGCCCCCATTAAAACAAGACAAAATTAAAGAGTACTTACTTTCCTGTGGTTATTTCCTCGTCTGCCCGAGCGGCGCGACAACCAGGGTGGTCCAGTCCGGTCGAGACTAGAAGGGAAAGGAAGAATGGAGACGACCATTATAAACTAGACCACAGAGGAGCAAAGCATGAGATTTACATAGAAAAAATAAAGATACCCATAAGTAACCAAACAAGGTGTAGAGTACTTAATTTATCCATCTATGTAGCCATTTGCCTGCCCATGTGACAATTGGCCATTTTCCAATTGGGAAGTCTTAGAGCTTCCTACACAGAGTTAATCACAAAACACAGGAATGTAGTCTGTCGCTAATGTTCCAGTTGAGATTTGTCTCAGTCAACAAGGAACCCTAGGACTCCTAGAATGGATATTGTCAAACCTAAATTTTTCGTTATATATACTTTCGAGCTGCCCATGATCTGGATGTGCCATCTTGCCCACTAGGGTCCACTCTGAGGACCAGAGATTGAAAATGTCTTTGGGATACAGAATGCTCTTAGGGGTTTTGACTGGTTATGCTGGTCCCTCAAATTTTTGTCATTTTGGGTTGGGCACTGGCCTCTAAGGTGTCCCAGTATCATATCCATTGCTTGAGGATCTTTGGGAATCATCCCTATCAGATCAATCATTCCCCTCAGGATCTAAGGGATCTGAGTCCCAATTGTGATGATTAGGAGGTTCCATGGGATTTCCAAACATGGACGTCATTCCCTTTTTGCCCTGTGTCAACTTAGACCAGGAAAAGAAGGCTTCCTTATGCCTGCCAAAGGCATCTGCCCCAGTTGGCTGGTTCATCTTTCTTTTCACAGTCACCTTGGTGGTACTCTGCCCCTCTTTTTATTTTATTTTTTAAAACAGATTTTATTAAGATTTTCAAGTAGTCATATCATACATCCACATTATAAACCATTCTAGGGTTGTCCTCAATAACATCTTAATAAGGAGACATAAACATGTCAAATATTCTGGTGTACAAATTACTAAATTATCACTTAACATTTCCCCCCTCCTAGTCCCTCCCCAACCCTCCCCCTAGAGAACCCTTGTTCAAATGTTAATAGTGATTTTGGAGTAACCTGTGTAATGTTTATGTGTAGTTTGATCGCTTGGGCTAGTAAATCTGAGTTCCGGGCTCAGGTTGGTGGCCCAAAAGCTATGGTATCTTGCGCCATGTATGCCTCCCAAGTAGAATGATCATCCGTGGAGAACTCAGGGTAGGGTGTCGGCTCTAAGTGCGTCCATTATTACCTCCCAGCTCTCCGCCTCTTCGGGAGGTCTAATCCCTCTTTTGGCCTCACGCTGGAGGATTGTTCCTTCAGTGTTCGCCCATTTAAGTAATTCACTTTTCCATTGAGGCGTTCTAGGTCCCCTAGGGTTTTTCCAATTAGATGCGATCTCCCTTTTAGCCAGTGATAAGGCCAAGTCCTGGAAGCTATCCGTGACTTTGTGTTTGGCTGAATGAGTAAAAGTGTTTAAGAGGCAGTGGGCCATGGAGCAGGGCACATCCCTACTCAGAAGACGTACCAGGATCCGGCACATCTCTGACCAGAAAGGCTCCAGCAGGGGCCACCCCCAGAACATGTGACTGATCTCCGCACCAATCAACCCACATCTCGGGCAGCACTCTGTTACCTTCCCAAAGTATTTGTTTATGCGTGCTGGGGTCAGGTAAGCTTGGTGCAGCACATATAAATTTATGAGTTTAAATCTAGCATTTCGAGTTGCCTTGGGGAGGCTCCTCAGAATGCGCCCCCATTCTTCCTCTGGGATATCTCGGTTGAGATCCTTCTCCTAAGTTTGTTTAAGGGAGGCTAGAGGAATTATACTGTCCACTCGTATCAATCCATATAGGGTTGAGACTACTTTAGATTTATCGTTTGCGGAAGTCAAATAACTGCAAACTGCCTGAGAGGGAGGCTCCGTCCCTTTCCCCGCCAGTGCCTACGTATGCGGGCCGTTAATGCCCCATATATTAAAAAGTGTCCCACTGGTAGGCCAAATTCCATCCTAAGGGTCTCAAAGGACATCAATTTGCTATCCCTAAATAGGGTGTCCACCGTGTTGATCCCAGCCTCCACCCAGTCCCCAAGCTCAACCCGAGTGCCCCCATGCAGTAGAACCTGTAAAGACAAAAGGGGTAATGCCGACGAACAGGGTGTCTCCACTTTGGTCCTATGCAGAAAGGTCTTCCAACACTGAGTCAGGATCTTTAACTCAGGAGGATCTTGTTTCCCATCTCCTGGTGTTCTCAATATTATCTCAAACAGTCTACTTTCCTGTGGAGTGAACGCCCTCATGTTCATTTTTGCATTTAATCTATCTGAAAACAAATGCGCCAACCACTGAAGTTGTGCTGCTAAGTAGTAGATCTCGAAGTCAGGGGCCGCCATGCCTCCATCTGTGGACTGACGTTGGAGTTTAGCCAGAGCCACCCTCCTCCGTCCCCCCCCATATGAATGATATTACCATGGTGTCTAATTCTTTAAAGATGGTCTTAGGAATCCAAATTGGTAGTACTGTGAAATGATACAGGAGCCTCGGCAGTACAATCATTTTGAGGATTGCTATCCGCCCAGCCACCGAAAGCGGCAGTGTCAGCCAGAATGCCATACAGGTTTTTATTGAGCGTATAGAACTTCCAATGTTACCCCCAAGGATATCTTGGGAATCATGATAAATTTTCACCCCCAAATAGGGGAGTCCGTTCGGCACCCACCTGACCAATCCCAAATTCGGTGCTCGCACCCGCTGTCCCCCCAATGGGAACAGGCCAGTTTTGTCCCAATTCACTTTTAAGCCTGAATGTCCCTCAAACCTGGAAAGCATCTTCTGTTCTCAGGGTAAATCTCTCTGGATATCTTCCAGGAATATAAAAAGATCGTCTGCATGGAGGGCTATACGATGTCTCTCGCCTCCTGCTAGTATACCTGGCCCCCCCCTTCCTGCCCTAGCTGCAGCAGCTAATGGTTCCATTGCCATGGCAAAGAGGAGAGGAGACAATGGACAACCCTGCCTCGTTCCGCGCTCAACCCCATAGCTATTGGATATTGTGTGTCCTGTGCGCACTCTGCCCGGGGGTTTGGTGTACATTGATTTTACCCATGAGATGTAATCGGATCCAAGACCGAGTTTGGACATTACTGTGTATAAAAATTCCCAGTCTAGGCTATCAAAAGTTTTCTCTATGTCTACTTCCAGGACTCCCGAAAATGTGGCAATGGAGGTCTGGTCTCTCATGATGGCTTTTAGTCTACGGATGTTTCTGGATGTGTTTCGTCCCCGGGAATAAAACCTGCCTGATCTGGATGTATTAAGGAGTGCATCAGCGGGAGGAGTCTGGTTGCCAGGATCTTACTGAGGATTTTGTAATCGAGGTTCACCATGGATAAAGGTCTATAAGCCCCCACCTTTGTTGGGTCTTTGCTCGGTTTGAGAAGAGGAACTATGACGGTGGATTCCGGTAATGTGCCCCGTTCCTTGGAGATTTTATATATATTTTCTAACCTCGGGAAAAGTATATCCGTGAATGTGGCATAAAATTCAATGGGGAACCCATCTGTTCCCAGTGATTTCCCCCTAGCTAGACCCCTCATGGCCTCCCCAATTTCAGCTAGTTTGATGCGCCCTTCTAGTGGCTCTGCGAGCTCAGGCAACAATGGTTTTAGATGTAGTTCAGTTAAGTAGACTTCAGTGGATTCTCCAACGTAATTGGGTCTTTTATTATATAAACCTTCGTAGAAGGACATGAAATGAGAGTTAATCTGTTCTTGTTCGTATAAATGGTTCCCTTGGTCAGTGGCTAAGTCCATAATGGGAGGGGACCTGATGGATTGAGATACCACCGAAGCTAGTAAACGGCCTGCTTTGCCCCTCTCTCCATGCACCCGGGTGAGGTAATTTTTATGAGCAAAGCACCAAAGGCGTTCAATGCAGTGGGTCACCTCTGTCCTAAGCTCTTGCACCCTATTTTGTAATTGTGGATTCCCAGGTCTGTTTTTCTCAACCTCCGGTAGCTTGTCCTCAGCCCGTTCCGTGTCTCCTAGCAGTGTCCTCTGCACACCCACCGTCCCCGCTATACATCTCCCTCCCATCACCACCTTAAAGGCATCCCATTCAACTAAGGGGCTAGCGGTGGAGGCTTCATTATCCTCAATGTACTGGACTACGCTTTGACGCAGCTCAGCTCGGAAGGGTGCATCTTCCAGAATTTTTGGGTTTGAGCCTCCAGGTGGGGACGTGAGGAACCGTGGACCCCCATCTCAAGGTCAGCAAAAGAGGCTTGTGGTCTGAAATTGTGCGGAACAGATATTCCGTGTTGGGCATTTGTGAGTATACATCTGCCGAGCAGAGGAATGCATCTAATCTAACATGTAATTCATGTAGGTGGGAGAAGAAAGAGTAATCCCTTACGGTGGGGTGAAATCTACGCCAGGCATCAACTAGACCCCAATTAGTTTGCCATGCAGAGAATTGTCGAGCCACTCTCACCAGGGGGGAGTTATGTAGTGGTGGATGTGATCTGTCCATACTGGGATCCCCCACACAATTGAAGTCACCTCCCAGTACCACTGAAGATTGTAGATAAGGGGCTAGTAAATTGGTTATTCGTGTAAAAGACTCTCCCTGGTCGGTGTTGGGTGCATAGATATTAATCAGTGCTAAGTCTCTGCTCTCTAATCTGCCCCGGACTGCTACGAATCGACCCTCAGGATCAATAAAGTTATCCACCATCTGGAAAGGGAATCCAGCTTGGATCCATATCAGCGCGCCCCTCGAGTATGCAGAATAAGAAGTGAAATATGCCTGGCCTCTCCATCTTTTTTGAAGAGCACTACCCTCCGTCTGCGTTAAATGGGTTTCTTGGAGCATAGCTATCTGATTTCCCTTTCGCTGTAGGTGTGAAAAAACCTTATATCTTTTAACCATCGAGTGCATGCCCCTGATGTTCCACGTGAGGAACTTATAAGATTTTAGCATTGCCATGTTGAAAATTTTCCCCCCGGTTTCAGGAAAGCCCTGGAGGGTAGAAGCTCTCACATCTTCCCGTCATGTTAATAGTTTCAAGGGGTAACTCCTTTTTCTCAATAAGGGTTCTTAAGGGCTTAACTAATCCCATATCAATTACCCAACCTGTAATTCCCCAACTCCCCATCCCCAGGACAAAAGAAGAAACGTCTCTTGTCCAAACTAGAAATATTTTTTTAATCAGTCCATCGATGTAGGGAGTGCTCTGAGGTGGATCCGAGAGCATATCGTGGCACCATCTCCCCGCCTCTCGGGAAAATATCACACGGGGATTTTGTAGCCCCAGATCTGACATACGCTCAGCAGGATTCAAGATGCTGGGTTATACAGCGGTCCCATCACCGATTGTTAACGTAACTGCGGGCTTGGCAGATCTCCCCCCCCGGGTTCCCGTGATCCCCACGGATCTGTCCATATGATGTTCCATCAGATGATACTGTCCGAGGTACCCAGTGTCACAGCAGGTCCTTGTTTGTCGGATGAGTGTGAAAACTCAGATTCTTGTTCTGACGCAGAATGTTCTAGTTCTTCTTGGGATTCTTTAGCGGATCCATGATCCGAGCCGTTCAGGGAGGCAGCCGCCTCCATTGCTTTTGTTTCCCCTTCAAAATTTCCAGCGGAGACGGACTGCCCAATCTACTGGTTTTGTTGTGTCTGTTTTTTCCCTTTTGATCTGGGTGAAGATTCTCAGGACTGCGTTCTCTGTCCTCTGTTGTCTGCGTATCGATCCATCGCCAGGTCTCCTCTGCTATGCCGAAGAATTGTGTGCCAGATTTGGTCACTACTCTTAGCCTGGCCGGGAACAACATGTTTGGCATCCCTAAAGAAAGCTCTCTGCTTCTGAACTTCTTTAGAGAAGTCGGGGATGATACGGATCACGTGGTTATCAAGAATGCAGTCTCCTTTCTTCCTGCTTTGGCTTAGCAGGTAGTCCCTGTCTCTATAATGAAGCAGCCTGGCTATTACTGGTCTGGGAGGAGCTCCCAGCGGGGGGGAGCGAGTCGGGACCCTGTGGGCTCTTTCAATAGCAAAGAACCGGGACAGGCCGTCATCCACTACATTCTCTCTTAGCCAGCTCTCAAGAAATTCCACCAGGTTGGATCTTTCAGTTAGTTCTGGTAGGCCTATCACGCGGATATTATTTCACCGCAATCTATTTTCGGCACCTTCAGCTCGTAGTTCTAGTTCTCTGATATGCTTCTCCATTTGGTGTGTCAGCTTAGTATTGTCTTTTATTTCAGGCCGCAGTTCCTCTAATTGTTTGTCCGTGGTGTTCACTTTTTCCGCTAGCCGACGATGGTCATCCCTGAGCACCGTTAAGTCAGTAGCCAGTGCATCTATTTTCCCTTCCAGGGCTATTCGGAAGGCTGTTATAGCCAGCAGCACATCTTGGAGGATAGGATCTTCTTTTTCTCCCCCCCCCTTGGGTGGAATTAGTCGTGTTCCCCTGTTCGGCCATCTGTTTGGTGGGGGGGCCAGTGTTGTATTCCGTGTCACAGCGTCGGCCCGTTTTGCCCATTTTGTGGAATTTTAAGTGTGTCTATTGTGAATGGCTTCTCTTCAGTTCACTGTGATCTGCTCAGACAATGGGACAAGATGGGGAGCTACACTCAGAGCTCACAATCCAAAGTCGGGATCTCAAAGCTGAGTGGGTCACATCAGGGTTCTCAGGAATTCTCGCTTCGGCCTTGGTTCCCACCACTTGGTGCAAGTTCTTGGCTATGGTCCCTATAGGGGTACATTTATTGTCACAGGCCTCTCACCTTAGTGCTGCAGTGAATACGTCCGTTTCTTCAGTTGCCTCCGGAGGCCCTCTTTCCACTCTCGGGGCAGGGGTCTCCAGGACCAATCTCCAGGGGCCCCAGGTCATGGGGCCCAACCAATTCTGCCCCCAGCCACTGGACAAAGCCGCTGGCGCTCCGATTTCTCGGCCCCCACGGTTTCGGGGGGCCAGAGGCGAGTGGCGCTCTCCTCAGTGCGGTAAGATCAACCGAACCGGGTCTTCACTGGTGATTCGGCTGTTCCGCGGGCTCCATAGCCCCCGGGCGTCAGCTCTGGCGACTGGAGGCACACCGGGCACCCAGCACTGCGCGAGGCCCGGAAGGCATTCCCACTTATCCCTAAGCGGGCCCCGGTCCTGAAAGTAAGATGGCGGCTACCATTTTAGGCCCCTCCGCAGGTCCACGTCTCTCCGATTTGGCGCCCACGGATAGGATTACTGGGCTCTGGGCACCTGCCGACGCGATCGGGAGGGTCCCCACACCTTCCACTCTCCAGCCACTTATTTTTGGGGCTATAGTGGCGCAGTAATCCCGAGGACGGGGAGTTTAGGGCGGGAGCCTCACAAAGAGGCTGCAACCGCCATGGCATCCGGCCACGCCCCCCTGGTACTCTGGCCCTCTTGCCCATTGGATTCTAAGGTTCTAGACGGAGGAAGCCAAATATTTCCTCCAGGGAAGGAGTTCAGGTTGGCCATCTGCCATTGCAGTAATTGCTTTTCTAAAAGTGACTACTGTCTGTACTGAGACATTCACCACCTTTAATATGCTATCACCCCAGGGAGGAAATCCTTTACCTCTTCTAGGTCTTTGCATGTTAGAGTACGGAGTTCAGGATATAACCTTCTGTGGGTTGGGATTTATTGTAAGTTCTCACTGAGAGGAGAAGAGATGAGGGACAAGCATTCTCTGAATTTTTAAGGTAATTCATATATAAGCAAAATACCCACAGTGTATCCTGTTTGAATATTGTGTCCACCAGGAGGATATGGACCCCAGTTTATGGGATGTCAACTCTGGATAAAGGAGCCATTTGCTCCTGAGATTATGGCTCCAGCCAGGTTCCCAGCGGGTTCCAGGTGCCTTGCAACCTGGAAGAGATGAGTGCTGCCTGCCAAGAAAGAAGCTGCACTACTATTGCTAAGCTGCAGCATCAATAGACAGTCAGAGAGCCCAACCACAGGTCATGTGTGCAGAGCACGTTGAGGAACAATAAGTTTGATTGTGCGATATTTTCAAAGATAAGTGGTGCTGGTGTTGGAGTGCAAATGTTATTACTAAATTATTATTTGAAATTGTGTATTAATGAATAAAAACATGTAGCTAATAAGGTGGAAACCATAAACAACATGTACAGTTATGAAAGTAACTTTCTAATGAAAATGTATGTTGTTTATTCATAATTACATGCACTGAAAAAATGAACATTAATATACACTAAAAAGATTAATAGCTTAAATATTATGAAGTGTTATATTTTTCATGTTTTAGAATTGGTTTTAAGAAGGCCCTACGTTTTAGTAATTATCCAGAGCCAATGTTTTTAAGGTGTTAACACTGCAATTAATGTTTCTCTAAGCATCCTGTGGTGCTTGTACACTGTGGAAAAGTTATGTTCCTATGTTGTATGATTTGATTGTCTTCCTGGGATGAGATAATGTGTAGCCAGGAACAATAGTCTTCAGTGCTCATGTATAACCTGAAACAATTGTATTCTGCTGCGGAAACTGGTCACTGCAGTGAGAGAAGATGAGCCAATCATAAATGCAGAAAATGAAGAATGGATACTTCTGAAACGTGGAGAAAAGCTAATTAGTTCTGACCTAAACCACCACATAGACTGACCAATGGCGTTTTGGTTAGTTGCTTTCTAGGGTTTTAATATAACACAATTTAGGTGATGCAAGTGCAGTTATTCTTTTACTCTGTTAGTATAATGATGTGCTGTGTCTTTAGATTTCTGTCATTGACAGTTCAGATGCATTCAGGCCAATCATTACTGAGCTGTTCCCTATTATGCCAATACTCAATGAAGAAGACCAGAAACTGTTCCACTGATGAAGATATCGCTGCTTGCTGGTCCATTTAAGAGCGATATAACCAAATGTGCATTTGTCTTTCTTTCAGATTTTTATGTTTTCTCTGGTTACAAAACCCAACCTCTATTTTTGATTAGTGCCATAGTCAGATGATTTCCAAATTAATTTTTGTCTTCTTTTCCTTTTGCATGAAGTCCAAACATGCTTATTGAATTATAGAAACAGTTAAGGATGCCAGATTCTAAATTTGACTGTTTTATATAAACTCATTGTAAACAATTTAGCTGTAATAATTAAATGTATTCCTTTTCTATCATTCATCTGTTATTGTCGTTATTCTGCATGATGGTTCTTGAATGTTTAATGATAAATATTCTCTACAAGTTAAGATTATTTAGAAGATTTGGTCAGCCTGTATTGATCCTGTACTTATATCATTTGGTCTTGTGTTTGATTTACGTGATCTTAGCATTGTTAATCTAAAGGGCAAAAAATGTATGAACTTTTTTAAACTGATAGGGTGATTCATGGCCACAGAGGTCAGGGTGCGTATGAATTTTTGACTCTAATATTGAAAGTGATATTTATTGATTTGATCCTATTGATGTTGACTATTAGGATGGTATCTCACTTCTATCTGAGTCCAAAGATTTGTGTCGACCTCTAAGGGTAATTGATGGTTATCCTATACGTATCACCTTATAAATAAATTATCAAAAGAAATATAAGGCTGGACATGCCCACAATTTTGGTGGTAGAGGATGGTTATGTCTCAATAGGAGGGCATCATCTGATGGTATAGTTATGTGTCCTGTAGAAATAATTGGGACATTTGATTTTACCAGTGCTTGATGAAAATTTGGAAATTTTAAATTTGGTTTTGCCAATGCTTGTTTGGGGATGTTCCAGTGTTCATAATGTGATTTGTGTTTGCGTTAGGGTTTGTGCTTGCACTGCTTTAGCAAATCGCAGGTGAATTGTCATGTTTGTGAGAAATAGAGAGTTTGTGTACTCCAATGGAGTTTGCTAGGGAGTGTGCGTACTCTAAGAGGTGTATGTAGGGAAGTCGTTGTACTTCAATTGGGTTTACCGCTTTGTGCTAAAAAATTGCATTGTGGTTCTTGGTATATGGACCCTGCATGGTCTAAGACTTCGGACTATTGTACAAGTGTAGAAGACACTTGGTTATTGTTGTTGTAAGTTGTCCGTTTAGTTTGTCAATCAGGCATGGTTGACAAATAGTATTCTTAGAGTGTGTGTTAAAGGGAGTGTTAGTTTGACAGATATTGGTAATTCCTGAGTGCACAAGGAGGATCTAGTATTAGTCAAGGATGAAATTTGCTGTTGAATTTTACTTGTGAATCAGAGAAAGCAAAAACCGAATGAGTAGTTGTCTGAGCTAAAAGCCGCAATTGAAATATTCATGAAGCTTCCGAAAGTGATGGTGTTCCCTACCTGTAGTAAACAGACAAGTTGCTGTGTTGATTTTTCTTTAATGCTCACAATATTTTGCGTTAGTTTTCATGTGAATCGAGTTTGGAAGACAAGTCCGCAAAACCTTTTCAGCCATTGGCGTGTGAGTGTGACATCACTATGTCTGCGCTGGGATAGGTCGGTTTGTGAAAAGGAGTCGCAAATTGATTGGTTGACAACCATGATGCGTTATTGGTTGAGAGAGGCAAGTTCAAAGGAATTTGGGATTGAATTACTACCTGTTTTGAATTTAAATTGTAGTTTTAAGCCCGCTCAAAGTAAAAATGAAATTTTTCAAAGCATAAGGAGTGCGCTTAAGGGAGATGCTTTTATTCCAGTTAGGGTAGGAGAAATTGCCCCCCAGAAGGTGCACCTGCACCTGAAGAGAAAGGTACTGCAGCATGTATTTGGTAAAAACAGTGGTGCAAAATTACAGAGAAGGAAGGGAGGTTAGCGTCTTCTGCCTATGGATCTTTTAACATGAGAATGTGTAGAAAATTTGAGAAGAGTTCTATACGAATTAAAACCTAATCTGAGACCAGCACAATTTGAAGCTTTAACCATTTGGGAGTTGGTGGCCAGGCAACAAGAGAAATTTAAATTTGAGAGGAGAATGATGAAAGTTGAGAAGACATTATTAGAGGCACGGTGGGACAATGATTAGACGTTTTGGAGAACTGAAACGTTACAAAAAATTGGGATGTTTCCTGCAATTATACAAGAGAAAGTGAGCAGTGTCAGACAAGAGACAAAGAAAAAGATTAAGGACTCTTCTGAAGAAGATGAGTCGAGGTTAGATGAGGCTAGGAATTCATTGACTTATGATGATGACTCAGATGATGATAAATTGATAATGCAATTACTGAGAAGTCATCCTCCACCATATGCAACACAAGAGACAAGTTTAGGTACTAGTCCTGGTCCAAATGCACTAGTACCAGTTGTAGTAACACAAAGTCAAGTACAGATCGCAACTAACGTTCCTGCTAATTCTGTAATTCACACAACTATGACTCAGGTTGCGCTACCTGTAGTCTAACCTATAATTCCTGTTCTAAGTTCTGCACCGAGCATGACAGTACCAGTGGTATACACACATCACAGATATCACAGACTTACCAGAAACCATTGATGGTTCAGGTGGAGTCTACACCTAATTTAATGACTTCTGTGCAAGATATTATACAAGTTCAGACAATGCCGAGGTATACACCTGTAACAATATCACAGTCAAGTTCTTCAATGCTGTCAGGTCAGAGTTCTGGAGTAATTTACTTAAGAAATCAAAATGTTCAATCAATTCCAGAATCTTTAACAGTACCTGTTACAATTGGTCCTGTTGCACCCTTGTTTACCCAGAAATAATGAGAGTAATGTACAGAATATTTTTAATTTAAATGCAGAAATGGAGACACTCAAAGTTACTGCAGTAGTCATGTCTCCAATGAATCAGACTTTTGACAAGACAGGTCCACTGATTCATTTAAATATCGTAGGACTTCACAGAATTTGGGAAAGTCAGATTTTAATTCAATTTCGTTTTGATGACTCCTGAGACTCCATGTATTACTCCACAGAGTGTGCCCAATATAAATAATACTATCTCATTACAAGGTTTGACAATTTAGAAGTTAACAGACTGGCTGGAAAAAATAAGGGGCGCAAAAACAAATGCTGAAGGAGACAATTCATTGAACCTGGCAAGACTTAAATTGGAATGAAATTAAATGATTTAATGAACACTTGAATTAAATAGAATTGTCTCATATAATGAAGATTAATTACGTTTCATGTGTAAAAATGTGACAAACAGAGCAGGATTGGTGCATCAGACATTATCAGAACTTGCAGAGAAACATGAAAGAGAAATTGAGAAATCAAAGCCACTGAAAATAAGTTATAGATTAGAATTTGATTCAAACTATATTGATATCATGAGAATACCAGGAATGAAAATTCTTACTAAAGGAATTAATTCAGAATATCCAAACATGGGGAGCATTAGATAAATGGGAAGGCAGATTGGTAAAGAAAAGAGATCAGAAGAAAAAGGAGTTTGCAATTTCAAATGCTGATGTACAGCAGACTAATAATCTGGTAAAGATATTACCAATGAGAGAAATACCTGGAGGGAATTATGTACATGTCCCTTGGAGCAGGAATTATATTTTGTCATTTACAAATGACTACCCGAGACAGAGAGAGAGAAGCCAATAGAATGGTACCAGCAGACAGATAGACTAGTGAAGCTCGCAAAATGCCTGTGGGAGGATTTCAAAGCTTTTTTAGAAATAGTGGTTCCAGCAGATTTTTGTGGGTTGAATACAAAAGGAGTGTTGACTGGCCAAAAAAAGAGCCTCCACAAGATCAAATTACAGGTGTACCATCTTCTGATGTAATGAAATACAATTACAAAGTGATTGAATTTTTGAAAAGGAGAATTTTTCCTAAAAGTATTGAATGGCAGAGAATTGATAGGACAGCTCAGGAAGCAAAAGAGTCAATAAATGCTTATTATGAGAGATTGTTTCAGGCATTTATACATTATAGTGGTACAGAAACAACTGAGCTGAAAGACATGATTCATTTTGTGTTCAGATTTGTTGGAGGGTTGAGACCTGAAATTAACCAGATGCTTAGGAGTCATTTGATTTTCTGGCAAGCAAAACTGGTTGATGGAGTATTACAGTTTGCTAAATATTGTAGTGATGAGATTGAAATGAAGCAGGAGAAATTGAAGGAAAAGGCAATGGTGATGCGGACTTAAGCAGCGCAATCAGGAATGCAGGGAATAGTTCCACAACAGGGAAATATGCAAGTGTTTCAGAACCAGGCAAGAGGTAGAGGTCATGATGGAAATGGAAATCATGGTGTAGATTTGAATACTATTTTCAATTTAGGTGATATGTAGACAATGAAAAGGATGGTACCTTGTCACGCTTGTGGGAGCCTCGGGCACTAGAAACAGGAGTGTCCAATGATTGTACAGAAAGGTGTTGTTACTCAGTTGAATGAAAACATCTTTTCTCAAATTTGAGAGGACCTAGAATAAGGGGTCCTGATTTAAATGTCCAGAATAATAGTAATCAAATGCAGATTCCTCAGCAAATGCAAAGTCCTCAACTGATACAACAGATACAGGTGCCACGTTTTCAGGTGCCACAGTCACAGCAAATACAACATTCCCAGTTGCAAATGATACTAAAGCAACAAATGCAGATACTTCAACCTCAAATGGTACAGCAGCAGGTGATGCTTCCTCATCAAAACATAGGTCAAAAGTTAAATCTATATAATCAGACAGGACCGCAGTTCACACCTCACAGTGAGGATGAATCGAATGATGAAGTGATGAGTGAGAGTTTGGAGGAAGAAGGATGTTTGTTAGCAGCTTCATTAGAAGTGGATCCAAAGGGTCCTTGTGTAAATGAAAAAGTATTGGGTCATCAAGTTTCATTCCTAGTTGATACAGGAGCTGCATGCTCTATAGTGAGAACTGCAGAAGTCCCTAACATGCCACTTTCTGGGAAAACAGTGCAGATTGTAGGAGTTGCAAATCAATTCCTGACAAACCTGTTTACTAAACTGATTCCTGTTAAAATTGGCAATGAAGGCTTGCACAAATTTGTAGTCTGTGACTCAAGTCAAGTTTCCTTATTGGGAAGAGATCTGTTGTGCAAAACAAAATGTTCGATTACCTGTACAAATGATGGAATTGATATTCAGAATAGTAGTGATGATGATGACGATTCATCTATGCAAATTGAATGTGATTCAATTAATGAAGAATGTCCACTGATTAGTTTCTATCCTGCATTTTCACTACAAGATCTTCCAACTAGCCTACAGGGTACAGTTACCTTAAGGGTTTTGGATCTTTCTGGGAAAGACATTGTTCTGATGAAAAGATTTGAACCAGTTAAAGTCACAGTCAAACCTAATGCAGTTTTTCTAAAACCTCCTCAATATCATATGGCACCAGATGTTATTGAAGGAGTTTCTCTTGTAATAGCAGATTTTGTGAAGCAGGGAGTTCTGAAAGAAGTGATGAGTAGCCTGTGTAATTCGCCTATTATGGGTTTGCAAAAAGCCAAGTGGGAAATTTAGAATAGTTCAAGATTTGAAGAAAAGAATGACATAGTGGTCAAGTATTGTCCAGTGGTATCAAATCCAGCAGTGATTTTGTTTCAGATCCCATGTGATGCAGAATGGTTCACGGTGGTGGACTTATCACAAGCATTTCTCTCCCTGCCTCTTCATGAGGATAGCCAATTTATTTTCTGTTTTAATTTCTGCAATCGTGTGTATTGGTGTAGAATCCCACAAGGATTTTCAGAGTCTCCGTCTATAATTAACAAGGTGTTGAAAAAGAATTTGGAATCATCGGAAATACCTTTCCAAACAGCATTAGTTCAGTACATTGACGATCTTTTGATTGCTCCAAAGACAACGGAAGCATGCACGCAAGATACTATTGCCCTGCTGAATCATTTGGGTGAAAATGGACATGAAGTGTCCCCAGCAAAATTACAGTACTGTCAGAAAGAAGTAAAATACTTCAAATAGAAAAAGGTGCAAGGAAACTTTACAGAGAAAGAGTTACAGCTATTTTGCAAATAAATCCTCCAGTTACACAAAGAGATGTCAGGATGTTTTTGGGAATGGTGAGCTACTGTCGCCAAGGGATTCCCAATTGTTCTGTTATTTAAAAGCCATTGTAGAGACTGACCCACAAAGATATATATGACACTGTGCCCTTTGATGAAGCTTGTATGAAAGCTTTTACTGAGCTGAGAGAGAGTTTGTGCAGAGCACCAGCTTTGGGAACGCCTGACTACACAAAACCATTTATGTTGTTTTGTCATGAATGTGTTTTTTGTGCTCTTTCTGTTCTTGTACAGGTACATGGTGGTGTAAATTGCCCTGTAGCATATTTTTCTGCTACTTTGGACCCAGTCACAGCAGCTTTACCTGGCTGTTTGCGGACTGTGGCTGTGATTGGTTTGTCACTCACTCAATGTGAGAGTACTGTGATGGGATATTCTTTAACTGTCCATGCCACACACTCTGTAAAGATTTTGCTCAACTGAACAAATACCCAATATTTGACAAATGCAAGGCTCATGAAGTATGAGCTTTTTATTTTAGGCTCTCCAAATATTATTCTGCAGAGGTCTACAGTGCTTAACTCAGCAACCTTGCTCCCAGTAGACATAGTTGAAATTGCGAAACTGAAAGAAGTAGAATATGACTGTCTGGAGGTTACTGAATTGTGCACGAAACGCAGACCTGATATTCAGGATACCCCGTTAGAGGAAAATGATCAAATTGTTTTTGTTGATGGTTTCAGTCTAAGAGATATTGTGGGAACATTGAAATCTGGATATGCTTTGTGCACAATTTCTGGTATACTCGAAGCTTCGTGGCTTCAAAGAGTATTTTCTGAACAAGTGGCTGAATCTGGGGCACTTACTAGAGTGTGCTATATTTCTGCACAGCTCAAAGTTACAATTTTCACAGACAGCCAATATGAATTTGGTGTAGTGCACGACTTCGGGCAGTTGTAATCACAGAGAGCTTTCAATACCTCTTCTGTCTCACCAATTAGAATTGGTGATATAATTCATGATTTGTTACAAGCTCTACAATTACCTGAGAGGATTGCTGTGGTTAAGTGTAGTGCACACCAGAAATCAAATGATTTTGTCTCAATGGGAAATGCTTATGCAGATCAAGTCGCAAGGTTTTGTGCATTGAACTGCATCTCTTTTAATGAGGAATGGAAAAACTAAAAGATGATGAAGTAAATGCAAATTACCTGTTAACAATAATTGATACATGAGAGGAAATTAAGAAAATGTTTCTGAAGATTAAACAAAAGGTTGGATAAAATTGAAATGTTTTCAAAGAGACAACAATGAAATATGGGTTTCAAATAAAGGGCAGGTGATTTTGGCAACTGTCTACTGACGCAAATGACAAGATGGTCATGGTCAAGCACACAATGGCAGAGATGCAATGATTAGTACATTTGAAAAGTCCTGGTTTAATCCAAGGTTTAGGCAGGTTGCTGAAGCAATTTGTCACTGATACATTACATGTCAACAAATGAATGTGGGGAAAAGAACAATTATCAATTTAAGTCACATTGGAAGAGCAGGAGGTCTATTCAACACAATGCAAATGGATTTTAATGATATGCCTGTGTGTGGTGGTCTGAGATACGTGTTGGTGATTGCCTATATTTTCAGTCACTGAATTAAAGCATACCCAACATGTAGAAATGAAAGTCTCACAGTAGCAAACCATTAACTTAGGGAGTTAATTCCTTGCTTCGGATTTCCGGCCTCCTTAGAATCAGCCAGAGGAAGTCACTTCAATAATGAGGTGATAAAATTACTATGTTCAGCCTTAAACATTGAGCAGACGTTGAACTGTAGCTATTGCCCTGAAGCTTCTGGATTAGTTGAGCAAATGAAAAGTACTCTGAAGGTTCAACTTGCAAAAATGTGTGCATCTACAAATCTGAAGTGGCCAGATACTTTACCTTTCATTTTGTTGAGCATGAGAAACACACCTGACAGAAAGAGTGGACTCTCTCCCCAGGAAATCCTTATGGGCAGAGCACTGAGATTGCCAGCTGTTCCTGCAAATGCTCTTGTGAATATAACAGATGATATGGCACTGGATTACTGTAAGTGTCTGGCTAATGTGGTTCGCTCCTTCTCTCACCAGGTAGAAGCTACAGCTGTGCCGCCATCCCAAGACCAGTGTCACAGTCTGCGAGCTGGTGTTTGGGTGGTCGTCAAGAAGTATGTGAGAAAAACTTGTCTGGAACCTAGGTGGAAGGGGCCCTACCAGGCCGTACTTGTTATGACGACTGCTGTGAAGTGTGCTGGGATCCTGAACTGAATTCACGCCAGCCACACTCAAAAAGTGCCCTATCTTCTGGAAGATGAAGAAGAGCTGTTGAGAGTGCCAACAACTACTGTACAGTCTCAAGGAACAAGCAGAGAGACTGTGGAGATAGAAACAGAGACAGTGCAAACTGATGAAGATCCAGGTACACATCTAAGAGATGAAATAGAGATTTCTGAAGTGGTTCCAGCATCAGCAAACATAGCAGGAGAGTCAAGTCAGAGGAGGACTCTCCCAGAAGCAGACGATTGGTAAGATCAGTTGAAACAAATCAGATTTCCTGAACCAGCTGAGTTGAATCAAAGGTACGCAGATTTGACTCCACCTGAATTAGCTAAAGTTGCAGGTACTTCAAGTCAAAGTCAAAATCCTTCCAAATCAAGAAAATTTGTAAGTCCAGTTTTTCAAGTGACACTGTCAAAGAAAGCTGTGAAAGAAGACAAGTGGTCCAACCTGCAAATAAATGAGAATGTTCCAGATGTACTTACAACTATAAATGAAGAGCCAGACACAACAACAAGAGCAGATATAGATGAAGAACTGAGTGAAGGAGAAAAAAAGTTCAAATAAGAGATGAAAGAGAAAAAAAGTTGCAAGTCGAAGATACTCAGGTCCTGAATGGGTGTATTTTACAACAGATGAGTGGCAACGTGAATTTTTATCTTTTTGTTTTGATCATGAATTTCCAGCTCAATATTTTGGATCTTGAAATTGCTTTCAAACTGAAAGTTGAAACTCTATTGCTAACTGAACAAGAGAGACATTACATGATACAATTGATAATCACTGCCCAATAGAACATGATCTACTGAAAGAGACCTTGAAAACTGATTTTCGACAAGTAGTTAAACCGGCTTTGACAAAGTTCTGGAGAAAAGTCTGAAAACTGCTGTAAATAACTGCACAGAATATTGAAGATTATTTTTGCTTTTGATTTTTGTCTGCATATTTAAATATTTTCTTTTTCTTCTACTTTCTGATTCTTTACAGGTCATCGATAATAATCACAATTGCGTGATAAACAATAGGTGTTGCAAATGTATGCGTATTCGTTTGGGAATTGTATGTGCGCTAGAACGTTTGTTATTGATTGTAAGAGTGTTTCGAGCAAAGCTGAAACAAATTACACACCTTCTTCAGAAACTACCACACTTTCAAAGTTAAATAAATTTAACAAGGATCTTTCTTCTAATGTTTTCTATCGCCTGCTGCATGAATATGTTGAAACGATGTGAGAGAATGTTATTTTTGCATGTAGATTCCTTCATCAGTGCAGGAAGGAATTACTTACCACAGCTTGCCATTGTCATATGGAATTAATTGCAGTCTTTTAATAGCAAGGATTTATAACCAAGAGTACATAAAATATTTTTACTCTAATTTCGATGTTGTGTTTTTTTTGTTTCGATTAATCAACACTTGAGTAACATAGCTAAAGAGAGAAATATTGATATTGTAGGAGGTGCCTTCATGCCTACACTAACATTAGGCACAGATTGCGCTCATAGGAATAACCTCACGTTTGTTTTCGCCAGTAGAAAAATCTGTTCTATATCAAACAGATGACAGAAGAAAAGCATTGAAGTAGAAAATAGAGAAAGGGTTAGTGAAGAGGACATTTGGAAATGATTTCCCATTTAGTGAGACTAAAACACAAGTGAAGCTTGCCTTAGATTTTCAAAATGTAGAAAAGCGTTGCATTTATAGACCTCAATCCAGAACTGATACTAAGTTTGTGGGAGTAAGTGAGTGCAGACATGTATGTCTCTTTAAGAATACATGAGACTTTATGTTAAATCAACAAGATCCTACAATTTCTGGGGTATATTGCATCTGAGGAAAGAATGCTTATTACCGTCTCCCAAAGGAATGGTATGGGACATGTTATTTGAGAGTTGTATTCCCAAAGATTTACCAGATTGACAATACAGATGACACATAACACGAATAAATTGCAAAGACCAAGATCAAAAAGTGCAACTTATTCAGAAATAATTTGGGATATATTAGGAACAATTACTTCTTCTGTAGGAGTTGTTCTGAATATCTTGAAAATTATAAAGTTGTCTGCTATTGTGGATAACATACTGACTGATTTTATCAGGAGCTGTAATTTTAATGGATACTGAAATGGCTGCAGTCCGTTCAATGGTTCTCCAGAACAGACTTGCGTTAGAAATTCTTTTAGCAAAGGAAGGCGGAGTCTGCCGGATGCTGAATGAGAAACATTGTTAAACATGCATACCTGACAATAGTAAAGGAATTAGAAATTTTAGAGTATGGGAAAATATTTGCAAATGTGTTAGTGAAGTGAAAAATTGGCTAGGTAATCTTGGTCAGGGGTTTGTGGGAAAATATTGAAATCATTATTAATTGTGGTTGCATTTGTCATCTGTATAATTGTTTTTTACAAACTGTACATACTGAAAAAAAGACAAAGGATGACAAATGAACTGAGGAGGGAAGAAATTAAACTAGAAAAATGAGAAGCAGATACTTTCATGATTTGAGAAAAACTCAAAATTGGAGAAAACCAAGAAACAATAGATATTTTAGACAAACTACATTTTTAACTGACTCATAAGTATTAATAAGTATTTTGTGACTACACATATAGTCGTCAGAGGAGGGATTGTTGGAGTGAAATTTTATTACAAAAATTTGTGTAAGTAAAATATAATGTGGCATAACATATATTAGAAGCCCTAATTTAAATTGTGTATTAATAAATACAAATATGTAGCTGATATGGTGGACACCATACACAACATGTATAATTTTGAAAATAACTGTCTAATGAAAATATATTTGTTAATGTACTAAAAAATGAATATTAATATATACTAAAAGGATTAATATCTTAAATATCATGAAATCTTATATACTCTGTGTTTTAGTATTGGTTTTAAAAAGGCCTCACATTTTAGTAATTTTCCAGAGGCAATGTTTTAAAGTGTTAACGCTGCAATTAATGTTTCTCCAAGTTTCTGTAAGCATCCTGTGTAGCTAGTACACTGTGGAAAAGTTATGTTCCTATGTTGTAACATTTGTTTGGCTTCCTGGGATGAGATCATGTGTACCCAGGAACAATAGTCTTCAGTCCTTATGTATAACATTCAACATTTGTATTCTACTGTGGAAACTGGTCACTGTAATGAGAGAAGATAAGCCAATCGTGAATGCAGAAAATGAAGTAAAGATACTTCTGAAACATGGACTAAAGCTAATTGGTTCTGACCTAAACCACCCCATAGACTGACCAATGGCATTTTAGTTAGTTGCTTTCTAGGGTTTTAATATAACACAATTTAGGTGATGCAAGTGCAGTTATTATTTTACTCTGCTAGTGTAATGATATGCTGTGTCTTTAGCTTTCTGTTATTCACAGTTCAGATGCATTAAGGCCACACATTACTGAACTGTTCCCTATTATGTCAGTACCCAATGAAGAAGACCATAAGATGCTCCAGGGCTTGTCCCTAAAGACATTTAAAGACAAAGAAAAGACTGCTGCACCAACACCATGCTTCACAGGATCGAAGAGACCGAGCTGCTACAACTCTGTGGTGGCCTTTTCCAGGAACACACAGCTTAGGTTTCTGATGAATATTTAATATTTTTAATGGCCTTAAAGAAGGACCAAAGGGGACTGTATGACTGAAGAAAAGAAGTGCCAACTATTTTATAATATGGTAAAAGTTCAGCAATTGCATCAAAGAAACCAATCCCTGACAAAAGACATGGAGTCTATTCACAAAGTAAGTTTGGAGTAAGTAAAGTAGAGTTTCTGTAGCACTTTTTTATGTGTTTTAAATGCCTTTGTAAATTTGACCAAAAAGTCTACAATGGGAATAAAATGGGAATATTCAATGACTATTCATATACTAAGTAGGAACATTGTTCTGTAGTACTACTTCCTGTAGTCATAGATGCTTTTGCATATTGGCCCAATAGTATTTCACCAATGGGCAGTTGCTTCATCAATCTAATATGAGAGCTCAAACGTTCAACAGTCACAATGTATTCCAGCTCAAACCCAGTGTTGGACCACTTATACCTAATTACTGCTTTTAGCCTTTGTTACAACTTTACATTTGAATTTCGTACCGGAAGACAGTCCACGGGTCTCTGCTGCAGACTCCTGCAGCCAGGAAGGCTTTTGCACTCTGAACTTTTTGGAGAATAGCAAAATGCTTTTTACCACTCCTTAGAAAGGCTGTTGTCATGCTCTGTATCAATGTTCATGATAGGTGGGGGGCACAATGAAGGGCAAAGGTTAATGGATGCCTTTTCAATCGCTCTCTTGAGTTCTAAAGATGGATTGTGATGTTTTGTTGTAACGTTCTTCCTCTGCAGTGCTCTGCAGTGCTAGGGATAGTCTTTTATCAAAGCCCCCCCTCGTTCTTTATTTCTGAAGCATTATGACAACTAACACTGAGTTTATATTAGGATTACAAAATAGAGTGTATAAGAAAATGTAAGCATATTGCATTCAAAATAGAAAAATAAAATAATGCCAGATTATACAGCAGCCATTTTAGGACATTTTAGTAAGTAGGTTTACTAGAAACAGAGCAACAATAAAGGTGATTATTTTGTAGTCCTCTATGTAAAGTTTCAGAAAGTCATCACAGATATATTTCTAAATTTGGCAATAAATTGCCTTTAAATTATTAAGCACATTTTTCATGCATGCTAACTGAACCATACCTTGAATTCAACATTGAGTATTAAATATTGACCTGTTTTTCAACTGCATAAAATGAATCTTTTGTCCTCCATCAGTGCCTCATGATCCATTCTTTATTATCTTCATGAAGACCATAAAAACTAGTGATGTCATTAAAAAAATGTATATATCAATCTATCCAAAATTTAAAGACCAAGTTCATTCTTACAATGATGCCCTCCTTTAAAGGTTTTATGAGATCACAGTAGGTTAAAAAAGTATGTTGCATAACCTTCTCTGCATATCCAACAGTTAGTTGGTTTCAGTTGTCCTAAACTGACTATATTTTATAGCGTCCAATACAGTTTCCAAATGATTTTTAGGCAGAATCAATCTTAACTTAAAACATAATCACCCCATTATTTCATTGGAACCTCTTCATCAGTCCATTCACTCTAGTCAACTGTTAATGTATATCAGAAGCCTTTAAACACAAAGAATTCCCAAAATGACATTTAGTAATTAAGGATTCAGGTCAAGTCAGTTGTGGAAGCTATATTTTGCAAGTCTTATTCCAAAGTTCTAAACTTGCCAGCTTCTGAGTCAAATGACACATTCATTTTTCTGCTTATCAAAATAAATTGTTCTTTCGTCATTCCATACCAGTGCACTAAAGTTAACTCTGGCTAACTTCCAGTTTTTTCTATTTAGAATGTTATCAGCATTTTCACACTTAGATTGCTCCACAGTGTTGGCCAAGATGGTGGCAGAGTCGGATGCAGCTTGCTGAGCTCTGAGTCAGCCCTCCGATAATCCTGAGAATGCTGCGTGGCCCCCGTAGCCCATTTCGGCAAGCGTGCAGAGAGTCAGCCCCAATACTGGATATGAGTGTCAGCGCACCCTCCATGCTCGGTATCAGCCTTCGCGGCCACTGACGCAGGGCGGACGCTGAGCACCACATGAGGCTTGTGACGGAGTCGGCATAGCGGCAGCGTGTGCTCCGTTAGGGGCTCAGAGCCGAGCGCTATTGCCTGCACTCCTGAACATGCTGTTGGTTCAAATACGCACAAAGTTTAGGGGCTGCAGGGGTGGCGAAGACCCGCAGTGAGCCGGAATTTGATCGCTGGAACCTAGACAAAACCTACATTAGTTGAGAGATGCGCCTCCATCGTTGCAACTAACACGGGAGGCCTCTTCTGCCCTCGTCTATGGAGAGGAGAGATCGTGCCCCTGGGTGTCCATTAGCCATTGATTGTCAGAGATATGCGCGATGTGAATTAGCGCTGCATAGCACTCCTGGGGCCGTATTTATACTTTTTGACGCAAAACTGCGCTAACGCAGTTTTGCGTCAAAAAAATTAGCGCCGGCTAACGCCATTCTGAAGCGCCATGCGGGCGCCGTATTTATTGAATGGCGTTAGCCGGCGCAAGCAGACCGGCGCTGCCTGGTGTGCGCGAGAAAAACCACGTACACCAGGCAGCGCCGGCGTAGGGGGAAAATGGCGCATGGGCGTCTTAAAATGGGGCAAGTCAGGTTGCGTCGAAAAAATCATCGTAACCCGACTTGCGCCATTTATTTTCGACGCCCATCCCCCATCAACATGACTCCTATCATTGTAAAGATAGGAGTCATGCCCCCTTGCCCAATGGCCATGCCCAGGGGACTTCTGTCCCCTGGGCATGGTCATTGGGCATAGTGGCATGTAGGGGGGCACAAATCAGGCCCCCCTATGCCACAAAAAAAAAAAAAAAAATACTTACCTGAACTTACCTTAATGTCCATGGGATGGGTCCCTCCGTCCTTGGGTGTCCTCCTGGGGTGGGCAAGGGTGGCAGGGGGGGTCCCTGGGGGCAGGGGAGGGCACTCTGGGCTCATTTTGAGCCCACTTGTCCCTTAACGCCATCCCTGACCCAGGCGTTAAAAAGCGGCGCAAATGCGCCATTTTTGGCCACGCCCACTCCCGGGTGTCATTTTTGCCCGGGAGTATAAATACCACGTAAAGGCCTGGGAGTCATTTTTTAAGACGGGAACGCCTCCCTTGCATATCATTAACGCAAGGAAGGGGTTCACGCTAAAAAATGACGCACATTCCGGGAACTTTGGCGCTAGACGCGTCTAGCGCCAAAGTATAAATATGGCGTTAGTTTTGCGTCGAATTTGCGCAACCAGAGTATAAATATGCCCCCTGGAGTCCTGGTGAGTGTGTGGAGGTCACAGGAACCTGTGTACGTGACACAGTGGCGCTGTGGAAAAGAGGGGGCTCGCTCACCCTGATTTCTACTTCCCATAAGTGGATCTCATGCTTATGGTAGTTTAACCTCAAAAACCTCACCGGCAGCAGAAGGGGATGGGCGATAGGAGCTACAAGAATATCGCAGCTGAGGAGACATAATATCTAGGGTCCTAATTCTACAAGGGAGAATCTGTTGAAGACAATTGTTGCAGTGGGAGGTAAGAACTATCTAGGAGTCCTTGCTATGTGGGGGGAAGTCTTTGGATACTGATGCGATATATAGAAGATCTGCTGAATAATTACTTTTCTTGAGTCGTGGACTCGTCCACTACGATATTTCACCATATGTGACCTAACGGGGATTGGCCAGCGCAACAAGTGCCGATATTGGGGTACACAGGCTCTAGCTACCTCACTCACTATTGCTGGACATTGATGAATGACTGATGTACTGATTTGGCCACCTCGTATTCGTTGCTGGAGAGTTCTGGCTAGGGTGACATTGGCTGCCATGATGGTACGCACTAAGACCCCCAAACCTGCTGGGTTTCTCACATGGTTCAGCAACTGTATTCTTTCACTGGGTCTGTGATCCACTACAACCAGGAGTGGAGGACGTTACATTACTCCAAGCACTTATGGCTGTACAAAATGTTACTATGACCCATGTCTTGTTTACTGCTTTATGGAAAATTAATAAACATACATACCAAAATGGTTGTTCCACAGGGAAGCATATTTGCAAACATCTAATTCATTTTTGTATAATTCCCCCACAATTTGCCTTGTTACATAAAAAGCTTTAAATGTGTGGCCAGTATGAACAGTTTGAACATTTGCTCCAGCACTATTTCAAAGTAGTCATTACATTGACCTTGACTACATATCCAATTAAGTCTTTCAGATCATGACAATGCTATCGTGCTGGATTTTCTTCTTAATGTTACACAAATGAAGATTTTCACTCTTTTTTATACTTTGAAATCAGACACTTCATCACCAGATTGCTAAGCACATACAAAGTTTGGGAAGTTTTAACATTCTTATTGAATATATTCTCCACTTATGCCTAAATTTAGCTTTTTGCAACTGACAAAACTTTGACTGTTCTAAACTAGATATTTAACCATAACTTTCCCAGTAGCCAAGTGGATCCAGAGACCAAAATCCTGATTTTCAAAGCCCCTACTGGTTCATGCCATTGCACAGCTTTGTTAAATATATTTTTAGAATTGGGGACCACTAGGCTTTTTCAATTTACCATTACACCCATAAAAAGTCACCAACAAGTCTCATTAGTGACCATGACATTCTTACGAGATTCCAAGAGTACCCCTATCTTCAGGGGAGCAACTATTTTATCTGATCGCATATTATTGGTGATGGAAGGGATTTTTACTTATGTTGCATATAATACATGAAACCCTGCAATAATTTTATGAAACCATCTGTCTAATATTCTATCTACATTCTATTCATGATCTCAATATTCACCCATACTAATAAAGTTAGACCATTACCCTACAAAAGGGATGCAAAGGAATATAATTACAACGGCCACCTTAACATTTTTTTTTTTTTAAATAGCTCCCTTTCTTCTGAACTATTTGTTCCTGAAAATTCATTAAATGACAAAGAGATGTCCATGACAGTATGTTTATTTATTGCAATACTATCAATCATTAAACAAAAGCAAGGAACCATCATCATAGCATGCTTGCTGAATTGTAGGTGGTGTAGGAGTTTCTGCCAATGAATTGTTAGTGTGAGAAAGGAAAATGTGTACAATTGAGGTCTCAAAGATAATGGCATATACAAGAAGCAGAGTAGCTTGCACTGCTATAACCATTTAATATCTCATGGATATAGGAATGTGGTTACAACCTGCTCCAGTTGAACGTCAAGGGAAATTGAGAAATGGAGTCAATTGAGACAGAGAATGGATTGTAAGTGGGTGAGGGGGTGCTTTGGAGCTCACCGCTCAAAGAATGCCTTAAATATTGGGCTGGAGATCCAGAAAGCAATGAGCTGGCCCATTCCTTAATACGTGTAGATAGGATTGCACCAACAAGAGGCCAAATTAATTCTTTAAAATGTACTCCGACCTTTAGCTTTCGTGCTCCTGCTGATTTCTTGAAAGGCCCATAGACATCAGAAGATCAGGCTTCGTGAATCAAAGATCAGCCCGTGCAAGTTTCATTCAGAATATGCCAATAACAAAGTGCACTTACAAGTGCTGATCAGGCAAAGAAGAAACCATGAGTGGATAAAGCAGATCTGTAAAACTTACAAAATGTTGGTAAAGGTACAAGGAAAAAAAAAACAATTTACTTCTGCAGCTGGAACTCTTGATGCAAAGCCAAAATCAAGGACTCTGAAGGCTTTTAGCAATGAGTTGAAACTGAAAGCAAATGGAGTTTGAAACCTGTGAGTCTGATTGGGTAGAATTCTTTAAGAACACTTTTAATGTGGCGAGTAACACCACTGATTAGACAAAGGTTACTAAAAAGGAATTAGTTACTCTAACATCTGGGTGACTGAAAGAAAAGGCTTCTGAAAGAGAAGAAGCAAAGAATCGTAGAGGCAATTGGGAGGTGCAAGGAAAGCAACGGATCCTGACCTGGTTCTTGTCAGTAAATTTAAATACCAAAGACACATGACTAGTAATATTCAGTGAGTGATTCTATACTTTCAGTCCACAAAAAACAGTTTCTCAAATCCAGAGCACTGAGCACCATAATCCTGATCTACAAAAAATGCCAACAAGCCTAATTTGATTGTGCCACCCAATTGATGTACATGACATTCAGGGCCGGCTTTTGGGAGGTGCAAGCGGTGCGACCACACCGGGCGCTGAACTCAGGGGGGCACTGTGTTTAGCAATAACTTTTGAAACTTGCGATTTAAAAGCACCTGCTGTAAAGTTCCTTTTGCGCATAGCCTTCAAGAAACAATTAAAATGTAAAGATACCACTTGTGATTAATGTTCCTGCTAGAGAGAGAGATGGGAGTTTTGCCTAGTGGCAACTTTGACTCAACATAAAGTAGCATAGAGGGTTAATATGCCTGTTGCAAAAAAACAAAACTATGGGGGATATTTAAGAAAAGTGGTGCTGCACAGAGTGCAGCACCACATTTCTTGCACCCCATAGCGCCCCCTACTGCCACCATGTGTGTGTCATATTTAAAATACGGCACACCATGGCGGTAGTTAGGGGACTAGCGTCAGAACTTTTTACGCTAGTCCAGCACTTTGCAGGATTATGACGCTAATCTTGCAAAGCACTCAGAGGCCCATTGTAACCAATGGAAGCCTCCTTTTAAAGCCTGCTCTGAGCAGGTGTTAAAAGTGCCGGAAAAAATGACGCAAAGAAATCTGGCAGATTTCTTTGCATAATTTTTTGGGCCCCCTGGTGCAGGCATAATGTAGCGCAAAGGGTTAAAATGTGGCGCAATGCATGCATTGTGCCTCTTTGTAAATATGTCGCAGCGTTTTTGGCCTTCTAACGCCACATTAATGTAAAATAAAATGACATTAATGTGGCGTTAGAATGGCACTAGGGGCTCTTAAATATGCCCCAATGGCAGTGCTTAATTTGTGCTTGTTGTTTCCGGTGCAGAACACCAGCACTTATTTTTGAGGGCCGGTGCTTATTTTTCTGCCTCAATCATTTACTGCGAGAAACAGACACATATGGGAAAGACGGAGGAAGAGAAAAAACAAAAAGTGTCACAATGGGAAGAAGCAGAAATCCTCAAAAGTGAGCTGAAGGGTCAGGGAGTGTCTGTAAATGGACTGAAGTGGCCCGAGATGGCTTCAGAATTACGGGGCCTCTGTATTCTGGGTTCTCACATTTAATTGCAGCAGCCACGTGTTTAAGAGGAGGGCTTTGGGCACCGACACCCTTTTAAGTAATTTAGTTTAGTTTTGAGGATTTATCAAGCGCATAGTTACCCTAGGGCATCCCAGCGCTAACCTAAAAAGCCGCTCTGAGGGCTCATAGTGAAGTTCAGAGGGAAGATCGTTCCAGAGGCGAGCGGCCTTGGTGGAAAAGGAATTGTCTCCCCAGGCTCTCTTAGACCGCAAGATGGTAACATGTCGGGAGGAGGAAGACCTCAGACTTCGAGAGGGGGCATAAAGGTATAGCCGCTTTCTAAAGAACATCGGACCCTTATCTTGAAGGGCTCTGTGAACAATGCATAGGGCTTTAAAATGGGTACGCTGCTTAATGGGGAGCCAGTGAAGTGTTGAAAGAGCCGGCTTAGCGGATAAATGTCTGGGGAGATTAATAAGAAGCCTGGCAGCTGCATTCTGGACTGTCTGCAGCATTTTTATGACATAGGCCGGGGAGCTGAGAAACAGCGAGTTCCCATAGTCCAGACGGGAGAGGATCAAAGTTTGAACGAGGATTCTTCTGGCCATAGGGGGAAGAAGATTAAAAATTTTCCTAAGGACTCTTAAAATGCCAAAACATGTAGAGGAGACTCTTTTTGCTTGATAGTCCATGGTCAGGCGAGAATCCAGCCAAAAACCAAGGCTTTTTACCTGGTCCTTGGGAGGAGGAAGGTTGTTGAAAGCCTCAGAGTGCAGTGAGAGGGGAGAGGCTGGGGGGGGGCATTGCCTAGTACAATGACTTCTGACTTTCCATCATTGAATTTAAGTTTAGACTGGATCATCCAACCTCCAATGTCTTTCATACAACATGAAAGGTTGGCCGCAGACGAGTCCCCAGAGCTAGATAGTGATACCACCAGTTGAGTATTGTCGGCATAGGTGACCAAAGATAGATTATAGGGAGCGATCACTTTAGCCAGCGGGGATAGATAAACATTAAAAAGAGTTGGACTCAGGGAGGAGCCCTGAGGAACTCCACAAGTCAATGGAAAGATATCGGAAAAGAAGGCTCGATCCAAAACTTGAAAAGATCTACCTTTAACAAAAGCGGACAGCCAGGACAATGCTAAGCCTCCTATCCCTAATTCAGAGAGCCGACAGCAGAGAAGGTTGTGGTCCACCGTGTCAAAAGCTGTGCTAAGATCAAGTAAAATCACGGCTACATGGGACCCTTGGTCCAGAAGTTGCCGGGCTGACTCCGTCACTGTGAGGAGGGCTGACTCCGTGCTATGATGGGCTCTGAAACCCATTTGGGTAGGGTGGAGAAGTTCATGGCTTTCTAGATAGCTGGTTAATTGGTAGTTAACATGTTTCTCCAGGATTTTTGCTGAAATGGGGAGGAGAGCGATGGGTCTATAATTCTCCAGCAGAGATGGGTCCAACTTCGGCTTTTTTAAAAGAGGCTTAATGATGGCATGCTTAAAAAGTGGAGGGAGAGCCTGAGGATAATTAATGATTCAATATTTTTGTAAGGGGAGGGACAATAATATCTGAGACCCGCGAGAGGATAGCAGGAGGGGCGGGGTCTAGGGGGAGCCCGATTTAATTTGAAGAAGGAGGTTGGTAGTAGCAGCATCCGTGAGAGGTGCAAAGGCGGTTAATGTACTTCCAGAGAGAGAGGGATCCATAGTTTGATACTCTAATGCCTCTGGGGAAAGAGAAGAAGGGAACCCAGAGTATATCTTGATGACTTTATCATTGAAGTAGGATGCCAGAAGATTGCTGTATTCAATGGAGGGCTCCGTGGGAGGGGCAGGCATAGGGGTTATGGTTAATTCTTTAAAAATCTGAAAAATTTCCTTTTGTGAGCAAGAGGAGTTTTCTATTTTTGTGCCGTAATAAGAGGACTGGGCGGCTTTAATGTTTTGGTGGTAGAGTCTGATAGATTGCCTATATATTTCTCTATCGGTAGGACTGTAATTCTTTCTCCAGGATCTTTCTAACTTTTTTCACTTTTTTTTTAATTCTAGTAGAAGAGGAGAGAACCAAGGTTTAGCCTTATGGAAGGGCTTGTTGGTTCTTGATTTGATGGGCAGAATACCGTCCAAAGAGGAGGAAATCCACTCATTAAATAAGTCTGTGGAGGTGGGGGGGCTGCTGACCCCAAGGGGGGCCTGGAGAGCAGCACGCCACTCCCTAAGAGCCAACTTCGACCAAATACGCCCAGAGGTTAAGGAGGTAGACTGCACATCTAACGTGACCTTGTAAGGAAAAGAGAAAGATAGAAGGGAATGATCTGTCCAAGTTAGAGGCAGGGACGGCATGGTGGTAAGAGCAGGGAGATTACTGAATATGAGGTCCAACTACTCATACCTACTTTGGTATGAGTAGGTCCTATTACGTGTTGAGTTAAATCAAGCGCAGAGAGGGACGCAAGTAGAGACCTAGCGTGCGGACAGTTTTCATTATCAAGGTGGAAGTTGAAATCGCCAAGAATAGTGAAATTAGGGGATTTACAGATAAGACTAGCTGCGGCTTCCGGCAAGGACTCTAAAAAGCGAGTGCCAGGTCCCGGGGGACGATAAAGAAGCATACCGGAAAAGGCAAAAGTGGGGGAAAGATAGAGAGAGAAAATTAAGCTTTCACAGTCCAAAATGTCAGAGGAGCAGGTGTTGCACCGAAGGATATTTTTGTAAATAATGGCTATACCACCACCTCTTCCATGGGGTTGATCTACATACGCCATAGAGTAGGTGGGAGGTAGAGAGTTGCAGATATCTACTGCTGAGTCATTGCCCAACCAGGTTTCGGTGAGAAACAGGGCATCGGGGGAGAGGTCTTCTATAAGGGTATAGATGTGTAGGGAATGAGCTGGTAAAGAGCGACAGTTTAGGAGCAGTATTTTGCTCATTTGGGGTAGTACAAAATAAGCACTGCCCTGTGGGGCATATTTAAAAAAAGTGGTGCTGCACACAGTGCTGCACCACTTTTCTTGCGCCCCTTAGCACTCCCCTATCACCGCCATGTGTGCGCTGTATTTAAACTATGGAGCAACATGGTGGTAGATAGGGGACTACTGTCAGAATTTTTTACACTAGTCCGGCGCTTTGCAGGATTAGCGTAACATTTTTTTATGCTAATCCTGCAAAGCACCCAGAACCCCATTGGGCTGCAGGCGTTAAAAGTGCCGGAAAAAAACGGGGGAATGACACCTTTGTATACATTATGCCTGATGCAGGCATAATGTAGCGCAAAGGGATACAAAGTGGCGCAATACATGCATTGCACCACTTTGTAAATATGGCACAGCATTTTTGGCGTTCCAACGCCACATTAGCATTAAAAAATGTACGCTAATGTGGCATTAGAATGGCGCTAGGGGCTCTTAAATATGCCCCTATATTTTATGTGGCTAGCTGAGTGTATTAGTAAAGCCAGCCTTTACAAGTGCTTTAAAACACATGAATGTATGTGAAAGGGGAGCGATGGCGCGATCAGGGGCACATTTGTCAGGCTGTAGTGAGTGAAACTGAGGAGGTCATGGGATGGGAGGCACTAAAATAAACTATCGCACAGGGCTCCACCAGTCCTAAAGCTGGCCCTGATGACATTGTTGGTAAAATGCTCTGCAATATCATCCTGAAGAAGCTTTATGTGTGGTCAGAGAAGACCTAACTGCTTAATGTGATCCATGGAGGCTTTTAGGCTGGGCTTTCTATAACTGACCAGATGCTTACTCTCTGGCATTTAATAACAAATGCGATATGAAGAAGACATCTCTGCTGTCTGGGGCCTTTTCAAACATCACCTCAGTCTTTGATCTAGTCAATGGGGAGAAATTGGGGTGGGACCTGCAGAGGATGGCAATGGATAAAATAGATAGAGTGATCCTGACCCTGTATGCCACCACCTCACCCTCAGTGAGAATAAATCAGCAACGGCAGTTCCTCCTAACGCGCAGAGGAGCGTCGCATTGCCTGCAGCGAGCACCGCAGGTAAACACAGAGAATAAAAAAATGTTCATTACCATTTTAATATTCAGTGTGCTGCTGCAGTGCCTGCCTGCGAGAGTGGGAGCAGGGCTGCAATAGCAGCATGATGACTGCTGCCAGTGCTCAGTGCTAAAGTTGGATAGGCTGGCTGTCTACAGCTGACCTATCTGACATGTGCACTGCAGACCCAACAATCCCAGGGCTGTGAAACAGCTGGGGATTGCTGGCACAGACACCTAACCTCAAATTGACCGTGGGGTTAGCCTGCTCAAACCAATCCTGGAGTTGTGCTCATGCTGAAAACAGCGTAAGGGCAGCTCCAGGACTGGTTGTTGGCACAACAGGAAGACGTGAAAGACCTTCCTCTGTGTCACCCGAGACTCTAGAAGGAGAGACGCAGCAGGGGTGAGTCCCTGTGACATTGCGCTGCAACCTGCCCCACCATTTTTAGCTAATAGTAGCTGCCACTTTAAATCAGAAGAGGTAAACTGAACTCCCATTTCAAGACATAACAAAGAATGAAACAAGTGTGTCTTATGACACTAAAGCCCCGATTTAGATATTGGAAGAAGTTACTCCGTAACAACGGTATTGGATATCCCGCCCACCGAAATCTAAATCCCATTATTTCCTATGGGATTTAGATTTAGATTTCTGTTGTGACGGAGTAACCCATCCGTCAATATTTAAATCAGGCCCCAAGTCTCTTCCCATTGCAAGTAAATGGCATGAGCCCCACAATACTTGAAGCCTCAAGAAAGCTGCTTGAAGTTCAGATAATATTATATGTTGATGATTCAGTAATTTTAGTTAAAACTCCGAATGCGCTCGAAACTCAACGTGTGGCGGTAGAAACCTATTGCAAGAAAACAGCTTCAGAAATAACATGTAAAAAAATATCATGTCATTTAAAAGATGCTATTGAAGAAGGAGATCCTGTCATTTTACCCTCCGTGAGGAGTTACTGGAAGAGATAATCTCATAAAGCATTTGAAGAGAAGCACATGGTTAAAATGCCGCTAGTTTGGCAAAGCCTGCCCCAGTAGCAAGTGTGACATTTTGAGGCAAAATATTTGAACAGGTCAACACCATATTTCACAATTTGGGTGTATATTTCGTATGAAGATCACATCTGGGGCCTACACAGAGCAATTCGTCAAAGCTGGCTGCTGAAAACAAAATGTAATTTTGGAGGCCCCAATTAGTCCTCCCCTATGGTTTTCTCACGGAGGCATTGAAGTGCACCATTATTTACTAACCTTTATTTGACAATCCAATATGGTCTTCTCTGTGCAAGGTGTTAAAGAGAGAAGCAGCACAGACTAAGCATCTGGTGGACAAAGCATTGAAAAAGACATGTTCTGAATTCACAAGTTAAAAGACATTGCCAAAAAAGGGAAATAGCTGAAATCTGTTTGTCACTGTCTTAAGAGTTAGGTGGTCTTCAGTTTCACTATCCCAAAAATGCCCATTGAAGAAGAGGGAGGAAGAGAAAAGAACAACTATAGAGATCAGAGGTGCTTTATAAATGGTAGCCCACATCAAGGCTCTCTCAAAAACTGCGATGAAGCACAAGTCCAATGATTTTTAACCTGTTGACATTTGTGGACTCCCATTTAACTATTACTAGACTCTTCAAATCCCTTCTGAATAATTATTGGAATCTGGGGACCCCAGCCTAAGCAATTAGATGATTTGAGCCACAAAACAGTAAACAAAAATACAGACAATATTTAATTATGTTATTAAATTCAAGCAAATATACAAAAAAAACGGTTAATTTAATAGGGAGGTTGGAGCTTTTCTAAATTCAACTGAGGCCACCCATGATTCATACCTATGACTCATACTATATCCTGCTTGCTGCATTTGCACTGGCTCCCTCAAATCAGTCTGAGGATACCAGCCTAGGGGCAGATATATCATTATTTCATGCACTGCAGCAAGCCACCTTGCTGAGCTGCGTGAAAAAGAAAAGGCAGGAATGCGCTGTATTAAACATGATACCGCGCATCCCTATCCTTTCCTTGTGCCTGCTCACAATATGCTGCCTTACCCCAGCGCAGGCACCCTTGCGCCATGGTGCAAGAGTGCCTGCATTGTAAGCAGGATTGTTTTTGTGCAGGGGCACCTTTCTGCACAAAAACAGTCCTCTGAGGTGTCTCCTTTTTCTAAGTGTGCTGCAGTATGCTATTTACCAGTTTTTTAGGTGAGCAAATCTAGAGTGTCGCTGGTGTTGTAGAGTGCATCTTACTGGAGCTGCTCTCCATCTAAATTTGGGAACTACCCAGAGTTCTCGCTTATATTTTGCATAATTTATGGCTCACTCTAACCCTGAAAGGGTCTTGTTTTGGTTTATACAGGGTGCTTCCTTGTGTCTAGACAAAGCTAAACCTCTCTGAAGAACTCTAATGAGAGCGAAACACGTGCCAGGGGTTGCTTTACACATCCCAGGTTGGCTTGGATGGTATTTGACCAGTCCAAAGCTGTAATACTGTGCCTGGAGTGGTAAGTGGCTTTTGTCATTTTACAGCTCGGCAAGGATGACACTGTGTCAATCCTATGCTTAAAGATTTTGCTGTACAAATGGCAAAAGACATAGGCCCTCATTACAACCTTGGCGGGTGGCCCAAGGTTGAACCGCTGAGCGGCCGCCAATGCAGCTGCACTCCCGCGGGGTCTATTATGAGATCCCCGCCGGCCCAGCAGGGATCTCGGCCGCAAGACAGGAGCCAGCTCCAAATGAAGCCGGCGGTGTTGCGGCTGCGCGACGGGTGCAGTTGCACCCGTCGCTGCAGACAGTGAAAAGCTCCATGGGGCCGTGTTAGGGGGCCAATGCACTGCCCATGCCAGTGGCATGGGCAGTGCAGGGGCCCCCAGGGGTACCGCGACTTGCCTTTCCGCCAGCCGTTTCATGGCGGTTCAAGCCGCCATGAAAAGGCTGGCGGGAGGGGGACTCGTAATCCCCTGGGCAGCGCTGCAAGCAGCGCTGCCCTGGAGGATTAAATCCACCTGGACAAAAGTGGCGGGAAACCGCCGGCCCTTGCGGTGCAACCGCAGCGCTTCTGCCGCGGTCGTAATCCCCCTGGAAGCACCGCCAGCCTGTTGGAGGTGCTTCCTCCAAAACAGCCCTGGCGGTCAAAGACCGCCAGGGTTGCAATGACCCCCTTTATCTTTATCTAGCGTGGCGTGGATAGCACTATGCTGATCCTATGCTTAAAAACGTTGCTAGATAAACAGAAATTCTTGACGGGCAAGCTAGAAAAAATTGTATTCTATGTCAGGACCGGTTGCTCCGATTATGCTCGCTTAAAGCCTTCCAATTACCACTGTAGCTACATAAACCACAGGTTTGTGGTAGAATTTCTGAAAAGTAGACTCAGAAGACCAGTCTGCTGACCCCATAATGTCTTCAAAATGAGAACGTAAGGCATATGTCTTGGAAACCATGGCTTCTCTTGCTAAATGTGCCCCAAAGTTTTCTGTATCTATGCCAGTTTCGCTCATCAACCATTTCATCCATCTAGATAATGTAGCGCCGGACACCGCCTTAAAAGGTTTCTGTAACAATATCAATAATTGACCCCTAGAGTTTTGTCTGCATTCTTCAGTGGCTACTTCATATGCTTTCAAACATTGAACTACACACAAGTGTGGATTATCAGGAAACATTGGATAAGTTACTGACCTGCAATTAGTTTTTGTCCTTCTCGTGATGGTAAAGGTAACACCCTCAGGAGAATAAACTCTCCCTGCTAAATCCAATGCCCTAACTTCTGACACTCTTTTACAGGAAATAAGGCTGAGCAACATAGTTCGTTTTGAAATCTCTTTTCTAGAAAGATACCTATTAGAAGGCCTATTGTCTAAAAATCTCAATACAACATCCACAGCCCATAAAGGAGCATACCGCGCCTGAGGAGGATTCGACATGCAGATAACTTTCATAACCTTACAAACCAAAAGATGTTCTCCTACAGGCTTACCTTGAGTATGTTCATGACCAGCAGAGATGGTGGATGTGAAGTTATTGACCGTTCAATAGGCCAATCCTGAACCTGCAAATTCAGCTAGGAAATTTACAATCAACTTAATGTCCGGCCCCACGGGATTGAACTCCCGCACATCACACCAACTACTCCATCTGTGCCAGGCTGAGGTATACCTCTTATGAGTGCCAGCAGCCCAAGCCTGTTTGATGAAGTCTGCAGCTTACTGTGAAATGCTTGGGGAATTCCATCTTGACCGGAAGCCATCCAAGCCATCAATATCAGTTTCTCTGACAAGACCAGTGGATGTTGAAGGCCCTCCGGACACATCAGAAGATTCTGACGAGGGGGGATGAGAAGCAGAGGAACACGAGCTAATTGCAGAGCTACCAGGAACCATGGTTGAGCTCTCCAGAATGGGGTCCCCAGAACAACCTCCACCTTCTGTCACTGTATGTGAGACAGAACCCTGGAAATCATCAGGAACGGTGGAAAAGCATACCCCCGAAACTGTGTCCAATCCTGAAGAAAGCATCTGTCGCCAGAGCTAGAGAGTCCAGACGCCAGCTGAAAAAATTAATTATCTGAGAATTGAGGTCTGAAGTAAAAAGATCCACGTCGCAAGGGCCCCACTCTCTGATTATCTGGAGAAAAATCATTGGATCTAGTTTCCAATTGCTGGAATCCCTCAGAAATCTGGAATTCCAGTCTGCTACGGTATTCTGGGAACCTGGAAGATAATCCGCTAGGACAACCAGATGATGGCTGAGTCAATAATGACAGAATTCCTTGGCAATTTCTGCCAGAATCCTGGACTTCGTCCCCCCAATTTGTTGACATACCAGACTGCTGAAATATTGTCCATTTTCAATAATATGCAACAGTCCGTCTTCAGAGGGGAGAGGCTCTTTATGGCAAATGAGCCCAGTAGAAGCTCCAAGCAATTGATGAGGAGATTCTGTTTTGATCAACAGAATCTATCTTGAATCCCAGGAAATGTATCACCTGAGACAGACTCAATAATGACTTCTGCACATTGATAAGGAAGCCCAGCTCCTGTAACAGATGAATAGTCCATTTCAAATGAGTTAGGAGAGTCTGTGCATCTTGAGCCATTAACAATATGTTGTCCAAATATATGATCAGTCGCACCCCTTTGGCTCGAAGTGATTCCACCATTGGTCTCATCAGTTTGGTGAAGCACCAGGGGGCTGACAACAGGCCGAAGGGGAGAGCATTGAACTCCAGGCAGTGACCCCTCCACAGAAATTGTAATTATCTCCTGTGTGGAGGGAAAATGGGAATCGAAAGTTAGACGTCCTTGAAGTCCAGGCGGACCATCCAGTCGCCTTCTCATAGAAAATCTCCCAACACGTGCATTCCTTCCATTTTGAAGTGTCTGTACCGGATCCAACAATTGAAATCTTTTAGGTTAGTTGATGACCCCCACATTTCCTGTCTACTAAGAAAATGGGGCTGATAAAAACGCACGGAAGGGAGGAGAAAAAAATGTACTGCCCCTTTGTTGATCAGAGCTTAAACCTCTAAGTCTATAAAGGACTGATCTGCAAGGGAAAAATACATCAGAGGAGGGTGATTCAATTTTTTCGGAATACTGAGAAACTCCAACCTAAAGCCTAATACTGTCTGAAGAACCGAAGGATCTCCAGAAATCTGTTTCCAAATGTCCAGAAATAATCCCACTCTGCCCCCAGTAGAACCTGAGAGTGTGGAATAATGTTTACCGGAATATCCAACTGCTTGAATTGCTCCCTGTTGCCCTTGGCGAGACCCTCTATGGAATCTGGAATGCCCTCCTCTGGCACGTGTGATGTAGAAGGTGGCGTCTGAAGACTGTTCTCCATACCAACCTCCTTTTCCTCTTGGGTAGTAGTTCTGAGGACTTGAGAAGGATCCTCGGCCAGACATTCGCCCTCCGTAACGACCGGCCCTGAGAAAAAGACCCCTTTTGAAAACCTTTTTGAGGGACATCTGTGCCTTGTTGAGGGAGGAGTAAGTAGAACAGAACTTGGCCAGTTCTTTGATGAATGAGGCGCCAAAGAGCAATCTGTCAGCCAAAGGACCTGCTTCTGAGGTGGCCAAATCATTTAATTTAGGGTTGATACGCATAAGTATGGACTTCCTGCGTTCGGATGAGATCGTGCAGTTAGAGTTGCCAAGTTGACAAATGGCTCTTTATGCCCAACCTATTAAAACATCGGTGTCCACCGGTGTCCCTGATTCCTTGGTGTGGAAGGCCAATTCCAGAATTTTTGTCGAAGGACCAGACATGTCTTACAATTTGTCCTGGCAGTTACGCCACGACCTGTTAAGACCCTTTTTAGGGTCCCTGGTGAATTTTTTCATAAAGGTCACCATAGTGGGATCATTTTCCATAGTTTCTGCAACCTTGACATCTAGATCAGGTCTAGGGCATTCCACTTGAAGGCGTGACCGCACCTCCTTATCAAAACTCTTGCGAATGTGGGACTGTAGCTACTTAGCTATCTCCGGAGGAGGAATCCAATTGGTCACCCTGGGGTGGATAATCTCAGTGGGATCAAAATGTAGTACCTTAGGAGTGGAAACTTGTTTTTTTAGGCTTCTTACTGGGACTCGGGACATCAGAGTCATCTGAATCCTCAGATGAGGTATTTGTGTCTGAAGAAGAAAAGAAAAAGCCAGAGTCTTTTTTGACGCTATAGTTTTTTTTTTTTTTAATATATTTTTATTAACAATTCGCTGTTTTACATTATGCCATTCTGTTTATGGTAACATCTTGTTCTTAACACACAAATCGCTTAAAAGATACATATTTATACTAGTCGTTACAGATGGTTTGTGTCTCGACCTATTGCTCTTTTTGATCCACCCTTGGTCTTTGTTCAACCTCAGATCAAATGTACTGCCTCTCCTGTTTCATGGGATCTTATGCTTTATGGTTCTGTGTTACACCTTTTTTTTTTTTGTACGTCCACATAACAGCTTTAACTCAAACTAAACTTATATTTAAACTTGTTGGCTTCATGTGGGTGGATCTTGGGCTAGCTGGGGGGAGTCTCCCTCAGGGCACTACATTATGTGGGGGGTGACCTTTCTCTCTTATTCTCCTTTAGTACCTATGTGACAGTTCGTGGCTAACCCCGCCCTGTCCTGCGTGTCCGAGTACGGTCAGCTAGTGTATTCGCCAGTGTCCATTACTAGTGTCGGGGGCTCTCCCCTAGGGGTGCTTCTGCTGGATGCGCTGGCTGTCTCATCCCTTTACCCATTCAGGGCCCTATTTCTACTGATATCCCATTGGGGGCTATTGGTCCTTTCATCAGGTCATCCCACCTTGTCACCAAGTCCTCCCATTCTGGGGCGATGGGAGTCTGGCGGATGCCTCTGGCCTCCTCAGCCTTCAGAACCTGCAACTCAGCCGTAGCCCATCTCGTAACGTCGCCTTTCCACTCACCGAGTGAGGGGTGGCTAGGGGCTTTCCAACCTCTCGCGATCAGCCTTCTATAGAGGGCCAGGGCCAGGTCCAGGAAGCGACCCCTTACTTTCCCTTGTGGGGTACCATTTTTGAGGCCCAGCAAACATATAGCGGGGGTTAACGGCAACTCCGTGCCACATAAACTTGACATGATCGCTATCATCGCCTTCCAGCCAACCTGGAACACCGAGCACCTCCACACCATATGGTCAAAGTCAGCATCTTTGCTGCCACATCTGGGGCACACTCTAGGGGTCCCCCCATATATAAGGAACAGTCGGCGAGGAGTGAGGTACGTCCTATGTAGGTAGTTATATTGAATGTATCGTAAGCGGGTGTTATGTGAAATCGCCCGGGGGTAAGCCAGTGACCTGCTCCACTCTGCCTCGGATAGACCACGCCCAAGCGTGCTCTGCCACTTCTCCCTCAGGGAGTGCAGGGGATCCAATGCAGCTTCAATCTGGGCCCGATATATTTTAGCAATCAAATGGGGTTCTTCGCCTGACGTCAACAGGGGGTGCAATACTCTGTGGACCGTGGGCTCTGCGTTGATCGTATCCCAGTGGTCTTTCAGAGTATGCACCATCTTCCCAAAGAGTAAGAATTGACCCTGGTGAACCCCCACTCCTATTAGGTCTGTGAAACTCCTCAGCACCCCTTCAGTGAAAAGCTCTCCCACTGTCCCCATCCCCGCTCTCGTCCATGGTCCCAATCCCTGGCCCCTCGGTCCCATCCCTCTCAGGTCCACGGCTAGGACCGACAACGGCAGCACCGGGGAGTAGGGCGGGCCCACTCCGACCCTTCTCATGCATCTCTTCCAGCATGTCATCGCAACATTGGTCATTAGGTTGTCCCCTAAGGGGACAATCTTCCTTCCTGCCATACGTGCTGCTATTCGTGCTGTGTCCACCTTACCACGGTACGTAAGCAAATCCAGCTGCCCCCTACCCACCATCCAGCCTGATACCCATTGTAGTTGGGATGCCAGAAAATATGCCTCGAAGTCAGGAGCCCCCAGTCCACCCATGTGCGTCGGCCTGCACATGGTCGTCAGTGCTGTGCGTCTTCGACCGTCGTCCCATATTAGCTCCCGGAGCAAAGCGTTCAACTCACGAAACCACGCCGGGGGGATCCATAACGGCAAGTTTGCAAAGTAATAAAGGAGGCGGGGAAGCAAAATCATTTTAGACAACGCTACTCTGGCCATTATTGTTAACTTCAGTGATCGCCAGAACCCGACCGAGGATCGCAGGGAACGGAGCGTCCCTCCCGGGTTGCCATCCCGGAGGTCGCCCAGTTCGTGGAATATTTGAATGCCCAAATATTTGAAGGTCCGAGGGGCCCAGTTCACATCCTTCGGGCATGCTTCAGGGCACACACAATCTGGCAGCACGGGGAATACAAATGTTTTGCTTCGATTAAGGCGAAGCCCTGACAACACCCCAAAGTCTTCCAGAATCCCCAGAGCCCATGGGAGGCCCCTGACTCCATCTCTCAGGTAAACAAGTATATCATCAGCAATTAGGGAGATAATATGCTCAGTCGGACCCCATTCAATTCCTTTGCCTACTCCCTCCAGTCGCATCTGGGCCGCAAGCGGCTCAATTGCCAAGGCAAATAGCAGTGGGGACAGGGGGCATCCCTGCCTGGTTCCCCGATACACCGGGTATGTGTTAGAAATTGTTTTGCCCGTCTTCACCCGTGCTAGCGGGGACGAGTATAACAGATCCACCCATTTTACCCAACCCTCTCCTAGTCCCATTTTCAACATTACGGCCCTGAGGTAGTCCTACCTAATTGAGTCAAAGGCCGTCTCGAAATCCACTGCAAGCAACACCCCTGCTGGAGGCTTCTCCTGGTCTGACATATGCAGGACAGCGAAGATTCGCCTTAAGTTTAGTGAGGTGCTACGGCCAGGGGCAAAACCGTTCTGGTCCGCGTGCACAAGTGTGTTCATAAGGGGGAGCAACCTACTGGCCAGGACCTTACTAAGGATCTTAAAATCGCTATTCAGCATCGATAAGGGACGAAAGTCAGTCACCGGTGTCTCCCTGTTCTTTGTCTTGGGGAGCGGGACCACTAAGGCCTCTCGAAGCGTGCACAGCAGCTCCCCCTGACGCAAAGCCTCCGTATGCATTTCTGCTCGTTGGGGAACTAGTAGTGTCTTGTATTTTTTTATAAAAGTCCATGGGGAGGCCATCTTTACCAGGAGTCTTCCCGGGAGCCAAGTGCGATATGGCCTCACATATCTCCTCCGCTGTCACAGAACCCCCCAAGCTATCACACTCTTCTGGGTTCAGAGTTGGGAGTGGGATCTGCCTTAGGAAGCATTCAAAGACCTCCCGCCCAGGTCATCAGGTTTCCTATACAGGTGTGTGTAATATTCTGTAAATGCATCATTAATTGGGCCTGGACTGAGTCTACTAAATCCTTCCTTATCCTGTACACTCGTGATGGGCTCGCCACCCCCGCCCGGCCACACCAGCCACGCCAACAGTTTCCCTGATCTACCTTCCTCTGAGTGTAATAATGCTAAATATTTTTGCATGCTATGACATCTTAGTTGCTCTTCAATCCGGGAGTGTTCTCTACGGGCACGGTTACATTCCTCGTTCCCCTGAGCTTCGGGTCCCTGTCTCAACTCCCCTTCATGTATTTTCTTCTCTAGTGCAGACAGTTCCCTTTCAAGTGTGCGCCTCACCCCCACCGACTAACCCATGCAGAAGCCCCTCGTCACCACCTAAGTGTTTCCCATTCTGTAGCCCTGGATGAGGTAGTACCACCATTGGTCTCAATATACTCTGCTAGGTGGCATTGAAGGGCATCTCTATACGCCTGATCCCCCAGTGCCGCAGGAGACAGTCTCCATGACGGTATGGGGGGGCCTATTCTCCGAGACCCTCAGTGTCAGCAGTAAGGGATAATGGTCCGACAATGTGCAGCCAAGATACTCCGAATGATTTATGTTACGCGCATGGCCCGCTGTGCAAGCCACTCTGTCAATTCTAGTGTGCAGCCGGTGGAGGCCTGAGTAATACGAGTAGTCTCTGTCTTTTGGGTGTTGCTCCCGCCATACATCCAGCAGCCCCCAGGTGTCTAGCCATTCGCTTAGTTTTTTGGCTATTCTAGTTGACACTGCACCCTGCAACGGTGGAGTTGACCTATCCATAGTTATATCCAATATTAAATTAAAGTCTCCCCCTATTAGTAACTCTCCTGTGCACTGGCTGGTAAGGTGGCTCGATAAACTAGTCAGGAAGGGGATCTGGTCCTGGTTAGGGGCATAAATGCAGCTTATAACTATCGGGGTACCGTGTAGCCTCCCCTCCAATATCACATATCTACCTTCCCGGTCTATGTTAGAAGAGTCTATTATTAGAGGGACCCCAGCCCTGACCCATATCATTGCACCTCTTGCATATGCTGAGTACTCTGTGGCAAACACCTGCCCCCTTCACCTGCGTCTCAGTTTCTCCACCTCCCCCGCTACTAAGTGGGTCTACTGCAGCATTGCCACCTGCAGCCCCCTTCTTTTTAAATAGGAGAGGATTCTATGTCTTTTAGCGGGGGTACCCATCCCCCTAACATTCCATGTTAAGAGACTATAGTCCGCCATTTTGGTATAATAATCTGATAGTAGTGCTCCTGGTACACCCAGGCCTCTGACTTACCCCGTCCCCTGTTCAGTGCTTTGCTACAGCCGGTCGTCGCCACCCACCTTGCCAACTTAACTTGCAACTGTAATCCCCAACTCCCACTCCCCAGGGCGCCTTCCAAACTGCAGGTAGCCCAGAAAACTATGCAACAGTGCAACTTGTTCAAACATATAACTGCAGTTCTCGCCAGCCTGAATGGACTGGTGAAGTTCTGGGTTGGGGGGTGGCCAAGTCCAGAGGGGCCACTCATTCACCCATTGTGCCATATCTCCGGGCCTTCCTGTAGCAGTATTATCCAAGTTCGTCAGCCGTTTGTGGTGTCATGTTGGGAGCGCTCGCCGAGCAACCCGAATCCCCGGCCAAGGACACCACTGTATCATCCGATTCCTCGCTTGAACCCTCTGGGGGGGACACTCCTCCGTTCACAGGGGCCGCCGCCTCTAGGGCCTTTTTCCTTTTGTGTTTGCGATGGCGCCATCCGTGGGCGATCTTTAGGCCTCTGTGCTCTTGGGGCCCGGCGAGCCCGACTCCCAGCCAGGCCCCCAACCGCAGGTTGCCCCTTATGGGACCCGTGTTTCTCGAGCCATTCCCATGCTTCCTCCGGGGACTGATGGAAAGTGGTCCTTCCCTCCACCATCACTCTCAACCTGGCTGGGTACAACAGTGAGTACTGGATCCCCTCTTCTCTTAACGCCCTTTTGACTGCTAGGAATGAAGTTCGCTTGTTCTGCACATCCAGTGTGTAGTCCGGGAATAGCGTCACCTCTTCATTCGCAACTTTAAATGGGCCTATCTCTCTGGCCTTCTGTATGAGGATGTCTCTGTCTCTGTAATGCAGTAATTTGGCAATCACTACACGGGGTGGTCTGCCAGGGGCAAGAGGCCTTGATGGCATTCGATGCGCGCGCTCCAGCGTGTAGAAGGGGGTCAGGCACCCGGGTGCAACCGTTGTGCTGAACCACCTCTCCAGAAACTCCACCATGTTGTCTCCTTCAACCCCTTCGGGAAGGCCCACTACGCGCACATTGTTCCTCCTGTTTCTCCCCTCTGCGTCCTCAGCTCTTTGCTCAAGCCGTGCCACTCTAGTGGCAAGTGAAGTCACCTCGGCTGCCAGATCTTCCTGTTTCGGCCCTATGACCGCCAGCACGGTTTCCGTTTCTTTGACTCTGTCCACATAGTTTATGGTGGTCTGCTCTCAGTAGACCCACCTCAACCGCTACCTGGTTGATGTCTCGTTGTATTGTTGTCTTTGTGTCTTCTATCGCCACTAGTATTTTGTCCAGGGTATCCTGTACGTTGACCTGTGAGCGGCCTTGTACTTCCGTTTCTTTATGCCCCGATGTTGTTGTGGGGTTTTACATTTGTGTCGTCCCTTGGGGGGCATCGGTTGAAAAACAAGTCGGGGGGGGTCACGCCCCCAGTGTGCAAGACCGAGTCTTATTGTGAGTTCTCCTCCTCCTGTAGTCCCACACCCTGGTCACCACATGCCAGGCTACAGTTTTCCCTGTTCGGCGGTACCGCAGGCTCGTTCATGCTCTCGACGGGGGCAGACTCCTGTCTTACAGTCCTTTAATGGTCCCCAGGGGGCCCAGCTGTCAGGGCCCACTGCTGTCCCCACTGGCCCCAGTGTCATCAGTCTCTCCCCGCTGACATGGCCTCCGGTCCCTCACCAGCTCCGGGCCGCGTCCTCTGCACAATGTTCGATGCCCTCGCCGGGGCACCAGCACCGCGTTCACCAGCCGGCCCAATTACCGCTCCAGGGCGCGCTCATCTCGGGGCCAGCAGTCGATTCCAGTTTCACAGGGTGCTGCCCCCCGGGGCCTTCCCGGTTCTCCCTGGGCTTCTCCGCACTCCCAGGGCCCGGGGGTGACCCAGTGCCACTCACCGCACTCCTCGCCGGGGCCTCCCTCTGGGTTCCGGCCATCCGGTTTAGTCCGGTTCCAGATTTATGGGGCCCAGCCCCTCCGGGGCACCCCGATCTCCGCCAGGCTTCTCCAATCCCTGGGGGATCGGGTGCGGCCCAGTGCCGCTTGCGCCTCCTCCCGGCGCTTACCCCAGGCTCTGGTGCCACACTTTCAGGGAGACCCTCTCGGATATCCCCCTCTGCCTTCCGCTTGTGCTCGGTGGCGGCCCGCAGCCTCACGCGATGCCCCGGCTCCAGCCGAGGGGGAAGGCCGCCTGGGGCCCCCCAGTTCTCCCCAGGCCTCTCTGCTCCCCCGGGGCCCGGGAGCAATCCAGTGCCACTCACCGCACTTCACGCCGGGCCTCCCACCGAGCTCCGGCTGCTCGGTTTGGTCCAGTTCCAAATTTATGGGGCCCAGAACCTCCGGGGCCCCCGATCTCCGCCGGGCTTCTCCAATCCCCGGGGGACCGGGTGCGGCCCAGCGCCGTTCGCGCCTCTTCCCGGCGCTGACCCTTGGGCTCCGATGCTTCACTTTCAGGGAGACCCTCTTGGGTCCCCCCTCCGCCCACAGCCCTCCGCCCGCACTCGGCGGTGGCCCACAGCCTCACGCAAGGCCCCGGCTCCAGCCGAGGGGGAGGGCCGCCGGTCTCCTTTGGTGTCTCCAGCCGGGCCCACACCGCCGCTCACTCCAGGGTTCAAACGGGGGCCCGGTCACCTCCAGGACCGGCCCCCAGTACTCCGCTCTCACTTGGGTTCTGAATTTCCCAGAGATGGCACGCTTTTTCTACGGATTAATGTCGGCCCCTCCGGAGCGAGGGGACTAAGCGTGCGCCATCTCCGGATCGCTGTCCACGCCCCCTTTTTGACGCTATAGTTATGTTCACTGGCTCGTTTGCGGCAACGTTTTTCAAAAGCATCAGCATGTGCATCCGCAGAAGTAGAATCCAAACCCTTTCCTATGTTCTTAGACTTTGAGGTAGATTTTGACCCTTCGCCCTGAGTGTAGGGTTGTTGCATCCAAGTAATTGACCAGAAGAAGGTCCCAAAGCCCTAAAAAAGGCATTGTTGACAGATTGTTGCACCCTGCAATCAAGGGCTTCAACCAGGTTTATCTCCAACTGATTATCAGTATCTTCAGGGAAATACCTTGATTCATGCTCATCCCATTGAGCCATTCTCCTGAGATATATATTTATTTAGATATAAAAAATGATAGGCAGGAGATAACAATATAGGGGGAGTGTAAAAACACGTGACACGCTTAACAGGCCAATAAAATGTGGAGGGAGCAGCCTGTGTAAATAGACACTCTAGGCAAAGCCTTTTAATTTATTACAGCCCACGAGCTTCAAGCAGCAGGGCGTATTGGGAGCACCCTGGTTGCAAAAGGGGGCCTCCACGTGTTCGTGATACGGAGAAACAAACCGATCTCTCAGGGAAACACTCCGATAAAGGTCGGCTGGTAAAAACACGGCATGAAGCAGCAACTGGAAAAAAGTAGAAATAAAATAGGACTACACGAGATCCGTGTAGTCCACTCCCTCTCCACTAATGGCCCAACTTAGGCAAGAAAGCTGACAATGAAAAAACAGAGCACAAAAAGCACAGACGTTAAAGACTATAAAAGCGAGCTGTATCGCTTCACTATATGCAAATGAAATCACAATAATACATGAAAAAACAACAATACAATTGTGTATGAGAATAGAAACAATCAAGTACCTATCTGCTGCTGAGCAGCAAAGAAAGAGGAAGTGACTTAAGGGGTCATGGTTTATATGGACAGAGGTCGTGAGAGGTGATAGGTACATGTGATCTAATTTAAAGCATCATGGGTATTGATGTTTTTTGTTTTACTGTTATTTGATTGGCTGCTGTGTTGAGACAGTAAAAGAAAGAAAAAGCATAACGGTCCTGACATAGAATCTAATATCTGTCCAGGGTGAGGAGGTTGTGTTTAAGATCCAAGACATTTCTTACAAATCAGACAAAAAAAGGAAACCTGTTAGGAGCCTCATGACAACAGCCTTTGTGAAATAAAGAAATGGCACAAAGTTGATTGTCAAGTGCCTGGAAAAAGAATCATAAACCATAAAGCGCATATTTCTTTTTGGGGTTTGTTAGCTGTAGTTCATTTTCCAAGTAATTGGTGTGCAATTGTGGGTTTATGCTAGTGTATTTATTGACAAGGTGTGATTATTTTTCAGGACAGAGGTCGGAATGTATTGTAAAGCTTTGAACGTTTCAGTTTGAAGTCATATTCATCCTTTGTTATGGACTTAGCTGAAATGTATATTGTGATGCATTGCTGAGGTGCATTTTGCTGGATTGACAGTCCTGCATTTCAAAGCAGTGGGGGGAGCCTCTAAGTACTTTTCAGGTCATCCTATAAACCACAATTTCCTCTGCGTATGTTCTAAGGGAATGAAGGGACTATCCATAGGTCTCTGGAAAATTGTGAACATCTCAAACAAGCAGGTTGATTCAGTGAAGATCTCTAGAGTTTCAAAAACAGTTATGTTGCAGTCCAGGGAATGTAGTGGTACCTGCCAATAGACTTTTTTTAGCAGAGCCCTGATCAAAACTGTTGTTTCTACTTGTTCTACCAGTTTGTCTAGTCTGAGTATCAAACTGTTTAATACAATTCTCTTGCCAAAAGTTAATGCATAACCACAGTGATCTATCTAGTTGAAGTACGTGGATTATCGATCATATATAACTGCTATATGATGGTTCACTAATACCAAAATGTAATATAGTTTAGATATATTTGTTCATAGGTTTCTTCTAGTTTCTGGTAGTCTGTAGAGTCAGATCTTAACTTTAAGGTCAACTTTGGTGTTAATTTGATGTTCAAAAAGATTAATTTTGACAGAAAATGTGGAGACACATCACCTATTCGATGCAATAGTTTAATTGGACCATGTTCCCAGATAGAGATGGGTTTGATCCATTGAATAACTCCAGTCAGATTCGGAATGGAACTATAAGCGACATATCATTATATCATCAACTGTTATCATGGTGTGATGGTTATGCCCAGCAAGCAGGTTGGATCTAGTACTGTTTGTGTATAGATGTATATGGAAAGTCTGTCAGGTGGTTCTGTTCAATATGTGACTTTTACTTTTTAAGATCCATGCTTTGGAACCATTAACTTGTGTTCTGAGGTGGAAAAGAGAACAAGTGTGTCATTGTCAAGCTGGAGAGCTGCTGTATTGATTTCCTTTTCCAGGTTACTTTTGACTGCCTCTGTAATTTAATCAAGTCGATCGTGCAATGCTAGCCCATACCTCACTGGTGAAATGGTGCTTTCCTCTTCGCCTTCCCATTCTTCTTGGGACAAGTCGAGGATGTTTTGAGATTCCTGACCAAACAGGAGTTTAAAGGAACTCAATCTGGTTGAGGCTTGGATGGTATTTTGGGACCCAACTAGTAGTAGGAATAACACTATATCCCATTCGTTCGCAATCAGCCTATGGCTGTTCTTAACATCTGCTTGCTGGTCTGATTACACTTTTCCACTACCCTGTTTGTCTGTGTATGAAATAGTGAAACATACATATGGGAGATTTGAAAGGACTTGCAGACGTGTTCCGCTGCAAAAAAGATAACATTGGTTACACACATGGGCATCAGTTGTATCACTCAAGGGAAAAACCTGAGGAAACCTAATTGCATATTGAACTGTGACTAACATGAACTGATTCCCTCTACCAGATAGCTCAATAGGCCCCTCTCCGTCCATCTTGATATGCTGCCCTAGAAGTTAGTCTGGAATAGTGCATCAGAGTTGAATCTCTGATTTTTCGACTGCCGTCTTTTGCAATAATGTTCAGTTTCAGCGTAGATGTTGGGCCAGAATAGTCAATGGACTAATATATGTTTGGAGTTTTCCACCTCCATGGTGCCATCCACTTAGGTAGCCTTGCCCCAGTTGTAAATACTCCTCCAGTTGGTCTTGGGGATTAGTAGCTGTTTCATTTTTGTAGAGTTTCGTTCCTGGTACCATTCACTAGAATGTCGCTTTAACTAATTGGTCTGTCCCGAGGGTGAGGGGTGTTATCATTTTCATCCCAGGAGCGTATTAGGGATTACTATTTTGTTTCATCTTGATTTTATTTATGCTAGATTATTCAATTTCCTGTATTTTCGAGGTATAAAATGACTGGTGGAATTGGGTTTTGATCGGCCTTTAGTTGGTGTGTTTCCTCCTTTTTCGTCAAACTTGTTTATGACTTTTGTTTATTCTTAGCTATCCAGTTTGTATTGGCTCTGTGGAAAAAGTAACTTCCGTCCACCAGTTCTTGGATTACCCTTTTCCAGAGAACAGTGACATACAATTAGGAATATCTGCCTTCGGATAATTGGTTTGGGTAAGTGGGAACTATAGCAAGAGTTCTGGGGAATGCCTGGTGGACCAGCTGCATATGTACTCTTTCAGGTAGGAATGGTCATATTATGCTCAACTCAGTATATGAGTGCTGGTGCCCCTGCCTCTTCCTTGGGACACCCAGGAACCCATTAGCCACAGCCAAGTGGTCTGCAGTCCTGCTGGCTCCTCTTCTGCTCCGACACACTTACTAAGAGAGTGCAGTGGGGAGAGCCGGCTGCCCTTTGGTTCATAATCTCACCAGACATGGGCACAGGAAGTGCAGTAATGAAGTTGGTTGTGGTCATTAAGCCTGGTGCCTCCCCACTCCTGATGGGACCACAGTACCTTAAGCCAAGGGTCTTTAATGGCGAAGTAGATACTCAGTGATGCCCAGCCTCCAAGAGGGTATATTTAAGTACTGTGCCATACCTACCAACAATGTGGCTAGTCTGTTGATAGGACCCACCTGGCAGCTGACTCCCCAGGGATGAATTATATGAGCAGAAGGTGCCCCGTTGCATTTATCTGAAGCACTTGGTTTAATTCAATTATCTTGGGCCGGTGGGCCATGTTCCATGGTGATTGTTTCTTACGGTTCCTAGTGGTATACTCTAGCTAACAGCAGTGAGATTTTAGGGTCTCTTGACCTCTAACTTTTTGATGGTATTGCCGGGTGTTCCACCGAGGCAGACCACTCTTCCCATCTGCATTGTCTAAGCTAAAGCGGTGAAAATAAATGTGACCCAATAGCATTGTTCCTTAGAGCAGCTGTACTAATAAATGCACAATAACACTTTCGTTACTAGAGTGCAAAGGTCACATTACATTTTATTACCACAGTACAGTAAATTTCACGAGGGAGTACTATTTTCTGCATCACAGATTGCAGGTTACAATTATTTAATGCAATGAAACCCACACTCCTAATAGTCATGAGGCCTCTTTAGTGTTACCCAACAAAAAAGTACCCTCTTACATACTGAATTTGGTTAAAGATATAAAAATAAAACATGCCATAGCATAACAAAATATACAAAGGGGTGCACATATATGCATGTCCCTATATTTAACAATGTTAATAAATAGCATGTTACTTTCTTCACATCTGCATAAAGTATTAATCTATGGAATACGTGAAGGGGCCAAGACTCACAAGGGGCATAGCGCTGTGCACATGATGCACCTCCCATCCCTCATCAATGGTAATAAATAGCCTATAATACTCTGCAGATCCACACACAGGGGGTTCACCCATTGAATCTCTCGTGTATTTGTTTAAACAAATGTAACCAAAACCAGGGTGCAACGGGTTAAATTTGCTCAGCACGGTAAAAGCCTAGTGAAGAGATATCATGTCTATTAGGAGTGTTGTTTCCTTGTGTAAAGAAACTGTTACATGCAATCCATGAATCTATGAGCTAGGAAAAAGTTGTGCTATGGTAATAAAAAAGAAGTTGACCTTTACACTACACTTAATATTTAATGTATTACTGCTTTGTATACGTTTTTTCCCAGGAAATGAGTGTTACAATGTTATTTTTTTCATGTCAATAACCATGCCACATAATAACCCACCAATGAGAGCGCAATGCATGTCTCGTGTAGTGGCTATTCAAAGTCGATATAAATCATTGCTCACGATTGACTCCAATTAAAGACACTGGGTGCGTGGTTTCCCACTGCAGAGACCCCATGGTTTGTGATCATAGCAGTCTCTTGGAGATATCACAGCAGGCGGTTGCGTAACATTCGAGCCATCTCTTAGTTCCCTGTTTTTTTTCTCATTATTCTCTGAGTTTTATTGATTTTTGTATGTGTGAGCATATGTGTCTCTCTTTGGAATCCCTCAAAAGGGCACCTGCGATCTACCATGGCACGTTCATTCTTGCTATCAAAGAATCAAATCATTTTGTTCTGACCTGCTTTTTTTTAGTGTTAAAAAAAAAAAACTTTTCCTTAGCGGACTGGGGGAAGTAATAGAAAGAATCAGGAAGTAAAAATAATTCTGTCTAGATTTATTTCTTCTTAAGGCACAAATAGTAAATAAAATTCAGCAAAAAATCAAAGTTATGTTTTTTATATATACTTACATAGTTTTTGGTCTTGATCCTTTTTATTTTTGTACGAAATTTTAGTCTATCTCTACATGATTAACGTAGAGATATTTTATTCGGGCAACACGTCCGTATTTATTACTCATCCCTGTTACAATAATTCCTTAAGGATTTAGGTGAGCGCTTCGTGACCTTGTCAGGGGTGTGAAGCACTATATCAATAATACAATACAACACATTCCCTGATACCATGTACCAGCAGATCCCTAGCAAGATCGTATCATACAAAGTATCAAATCTGCCTTATGTGCTAGCCTGTGAAAAAATCCACAAAAGGACAAGTGCCACTTGCATTAATCTGGTTAAATCTGCACTCTGTCATAGCAGGAGCTACTCTGGTACACGTTGGCTCCCATTACGAATTCAGTGTTAAGTCCATGGGGAGAATCACCCCTTCAGTAAACCAAGATCACAAGCGAATTCACTGGAATTAGACAACGCCTGCCAGGTCAGGGATTACAGTGTTACTTAAAGCAGGTTTACCTAGCTCTAAGGAGTTTAATGACCATATGTACTGCCTCCTCAGAGTAGGTGGCAAATAAATGTGGAAAGCTGTTGCAGGTCGTTTGGAGTTGGTGGGGGCAGAGAAGGGCACGGGGTGGGGGGCTGTGCTTCTCTTCTGGGCGAATGGTCTATGCCTCCCCCCATAGCACTGCAGGGAAGAAGAGTGTGGGAAAGGCAGTGCCTTTACCCACAGCCCCTGCTCCTCCTCAGCCACAGTATTTCCGAGTGGGGATCTTCAGCCACTAAAACTGGGTCTGGTGCTTCCAGACCAGGTCAACAATCCCCGGTATCCTAAGCACACCCCTCCAGCCAACTCATAATGGGAAGACTAAGGGCCTTATTACAACTTTGGAGGACGGTGTTAATCTGTCCCAAATGTGACGGATATACCACCTACCGTATTACGAGTTCCATAGGATATAATGGACTCGTAATACGGTAGGTGGTATATCCGTCACATTTGGGACGGATTAACACCGTCCTCCAAAGTTGTAATAAGGCCCTTAGTCTTCAACTGAGAGTGCATTTTGGGATGGTGATAACTGAGCAGTTAAAAAGTGTATCTAATGAAAAAGGGTGCCCAAATAGCCATACACCTTATAGTTTTTATCCTTAAACTTTCTGCTCTGGTATTTTTGCCCTATATGTACGGTACCAAAACCCAGCTTGTTGCTTGGTATTTTTTCTCAACAATATCAAAAGCATCAGCAGCTGTTTTATTGGCATATTATGATGTTTTGCATATATTTGCTTTTGTAATAAGAATTTTTTTTCGGTGCTCCGTTGTCATTCTATAGTTGAAAACATTTGGATGGAGTAGGCTGGAAATGTGGGGACATGAATACCCTTTGGAATACCCAATCACCTTTTTTAGGTCTCGACTGAAGAAAGCTTTAGCTGTCTTTTGGCAAGACGTGTGGTTTCCAATATCACATGTATACTTGGAGCAGACTTTAGGTCAGTCCATTGCTCATGATTTTATGGCTTTGTTGGAAATCCTGAGAAGATCGCTTTTCTTCCTGTTGTTGTGTATTTCCCACCAGGAACATTCAGTATTCTGATTGAATGATGTATGTTTTCAGTGTAGATGTGAAACCTGAATTAGGGTGCATTGAATGAACTATTTTGCCTCCCTGCCTTTCCGTTCCACTTCACTTCCTACCTCCTAGTGTCTGCTGCACTATTGGATGGTTGCCACATTTAAGTGATTTTCTGACCATACCCAAATGACAAACCATGGTGCGTATGTGCATTCATGTGCACCTGGGGTCTCCAAATGGATTTTGTTTTAGCCTAGCAAATCCCATTCATAGACACCTGCTACAAAAGCGTGCATCCACGACAAGCCACCCTTTCATTCATTTTTTATATTTTACAAAATGCTGTCCCAATATGGCCAATGTGTATGCATGCACATTTGGGATCAGTATCTCAGGTGAGACCTTTTGGCTTTACTGTGTGAGTTTGAGAATATTGTGTTTTCAACTTCAAAAGCTGTTAGTTGGGAAGTTTTTCAGTCATCACAGAATATTGATGACTCAATAGGGTAAGTTTCTTCAATAGAGTAAGCCACTCTATCTTCAATCAATCAATCAATCAATTAAACAATTTATAAAGCGCACTACTCACCCGTTGGGGTCTCAAGGTGCTGGGGGGTAAGTTAATGGTCGAAGAGCCATGTCTTGAGGCGTTTTCTGAAGGCCAGGAGGTCTTGAGTCTGGTGTCGTTGGAGCGGTAGGGAGTTCCAGGTCTTGGCGGCAAGGTAGGAGAAGGATCTTCCTCCTGTGGTGGAGCGGTGAATACGGGGGACAGAGGCGAGGGCGAGGCTGGTGGAGCGGAGCTGGCAGGCAGGGGTGTGGAAGGTGAGTCTGTCGTTGAGATAGGCCGGACCTGTGTTGTGGAGGGCTTTGTGTGCGTGAGTAGTTTGAAGGTGATCCTCTTCAATACGGGTAGCCAGTGTAGTTCTCTGAGATGGGCTGAGATGTGGTTGCGGCGTGGTACGTCAAGTATGAGTCGGGCGGAGGCGTTTTGGATGCGTTGCATTTTCTTTTGTAGTTTGGCGGTAGTTCCTGCATAGAGCGCGTTGCCGAAGTCCAGTCGGCTGCTGACTAGGGCGTGGGTGACTGTTTTTCTGGTTTCGACGGGAATCCACTTGAAAATCTTGCGTAGCATGCAGTGGGTGTTGTAGCAGGAAGAGGAGACTGCGTTGACCTGCTGAGTCATGCTGAGTGCTGAGTCAAGGATGATGCCCAGGTTCCGTACTTGGGTGGTGGGGGTGGCTCCGAGGGAAGTAGGCCACCAGGAGTCGTTCCAGGCGGAGAGGTTGCTGCCGAGGATGAGAACCTCTGTTTTGTCTGTGTTTAGCTTGAGGTGGCTTGATTCCATCCAGTCAGCGATAGTGTGAAGACCCTTGTGTAGGTTGTATCTTGCTGTTGTGGGGTCTTTCATGAGGGAGATGATCAGCTGGGTGTCGTCTGCGTAGGACACTATGCTGATGTTGTGGGATCGTGCGATGTTGGCGAGGGGAGCCATGTAAATGTTGAAAAGCGTTGGGCTGAGGGAGGATCCTTGAGGGACGCCACAGACGGTTTCAGAGGATTCAGACAGGTATGGCGGAAGGCGGACTCTCTGGGTTCTGCCGGAGAGGAAAGAGGAGATCCAGTCGAGGGCCTTGCCATGTATCCCAGTGTTGTGGAGGCGTGTTCGAAGGGTGTGGTGACAGACGGTGTTGAGAGCTGCGGAAAGGTCCAAGAGGATGAGAGCTTTGGTTTTGCCTTTGTCGAGCATGGTCCTGATGTCATCTGTGGCAGCAATGAGTGCGGTCTCTGTGCTGTGGTTTTTGCGAAATCCAGATTGGGAGGCATTGAGCGCTTTGCTGTCTTCCAGGTAGCGGGAAAGTTGGCTGTTCACGATTTTTTCTATGACCTTCGCTGGGAAGGTGAGGAGGGAGATAGGTCGATAGTTAATGGGGTTATCTGAATCTGCTTTGGGTTTCTTCAACAGGGCGTTGAGGTCGGCGTGTTTCCATCTCTCCGGGAAGGTGGCTGTCTCGAAGGAGCTGTTGATGATTGCGCAGAGGTGGGGTGGGATGATGTTGCTGGCTTTGTTGAAGATCTGGTGCGGGCAGAGGTCCGTGGGGGGAGCCGGAGTGGATCTTGACCAGCTTTCCTGTTATCTTATATTAAAATACTGTAGTGCATGTTCACTGGCCTGCTGCTTAGAGGGTACGGCATTACTAGAATGATAGTAAGACTGTTAATGCTTATCACACTGGATGTTATTTGTTAATTTGCTGTATTTTAGATATTTGTGCATACAAACCAAGGGCTGCTTGAAAGAGCTATATGTGCACTGTGCAGATTGCACTGTACAAGCCCACTTCACTGGAATTATGCAATTTTGCAGTAATTGTGGTTTTAACATAATTATGGAGTTGACAAATTTGCTACATAATCCATCATCTGCTGCACAATAAACAGATTTTTCCCCCCAAAAATCTTTATAGCTCAACCAGATCAAAAGTTACAAAAAAAATACAGCAACACTTGTTGCCACGCAGGGCGGTCCTTTGCACAGGTTGGCTGGTACCCTTACTGTTGCCCATTACTGTGTTTGGGTGTTGAACTGGTACGAGTAGGGTGAAATGTTTGCCCAATCAGTCTTAACCTGTGTAAAATTGCCAAAATAAGGAAGTATTACTATTAAAATGTGCCACATTATGCTACATATTTTGCCATTTCTTGCTGCATAATTTAGTCAACCCTGCCTCATAATTTGGTCCTCCCGTGTCGCATAATTCCTGTGGCCGTGCACACGATGAAGGGGTGTACCCTCACTAAATCATTGGTGCTTCAATATACTGGATTCAGGATGCGATATTTTCGTAGGTTGATATTGTCGACCTCGATAAAAGTGTCACAAAACCAACCTAGGCGGAAGTAGCTGTGTCAGGAGTTACAAAGAACCTGCTAATAATTTTCCCACAGCTGTGCAGTTCATAACTTTTTAGTTTATTATAAAGTGCAAAAATGCAAATTGTGCTAAGCTTCAAGGCACATTTGTAATAAGAGTGCAATACTGTTCAATTAGTACAAAAACACTACATTCAAAAATACATAATACACGTATTAGTGCTAAGCGTTTATACATATTCCGATGAAATACGATATTAATAAAATAGTTCCTTCCTGCAACAAGCAGAACGCTTCTGAGAGACCAAGTTCATCATCCACAGTTCGGCTGGGTTCCAGCTGGTCGACAGTTCCAGCTGCGAGAGGCACTCCGGTCCAGCTGAACCATAAATCTGCGCCGTGTTTGAAAGATCACCCAGGCCTCTTCTGACAGAATCTTGAGAAACGCAGCCGCAGCTGGAACTAAAGTGTGCAAATTGCCTCCGCTCTGAGAGGGCACGAGGCGCACACGGTGCCTTTTCAGCCGCCTGAGGTGAGGCGGGATGAGGAGCGAGGCACTGCCAGGACCGGACCCCTGACCAAGGGCCACTGAGGATGAACTGCTAGGGCGGACATGGCTCCGGTCAGCTCTTTGCTCGTCTTCCACCTCGTGCTGCTCGTCTCTTTAAAAAGTAAGCCGCACTTTCCCACCTGTTGCAATTAGGGATTATTGGCTGCAATGCATGTTTTATTCAAAAAGGATGGTAGAGCTGCTAGTTTAAGCGCCAATTTACTTATCGATTTATGATGAATGACGACTTTAACTGCAACGGTGCTACGCCATCATATATCTTTACTCAAACATGTAGATAATGTATTTCTATTGTGGTAATATGTCAAAAGGCTTTACAGTGTGTTCTCTCAATTACACGTTTCCCCTGACAACCTTTTTAAGTAATTGGCTCTCAACCCGACCCTGTGCATCCTTCTGTTCTATGTTGAGCTGTTCCTGCTACAATAAAAATGTTATCTGTAAAATGCACGGCTGCTACTTGAAACCAGATCTGCGCTATATCAAATACTTATAATGCATCCAAAATATGATATGTCAGCATTTTACTCGCCTAGAGAAGGGGCTTTGATATCATAGCGTGTTCGTATTTCATCATCTACTAAGTCCGTCCCAAGGTTATTTAAGGACACCGTTTTGCTGAGGTTAAAGTTGTTGATGCCATTGCCGTGGGGCTAGCGCTGTTATCCTAAAAATAACTGTAGAATCTGTCATTATAATCTGTTGTGTACACCTGCAGACATGGTGCAAATGGGAATTGAAAAGAAATTACTATTATACGTTATTGCTTCACGTCACGTGTTTGGTTAGCTCCATAGATGAAGAGAGCGTTTCATTCGCTGTGTTTTGCGTACACGCCGTTCTGCTTTTGTTTATTTGCACATGTTTACTTGCATAAACGTAAGCATTATAAATGTAACAGTGTGATTTTATATAGCGCTGTTCAAAACCCTAATGGCCAAACGGCCGCTATAGTAAAAGGTAAGATTCACCTACGTCTTGGACGCAAGCCGTGAAGTTGCGCAGTTATTGTGATGATGTAGAAAAGAAGGACACGTGTTGCTTTGGTGGATGCTTTTGTCTGCTGGAGTAAAGTGTGCGCCACTAGAAACCGCTAAGTGGGCGCAGCTGGGGATGCATGCAAGGGTCTGTGTATGCCTTGACAATGGGGCGTGCGGCGGCAGGCAGTCTGTCTGGTGAGGCCCTGTGATTTTGGTGATGTGTGGCTGGTGAATCTGAATATGAATGCGCCGGAGCTGGGAACAGCTGCCATTCAACAGGAGCACTTGGCGAGAGCGCACAATGCCGCCTAATCTAGGTCACCTTCTGTCGCTGTGCTGGGTAGATTGCAGCGTGTAGGCTGCTGATACAAATCTGACATTCACAATCCGAGTCCGGCAGGAGAGCAGATACGGGAAACTTCCACAGACTGCTACAGCAACGTGTTAGCAGGGGACGCTAGCCCTCTTGGGGCCCTGCGTAACTCAAAACTCTTTGTATATCTGTGGAGGGGCGGCACCACCGCCATACTCTGTAACCTACCCCCATCATTTATTATACGGCGCTGCATGATTATACATTAAGTTTATGGTGACCAGAAATTTAAAGCCAAAAACCGGGGCATTTCACAACGATAGGACTACAGTTTTACTTCAACCGAGCGCACAGAATGACGGCGCTCATCAGCGTATATTTAAAGAGGCACTAGAAACATAAATGAAATGCAATCTTTTTAAAACCAGTATTATGCCTGTTAGATAAGTGTTTTCTTATTACAGGTGTTCGCTAGCCCTGCTTTGGAAAACGCAAAAAGGCATCTCCAACCGTTTTCAGTCGACCTACTAAAAACCGGGAGATGAGTTAAATTTTCTGAAATCTGCCGGGACAGCTGGTGAAAAACCGGGACTGTCCCGGCAAATCCAGGATGCTTGGTCTCCCTAATTAAGTAGTACTACCCGATAAACCACACACAATGACATACTTATACAATATATGCCTTTTGATGGCTGGTACTTCCAGTATTGCCAAGGTAGTCTGTGTTCACCCTCTGGTAGCTTGGACACGAGCGGCAGGCCTAACTTAGAAGGCAATGTGTAAAGTATTTGTGCAACACCCACAATACCGGAGGTACACCACAAAAAAACTTCACACAGAAGTAGAGAAATCAAGCTTGTTTATCTGGTTAATTTAAGATCAGCACAATACAGATCCAGTTCGTAAATTGGTGAATATTTGCTTTGCAGACTCAAAATAAAATAAGGTTGATATCCAAAGATGCGATCAAAGAGGTGGTGCTGGGGACTCCTCAGGACAAGTGTGCAATGATTTTCTAGGTCCCAGTACTGTCCTGGCTGCGCTCTTCTCTGGGAGCAGATCTGTGATTTATAGGCACTGTCACCAGGGAAACAAGTGGGGACCGCAGGAGAATGGTGGTGCGGTGGCCGGATAGAGCAGGGGTCCTCCAGGTGCAAGGAGAATACGGGCTACTAGGGCCACTCCAGGTGATTGCAGTTCCACAGGCCAAGTTGGACAAGGCTGCATGGGTAGATTGAAGCGATGGGCGGCAAAGGCTCAGCAGGGCCACTCAGGGATTTCACAGATACAAGCGGCAAAGCTGCTCGGGAGTGATTGAAGTAGCAAGAGGCAAAGGTTCAGCAGGGCCGCTCCCGGTGATCAGATTGACAATTGGCAGAGTTTGGCAAAGTTGCTTTGGAGTGATTGAAGCACCGAGTGGCAGAGGTTCAGCAGGACCACTCCAGGTGATCAGAGTAGCAAGCAGCAGATTTTGGCAAGTCGTTTGGGGGTGATTGAAGCAGCGAGGGGCAAAATTTCAGCAGGGCCACTCCGGGTGATCGAAGAGTTGCAAGCGGCAAGGTTCGGCAAAGATGCTCGGGGTGATTGAAGCAGCAAGTGGCAAATGAAAGTGAAAAGCCGCTCGGAGTCATTCTGGGTTTGACGTCATGGTAGCATTGTATTTATGCTACAGCGCTCCATGGCTCTCGTTTCCATAGATGCGTATGGCGCTAAACTGAAGCTTTGCTGGCCTAGCGTAAAAAAAATGACACTACTCCAGCAATGCGAGAGGGGTCCAATGTTAAAAAGCCCAGCGTCGCTTTGAGGCCTGCTCTGAGCAGGCGTTAAAAAAATGACACTGTGAAGGCACAGAATGGTGCAATGAAATCTTGTAGATTACACTGCCCCAGTTATGTATGGCTTTTAACGGGGGAATGCCTACCTTGCCTACATTATACCTGGCACAGGTATAATATGGTATAAGACTTTACAAACTGGCGCAATGGTCCCATTGTGCCAGTTTGTAAATGTGGCGCACTGTAGGGAACTCCTTAGCACTACCGCTGCATCAAAAAAATGAGGCAACGGTGGCACAAGGGGCTCGTAAACAAGCCCCTAAGTTTCTTACGCTGGTTTACAAAGGCCCTTAAAAACGGCCCACTGGTGACCCTGAGGCACCAGCCCCTCAGCCAATGCCCGACTGCCTGCTTTCCCAATCTGACACTGTCTGCCACTAAACAGCACCATGTGTAGTGCTTTGTAAGCCTTTGTTACAACTCTCTGTTGGCTAACCATTGATTTCAATACACAACAGGCACTTAGAGAGGGGACCTTGGGGCAGCCTCTAGTTCATGATTGGATGGCTTTGCATTCCATTTCAGGTGTGTGCTTATGATTCAATGGCTTTCTTCCATTTTCTTATTTGTCCTACCCAGAAACGTTTTGCTCTCGGTGCTCTGACTGGATGAGATGTATCTTTAAAAATAAAAAGTATGATTATTTTTTAATTCAACACCCCTTGGGAGCCCATGTGTTTTCCTTGCTTGCTGTCTCCTCACGTGTTCCTGCCCCCCCATTAGAAGTTTTGTTTTACTAAACTCCCCCACTGCCTGATACATACATACATACATACATATGTGTGTGTGTGTATATATACACAGGGAGTGCAGAATTATTAGGCAAATGAGTATTTTGACCACATCATCCTCTTTATGCATGTTGTCTTACTCCAAGCTGTATAGGCTCGAAAGCCTACTACCAATTAAGCATATTAGGTGATGTGCATCTCTGTAATGAGAAGGGGTGTGGTCTAATGACATCAACACCCTATATCAGGTGTGCATAATTATTAGGCAACTTCCTTTCCTTTGGCAAAATGGGTCAAAAGAAGGACTTGACAGGCTCAGAAAAGTCAAAAATAGTGAGATATCTTGCAGAGGGATGCAGCACTCTTAAAATTGCAAAGCTTCTGAAGCGTGATCATCGAACAATCAAGCGTTTCATTCAAAATAGTCAACAGGGTCGCAAGAAGCGTGTGGAAAAACCAAGGCGCAAAATAACTGCCCATGAACTGAGAAAAGTCAAGCGTGCAGCTGCCACGATGCCACTTGCCACCAGTTTGGCCATATTTCAGAGCTGCAACATCACTGGAGTGCCCAAAAGCACAAGGTGTGCAATACTCAGAGACATGGCCAAGGTAAGAAAGGCTGAAAGACGACCACCACTGAACAAGACACACAAGCTGAAACGTCAAGACTGGGCCAAGAAATATCTCAAGACTGATTTTTCTAAGGTTTTATGGACTGATGAAATGAGAGTGAGTCTTGATGGGCCAGATGGATGGGCCCGTGGCTGGATTGGTAAAGGGCAGAGAGCTCCAGTCCGACTCAGACGCCAGCAAGGTGGAGGTGGAGTACTGGTTTGGGCTGGTATCATCAAAGATGAGCTTGTGGGGCCTTTTCGGGTTGAGGATGGAGTCAAGCTCAACTCCCAGTCCTACTGCCAGTTCCTGGAAGACACCTTCTTCAAGCAGTGGTACAGGAAGAAGTCTGCATCCTTCAAGAAAAACATGATTTTCATGCAGGACAATGCTCCATCACACGCGTCCAAGTACTCCACAGCGTGGCTGGCAAGAAAGGGTATAAAAGAAGGAAATCTAATGACCTGGCCTCCTTGTTCACCTGATCTGAACCCCATTGAGAACCTGTGGTCCATCATCAAACGTGAGATTTACAAGGAGGGAAAACAGTACACCTCTCTGAACAGTGTCTGGGAGGCTGTGGTTGCTGCTGCACGCAATGTTGATGGTGAACAGATCAAAACACTGACAGAATCCATGGATGGCAGGCTTTTGAGTGTCCTTGCAAAGAAAGGTGGCTATATTGGTCACTGATTTGTTTTTGAATGTCAGAAATGTATATTTGTGAATGTTGAGATGTTATATTGGTTTCACTGGTAATAATAAATAATTGAAATGGGTATATATTTGTTTTTTGTTAAGTTGCCCAATAATTATGCACAGTAATAGTCACCTGCACACACAGATATCCCCCTAACATAGCTAAAACTAAAAACAAACTAAAAACTATTTCCAAAAATATTCAGCTTTGATATTAATGAGTTTTTTGGGTTCATTGAGAACATGGTTGTTGTTCAATAATAAAATTAATCCTCAAAAATACAACTTGCCTAATAATTCTGCACTCCCTGTGTATATATATATATATATATATATATATATATATATATATAAAACAAACAATCTGGTCCTTTTTATGGTGCGCTGTTTCATGCTGGTTCAGAAGGATGGACCTTTCCTCTTAAAATTCAAAAACAAAACAGTTGAAGCAATTGAGACAACTGTAAAATTGCACTCCAGGAGAATAATTTGCTGTTTTCTTTATTTGCATATTTGCAGTCAAGGGTCACCAACCACCATTGTCTCAATTGCTTCAACTGTTTTGTTTTTGAATATATATATATACACACACACTCTCGAGGGCTCCACCAGCTGCCAAATCCCCCTCTTTGCACTCCCGCCCAATATGTAAAACATTTTTTGCTTTTAATTTGCTTTTCTAAAATGACCTGCCACCAGTATACAGCAGGAAATTTAAAACTGGCCACCATGCTTCACTACACACGTCCACACGTGCATCACAATGCATTTGTGGCATGCACCACCACATACAAGTTTTGCTTCAGGGGCCATCTTGAAATGTGATTTGTTTGATAGAAGAAACATTGAAATCTTGCTGGCCATGCATGTGCTCCATCATGGCGAAGGCTTCTGCATGCAAATAGAAATACAAAAAAAGCTTTGCCAATAACTTACCGTTTTAACACACAGATAGATCTAATGGCTTTTTCAAAGTAATTTTTAATCCCTTATACCTAGAAATAATGTTTTTGACTTCAAATCTAACAATCATACAGCAGACTATGGATTAAGTGTCAAAAGCCATGCATTCATAACTATGCCGCTAATGGTCTGGTTGCAAAATTGTATAATTCAAGGCCTCTGCTCATGTTGTTACAGTAACAAAGAACAATTTAAGTTCATCTGTTTCTATTGATTTAAGCAGCCACACACCATTATGCCAATTACTTTTATCATATGAGCAGATACTAACAGAAAAACTCACCGAGTCCCAAAACACTTGCATCAGCATAGTGTCAAGATTAAATCCAGATGGACTAATTTAAACTTCATTGCAAACATTGCATGCACCTGTTTATCAACATATTTTGGTACTCAAGGATAATTTGAACAAAGGATCTTTTATTTATTTCTCATTTTACTGTACTGTCCTTCTAGGTGATCTTCAGCAAGTTTTTTCTTGTTGCCAAGGAAACTCCTCTTGCACTTGGTTCAACCTTGGCAATAACCTGCACTAGTTTGAAAGAGTCGGACTAACAAAGTGCACTTACGAATGGCAAAATTCCGCCGAGATAGTGCGGTTTCCGCAAGTGGAAATTTAGTAGCAGTGGAGAAGCGGCCTCGGTCAACAGGTAGAAACTGTTGAATACTCAGTAGGGTATTCAATAATTTGCAGATAGAATCCCTTCCTGCTAAAATTTTACTCTTGTCAGTCGAAGGCCTAAGTGTTTTCAGGAGATAAAGGTGAGGGGGACATCTACAAAATGAATATGGATATCGGGTGGGATTCCTATATGGGGGAAACCTTTTCCTTATGGAGAACAAAATGAAACGGTAAATACACGTCCATACATTTTACATGTGTTCAGATTTCTGGACAGCTTACGTTTGCAGTCTGTCTTCTGCGAGTACCGATATAATTCTCAGGGAGTTTCCAAAGAATCAGAAATGTACTTTAAATTTAGCACATTTCAGAGATTATCAAACCTTCTTTTGTGAATAAGTGTTGCAGGCTCACATGCTGCTGTATTGTCCTAATTCTTAGTTGATCATCTCAGCCTCTGCGGACAGCCCTATCTCACTCACAATAGACGCTTGTAATATCAACTCTCCAGAGGCTTCTTAACAGTCACAGCTCGCTGGGGTTACAGGGGGTGGGGCGGCACGCGGGGGTGGGGGAGGTAAAGGAATTTTAATTAACAATAAACTTACCTCCGCGCCGCTCATTGCTGCACCGCTCCTCTCTCCTGCATCGACTCCGCAAGCAGACACAGGCTCCCAGCCTGCCCTGCGGCCAATCCAGACGCTGCTCAGAGTGTCAGGATTGGCTGGGTGCTGCACATGTATGTTTGGCCGGTCAAACATACATGCGCAGTGAGGGGAGTGCACAGTGCACTCCCCTCACTGCTCATCACCCCATGGCCCCGCCCATTCACAAGGAAGGGCCAATAAACAAGCGGAGGAGCCGACACTGCTTCTTAATATCTCTGCTGTAGCAGTCAGAGCGACCACCTTGGGAGCTGGGAATTTGGGTTTGTGCCAGGCGTCTGCACAATGTCCTGTGATTCTGTGCAAATCACTTAATCTTCCCCCTGCCCATGGACAGTGCCTAGATACCCTCACTGGTGAAAAGCCGAGCTATATAAATCTACACATTTCATTTCATCTCTGCCATTCTCTCCTGCATATTATTAAATTTGCACCTGCAATTTTCTGACCCACATCTCTTTTCACATTCTGGAATGCTCAGAACTGCTATATTTCTCAAACATGGTATACATGTTTTATTCAATTCTCTAACAATGCTGTGTTGTGGGCTTCAGCTAACTTGGCTGCCTCTCCAATGTCCTTTCAGATCACACAAGATTCAGTTCCAAGTCCCTCTCCTTCCCCTTTTGTGTCAAATAGCAGCTTCCTCCCCTGGGTTCACCTATAGCTCCATTGCTGACTACACCTGGCACTCTTTCTCGTTCCCCTTCCAGCCTGACTTTGTGCATAATTGAATCCCCCACCAACACTACAGTCTTCTAGTGAAAGACCACCTTATGCTGATCAAGGCATTTACTCTGAACTGAGTTGCTGGTCCTCCTTGTGTCTCTCTTAGAGTTATGACACTTCATTGCGCTTCTCTTTTCCACCTCGCTCTCTCCTTTTCCTGAACTGTTCACTGTGGTTCCACTTTGACACCACATCAAACTGTGATCAGAGTGAATAGGTCCGTGATCTCAGTGGATGTCTCTCAGGAGTAAATGTCATGAACAGGGTAAATGTGTTTCCCTTTCTCCTATTAAGTGAGAATGCTACGCGCAGTACAGTAGTGACTGGACAACTGGCGGTATCATGAAAAGAACGCATTGGCAGAGGCTGATTTGTAACGTGTATTTTAGGCCTGTGATTGGCCAGTAGACGGATTGGTGTGCCAGAAGTATGACTGGGCCAGCCTTTTATGGATGATTGAGATAATCAGTGTTCAAGCGTAGTCATATGAGGTAGGACTCACATGGCTCACTCTCTGCACCTGTCCCACTCACATCCACTTGATGCTCTGTTAGCAATTACCAAAGGCACTCTGAGCATGTATTTATATTGTATTTCGCAGCCATCCATTGCACTCTCACTGTCTCTTATTTATCAAGCTAGTGCAGTACTGTAGGAAAGTTGCATCTTTCTTGACATGTTACCCTCATTTTTACCTGTATGTCAGTATGTTTTTGCTTGCCTCACTGTGATCCTGCAGGTCAGGACCACAGTGCTCATAGTTTATGGCCTAATGTGTGTGTCTGAATAGTGCTTAACTGTGTCACTGAGGCTCTGCTAATCAAAACCTCAGTGCTTATGCTCTCTCTGCTTTTAAATTTGTCACTATAGGCTAGTGACTTCATTTACCAATTTCAATCGGCACACTGGACCCCCCTTATAATTCCCTAGTATATGGTACCTAGGTACCCAGGGCATTGGGGTTCAAGGAGATCCTTACAGGCTGCAGCATTTCTTTTGCCACCCATAAGTAGCTGTGGCAAACCCTTTCACAAGACTGACACTGCAACCTGCGTGAAATAGTGCACATTATTTCACAGCCATTTTCACTGCAGTTAAGTACCTTATAAGTGACCTATATGTCTAACCTTCATTTAATGAAGGCTAGGTGCAAAGTTACTAAGTGTGAGGGCACCCTTGCACTAGCAAAGGTGCCCCCACACAGTTCAGGGCCAATTCCCGGAACTTTGTGAGTGCAGAGACGTCATTACACGCATGCACTACGTATAGTTCAATACCTATATATAGCTTCACAATGGCCGCATAGGGACATGTAAGGAGTCTAAGATAATGGAATTGTCCCCCATTCCAAATTTGGTATTGGGGAGCCAATTCCATGCATCCTGGGGGATCCACCATGGACTCCCAATACTGCCAAACCAGCTCTCTGAGGCTTGCAATGCAGCTACAGCTGCTGCCACCTCACAGACAGGGTTCTGCCCACCTGGGGTGTGAGCAGCTCAGTCCCAAGAAGGCAGAACAAAGCATTTCCTTTTGGAGCACGGTGTTACATCCTCTCCCTTTGGAAATAGGTGTTACAGGATGGGGAGGGGTAGACCTCCCCCCCCAGCCTCTGGAAATCCTTTGAGGGGTGCAGATGGTGCCCTCCTTGCATTAGCCAGTCTACATCGGTTCAGGGACCCCTTGTCCCTGCTCTGGCGTGAAACAGGACAATGGTAAGTGGAGTGACCACTCCCCTGTCCATCACCACCCTAGGGGTGGTGTCCAGAGCTCCTCTAGTGTGTCCCAGACTTCAGCCATCTTGCTTTGCAAGGTGTGGGGGCACTCTGGAGGGCTCTGAGTGGCCAGTGCCAGCAGATGACATCAGAGACCCCTCCTGATAGGTCTATACTTGAAAGAGTAGCCAAACCCCCTCACAGGGCTTTTTGGGTCTCTCCTGTGGGTTCTCTTCAGATTCTACTTGCAAGTTTCCAGCAGGAATCCTCTGCAACTACTACTTCATCCTCTGACCTCAGATCAACCGCAGACTGCTCCAGGAACCGCTGTAACAGCAACAAAGTATCCACAAGGGCTACTTTTCCTCTGCACCTTCAGCTCCAGGCAGAAACTGCAACAGTTTCTACTGTGTGCACGCTCTGAGGACTCCCTGTCTTCACCCTGCACCAGAAGGACCAAAGGAATCTCCCGTGGCACCTTCCAAGTCGATGAATGGTTCTCTTGGACTCCTCTCCTGGCGACGAGCGTGCTCCTTGGAACACAGAGGGACTCCATCGACACAAACTGTCCAGAGGTCCCAATTTGGAGGAGGTAAGACCTTGCCTTCCCCAAGAATGACAGTACCCCTGTGCACTGCGCCTTCTTCACCTCCTGAGGCCTCTGTGCACTATTTGCAAAATTCCTTCGTGCACAGCCTGGCCCAGGTCCCCAGCACTCTATCCTATGATGTTCAACTCGCTGAGTTGGTCTCCGGCGGCGTGGGGCCCTCCTTTGTAGTACTGCACCAACCTCATTTTGCATCTCCTTTGTCCCAGTGCCCTGGGACTTCCGTGGGTGCTATCTGGTCTTCTGAGGACTCTCTAAAGTGCTGAGAGCCCCCCCCTTCCTCCTCATATAGAATTGAGGCCCCCAGGTCCCTCCTCGGTCCAGATAGCACCAACTTGATGCAAAACGTGACTTTGCCGGAACCAAGGCTTGTTGAAGGAATCCAGTGCCAAAACTCGCCGGAACCCAACTTCTCTTTGTAGGACATCCAGTGCATCATGCAGGAACCCGCTGACATCTTCCTGGGTGCATATCGGCAGTCTTCATCCAACCGGGGACTCTTCTTTTGCACCCTCTTCTGGGTTGGCAGGGGCTTCTGTCCTTCCTGGAACTTCTTTTGACTAATGCACTTGGTCTCCTTCCTTTGCAGGTCTTAAGGTCCAGGAAGCCACCATTTGTTGTTTGCAGTCTTGCTTGGTTCTTGCAATAACTATAATCACAACTTGTAATGTGTCCTAAGGAAACTTGCAGTACTTTACTCCTGCTTTCCTGGGCTCTGGTGTTGGGTTTTTACTTACCTTTACTGTATTCTTACTCTCCCAGTGATTCTCTACACACTACACTTATCTAGGGGGGAATTCTTAATTCACATTCCACTTTCTTAGTATATGGTTTGTGTTGCCCCAAGACTTTTTTTCTCCCATTGCATTCTATAGCATTTCCTATTGTTTGCACTATCCTATGTCTAATTACTTACCTTATTTTTGTGTCTAGTGTATATATTGTGTATAATACTTACCTCCAAAAGGAGCATTGCCTCTAAGATATTTGTGGCCTTGTGTCACCCAAATAAATGACCTTTATTTTTGATAACACTGAGTATTGTCTTTACTTGTGTATAAGTACTGTGTAACTATAAGTGGTATTTCAGGAGCTTTGCCTGTCTCCTAGTTCAGCCTAAGCTGCTCTGCTATAGCAACCTCTATCAGCATAAGCTGCTAGAACACTACTACATTTCACTAATAAGGGACAACTGGACCTGGTGTAAGGTGTAAGTGCCCACTACAAATCAGGCCAGCCTCCTAAAAGAACACAATGAACAAGGATTAGTTAGTGCCCGATTCCTTGCTAATTGCGGGAGTGAGTCATTTGCCCATTTTCAGGTCTAAGAGGCAAGAAGTAGATTGCTTTTTAGCGCATTGTTGTGGCATAGTCACTGTGGCTGTTGTTTTTCATGAGTGTTGAATACATTGGAATTCATGCATTTTGTTAGACCCGTGGATTTTTTTGAGTTTACCTGCGAACCAACTGCATGAGGGGCAAGGTGCATTTTTTTGGTTTGAGTGTGCAAAGCGCTCTGTCCCTGGTGTGATCTCTCTATGGGCTTCTACCCACCCCCATGTCACACCCATCAGTTTGGTTGGTTCATGGGCTTGCCTTTTAAAATTTGCTTGAATTCATTAGTGAAAGGCATGCATAAGTCATGCCTTTTCTGGTGTTTAGCCTGCCTCGAGCGCACAGGCCAACTACTGAAAACATACGAGGCTCGATGTTTTCCGTATGGCTTCTGGACTACTTTTTTATTTTTATTTTGTAGGCAGCGCCATCCCGCCGGGCAGTAATCAAGCGCTTTGCATGACATCAACCATTTTACATGGATAATTGCACTTTTGCCGGTTACATGGATAATTGCACTTTTCACGTTTCACTTCAAACAAACTTCTGATTAATTTTGTGCCTGCTTTGCACTTATGGTGGCCGTCGGCTTGCTTATGTGAAACTGTTTTACTTTTCAGTTTATGTGGCAAGAAAAGTGCAGTTAGGAGTTGAAAATGCTAATAGTTCTAACTCGAGCAAACGCGAGACCCATTGCATTGCAAATGCTTGTCAGCTTTGTAGGCAGACTTCTGGCCAAGACCCTGTGATTCCTTGTTTTCTGCATAAGGCACATGGCTACCACCTTCTGGTGGCCACCGGTCTCTCGGACTCTAAATGGAGGATGCAGCAACATGACCAGTGACTGGATTCTAGAAGGGTTGTAGATGTGTGTATACCTTCCTTTCTCCCTGAATTTGTGGCGAGTATGTGAATGCCATAAAGTGGTAGGATCATTGTCATTGGCAATATTCTTAGCCATTACCTGAAATGAGTGATTTGTGTATGTGTAGAGGGAGTGAGTCAGGTTGACATTAAAGGAGGAGAGTCACTGCATGCTTGTCCTGTGTTTTCCACTGTTAGCCTCAGCCAGAACACTAGTTCGGAAAGCCTTTCACTCAAATTGCTCTCCCTGCTGGGAAGTGCCTTTTCTGTGTATGCCCTAGTTTTATCGTATGTCCCTATCTGGGAAATCTAGGTCGGTAAATTGTGTCCAGTTTGCGCTTTCCTTTCCTATGAGCCAGAAGAGACCATGTGAGAGTTCCCCTTCACAATGCATCTATGGGTTTAGGACTGCCTTGAAGACAGGTTTGCCTAAAAATGAATGTCGACCACTTCTCAACCTCTGTTATTCTCGGGGATCCCTGGTGAGACAAAGGTTGCTTTCAAAGGACAGTCTACCCTTCTCCCAAGACATGGGGTAAAGAAAGTTTCATTATTTATGGGCTAGCACAGCATTATGAATGCTTGGTAAATGGAGCTATTTTATATGAGTTTGCCTGCTAACTGGTGAGTTATCCCAATGATTCACCAAACCCCTAGATGAAGGCACAACCAATTCATCATTTGGCTACCTGTAATGGAGAACTAGGTGAGAAATCATATAGAACCATATCCTATACCACTGCCAGGTGCTCCGGAGGAGAACACCCCTCAACCTAGTCTTACAGGGGTGACCCGAGCATGCTCAAAGGGGTACGTTTTTGGTATGAGTGAAATCTATCGTTGTTGAAAACCTGGGTTTCAGTATGGCAAAGAAAAAAAACATAGTTTGTTTCAAAATATCTAAATAGAGGTAAAAAAATCACAAGTTAAGGTGACAACCAGTGTAAGCATACATGAGTTTACAGGCTGCTTCACGTGCTACTCATACAGCATGCTAAATCTCCTCTAATTTTAATGGTATTTACAATCCATAGAAAGGCTCCCATACATTTTGAAAAATACCAAACATTCTAAAACGTAGTTCATGCCAACAAAGACCGATACAACGTTAATAAGGTCAGTTATTATTTAGCAGCCTAGCAACAGCAACCCCCATCTAGAATGATTCATGCACCAGCTGCAAATGACCAACATTTACAGAGAATCATGCCCTTTAATATAGCTGTGCCTTGGGTTCAGTTGTTTAACCTCCTATTCCCGAAGTCATACGAATACTAAAATCGTTTACTACCATAATTTCTAGGTTTTCACTTTGAGAACATACTCGTCCACTTAATACAAGTTCATAAGGACACTGTGAGAGACCTTTACCTTAGGAAGATCCTTGCCTTGAAAGTAGGTTTATAGATGACCATAGGCCATAGCTCACGCCTATGAATGTAGAAGATATTGTTTTATTCTTCCTTCAGCACAGATCTTTGTTTCCTGCAATGTTGTGCATTTTACTGTAATAAGGCAGTGTAAGAAGTTGACTTGGGTTTCCTACATATCACATTTTAAAGAAATATAGAGGAAAGGGAGAGAGCTACCCTAACTTGCCTTACTGAAGTGGGGCTAATGTGGGGCCTGGGAGTGGTGGATATGATTGGATTTCGCCCTTTCGCTTACCATGCCCTATTGATTCAGATGGTGTTGGTGACACCACTTCACCAACACACAAATTCGACCCAAAGTAGATTATTTTCTCCCTGATCCAGTGCTCTAGATTTTCACGAGCATAAGAAGGTGACTGAAACCCTCTGATGACTTGCATATATACTACACTTTGTCCTCGAAGAGTGTCCTACATTGACACACATGCATAGTAACTACAGTTGGATTACATGGAACATTAGAGGCCTTGGTACTACCACTGAAAGATAACAAAACTATTCCATCCTGAGGAGTAGCAGCATACGTATCACCTCCTTAGAAGAAACACAACTGATCGCACATGAATGATCCAAACTGAGGAAAAAAATGAATGGTGGGGGAAACTGTACAGTACTACATACATTTTCAATAGGCACACTAATCTGGAGTGCATTGAGGACAGCCTTCTCCGTCCGTGGTACCCACACATGTAGAAACGAGATAGACAATGCTGGATGAGATGTTGGACGGTGAATTAATCGGATTAGCTGGCATCTATGTATCCAGCATGAATCTGGCAATTTTGTATATTCTTTAACTCCAAACCTCTTGCAATATGTAGACACTTTTACATTGTGGGGCAGTAGAAAATAAAATGATACTGGACTGTGAAATGGACAGGTCGCATCCCCCACTATGCGGTTCACAACCTATTTTAGTTGCCTTTAAGTTTAGGAGATGAGTCCTCTAATGACAGTTATTACATATCTGGTGCAGCTTGTATGTGGGGGACGGTGATTGTTTGTTTTACTCTCCAGACTAGATTTGTTTACTGTGGATGCAGGGAGGATACTTACGGTGGCTATGAAGTGGTATTGGATCACAACCGGCTCCTGTTATCATTGACTTCATCCAGGAACTCCCCAGCAATCCCCATATAGAACCTACACCAGTGACCATTAGGGACGCACCATTTTGTGCCGTTATTGGTGAGCACATAGATAATTATTTCCATAAGTAAGACAAGACGACTGATAGTGTGGCCACTGGATCAAATGCTTTTACGGTAGTGACACTTGGCAATTGCATTTGGTGTAAGGCTGACACTGCATGTGGAGATTTTAGCATCAGTGCACCAAATACATGAATGGGGAAAAGGTTACTTTGGGTGTGGTTTACAGACATGGATTGGTTAACACCCAAAATAAATATGATATTGTAATTGTCAATGTATTTATATAGCACTTATAACCCCTGATGAAGTATAGAAGTGCTTTTTGCGGCAAGTATCATGCCACTCTGGAACCTAAGATTAGTAATTAGTAGCTTAGTACAATATATATATATATATATATAATGTAACTATCTTGTAAATTAGTTGCGCTAGGACTGTGCTCATGATTTCTTGTGTGTTTAGTAAAGTTTGGAGTGGGGATAGAATGATAGGAGTGGGTTGAAAAAGGGGAAATAGTGAATTGTTTTGCAAGTAGTCGTGTGTGTGCTTATTGGGAAGGACAGAGTTTTTTTTTGTAATGGCAAAATGTAAATAATTTATGCATACATATGTGTATACATTATGCTTGGTAAAGATTTGTTTGATTTTGATTAAACCCCTCTCTATAAATACCCATATGTACATTGATGCAGCAACATTTACATGGTCTGCTGTCCACATTTATCATGTGGTACATTGTTTATGGTTTCAAATAACTGTAAAAGTGTAACCCTCTATGTTACACTTATCTATTCATAGAAGCAGCAATTTTGACATGGTGTGATATACAGATGTACCCTGAGGTATAATGTACATTTGTCCCTTATATAAATGTATCTGTTTATAGATGGAGGCACAATTCAAAGTGCAATGAATTGCACTTGTATAACGAGAAGTCTTTTTCATACTGTGCGAAGTATAGTTTGTTATGTCTGAGTCTACTGTTACGGTACATTCTTGAGTTGTGAGTATAGTTTTGTCAAGGAAAGAGGGTTTTCCTATGCTATTCATTCCTAAAAAGAAATGAGTGGTGAAAAGTAGGACCCTGGAATTTTTTGGATTTTATATTAGGATCCTCACCCACAGGTACCACCCATGGCATGCTTCATCATCAAATCCTCACCTACTGCACCTAGTGTGAGTGAGTGGTCTAAACGTGATTTGCATGCAGAGCTCTTACTATGGAGAAATCTCTGATTAAAATTGCCTTCAGGTTTCTCTGCTTATATGTAGGTCAATTATTTATTATGGATACCTTTGGCAATGTTTAAAACAGTTAGAATGGTAAAACACCACTGGGTATAGGGATCCTAAGAGTGCGGTCCTCAAGAAAGCCTGTTGACCCCGACGAACAGTAAACATGTCAACCTCTGATGTTTGGGTCATAATATACCCCAACAACATAATGCAATAACTGAGTGGTACCTGTGTGAGAGGATCCTTTTATAAAATCCAAAAGATTCAAGAGTCCTTCTCTTAACTACCCATCTTTTTAGGAACGAATAACATAGGAAATGTGTTGCTTGAGAAGCTGAGGGTATCCTAGATTTTTGCTTCTCACTCCCCCTAATGATATATTATGAGTATAGTCGTCATGTGGGGGAAGAGCCAGCTTTTGACTAATCTTCTGAAGCGCAGATGGTTGTTTGTGGACTTTATGTTTGCAGGTAGGGAATTCCAGTTTGGCTGCTTGAACTGAGAAAGATGTTGCACCCATGTTTTTTTCTTGCATGTAGGAATTATGAGGCAGGGAGACATTTTTGAGCGCAGGTTCCTTTGTTGTATGTAGTTATTGTTTTTCTTCCTCATAATGATGAAGAGTAGTCCTTTGCCGTGTATTGCTTTGTGTGCGACGCACAGCTTGTAGGAGGATCTTCTGGTAACCAGTGTAGCACCCTCAAGGCAGGAGAGATTTGTGCTTGTGGCTTTACATGTGGGAGGAATCCAGAAGCAGCATTCTGAATTCTTTGTCATTTTCTTCATAGTTGACTAGGTTGAACCATGATATAGACCATTTGTGTACTCCAACTGTTATGGCACAAGGGAGATGGTACATTGAACCTTGTGTGGGAATCCTAGGTGCAGGAAGCTGAGTCACAGTGTTTTCGTTGTGAGACAGCTTGATTTGGCTACCTTATTCCCTTGTGGATTCATTGACTGTTTGGCGAGCATTCTAATTCCAATTTATTTTTTTACCTCCATAGACATTTATGGAGGTGGTTCTAGATTGTCAGTCCAGGTGCAGAGTGTGTTATAGATTTTACAGTCACCACAGGAGAATATTTCTGTTTTGGAGGAATTCAATTTGAGTTGTCTCAATGTCATCCATTGGTCAACGGCCCAGAGGCAACTGAAGAGTTTTGGTGTTTTTAATGTCCTTTAGGCAGAGGTTTCTACAAGTCATCCTCCTAGATATAGCAGGGAATGTCAAACCCACTGATCAGATCTAGTAGTGATTTGGAGCAGATGTTGAAAAACATGTGTAAGATGATTGAGCCTAAATGGACTCCTGCTTTAATGTTGTGTGGTTTAAAAGAGAATGGGGGTGGTATATATAACATTTGTGTTGTGTAGGTAGAATGTGAACATTTCTGTTGTGTAGGTAGAATGTGAACCAAATAAAAGCTTTGCCCTCTATTCTGGCTTCCTCAAGTCTTTGGATAAGTGTTTAGTGATCCATTGTGTCAAAGGCTGCTGAAAGGTCCAAGAGAAAAAGGACAGCAACTCCGTTCTGGTCCATTGTGCTTTTAAGGTAATCCAAGACAAAGATTAGGGCCAATTCAACGCCTTTTCCTGGATGAAAACCAGCTTGGAAGTCAAAGTGTGTCCAAGAATACTCTGTTTGCTATAAGTTTGTAGTTGTTGAGGTCTTAAGTGTCCAGGTTAGGATTTTTGTTAAAGGGGGAGTATGTATATCTTTTGTTTGGGGTTCTGGAATGCTTCTCTTCATTAAGAAGTTGTTGTTGATGTGTGTTTTTACTTGGAGAGCTGCTGAAGTTGATAGGATGTTTTTGAAAATTTGAGGTGGAGAAGGGTCAGAGGTGCAGCTGGCATGCTTGCTTACTTTGGCAAGATACAGAAATTCAGTTAGTGCTAGTACTTTAAAGGAGTGTAGGTGCTGTGTTTGCTTTTGTCTGGAAGGTATTGTTGAAAACAGGTTTGGGCTGTTGTTTTTTTTTATTGTTTAAGTAGGTATCCAGCATTTTGCTTTAGATTTGTTATGGCTAGCCATTTTGTCTGAGACATGGGATTGGTAGCTTCTGAGCATTTTGGCTGACGGAATTCAGTGAGTATTTCATATAATTCTTTATTGGCACACTTTGCGTTGGGGATTAGTTTTGAATAGTATAGCTTTTTTTTACTTTTTTGCTTGTTGACTTGTATATTCTGTTGTGTCTGTGCAGGCATACTGTGTCTTCAGGGTTGTTTTATTTTGAGCAGTTGCATTGAAGCTTAGCATTTTGTAGTTTGATCTTTTTTAATTCTGTATTCATCCAAGGGGCATGTTTCCTTTTGTTATGCTTAGAGCTCCTCAGGGGAATTAGGAGACCAAAAGCTCTTTGGAGCAATCCATAGAGTGCTTGTGCCAAATTGATGGTCACCAGATATATGTTGGAGATAAGTAAATATTCTAGTTCCTCCAAATTGAGCTTGTTCCATGGTCGGTATGTGACTGAGGGTAGGAGGGTGTTGTTTGTGGTGGGTTGTGGTGTCTTGTGTTGGAAGGTATTAGAAATGAAGTCTGTAGTTGGCAGTCAGTTTACACCCTGTCCAAGTAGGGACCCTCACTCTAGTCAGGGTAAGGGAGATTCACAGCTTAGATAACCCTTGCTTACCCACTTGGTAGCTTGGCACAAGCAGTCAGGCTAATATCAGAGGCAATGTGTAAGGTCTTTGTACAAAAAAACACACAGTAACACAGTGAAAACACCACAAAAGGACTCCAAACCAGTTTAGAAGAATAGCCAATATTTATCTGAACTAAACAAGACCAAAACAACTAAAATCCAACATTCTTAAGCAAAGATATGAATTTTAAAAATAAGAGTCTTAATCCATAGAAATCAGTGGATGTGTTGTTTTAGCACAAAGTACCTGGTATGCATTAAAAATAAAGCTGCAAGAGCGATGTTGCGTTAGAAAAGCAAATGATGTGTCAATTCCTTACTCACACCGGAGGCCGTGCATCAAATCTTTTCTTGCAAGGGAGGCCCTCCGTTGATTCTGAGTGCACAGCCTCAGGTTCGTGCAGGGATGTGAAAGACTTTGACACCCAGGATCCGTGCGTGGAAGTTTCCAACGCGCTATGCAAAGAGCCCACTGTGAGAACAGGTGCTGTGTCGTTTCTCCAGCCACAAGGCAGGCGCTGTCGAATTTTCAGCCACAGGACGGTCCATGTGTTGATTTTTCTGACACGCTTCCACATCTAAGGGCCCAGGGACTGGATTTGGCACCTCTTAGCAAGTCAGGACTCCCAGCAGAAGACCCCAGGTACTGGCAGATGAAGTCTTTTATGTCCCTGAGACTTCAGAACAGGGGGCAAGCTCAGTCCAAGCCCTTGACGAAACTTTACAAGTAGGATTTCAGAAAGCAAATTCCAGTTCTTTCCCTATTGAGGCAAAAGCAGCAGCAGCAGGCCAACACAGCAAAGCAACAGGCAGAGTGACAGGTCCTCCTCAAGCATCAAGCTCTTCTCCTTGGCAGAGGTTCCTCTTGATCCAGATGTAATCTGAAAATCTAGGGTTTTGGGTCCACTACTTATACTCATTTCTGCCTTTTGAAGTAGGCAAACTTCAAAGGAAAGTAATTGTTGTTCACAGGATCCTGCTTTGGCCAGGCCTGGCCCTAGACAGCTCCAGGGGGAAGAAGTCTGCATTGTGTGAGGACAAGCACAGCCCTTTCAGGTGTAAGAGTCAGCTCCTCTGTCCCCCCTCTAGCCCAGGAGACTCATGAAGATATGCAGGACACTACCCAGCTCCCTTTGTGCCACTGTAGAGTGGGAATTCACAAACAGCCCAACTGTCAGTCTGACCCAGGTGTGGATTTCACAGGCAGAGGCACAGAATAGTTAAGCAAGAAAATGCACCACTTTCTAAAAGTGGCATTTTCAAACAGACAATCTAAAAACCAACTCTGCCAAAAGATGTATTTTTATGTAGTAAAAGGGAAGGTTTGGGCCTGGCTAGTGGGTGCACTGTTTAAAACTGCACACGGAGACACTGCAATGGCAGGTCTGAAACATGTTTACAGGGCTACTCATGTAGATGGCGCAATCAGTGCTGCAGGCCCAATAGTAGCATTTGATTTACGAGCCCTGGGCACCTCTAGTGCACTTTACCAGGGACTTACTAGTAAATCAAATATGCCAATCATGGATAACCAATCACCAATACAATTTAGACAGAGAGTACTTGCACTGGTTAGCAGTAGTAAAGTGTCCGGAGTATCAAAACCAGCTGCAACGAATTACAGCACAGGATCCTAAAACAGGGGGTCAGAAGCAAAAAGTACAGGGAAACCACACCAAGAGCTGCCAGGTCTAACAGAAGGCACTGAGGAAGTGGTCTGACCATGTGACCAGAGTAAGTCTTTGGAGTGTGCCTACGTTCAGGTTGGCAAAATCACATATAATATGCGTCCAGCTAGAAATGAGTTGCTGGAGGTTGTGTGTGTTAGGTCAACGAGGATGGTTCTAGGGTATGGCATATTAGGTTTCTCAAACCATATGTTGAGGTCACCAAGGATGTATAGGTTTGAGTATATAATAAGAAAGTTAGACATTGTGTCTAGCAATGTGCCTGCAGATGTTGCATTACTGTGTGATGGTCTGTAGAGAAGTAACAGGAAAATGTTGTTGTGGGGTTGGATCTCATAAAAAGGGTCTCGCAACCTTGCAATGAAATATCTTCAGGTTTGGTGAAATTTGTTGTTTGTTTAAATATGATGGCTAAGCTGCTTCCTCTTTTGCCTATGCTATTTTTGTGTAATAGTTTTATATCCTGTTGGAACAGCTTCTTGCAATACCAATCCCATATATTCCCCAAGCCGTGATTCTCTCATGAAAAGTAGACCTGGCTGCTTTTTATCAATAGGTTGAATATGTGGTACTTGCTTTTTGTTTTGAAAGGAACACTTATTTAACAGTAGGCAGTATGAAGAATTGATTTTGGCGGTGGAGAGAATTTGTGCTGCAGGAGGGTGAGTATTGCCCATTGAAGTTGTGGATGGTATGCTATTGTTGGTGGTGTTAAATCTCCTAAGAAGGGGGGGGGCATTCATTATCTTCTTTGAAAAGGCTTGGAAGACATCTTTTTGGGTCTGGTTGTGTGGGTGGTGCGAGCATGTTTGAATTGGTGGGGTTGGCCTGTGGAGCTGTGTGTGAATGGTGGGTTTGGTTTGCGATAGGTAAGGGGATATGAAGCTATGAAGTGCTGTGGAGCTGCTTTCTTTTGCATATCCTGAAGGTGGACAGTGTGTGGGAGAGAGGTGGTGTTGGAGCATGAGTGTGATGTATGGCTCTGTAATGAGCAATGGATGATAGGCATTATTGGTGGGTATTGTTTGAGAATGCTTCAAATGTAGGTTATTTTTGGTGGTGTTTGGCAAAGAGAGTATGTGTGTTGGGATTGGTGTAAGATGTTTGTTGAGTGAGAGTATGTGCTGGTAGATTTTGTGTGTTATTTTTGAAGGGTTGCATTTGGTATTTAGTTACTGATTTGAAGTTTATGGTATGAGTTGTGAATGTTGAAGGTGGAGGGGTTATGTATAGTCTCAATGTAGTGTCAGAGAGGGAGAATATTTGATTTGAGAGATGTTTGTAGGCTGAGCTCTGGGGTGCATTTGCCTTATTTGTGAAGGGGAGTGTTGATAGTGTGTTGTCATTGTGTGTGAGAAGAAGAGGATTGTTGTGTTGTTAAATGGTATGATAGATGGTTGAAGTATATTCAGAGGGATTGTAAGTGAAATGTTAGGAGTAGTCAGAGGGTAATCAAAGGTGTTAGTAAGGGTAGGAGTTTGAGAGATTACATATATGAGTTTTGTGTTTTATTAGTAAGTAAGTTAATATTGTGTTTGGTGGTACAGAGTGGTGGATTGTGTAGGTGTTTGTGTGTGTAGAGATATAAGGGGATATGGGAGTGCATTCTATTACTGGGTAGAGTTTGATGAGTTGAGGGTGGATTGAAAATGTGTATTTGTAGAGGCCAGTTGTAGGAGGCTGGCCTGGCTTGTAGTGGGTACCAGAGGTACTTACACCTTGTGCCAGGTCCAGTTATCCCTTATTAGTGTAGAAGAGGTGTTTCTAGCAGCTTAGGCTGATAGAAGGTAGCTATGGCAAAGCAGCTTAGGCTGAACTAGGAGACATGTAAAGCTCCTACTATACCACTGGTGTCATATGCACAATATCATAAGAAAACACAATACACAGATATACTAAAAATAAAGGTACTTTATTTTTATGACCATATGCCAAAAGTATCTCAGTGAGTACCCTCAGTATGAGAAATATACACAAGATATATGTACACAAACCAAATTATGCAGGTAATGGCAAAAGGAAGTAATGCAAGCAATGTAAAGTTACAGTAGATTGCAATAGGAGCACATAGGTATAGGGGCAACACAAACCATATACTCCAAAAGTGGAATGCGAACCACGAATGGACCCCAAACCTATGTAAGCTTGTAGAGGGTCGCTGGGACTGTAAGAAAACAGTGAGGGTTAGAAAAATAGCCCACCCCAAGACCCTGAAAGGTAGGTGTAAAGTGCACCTACTACCCCCCAGAGAGCACAGAAGTCGTGATAGGGGGATTCTGCAGGAAGAACAAACACCAGCAATGCAACAACAGTGGATTTCCGGACCTGAGTACCTGTAAGACAAGGGGACCAAGTCCAAGAGTTGCGAGAGTAGTGGGAGGTTTGGTGTTTTTTCTTTGGACAACTGGCATCAGTTGTCCAATGGCCTTTGACTTTACACAAATAACACCAAGGCTTTTTAACTTGATTTGAAGAGGATTTGGACCCACCACCCCCACCAGAGGATTTTTGTGGGCCTGATGAAGACTCAGTTTTACTTTTGTCCCCACCCTTGTCAGAAGACTTACCATCCTTCTTCTTGCCATCCTTGTCACCCCCTGTATGAACTTTTCTGTTCACTCTTGTTCTGACCCATTTGTCTGCCTTCTTTCCCAATTCTTGAGGAGAGGTCAGATCTGAGTCCACTAGATATTGGTGTAACAAGTCAGACACACAGTTATTCAGAATATGCTCTCTCAGAATAAGATTATACAGGCTTTCATAGTGAGAAACTTTACTGCCATGTAACCACCCCTCCAAGGCCTTCACTGAACAGTCAACAAAGTCTATCCAGTCTTGTGAGGGCTCTTTTCTGGTGTCTCTGAACTTAATCCTGTATTGTTCAGTGGTTAAGCCAAATCCATCCAAGAGTGCATCCTTCAAAACTGCAAAATTGTTAGCATCACTTTCTCTAACAGTAAGGAGCCTATCCCTACCCTTTCCATTGAAAGATAGCAACAATATAGCAGCCCACTGCCTTTGAGGGACCCCCTGTACCATACAGGCCCTCTCAAGTGCAGCAAACCACTTGTTGATGTAATCCCCCTCCTTGTAAGGGGGGGGGACTATCTTGTGTAGATTCCTGGAATCATGCTCTCTAACAGGATTACTATCAGGAATACTGCTATTGCTGCCACCGTGGGGTCCAAACCCCAATCTCTGTCTGTCCTTTTCCAGGTCTAGTGATTCCCTGTCTAGAGCCAGCTGTTGCTGTTTAAGCTTCAGTCTGGTCTCTTCCACTCTCAACTTTTTGAGTTCCCTTTCTAACATATTGTCTTCAGGGTAGGTGGATTGGGAATGCTTGGGCACAGAAGATGAATTGGAAACAACAGAGGGAGATCTGTCCCTAACTGACTGGACTCTAACAACCTGGCCTCCAGGAATAAAAACATCCCTACTATGATGGGAGCTCCTATTACTACCAGCATTGCTAGGTGGTCTGCTAAGGGGCAGATTTGGAACAGAACCCTCCCCACCTCCCTCAAGGTGATCCCCTGAGTCAGAATGGGAGCCATCTATTAACTTCTCATTTGAAGTGCCTGCTTGGGACTCCTCATTCACAATCAGCATGTTATGTAGACACTCTTTTGTGGGGTTCTTTCCTATCACTAAACCTCTATCTAAGCAGAGACTCCTTAGGCTCTTGTAATTCAAATGTCATAGGTAGTATTGACCATTTTAAGAGCAGACTCTACATCAGACATGATAGAAGAAGCTATAGAGACAGTGAGAAGAAAGAAAGAAGTTTCAGAACTTTTTAAAGAACAGAGAAAAAAAAACTTTTTCTAACTTTTTGGAAACACTTAGAAGTTTTAGAGTACTTTTCAGCACTTAGTAGAAAGTGTAAGAGGAGAAAAGCAAAACTTTTTGGTAATGTGTACATACACTGAACTTGTTGTGTATATTATTCTCTTATGAAAAGTACACAATGACAAAGTGGTAAGTAGTTACAAGTACTTATCCCACCGCTGCACAACCAATGTAGGAGGCTGGCCTGGCTTGTAGTGGGTACCAGAGGTACTTACACCTTGTGCCAGGTCCAGTTATCCCTTATTAGTGTAGAAGAGGCGTTTCTAGCAGCTTAGGCTGATAGAAGGTAACTATGGCAAAGCAGCTTAGGCTTAACTACGAGACATGTAAAGTTCCTACTATACCACTGGTGTCATATGCACAATATCATAAGAAAACACAATACACAGATATACTAAAAATAAAGGTACTTTATTTTTATGACAATATGCCAAAAGTATCTCAGTGAGTACCCTCAGTATGAGGATGAGAAATATACACAAGATATATGTACACAAACCAAATTATGCAGGTAATAGCAAAAGGAAGTAATGCAAGCAATGTAAAGTTACAGTAGATTGCAATAGGAGCACATAGGTATAGGGGCAACACAAACCATATACTCCAAAAGTGGAATGCGAACCACGAATGGACCCCAAACGTATGTGAGCTTGTAGAGGGTCGCTGGGACTGTAAGAAAACAGTGAGGGTTAGAAAAATAGCCCACCCCAAGACCGTGAAAGGTTGGTGTAAAGTGCACCTACTACCCCCCAGAGAGCACAGAAGTCGTGATAGGGAGATTCTGCAGGAAGAACAAACACCAGCAATGCAACAACAGTGGATTTCCGGACCTGAGTACCTGTAAGACAAGGGCACCAAGTCCAAGAGTCGCGACAGTGTCAAGAGTGGGCAGGAGCCCAAGAAATGCCAGCTGAGGGTGCAAGGAAGCTGCCACCTGTTGGAAGAAGCTTGGAGTTCTTCAAGAAAGAAGAGGACTAGGAACTTCCCCTTTGGAGGATGGATGTCCCACGTCGTGAAAAAGCTTGCAGAGGTGTTCCCACGCAGAAAGACCACAAACAAGCCTTGCTAGCTGCAAGGGTTGCGGTTAGGGTTTTTGGATGCTGCTGTGGCCCAGGAGGGACCAGGATGTCGCCACTTGGATGAGGAGACCGAGGGGGCGCCCAGCAACGTAGGGAGCCCTCACAGAAGCAGGCAGCATCCGCAGAAGTACCTGAACAGGCACTTAGAAGAAAAGTGAACCGGAGTCCACCCAAAGTCACAAAAGGGAGTCCCATGACGCCGGAGGACAACTCAGAAGGTTGTGCACTGCAGGTTAGAGTATCAGGGACCCAGGCTTGGATGTGCACAAAGGAAATCCTGGAAGAGTGCAGAGGAGCCGGAGCAGCTGCAAATCATGCGGTACCCAGCAATGCAGTCTAGCGTGGGGAGGCAAGGACTTACCTCCACCAAACTTGGGCTGAAGAGTCACTGGACTGTGGGAGTCACTTGGACAGAGTTGCTGAGTTCCAGGGACCATGCTTGTCATGCTGAGAGGGGACCCAGAGGACCGGTGATGCAGTCTTTTGTTGCCTGCGGTTGCAGGGGGAAGATTCCGTCGACCCACGGGAGAATTCTTCAGAGCTCCTGGTGCAGAGAGGAGGCAGGCTACCCCCAGAGCATGCACCACCTGGAAACAGTCGAGAAAGCCAGCAGGATGAAGCGATACAAGGTTGTTAGTAGTCGTCTTGCTACTTTGTTGCGGTTTTGCAGGTGTCCTGAGCAGCCAGCGGTCGATCCTTTGGCAGAAGGTGAAGAGGGAGATGCAGAGGAACTCTGGTGAGCTCTTACATTCGTTATCTGGTGAGATCCCCAAAGCAGAGACCCTAAATAGCCAGAAAAGGAGGTTTGGCTACCTAGGAAGGAGGATTGGCTACCAAGAGAGGTAAGAGCCTATCAGAAGGAGCCTCTGACGTCACCTGCGGGCACTGGCCACTCAGAGCAGTCCAGTGTGCCACAAACACCTCTGTTTCCAAGATGGCAGAGGTCTGGGACACACTGGAGGAGCTCTGGGCACCTCCCCTGGGAGGTGCAGGTCAGGGGAGTGGTCACTCCCCTTTTCTTTGTCCAGTTTCGCGCCAGAGCAGGGCTGGGGGATCCCTGAACCGATGTAGACTGGCTTATGCAGAGATGAGCACCATCTGTGCCCATCAAAGCATTTCCAGAGGCTGGGGGAGGCTACTCCTCCCCAGCCCTCACACCTATTTCCAAAGGGAGAGGGTGTTACACCCTCTCTCAGAGGAAGTCCTTTGTTCTGCCTTCCTGGGCCAGGGCTGCCTGGACCCCAGGAGGGCAGAAACCTGTCTGAGTGGTTGGCAGCAGCAGCAGCTGCAGTGGAGACCCCGGAAAGGCAGTTTGGAAGTACCCGGGTTCTGTGCTAGAATGGCATTGGGGTGACAATTCCATGATCTTAGACATGTTACATGGCCATGTTCGGAGTTACCATTGTGACGCTGTACATAGGTAGTGACCTATGTACAGTGCACGTGTGTAATGGTGTCCCCGCACTCACAAAGTCCGGGGAATTTGCCCTGAACGATGTGGGGGCACCTTGGCTAGTGCCAGGGTGCCCTCACACTAAGTAACTTTGCACCCAACCTTCACCAGGTGAAGGTTAGACATATAGGTGACTTATAAGTTACTTAAGTGCAGTGGTAAATGGCTGTGAAATAACGTGGACGTTATTTCACTCAGGCTGCACTGGCAGGCCTGTGTAAGAATTGTCAGAGCTCCCTATGGGTGGCAAAAGAAATGCTGCAGCCCATAGGGATCTCCTGGAACCCCAATACCCTGGGTACCTCAGTACCATATACTAGGGAATTATATGGGTGTACCAGTATGCCAATGTGAATTGGTAAATTTAGTCACTAGCCTGTTAGTGACAAATTTGGAAAGCAGAGAGAGAGCATAACCACTGAGGTTCTGGTTAGCAGAGCCTCAGTGAGACAGTTAGGCATCACACAGGGAACACATACAGGGCACATACTTATGAGCACTGGGGCCCTGCCTGGCAGGGTCCCAGTGACACATAGACTAAAACAACATGTATACAGTGAAATATGGGGGTAAAATGCCAGGCAAGGTGGTACTTTCCTACACCAGTGCATGCTTGTTGTGAATTTATGTGCAATGCTGTGCTTGTGGTTCTTTTTTAAAGAGTGGTTTTGCATTATGAAATGGGCAGCATCTCCCTTGTCCTCTCTCTTAGCCTTGATGCCCAGGTTGATGCCCTAAGATTAAATAGCCTTACTAATCAGGTGGCCTTGGGCCAATGGGAACCCTAGCCCTCAAGCCAACATAAATGTGAGTCTTGTCCTAGACCCAATACAAATCCTACTCTGGGGAATCAAGCTGAGCAAGAGATGAAACAGCCCACAAAAAAAACAAAAAAATATTTTAGGAGCCTGTGGCCTTAAACATATGGGGCTATGGGGCTGTGCCAGGCATGAGGAGAGGGTGGAGGCCTGATCAGGTGGCTGTGGGCCAATCAGTAAATCAGAAATTAGTGTGCTCTTGGGCCCACAATCTCCTTGAATACAGACAGGCCAATTCACACTTTGCAGTTCCTATTCAGCCCTGCAGATAATGCCCAAATGAAAAGCCACTAAATAATGCTTTTTGCACACTAAAAAACCTTTTTACCAGACAAAAAGCGAGTGCTACATACACTTTCCAAACACAATTCAAACCACAAAACAGATTACACAGTCTCTAAGACACTCAGGTTACACACCCCCCAAACACCTTTTAGATTCTATTTGGGGGGCAAATAAGGAAAGAAATTCTAAGCCAGGCTTAGAAACAAATAGCGGTTTTAGACTTCAAATTGCACAGCACAAAGTGTGTACTCTTACCACCTTTCCTTTGGCCTTGTTCTCTGGGCAGTTCGAGCCTCACAGAAGCTGAGGCTACAAAATATTTATGCTTATTGACAGATTGAAAGGTGGGGATAATTTGGAATATTTTACTCCATAACGTGATGAGGGGAATAAAGCCGGACACCTATTGGGACGGTTATTACGGTTGGAACCTCTGACTACACCAATCAGTGCTATTCCCAATCTCGGTGAGGAACGGGTACACATCGAAAGGCAGATTAACACAGTATTTGCCAATCATGTGTCTCTCTGCACTTCCCCCATCTCTCCGGGAACTACCCGTCTCAGATCTGCAAGACGTTCTTATGCACACCCCTCTTCCATACCTTACAGCAGACCAGATTGCTGCTCTGGAAGAATCTATCACCATAGATAAAATAAGTAAAACAATAGGTCAACTAGATACAGATAAAACACCTGGGCCTGACGGCTTACCTCCTTAATTCTGTTTCTCATTGAAGGGAAATTTCCCCCCACATCTCTTAAATATATACACATTCATATGCACATAATCGATGGATTACGTCCCAGTCTACCAGGGAGGTGGTGATCGTTGTACTGCTAAAAAGGGACAAACCCCACAGACTACACATTTCTACAGACCGCCATTCCTTTTAAACACTGAATGTCAATTTTAGGCAAACAGTTAGCAAAGAGGTTACAGGCTTTGTTGAGAGATCTGTTACCATGACCAATGTGGTCTCATTGTAGGTAGTACCATCTCCGCCAACCTCCGACGCCTGCTGCATGTTGGACTTCCTCACACTGATGAACTAGCATCCATTTGATTTACTGTTATAGAAAAGGTGTTTGATACATTACTATGACCATACTTCTTTGCAGTGCTTATGAAGATGGGCTGGTAGCAGAATATTTTAAGGTGGAATGGGGAGTTGTATGCACCTCCCTTAGCTAGGGTCCACATAGGATACACCGTTTCAGAGCAAAGGTCCATACAATAGCATAGACGAGAGGGATGCCCCTGTCGACACTTTTGTTTGCTTAACCATGAAGCCGCTAACTCCTGCCTAAGGGAATTCTAGAATTTACAGTCGGGTATTAATTATGGTTTTATAAAATCATCATTAGAGCCTTAGTTATATTATATTATATAGTTATATTACAGTTCTAACACTCAGTATATATTTCAGTCTCACTAGATCACGTTTTAATATTATTCACTTTTTAGTGGCATTTCTGTGGCAGGGATCCTGGTTCCCAAACGTCCCCAGTTGTCCCTGCGATAATGCTTTTAATCAAAGCACAGTGCCCTTTCTGCTTTTTTTGCACGCTGTATACATCCCATTGGAAACAATGTTTGACCCCAATTGTGCGAGCTGCAAATATTAGATAGTATAAGGTAACCTTAGTTTTCTTGCAGCAATTAGGTGCTTGGCACATCTGCTTTTTAGTAGTTAATTTTATTTGATGCTCTTTGGCCACAAGGAAGAAGTACGAGGGATTAGTCCGCATTAAACCAAATAATTTTATGTGTTTGTTTGTGCACCTGGTCTTTATTGTTTGGTCAATGTTGTTTTTTTAAATTTAATTCATGATTATGTATTACAGTATTTTTACATTAATTGTGCCTTTATGGCTGTTTATAGCAAAATATTGATGATGATGACAATATATGCATCTTCAAGGTATGTAGATATGGTGTTAAAATTAGCTATAGTTCCTGTATGCACTTACCTTTAGATATTTTGGCTAAATTGTTAAGGTATCATGATAATTCCCTTCTCTACATTCCACAGCTACGGAGGGCAGAACACCACAATTACAATGCAAATAACGGGTGTTCACCGTCACCCACCTGTCTCAGCACTCAACCAGTGACTGGATGGTACAATCTCCCTGAGACTATTAGTAAGAGTGTCATTCTAACAAGGTCACAAATGACAGGAATTACAAAAGCTCAGGCTGTTTAAAAACACGTACAGTTCCTTTATGAAATTTGCAAGCGGTGGTGCTTCCAGCACCAAATTTGGTAAAATTATAAAATATGGAGACAAATGGAAGAATTAATATGGTTTTCGTAGACTTTGTATCTCATTCATTCAGGAAGGCCTACCCCCATGGTGCATGATTCACAGGACAGGAGGTCAGTATATTCAACATATGGCACCCAACTATATTTCTGGAATTAGGGTTATTGCCTATGAATAGAGTGCTGGAGTATTGGAATGAAGAGCATTTATGAACAGCTGTGAAAGGCTGCTGAGTGAAGAGAAGTTCTCTCATTTCTTTGTGGAAGAGGGGTGCTGGTTTGAACCTGGACTTGGGTTTTATTCACAGCCAAGCTCAGACCCCAAATCATTCCTGACAAAAACATTTAAATTGGCACTAAATTAGACAGTATGATAGAATGTAGTCAAAATTGGTCTAATCGAAGTTCATTGCAACACAATTAAAAACAAATATTAGCAAAGTATTTTCAGGTCTGGGTCGTGGCAGCACATCCACACAAAAGGCAGTTCCTCACTTGTAGCCCATTGGGGAATTGCCAGGATAACCAGAATGATATTAGTTCAGAATCCCAGTGTTGGTTTTCTCCTTCTTTCAGTCTTTGGTTTCCAATCTTGTTGTACCACTGGAAATTCTGATTTCGGAAACCATAGGCCAGGTTCCAGATGTAACCCTGATTTGTGACCGGCAAGGTAACAGCCATTTTTGGGTTAGCGTATTTGAAACCAAAAAACTTAAACCAGGCTTAGAGCCCCCCCCACATTACTTATCATTACTTTCCATTGGTTGGCGCTCATGTCACTTTTGTTTCGTTCTTATTGGTCAAAGTCTCCTCCTCACCTCAGCTTCCTCATGGGGCTTCATGTGTGTCTTGTGTTCCTGCTGTGGAGCATGGACCACTTATAGCTCCCTGTCTGCAGACAGTATCCTTCCACTTGCCACAGACTCCTGCAGGTACGCTTTTTTTTTTTTCTCAATATTTTTAACATGCACTCTTATAGAGTGGATGTCTCTGGAGTCCGTCTCCTGCCCCACCCTCGTCTCGCTGTTACTGCTCCCTTGTGTTGCTCCCCCCCCTCCTCCTACCGCTGTGGTCATTCCCCCCACTGCCACCGTCCTTGCCCTGTCCATGGTTTTTTTTTTTCCACATCCCCCACTCTCCTCCCCCGTCCATGGGTTTTTGACCCCCTCACCCTCCTTCTGCTGTCCGTTGTTTCTTTTAAACACCTGCCGTAGTAATTTAAAGCACAAGGCAGTTATGCCTCTTTGTCGATGTTTGCATTTGTATCGGCTTACGGTTTATTTCAGACACCGAATGGTTGGACGTGCTACGTAGTGGGTGAATGAGTAACAGTAAACAATTTCATTTATCTTCGTCGGAGTGTGGCTGAATTACTCATACACATACCTTCATGTTTCTTGTCCCCCCAACCTACCCATAGCACTTTATTTTTTTTAATTACTTTAAGCTATGTTCCACTTGTGCTCATGCTGCTATGCAGTATGTAAAAATAAAAACTGACAAAGCCAATAGATCTTGCATAGGTGAAACCAATCAGCTTTGGCAATGCTTGTTATGTGTTTACACTTCAACAATATTCTACTCAGATATAAAAGAGCAGAGTACAAGCTGCAATACTTTTCCCATGTTTGCAGCTCTTATGTGCTGATTACCGATGTTTTGCAGGTGGCCACTAATTTAGCATACACATATTACTTTCCCACTTCCTTCTTCTCACAGCACAAGTTGTTCTCTAGAATTGGGGCCCAGGTAAGTGGAGGGGGATCTTCATGCGGAGTGCTTTGTAAATGATGCAAGATGTTTTGAAGGTAATGCGGACTCATGGCGGGACATAGACATTCTCTGAGTTTCCTTGTCAAACCTCTGTGCATCCATCAATCATGCTGGCACAGGGACTTTTTCTTAACCTTAATTGCACTTTTAAAACCTATGTTTTTTCAATGAATCTCTATTTTACATTACCAAAATATTTGCAAGCAACCGCATTTTTATTAAGGTTTATTAAGGGTTTAATTTAACCTTCTCCAGTATCTGCAATTTTGCAGCAAGCTTTTACATTTTGTCAGATATGTCAAATTCAGACATTTTACACTTGACAACCACAGGGTTATCTTTTTGAAGTGATGGAGAGGTCACCAATATTTTCTCTAATTCTGCTAAATTACCTATGTAAAATCCCTTGTCTGTCTGGTCCAGTCATCCAAACACCTTTTCTGGTACTAAGAGAATTAGGAGATCCGGTGATTTTTCTTGGAAACAGTCATTCTTGATTTTGGTACTCTACCTTTAGAGTGACAATCATCTAAATTACCTGAAGGTTCATTATTTGATCATTCATTTTTGGGGAAAAATCTATTTTAATGTTCCTCAGATCTATATGAAGACAGTTTGGTTTTAGCTATTTGAAGGGGTTGAGACATATCTTCTTCTTATTCTTTAAAATTTGGTTGTATTACTGAAAATAGTGTATGTTTTTAAAATGTAACTCTGTTACATCTCACAACAACAAATATAACAACCTAAATAAAACTGATGTACAATTTATCATTACATTCAAACATCCAAAGATGACAAATATCTTATTATAAATATTGCAAGCAACAGTTTCTTTATGTGTAATTTCTGAAATTATGCTTTAACATATAATTGTGCAGTACATCCCAATCTGCCCCAATACAACACACCCTAATCCTCACCACCTCACCCACACCAATCTACTTCAAACCAATCCAAATCACTCACCCCAATTCAATCAACTCTAACCCACTCCACTTCAATCCTCCCAAACCGCCCCAATCTAACCTGCTGCACTCCAGATTGCCCTTTCCAATCAAAACAATCTGCCCCAATCCAAAACAATCTGCCCCTCTGCAATTTGCTGCACTTCAAGCCAAGACAAACTGACCCACTGCAATCCAAAACAATCTGCCCCATTCCAATCGAAAGCAATCTGCCCCAATCCAAAACAATCTGCCATCCTGCAATCTGCCTCACTTTAATCCAAAACATTCTGCCCTACTCCAATCCGCCCCACTGCAATCTGCTTCACTCCAATCCAAAGCAATCAGTCCCACTCAAGTTCAAAACAATCTGCCACCCTCCAATCTGCCCCAATCCAAAACAATCTACCCCGCTCCACTCCTACCCACTGCAATCCAAAACAATATGCCCCAGTCCAAAACAATGTGTCCCGCTCCAATCTACCCCACTCCAATCCAAAACGACTGCCCCAATTCAAAACATTCAGCCCCACTGCAATCTACTGCACTCCAATCCAAAACCATCTGCCCTACTACAATCTGCCCCAATGCAATCCAAAACAATATGCCCAACTCCAATCCAAAACAATATCCCCCACTCCTATCTAGCCCACCCTAATCGGCCTCACTCCAATCCAAAACAATTTGCCCCATTCCATTCAAAAACAATCAGCCCCACTCCAGTCTGCCCCAATACAAAACAATCTGCCTGCTGCAATCCAAAACAATCTGCCCACTCCAATCCACCTCACTCCAATCTGCTTCACTTTAACCCAAAACATCTGCCCCACTGCAATCTCTCACTCCAATCCAAAACAATCTGCCATACTCCAGTCTGCCCCACTGCAATCAAAAACAATATGCCCCATTCGAAAACAATATACCCGACTCCAATCTATCCCACTCCAATCCCAAAAATCTGCCCCCTCCAATCTGCTTAAATTCAAAACAATCTGCCCCATTTCAATCTACTGCACTCCAGTCCCAAACCATCTGCCCCACCACAATGTGCCTCACTGCAATCCAAAACAATCTGCCCTACTGCAATTCAAAACAATCTACCCACTCCAATCTGTCCCACTTCACTCCACCCCATTCAATCTGTCCCTCTCCAAACCATAACAATACACCCCACTCCATCCCGATCCACCCACTCCAATCCACCCTAATACAATCTACCCCAATTCAGTACAAAACAATCAGCCCCACTCTAATCCAAAACAGTTTGCCCCACTCCAATCCATTTCAATCTGCCCTACTCCAGTCTGCCTCCACTTTAGTCCAAAACAACCTGCCCCACTCCAACTTGCCCCACTCTAATCCCAAAAAACCCACCCCAATCCTAAACAATCTGCCCCACTCCAGTTCACCCCTCTCGAACCTACCTCATCCCAATCCACCCCACTCCAATCCACTCTACTCCAATCCACCACAGTCCACTCCAATACAGTCCAGTCCACTCCACACCAATCAAATCCACGCCACACCAATGCAATCCATCTCAATACAGCAAAGTCCAGTTTAGCCCACTTCTATCCGATACACCTCACCCCAATCCACCCCAATCCACTTCAGTCCAATCCACCTTACTCCAGTCCAATCCATCCCACTCCAGTCCAATCCATCCCACTCCAGTTTGATCCATCCCACCCTACTCCAATCCAACCCACCCCACTCCAACCCAACCCTATCCAACCCACTCCGATAAAATCCACTTCAATTAATCTCACTCCTTTCCAATCCAGTCCACATCAATCCACCTTACTCAAGTCCAATCCACCCCACTCCAAACCACTTTTATCTACCCCATTCCATTCCAATTCAGCCCACCCCTCTCCAATTAATCTACCCCACACCAATCTAATCCATCCCACACCAATCCAAACCACTGCAATCCAAACCACCGCACTCCAATCCAAAACAGTCCAACACACTCCAATCCAGTCGACCCTACTCAGTCCAATCCACCACAATCCACTCCATTCAAATTCACCTCACCCCATCTCATTCCACTCCACCCCTATCAATTCAATCCACCCCACCCAGTCCAATGCACCCTTATCCACCCACTTTGTCCAGTCCACTCAGTCCAATCCACCTCACTCCAGTCCAATCCACTATAGTCCACCCAGGCCAATCTACCCCACCCCAATCCAACCCACCCCACTCTACCCCAATCTACCCCACCCCATCCCAGTTCAGTCCACTGCACTCCAATCCAATCCACCACACCCCACCCGAATCCACCCTGATTCAATTGATCCCAATCCAATCCACCCCACTCCATTCCAATCGACCCCACTCCAATCCAGTCCATCATACTGCAGCCCACCACACCCCAATCCAATCCACCCCACCCTATTTCAATCCACCCCTCCAACACAAATCCACCCCACTCTCCAATCCACCACATTTTATTCCAATCCAATCAACTCCACCCTGCCCCAGTGCAGTCCACCCAACTCCAATCCACCTCGATCCAATCCACCCCATTTCATTCCAGTCCACCCTACTCCAATCCAATTCACCCCATCTCAATCCCCCTGTCCAATCCAGCAAATCCAACCCTCCCCGGCCCATTCCACTCCAGTCCAGTCTAATCTAATCCACCCCACCCCACTCCATCCCGCTCCAATCCAAACCACTGAACTTCATCCCAATCCAATCCCAGAAGCGGCTCCTCCGCTAGGGCGGAGGAGTGTCGCCCCCCCCCCCTCCCACCAGCAGCAGCAGTTTCCAAACTTCTACAATAAAACGATGATAAACTATTACAGTGAAAAGATAATAAACTATGACATGGGCTGTGACAAGCACAAAGGGGGAGTGCACAACCTCAATCCACTCCAACCCACTCTTCCCTATTTCACCCCACTCCACTCTCTGCCACTGAACTCTATTCTCCTCTACAACATTTTACTCCCCAACTCCACTCTATGATACTCCACTCCTCTCTCCACTCTGACACTCCACGCCACTCCTCTAACATTAGCCATACTGAACAGCAGCCACACTGGTGTACAACATGGCAAAACACATTGCCAAAGCCAATAGCTCTTGTACAGCTGAGACCTATTGGCTTTGCCATCGCTTGTTTAATTTGCTACTTTGGCATAGAATTTATTAGGATTATTGATGGTCTCAAATATGAATACATATGATGCATTTGATCGAAATGTTTCACCCTCCTTCATGCCTTCGGCTCAGCACCTAATCTGTGATATTTCTCCCTCACTCTTTGCCACGGCCCTGGTTTGACTGCATCTGCTTGGCCTGCCTATCATTCCCTGTGTCTCTAAATGGAGGGCATTGTCTGACCTCTGCCTGAAATCCCCTATTGGCCAACCTGCCAAATGTATCACTTCTGCCAATACAACAATATGTATCTCGATTTACTTATGTAAACATAATTCTGCTTGATGAGCACTGTTTAATGTAATGAATCTCAGAATGTTAATGCACTTGAATGGAGAAAAACAGGATGTTTTTGAATACTAGACGAAAATAAGGAGCACAATAGTAATTTTCTATTACTAGGAAAAACATTACCTAGGCCCTTGGTCCAGGAAACCATTACCACTTTGTCTCCTTTATTTTTTCACAATGGGGGAATGCTCATAAATCTCTTTCCACCATATTTACACCCCCACATTAATATAAGGTTCACATCTCTTTAGGTTTGGGTGATAACAATGCTTTACCAAAGCCAGGAACCTTTATTCTTTCCACAGACAGAGGTCATTCCCTGAGTTTGTCAGGGCGGAGATTTCCTTTGCAAAACCTCTACTGCCTGGAACAGCAGGTCCTGCCCAAGGTGGATTAACCTTATGGGAATATCTTCTCTCCTGCCACTCAACACTCTACTTTACTCTGAGTAGAGTTAGTGAAAGATCATATCAGCTGTTGGACAACCACTAATTCTCATCTTCTAGTGCTCAGGAGTAGGGACTCGGTAAACAACTACTGAGTAGCATTCAGCACACAAGTGCGGTACCACATTAAGTGTGGGAATGCTGAATGGTAGGACATTGGTAGATCCTCCTAGGTCTTATAATTCTTTCCTTCACAGAAATGTGACAAAAAGATTTGAATTTATACAAAGGTTTTTTTTCTGGGCATTTTGGGTAAGTAAAATAATGTGGATCCATGCAAGCCACACCACATGAGATTCCTCGGGATCTTTAAGTTTCAGAAATACCAAAGATTTGTAGGGTTCCCTTGTTACCGGTTGGTCCAGAGCCCAACAAGTGCAGCCATTCACTATGGCAAGTGAGAGAAATTGGGATTTACCCTCTTTCTGCTAGCCTATATGTGAAAATACCCCCCAATTTTCTTCTTGCTTGCCATGGAATAGGGATGCCGAAGGCCCTGGTGGCTGGGGCACCAATCCCTTTTTCTTAATTATTTCTGGCATCCAGGGAGGTTTCTGACCCTTAAGTAGGCAGATAGAGTAAATTCCCCAAATAAAAAAAAACTGGGTGTTGTGCCCCTCATAAGAGGCAGATTTTTTCTTTCTCTTGAGAAGCACTTGCCCATTGCTGCATGTCCATTCTTCCCCCAAAATACTCCTTCATGTCTAGTGATTGGATTGCTGCTTGGGGCTTCCTCCCTGCTTGAAGCAGAGATCCGTTAAGGAGTGGTACTGCTGGAGAAGGAACATTACCCCCTTTCCAGCAGTACCTCTCCTGTACTAATCAGTCCACAGGTGCAGAGGTACCCCCTCCAAAGCACCGATCAAAGTGAAAGAAACCTGCGAGTAATGGCACTAAATGTTTTCACTTTTGACACTGTGATCAGAGAGCACTCTACATGATGATAGTCAAGGTGACAAAAAAAATTCAGAATGGAAGGAAAGCTCTTCATTCTGAGTTTATCCTCCTTTAATAAAAATCCTTCTGAATGATGTTCTTCAGCTTTGCGTTGAGCAAGCTGTTCACGTACTGCACTGTTAGGTGGCTAATGCATATTCCAATATCAATGTTTCCCATAAATTTCCTACATGTTTTTTTCATGTCTTGCTGTTGAGGTGGGCAGTGTCTTGAGCCTTAAACTGTCAGTCCTACTTGGAACCTTTGAGGCAAATTAGCATCCTATTATATATTCTCCTTGCTTCTCTATAGAAAACTGTTGTGTTTTACTCTGCTTCCATCCGGAGACCCTGCCGTGGTTGCTGTAGCGTCATGCTGGGATGGGCTGCCCACTGCTGAACCAGTATTGGATCTTGTGGTCTGCTAGCTTCTGATGCTTTACTTCACTATGCAGCAAGGCACATATTAATCTGTTGATGGGAGGAAGTAATAAAAAGTGGTTTTTCTAAACTCCTGGGTCGTTTGCATCCTCCACTAGATTTTGAGACAGAATTTCCTCAGTGTTAGAAATGGGGTCTTTGGTTGGCAGTCAGGTTACCCAGTGTCCAAGCAAGGACCCTCACTCTAGTCAGGGTAAGTCACACACAATCCAAATTATCCTGTGGCCACCCTCTGGTAGCTTGGCCTGAGCAGCCAGGCTTAACTTAGAAGGCAATGTGTAAAGTATTTGTGCAATGAATCATACACTAACACCATATAACACCACAAAAATACACCACAGTGTTTAGAAAAATATATATTATTTATCTTATGATATGCAGGTCAAAACGATTAAAATGCAATAAGTATGTGAAATATCACTGAAAAGTGATATAAAGTGTCTTAAGTCTTTTAAAAGTGAACAAAGTCCCTCATTACAACCCTAGCGGTCGGTGATAAAGCAGCAGTAATATCGCCAACAGGCCGGCGGTAAAAAAAAATGGAATTATGACCACGGCAAAAACCGCCAACACAGACAGCCACTTTAACACACCGACCGCCACACCGGAGCAACAAACACCGCGGCAGTTACTGCCAACAGCCAGGGGAAAGACAATGTACCGCCCACCATATTACACCAAGCCAATCCTCCAGATTTTCCGGGGCGGTACCAATGCCATCAAAAGCACAGAGGAAACAGTACACAAAAGGGAAACAACTCACCTCTGAACACTCAAGGAAGAGCTACTACACCATGGAGCCCGAACTGCAGATCTTCCCCATGCTGGTTTACCTCCTACACCAGGAATACCAACTGCGGCGAAGACGACCACAGTGAGTACCGCACCTAGCACACAAGGGAGGGGGGGAGGAAAAAGAGGGTGACACATGCGCAACACCAGACACACAAGCAGATGCAGTAACATTACATATTCACCCCCTACCCCTCAGGAATAATGCAAGGACAATAGAATGTGATTGAAGTGAATGTAATAAGATCAAAATCCTGAAAAACTTTCTCAAACAATATACAGTATTTACAGATTCACAAATGGAGGGTCACTGCCCAGTCCATAATGTCCGTGGGCCACAGGGCCAGATCACAGAGGCCAAGGCCTCACTTGACTCCTGCCTCAATACAGAGAGAACACTGCTGGGGCATCAGGTCGAAAATACACAGACACCTCAGGGGGAAGGGTAACAGTGGGGCACCTCAGCCGGAAGATGGTACAACGCCACTGCTCCTGGTGGGGGCCACATGCCCAGCACTCTGTCCTGGGGAGTGCAAACCCACAGTCTCTCTAGTGGGTGGTTTGCCCACTGCTTGGTCCTGGGGAGTGCAAGGCCACAGTCTCTCAAGTATGTGGTTTGCCCACTGCTTGGTCCTGGGGAGTGCAAACCCACAGTCTCTCAAGTGGGTGGTTTGCTCACTGCTTGGTCCCGGGAGTGTAAAGCCACAGTCTCTCTAGTGGATGGCATCTTCCACTGGTTCTGGAGGGGGCTTTGTGGCCAGTGTGCTTTATCCTGGTAAGGAGGGGGTGAGTGGATGGCATCTTCCACTGGTTCTGGAGGGGGCTTTGTGCCCAGAGTGCTTCATCCTGGCAAGGAGGGGGTGAGCGGATGCCTTCTTCCACTGGGTCTGGAGGGGGCTTTGTGCCCAGTGTGCTTTATCCTGGCAAGGAGGGGGTGAGTGGATGGCATCTTCTACTGGTTCTGGAGGGGGCTTTGTGCCCAGTGTGCTTCATCCTGGCAAGGAGGGGGTGAGCGGATGCCTTCTTCCACTGGGTCTGGAGGGGGCTTTGTGCCCAGTGTGCTTTATCCTGGCAAGGAGGGGGTGAGTGGATGGCATCTTCCACTGGGTCTGGAGGGGGCTTTGTGCCCAGTGTGCTTTATCCTGGCAAGGAGGGGATGAGTGGATGGCATCTTCTACTGGTTCTGGAGGGGGCTTTGTGCCCAGTGTGCTTCATCCTGGCAAGGAGGGGGTGAGCGGATGCCTTCTTCCACTGGGTCTGGAGGGGGCTTTGTGCCCAGTGTGCTTTATCCTGGCAAGGAGGGGGTGAGCAGATGGCATCTTCCACTGGGTCTGGAGGGGGCTTTGTGCCCAGTGTGCTTTATCCTGGCAAGGAGGGGGTGAGTGGATGGCATCTTCTACTGGTTCTGGAGGGGGCTTTGTGCCCAGTGTGCTTCATCCTGGCAAGGAGGGGGTGAGTGGATGCCTTCATACACTGGTTCTGGAGGGGGCTTTGTGCCCAGTGTGCTTCATCCTGGCAAGGAGGGGGTGAGTAGATGGCATCTTCCACTGGTTCTGTAGGCGGCTTTGTGCCTAGTGTGCTTCATCCTGTCATGGAGGGGGTGAGTTGATGCCTTCTTCCACTGGTTCTGGAGGGGGCCTTGTGCCCTGTGATGCAGATCTTGGGGAGTGAAAGGTCACAGTCTCTCACCTGGGTGTCACACCTACAGGATTTGCAGGGGCCCGGACGCCCTACAGCCTATGGAGGCACGACTACACACCGGCGGTGATGGCTGCTCAGTGGTGGCAGTGGCGGGGCTGGTGCCGCCTGTGGTGGGGGGAGGCTCCAGCCCTTCCCCTGCAGACTCGGACGGTTGCCCACTGGGGCTGCTACTGCTGGCAGTGCAGGTGGCGGTGCTAGCGGCAGTGCAAGTGGCGGTGCTGGCAGCAGTGCTGCCTGTGGTGGGGGGATGCTCCAGCCCTTCCCCTGCAGCCTCTGACTGCTGCCCACTGGGGCTGCTGCTGGTGGTGGTGCAGGTGGCGGTGCTGCCTGTGGTGGGGGTAGGCTCCAGCCCACTGGGGCTGCTGCTGCTGGCAGTGGTTCTTCTGACAGTGCAGGTGGCGGTGCTGCCGGCGGTGCAGGTGGAGGTGCTGGCAGTGGTGCTGTCGGCGGTGCTGCCTGTGGTGGGGGGAGGCTCCAGCCCATCCCCTGCAGCGTCAGACGGCTGAAGCCCATGGCTGGTGTTGTTTGCTCAGATGTAGCTCCAGCGCCAGGCTCCATATCCATCCTGCCTGCGGCGTCTGTGCCTTTGTCATTGCCCTTGGCAGCTGGTGGCCCCTTCTTGGCTTTGCCAGCTGGTGGTGCCTCCTTGCTTTTGCCAGCTGGTGATGCCTCCTTGCTTTTGCCAGCTGGCGGTGCCTCTTTGATTTTGCCTGCTGGTGGTGCCTCTTTGTCTTTACCAGCTGACCGTGCCTCTTTGCCAGCTGGTGTTGCCATTTTGGCTTTGCCAGCTGATGCTCCCTTTTTGCCCTTGGTAGCTGGTGCAGGCACACTGGCTGTGTGGATGGGTGTCTTCTCAGAGCCTCTCACAACTGCAGTGGCTGCAGAAACGACAGTGGCCAGGGACTGGGTGGCTGTGGTACTAGCCTGGGTCCTGACCACCCTGGCCTGAAGTGAAGGACGGGGGAGGGGCAGGTAATAGGTCAAGGGTGGAGAGGAAAAGCTTTTTAGGGACACTGGTTCTGGAAGAGGGTGAAGGTTTGGGAGTGGAGGAAGTGGGAGTGGTGGTAGGAGGTGTCTGTCTGCTGTGTTTGGATGCAGGTGTATGGGCTGATGCTGTTGTGAGGTGGATGGCTGTTGGGTGTCTGAGTGCTTGCGTTTGTGTACTTTGGGAGGAGGGGCACAAAGACAGTGGGAGAGGACACAGGGGATATGTGCATGGATGTGGGGTTGGTGATTGACAGTGAGGGGTGTGTAGTGATATGCGTGATGGTGATGGGGTAGTGGATGAGGATGTAGTGCATGTAGGTGTGAGTGGAGACGCTACTGGGAGGGAGGTGGACGACGTGGAGGAGGGGGACAGAGTGGAGGCAGTGGATGTTGGTGTGTCTGCATCTGGATGGTGCTTGTGTGACTGCCTGTGGGATGAAGTGTGGTGCTTGTGTTTGCCTGAGCCACTTCTGTGTGTTGATTTGGGTGCATGCTGGTCTGATGGTGTGCATGGGGTAGGCTGGGGTTGAGGGGAATGGGACTGGCTAGAGGAAGTTGGTGGGGGGAGGCTAGAGACCGGGACAATGACTGCCATCAGAGAGTTGGGCTGAGCCTGGAATGATCTTTGTTGGGCCACCACGTCAGAGTGAATGCCCTCCAGGAATGTATTTGTTTGTTGGAAATGCCCTGCCAGACCCTGGATGGCATTCACTATGATTGACTGCCCAACAGAGATGGATCACAGGAGGTCAATAGACTCCTCACTGAGGGCAGCAGAGCTGACTGGAGCAGGGCCTGAGGTGCCTTGGGCGAAGGAGATGCCCACCCTCCTGGGTGAGCAGGCATGGAAAACATGCTGAGGGGCTGCTGGGAGGGCGGTGCTGATACAGGGGTGGCGGCTGTACCAGTAGTTGGGGTGGCCACAGAGGTGTCCGCCACCACCAGGGAGCTTCCATCTGAGGAGGTGTCACTGTCCAAACTGTCCCCTCCAGTCTCCGTCGCGGTGCTCCCCTCGCCCATCGTCCCACTGGTGTCCTCACCGTCGGTGGATTTGGCCTCATGGGCCATGTGGAAAGCAGCTCCCTTCATCGCCGGTGCCTCTGCTGCTCTGACAGATGATGCTAATGCACACAAGGACAGGGTGACAAAACAAAAAGGGTGGGGGAAGAGACAGAGGATACACTTGGTCAATGCCAGCAGCAACACCACCGTTGGCGTACACAACACACAGGAAACAGCCCTATGCACCAGACTATGCACTACCAGTTACAATGCTAGTTAACAGGTCATGGAGTACAATGCCTAACGCCAATAGCAGCACACCTGAAACCCACAGGGCCCTGCCCAGTAGTAGATGCCCACTAGCATAGTTTGGCCTGGAGTGCATCAGAGCCTGCCCAACATGGGACCTACCCTGCCATGTTCGTCCTGGCTTAGGGGTACCCACAGGCCCACATCTGCCACCCAGATAACACCTCACCATGCACAATTTTCAGATTCTGAAATTGTACTCACCTCCTTGTGGCTGCTGTGATGCACTCAAGCGCCCGTCCAACTCCAGATAAGCCACCACCAGGATGCGGAACATCAGGGGGGTCAGGGTTCGACGGGCACCCCCTCCTCGTTGGGAGGCCACCCCCAGCTGGGCCTCTGCCGTCTTCCTTGCCCAGCGGCGCAGGTCCTCCCACCTTTTGCGACAGTGGGTGCTCCATATAATCACTATAGGTGTGGGGTAGTAGGGGTTGAGGGTGGAACTGGGTCAGTTTTCCCTCAACAGGCGGTATCGCTTGGGTCGCCTTGAAATATGGACTAGAGAAAGTATGGGTGGAGAGTGAATTTTAATGGGGGTGCATGTTGGTAAGGTTAAAAACAGGGGAGAAGGCTCATTGGAGAATAATGTCTCTTAGAGTCTGAAAAGGAATATGTATGACCATTAAAATTCAACTAGTAGTATCTGGTGACATGTATGGTAATTTTATCTTCACCTCATCTGGATCCCTGTAATCTATCCAGTCAGTTTAATTTCAGCACTCCCTCTGGTTCCTTTAACCAAGAGGTGGAGTCCGCCCAAGTAGTATTATCTTACTTGGGTGGGGCAAGGTGGTCGAATGATGAAGCAAGACACTATTATGTGTGTGAGACCACCTAGTCCGTAAGGAAATCCCCCCTCCCCCCGTAGAACAACACAACTGTCCCCCCCTTTGGGACACTCTCCACCCATACTTTCTCTAGTCCATATTTCAAGGCGACCCAAGTGATACCGCCTATTGAGGGAACACTGACCCAGTTCCACCCTCAGCCCCTACTACCCCACACCTATAGTGATTATATAGATTTGTCTTGGGAGGTGGTGTGGGACAGCAGCACTCCCAGTACTCTCTTTTCGTGTTTTTCATATATATATATATATATATATAAATATAAAACAGTGGGTGCTCCGCCTGTCAAAGACCCCAAGGGTCCGCACTTCTTGGGTGATGGCACGCCAAATTCCCTTTTTCTGATGGGCGCTGAGCTGCAGAGAAAGACACATAGGAAATGGGATTAGCTATACCGTCCGGCCTGTTACACTCATGACCCACCATATCCCTCCCATCCCCTTATGCACAGACATTGACCACCATACATGCAGCACTCTGCCCAGGACCCCTCAGCCACCCCTCCTTACATGAGGCTTACACACACACAGCACTCCATGCATTCATGCCCCATGCATCGTGCTCACATTGTACTCACCTGTTGGTCTGGAGGACCATAGAGTAAAGGGTACTAGGGCAGGACCCCATCCACTAGTCTCTCCAACTCCTCCCAAGTGAAGGCAGGGGCCCTTTTCCCAGACACTCAAGCCATGGTCGCTTCCAGACACAGGTCACAGCAGAACTTACAGTGTAATTCCTCTCCTGTTGAAGGTCAGGTAGCAAGTGAGTGAACAGATAGAAAATGGAGGTCACGTCCGCGACGGTGTGTACCGTCACCGCCGGCGTACATCACCATTGGCTACTGTAACTCATAGAGCCCAATGATAACAAATGAGGTGTTGCACGGCGGTCCTCGACCGCCTCCCGCATCGGCGTACAACGTCAGCGGAATTACCTCATTTCCACTTGTCCCTGCACACAGGTCAGGCGGCCGCCATTTCAGGGGGGGAACAGGCCATTGGCACCTAACTGCATCACAGCAGACATAGGCACATTTAAGAGACTACACTTTAACATACTGTTTCTGTCACTACATGCAAGGCATTTTACTCTGAGGATATGTTTGATTATGACCATCTGCTCACTGTTTTTCACCCTAGAGTTCAACCGCTGAGGATGAATAGGAGATGTAGACAGACCCCTGGTGGACCTGGCAACAATGGAGGACAGGCACATTATCCTCATCTACAGACTTGAGAGGGCCACAATCCAAGAGCTGTGTGCCCAATTGGAGCCAGACCTGATCTCAGCTATCCGTCACCCCACTGGGATCCCACCTCTTGTGCAAGTCCTATCAGTGCTCCATTTCTTGTCAAGTGGCTCCTTCCAAGCGACAGTGGCCATGGCAGCAGGGATGTCACAGCCTATGTTCTTAATAGTGCTGACCAGAGTGTTGTCTGCCCTGATGAAACACATGCGCAGCTATATCTGTTTTCCCCAGGTGGGGGATTTGGCCACAGTGAAGGTTGATTTCTATGCAATGGGACCTATCCCCAACATCATTGGTGCTATTGATGGTACACATATTGCCTTTCTCCCCCCCCCCCCCCCCCCCCCACCGGAGAAAGGAGCATGTGTACAGAAATCGAAAGAGCTTTCACTCTATGAATGTGCAGATAGTGTGCCTGGCGGACCAGTACATCTCCCATGTGAATGCTAAGTATCCTGGGTCTGTGCATGATGCCTATATCCTGAGGAATAGCAGCATCCCATATGTGATGGCTCAACTCCAGAGGCACCGGGTGTGGCTAATATCCCTCGATATTTGCAGGTGACTCTGGTTATCCCAACCTCTCATGGCTACTGACCCCAGTGAGGAATGCCAGGACAAGGTCAGAGGAACATTACAATGAGGCACATTGGCGAACAAGGAGGATCATGGAGCGCACATTTGGTCTCCTGAAGGCCAGGTTCAGGTGCCTTCATCTGACAGGTGGATCCCTGTGCTACTCACCTTCAAGAAGGTCTCCCAGATCATCGTTGCATGTTGCATGTTGCACAATCTAGCCTTGAGATGCCAGGTGCCTTTTCTGCAGGAGGATGAGGCTGGAGATGGTTGTGTGGCAGCGGTGGTGCCTGTGGACAGTGAAGAAGAGAAGGCAGAGAAAGAGGATGTGGACAACAGAACAACTAAAATACAACAGTACTTCCGGTAAGACACAGTAAACTCACCTTCCATTGCTGTTTCGTGAAGTGAATTTTCTCTGGCTGGCTGCTGTTCCCGCTACAAAGGCCACTTATTGTACCCTTTCACATGTCTATTTGCAGATATTTGTGCATTCCTGTGGCTCCTGGTGTATTGACTGCAGCACATTACAGGTCATAACTATGTATACATCACTGTACTGTCTATTTGCAATGTCTACAGATTGTTAAACAACTACATCCTTAAATCATTTGACATTCTCCCTACTTATTTTTTCCAAGGGTGTTTATTTCAGTGCTGAGAAGTAAATGGGGATGTGCAATGGGCTTGGGTGATGGTGGAGGAAAGTCCAAGATAGAGTCAAGTCTATTGGTATCACTGGTGCATTGTCCAACGGGGCATAGGAAGGGGAGTAATGTCAGTTCAAGGTGGACAGGGTTACAGAGTGGGACACAAGGGTGACAATGAGGAGAGTCTTCTTTCCTGGCGAGGTTCCTGGCAATGTTCTCGGGCTTCTGCCTGGATCGCAGGAACCGTTTGCAGGGTGGTTCTCCTTCTGCAGGGGGTGGGGTGCTGGTGGCCTGTTGTTCCTGTGGCGGGGCCTCCTGTCCACCAGCGGCAGTGGAGGTGGAGGGCTGTTCCTCGGTGTGGCTAGTGTCAGGGGCCCGTTAGTGTGCCACTTCCTCCCTCATGGTAATGGCCATGTCGGTCAGCACCCCTGCAATGGTGACCAGGGTGGTGTGGATGTCCCTCAGGTCCTCCCTGATCCCCAGGTACTGTCCCTCCTGCAGCCGCTAGGTCTCCTGCAACTTGGCCAGTATCTGGCCCATGGTCTCCTGGGAATGGTGGTATGCTCCCAGGATGTTGGTGAGTGCCTCGTGGAGAATCGGTTCCCTGGGCCTGTCCCCCCCCCGTTGCACAGCAGTCCTCCCAGCTTCTCCGTGTTGTCCTGTGCCTCTGTCCCCTGAACCGTGTGACCACTGCCATTGACCCCAGGTCCATGATCATCCTGTGTTTGTGGGGTGGCCTGGGGGCCCTGTAGTGGTGGACACACTACTGATTGACGTGTCCTGGGGACAGTGGTATGGGCCAGCTGGGTGGGTGCTGTGCTGGTGTTTCCTGAGTGGGGAGGCTCTGTGGTGGGATGGGACTGTGCCTGGGTAACAGACTGTCCAGCGGTCCCTGATGGGCCAGGTTGGTCATCCTGATCCAGGCGTGCAGAGCTGCTGTCATCACTGTGGGCCTCTTCTGTGGGGGGACTGGATGTTGCTGGCGCCTCCTCTCCGGTGACGTGTGGGTGTCCTGTGGGGATGTAAATGCAGTGTTATAATTTCTGCGTGTGACATCTTGTGCATGGGTATGTTTCCCTCTATGGTTGTGAGTGCCCTGTCAGCTTTGACTTTTGTGAGTAGTTATTTTGTGGGCTAGGAGATTCTCTCTAGTGTGCATGCTGTGGTGATGGGTGTCCATGCATGGCTGTGAGTGATGTTCATGCATTGGTGTTGCATGCAGGGCTTGGTAGTGGGAGGGGTGGGTTGTGATGGTGGGGTGTTTGGGAGGTGGTGGAGTGATGGGAGTGAGGGTGAGGGTGGGGGTTTGTGAAATCATGCAGGTAGGGTGTTGAAAGTAGTAAATATTTGACTTACCAGAGTCCAGTCCTCCTGCTACTCTTGCCAGGCCCTCAGGATGCAGTATTGCCAAGACTTGCTCCTCCCATGTTGTTAGTTGTGGGGGTCCACCGCCAGTCCTCTGTACAGCTATCTGGTGTCTTGCAACAACGGAATGCACCTTCCCCCGTAGGTCGTTCAACCTCTTCCTGATGTTGTCCCTTGTTCTTGGATGTTGTCCCATGGCGTTGACCCTGGCCACGATCCTCCGCCATAGCTTCATCTTCCTAGCAATGGATGTCTGCTGCACCTGTGATCCGAATAGCTGTGGCTCCACCCGGATGATTTCCTCCACCATGACCCTTAGCTCCTCCTCTGAGAACCTGGGGTGTCTTTGTGGTGCCATGGGTGTAGTGTGAGTGTGTGTGGGGTGATGTGTTGGGGTGTGTGCTGTGAGGTGCATGGATAGTGTATGGGTGATGGTGTTCTGTATCTCTGGTTCTGTAGGTGCTCCTGGTGTGTCTCTCTCTCTGTTGTAAATTGTTTGTAGTGGTAAAGGGTTGTGGGTAATGTGTGTGTTTTATAGTGGTGTGGGTGTGGTGTGTGTATGTGTGTCACGTGTGTGTAGTCTGAATTGTCCAATGTGGTGTAGTTTTGTATGTGTGTGTGTATTTTGAGCTCGGCGGTAAGTACCGCCAATGGTTTACTGCGGTTAAATGTCCGCCACGGTGATTCGAGGGTCATAATGTTGTGGGTGTAGTTCTGTTAGCGTAACGGTGTGGGTTTTGATACCGCCAGTTTATCACTGACCTTTGGGCTGGCGGACTTGTGTGTGTGTGTGTATAGTGGCAGATTTCTATGTGTGGGTCATAATACGGGTAGCGGTATACTGCTAGGGTCGCGGTATGTTGGCGTCAGTCAGCATGGAGGGAAGCGGCACTTACCGCCAATGTCATAATGAGGGCCAAAGTCTCTTTCAAGCACAAAGTACCTGGTTCGCGTGAAAAATATCTGCAAAGAACTGCAGAGGAGGAGAAGCGTGGACACGAAGGGGTGTGCGTCGATTTCTCAGGCCGCACACGGCAATGCGTCATTTAGTTTTCACGCAGGGATGGCTGTGGGTCGATTTCTGGCCCTCTTCGTGGATCCTCTTCGGGTTGTGGGGTTTTCAGATGCCCCGGTGACGATGCGTGGATTTCCTGCGCGGGCAGGACGAAGTCACCGAAGCTGCGTCAATCCGGTGGGCTTTGCGTTGAATTTTCTATCGCACGGCAGGCCCTGCGTCGATTCCTCTCTGAAAGTTGGGCTGCGCCGTTCCGGCTCGGCTGTGCTTCGATCCAGTGGGCAGTGTGTTGAATTTCCAGTCGCTACGCTGGTGCCGTGTCGATCTTCTCGTTGTGAAATCGGGCTGCATCGTTCCAGTTCGGCATGCAGTGAAATCTTCACTGCGTTGCAGGCTGCGCATTGTTTCTGGCAGGCTGTGCGTCTAATTTCACCGCACAAGGAGTCCTTCTTGTAGAGGTGAAGTCTTTTTGCTCCTGAGGCTTCAGGGAACAGGAGGCAAGCTCAATCCAAGCCCCTGGAGAGCACTTCTTCACCCCAGCCACAGAGCAGCAAGGTAGCAGGGCAACAGCAAGGCAGCAGTCCTTCACAGAAAGCAGTCAGGTGAGTCCTTTGGGCAACCAGGCAGTTCTTCTTGGCAGGATGCAGGTTCTGGTTCAAGTTTCTTCTCCAGGAAGTGTCTGAGTTGGTAGGGGCAGAGGCCCTGTTTATATACCCAAATGTGCCTATGAAGTGGGGGAGACTTTAAAGAGTGGCTTAGAAGTGCACAAGGTCCCCTTTCAGTTCAATCCTGTCTGCCAGGGTCCCAGTAGGGGGTGTGGCAGTCCTTTGTGTGAGGGCAGGCTACTGTCCTTTGACATGCAAGTGTCAGGCCCTCCACCCTCCCAGCCCAGGAAGACCCATTCAAAATGCTGATGTATGCAAGTGAGGCCGAATATCCTGTGATTGGGGTGTGTCTGAGTGAATGCACAAGGAGCTGTCAACTAAACCCAGCCAGATGTGGATTGTAAGGCACAGAAAGATTTAAGTGCAGAGAAATGCTCACTTTCTAAAAGTGGCATTTCTAAAATAGTAATATTAAATCCAAGTTCACCAGTCAGCAGGATTTTATATTACCATTCTGGCCATACAAAATATGACCTTCCTACTCCTTTCAGATCAGCAGCTACAACTCAAATCAATGTATTAGGGCAGGCCCAATGTTAGCCTATGAAGGGAGCAGGCCTCACAGCAGTGTAAAAACGAATTTAGGAGTTTTACACTACCAGGACATGTAAACTACACAGGTACACATCCTGACTATTGCCTACACAGCTTACACCTTAGGGGTGCCTTATATGTAGAAAAAGGGGAGTTTTAGGCTTGGCAAGTACTTTTAAATGCCAAGTCGAATTGGCAGTGAAACCGCAAACACAGACCTTGCAGTGACAGGCCTGAGACAAGGTTAAGGGGTTATTTAAGTGAGTGGCACAATCAGTGCTGCAGGCCCACTAGTAGCATTTAATCTACAGGCCCTGGGCACATATAGTGCACCCTACTAGGGACTTATAAGTAAACTAAATAGTCCAATTGGGTATGCTCCAATGTTATCATGTTTAAAGGGAGAGAGCATATGCTCTTTAGCACTGGTTAGCAATAGTAAAGTGCGCAGAGTCTTACAACCAGCAAAAACAAGATCTAAAAAGTGTAGGGAGGCAGGCAAAAAGTTATAGTTGTCCACCCTAAGGCTGTCAGGTCTAACATTCAGTCTCTCACTGTAAGTTCCTGCCTAGCCAGTATGTGGTCCTCATTGACTCATGGAGTGTTAATTACTGTCTGACCCTGTGGACAAGAAAGTTGAAGGGGTTCTTAAAAGAGCCTTTGCTAGTTACAAGTTTTTCTTATGTACAGCAACATGTGCTGCTGATACATCTCATGTCCCTTGAAAGGTTTTCAAGTTCTTTATGCTGTTGTACAGAGAAGTGGTAATTGCACTGAGCTTTTATTCTCCATGAAGCTGATAGTCCACTTCCTGTCAAATACTGTGTTAAACTAACAACTTTACACATATTGGTCCTAAAGTATGCTGATGATACTGTACAGTTAGACTGCACTCTAACTGGCTGGGATACAATGGGCACTAACAAATTCATAAATCTATAATGAGGAGAATTATTTGAAATTCACCCTGTTGAAAACAAAGATAGTGCACTTCGGAAAGACGGTGTGCAAATGTGTGGAGCATGGGCGAAGCAAATATATCAGATTAACATCCATACTTAAGGGTATAGGAGGATCAACGATTAAGTTTAAGGACTTGGATACAAGTTATACAAACCATGCAAACCATTTGCAATTTCATCTAGAGAATCTGTCTAGGAATGTAACCAGTCCCAAGGGTATGAGCATTTCGAAGTTGTTCAGAGCAAAACGTATGACAGCAAGCTATGCAAAGATATGGAAAAACTAAATTTCAGCATCAATAAGGTTTGTGTTTGGCCTTCCGAGCAATACCCTCCATTACACACCTTTGTTTGGAATTCGGCCTTCTTAATCCGACAACAACTATAGATCTTCAGTTAAATACTGTGAAAGACTAAAAACCACACTGTGGAACACATTGAATTTTTTTTTTTCTGGAATGAGCTAAGTGAATTCCGCACATAAAGCACATCAATAATGTCATTCCTGCTCTGGATAGAATTCTTGAAAATAGATCTTTAACTAAGGTCTGGAACAATAAATTGATTCCATCCAAGCATGTCGTTAGACAGGGATGCTACAACTGAAATATCATTTTAGAAAAAATAAAAACATGATTTTTAGAGCTTAATGTAAATATCTCAGCTTTCTTAAATCTATCTCAGTACCACAGTTAGAATGACAGAGTGCATCTCAGCACGGTGATATTCCCCTGGGGATGAATTTTACACTTTCCAAATCCCGTAAGTAAAACAATTTGGAAAGAATATTGAGGAATAGGTAAAGTTATGAAAATGTAATTTACTATTGCCTACACGATCCCTATGGGGTCCTCAGTTTCATTTTACTTCAAGTTTAAAGCAGCCAGTCAGTTAGAAGTATATAAGCTTCAGATTAGATTTTTCTTAGTTCCACTGAAATTCAGGCTTTCTAGCAATAAGCTGCAAACGAAACAGAATGCTCATGCTGCAGAGGATGTGTGCTGAGTATGTGGCTATCACCTTGAGTCAATCGGGCATGTCATTTCCACACGCCCTTACCTAATTATATGCGCAAGAGATTGCGAAGGCCATGTTTTGAAAGATTTGAAGTCCGTGCAGTTGCTGAAGTAATTACAGCATGTCTGCAAGGTTTAGACCCTCAGTTGAAATGTTGGTTAGTAAAATGTATAGTTGCCAAACATAGAACTATTGAAAAGAAAGGGGAATCTTCATATCACACTCTGTTAAACAGAAAAGTCAACAAAGTGTTTTCTCTTCCCTGAAGAAATATGGTGATTTGTATTTTAACTTTCAGATAAACACTCGACTTTTTATTATCTTTTTATTGATTATCAAGGTACAGATTGCTCTTTTAGATAATTTTATTTCTATTGTGTGCATTTTTTCTAAAAGTATTTATTAGACGATGAACTGGTTTTTAGCACTACTACAAAGAAAACCTTGTTTTAATGGCTTTAACAGGAGGTTTGCTATCTGTTTGCTTCTTTTCTTTTAGACTAGTTTTGTGACCGTTTTAATTAACCATACAGTAAAGAATTTGTTAACACTATGTTTGATGGTTTGTGTGCTGTAGCCAACTTCTTCTGGAACCATTCCACATTTGCCACTGGCAGTGAAGATTAAATGCTGCCAGAGGTCCATCATCCCTAACTTTCATTCTTGGGGGCACATCTCTCGAGGATATCTGGAAGAGTTGCTCAAGCATTCTGCAGAAGACAAGAAATTGATGCTTCTTGGAAACAGCTACCAAGATATCAATCTTTTTTTTGGTTCCTCACACTCAGCAACCACAACAGCATCTTTCACAGGAGAAGATATAGCCATTTCGTGGGCAGGGCCAGTGGTTGAGGGCCACTTAATTTGACAAATTCCATCCCTCCCCATCTACTATGCCTCAAAAGATGCTTGCCGATCAGTGACACTCACCTCCAGTATCAGTGGGCACTGAAAGTATTGTCAACAGAACATCGGCTTGAATTTTGATGTCTTACACCAGCTTTTTGGCTACTATCCTCTCCCAGCAAGAACATCCAGAAGGGATGGCATTGCCACCAGTACCTTCAAGACGATGAAGTACAGGCATCTATGTAATTCGATTTGTGGTAAGGAAGCCATCCGGAGAGCTTTGGCCTATTCAGGACTTGAAGGGAGTGAAGTAGTTAGTCTCAACAGTATCTTTCAAGATGGTGTCTCTCCAACCTGGCATTCCCCTGACAGCACCCAGTGACTTCTTAACCACCCTGAATGTACTGGATCCTTATTTTCATGCCTCTATAAATATTTCTTCACAAAGAGTATTCAATGGGGAACCATTAGCAGTACACAGCTCTGTCTTTTAGCTAGTCCTCTGTTCTGCAAATATTTCTAAAGGTATTGGCACCAGTAGTGTTTTTTTTTTTCTTCTGGTACAAGGTATTCACCTGATTCTGCACGTAGATGGTTAGTAAATGTGTGTTCTTTGTTTTATAAAGGCCCAGGAAGACACAGTGTTGGTGTGCAGAACAGTCCAGAAGTTTGGCTTTCTCCTGAATCTGGGGAGATCGCATCTCATTCCTGTTCACAATCATCCCTTCTTTGAGGCTCGTTTTTGCACCTACTTGGAAAAGGTTTTTCAGCCATTTTTTCAATCTCCTGTGGAGGCATTTTTGACAATGGAGTTTGTGACTGCAGAGGGAGTTTAAGAGCATGTGTGAGTCACAGCAGCTGTAATGCCCTTGGAGTTACACCTATGAAACATTGATTGCCTCTTTGGGAGTCTGCCAATTATAACTTGTGTCATCTTACCTTCAACAGGAGATGGCATTTTGATTAATGGATTCCCGCTTGCTCAGAAGAGTATCTCTGACTCTGCTTCTTCTCCCTATTGTGATTATCCAGTTAATACCATGGAATGGAAGTATTCTGAGAGTCCATATAGGTGCAAAGTAATTTTTCCTAGTAGATGCTCAAATAGACAGGAATGGTCAACTGTTTCACTAGCACTTAGTCTTTGCTAGTCAGTGCTAATTCACACTGATAATTAAATAGCAAAGACCAACATCAACTGACGAGGGGACAGGGTACATGGTCAGTTTACGTGGTGGTGTTATGTCTTGCTTTGCTCAGAGGTTTATAGTTATTCATTCTCTGTTACCGTCGTGTGATCTGCTATTGGTCCTGGAGAATTTCCGTGGGATACCTTTAGATCCCTTTGTTAAAGTGGTCTTGCCTTGTTTGATAGCTAAAGCATGTTCTCATTAGTCATCACATCAACTCTTTGTTGGAGATAGTGGCCTTAGTGATGAAAGCCCCTTACCTCAAGATCTTGCCTGACTGGGTTATTTGAGACCTGCACAAGGATGTTTACCTAAAGTCAGTTCCAGTTTTCATTTAGTTTAGGAAATCGTACTTTGAGGTTTCTTACTCAAACTTCGAGGCAAAGGCTTCAGACACATTAGGTGTGTGACCTACCTTAACCATTTACTTACAATAGTCCGAATCGAAAATCGTTTAGTTCCTGTTATCTCTTGTTGGTTGGATTTGCGACGGGGGGAAGGGTTGGTAGTTTTCCACAGTGACTCTTAGCTGATGGAGCAACTTTGCCATTGTCATTTCATATGATTCCATGGGTCAGAAAGTGCCGGCTGCATTATGAGGCATTCTATGAAGACGCTGGCTAAATCGTCGGTTTAAGCTCAGAGGGCTCCTGTGAGATTCACACACCCCTAAACAGTGGCAACACTTGACTAGATGCCAGATATGTGTATGTGTTCTTGGGGAACCTTGGAACTGAAATTCTAGAATATTTTTTACATGTTTTTCTTCCTGTCTGTCTAAATCCATATGACACATTTCTGATTAATCTGAGGAGAATGTCTACCAAATTTTTTATCCCATCAATTCTTATGCGTGAAGGCACTTTATAAAGGCAATTTCCATTTCCCCTCCTCTTTCTCATTCAGTAGCCTGTTTGTTGAATTGTGTATTGCGTGAGTTGTTTTTGTTATAATGTCAAAAACACATTTCAGCACCACAGTCATTCTACATGAACATCTTGCAGCACTCCGCACTTGTAAGCAAGCAGTACACCCAGCACATTTCACAAACATTTCTCGAAATCTAAATATTTGCTTTTTTCACATACCAATTGATTGTCAATTTGCTAATATGCTGTATAGTGCGAAATGTAAAATTTATACAGCATAATATGTCTTGTTTGGCTTGGACTTAATGTATTTAATTATGTTTCTTGTCAACATTATCAGTTGGTATTTCAAACAGGTTCATAATTGTCCTCCGGGATGCATCCGTTGTGGCTAGCACAGCAAGCTTGCCTATGGTTTCTTGTACCATGATTAGCAATGCTTGATTGAGTGATGATGGCAGGGCGTCTGCTTAACTCTGTGAAATTAGTGTTTTTATTCATTGCATGCTGGGAAAAATCGAATATTTGATGCTTCGTTTTGCATAAAGAACCCCTTTTATCACAGCAGAGCCTAGATTTGAAAATGCATGTGTTTATAACACCAGACCATCTGGTAGTGACTACATATCCATGCTGAGCTTTAATAGGGAATCTTACAAATGAAAAGCGTGTTCTAACCAGATAAATAGCTCAGTTGGCTAATGCATCCGCTATAAAGAGCTACGTGTAGGTCGATGAAATAAATATGATTGGGTTTGGTAATAATTAGCGCTAATATGCCCAGACCACTTCCGTGGAGAAAAATTATCTTTTAACTGCTAAGTGTTTGCATATAAGTAGTCCCTGATGCATTTTGAACGAAGAATAAAATCTTGCTGCAAGTTGTATATGTTATCGTAACTCGCAATGGTCCAATATTTAGCATGTATCTCACTGATTTATTCTAGCCATGAAATGATCATACAAAAAATGTGCATTTTAGGCCGAATTCTCTTGTGCGTGGAAACAAACAGTGCACAGATAAAGCAATAGCCACACAGCAAATAAACAACAACAGTTGGAGAGCCCCACAGTGTAGTGAGGCGATATTCAACCACCTGAAAATAATTGTAAAATATTTGAAGCATCACTTTTTTGAAGTACATACAATTTGAAGCCCATAGTTATGATTTCCTTAGAGAATGTTGCAAAATCAACGCCATAAAATATGCGTGTGACATTTCCCATACATAGGCACATTCAACTACGGCGTGATGTCACCCGCATACACTGAGGCAGCGCGGAAACCCCAGGAAGTGATGCACTTCTTCCTTCTTATGGGGAGGACAGCACCAATCCGGCTATGCTTGAGGATGGGAGCAAAAGCTATGGGCACACCACCGGTGCTTCCTCTTGAGGTTGTAAATGCTTCTGCCAATGTCTCATTGATTGAGTGTGTGAAACGTAATTTTTTTGCATTGAATGATTTGTGCCTGCACATACATTTGCCTTTATACAGAGTGTGACAACGATGACAATAGGGCCTTGTTCGTTATGGGGCCTAAGAACCTTAGGGTTGGGTAAGCTGATCCTCTACACTCATACAATGTCTCAACTAACAATGATTAGTGTGTCTGTGTTTATTATGTCCCCGTTGCATCTTCACAAGTGTGTTGAAGCATCTGTTTGTTGTGTTCGCATGTGGTAATGAGCGTTTCTCACAGATTAAAAAGTGTCCTGACCACTGTTTGTTTAGGATGTCTCTAAAAAGATCTTATATTATTTTTATACAGGTCCAAAGAGACTTCTAAGTATGATGATCAGTGCAACCATACTCTTAGCTACTTAAATGTGTTCTCTACGTCTTTTGTGTGTTTGTCTATAAAGGCTTTGCCCTACCACAAACACTTTCATAATATTACCTCATATTATAATGTAAAATCAGTTCAGAAATACATAAGAGAGCCTGACTTAGATTACGGTACACTGGCAATAATTTGGTGAAAAGGCAGAAACTTCTCGACTATTTCTCAAATAAGGACCTCTGGGATTATAATTTTCGGCAAATCTATTTTTGTTTTTAACTATAACATGTGTAGTGAAAATTAAAAGAACAATTGTGATGTGCCTTTAATTGTTATGTACCTAATGTATCTTTGGGCACATCACAGTGAGCGTGCAACTAGGCAACAAGGGAAGTTGGGAGAGAATGCGGTGAGAAGGACAGAGGAAGCAACCTTCGTCGTGGTGGATGTATTATTTAATCTTAAACCACAATAAAGTTTGTGAATTTACATCAGCCTTGAACTCAACTTAACAAATGGCGACAAATGGCTAATATACAGGAGACTGGCTGCATTCGGCAACGATATCCCACGCTTACATGGACTATCTCATTACCAAACCGGTGAGTTTCATATTAAATTGCTACAACCCTCGATGGAAGAATATTTTACTTCGCTGCTGATCATTTTCAGACTTCGTTTTTAAATATCGTCTACACGATGTTTGCATTTTGGACTTGACAGGTGTGGCACATGCAAACTCTTCATTTTATTAGGCCACACGCTGCGTATGAGCTGGCAACAATGGATCTATGCACGCGCGTAGCGCGCGCCTACCTGCAATCAAAAGATGCACACGCGTAGTGCGTGTTTACCAGTGTTATAAACTGAAATATACTGTCAAAGTCAAAAGTATATCTACAAGTATGTGCAATGTGTTGTTTGTGAGACTTGCTGACTATTCTGCGTTGCTGTCGACTATTTCCACTGCCATCCTTGAGGGAATAGAAACAAATAAAGGACTAGATCACAAATATTCATAGAAAGATGACTGGAAGCTGTTTGACACAGCACTACTTAATCTTAAGGAAAACAGGAAAATAAAATGTATTATAACAAAGAGAAAACAACTTATCACAGCCACCACAACAAAACAAAATTAACAAAATAAAACTTTACACTTAGATTATCATTTTGTACTTACCTTACCTTTATACAAAATAAAGAATGGCAGCAGGAAGTATGTTGCCACCTCCACAATTCCTGTCTGATGCAGGGTAACCTACACTACCTTGGAAGAGATGGAGGAAAATGCTGGGCTCATACTTAATAGCAATAGGAGGTGAGAAATTTTCTCCAGCAAGGAAACAAGGTGTACTCCTACATCATTTGGGAATTAAAGGTCGTAACATTTATGAAAGTCTTGATGAAATTACCATAGGCACGGCAGAAGGGGAACCACAAGATATTTTTGAAATGTCTATGCTAATGTTAGAAAGACATTTTGGACCAAAAATAAATGTAGTTATGGAAAGACACATATTCTTCTCAAGAATTCAAGGGAAGACAGAGAAAGTGGGAAATTACATAGCGTCACTTGAGTTTGGCATGTACATGCGTTTTTGGGGATCTCACCGACTCATTGATTAGAGACCAGTTAGTATGTTGCACCAATAATCCATGACTGCAAGACAAATTGTTGAAAAAGAATCCAACCTTGAAAGAGGCACTGGACATTGTGGAAGGAATGGAACACACAACAGGTTGAGTTCGGGAGATGCGAGAAAAACCTATTAGTACAAATGTATCTCAAGTGAACACAAGTGGGGAGGATGATTATGATTTGTTTAACCAGGTGGAGATGCTTGGTGTCAAGAGTACACAGAACAAGGAGAAACTTAAAGGAAGGATAACAAAAGACAATTTAAAAACTATATGCTACAGATGTGGTAATCCAAATCATTTGTTGAATAGTCCCACCTGTTTTCCAAAAAGTTTAACTTGCAAGGGCTGTGGGGAAAAAAAGAACACATCATAAAGGTGTGCAGGAGCAGTAAAGTGAATAATATTGAACTACCAGGTATACATCAACATACTGTATTATGCATATCACAGGATTCAACCAATGAAATCCACAAGGATAATGTGGATGTTGGTCGGGTGAAGATGCTGGAATGTCAACTCACTATTGATAACAAGGAGGTCACAGTTTTGGTGGACTCAGGATCACTGTATACCTTGGTTGAAGATAAGAATTGGGAGCGCATGTTTGGAAAACTAGGCATACAACTGAAGGAACCAGATATCAATCCTGGGGGGTACAGGGGAATCAAAATTGATCTCATTGGCTATATCGTATTGACAATTTATTTCAAAGGATGAGAAACAGTGGGAAAGGTCTATGTAGCCAGAAGAGGTGACAACTTGTTGGGTTGGCGCACCTAAAGGATTTGGGTATTACATTGAATCCCAATGCCACGGATCAAGTGATGTTAGTAGAAAGTGTAAGTGATGGTGAGGATGTAATCAAGGAGTTCCCAGATGCGTTTACAGATAGAATAGGAGTTCTCAAGAATTTTGAACATAAAAGAATTGTCAAGAGTGGCACTACGCCTGTTGTTCACAAAGTAAGGAAGATGCCGAATCTTATGCTAAATCTTTTGGAACAGGAACTAGACAAAATGAAGGAAATGGATGTCATTGAGGAAATTGAGTCTTTGGAATGGTTGGCCACATTGGTGTTAGTGCCTAAAGATAATGGCACTAAGATCAGAATGTGTGTTGACTTGAGGGATTTGAACCAACGCATATGGGTGGATCGCCAACCTCTACCCAACATAGCAGAAACATTGTCCATGCTTAAGGGTGCGAAAATATTTAGCGTGATGGACCTATCAGCAGCTTCCCATCAAGTAATGTTTCATGAAGACTACCAGCATTTGACGTAGTTTGTAACACCATTGGGGGCATTCCTGTTCAAGAGGTTGCCGTTTGAATTAGCGTCAGCAGCAGCCTGTTTCCAGAGACTGATGAAGAAAGTTTTGAAAGGGGTTCAAAATGTGTTATTTTTTCAGGATGACATCCTCATTTATGGTGACAATGTTGCAGCTCATGACTTTACTTTAAAGGAAGTTTTGATGAGGCTGAGAGATAATGGACTTACAGTAAAAAGAGAGAAATGTCAATTTCAGGGTTAACACTGTGACATATTTGGGTATGTCATTTCTGGTGAGGGTATCAAACACAAGATGAGTCTGACTGAATCTATTGTCAAAGCACCTGCCCCAGTGGTCAAAGATGGTGTTCGATCCTTTTTAGGATTGGCAGAATATTATTCTAAGTTTGTTCAAAGTTTTGCGAGTATGGTTGCACCGTTGAGGATGTTGCTCAAGAAAGGGAGCAAGTTTGCCTGGTCTGACGAGTGTGAGGAAGCATTTGTGAACGTTAAATATGTGATAGGCAATATGCCAAATTTGAACCATTTTGATGTAGCCAGGAAGACCATTCTTACCACTGATGCTAGTCTCAAGGGATTAGGTGCAGTTTTGAGCCAAGTGGATAACGGGGAAGAAAAGGTGCTAGCTTTTGCCTTTCGTTTTCTGAATGGAGCAGAAGGTAAATATTCTGTCGTTGTGCCGGAGGCACTTACTTGTGTATGAGCTATCCATCATTTCAAGTTTTTTTTTTGTGGGGTTTATCTTTTACTTTGAGATCTGATCATAAGCCGTTGGTACACATTTTCACTTGTAAGGGGTCAGATAGGGCTACTCCTAGAATTAAGAAGTGGCTGAAGAATGTGTTGGAGTTCAACTTCAAAACTGAGTATTTACCTGGGATGAGAAATGCCACTGCGGACTGTTTGTCCAGGTTGCCTGTTGAAAGAGATGATGCCATGGAACAGAGTACTTCTGTGATGTGGGTGATGGAGTCAGATTTATTTCAGGATGAGTGGAGTCTGGAGAGTGAGAGAGACACTGTCTTAGCAGAAATTAAAGGCATTATAGTAAGTGGATGGTCTGAATAAAAATATTTTAATGTGGAGGTACAAAAATTCTGGGGAGTGAGAAATGAGTTAAGTATCTTAGATGATCAAGTTTTCAAAGGAGATTGTGTGATTCCACCAGAAGGATTAAGGGATAAAATAATGAATCTTGCTCATGGAGGGCATTTAGGAAGGAACCTTACTAAAGCCAGGATACGTGAAAAGTATTGGTGTCCTGGGCTTGATAAAGAAGCAGCGAATTTGGTAAGGGATTGGTAGTTATGTTCCAACAGTGACAAAACTAAAGTGGTAAGAACAGTACCTTTATCTCCTGTAGAGATACCTGATGAACCTTGGTTCAAATTAGGGCTGGAAATTGTAGGACCTTTCAATTTATTGAAGCCCGATGAGAGGTATGTAATAGTCCTTGTGGATTAGAAGTCTAAATGGGTTTCCACTTGTTGTGTTGGTTCAGTCACCACAAGGGCTGTGATAGAATTTCTGAAGGATATATTTGTTTCAGAAGGGATTCCCAAAATAATAGTTACTGACAATGGGGTTCAATTTGTTTCTGATGAAATGAGAACATTTCTGGAGGATCTGGCAATTGAACATCAGCGCAGAGTACTTTATGCTACGCAAGCGAATGGGCTGGTAGACAAGATGAATGAGCTTGTAAGGGATTGTGCTCAGCTAGCCATTAATGAAGAAGAGTGTTCAAAAGCATTTTGAGGGATAAGCTGTGGGGTCATTGCACTACTCCAAACGCTTTGACTAACAGATCTCTGTTTCAATGTTTGAGAGGATGTATACCGGGATCCAAGTGTAGTGATATTTGTGTGTTGACCACTGATTTTGTGTTGCACCTCTTTGCACTTGGCTTAACTGGCCATTGTCACTTTAGTGGTCACTAATTATAGACTCCATTTTTTTATTCAGCCTAGACTCCATTTTGTGTTCAGCTTAGCTTTACTGCCATGTTAGAGGTGTGAGTATTTTTCCGGACAAACATGTTATGCAATGTGTTTCTTATTGCTGCGTGTTTTCTTTCTCACCGAAGAGCTAGGACACATTATTACCTAGAACTAGTACATTATATGGAGGAGTTAGGCAGTCAGCAAGATAAGAATGTACCAGCCTGATGTTTATAGGACAAGCAGGGAACGGTTTGACTTTGGGAGGGACGCCTTGGGATTGTGGCCAATTCTCAATGTGTTTCTTTCAAAGCTTACCTAAACTAGCCAGCATTTTGGAATATTTCTTTTTTATGGGAGGGGTTTTTCTAGAAATCCCTTTGTCCAGTTCTTTAAGATATAAAAAGATGGCCCTGCTAAGTGGAGTTGAATTCTGAGATCTCAGTCAGGATTAGACGTCAAATGCCTGACACCTGTCCCGTGAGAGTGGAGATCTCTTTCTTGCAGTTGAACGGGGTCATCTTCTTGCTGGCATGAGCAAGATGAAGCATCTGACAGGCCCTACGGTGATGAATTTTTATTAATTATTTGCTTTGCATGGTTTATGAATATATATCTATATATCAATATAAGTGTTTGTATCCTTGCATGTATATATTTGCTGTTCATATATTGAAGATTCTTTACACATGGTCTTACGTTGTTGTTGCACATTTTGAAAGTACACTTTTTACTAGTCAAACCTTCCTTCACGAACCTTGCAAAAAGCTATAATAAATGTCTTCTTCAGATTAAGAAGTTCATTCCTGAGAATCTCTTCGGCTCCTTTCAGTGTGTATATCTTGGCTCAGTCAAAAATAAAGCAAAACACCAAGTTGTGTCCAAAATGGTTAGGATGTCATGGTAAGAATGTGAATATGGATGAATGTAGAGTTGTTATTCATCAGCAGAAGCACAAAGAGCAATTTGATAATAAACTTGGTGCAGTGGCCAGGATCTGGAGATTAGGAGACTTGGTGTTGGTGAAGAAACCAAGGTGGTCATCTAAAGGGGAGTCCAGGTTCATGGGACCATTTCGTATCAAAGGGTTAAAGAAAAATGTTGTAAATTTGGAAAATGGAGAGGTTTGGAGCATATCTAGACTGGCTAGGTGTAATTGGAATACCAGAGTGATGGAAGCCAATCAACCTGTTGGGGAGCTGGAAGGGGAATAGATCAAGGTCATAAAATCACTACTGCATGAAAGGAAGTTTGCATGAAAAAGAAGCCAGAGTGTCTTAAGGACTATGTGTGTGAGTAAGGGTGGTACTGTACTTCTATATTTATTGGAAGTTTGCATGAAAAGGAAGCCAGAATATCTTAAGAACTATGTGTGTGAGTAAGGGTGGTACTGTACTTTTATATTTTATGCAGGATTTAAAGTTGGTGTACATAAGGTTTTGTGTTTAATATGTTTTTGGGGAATGTTATTGTAACCGGGCGATCACCGCCACGGTTAAGAGCCACACCCCTTAGCCGGCTGAAAAGTGCCCCAGGAGTACCGTCTGGGGAACCGCACACCCGGAAGTGCTTCCCGACCCGGATATCTGGGTTAAAGATGCGGAAAGAGTAGAAGACGGGGAGCCGGAGAGGAGAGGCTCGCTCGAGCCGGAGGACGGAAAAGGGACGGAGCCGGAGGACGGAGCCGGAGGAAAGAAAAGGAGCAGATCCGAAGGAGAAAGACCGCGAGGAATCGGAAGAAAGACTAGGGAATCGAGCCACCCTGGAAAACCTTGAAGGAAACCTAGAGACGCCCACGGAGACCGACGGGAGACACGACCGGTGCCGCCACGTCCCTGGATGGGCGTGGCTAGCACAGGTACGATCGTGCCTCCAGGTAAATTTCTTACCCAGGTGGATTCGGGGCGGGAGCGAGAGGGGGAACGCAGGAGAGGGATCGGGAAGAAGGGATTGGAAAAAGGAACGTTTAACCGAGTGCATACTTACCTTTTAATTTCATGAGGTGCGAGCTGTGAAAATATCCACTCTACAACAAAAGAAAGAGAATTGCCCTATATTGGAGATTAAGCTCACTGGGGCAATTGCGGTACACCTAAAAGCCTGACCCTCTCACATCCCTGCACCACCCCTACCCTCGCACACCCGCCTACTAACCCTTATATGATAAATAGTCCCCAAAGACCGACACTCACCTGTTCTTTTCATTTTCTTTGGGGACCGGCCACCACTATCCTGGGACGGAGAGGTCCAGTATCACCCTGAAGGACACCATATCTTGATCACAACACCCAGACGAGGAAGACCTGAAAGAAGAAGAAAATATAATATTCCCTGTGGCAAAGATCAAGGAAAACCCCAGGACATTACCTAAGGAGACAAACAGTATCTAAACAAAGTTATATCTATACGTTAACTTTTATCAAAAAGCAAATAAAGAGCACGTACGAACAGCCCCTGGTGTATTAGGAGTCATTTATAACCATAGCCCCAAGTCATAATGGGAACCCCCTACAGTGGTGTCAGAAGTGGGACTACGCCTGTTGTTCACAAAGTAAGGAAGATGCCGAATCTTATGCTAAATCTTTTGGAACAGGAACTAGACAAAATGAAGGAAATGGATGTCATTGAGGAAATTGAGTCTTTGGAATGGTTGGCCACATTGGTGTTAGTGCCTAAAGATAATGGCACTAAGATCAGAATGTGTGTTGACTTGAGGGATTTGAACCAACGCATATGGGTGGATCGCCAACCTCTACCCAACATAGCAGAAACATTGTCCATGCTTAAGGGTGCGAAAATATTTAGCGTGATGGACCTATCAGCAGCTTCCCATCAAGTAATGTTTCATGAAGACTACCAGCATTTGACGTAGTTTGTAACACCATTGGGGGCATTCCTGTTCAAGAGGTTGCCGTTTGAATTAGCGTCAGCAGCAGCCTGTTTCCAGAGACTGATGAAGAAAGTTTTGAAAGGGGTTCAAAATGTGTTATTTTTTCAGGATGACATCCTCATTTATGGTGACAATGTTGCAGCTCATGACTTTACTTTAAAGGAAGTTTTGATGAGGCTGAGAGATAATGGACTTACAGTAAAAAGAGAGAAATGTCAATTTCAGGGTTAACACTGTGACATATTTGGGTATGTCATTTCTGGTGAGGGTATCAAACACAAGATGAGTCTGACTGAATCTATTGTCAAAGCACCTGCCCCAGTGGTCAAAGATGGTGTTCGATCCTTTTTAGGATTGGCAGAATATTATTCTAAGTTTGTTCAAAGTTTTGCGAGTATGGTTGCACCGTTGAGGATGTTGCTCAAGAAAGGGAGCAAGTTTGCCTGGTCTGACGAGTGTGAGGAAGCATTTGTGAACGTTAAATATGTGATAGGCAATATGCCAAATTTGAACCATTTTGATGTAGCCAGGAAGACCATTCTTACCACTGATGCTAGTCTCAAGGGATTAGGTGCAGTTTTGAGCCAAGTGGATAACGGGGAAGAAAAGGTGCTAGCTTTTGCCTTTCGTTTTCTGAATGGAGCAGAAGGTAAATATTCTGTCGTTGTGCCGGAGGCACTTACTTGTGTATGAGCTATCCATCATTTCAAGTTTTTTTTTTGTGGGGTTTATCTTTTACTTTGAGATCTGATCATAAGCCGTTGGTACACATTTTCACTTGTAAGGGGTCAGATAGGGCTACTCCTAGAATTAAGAAGTGGCTGAAGAATGTGTTGGAGTTCAACTTCAAAACTGAGTATTTACCTGGGATGAGAAATGCCACTGCGGACTGTTTGTCCAGGTTGCCTGTTGAAAGAGATGATGCCATGGAACAGAGTACTTCTGTGATGTGGGTGATGGAGTCAGATTTATTTCAGGATGAGTGGAGTCTGGAGAGTGAGAGAGACACTGTCTTAGCAGAAATTAAAGGCATTATAGTAAGTGGATGGTCTGAATAAAAATATTTTAATGTGGAGGTACAAAAATTCTGGGGAGTGAGAAATGAGTTAAGTATCTTAGATGATCAAGTTTTCAAAGGAGATTGTGTGATTCCACCAGAAGGATTAAGGGATAAAATAATGAATCTTGCTCATGGAGGGCATTTAGGAAGGAACCTTACTAAAGCCAGGATACGTGAAAAGTATTGGTGTCCTGGGCTTGATAAAGAAGCAGCGAATTTGGTAAGGGATTGGTAGTTATGTTCCAACAGTGACAAAACTAAAGTGGTAAGAACAGTACCTTTATCTCCTGTAGAGATACCTGATGAACCTTGGTTCAAATTAGGGCTGGAAATTGTAGGACCTTTCAATTTATTGAAGCCCGATGAGAGGTATGTAATAGTCCTTGTGGATTAGAAGTCTAAATGGGTTTCCACTTGTTGTGTTGGTTCAGTCACCACAAGGGCTGTGATAGAATTTCTGAAGGATATATTTGTTTCAGAAGGGATTCCCAAAATAATAGTTACTGACAATGGGGTTCAATTTGTTTCTGATGAAATGAGAACATTTCTGGAGGATCTGGCAATTGAACATCAGCGCAGAGTACTTTATGCTACGCAAGCGAATGGGCTGGTAGACAAGATGAATGAGCTTGTAAGGGATTGTGCTCAGCTAGCCATTAATGAAGAAGAGTGTTCAAAAGCATTTTGAGGGATAAGCTGTGGGGTCATTGCACTACTCCAAACGCTTTGACTAACAGATCTCTGTTTCAATGTTTGAGAGGATGTATACCGGGATCCAAGTGTAGTGATATTTGTGTGTTGACCACTGATTTTGTGTTGCACCTCTTTGCACTTGGCTTAACTGGCCATTGTCACTTTAGTGGTCACTAATTATAGACTCCATTTTTTTATTCAGCCTAGACTCCATTTTGTGTTCAGCTTAGCTTTACTGCCATGTTAGAGGTGTGAGTATTTTTCCGGACAAACATGTTATGCAATGTGTTTCTTATTGCTGCGTGTTTTCTTTCTCACCGAAGAGCTAGGACACATTATTACCTAGAACTAGTACATTATATGGAGGAGTTAGGCAGTCAGCAAGATAAGAATGTACCAGCCTGATGTTTATAGGACAAGCAGGGAACGGTTTGACTTTGGGAGGGACGCCTTGGGATTGTGGCCAATTCTCAATGTGTTTCTTTCAAAGCTTACCTAAACTAGCCAGCATTTTGGAATATTTCTTTTTTATGGGAGGGGTTTTTCTAGAAATCCCTTTGTCCAGTTCTTTAAGATATAAAAAGATGGCCCTGCTAAGTGGAGTTGAATTCTGAGATCTCAGTCAGGATTAGACGTCAAATGCCTGACACCTGTCCCGTGAGAGTGGAGATCTCTTTCTTGCAGTTGAACGGGGTCATCTTCTTGCTGGCATGAGCAAGATGAAGCATCTGACAGGCCCTACGGTGATGAATTTTTATTAATTATTTGCTTTGCATGGTTTATGAATATATATCTATATATCAATATAAGTGTTTGTATCCTTGCATGTATATATTTGCTGTTCATATATTGAAGATTCTTTACACATGGTCTTACGTTGTTGTTGCACATTTTGAAAGTACACTTTTTACTAGTCAAACCTTCCTTCACGAACCTTGCAAAAAGCTATAATAAATGTCTTCTTCAGATTAAGAAGTTCATTCCTGAGAATCTCTTCGGCTCCTTTCAGTGTGTATATCTTGGCTCAGTCAAAAATAAAGCAAAACACCAAGTTGTGTCCAAAATGGTTAGGATGTCATGGTAAGAATGTGAATATGGATGAATGTAGAGTTGTTATTCATCAGCAGAAGCACAAAGAGCAATTTGATAATAAACTTGGTGCAGTGGCCAGGATCTGGAGATTAGGAGACTTGGTGTTGGTGAAGAAACCAAGGTGGTCATCTAAAGGGGAGTCCAGGTTCATGGGACCATTTCGTATCAAAGGGTTAAAGAAAAATGTTGTAAATTTGGAAAATGGAGAGGTTTGGAGCATATCTAGACTGGCTAGGTGTAATTGGAATACCAGAGTGATGGAAGCCAATCAACCTGTTGGGGAGCTGGAAGGGGAATAGATCAAGGTCATAAAATCACTACTGCATGAAAGGAAGTTTGCATGAAAAAGAAGCCAGAGTGTCTTAAGGACTATGTGTGTGAGTAAGGGTGGTACTGTACTTCTATATTTATTGGAAGTTTGCATGAAAAGGAAGCCAGAATATCTTAAGAACTATGTGTGTGAGTAAGGGTGGTACTGTACTTTTATATTTTATGCAGGATTTAAAGTTGGTGTACATAAGGTTTTGTGTTTAATATGTTTTTGGGGAATGTTATTGTAACCGGGCGATCACCGCCACGGTTAAGAGCCACACCCCTTAGCCGGCTGAAAAGTGCCCCAGGAGTACCGTCTGGGGAACCGCACACCCGGAAGTGCTTCCCGACCCGGATATCTGGGTTAAAGATGCGGAAAGAGTAGAAGACGGGGAGCCGGAGAGGAGAGGCTCGCTCGAGCCGGAGGACGGAAAAGGGACGGAGCCGGAGGACGGAGCCGGAGGAAAGAAAAGGAGCAGATCCGAAGGAGAAAGACCGCGAGGAATCGGAAGAAAGACTAGGGAATCGAGCCACCCTGGAAAACCTTGAAGGAAACCTAGAGACGCCCACGGAGACCGACGGGAGACACGACCGGTGCCGCCACGTCCCTGGATGGGCGTGGCTAGCACAGGTACGATCGTGCCTCCAGGTAAATTTCTTACCCAGGTGGATTCGGGGCGGGAGCGAGAGGGGGAACGCAGGAGAGGGATCGGGAAGAAGGGATTGGAAAAAGGAACGTTTAACCGAGTGCATACTTACCTTTTAATTTCATGAGGTGCGAGCTGTGAAAATATCCACTCTACAACAAAAGAAAGAGAATTGCCCTATATTGGAGATTAAGCTCACTGGGGCAATTGCGGTACACCTAAAAGCCTGACCCTCTCACATCCCTGCACCACCCCTACCCTCGCACACCCGCCTACTAACCCTTATATGATAAATAGTCCCCAAAGACCGACACTCACCTGTTCTTTTCATTTTCTTTGGGGACCGGCCACCACTATCCTGGGACGGAGAGGTCCAGTATCACCCTGAAGGACACCATATCTTGATCACAACACCCAGACGAGGAAGACCTGAAAGAAGAAGAAAATATAATATTCCCTGTGGCAAAGATCAAGGAAAACCCCAGGACATTACCTAAGGAGACAAACAGTATCTAAACAAAGTTATATCTATACGTTAACTTTTATCAAAAAGCAAATAAAGAGCACGTACGAACAGCCCCTGGTGTATTAGGAGTCATTTATAACCATAGCCCCAAGTCATAATGGGAACCCCCTACAGTGGTGTCAGAAGTGGGATTTTGAAAGACATCCCAAAATGGAGGGCACACCCACCGCAGCAGACATGATGCAACAATTAGCGGAGGGACAAAGACACCTCCACATAGTTTGGGAAGAGCAACAGAAAGAAGCTAAAACGGAACGGGAAGCCCGTCAAAGTGCTCTAAAAAGTCAGGCAACCATTATGGCCAACAATCAGTTGGTCCATGAGAACGCCTTAAAGACATTGACAGATACCATTGCTGCTACCAGGGTTCACCCCAACGTGCCTAGCTCAGTGTTACAAAGATACCAGGAAGGCGAAGACCCGGATGCCTTTTTTACAAACTTTGAAAGGGTCGCCACCTCAGCCACCTGGCCCCAGGATCGGTGGGGACAATACATAGCCCCTTAATAACGGGTACCCTCCAGGCGGTTTACCAGGCTGTGAACCCTGGAGGTACAACACCCTATCAGGATATCAAGAAAAGCATATTAGAACGGGTAGGATTCAACACAGAACACTACCGACTTCGATTCAGGAAGGCTAAATGGGGGCCTTCAGAGAATCCCAAGGCTTTGTATTTCCAGATAAAAGATCTGGGTCTAAAGTGGTTGGGATCCATAGGAACTAATCGAGAGGACATTATAGAAGCCATATTATTGGAACAATACCTGGAAGCTCTACCCGTCTCCACCCGCAACTGGATTAAACAACATCCTAATCCAGATACTTCAACCACCATTGAGTTAGCGTGTGCCTATCATCGTTCCATGGAATTTAAAAACCCGCCCCATCGCGTGACCCCTACTCCATCCCGTCCGATCCTTGGTCCGTTCCCCTCCATGGGAAGAAAAGAACCCGAAGATACTGTAAAACCCCGGGTGGTGGAGAGGCCTTCCCTACAACAACCCCAATGTTATAGTTGCGGGGAGTGGGGCCATATCGCCCGTGTATGTCCCCACAAGATCGACAAACGTGAACCCATGAAGATAGGCATCACCCGACGGTGTGTATATCACATAGGAAATGAGGATAAGCAATACAAAAAAGAGTTGATGATCAACGGATGGAAAACCCTAGCGCTAATCGATTCTGGCTGTAGCCAGTCAGTCATTAGAGCCGATCTGATCAATAAAAACACCCTCACTCCAGGTATCGCAGTAGCTATCTTCTGTATTCACGGAGAGTCCAGGGAATATCCCATGACCTGGGTTTCGCTTACATGGGATGGAAAAGGATCCAAAGTCAGAATGGGAGTAGTGAACTGTCTAGTAGAAGAGGCTATAATTGGAACCGATTATATACACATTGCTGCTCTTTTAGACAGTACCTGAAAAACCGAAGAAAGCGATCGCTGGTGGAAAGAAGCCCCTTTTGCTACTGAATCAATACAGCCTACTACAACACGATATAAACCGAGCAAGAACAAGAAAAGGGAGACAAAAAGACTATGGGCCTGATTCTAACTTTGGAGGACGGTGTTAAACCGTCCCAAAAGTGGCGGATATACCACCTACCGTATTACGAGTTCCATAGGATATAATGGACTCGTAATACAGTAGGTGGTATATCCGCCACTTTTGGGACGGTTTAACACCGTCCTCCAAAGTTAGAATCAGGCCCTATATTCCTCTAAAGACATTGAACCGGCCAGGGTAATTACACGAGTCACCGCTTTCATAAGGCTTCCTCCTTTTCGCTCTTGTCAAAGGGAAGATCCCACCCTCCTTAATGCTTGGAGAGCCGCCTGACCTGTAAACCCTGGAGAAAAGGGACCCTCTTTTCCCATATATAAGAACCTGTTATATAGGATCAAAGACCCTGACAACCAAGAAAATAAACAATTGCTCATTCCCGAGCCTTATCGGCTCCAGGTTTTACATTTAGCCCATAGTCAGCCAGGAAGGGGCCACTACGGTAGGGAAAAAACCGAAGAGTATCTGTTAAGAAGATTTTACTGGCCAGGAGTGTTTTCGAAGATCCTGGGGTTTTGCCAACAATGCCCCAAATGTCAGTTTATCGATCCTGGACCTAGGAAAAGGGTTCCCTTACAACCATTACGTATCATCGACGTACCCTTTTTCCGAGTAGGGATGAACATAATAGGACCCCTCATACCTTCTTCAAAGGGTTATAGATATATACTAGTCTTGCTAGACTACGCCACCAGGTATCCCGAGGCCATTCCCCTAACCATTATTAATATAAAGAGCGTAGCCAACGCCATGATCGGTTTCTTTTCCTGAGAAGGTTTTCCTAAAGAAATACTAACTGACCAAGGAAGCCCAGTTTATGTCAAACTTAATGACACAGATCTGCCAGTTTCTAGGAATGAAACATCTAAGAACCGCGGTATAGCATCCACAAACCGACGGTCTAGTAGAAAGATACAACTGCACTCTAAAAACTCTTTAAAAAAAATCAGTATCTGATTCTGGTAAAGACTGGGATAAAAGATTACCCATAGTTCTCTATGCAATTAGGACACATGAACAAGCCTCTACCGGTCATAGTCCGTTTGAATTAGTCTTTGGGCGACAACCCCTAACACTACTAGATATGTCAGCTGAAATGTGGGAAGAGGAGGAAGGTGGAGAAAAATCCCTTTTAGAATATACCAGTGACTTAAAATCCCAAATCCAATCGGTATGGGAGGATGTAAGAGAAAACCTAGAGAAGGCCCAAAACAAACAAAAACGTTACTATGACCGGAACGCCCACATGCGTACCTTGAATAGGGGAGAAAAAGTTCTTGTCCTTTTACCCAGATCCGAAAATAAGCTACTAGCTAGGTGGCAAGGACCATATAAGGTTCTAGGAGCCATAACTCCGGTTACCTATTACATTGAGATGACAGAAAATCCCAAAAGAACTCAAATCTTTCACATAAGTCTCTTAAAGAAAAGGGAAGAACCTCCTGCTCCTACAAGAGCACAGGTAGCAGGGTGTCTAGTTAATACAGTAAAAGAACTAGACATCGGGTGGTGTCCTACTGATTTAAGCTCCAAATCGGAAGAACCTCAGAGGAATACACACCTCTCGCCCAGACAAATTATTCTCTATTCAACCAGGGATGACTACAATAGTACAACACAATATTAAAACACTACCAGGAAAGGTAATAGGTCTGCGACCATATCGCATACCAGAAGCACAGAAGATTTTTGTAGAGGAAGAAATAGAAAAAATGCTACGCATGGGAATTATAGAACCCTTTAATAGCCCTTGGTGCTCCCCAGTGGTATTAGTCCCCAAACCTGATGGGTCGGTCTGTTTCTGCATTGATTTTCGACAAGTCAACGCTATATCCCAATTTGAAACATATCCACTTTCCAGGGTAGATGAGCTAATAGAAAGACTAGGAAAGGCCAAATACATGTCTATTCTTGATCTTACAAAGGGCTACTGGCAAATCCCGTTCGAATCCGGTACGATCGTGCTGCCGGGTAAATTTCTTACCCAGGTGAATTCTGGTCGTGAGCGAGAGGGGAACGCTGGGGAGGGATCGGGAGGAAGGGATTGGAAAAAGGAACATTTAACCGAGTGCATACTTACCTTTAATTTCACGACTTAGGGAGTGGTGAAAATAACCACCCTACAACAAAAGAAAGAGAATTGCCCTGTATTGGAGATTAAGCTCACTGAGGAGATTGCGGTACACCTAAAACCCTGACCCACTCACATCCCTGCACCACCCCTACCCTCGCACACCCGCCTACTAACCTTTATATAATAGTCCCCAAAGACCCACACTCACCTGCTCTTTTCATTTTCTTTGGAGACCGGCCACCATTATCCTGGGACAGAGAGGTCCAGTATCACTCTGAAGGCCACCATATCTTGATCACGACACCCAGACGAGGAAGACCTGAAAGAAGAAGAAAATATAATATTCCCGGTGGCAAAGATCAAGGAAAACCGCAGGATATTACCTAAGGAGACAAACAGTATCTAAACAAAGTTATATCTATACGTTAACCTTTATCAAGAAGCAAATAAAGAGCACGTACGAACAGCCCCTGGTGTATTAGGAGTCATTTATAACCATAGCCTCAAGTCATAACGGGAACCCACTACAGTTATGATAAAAAAAAATGTTGTATATTTGTTTGGGGGAAAGATGTGCTGTGATGTTCCTTAAACTGTGATGTACCTAATGGAGCTTTGGGTACATCACAGTGAACGTGCAACAAGGGGAGTTGGTAGAGAATGCGGTGAGAAGGATAGAGGAAACAACCTTCGTTGTGGTGGCTGTATTATTTCATCGTAAACTACAATAAAGTTTGTCAGCCTCAAACTCAACTTAACAAATGTATTTTACCTAACCACAGGTTTTGTCAGTAATCAAGATTAGTCTACTTAATAAAGTTCTGATCCTTTCATCTGGAAAAAATAAATCTCCAAAAAGAGCCCCCAAGTGGAGCCCATTGGTGTTGCACGACCTGATGATGAAGCATTTAACCTAGGTGTGTGAGGGTCTGTTCATCCTGAAAAGGAGTAGGTGTGGGTGAAACTGATGGAGTTTGATTTTGTTGAACTCTTCAGAATTACATTAAAATTCTGCAGAATTCTGGGATGAAGAGGAGTGGCCATTTGGTGCTATTTTCCTAAAGCAAATACTCCCTCATGTCCAAAAATAGATTGGGAGGATGCATTTTGTGCTAAGAAACTAGAGCAGCTAAACACCACTCGGCACCCTTACGTACTCTGCAGTAATAACTGCAGAGTATGTAGGGGGCGCCGCCGCAAAGTGGTATGCAGTGGTTTCTAAACTTTAGAAACCCTGCAGTGCATGCCCCTTGGCACCATTACATACTCTGCAGTATTCACTGCAGGATATGTAAGGGAACCTAGGCATATACACTGCTGGGCTGTGCAGTGTTTTCTAAACTGGCCCAGAACAGGGAGCAGTCCCAGTGTTTAGAAAACACTGCAGATTAAAGCAGTCATGGCTCGCAGGAGGGAAAAGGGGCAGGGTGGCGTGGGACGGGTGCGGTGTACAACATTTCTTTTTAACTTACCTTATGTCCTGCACTGCTGTGTTCCTCCGTCGCAGGCTGCAGGCACAGGCTCCCAGCCTGCCCTGTGGCCAATCATGACACTGCTCAAAGCAGCATCAGGATTGGCTAGTAGCGCCCAGTCAGGGCACTCCCAGGCAGACTGGGAGCCTATGCAGGCTCTCTCCAGCTCTGCAACCATGTTGCTGGGCTGGAGAGAGCCCTGTGCGCATGTGTGTTTGGTCTGCTCCAGAGGGCCAGCCAAACATACTTGCACACTGAGGGGGAGTGTGCACTCCCCCGCCGTTGATGTCATGCCAGTGGCCCGCCCACTATTACAGAAACAACATAATAAACAGAGTTTATTATGTTGTTTCTATAAAGGTTTTGCAGCTCCTGCTGCTGGCGGGGGGAGGAGGGAGCTACGCTCCTCCGCGCTAGTGGAGGAGCTACCCCTGGATTCATGTTTAATCTTCAGTAGTTTTTAAACGTAGAGCGACTGCTTCCTCTTGTGGCCTTCTTTAGAAACCAGTGCAGAGCTACCCCCAGGCCCTTACATACTCTAACAATGCTCTGCAGTGTGTTGTTTAGAAACAAAACCAACTACTGCAGATTCTGTCAGTGGAGCAGCATAAGTGATCAGTAATTCCCTGTTATAAGTGTAATGCGGAATTACCAAATTTCTCCTATTCAGTAGGTGGAATAAAAAATTCTGCCTAGAACTAAAAAGGACCTGGAATCTGGATATGTATGGGAGGATTCCCTTAAACGTAAATATTGCACACAACATAGTTGAGTGCCTTTATTGGGGGAGACTGTGGGACAAACCATAAACAAAAAATCCACTTACTCCCGCTCTTTGAGTTGTAGAGCATTTCTGTATTGGGCTGTAAGATGTGTTTAGCACTTCAGTCTGTTATGTGATTGGTAAAACCTTTCATTTTTTCTTCCTGCTTCATCTGAGCAGATTCAGAGAGTCTAATTGGAAGCTGCAGGATGGAAAAATTAAAGACAGATGCTATAGACAATTTTGGTAAATGTTAGACTATGTGAAATTTTGTATTCTGATATATATATATATATATATATATATATATTAATCAAAAGAAAATAATAGTACTCGCACACTCAGGACTCAAGGAGAAAAAAAAACTTTTAATCACAACGCGTTTCGGCTGTCACAGCAGTCTTGGTCATGGAAAATTACCGTCAATCAGAATCAGTTAAATACCATCTGTTCATCAACATAGAAGTAAGGCAGGAAAAGAAAAACGATCCATCTATAAGTGTTGGAAAATGGGTTATTGGTAAGGGTAGGTAAGTACCTACACCTAGCAATAGGCCACTACCCTCCACTTAGGTCCAGTTAGGTCTCAGTAAATTAAACCCAGCTCAACCCTTGGTAGCTTGGCAACGAGCGACAAGGCTTAACTTAGGAGACAGAGTGTAAAGCATTCAAATATCACAAAACAGTAATTAAATAAAACACAGGAAACAGTTTAAAAATCCAAAACCAATTTGTAAAAATAGATTATATTTTTATCTTTAAAATGACACAAAAACGAATAAAATTGGATAAGGGGAACTGGAGATATGAATTTTTAAAGAATTATTGTTTTCTAGCGCCTAGAAACAACAAGCGCCAATCTGGTCATCTGGTCGCACCTCGACCGGGGCAAAGTCAAAGTTTAAGGCCGACCGCGATAGAGCCCGGCTCGGCTACAGCGCGCGGGAGGTCTCGGTCAAAAGTTTACCTTTGGACTTAGTCTCTTTTCTGAAGATTTTCTTCAGCGGGACAAACCTGCCAGTCCAATCCGACCTTCTGGAACTCTTCTCCGGATACGCGTCGCGAGAGTCCTCAGTGGAGATTTTTACCTTCGGACTTAGTTGTTTTTTCGAGGTGAAAATAATTCGACCGGGGCAAACCTGGATCTTGATCCGACGTCCTTGGAGCCCTCCTCGGATACGGTCCCGGTCAACTTTGTACGTTCAGACTGAGGGCCTGATTACAACTTTGGAGGAGGTGTTAATCCGTCCCAAATGTGACGGATATACCACCAGCCGTATTACGAGTTCCATAGGATATAATGGACTCGTAATACGGCTGGTGGTATATCCGTCACTTTTGGGACAGATTAACACCTTCCTCCTAAATTGTAATCAGGCCCTTAGTCTCTTTTTTGGAGATTTTCTTCACATGGACGAGCCTGCAAATCAGGCTGGGTCGTGGTTGAGGCAAGCCGGCTAGAGTTGCCGCGGTGGGTCGGTCCCTCTATGGAGCTTTTTTTCAAAAGTTCTCCAAACTTCTGGATCTTCTCCAAGATGTTCCTTTAAGGTTCTTTTAGGGTCCACAGCTCACCCCAAGGTTCCAGAAGCTCTAAGATGATCCTTGGGGGTGTGGATTACAACTCCCAGAATGCACCTGGCACAAACTCCTTTTTGGCCACTGGACAGTGGTCGGCTGGTTGATTTCTTCAGGAGTTGGTGCAGGGGACTCTGGTTAGCAATTTTTCACCTGTTGCAAACAGGGAGTCCCTCCTTGAACCAGTTGAAGCCAGGCAAAGTCCTTCTTGTGGTGAAGCCCAAGTGTGCAGCTGGTGCAGTCCTTCAGAGTGCAGGGTCCAGGTGCAGGCCAGGGGTCTAGCAGGGCAGTCCTTCTTCTCCTGTAGTTCTTCCTTGTTGGAATCTGATGGGGATCTGAGGTGTGGGTGCAGGTCTGCCAGTTTTATCCTTGCTCCTGGGTGAAAAACAGGGGGGGTCCTGGTTCTCCAATCAGGTGCAGGGTCCTTCCCCCCTGCGATGACCACTTCCTGGGAAGTGTGGCAAAAATCGATCCCAGGAGACAACATTCCTCAAAAATCCATCATGGCTGAAAGTGATTTTTGGAGGTTACATCTGGCTGAGCCCACCTACCGGTGTGGCTAAAAATCCTAAACACACCCCTCTCCTGCCCTCTCCTAATCTAATCAAGGGGGCACCTAACTGTCTGGGTTTGCAGGATATGGGGGTGTTGCTGGGTTGCTCCAAGTGTCCTTCTCTGCCTTTGAAGACCAGATTGGCAGCCCTCCCCCTTCCTGCCTCACCATCTGCTGAGGGGGAGATCTCCTCCCACAGACACATCTCTTTATGTGAAGCCAGGCCACTTCACACCTCATCAAGGCAGCCTGGCCAGGCTGCCAGAGGCTGGCCAATCAGAGCACAGCAGCAAAAGCGCTGCAGTGCTGAAGTTGGCAACTTTTTAGGTAAAGATTTAAACTCTTTACCTGAACAAGTTATATTAAATCCAACAACTGTAAGTTGTGGGATTTATCATAACAATTGATTTGATACCAAACTCTTGGTATCTGTCATTAAAGGGGACTTTTAAAATTAAAAAAATGTCTCCCCATTCTAGCCTATGGAGGCCATTCACTACAATGAGGGAAAACGAATTTGGCTTTTTTACCTCACCAGGGCTTATAAAACTATTGTTATAAAGTCCCTGCTTATAGTTACATGGCAACCAGCCCTAGGGGCACATAGGTAACACCTTAGGGGTGGCTTATATGTAAAAATAAGGTAGTTTAAGACTTTGGAACTACTTTTAATTCCAAAGTCGAATTTGCATGTAACTTTAATGTAAAAGCAGCCAGCAAGGCAGGCTTGCCTTTAAAATGACACTGGGGACCTCAGCAGTGCACTTATGGGGGCACTACCTATGCTGGGGTTCCTAAACCTCCATGCCCTACCATATACTTGGGACTTATAGGTAGGTTAACTTTGCCAATTATAATTAGCCTAATTTGCATATCCACTTTACACAGAGCACTGGCCCTGGGACTGGTAAGCAGTACCCTAGGCACAGTCAAGAGTCAGTAACCGCCAGTACCTGTCCAAAAAGTGTGGGGGTGACCAGGGCAAAAAGGAGGACTTTCCTACAATAAGGCAATCACCCAATTGGTAATCGCAATGACTATTAACATGAGAAAATATGTTACAAATGAATAAATTCTTATTGCATTTATACGATGATATTAAAAGTTGATTTTATACTCCTCTCATACAAAATAATAGACATATTTATTCATATGATCAAAATTGCGAAAAACATTGGGAGAAATAATTCCTAGAACGGAATGTACATATTTTTGATATTGTATTCCTAGACCTACAGTAATACATTTTAAATATCATATCAGTGATGACTGTAGGTGCTCATACCAAGCATTAATATTCACTCCCTCCAAACAGTATATTATACCTAAATACTACAAACCCGTCTTAATATTGATTGATGCAACAATCTCTTTTAATCACAATAGAATGCGCAGTAAACTCCACAGAAATTACTCATAACCCATGCAAAACAAAACACTAAAAGAATGGAAAGAAGACTTTAAGACAATAGTGTCAAGCAGTGGTTCCCATCCTGTGGGCCCGGGACCCCTGGGGGTCCACAAAATCTCCTCAGGGGCTCCGCGACTGCTTCGAAAATTAAATAATATTAACAGATTAGGTCTGCAGCTTTCAGTAATGACTCAAAGGAGGGGTCCCTAGATTCCAATAATGATTCACTGGGGGTCCCTGGGTTCCAGTACTGATAAAGTGGGGGTCAACAGAAGTCAAAAGGTTGGGAACCACTGGTGTAAAGAATAAATTCATTACATTATCTGTGTATCCAACACCAAAAAAAAGCACCACCAGGTGATAAAGATAAGCAAGAAGGGATTCAATGATTCTCCATCTGAGCTCAACAACCTAAAAAATATAAATATACACATTTATAATTTTAAACAAATCAACAGTCTCCTAAAACTTGAAATAATCATAATCCAGTACAATGAATTCCAACATTTCTAACTACTACACCAATATATATTAATTTATATCCTCCAACATCCAATTAATTTTCATACAAATGGGTATTCAATTCCTCGACCTGTATTCAATCCTTTAGGCATCTTAGTTTCAAAATTTAAGATATATTTAGACTCTTTTCCGTAATATCAACTCTCTATTGCCACCTGTATTATACGATGGCACATGTTCAATGCCAAAGTATGATAACAAAGCACAATCCGAGTTGTGTTTCTCTTCAAAATGTCTGGCTACCGGATAATGTTCATCTTTTGATGTAATAGCTCAATATATATATTGGTAGTTGCCTGTAAGATTTATAGCTTCTTTGCTAATTTTTTGTGATATTGTGCTGAAACTGTTAAGCCACCATTTTGTTCAGTGCTTGCTGTAGAGTTCAGGCCTCAATAACTCAGGGGTAACATAAGGCTTGCCCAACATTACTTGAGTGTTTTATTAGGGAACCGTCAGTACCTTTGTATTTTAAGTCCATTTACGTGTACATTGTGATAAAAAAAAGAAAAAAAAGAAAAAAACATCAGTTGAAGCTAATTTCTAATGCGTAATCTCAGGAGAGAATCGAACTCCGAACTCCCATTAAAAAGAAATTATACTTGCTCTCTCACACCACAGTTTTAAAAGTTCAATAGCCATCACTGGTGCTAGCATCAAAGATAATGTTAGGAACATATAGTGGCACCATTGTGGGACTGGGCAGAACCTATGTGGGTGGCCATGGAGCTCACTGTCTTTAAATTGTGGCGTGTTACTAAATGTAGCAGACAGGGATGGCTCCTCCATTAGGGCGGAGAAGTGTTGGTCCCCCACAAGCAGCAGTAGCTGCAAAACCTATACAAAACCTTTACAAGAAAATGATAATAAACTGCATTTATTATCATTTTCTTGTAAAGGGGCGGGCCACGGGGGTGACAAGCAGTGAGGGGAAGTGCACAACCCTCCCCCTCGGAGTGCATGTGCGTTTGGCCTGCCATCTCGGGCTGGCCAAACACATACGCGCAGTAGGCTCTCTCCAACCCAGCAACACAGTTGCCGGGCTGGAGAGAGCATGCACAGGCTCTGAGCAGCATCAGGATTCGCTGCAGGGCAGGCTGGGAGCCTATGCCTGCAGCGCCAGCGACGAAGCAAAGGAGATGGAGGAACTGAGTGACTCGCGGCTTCGGGTAAGTGTTTTTTTTTTTTTTTTAGAATTTGATGTTTATTTCCCCCTCTCCCCCCTCCATGCCCCGCCCCTTCCATGCCCCATGAGGCGCTGTTAGTGCGTCAGACCTTAATAAGTATACTTACAAGGGGATGCGAATAGGTCAATGAATCTTTTGACTCACAATTAAGAAGTTCTTACCATAGCTCCAGTACATAATCCATAATCAATACACAATACTTAACAATCCTTAGTAATCAATAAAATCAATAATCAATGGAGTCAGTAATTATCATGCACCATGACCTTTCAGGCATGAATAACCACACCTTTAGTAAAAGTTTAGAATGTATATTTCCCTATATTGACAATGCTAAGGTCATGTAGATTAATCTCAAAATCAAATGATAGACATACAGAAACAATACTGGTTGTCCAAAGCGGCTGACGAAACGCAATCTTATCAAAGCTTGAACTACAACACATTCTAAAGATACATTGCAAATCAATAGCAGAGTCAGCTGCGTTAACGAGATGTAATACATGTAGTTAAGCAGAGAAATCCATCAAACATTAGTCTTTTCCATCATAAGTCAGAATCCTCAACTAACACCAGATTAGCATCGGCATGTTGGGCTTCATGCAAAACAATGTAGTAACACCAATTTTGAAAACATCTAACTATGATTCTATCAAAACAGCGCAGTTGGTACCTAGAAAGAAAAAGCAAGCATGCATAATAATCACAGTTTATCACATTATACCTATCCTCAGTATGGGTCAGCAAAGCAGAATCCATCTTCGTCCTCAGTACATCAGTTAATCAGCAAGGCATCAGGCTCTCAGTCCGGAAATATGAGCCCAATGTCAGGATGAATGTCTGGAACCTAAAGTCTCCTAAAATCTCTCCCTCCCCTAAAGTCTCTCTAAAAGTCCGAAACTTTTCCCCCTGCGGCGTTGTTATATCAAAGTAACCTTAACTAGCCCCTAACTCCCTATTCGTCAGTTAATAGTATGTTCACAGTCTGTCCAATAACACTACTATACTAAATCTATTATTTCTAATATTTCTCACTTCTCATACTGTTGATTGGTTCATCTTACGATGTTCTCATCATCTGGCTTGTCAGGTAACAATATTGTTGCAGCTCCCACTCTAGTCAGTATCTTTATTGTTCTTGTCCTGGGAAAGTCCGTCTCACACACATTATACATAAAATGTTGCATTAGCAAGAACATCATCTCCTAGCAGTTGGTTCTCACAAAAAGCTTCAGTTAAGCACATTTAAACAATACATTAGACATTTCACAGTTTAATTCACTTGGTCAGCATTTTTATTAAACATTAAGAAATACAGCTTCTACATCAGGCGTGGCAAAATACGCCAAGACACTCGCTAAGTAATGGCTTACAATTACTAAAGCTAAAGCATACTTTGTAACCCTTAATATGACATATTACTGCATTAATCTAGTACTCTTTCAACATTTCATATGTATTAATCATTAATTAGTACATTTCATTAACATTGGTGGCCATTCTTCGAGTTCACATTTTCAAATGCGTGCATTATTTTTCTACGTTATTTCATTTTCTACATAAACTCATTCTTCAAAATACATACACATTAATTAATAACCCTTATTAAAACACCTGCGCTAGCACCGCGACTGGTAGAAACTACATACCTCTGAAGTTTTGCAGTAGTAGGTGTCTGATTGCAATCCATTCCTCAATAGTAGTTACATTCCATTACAGTGTGAGCTTATTGAGTGTGATTGTGAAGGGAATGGGTGTTCTCAATCAAACCACAATGAATTACTTGTTCCACAATCATTATAACGCAACATCATTGCAAAAAACTATAATCAGTAGCCTTGTCTGTAGGTTCAAAGAGGCTAGGTATTTAGCATGGACTGCTCACTAATTCCTGGTGCTTTTTTCTCCCACAAGAATGATTGGTGGGTAGTTCATGGAAGCTGTCACTGCTGGGAATTATATAGTTTGAGATGCTATCATGCAATATAATTCCGCTCTACTATTCACTCAAACACCTAGAAACAAGTTACTTTTGTATGTTTACTATCCTCAAGAAAATAACCACCTCTGGTTTCCAAGTGCTGTTATTTGTAGCCAGAGGACTGAGGAACAGGGAGACAGTGATTTGTTTGAATCCTAATCGAATGCACCATTCTGTGACTGGAAGTGTGCACAGTTGAATGTGGATTCTACCTGGAACAAATTATGAAATGTAAAATGGCACAAGTCATTCGTCGCAACCCAGCACCTTTACTAAATCTAGGCCTGTAAGTTTGCAACAAGACTCGAAGTTTGTCATGCATATGTTTGCAGCTGAGGTAAATTGAGGATAAAACTAAAGTCGGTGAAACAAGAAACAAATCCTCTGAATTTCCATTGACCTCAAAAGACCAATCCGTTTAAATGGCATATCAGCAAGAACCTTGTGTGCTCATCTTATATGAGGGTCACATTCCTCATTTCCCATCCAATATTGTTCCACACCTTCATTTGTTTCTTGTTTCCAGGCATTTTTGAGTCTGGCCTTTGAGATAGTAGTCACACCAGACTGCTGATTTTCAAAAAAAGCATACATAACATACAAACGTAGAAGGGCTTCTGGACAGTAGGCTTCATGAATTGGTCTGTTAAAATGTGATTCACATTTTCCTTCTCCCATTTTCCTTCTTCCATTTCCATCTGCCAGTGGATCAGTCTACAGTACCCATTGGCTCCCTTCACTTCCAGTGACTGCAAAATGCCTGTGCACATCCTCCTAAATTTGTTCCTTTCTCTTGAGTGGCAAACCTAGCTCATAGTGTGTTTTTTGTTTTATGCATTGTTAATACCAACTTTAAATACCAACTGTATATTTTGTCTGTACTTCGAGTGCCCAGTTAGAGTGATTTTATTTTCTGTTTCCTGTTTAGGTCTCACCTACAGACAGCTTGTAGCTGACAGTTGTTGCAAAACTATTTAATATACCAATACTTACATTGGATTTTGGACAGCCTCTTTGCTTATCATTGCTTAACATTCTTGTTGATCTCATCTCATGTGCGTTCTTCCTATTTAAACACTTTCCTTCCTCGTTCTTGTGTTGTCCCTCCCTTTAAGCATAACTGCAGTACAATTTTTTTCATTGAATGACTTGTATCCTTTAATGATGGACAGTCAGGAACTGCTTTTCCGTGTTTCATTCAGCACTTTGTGGGAGTGCATGTGTTTTTATGCTGTCACCATGTTGTGTTGCTTCCTTCCTCAAATCCTCACCCTTGATATCGATGTTCCTCTAACTCTCCCCCTGAGCATCTGAGGTGTCCCCACATTTCTTCATCCTAGTCAGCTTTTTTTTATTTTTTATTTATTTTATAATTCTCCGCTATACACAGCCCCTCTGTTGTTACCCTGCACCCCCGACCAGTTTTGTACTACCCCATGTTGCTGAGCAGTACTTCTTTGCTCATGTACCCCTATATCCCTTTTTAGGTCAACTACGCAAGTACTCTGGCCTGTTGTAATCCCTCTGTGGGCTTTTAACCACGCCCACCGCACGCCCCCCTCACTATCACTTGTTCATGGGCTTGTCTTTCAAAAATCCTTTGTTATCATTGGTAAATGCTTTACATTTGTCCCTCCTTGGGGCAGTTTTGTTATGCCTTGAACACCGACTCTGTTATATGGACTATTGCACATTTGCTGATACGTTTGTCTGCTAGCAAACTTCTTTTACCTTTTGTGTTTCTCCTTCGGGCACATGGCAGGCGTGGCGGTTTGAAGAGGCTCGCTTATGTCAACTGTTTTACTTTTCATCTTCAATTTATGTGGCAAGAAAAGTCCAGTTAGGCATTTACAACGCTTATAGCTCTCCCTTGAGCAAACACGAGACCCATTACATTGCAAATGCTTGTTAAAATATACAGTGTTTACTTTGTAGGAGGGCATGACAGCTGCAATTTGCTATTGGCCATGTATTTTTTTCCACAATGCACTTTGAACACCATCTATTTATTTTTTTAATTTACAAATCTTGAGTGGTGTGGTGGTGCACACACACCTCATCATGCTGACGTGGGACATTATTATTATTATTATTAATTAGCTACCGTTTGGTTTTGCCAATGGAGTACAGCATTGCCAAAGCATGACAGCATCAGTAATACTATCTTTTTTTCCTTATTTGGTCAGCATTGGCAAGGCCAAAATATTGGCTAATGGCAGTCAAAGCAAGGTGTAGTGTGTTTACAACCGCTTGTTAAAGTTCTTGTTATGAAGTGATTACGTGACAGTAATACATTATAGCTGACTCCGATTTGAGCACTTAGTTGATTTATTTATTCTTATCTGCTTCACAAATAAAAATAAAATGCATGACACCCCTGAAAGACTTCACTAGAAAAACGGCCACTCAGGAAAAAAAAAAAAAAAAAATTTTATTGTGCGCTTAAATATGGTAGTCACGGACACTCAGGAAATATTTTTACATTTTTTCAATTTTCTTTGATAGTACGCATATATATGCAGTGCCGGCATGTTTTTTTTTAAATTATACATTTGATAAAAAAAGTTTATAAAAATTGAACTAGTTTATAATTCTAGACCTTATAGCTCTGACAATGTTTGCTACCTGTCGTGACCCACTTGGTCTTCTAACAAAATGGGCCCCATTTACAACTCTCATCTGCAATAAAGCAATTTATGCTGTCGCCTACTGGTGGCACTTACATGTATTCTCTTATGGACGTGATGGTTCTGCTGATAAGATAACAGCATAACATGCCTAGGAGACCAGAGTATATCGCCATCTTTGGGAGAAAATGTTGTTACCCTGTACCACTCAATGCTGCACTTTGTCCCCACTTTAACAATTATTTGAATAACGTTAAATGTGATGTATTTATAATTTGACATTATAAAAGTGCCTTTCGTGAATTTGGAGAATCGTTTTGATTCATTGTACAACCTCAACTGGTTCTCTCTGTTTATGGAATAATGTAATTTTATTTCCTTTTATATACCACCAACATGTATTACACTTCATTGTGGTTGCTTGTCATAGCACTCCGTGTAATACAATTTGCAATGTTCCTGCACCTCTGCACTTAGTACATGGTTGATAAAATGTGTTTAGTTTTGTATTAGATGTCCGTTAACATTGGCTTTCCTATGTGTGCAGATTAACTGTAAAGCTGCTTTGAAAAGAAGCATGGGTAATTGCACCACTGATAACTGGACAATTTACAAAATGAAATCACGACCTTTCACACTCCGAGCAGACCGACCGAGCAGCAATGATTAGGTTTTTATTATAACCTAAAATTACATTCTGATTGCTCACATTTTGAAAAGCTAATTTTTTGGCTTGAATTGGCTTAATTGGACGCATTAACCTGACAATGTAAAAATCATCCTATTAACTCTTCTAGGGCAGAATACAATTTGTGGCAGGGAAAGAAGAGCTGTGTCTCTGTGTGTGTGTGTGTGTGTTTATAGTGTTAACTAAAGTATCTCGCTATAGCCTTTATTTATTATAAGAAAATATGCAAACTATTCTAAAAACGTATCCTCGGGCATCACACAGGTCCGTGAGGAGAACGATCCTGCGGCAGTAGTGCATCAAGATCTGGCTTTGTATTTCGTATCTGGGATGACTAGTTTCCTACTAAGACTGCCTCAGCACGGAGCACGCCCATCTATTTCCTGTTTGGGGCCGTTTCTGACCTTTGGCTGTGGGCTGGGTATAGCCAGGCTTGTCCAAACATCTGGCTGGAGCCGCGTGTAGGGATGACAGATAGCTGTGGAAAATATTCCTTTCAAATGGAATCTCATTGTGGGAGCGGGAATGTTTTCTAAAGCAGTGTTGCTCGCCCCAATGGCATACAGACTGCTTGTCCTCCACAATGCGTATCCAGTAACCATTTTACATTGCCATCTCTTTGCCTTTTGTAGTCATAAGGACTGTTTGTCGGCTTCCATCTGTAAGGTTCTGGGCCCACATTCTGGTATAAATGATGACAGAGACACTGGTAGGTAGAGTAAAGAACTGCCCACCAGCCTCTGCACCTGGACCCTTCTGTTAATAGGGTCACCTAACCGGTGACGCATGTGTTGGATAGATGTGGGGGGTGAGTGTGAAGACCATCACTCAGGGAGTGGCTGGAAAACAGTTATGCCCCAGGACACACGTGCATGTCTGGCAGAACACTACATCCGTTCCAAACTTAAACAGAATACAAAAACGAGCCCAACCTGTGGGAATAAATAAAACAAACTAGAAACCACTGAGTTTCTCAGTCGACAGAGGCAGTCGGGAGGAGAACACCAGGCAAATGGACAGGTGCAGCTTGCAGCACCCATACCTCATTTCTCGCATCCATGGTTTAACCAAATTACTCTGGGTACAAACATGTATATATGTAGATGTATATGGAGTCCGGATCCTTCAACAGCATGTCGGGTGAGTAAAAGTTCACCTTTACGATATTGGTCAGTACCGCCTGCTCTCACAGTGATGTGGTTGGTGTCAACAGTCCAAACTGGGGTGCATCAGAAACATTGGTGGAGTTTGCTACAGAGGTTTCTCTTGGGGTGTCTTTGCTCCGTACAGGACAACCCTGCAAGGACTGGGATAGCATCAACAATGTTGGGACATCTTTCTCTGAGGCCCTGGTGCTTCCTGGTACCTGTCAGTGGAGTAGCTTCAGGCCCATCTCTTGTGTAGGGATTCCCTTGTGCAGGAATTCCCTTGAGGCCCTTTTCTACAAGTCGCCACTGGACGGCATGGACTGTGGAGGGCTGCGTGTGGGCTGCATGGGTGGTGCTGCAGGACAGCCAGCCAAGCCACAGCCAAATTGCTTGTGCAATCTCAAGGGTAGGTGACTCGTGTTTGGGTGGACTCACCAACAGGGCTCAGGATCAAGTGGGGGATAGCAGTCTCTGGATAATTTGTCCCTCATGGGGCCAGGATTGCCTCCTTGGTCTATTGGTCGTTCATGGGTGTAAAATTCCATCATGGTGATGAGATGCTACTTTGGTGGTTAAGATAATGCACGTGGCATGATGGTGGTGTTGCCATAAGACAACCTGTACAACAAATGATTAAGACTTGTGGATGGTGATGGTGACTGCAGGGACATCACATCCATGTAGCTCAGTGTGTTGTTGGTGCAATTCGTCTCCTACCGAATGTGCAGTTCTTGGCAGGGATACGGTTATCCATCAAGGTCAGTCACACTTGAAGCATGGGGCAGATACGTGGTTGGCATGAACGTGTGGCTTTCTTTCAGTTCTCTTGCTGGGCTGTCACCAGTGACATAGCTCCACTCCGGTGGCTTCCTTGTGTCAGTCGGTGGACTCTGGTAGTGGCACGCGTCCTTGGTCTTGTCACCTTTGATCATTTCTCCTTTGCATTTGTGGTCATCAGGTTCTTTAGTGTAACAGGTCTATTCACACATCTTTCTCTCCTCTCCTTTTTCAGTTCTACTTTGCAATGTGGCATCGTGCCCTGCCCTCTTCTTCTGGTGATAGGTGACGTCATCCTCTTGAGTGTGACAGGTCTGGTCACACACTCTTCTTGCCTCTCTTTTTCCAGTTCTTTCATTGCGAGGTGGCGTGCGACCTGGTGACACATGCGTTCCTTTCTCTTGCGGTGCGATGTGGCGTTAGTCATGTTGACGGTTCTCTTCTCATTGACCTTGCACTGGTCCCATCCTGTTCATAGGACTATGCATCTTCTCCCATCATAGACCTCTGGCTGGTCCTGTCCTGTCGGGAGGACTTGACTATTTTCTTCAGGTCGGTGTGGCACCCATCCATACCTCACATTTCCCCTCCTCAGGGAGCTTACCTTGTCTGGGCTCTGCTCCGTGGATGGTGGGTAATCTTTCTTCCGCCTCCTCTGCGCTCAAAGGCACAGTGCTCTTATCCTTGTCTTCTCCTAATGGCACAGTGCCTGTGCCTCCAGACTGCCCTTTTGCTGCACTTAGTCCTGCAGAGGGTTTTGTGCGCCTGGCAGGGTGGGTCACTCAGTGTCACATTCTCATGAACCAGCCAATGGTGGCCATTCGGTGCTGAGACAGCCGGATGGTATGGCCTCTTTCCTGCAGCCATGCTTTGCCTATGCGCCCCACAAGATTGTGCTCTTGGTCTCTTATCTTCTACTAGGTTGTGCCCTGGTGAGCTGGTACCCCTTCAGACAGTGGTGGGGCTGCTCACCCCTCAAATGCTTTACACCGTCTTTCTTCATTCCATGTAATGGCACCTTACTGCAGCAGGGTTTGTGCAGTGGCAGCTTCAGGCAACCACTGCGATCATGCCTTTATTTCTTCTTTCACTTTTTCCTTTTCACTTTGTCTTTTGAGTTCACTGCAATCGGCCAAGCACCTGCTGAACTCTCCCCTGGAGCAGGTAGTGAATGTGCTTCACCTTTCATTGCCACACTGGCAAGTAACTATCTGGTAGTACGCGGTGACAGCAGATGACCACCAGGGGGTGTGCAGTGCTCTCTCTGCCAGTCTTGGCTTTCTCCTACAGGCGAGGTCTCCGCTACAGCATGGGAGAAGGCAAGCTGTTCATGCCACAATTTACATCTGGTGAGTTTGTGCAGGGGCAGTGTAACCACAATTCATTTTTTATTTTGTTTTTTGTTTTCTTTCATCGGCTCTCTTTCAGTGTCAGCCGTTCTCACAGTCTTTGTCTTTCACTGTATGAGGTGAGTTGGTGGGTCACTACAGGCTTTTTCTTTTCATGCGGGGCAGCAGGGGAGCTTGTATTTTCCACAAATATTAATCTCCTTCGAGACTTGCCTTGTGAGCCATGTGCTCCAGCAGCTGTTGCCCGGGCCTTGTGCGGTGTGGTAGAATGACAACTAGGTGGCACTGCAGCCACTACACAAGGCTGCAGCAATCTTCCCAAAGCTGTGGGCCACGTCGTGCTCCTCACCTGTGGGCGAGGTGCCGTATCTGTCTACTGGCAGCTGGTGTGCACGCGGCGCGACTCTCACTTGCCCACTGCACTGCTCTTGTCCTGGTCATGACAAGGAATGCTGGAGCTGCTTATGAGGGTACTTAAGCTGCTATGAGTATAGGTGCAGATTTGTTGCCCACACAGGTGCTGCAGGTGCGGGGTGGGGGTCACTCAGTGTTGGTGTGGCAGGGCACCTAGTACTTTACAATGTTTGCTCCGCTGACGAGGGGCCCGTCTCCTATTGTAAAACTGGCAGTGTGTAGCGAGCTGTGCTTGCAGCAGCACTCCACTCCTCATGGCTTTACCTCTGTTCTTCCTGCAGGACTCACCTCATGCATAGCAGGTGAGCAGAATCTCTCACCCTCACGGCTTCATCTCTATTCTTCCTGCGGGGCTCACCTCACACCTAGCATGTGAGTGGTATCTTGCCATGGTCCGCCACCACCTCACTGGAGTTGCAGCAGTGGGACATGGGGCCCCTCATCACTTTTACTTGTGTTCCTACTTCTGAGAGGACAGGTGTGAAGCCGCCTTAAAAGGAAACAAGGCCGGATGGTATGGCGAGCAGGCTAACAGAAGGTGGGCGGCTGCAGGGGCATTAATAATGGATGCTGTCGTCCTCTCTCTCTAGGAAGCCTTTCCTTGGCCCTGTGCTAGCATGCCACATCTTTGGTGCCTTGTTTTCTGCCCTGCTGGCAGCAGGTGCGTGGTGCCTCAGAATCCATTTACACCTCCACCACAAGGAACCGCAGTGCTCCTGCCATCACACATGTGGGGTGAGACATCCTCGTTGCCAGTGTAAGGTTCTGGTCCCTAGGCCACATGCTGGAATAAATGAAAACACAGCCACTGATATTTAGGGTAAAGAACTGGCCATGAGCATGGGCGCTGGGCCTTTTTATTGACCGTGTCACCTGACCGGTGACGCCTGTCTTGGATGGGTGTGAGGTGAGTTTAAAGACCAGCCTTCCGGGAGTGGTTGGAAAACAGTTACATGCAAGGAGAAATGTGCATGTGCGGCAGGACACTACACCATCAAGAAGCATGCATTTGTGCTAAGAAAAAGAGTGCCACTGAAAACCTTGTGCTGTGCTAAAGAGCAGTGATTTGTGCTATTCCTCATGATGCTTGTGTCCCTCAATCCTCTGCAACTCCTTTGCAGGAGCTGATTTTGTGGCCACCTGCTTCAGTTACTTCCTGCCTGCAGTTCGGGATAAGGTTGGTGAAAAATGTCTACAGTCCCTCATATAATGTCTAAGCCCTTGTTGTTAACCTGTTTTTTTTTTTACCTAGTTCTACCTTCCACTATAGACATTAAAGTTTAATTACCTTTTGATGTGCTACCTGCATTTGTTAGGCTTTACGACTTCCAAGGTATCCTCAAATGAGAACAAAGCTGTCATCCTGCAAAAGTTTACAGAAACATGTATAATATGTTACTATTCACCAGTCCCTCCAGCTAGACTGATGAAGTGTTGGCAAGGAAGATTTTCCTTCATGTATCTGTTTTTGTGGGTTTTGGGATAAGATGAGGAGATTCTGTGCATGTGATGAGAGAAAACTCATGACGTAAGAACACAGATGAGAAAGATTAAATTCATAACTACAGCTTATACTAGACTACAATGAAGTGACATTCATTATCTCTTCAACTGTCTTTAACTGTAGGTTGGTGTCCGGCACCCATAACTGGCTAAATAAGACAAAAGGTTAGACCGCATGTAGAGTCCCTCGCACAACAGAACCAATTTGCACTCAACTCATTTAAAAAAACACTATCTCTTTATTTTTTTTAGAAAGCCATACCCATACATCCTAATAATGCCTAAGCTCCTCTGGTATTCCCAGAAAACATTTGCATGTACTCACATGCTTCCCCCACACATTTCAACTCCATTATTGATAACATCTAACTCCCATTAATGTAATCTACCAAAATCACACTAGTTTGAATGCCTAGAATGGTTTGCTTAATGATGCAAAACTAGTCCCAGTAACCAACAGTAATCAATAACACTGGAATAACCATTTACCTTGGGTTCTGAAGCAGCATTTATCTCTGCAAAGTCATACAAAAATTAAGATATCTGAGGATATTTTTTGATTAATGTATTCTTCTTTGGAGCTACTGAGAGCGTGCTTTGATGGATCTTTTTAAGTTGAGACGCTAAAAGAGTTAAAAATAATAATACAGTTCAATTCTTGTGAAGCCCATTTGGCTACTGAATAAGGACCAGGAATCGGTGATTGACGTTAAGAGATTTTATTGCCAATCAGTAATCAGGCCAATCTATATGCATGTCAGTAGAATATTAAAAAGATACAAGATTACAGCTGGCAAGCGGAAAAATCGCAATTGGTTCAAACTCAATACATTAAAATACAAAGCAGTAGCACCCACTGAAATGCAAATACAGAGAATTGGGAATAGGTGTTCCATAAAGAAACTCCTGTTCCCTCTCCTAAACATGAAATGATTCTAAAGGCATCTAATCCAATATGTAACTGTGGAATGAGGATGGTTTAAATTAAGTTTTGGGGAAATTTGGAAATGCAAGAAGGTATCAGCATAGTGAAGGCTTCGACAGAAGTCTTCCAGAAAAAGGAATGAGTGCTTAGCATAAAGCTTCACACTTGCAAGAATAAAGGACCATTGAACTTTAGGTTTCATATTGTGGTCGGGGTGACTTCAACACCAAAGTTAGAGCTCTACCCCAGGTTAATGAGTCAGCCATCCTGGAAAAAGCCTGTGTGAGCTGCATTCTCTAGCAGGGGGATCTGAAAGTCCGGGCCCTTTTGAACATTGTTAGTATTTTTAATCTCATTAATGCCTATAATGCTGTTGATCCAGCTTATCGTATAAATGCTACCTGTGTTAGGGGTAACATGCGTAATTTATCAATTACATCTTTTCATCCAAGTTCCTTATGAGACGGGTCACTAGTGGGGGCATCATCGTTACAACTTTGAGCAACCACAACCCCCTTTTGGTTGGGCCTTAGTATCCATAAGGGGGTAATTAGGACGAGTGGCTTCCCCTCCTAATCCATAAATGTCAAGTCCCAGCAGCTTCGCCTAGCTTGGAAGAATGCTAACATTGGTGCTGTGTTGAAGAATTTGTGCACTAACCATCTTGGCATGGTGTTTAACTGCCTAACCTATCTGGTTGACTCATGGTCTGTTGCTAATAGTTTTGTGCAACTGGGGTTAGCTATTAGTAACCTTCTTATGAAACCAACTAGGTGGGCAACGGGGGCAAAGTGGTTTGACTCCTCCTGTAGAAAAGCCTCCATGAACTTGCATAGGACCCTAAAGGAGAATCCCTGAGACAGCCTGAGGATCAAAGAGTATACAAATGCAAGGAGATTAAAATGGGGAATTGGGGAAGGCTGGTTCAGTCTTGCAGTCAGAGGGACTCTTCAATTTTCAGGAGGGTGGTTAAGGACCCCGGTACCCTGCGGTCCAGTGACATTTCAGTTCTCACCAACATTAGCCCAGAAGCCTGGGTTAGCCACTTCAGTGCCATTTATTGCTTCGACAAGCTTCAGGATATGCTGTAGCCTGAGCTGGTTTACCCAATCTCCATAGAATTCAACCTGGAAGAGGTCCAAGAAGCCATTAAGTCCCCCTCCAAACAAGGCTCCTGGAACAAATGGGGACCCTATGGATTTACTTAAATCCACCCCGGATCTGTGGGCCCCATTTCTTTGTAATTGCTTTAGTGCCTTTACCTGTTGTGGCCTCCCAGACACATGGAACACTGCCACCATTATACCCATCTTTAAAAATGGGGACCTACGGTCTCCAAATCGCCATCGTCCAATATCCCTATTGGACTCTGCAGTGAAAATTGCAGAGCAGGTTGTACTGGAGCGATTGTTCTGGGCTACAGAGACGAACACACTGTCTGAGGTGCAGTATGGCTTCCGGGAGGGGCCGGGCACAGTGGAGCAATGTCTTAATTTACACCTGCTTATCAGCAAGTACACCATTGCGAAGCAGGGCTTAATCTGCCTGGCCTTTAATTGACCTCTCTAGCACCTCCAACAGTGTGGTTAGGTATAAACTGTGGGCCTTGTTGAGCTATTTGGGGGTGGATCCAGGGCTTGTTGAATTCCTGCGAGCCTTACATTTTGATCTGTCAGCGTCAGGTATGGTCCTTCAGGTGAATGGGCCTTCAGTTTCCCGCTGGGGAAGGGCATTCACCAGGGGTGTTGCTCCCAGCCAATATTGACGCTGTTCTGAGCAGTGTCCGGATTGGGCGCAGAGGAGGCTGGCAGCCTGTGCCTGCCTGCAGCGACCGCGAGCAAGAGGAGCAGCTCGGCGGCGGAGAAGTTACGTTTTAAAAACGTTGTTTTTTAATAATTAAATGTCCCCCCTCCCTACTACCCCTGTCCTGCCGTACCCCCTACCCCTTATTAGCACTGCGAACTGCAACTGATTGCATGTTTAGGATAGCAGAACGGTAAAAGGACGGAAGACTGAGTCCATCCACGCAGTTAGTAGCTGCCAGACTAACTCCTAGCTAGCTCACAGTGCCTTACCCAAACCTCGAAACCTATCAGGGGAAAAGGTGATTATGGCAACCTGAACATGACACGCTGACTCTTCAGGGAAGCCGTGGCAACAAATCCTACCCCTTTGTCTCACCTCAGCATGCATGAGTAACTGAGCAAAAGATGTGAGATACGATTTCAATACATGTATTAAAACAGTTAGAATCTGGTATAGAAAGAGTGAGCTGCAATAATTATGGAGATGAAACAAAGCAAGGTGATAAGCATTATGAACATGGTAAAAACGATAAACAATCCAACCATGATGTATGTAGTTCTAGATGTTGTAGGGGTTCCTACCTAACCTTATCTCTATCTCTTAAAGCGTAGTGGTTGTAATCCTTTCTTTGGCCCGATCTAAGGAGTGAGCCCCAGCCCCATACCTGGAAAGAGTATCAGGAATCAGCCTGTTGTGTAGATGGCAATCCGCTCAGGGTGCTGGCAAATCCGCGCCAACCAAGCTGTGTGTCACACAGCATGAGTCCCAGGGATTGTCGAGGCCGGAATGCCCTCTAACAATGCATGGGTCAGTTCATGATTTATATACTAACCCATACAACATTGGGAATACAGTTTTGATGTAATGCTCTGTGTTGGCAATGAAGGCTGTCTCTTGGACGGTCAACACTAGTTAGCATATTGCGTACCTTGCTCCACCGTCTTGGACAAGAAATACTGATTAAATATGGGGTACAGGGTAATCAGCATGTACCTTACCTTCCTAGAAAAAAATAAACTGATAAAATGTGTAAAAAAGCCATAGCTAAAAAGCAGCTTTGCTAACCTGAATAAAATGTGAATAAAATGCATGAACCTTAAAACTAAGCTAGAACGTGGTAACTGCTCCTCACAACAAAAACGGCTGTCAGAAGAGAGAAGCAGCTGGGGATGTTAGCCCCTCGTTCTCACTTTTTTAGGGTTGCCATTGCTGAATGTATGAATATATCACAAAAGCAGGCACTTTCATGCTACACAAGGTGGGGCACATAGTGGTAAGCTATCCAGGTCCTGCAAAAGCTTTTGACAAATGATGGTGCAACAGTGTAGGGCATGATGCGATCTATGTAATACATGCCCCGATGACACCTTTATGCACATGAACAATACCATATTAATGAAGACTCTACGGTCGATATCTCTTGGCATTCGGACACTGTTTAGGCACAGATCCACATTTATCTAGTTGAGGGAGGAAAAACGTCAAATCAATTGTAAGATTAAGTGTCTTCGAAAAATATATTTGAAAAAATGTCCTTGTTTCAATGATTCGAGTTATGTTTTATTTGTCTCACTTATGTCAGCCCTTTTTGGGATGTTAGTGTTTTTTTACAATAGTTAACATCATCACAAAGTTCCAGAAATGCATTCAGTGCAAATCATGAACAGGTAAACAAAAAAACTTTCAAAGGCGAGTGTAAATTTTATTTTTAAATCGGTCTTCATTGAAGAAGAAACAACAAAGACTGATAGCTTGCAAGCACAGCCAAAAGGAAGTTAAAACAGTGCACAACTCTAGCAGTTTCATTCATAAAATTTAATGGAGTTTCAAACTTGTCTAGGGGTTGAAACATTCACCTAATGGGTATGAAGTGCTACCCTATCAATCCGTAATTTATATAATTTTATCTTAGGCTTCCAGTGTGCCCTTGGTTCCAGGCAATGAGTCCTTGGGCAACTGGGGTTCAAACCCTTTTTTAGGTCTCGCTTGAGAAAGCACATGCACTGTCGCTTGCAAGAACTTTTTCCTAACTTAATATTTGTGGGGGGCTTACATTTCTTCCCATTGGTTGACTTCACATTTCCTTGCTTCTCATTGGTCCACTTGTGCAGGTTTCACTTTCTTTGTGTGTTTGCCTCTGGTGCATGGGCTAACTATTGAATAATGGCTTTACTAGTGTCTTTTTTGCTGCTCGCATTGAGGTACTTTGACACTCTAGCCAAAGACCTTTTTCCTGTTTAAAGCATTTTCTTTCTTTTTAATGTGCAATTTTATCTTTTTATTATAGCAGTTTGTGCAACTGCATGTTTGTCTCCGCTGTGCCTTTCCTCCACACTAACACTGTTGCCCCAGAAAGAAGTTTGTGCCATACCATATAATGACAGGCCATACAATTCCCTATTATGCAATCACAGGCTATACTATAGCATACTAGACAATGACAAGCCACACAAAACCATATCATATCATACCATATTATATTTTAAAATGACAGCCCATACTATACTATACTGCACAATAACGGACTATACCATGCTATACAATGACAGGCTACACCACACCATACCATACAATGGCAGATTATACCACACCATACCATACTATACCATACCATGATGGGCTGTAACATAGCATAACATACCAAATGACGGGCATACTATATCATAAAATCACAGCCCATTACATACAATACTATACAATCACAGCCCATTACATACCGTACTATTAAATCACAGTCCATACCATTCCATACGCTACTATAGAGTAACTTGCAATACCATAAAATCCCTTTCACTACTATACAATAATGTTTTCAAGAAACAGCGTTCCCTTGGGATGGCTGTTTCTTGAAATTATTGCTAATTTATCCAGGTCCCTATGGATCCAAGGGTTATCCTTGTGTTATTAAACATGCTATATAATAAGCCATACCATACTAAATAAGGACAGACCATAGCGGGACATACCATATCATAGCATACCATACAACACCACACCATACTATACTATCCATTTACAATCCATATACTATACTTTAGAAACAGGCCATACCACAGTATGCAAAAACAGGCCATACCATTCCATACAATAACAGGGTATACCATACTATACAATAACATACCATACTGTACAATAACAATCCATACCATACCACACCAGACATCATAACTAAAAAAAATAAACGTTACCAAAGCTAATAGATCTTGCACAGGTGAGACCTATTGGCTTTGCCAGTGCTTGTTTAAAAAGCTACAAGTTAAGCTATAAAATATCCAAAGGATATGTGCCAGTGCTAGTGCAAGGTAAAGTGTCAGAAAGTGGAACATGCTATTTACTATCCAGTCCAAAACTCATTTTGTGATGGAAAAGTGTTCCTTTCACATTGCAAAAACCACTTTGCATCAAAGGGGCGTTACTGGAGCGGATCAGTGTAAACATTACAATTTGTTATGCAAAGTCTGATCTGCTAACATAAACAGACTGCACTTTGCATCAAAAGCTAAAATCTCTTTGAAGCAGGTTCAAACAAGAGGAAAGTTGTTCATTTCTCAAAAAATCAACACACTGCACATGCATGTGCTTCAATGACTGCACTCATCAATTGTGTGGGAATTTTCTGAGTTGATTGGGGATTAGTCCAGTACAAATCCTATGCTAGACAGTGCATATTCCCTCTGCAACATGGCCCAAGGCTGTGTGATCGTCAGCGCAGGGGGATGACATCTTTGTAGATTAGACGCTGCACTGTGTTTTACTGTTGCACAACTCTGTTGTTTTGCTGCAGAAAAATAGTAAATCTAGGCCAAAGTAGTAAGTTTAGTGAAGATCATGGTCACTTGATTTCATTTTACTCTGAAGAAATGTCCTCTTAAAGATGGGAAACTACAACCTGCTGCATTTCTTTTACCACATAAATACACCTTGGCAGTATGATATAACTTGCGGATCAATAATTCTTAAGGTTAATAATTTGCACATAATGAACACAAATACACATCTGACTTGATTAAATTGTACACTGTGCCACTAATTGATTATCCTGGATTATTTTTACTTCAAGCCACCGATATTAGTAATGCACAAAATTTGTCTTACAAATTACCTTAAAGGCAATTTCAATCGGATTTAAATTTTCAGTAAATGCTGAGTGCAGTGCCGACTTGCAGATCTTTAATACAATTTTCATCAGTGTCATAACATCAGAGGTCCACTGAATAAGCAGGTATTGGAGTACGCCATTTGACTGGACTAGCAATATGCAGCATATAACCCAAAATTCCTTTGAGGTTTTAAAAATATGAATCAAAGCAAAACATAAATAGTATTGTAATATAGATGTCCAGCTTTTTCAAGGGAAATGCAAGCCATCCAAGAGGTGAAAATGTTTCAAAGAATGTTTACACTAAGAAATGGAGAATACGGTAGAAGTTGTGGCATTTCAAGGAATTTCTATCTGATTGAACTTTGGCAGTTAAGATATGTTGGACCTGGCCCTTTTTGCAAGGTCATCCCCAAACATTTTGCCTCCTTCTTCCTATTATTTCTGACCTGTTTTTGTTGGCTTTAGGACTCTAGGTACGTTATCACTGCTAACCAGTGCTAAAGTGCATAAGCTCTCTGTCTAAATTGTATTGGTGATGGTTTTAGCCATGATTGGCATATTTGATTTACTGGTAAGTCCCTAGTAAAGTGCAGTATGTGTGCCCAGGGCCTGTAAATCAAATGCTACTAGTGGGCCTGCAGCACTTATTGTGCCACCCACATGAGTAGCCCTGTAAACATGTCTCAGACTTGCCACTGCAGTGTCTGTGTGTGCAGTTTTAACTGTAAATTCGACTTGCCAAGTGAACCCACTTGGCAGGCCCAAACCTTCACTTTTACTACATGTAAGTCACCCCTAAGGTAGGCCCTAGGTAGCCCCATGGGCACGGTGCAATGTATTTAAAAGGTAGGACATGTACTGGTGTGTTTGACATGTCCTGATAGTGAAATACTGCCAAATTTGGTTTACAGTATTGCAAGACCTATCTCTCCTATATGTTAACGTGGGGATTGCCTTGAAAGATCTTTTAAGTGCTATTTCTCATTGGGAGCAGATAGAGATATGGAGTTTGGGATTTCAGAACTCCAAATTAAAAAAGACATCTTTTGGTTATGTTTTTTTTTTTTTTGATGTTTGTTTGAAAATGCCACTTTTAGGAAGTGGGCACTTTCATGCTTAATCATTCTGTGCCTCAGCTTGGCTGCTGAATACACGTCTGGGTCAGACTGACAGTTGAGCTGTTTGTGGATTCACTCTGGACAGTGACACAAAGGAAGGTGAGGTGTCTCTTGCATTTCTTGATGAGTCTTCCTGGGCTAGAATGGGTGTGAGGCGCTGTCACCTGAACTTGAAAGGGTTGTGCCTGCCCTCACACAATACAGACTCTAAACCCCTAGAGTGTGCCTGGGAAAGGGCAAGGCAGAGGCAGGGTCTTGTGAACTACAAATACTTTCCTTTGAAGTTTGCCTACTTCAAAGGCAGAAATGAGTGTAAGTAGTGGACCCAAACCCCCAGACATTCAGATTACTTCTGGATCAAGAGGAACTTCTGCTAAGGAGAAGAGCTTAATGCTTTAGGATGCTTTAGGATGACCTGCCACTCAGCCTGTTGCTTTGCTGTCCTGGCCTGCTGCTGCTTCTGCCTTGAGATTGAATAGACTGGACTCTCTGCTTCTGAGTTTCTCCAAGGGCTTGGACTGAGCTTGCCCCCTGTTATGAGGTCTCAGGGACATCAAAGACTTCGTCTGCCAGTGCCTGTGCTCTTCTGCTGAGAGTCCTGACTGTTGCTAAGTGGTGCTAAATCCGGTCCCTGGGCACTTAGAAACGGAAGCTGGTAAGCTGTGAGAGAAAATCCACGCACCGCTGTGTGCGTGGCAGAAAATTTGATGCTGCGCCTACCTCACAGCCGGAGAATCGATGCAGCACCTGTTCTCAATGCAGACCCTTCACACAGCATATCAGAATTTTCCACACATCAAACCTGGGCGTCAACATCTTCAACATCACCGCACAGGCCTGATGCTCCTTGTCTAGAAATCGAAGCATCCCTTCCCTGTGAGAAAAGAATCAATGCATTGCTTACCTGACGGAGAAAGAATCGGAGCCCGGCCTCACTTGCAAGTGAAGAATAGACGCATCTCTTGCTCTTCCGACACACAATTGCCTGTGCGGCTTTATTTTTTACGCATACCAGGTAGTTTGTGCTAAAACAAAGCATCCATTGTTTTCTATAGATTAAGACTCTTTTTACTTTAAAAATTAACATCTTTTCTTGTCTATGTTGGATTTGTGTCATTTTGGTCTTCTTTTATTTCAATAAATATTGGCTATTTTTCTAAACTGGTGTGGAGTCCTTTTGTGGTGTTTTCACTGCGTTACTGTGTGTGTTTGTGCAAATACTTTACACATTGCCTCTGAGATAAGCCTTACTGCTTGTGCCAAGCTACCAAGGGGGTAGGCAGGTGTTATCTGAGCTGTGAACGCCCTTACCCTGACTTGGACAGGTTGTAAACTGACTGCCAACTAGAGACCCCATTTCTAACAAGATACTTTCTGTCAAACAACCTTACAAGTGGATTTTAACAGGGAACATTGAGGCATTTTTAGATCAAACCAAACAAGTGCTGTTTTTTTTAAATTGGATAGGGTTTAAGACCAATATGGAGGTTTTTTTGTGTATTCTACTCAAAATATTTTTTTAGAAATATTGTAACAAATGATGCACTTTAAAACAGATTAGACTGTTTGGGTTTTGCAATCCTGATTTGAGTTACCCCCAATAAGGAGTGCCATAAGCTATCATGCACTTCTAATATGGCGGATGCATACATCCACCAAGTTTATGACAGAGTATCCCATCCACCAAACTGTAAGTAAGGCTCATTGTTATATTATTTCACATGCACAGAGGAGCTACTGCAATTGGTATTTAGTTAAAAAGCAGTAAAGTCCTGTGTGCTAAATACTGTCAGGATGGGACTTGTATATTGCTGAGCCAATTCTACTTCTCTTCTGCATTTTCAGCAGAAGTTGGGGCATAGAATAGATCATTCACCACAGTACACTAGATTGATCGTAAAGGTTTGTATGCAAGGGGAATGTCAAGCAGATGCTTTACTATATATAATTTCAAAACCCAAACAAAGTCTTTGGAAAATAGCACAAAAAAGAAAATTGTAGGCTTAAACTAATAGGGCAATGAAATTAAACAAAAAAGATGTTTCCGCAGTACAAAGTAGAACAACATGAAAGAACTTCATGAGAATTGGTAACAGACCAGAAATCATAAGTCGTTTGACATTTCATGCACAAATGAAGTGTAGGTTTAAATTAGGCCAAACCTCGCAAGTCCCAAGCTAATTATGGAGTTGTTTCCTAAAGATTTCAATGGATAAATTGAAAACGTATGCTGTTCGAAACTGGGTTACTGGTTGAGGGGGGTGAAAACCTATTCAAGCAGCAACCACAATCCTGGTGGTCAGGATGAGGCACAAACAAACCCCATATTAACCTGTGCTCAACCCTGTGGTAGATTGGCACAAAGCAGCAAGGCTTATCTTAGAGGCATAATTAAGGTATTTGTGCAACATTTCAAACAGTAACAAAGTGAAAAACACCACACAAAAGGATCCCACAAAATGTTAGATGAACAGAATAACTTATAATTAATAAAACTAGACAAAAACAACAAAAGTCCAATGAATAGAGCTAGAGATGTGCATGTTTAAAGATTCAGTGAAAATAGCCTAAAAAAGCACAGAGTGCCAACTGCGGTTATGTAGTCGCGCCAGACTGGGAAAAGTCACAAGTTCAGGTCAACCGTGATGGACCATGGGCTGGCCACAGGAACCCACTTAGGTCTGCTGAAACCAGTATCATAAATCCTGGTGCGCAGTCTGCGTGACGTTTTGCGAGACTATACATCTTCCAGCATTGGTGCCGATGAAGCTGTATGGTGAGGCTTTGCAGGGCTTTGCGTCTGTTCCGATGGAGTGGAGAGCTGTTCGGTGAGGCTCTGCAGGACTTCGGGTCGATCCTGATGAGGCTGACACCTGCTGCAACACTTTGTGGGGTTTTGACATGCTTTGTGTCGGCTCCGATAGGGGCAGCAGCTGGGCTGGCAGAGCACCTTCAGCCCTACCTCCAAGGGTCCAGGACTGGCATGGCACCACTTGAGAGTGCAGGACTCCCAGATGGCAGAGTCCAGGTGCTGGGTTCAAGGTTGTTGAAAGCCTGTTATGTCCCTGAGGCTTCAGGTCAACCAACCAGCCCTTGGAGTCACCCTAGGGTCCTGGTTTCAAAGCTCCAGTCCTCCTCACCTAGGCAAGAGGGCAGCAGGCAGAAGTTCAGCACAGCAGGGCAGCAGTCCTTCAGAGCAGCAATTGTTCAGAGCAGCAGTTTAGCATAGTGCCAGTCCTTTCAGCAGCATAGCAGTCCTTCTTCCTGGCAGAGTATCCACAGGTCCAGAACTGTAACGAAGAGTTGGTGTCTGATGTCCATTATGAATACCTGGTGCCCTTCCTCTAGAAGGTGAGAGAAGCTTCTCAAAATTCTCTTTGAAGTCCCCAGGCATCCTGCCTTCCCTGTTGTGGCTCTAGAGTAACTACTGGGAGTATGAAGCCCTTTGTGTAGAGGAAGGTCACAGCCTATTCAATTGTAAGTTAGGCTCTGCATAGCACCACCCTCTCATCCTGCCAGTGATGGCCCATCCAGGCACACCTAAGCGCTCTATTGTGGGTGGCAGTCTAAGAGGAATACATAAAGCTCCAATGTCAACTCCACACTGTCATGTGACCGGAGACCGGCTACAGGTACTAAATGGCTAAGCAGGAAAATACCAACTTTCTAAAAATGGGCATTTTCAAAATTGTAATTTATAAATCTGACTTCACTATGTTAGTATTTTTTATTACAATTCCAAAGACCCCAAATATGAACTAGTTACCTGTTCCCATTTGAAAATTGCAGCTTATTAAATGTAATAAGGTAACTTTAATGTTATCCTTTGGGAGAGGAAGGCCATGCAGTAGTGAAAAACAAATTTAAGAGGTTTTTTTTTTCTTTTATGTTATACATGCTCTGGTAGTAAAATAGCATGCCCAACTTTTTAAATAATCTGCACCCTGCCCATTGGACTGTCCAGGGTCTTCCCTGGGGGTGACTCTTATGTATTAAAAAGGAAGGTTAGGGCCGGGCAAAAGGTGTAGTGTGCCAGGTCAAAATGGCAGTTTAAAACGCAGTGGCAGGCCTGAGACATATTTATAGTGGGTGGCACAATAAGTGCTGCAGGCCCACTAGTAGCAATTAATTTACAGGCCCCGGGCACAGCTATTGCCACCTTACAAGGGACATACAAGTAAATTAAATACACTGCTTGGGTATAAGCAAACAGTACTGTGTTTAAGGAAAGAGCTCAGTCACTTTAGCTCTAGTACCAGTGGTAAAGTGCGCAAAGTCCTAAGGCCAGCAAAAACAAAGTCAGCAAAACAAAGTCTGAAAGCGATACCAATTTCAGGAAACTTCACTGAACATCAACAACAAAATCATTCATTGAAGGACCTCACTATTGTGGGAAAAATTATAGAAAGGAAAATGGTTAGTTGATGAAAAGGAAAATAGATGCTATTTTCTGCAGTCAAAAGGTACTAGACTTAAGGACAGGATTTTTCATGTGAAGGTAGTCTAAGAGCTTTACTAACAGACGTGCCTGATATACTTGCCTTTGGCATAGCAGGGGCATTTCCCTCTCATTAATCTACTAATTTAATGGTTACATCCTTGCAGATATTTGACTCTTGGATTCGTCTTGTAAAGCAGGTTGCCATTTTGAAATCTTCTCAAAATATTAAATATTTGAATTACATCACTGTTTGCTGGCCACAACCTGTTAAATTTCTTGAGTAAATGAAGAGGGAGATGCGAGAAATGAAGAAAGGTGGTAGCATATATCTTTAGAATATAACCACATAAATTTATAATTTATTTACAGTAGTCTGTGGGAAATAGTATCATGTGTTTTATAACGTGCACATTTGTCCATGAACATATTCCGTTCCATCTACTCTACACTTGTTTGCTTATATGTTGTAGAGTCTGTCGTGGAAGCTCTGGTGCAAAGGCCAAAACACCTTCAATAATTCTTGTGTATCAGCTTCTTTCTATTCCTTACTGTGTGCACTAGTTTAGCATTCTTAGTCAGCATTTTGAACATTTCCCTTGATACTGTAGTAAGATTTTCTTTCAACTCTCTAGCATGATTTAAATTGACTTCTTAAAGAGAGAGTGGAGTGAGGTACGGGGCTAGAAAATATCGCTATTGTTGATACAATAGATATGTTATTGCTAAGTGTTTTTATGGGAGCTGTATTTGAAATGTACAAATTAACTATTTGCTTCTTTTTTGTATCAATGTGTCTGCTGAATTTAAAAGCAATTGTAAAGCTTGGTTAGAAAAAATTATTGTACTGCATGTTAGGAAATAATTTGTTAAGTGAAATAAAATTGGAAAAAGTAAAAAATAGAAATTGTATTGAATGTGTATATGTTTCAAAAGTTGCGGCTGGTCAGGCCATGGACTATTAAGAGTAATTTCAGAAGACCTACAGGTCACGTGGGATCTCGCTGATAGTAGCATGTCTAGAGTAGATAATATGTTGTGTTAGACGTTGTTGAGCATTAGGGTTTTAGACTCTTCAGTCACACAGGATAGCTTTGACAATACTGCAGTTTGACTCAAAAGCATCAATGTGTGCATTTCAATGAAAAGTTCTGCTGACAAAACACAATATAGTTTCAACTTGCATGTCCCATTACCTACAATGCAGGCACCAATTTCCACTGGCCCACAGTCTTACAGTATGCATCTCAAAGGAACAGACTCAAAGCACAATACCCACATAATCATTCTCCCTTTAAGCTTCAAACTACATATATGACGTTTCTTCAACCCCTACCAACATACAGATGCCCATCATCACACTATACCATCCTATTACAAAAATACACACCGGTTGCATTAGTCTGCCCAGTAAAATGAGAAGAATCTACAACCTTGGAGAGAAAATTAATGTGTATCAGATATTTAACCCACATAAAATGAAAGAAAAAATAAAGACTTAATAACCTCCTTTCCAAATTCCACCAATGCGCACGATCAAATGTTCAAAACCTTTATCTCATTAGTCATAATACTAGCTCACTCGATGAACAGCAGCAAATGTCCATATTACACAATGCTGCATCACAATACATCATCCAAATTTCTTCAAAATCATAAGCAGAGCTACACAAAGGATATCATTTCGAATTCCTGTGTTGAAAAGCCGTCACGGCATCAACTAATCAAACACAACTTTACAACGCACATTATAAACTAATGAACACAGCCTGTTTGCTTTAATGAAAACCTACCTCAAATTAGTGTCAGACCCGTTATCATTCCTGCAAGCTCTCTGGGTTTCTAAAAAGATCAATTACAAAAGAGAGGTGGAATAACTTTGCTCTTAAAACAAAATTCTTATTGATGCACAAATGGTAACGCTCAACAACACCATATTCAAGACCGAAAACACAAAATTATTTCCAACAATTCCCATCAAAATAGCTCTGATTCTCAAATATAGACACATACAGACAATGCACCTTGTATTTCTCCTATTTGCCCTAATCTACTCATCAAACAAAAGCTATTGACCTGGTTAATAGTTGCTTTCAATAAGCAACCACCACATTATCACAAAGAGTACCCTTTTCAATAGGCACTATGGTCATAAAGAGTGGTTCAAAACCCACATTCTTTTAAAGTTTTCTCTCTTTTCCATACACTGGCTTTCCTTCAGTCCCTGCATTTATGTATGAATATATGTAGATACGTATTCACTATTAGTTTAGCGTGGACATGCCAAAAGGCAGACAAGCGATGAGCGGGTCAAAGGAAAGCATGCAGTCAATAAAAGAAGTAGCTAGATTCTGGGAGCAGAAGTATACTGTTACTGCACTGTGAAGTACTGTGTATCTTCAAATCTTTCCATAACTGGAGCAGCGTTGGACTGCTCCAATGGATGTCTGAGTATTCTCTATCCTGAGTGCATGCTGGAAAAGGCCTGCTGCCTTTCTTTTCTTTTTTCTTTTTACCACTTCTTAGTCTCAAGCATCATGGTCTCCCAGTTGTTGGTGTAGATAGCCATCAGAGATCTGCAAGATAAGTGGCAGTGTTCGTCATGATAGCTTTGCAAATGATGCTACATGTTTGGAAGTTGATGCAGGCCAACTAGATGGTGGGCTGGGGGAGACCATGGAGCACAATCTTGCCACTATCCAAATGCAAATTGTTTAATTTCTTAAGAAGTGAGAGCTGTTACTAGGACATCTTTGTTATTTTGACAATGTACTCCTTGAGGCTGAGGTTCCTATCCAGGCTGAATCCAAGTGACTTGGCATTTGGTGAAAGTTGGAGTTTGGAGCTGTGAAGTTTAATGCCATTGAGCCAGGTTTAAACTATTTCTTGCTTGCTTGTTGTTTTTCACAAATAACAGAAATTGTCCATCAGTGGGTTCAGGGACATTCAGGACTAGATGAGTTGGAGGCAGTGTTTAAGGCCTTGGATGTCTGAGGACTTGAGTAGAGTTGTATATTGTCAGCACATTGCTGATTTTTGATGATGTCCTCTGTGAGCAGAGCCCCAAGGGGCTCCACGTAGAGGTTGAATATGAGTGGACAATAGAATCCGGTAGTTCACAGGTCATAGGGAACTTATATGCGCTGGAGGTGCCCACATGAACAAACCGGTGCCAGTTGGTAATGTAGGAGGAGAACAAGTGAAGTGCTCTGCCAGTGAATCACATTCAGGACTTAGTTTTGTTGATGAGTGTTGGATGGTCTACTGTGTCAAAAGCAACAAAAAGGTCCAGCAACATCAGGAGTCGGGGGTCATCTTCATCTGTGCTCAGGAGGGCATTATCTACGATGTGTCAGGTAGAGGTCTTTCTGCTGCAGTCTGAATTCAGTTTGATAGATGATGCAGGAGATGGTTAGCATTTATATGATCTGGCGGTTGAACGTAGATTTTTTTTTTTTTTTAATGATTTTGCAGATTAAGGATAACTAATTGATGGGTTGGTCGTCGGCAAGGTCAACCGGTTATAGCAAAGGTTTATTTAGGAGTGGGAGGATATGGCCTGTCCTGGAAGCTTTTGGGAAGCTGCATTGAGTAAAGGAGACATTGACAACGGTAAGTAGTGGTGAGAGAGCCTTGATGAAGGAAACGGGTAAGGAGTCATCTTCATAGGAAGTGGCTTTGAGGGAAATTAGTAGTTATATCATTAAAATTGTATGTCTTTGCAAATGTAATAGTCAGTGGTCACGAGTAAGTTGAGTGAGTAAGATCTGCAAGAAACAGAGCTTTGAAGGATGACAAATGTGGGTTTCCTCAAGAATGGCGGATCCAAGAGGAGAAGCAGTCTTTGCTTTGTTGGTGTGCTGTCAGATCTCTTTCACTAAAAAGAGTTTGATTGAATTGCATTTGTCTTTCAAGTGAGGAACAGGAGGATCTGGGAGGGAGCAGAATCAGTGCTTGATTGTCTTGAATAGTACTTTGCTTCTGTTGGTGGCTTCAATAATGATGTTGGTATTGTGCATTGCTTCAGTTGAAGTGATGAGCTGTCAGAGCATGTTACACAGAGGGACTTGGAAGTACATTGATAATTCGGTTTCTTTTTTCCATTTTCTTTCCATTCTGTGAATGGAGTGTTTATTGTCAGCAAGGTCTTTCGAGCATGAGTGCTGAAGGAATTTGGCTTGCACTTGCATGTTTTAGTTGGAGAGTGGTTGTTCACATTGTTTTGCAAAAAGTGTATCCCAAAGTTCCTCTATAACTAAATCCTCTCAAACACTTAATATCACAATAAAACAGTTAAAAACCATATCACTCTAAAACTTGATTAATTAAAAAACAGGGAATCTGAGTTCAAAACCTATTGCTGCTAGCTATAGGAATGCAACACCAGGTGCTGCTAGCTATGGGAATGCAATCAGTTAATGTAAACATTTCTTCATTTTGTGGGCATTTTGAATACATGTTATCACAGCCAAACAAATAGCATCAGCATCAAATTTGTAAAGTAAATAAAATGCAGGTCTACAATGCCTCAAGTTTAAGGAACATAAGTTTGCAATAGAAAATGTTTTCTGGGTATCACATACATAAAATTTACAGAGCAATATATAATGCAATGTGCTTTGCATGGGCTGCAGGTCACAAGGGCAGTATAAAAGCTCCATAGACTAGAAGTCACATTGGGGAAATGACCCTAGAAAATGCACCATACTGAAACCCAAACATGTCAGATAAAAGCTATGCTGTGGATACTTAGATAGTATAAGTGAGGTTCTGTCCAAACTGGCAACAAGATTAAAACAAGTTTTATTGTGGGCTTATTCATTTCCTGCAGGGATTTACTATTATCTCAGTATTTCATGAACAATTGTTTTACCCTTGCTTTGGTGGCCATTGTTAATGGAGTTTGGCCTAGTGAAAAACTCTGGGACATCCGACATGCAGAAAGTATGTTTAATGTACAAAAGCTATGGAATAGTAGCCTCCCTATCTAAAAGCAGGCCATCTTATAGTGTGGATATTGTTAAAGATCCTTCGGATTTAATCCAGATTGAGTCTCAAAATAATAACAGACATAGATACATCATATGCTCTATATAAGCTAGTCTCAGTTCTTCATGGTAGTTGTAAGAAGAACAGCTCCGTGGGACTGCCAGGAGTACACAGACACATTTTCCACGTCCTCACCTATACATCAGCCAAATGTATTCCTAAATTTAAGTCCAACAGAGACAACAGCAGGAAGCACAACTCCCTTGGCCTCGGGTCACCCTGTCTCCATAATGTATATAAAAGGTGGAGAGACAGCAACATTGGATGGGGACCGCTCCTTTCCAAAAAAGGCTGAGGCTAGTTTTAACATGACTTGAAGCACCCCATAAAGGACAATTGCCGAAGTCTAGTGGCCTCTAAATAACTTGATGTAGGTTTGTCTCTGCATGTAAGAAATTGACACCCACTCATTATCCTGCTACTTTAACACTGTTAGTTTCTAAAGAAGTTTGTCATTCTGAAAGCTTAGCATTTTACCTTCTGTATGCTTTGTTTCAGTTAATCCAACAAAATGTATTGAGTTATGGATCCCCAATAGAGTCCACTACCTCCCAACTGCATGGACCTTGGTGCTTAGCTTGTGATTGCACATGAGTCCGAGCAAGCAAGAGAAAGTCAGAAAAGGGAGAAAAAAGGTGGAAGAGGCAGATATGAAAACAGTGACAAAGGAAGAAAGGAAGGATGAAACGGAGAGTGAGAAAAAGAGACGGGACCTCTATGATGGTGGATGAAGATGCATGAGTTGGAATTAACAGTAGGCAGCCTTGGTAACTCCAGATTCAGCAGCACCTATGAAGCTTTCCTAAGAAAAAGTTTGAGTCTGTGCACTTATTAGTTTAACAAACTAAGCACTGATCGACATTGTGACATTTGTACAGCAGGATATGGTTAACTCCACCATATGTGCTAGTTAAATGGTCATGCTCCTATTCTGAATGACCATAAATCCAGAATAATTCAAGCCTCAGAAAAAACTAGCTGAAAAAATGTATTTCAAATGACACATGTATTCTCGTGAACCACATATAAAGCATAATAACTGCAAAAGTCTCTGCTATATAGCAGAAACAATCTCAAAATAGCCACGCCACATCCTACACTCCCACACCACCCCATCTGCACTCACTAGGTGGTGATGCAAAATGAGAAACTATCATTAACTATTTACCTTTCTTCTATTTAGACTTGTAATTCTAATTGAATACAAATATTGCACAAAGTGCATCAGAGGGCTGCTAACCAATAGCATTTTAAAGTCGAAAGTTCAAGGAACACCTAGAACGGTGCAACCTCTGAAAGTGCCTCCAAATCCCACTCTCAGAGCAAGTCCAAAAGTAATCAAATTTTTTAGTGTTCAAGCAACAACTCGTTTTTGTCTGTCATGCCGGATTTCTAAACGGAAGGGATTGAGTATAATGACACAAAAATGCCAGTTTCTTCTGTGGGGTTTTGGTGAAACATAGATATCATAAGTTAATGTAACATGACATTATACAGATTAGTCCACAAAGTGGTGATAAACTAAGATACACCTAGAATTTGTAATGGAATACAAATCTGTTGTTTAATCATTAAGCGCTTTTGAATTAGCTGATATGGATTATGAGAGAAAGTGTATTTCAAACATCTAAACAACGAAACATGAATAAGAGTTCTGTTATTATTTTAATGAAATATAGGGTTGGTGGTTATTAGTCTTTTCTTTGTCTGCTATTTGTGTTCTATGTTGCAGTGTTATGTGGTATACTTCTTTTTCCACATTATTTTTGACATGGAGCAGGATTACTACTTCTAAAATGTTGCTGAATAGACGTAGGTTGTGCTTTGCTATTCTATAAAAAAAAAACTGTTCTTCCATTTGTCAGATATTCATTGGAACTCTGTGTGTTATTCCAAAACCCTTGTTATCTCAAATATTGCTTAAGTAGATATATTGAATTAATTTTATTAATTAATAAAACGTTATATAGACAAATAGCCACATTGTGAGAAGGTGGGTTTTGCCCATCTAATAGGTTGGATTTTTTACTTTTTGATCCTCTGGTTTTTGAACTTTTACTGTCGGGGAGTCTCATAACCTATGACTCACCCACGGTAAACTCAGGGTAAATGAATTGAGCGTGTTTACTGCTAGTGTCTGCCTTTTAAGATAAGTCCGCTGCAATGCAGAAAAGGTAAGAGGTACCTGGATGGTTACATGTGAACATGTGTGCACATGTATGAGGGCTGTGCATGGGAGACTCCTGTTGTGTGCAGCACGCTAACAGAGCACAGGTAGCCTGCCGCAGAAGGGACTCTGCAGGATTCCGTTTTGACTTTGGGTAGGCCGCATAATGTTAATGTACACTCATAGGAAAAGCCAGCGTATTTACTGTCTTGTCTGCAGTTACATTCCATTATACACCTACCGGGAGGGCTGCCATAAAGTGCAGCTTTGCTTCCCTTTGGCTTACAAACACTAGAGGAGTACCGATTTAGAGCATAACCAGTGTGGAAAAATCATTTCTGCAAGTTCCAAAGAGATATCTGTACAGCTTGTGGGTCATTCAGTAATGTCATAGTTCTTTGGCAGAGCTCAAGATCAGATCTCGGGCCTTTTGTCACCCTGCTGGGCGGGGTTAATTATATTTCTCTCTAGCAGGAGGAACAAAGACCTCCCCACACAAAGGGAGAAATTAACAGTGCTTAACCCGGCTCCTGAGGGACAATAGGGGTGGATCAATCATCAATCAGCCAACTGTCACACTGTGCCAGGGATGGGTTTGCCCCACCCCACTAAACTAAGTAGGAAGCCCAGACCACAGGGGCCAACCCAGGAGGGGGCTTCTTTGACGATTTGCTGGGAAAGACCCTAGCAGTGATGTCACCTAGACATAGAGCTGAGACCCCCAAAACAGATGTGGCAAGTGACTCCAGGGTGATACCATTTTGAAATGTCACAGCAGGCTGTGCAGGAAGTTTTGGGAAGGGGCAGAGAGGTGATGTGGCATCCAGAGATAAGCCAATGGTGCATCCCTGCTGGATCCTCCCAACCCCCTTAAAAGGACTAGCATAGGAGGAGAGCTCTTTCTTGGTTGTGCTTTTCTGCTGGACACTAGAACGGGAAGCAGCCGCCATGGACAGTCAGAAGGAAGAACCCGGTGATAGCCATCAGGACTAAGAACTCTGACTTTAATTGACCCCAGGACCAGCGGGGTCCCCATGAGGACTAGTTGGGGGAAAGACAGGTCTTCTGTGCCAAGTAGGAGAGGCGCATGGAGCCAATGAAACCAGCTCCCAGCAACGTTTGTCACCTTTGAGGCCAGGAGGCCTGAAGAAAGCTCCCCAGGTGGAAAAGGCTCACCACCAAGAGCAAAACAAGACCAGAACCAAGTAAAATGGTGGACTCCCTGGGCTGTCCCCAACCAAGACAGAATGCAGGGTGCGAGGTGGGACCAGGCACCCCAACACAAAGGAAAAGCTGCATGTGGCACGGCCACATGGCCCACGAAAAAAAAGAAAACAAAGAGTCATGGCCCTCCCCAGCTAGGAGGAATAGCCACTATTAAGATATGCTTGCAAAGGAGCACCCCATAATTCTCGGTGGAGCTGGCCCTGATCTCGTTGTTTTCTCCCTTTTGTAGTTGCCCCAGGATGGTGGGTGTCACCACCATCAAGTTTAAAAATTGTATGCAGGAGAGAGCTGCAGGAGCAGCTCAGCCTCCCCCAAGAAAACAATTTGAGGAGTCCCCACCCTAAGTTGGGTAGGACTTAAAAAGAGTGATTCCTTAGGATTTATTTCTACTCATTTTAAGCTTTCCCCAGGCTGGAGCATGTGCTTTTCAGCTGGGAGTGAGTGTCCTATAGATGCAAAGTCTATGGCTATAGTTCCTGTCGCCTGAAGGTCATTAACAAAAGTGAACACAATGTGCAGCGCTCTCTAGGGGCAAAGCCTATAATTTCATATATTGTGATTAAAAAAAATGTGATGCCCTCTAGGAGCTATGTTTTACTGCCAATAATAAGTGGATTCATCCACGGTTATATTTAAATGTTGCATTTAAGTACAAGATAATGTTTTGACATGTGGTTTGTTGAACAAGATGCCCCTTGTGGAGGGTCAGAAGAGAAGTGATTACACAATGTCACCAAAAGGTACTTCCATCAGCCATATGCATCTTTGTAACTTACTGGGTAGTATTGAGTGCCATAAATGTACTTTTCCTTTTTTCAAAAGAAAAGGCACAGATTGGACAATCATTTATTGAGTGTTGTTATGCATGCAAATGATTACTACTAGCCCACACTACCTCCCTTGAGTAGGCCTTGGACTGGTAGATGTCAATACCCTGAGAGAGTCAGGCGCTACAATGGGATGTTTTGTTCCCAGTGGCAGACAAATTGAATCCATTACTTGTGCAGGCCACACAACTAATGGCACATTTTCCTACACACATATGATTAGAACTGAGAGTAGTTCCAAAGAGTTCTAGGATGTTAGGGCCCATGGTAAGCATGGTATTTATAAATAGAGATGGCACAGTTAACCAAATCAACCTGGTTTTTTTTATTGCTAGTATCTGGTGGTTTGGAAACAAACCTATCGGCCTGTTGTGTGGCTTATAATCATGCTCTTGGGATTGCAGGTGTGTGACAGATTTGCTTGTAGACGCAGGTCAAAAAGTACACATTCAAGCTGCATTAGAAACTATGGGACGATTTATGTTATGGTGGACGGCCCGTTGGTCCACCAGTGCGATGAGCAAATTACTCCATCACCCTTGTGGAGGTATTGTCTGCCAGATTTAACAATGACCGCCAACCTGGGTGTCATGCGTAATACATTGGCAGGAACTGCAGTCAAGGCAGTTCCTGTCCATGCCTTTTGATGTTTGGTGCAGCACTCTGTCAACATGATGGAATCTTGCACCAAACAGTTTTATTTTTTCATTTTCAGAAAGAAAATCTCGAAACGGGGGTAGGAGGTATAATGCCTTCTTCGCCATGGGAGATGACACCCATGGTGAGGGAGCATAATTTCTTTTTACTGTCCCTCACTGCCTGGCAGTAATAAAATGGCTATGTGTCTGCCTATCCTAATGTACATATAGCCAATCATCCGATGGCACTTTTACCGTCAGGCCATTGGACAAGCTTGACTATGGCAGTGACGGACCGGTCACTGCCATAGCCAGACTTAAGGTCTCCCCACATCTAAATCAGATGGGTGAATCACTGTGTTGACAGGGAGGTAACTCAGTCACTTTTGCAACTGAGTTTCCTTTCTGCGAACATAAAAATCAGGCCCTATGTCCCTTGTGAACCAAAAATTTAACCATTCTGGTCCAGTTTTGCAGTCATTACTACACATCTGCAATTTTCCTCCTACCTGGCAAAATTTGTCTGAGGAGTAAATATCATCTTATACAAATATTGTCATAAAGATTATGTATAAAAATATTGTCCCATTTAGTGTAGACTTGCTATTATTATCATCAGTGTAGCAAAAGTTGTAGAAATGATCTTTAAGACACAATATTTGTGTCAGACAATATTCTGACATCACATTCTAGTACAACAACCTCATTCCGCTACGCAAAACTCTGAACTGTGGGGTAATATCCTGCAATACAGGTATACCGAATGGCATGTCACTGCCAGAAACACCAGTACAATCGAAATGAGGCTTGACAAGATTAGTTTGAGATTTAAAGACTAATTAGCTGGTCAGTGATTTGGAATCCTGCTCGAGTTACAACATGCTGAATGGACTGATCAGTCTTTTCTTTCCGCAGCTGAAGAAAATAAGGTCTATCTCTGCCTAATTCACATTAATACTTCTAGCAGGGAAATAAAACTCTTGAGAAAATGAGGCTTTGCAGTGCATAATAATCAAGCTACTTGGAGGCAGCCAAGGGCCCTTTAGGCCTTGGATAACGTGCATAAGATGCAGATTGAAAGAAAATGAATTTACCTTTCAGGAACTGAATTTACCTTTCACAGGCGCAGCATGTACCCTATTGCATTTGAGCTTTGGAGATGTTTTTTCTTTGAGCCCCTGTAGACGTTATCCATTAACTCTGCAGAGGATTATCAAATGTATATACATATTGTTTTCACAGGAGGTAGAAAAATCACGATTAACGAAATGGATAAAAATAGGTTAGCGTCCGTCGCTTACCATGTATTTTTTACTTGTTTGCCATAAGACCCATGGCACCCGTACTATACCACTGAGTGCTTGGCTCTGGTCTATTCTGACAATCCAAAGTACTTTTTATCCTCGTGTTTTCATAAATCCTAATGTAAAAAATAAACACTGGCACAGATCATAGTTTTGACCTTTTTGTAGGGTATGCAGTAATGTAATCTACAAATCGTTTGAAGAAACTGAAAGAAGGGCTTTGACAACTGTGGTGGCTATAAACTGTGGTTCAAGGTGACTTTTTATAAGAGACAAAGTTGTTAAAGAAGGATTTGTATTGAGTGTTTTTATATGTTGTAAATATTTTTGGGAAGGCATTGTACTGTAATGCACGTTGTTGTCATCAAAGGCGGTGTGCAGTCTAGGCTTGGAGGCAGTACCAGTATGCAAACAGTGGTCCTGACAATGATTTTTGAGCACTTAAGGAAATCTTGGGTGGGTCCCCCTAATATATAAGTCCCTTTACTAATGAATAGTGGAATCCTTCCCTCACAAATGAGAGCCAGTAATATGGTAATCACACGAAGATGGAGGAATTATGTTTCTAAAGGTGGAGAGCGCACATCCCCAAATCTATGTAGGAGAAGATGTGCCCAGGGAGAAATAAAAAAAGGTAAATGAACGTTTGCATTAAGTTTTATATATACATTTGTACACTCAGTTACTCTTCCACTTTCTGAAGTACTTAAGTACTTTTTTGAATATCCATGGAAATCTACAACATAAATGTCCTTGGTGACTACTGCAATTATTTGAGAATTCCAAAAATGCCAGAACATTGCTCCAATCCCTAGAACCTTTATAAACCATGCCACGATTAAGTCTGGGTGCAAGAGGGGTAGAAAAAAGCATGCAGGAATAGAGTGCAGAGGTTGGACAGGTTAGAAAATTGCAGGTATTGTGCCATCAAGTGGCAGGGCGTGTCAAGTGCTTAATTTAAGCAAGTGTTTGCTGGTGGGGGCTACCAGCATCTCATTTTGGGGACCGACACATATTTGTTCCTCATCAGACATTTCCTGAAAGCAAGAGTGGGAAAATGCACAAAAGGGTAAAAGGAGAAAGATGGGAAAACCTTCACAAAGGGAGAAAGTAGGAACCTGCAAAAGTGATGTAAAGGGGCAAAGAGTGTATGATTAAAGGGACATGAGGTGGATTAAAGACTTTGCAGCCTTGGTATTCATCCTGCGGGCTTCCGAGCAGAGCTTTGGGCACCAGCACTTACTATTCTACTAATTAAACACTGGGACTGTGCTCTGTGGGTAGACGGCTTTAGGAGTTTTGGACAGTAGGAAGGCCAAGAACTGAGAGTAAGAGATGCAAGAAGGGTAATGCCAGTGATCGGGGGCTATCTGCCCTTGCTAATACAGTTAAAGATGTGCAAACAGTGAAGCAAATACTTTTAATATTAGAAAGCTAGATTTCTTGAGACATGCAAAGAATGTGAGAAAGTTGCTACACAGGCCTACACAATTTGAAGCATTGAATAAATGGAGTCGAATGGCTACAAAGGACAAAAGAACATGAAGAATCAGTTTAAGATTTAATTTAGGTGGTAGGTAGAAACTAAGTGGGGTATTCAATAAACATCTTTGAGGGAGGATATAGAAGAAGGAGTCAGAGTTTTCCTGCAATAATTTACAAAATAACAGACAGAAAGAAAACTGATAGCTCTGTAGATGAGAGAAAAACAAGCTAGAGAAAAAGACTTGGATGAGGAGAATGACGTTTTTAAATGGCCTTTTGAGTTCCAGACCACCTGTGTACACAGGTTGTACACAGACACAAGCTCAAGTGGTCTCTGCATTTGTTCTGCACCTAGGTGCAGCAGATGAAACGGGTAGGAGTGCACAAGAACTGAGGGCATTTGCACTTGCAATTGTACTGACACTTGCTCCTGTAAGGGCTCTTTCTGAGAATGCCTTGATAGCAGTATCTCTACTAGTACTAGGCAAATATATATCTCTAATGCTGCATCTGCTGCTGTGTCTACTCCTGCTTCTAATGATCTTACTGTACTTCCTAAAGAGAAAGAGATTAATATTTCAAATTTTACAAGAAACAGTTGATTTAAAAAGAATAATGTCATGTAATGTGGATGAAATGAAATGTTGGAACGGAAAAGCAGCAAGGTGTGCAAATGAAGCACATAATCACCTTAAAGACTTAACTCAAGAATATGAGATTGATATAAGTAAGACAAACATTTTTTACTGAGGAATTACAGAATGGATTTGAGTGAAGCAAAAATAATGGAGATTGGCTTAGCAACTTTGCGAGCTTACATTAAATATTTAGTTGAGTGAATTAGGAACCTGAAAGATATGAGGAAAGAAAGGGAAAAATTTAAAACAGAAAATTACTACTAAAAGGAAAACTACAGAGACAGGAAGAAAAGTAAAATTAATCTTTAGTGATTCAGCAGCAGACATATTGACAGATTTTCCTTAAAGAAAAGTGCATGGAGGGAATTATGTGCATGTGCCTTGAACTAGGGGTAATCTCTATGCTTTTACGCCACATTTTCCAAAACTGATAAAGGAACCTGACAAGTGGTATGAGGAAGGTCATAGATTGAAGACCACCCTGAAGATAATTTGGATGGATTTGGATACATTATTTGAGATCCTTGTTTACTGTGATTTATAGAGAGAATCTAAGGTTGCAGCTGCTTGGCCAACTGAAGAATCAGCAAGAGTTCCACGTAACAATGCTACAGCTGAGGTGGTTATTAAAAAACGAAAGAGTTGTGATAGACCTTGTAAAAAAAAACAATGTACCAGAGAAGGAAGTGAATTGGGGGAAAATCATGAGAGCTACACAAGTGCCTAAAGATACAGTGTATACTTATCGAAGGATTTATATATTATTATGATTATGTTTTAGATTTTTATCAATTACAGTGGGAATAAGAGGTGGAAAAAGAAAGTGTTAGAGTATTTGTTTCAGCTTTCATCTTGGGTGGGTATCCAGGAGCTTCGCTCACAGATTCAGCAGTGTGTGATGTATTGGCAGACTAAAAATATTGACGGGATTTTGAAGTATGTTTTGACATGAAGCAGAAAAAGATCAAGGAGCGGTATTGATCACAAAGGTGAAGCAGATTCAGAAAAACATCAGAAATCAGATGATGGATTTTGTACAACAGGAAAAATTCTGGAATGAATAGGGCACAAGGGATGAAAGGAGTCAGAATGAGAAATTAGATGGTCCAGCACATGGTTGAGATTGAGGTAGAGGGGTGGTGTATAATTCTGGATTGAATACAAATATTAATTTGCTAAAGCGGAGCAATGCTCGTTACCTACAATACAATTGGAAACTGGAAGCATGAGTGTAGACAGACTCTAGACCAAGTCTAGAATGGTAATTGTTAGAAATGGGGTCTCTAGTTGACAGAGGTATTCACCTTTGTCCAAATAGGGACCACAATCCTAGTCAGGGTAACTCACACAAAATCCAAATTATCCTGTGCGAACCCTCTAGTAACTTGGAACTGGGCAGTCAGGCTTAATATAGAATGCAATGTGTAAAGTATGTGTGCAATAAATTATACAGTAACACAGTGAAAACACCACAAAAATACACCACACAGGTTTAGAAAAAAAATTAGGATATTTATCTGGTTAAATTAAGGTAATAAATGATGAATTTCAACAAGCACAAGTTGAGATATCACTTTTGCAAAATAAAAAAGTCTTAAATCTTATAAATCAACAGTTGTCTCTTGTATTGCACAAAGTACCTAGTTTGCGTCGAAAATAACACGTATGGAGACCACAGAGGAGTAGATGTGTGGAAAAATAGGGCGTGTGATGGAATTTCCAACGCGGCACAGACCATGCGTAGTTTCTTTTCATGCTGCAATTGCTTTTCGGCGATTTCTAGCACGCAATCTTGGTTCCTCACTGCAATGCAGGGAACTCTCTGATGCCTAGGGATGATGCGTGGAAATTGTGGGCTTGCGGGGCAAAGTCACAGACATTGCATCGTTCTGGTATGGCGATGAGTCGAATTTCCTGCGCACGGAAGGTGCTGCGTCAATTCCTCACTCGGGAAGTCGGGGTGCTTCGTTCCAGTTCGGCTGTGCGGTGATTTCTGAGTCACACCATGCCTGTGCATCGTTTCCAGCAGGCTGTGCATTGATGTTCGGTTCACAAGGAGTTTCTTGATGAGATGAAGTCTTTTTGACCCTGAGACTTCAGAAAACAGGAGGCAAGCTCAATCCAAGCCCTTGGAGACCACTTCTCAGCAACGTCAGAGGGCAGGAGGGCAACAGCAGGGCAGCAGTCCTTCTCAGCAAAGCAGACCAGATGAGTGCTTTGAGCAGCTAGGTAGTTCCTCCTGACAGGTTGGAGGTCCAGGCCTAGAAGTGTCTGATTTGGTGGGGTCAGAAACCCAGCTTATATATTCAAAAATGCCTTTGGAGTGGGGAGACTTCAAAGAGTGGTTTTGAAGTCCACAAGCTCCCCTTTCAGTACAAGTCTGTCTGCCAGAGCCCTAGTAGGGGAGGTGGTAGTTCATTGTGTGAGGCCAGGCCAAAAGCCTTTAAAATGTAAGTGTCAGTTCCTCCACCCTTCCAGCCCATGAAGTCTCATTCAGTATGCAGAGGAGTACAGGTGTGACTGATTATCCTGCGTTTGTGGTTGTCTAGGTGAAATGCACAAGGCAGCTGTCAACGAGCCCAGCCCAGACATTGACAGAGATGGGCTGCAAGGCACAGATGGATTTTAAGTGCAGAAAAATGCTCACTGTCTAAAAGTGGCATTTCTAAAATAGTAACATAAAATCCAACTGCACCAATAAGCAGGATTTTCTATTACCATTCTGACCATACTAAATATGACCTGGTTACCCCTTTCTGATCAGAATCTACCACTCAAACTGTATATGAGGGTAGCCCTAATGCTTAGCCTATGAAAGGAGCAGGCCTCACAGTAGTGGGAAATTAATTTAGGAGTTTTTCAATACCAGAACATATAAAACACACATAAACATGTCCTGTCTTTTACCTACATAGCACCCTGCCCTATGTGTTACCTAGGGCCTACCTTAGGGGTGACTCAAATATAGAAAAAGGGGAGTTTCAGGCTTGGCAAGTGCTTTTAAATGTCAAGTCGAAGTGGCAGTGAAACTGCATACACAGGCCTTGCAATGTTAGGCCTGAGACAACATGGTTAAGGGGCTACTTATGTGGGTGGCACAACCAGTGCTGAAAGCCCACCAGTAGCATTTAATTTACAGGCCCTGGGCACATGTAGTGCACTTTACCAGCGACTTACTAGTAAATCAAATATACCAATTGGGAATGAACCAATGTTACCATGTTTAAGGGAGAGAGCATATGCACTTTAGCACTGGTTAGCAGTGATAAAGTGCACAGAGTCCTAAAACCAGCAAATCTGTGTCAGAAAAGTGGAGGGAGGCAGGCAAAAAGTTGAGGGATGAGCACCCTAAGGCTGTCAGGTCTAACAGTAATGTTTCCCAGATGCAGTGAAACACAAATCATATGCAAATGGCAATTGTGCCCCAGTGTAACAGACGATTGCGCAAAATGAAGTGCAGTTCCAAACGAATATGCCCATAGCTATACTGATGCAGAAAAACATGAGAAACAATATGCTATATAATCTGGGATTCTAGCACTTTTCCACGGTTTTCACCAAAAACAAATTCACAATGACAGTACCTGGGGGCTAGAGGAGGGAATGGATTGCATACTTAGTGCAGTCCTAGAGGTAGACTGCAGCAGCCCATATGTAGATGTAAAGTTGAATGGTCACTCCATATCAGTTCTGATTGATACTAGTGCTACTCGCTCTACAATTCATTCTGTGGAGGTTCCAATTTACCCCTCTCAGGAAAAGATGGTCTAGGAATTCAAAATAAACAGATTATTAATCAGGTTATGTCAGATGTTCCAGCTAAAATATGGTCAATAGGTCAATAGAAAATAGTCACCAGTTCATATTGTGTGATTTGAGTCCTGTTAATTTAATTGGCTGAGACGTGCTTTACAAAATGAACTGCGTGATTTACTGCACATCAGATTGTGTTTTAATTAAACCCCAATGTGAAAATTCAGTTTTTAAAGCTGTTCCCAGTACTTACAAAGGATGACTTGTCTCTGGATTTGAGACCAATTGTCAAAGTAGAGTTATAGGATTACACAGAAAAAGAGATAGGACTGATAACGTGCAGAGCCAGTTAGAAAACTAAATTCTTTCTACCCTAGAATTCGGCAATATGAACTTTCATGAGAAGCAGAAGAAAGATTGAAGCCCAGCATACAAAAAATGGTGAACAAAGTATTCTGTGGGAAGTCTTTGTATTCCTTGAAATTCGTCTGTGATGGGCACTAAAAAAATAGTGGTAAGTGGAGGAAAAAATGCATAATCTTTGAAAGATTAATCAAATTGTCTTATGGTGTCCTGTGGTACCAAATGCTGCTGTAATGTTCGATTTCTGAGGGTGCAGAATGGTATAGTCATTGACTCATGCCAAACGTTCTTTTCCATTCCTCTGCATGAGGATAGTCAAAATGTTTTTATTTTGCAGTTCCAAAATAAAGACTTATTTGGTGTAGAATTCCACAAGGATATATTTAAAGTCCCTCAATTTTTAGTCAGATTCCAAAGAAAGATTTGGAGAGGTTGCAGCTACTCTGAATTTATCCATTACATTGACTTCTGGTGGCATCAAGGGCAAAATAAACCTGTTAACTAGATACAGTTGCACATCAGAGTCATCTTGCTGTCCGTGATCATACGGTTTCACCTACATAGATGCATTAATGTAAAAGAAGTAATTTATCTTGTTCGTCATATTGAGAAGGGGGCAGGGAAAGTTTCAAAAGAATGAAAAGGTTTCTGCAATCCTGAAGAGGAATCCACCAATGACCCAGATGTAGGTGAGGATGTTCCTGGAAATAAGTAGCTACGGTCGTCAGTGGATTCCAAACTTTTCCCTGACTTACAATGATATGAAGGATCTAGTACCATTTGATTACAAATGCATGAAGGCCTTCCGAGAATTAAGAGAAGATTTATGGAGTGCACCCTCCCTCTGATTGCCTGATTCTGACAAGGTATTTCACCTTTTCTACCACAGGAAAAATGGGTGCTCACTTTCAATGCTAACTTAAAAACGTGGAGGTATGAGACCTGTTGCTTAGTTCTCTGCTACGTTCAGTGAAGTAGCTGTAGCTCTTCTTGGTTGTCTGGAGGCAGTTGCAGCTATTTGCCTTGTATTAGACCAAAGTAAAAGGATTGTTATGGGCCATACACTCATTGTGTTTGTTTTCCTTACAGTTGAAAGTTTGTAGGCTTGTACCCTAACATAGTATTTGATAAATAGCCACCTCACAGCATATGAACAAATCATACTGGCAGCTGAAAACTTTTTGAACCGAAAGTGCAATTCCTTAAATTCTGCAATGCCGCTACTGGTTTCAAACTGCTATTGAGATGATGATGATGATGATGATCATGAGAAACTTGACCAAGACTGTTTGTTGTGACAGAATTGTGTGCCAAGCCATGGCAAGATATCCAAGGTAATCCTTTTAAAATGACTGACCTGACCTTGGTACTTGTCTGAGAGATCCTCTAGGTGCATTAAAAGTTGTTTATGTGGTCTATTCCATTTCTGAAATCATTTAAGCATTATACCTGCCTAACGTAACTTCAGTACAAGTTGCAGAGTTGATTGCTCTGATAAGGGCATCACTGCAGCAGATTAATTGAGTGTGATAATTTACACAGACAGCCAGTATGGATTTAGAGCAGTGCATGATTTTGTTCAACTGTGGTCATCAACGGGGTTTGACATCCTCTGGTACTCCCACCAGGAGCGGTTCCTATATTATAGAGCTTTGAAAGCAATAGAACAACCCAGAGGAATAATAGTGGGCAAATGTAATGCCCATAAAGCTGGTAATGACATAATCACAATGAGAAACAATTGTGCTAATAAAGTGGCAAAGTACTGTGCCTTTAAGACTGCAACTCTAAAATTTACAAATAGTACTGCAAGAATCTGAGCAGTGCGAAACCGATGTTAGGACTGTTGAAAATGCATATTATGTAATTTGCTTTTTGTTGAAGTCAATACAAACCACACTAATTGAATTGAGGAACCTTCAGAAGGAAGTACAAGAAAATTAAAGGCAGAAGTGGGAATTGGCCATTTCAAGAAACATTTTAACTATCTGTGGATTAGTACTCAGCATCAAAATGTACTCCCAGATTCCATGTTACAGTCGATGGCACATTGTTTGCATGGCCATACACGTGGAGGGAAGGATGCCATGACCAGGGATTTCAAAACGTACTGGTACAATACAAATTTAGGAAGTGTTGTAGAAGGTTTGTGCTACAGATGTGTCACTTTCCAGAAAAGCAATCAGGGAAAGAGGACATTTGTTATCATGAGCCATATCAGAAGACCCATTCACCAGACTTGAAACAGGCTTCCCTGAGATGCCTGTTTACAATGGGCTTAAATGTGTTCTAGTGATTATCCACCTGTTTTTCTACCCAACACAAAAAAGCAACATTATGACAGTTGCCAAACTCCTACTGAGAGAATTACTACCAAGGTTTGGCTAGCCAATCTCTATAGATAGAAATAGGTCAAGGAACTTTAAAACAAGATTCTAAAGTTATTATGTACTGGACCTCAAACTGGACAAAAGATCCACTGTAGTTATCATCTACAATCATCAGGAATTGTGGAGAAGATGAATGGCACCTTAGAAAGCAGGCTGACTAAAGTGTGTATCTCCACAGATCCTAATTGGCCAGATGCTCATTCTTTTGTTTCCATAAGCATTAACATTTCTCTAGACAAAAAGACTTGTCTCTCTTCCCATGACGTTTTGATAGACAGATCTATGAGTGTGTCATATATCACTTCAGCAATACTTGTGTCAATAACTGACGGTATCGTATAAGATCACTGCAAAGGTCTGGCTGATGTGGTAAAATCCATATCTCATCAGGTGAACTTGGCAACAGCACTGACAAAAACTCTGTGTCATCCACCACATCAAGGTGATTAGATCATTATCAAGAAGCATGTTCACAAGAACTGCCTCAAGCTGAGACAGAAAGGGGCCACCTCAAGGCATGCTTGCGACTAAGACTGCTGTAAAGTGTGCTGGGATCCCACAGTGGATTTACACGGCTTCAGAGAGACAAGTGAATAGGGCAGAAGAAGAAGTGGTGACGACAACCACAGACTCTGTCACCCTCAAGTTCACAGTGTGCATCCAGAGGAGAGAGAAGAAGAGAATACTGAGACTTTTGAAGTTGGTGATGCTAATGAAGTTAAAGATTCTGGTGAAGGTAGCAGCAAACAATTTCACTTTGGAATTTTGAGTGAAGAGCTGTTACAAATTCCTGAGCAGCAGCAAAAAGCAGTCTCTAATCCAGTTCATGAAAAATTCCAGCTGAGAATTCTTGAGAACCCTCAAAGAAATGCAGCAATTCATAGTGTGTTGAATTTCATATGCTGACCAAAGTGCACGTCTGACTGTGAGTGAAGAAGACTCAGCAGTAGTCACAAGGGTAGCAACAAGACTTGAAAAGGTACACGGAGTGGATAAGTGGTTTAAGACAGACAAGAGAAATTGCAATGGTGGAAACTCAGAAAATTAAAGAGCATCTGCTATCAGAAAAGAATCAGAAATAAATGAAATCAACTTTGAGAATAGTGACAGTGAACTGCCTGTTACCAAGAGACCAACAAGAAAGAGAAACACAAACAAAAAATACACTTCACCCGATTGGGCACATCTGTAGCCAAAGGAAAGTAAGAGATGGAAGACTACAAACCAAAAACTGCTGACAGTTCAAACCATTGTGAACTTTTGCAAATCATGAGTGTCATAAAAATGTTTAAACTAACATTTTGAACTATGAAAGAAAATCACTTTTTGTCTTGTACTAAAGCGACCAGATCTAAAATAGATTTAGTTGGCCTACTTGTGTGCCTAATTTCTCTGCTTGAATGTTTCTTCACAAGTTTCATGCACTACAGTTCATAATAAAATTGGACCAACATTGACACACAGGGAAAGATTAGCTTTAAAGACTATGGGGGTCATTCTGACCCTGGCGGTCGGTGACCGCCAGGGTCACCGACCACGGGAGCACCGCCAACAGGCTGGCGGTGCTCCTAAGGGCATTCTGACCGCGGCGGTTCTGCCGCGGTCAGATGCGGGAAACCGGCGGTCTCCCGCCGGTTTCCCGCTGCCCTGCAGAATCCTCCATGGCGGCGGAGCGCGCTCCGCCGCCATGGGGATTCTGACACCCCCTACCGCCATCCTGTTCCTGGCGGGTCTCCCGCCAGGAACAGTATGGCGGTAGGGGGTGCTGCGGGGCCCCTGGGGGCCCCTGCAGTGCCCATGCCAATGGCATGGGCACTGCAGGGGCCCCCGTAAGAGGGCCCCACTCAGTATTTGAGTGTCTGCTATGCAGACACTGAAATACGCGACGGGTGCAACAGCACCCGTCGCACCTTCCCACTACGCCGGCTCAATTCTGAGCCGGCGTCCTCGTGGGAAGGTTGATTTGCCCTGGGCTGGCGGGCGGCCTTTTGGCGCCGCCCGCCTGCCCAGGGCAAATCCCAGAATACCCTCTGCGGTCTTTAGACCGCGGAGCGGTATTTTGGTGGGGGAACTTCGGCGGGCGGCCTCCGCCGCCCGTCGAAGTTAGAATGACCCCCTATGTTTATGCACATATATTGCAGGAGTATGTAGACATTATGGGGATGAAACGGTTTATGGTGCGCCTTTCTTATTCTGCAGGTGAAGGCTCCACTTATCATTAACTGTCAACATCCAATCGTTTATCTTTCTATGTTTTTGCCAATAAGCAAGAGCTTTTGTTGCCATACCTATCGGATTTCAGTGCTTCACTGTAAGGCCTTCCTGTTTCTGAAAATTATGGGCATTAGGTAAACTATATTAAATGTTTGAAACAAGTTGCACAAATTAATCAGAATACTAAACATATGTAAAGAGATTATGTCTGCAGTTTGAATAAAGAAGAGTGTCAGTTTATTCAGAAATACAAAGAGAGAAGAGTGCCAATTTTGAAAGACTGTAAGGATTAGAGGAAAATTGAATACCAGATTAAGGCTGAAGAGGAAATCAGGAGTTTGAATTTGCATCAAAGACTGAGACTGGAGCATGAGAAAAGGGATGATTTGTGTTTGATGTGTCATGAGTGGTTGTGGGAAAAGAGTGAGAGTGAAAAGTTATGTTAATGGTGAATTTCTGGTTGGTGAAGATCCAATACTTAGAGGAATTTATTATGTGTGTAATAAGACTGCCTCTTCTAACCTGTCTCATATTAGGGTGAGTTCCTGCTATCTTTCTTTGGTATTCCGTGTGAATGGGATGAGTGATTCTGTTGGATTGAAGAGAGAGAAATTAGATTTTGGGCAAGTTGTGTAATAGGAATTATGATTCTGTCTATTGGAATGGATAAGAGTGATGTGAAAATTGGAGGATTATCTATACCTGTGGATCGGCTTTCTTCTAATACTGCTGAGCATTAACCCAAGTAATGAATTAATCTCTATGCGTACAATGGTTACGCAAAACATCTAGTGCGAGATACCCTTATCATGAAGTAAGGTGGGGTTTGCAGGGTTTTGAAGACAAGAGTGTGCTGCACCATCATCCCAGATAACCGTAGGTTTATCAATACATGTGTCCTGGGAAGCAGTAGGTTACTGGGTTGGTGAGATAGGAATGGGTTTTGGTAAGGTTGGTGAATGGATTGATAGCTTGGGCAGGGGTATGTTTAGGACAAAACCAACACATGTAATTATTGTATTAATTTGTACAGTTCATCTACTTCTCTTGCTCACATTTTCTAAATTAACATTTACAAAACGGTGGTAAGGAGAAAAGGACGTCGTCCAAAAGGAAGAGGGGTGAACTGGAGATGGAAGATGCCAAAGATAGAGTATGTAATCAACTGAAAGTGTTCGACTAATCGAAACTCAAGAAGTAGAAATTGATGCAGACTATCTCCTAATTAGTTGATGGTTTTAAGTGATGATAGAATCGTCAAAGGTAAAAATTGAGGAAGTGTGTGTACATTAATCAAAATTGTGCATTATTAACAATGTGCAGAATAGTAATTTACACTCATTCACAAGTATACACTTGCACGATGCTATTTCCTTTGAAACAATTTTGATATGATGTTAGAATGCATTTTTTTGTCTTATGCTAACTAGGCCACAGCTAGTGTTAATGCCATCTTGTCTAAAATTGATGCCATATTCACAGTTTATTATTTTTGCTGCATCTAGTTAAGCAAGTCATGTTTGTTTATTTTCCATTTACACTGTCTTTAGCATGGGCTCACTAATGTAACATTCATCCAAGGATCTTTTGTCGACATGCAGTATTGCATCCATTCACAATGCTTCACTGTTGTCTTGTAACTAGTTTGTTCTGAGACCTCTATTTGGCGTTAGCTCAGAGGAGGCTAAACCAATATTCATGTAATGGGATGATGCTTAGGTTGTATGGCTGTATGATGCCTTAAATCCAGTATTCTGATTTGTTGAAAATGTATTTCTTTAGCTTATATGTTGAATCTGCACTTTCCATTACTTTCTATAAGAAGATTTGTTCTATTAACCTTTGAATTTTCAGGTAAATAAGAGACCTTTCCTATGATACTAGGGATGCTGTCTGATCTCTTACTGATTTTGGTTCACACTGGGGAATTGAACTATTGTTGGGGTTGGCCTATTATTCTGTATTGCTCTATTACTGATAGCCTTCATTGGAATGACTTTATGCATCTTCACTTTACAATTTCTGCATTGTACCTTTCCATTGTTTCCTAATAAATCTTTATAAATTGTCTAATTCCACCATAGAACTCACTTATGAGTCTGTCTTTTCTTACTTAAGATACAAAATGAGCACATCAAAAATACTAGTGTGTATGGAGTAAAATGTGTTTATGAAATTGAAGTTGAACTAATTTGCCCATCCACCCACCCACAGGGGTTCCATTGAGGTGTCTTAAGTTTAGAGGTGTGAGACTTAGGGGTGACCCGTGCTCACAATATGAAATCTCTAGAAAAATAGTCTACAAATAGGCGATTTTATTTATTTTACTGGAATAGAATATCCATTTATTTTCTGGTATATGTAAAAAAGTAGCAGAAACATACGTTTTATGCTAGTTAAAAGACCTCACATATTTGTATTTGTAGCAAATTCCTCAGCAACATAAGCAGTAGCTCTAGGGGAAAACAACTTGTTGTTTTTTTTGTTTAAGTGTTGCCGTTGTAATGCGTCTCTCCATGCGCGTGTGCATGAACTCAACCATGTCGCATGCAGGATTTGTTGCGATATCAAACTATTTCCAAGGGTCCTGCACGTTTTTACCTGTGTACATTCAGTGTTCAGGTTTTCCTGGTTATAGCCCTCGCCTTTAAGTGCATTGGCAGCCGGTGCAGGGTCCTATGTTTATAGGATGGTGAGGGTGAGCGGTGATCTGAGGTGGCCTACCTGAGGATGCGTAGATAGATGAAACCCATTTTCCTTTATTGTTGCCGCCTTCAATATTAGAAACACCCAGTGCTTTGTTTCTAAGCTTACCGTGGCAAACACAGAACGACATTAAATAGCCTTTCCTGAACGAACCTGGATGCTTGTGTATAACTGCTTGCTTTTTGTTGGATGTTGCCATGGAAACCACTTTGATTCAAAATGGAAACGATGCAGCTGGTTTCTATGGGAACAGGAGCGGATGCTTTGTGAAACATTTGAGGTGAATGGACCGAACATGAAGTGTATTTTACATCCTCCCTAAATTCACCACTAATTACATCAAGGCTAACTTGTATAAAGATGGCTTCTGTCAGCCCATTTCACTGGCTTCTGGGAGGCCCAACAGTTATGGATGGAGGTAAGTATTTTGTGCACAATGTTCAGATTATAAAATGTGTAATGTTGCTTTGTTCTGGTTATTTGCTCCGGTTAGTGCTTAAATGGAAAGATACTGCCAGAAACCATGTAACTGCACTTAATTAATCTGAGAGAGACTACCTGCACTTCTCAGGGGCGCTCCAGTACATTTTAATAGGAGAGTACCGGCCCTTCTCGGGGGCGAGCAGGTACTCTGAATAGTGAATACCAGCACTTCTGTATGTCCATTTAAAACACCGTACACACGTATGTTCATATCGACGCCGTCAAAAAAAAAAAACCACACACACACAACCCACGTGCTGTAGAATTTCTTAGGTTAGGACGGTGAGCATTTAGTTAGGTTTCTGTAGCTCACTGTAGCAGGATTTTTCTGAAAGGTCAGGCATACATTGCTTGTCCCACAGAATCCACTGGACCTCTCGGCCTGAGGTGTGGGAATAAAGAAACACTCAAAGTATGCATAACACCATATGTGCTGGCTGCCAGTATGTGCAGTACTTTGGTGTAAAGACTTGAACCCTGTCTCTGTATATGTTCGGAAAAAGAATCAGCCCTGTTGAGGGCCGGAGTGGCCTTCATGGCAACCAGGCAGTGCCTAATTGGCTGGTCTAACAGATCAGTGTGTTGCCCGGATTTATGACCAGGTGGGCCGGTTTTTACTGTTTCCCTGATATTGCCATTTTTTTTATATATGCTTCACTAATGGGACTACTTTTATTTTTGTGCCCAGAACAATTTTTTTGTCCCAGTTGGACTCTGCACCTGCTCATCAGCAGTGGGACAACTCAATACGAGTGTTGATCTGACTTGGTATAACAGTCTGGACCTCTCTGTAAAGCACACTTAAAGTTGGCTCTTAACTGAGTGAGATGATCAAACACCTTGAAACATGAGTCATTGAGTTCTCTATAGAACTAGTACATATACAATATATAGGACACATGTCCACTGGTTATTTTATCTGTATGCAAAGTTTATGAAATTATTCAAAGGAGCAAGAGGTTGGTGCTCAACCGTGACCACACCAATAGATGGAGCCCCGGTGCGCAAGCCAGTCCAAAAGTGATGCAGGAAGAGAGGACTGAAAGTCCTAAGTGTGGGAACTAGGACCAGATGTGTTGAATAAATGTCATAAATGTCATTCTAGTGGTGTTTGGAAATTCTACCACACCATGTGGTGTTCCTAAGTGGGTTTGTGCCTCACTTAAGGCCAGATGTAGCAAAGGGTTTTACCCAGTCTGTTTCTATGGGAAAATGTGTTCGTACATATGGCCCCTAGTCTGGGAAAATGGAGATTCCAAAACCGAGACCTGGTACACAATAAAGAAAAGAGCATAATCAAATATAATGAATGGCAACACAATATATAATATCAATGCAAATTAATCTGTATGGTGGTATATGCAATGGATATATTTTTTAGCTTACCCAGTAGGGTATAACTCTGGGTTAGACAAGTATATACAGTTATAGATACAACTGTCTTTGTGCAGGGATAATTATGAAGCCTCCTTTAGTATTGACTGTTCCTGCACATACTCCTCAACCCACCACCTTTTTCAAACTGTAAAAAACAACTGGAAAAAGGTGCAGGCCCACTAGCCAAGAATTTACATTGTATTGGGAGCAAATCCTCAATATCACAGCACCAGGCTACAAGGAAGCTCCAATCGTTTAATTCAAGTGGTTTTGTACTGCAGTTTTTAAAACGAAATTACAGCATTAGCAATGAAATGAAACACTCAGGAGAACAATGTACTCATTACTCAGTTCTGCTAGAACGATTTCCTGATAATAACCACATCACCATCTGATGTGGATGGAGTGTTATTTATATAATTATGTTTGTCCATTGGAAAGTGCTCTGATACCTTCCTAGTCACCCTGGCATTGGGTAGGAACTACACGGATACCACCAATCAAAACTAAAGATAAACACGCCTTTAAGAATTTCCTAAAATTTAGATCTCTTCCTCAAGATGAAAGGACCTGGGTAGAGTATTCAAGAATGTAACTGTGCCTAAAGGAAATGCGTAACCACCAGCCATGGACTTCAAGATCTTGGGAAAAGATAGGATAGTGGAAAATTATTACCGTCTGAAAAAAAGGACTGTTTCCTTGCAAGACCTTATGACAAATGCATACGCTCTTAAATATAACTTTCCTGACAATAGGCAGGCAATCTGAAATGTATGTATTTGAGATTTAGGTAAACAAATACAATACACTGTAGTAATCGAGTCAATAGCCCTAGATCGCTTTCAAAACAGAAAGTCACGATTCTATAGGAAGCATCAGGAGAATCTTTCTCAGAACTCTTGGGTTGAAAAAGCTGGAGTATGGCTAGTTACTTAATCAGGACAATCGAGCTTATTGTCAAAGATATAGCCTAGATTACATGCCTTTTCCAAAGTAGTGGGACAGGTGTCCATCTCAGATGGCCATGAATCGCGGAACCAGTCACTCATCTGAACCAGAGTACTTAACTCAACATTACGATTAGCATCTTGTCTGACTCTAGCTGTAGGAAGTCTTTCTGCATCCGGTCTGTTATTGCAGACATTCACTGACCCATCTTGGTCTGATTCAAATTGGCCACTCTTCCATTCTAAGTAGAGTTGCTGCCTCGTCCGCATAAAACGTCACTCCGGGCTTGAAGGGTATATCCACTCGTAAGGGTGCAGCATAAATGTTAAAGCACGACTAAGTGATCTCTGTAGAAATCCACAAGTTATATTCTTGAAGTGTGAGGGTAAAGACGGCACAGTAATTGCTTGACTATGACCCTGCACATAATAGATGAGCTAGTCGTGAGCTTTACCCATGATACAAATTTTCAAAAGCAGGCGGACAGCATAGTATGAGACACTGTCAAAAGGCACTGACAAATCCAGCATGGGCAGCAATCTACTTCTCTGTGACACACTTCCACCCTGCACAATTCGAAGCAGATTCATGACATAAACCAAAGTGGTTTCTGTGCTACTGAAAGCTCTAAACCCCATCTGTTCTACTGTACTACTCCACAGTAACATTTCTATCACAAATTTTTTTCTTTAATTGTTTTTATTGTGTTTTAGACAAAACTTTAAACAAAAACAACCCCCCCCCCCCAATACAGAAGGTATGTGGACAGGTGTGCAGCCACAAATGTACAACTTTTCTAATTTTTACAATTTGGACTGTTTACGGAACCAGCTCCTCAGTTCCTCAGTGGGACTGCACCTCCCTGTCATTTTGTACAATGTCCGAGACAGATCCTCATCCCAGCCTTCCTCGATTCTCCCCTGGCAATCTACCCTCACTCTTCCTTCAGTTACAGGGACATCCCTGCACCCGGTATATTTGCCATTCTGCTCCATTGCACTAGTCCATACCTTCCTCCTATTCCCTCCGAGTTGGCAACATCTTTGCTCCCCAATATTTGAGGAGGTCATGACGGGCCACCACCAAGGCCAGGTGCTGAAAAGCTATCTCTAATCCAGTTCATGAAAAATTCCTGCTGAAAATTCTTGAGAACCCGAAAAGGAATCTAAGGATTATTCCCCCAAGTGCCCTAGGGTGATCAGTTGTGATGTGAGCTTTATCTTATGGGCCACCGGACCATTATTAGTGTGCCAATTGGCTCCCAATACTCCTGGATCCCCAGACATTCCCACAGTGTGTGAGTCCAGGTGCCCCTCTTCCGCAAAAAGCCCAGGCAGAGGTCGTCCGTTGCCCAACCCATCTGAAACAGGCTAGTACGCCTGTAGGATGCCCTTTGAAATATTTTAAGCTGGATCAGTCGGAGTCCTGTCTTAATTGCCACTTCATTGGGAATCTGCATACCTGACTGCAATCGTCATCTTCAAGTCTGTCCCGGTCCTTCTCTGAGTTTCCCATGAATGAGTCTAATGGTGGAAGACTATTGCTGAGTATGGTGGAATAAATTGGGAACATAGCATGGTCTTTCTAGGGAGCACCGAGCACCATATACTTAAGTCAGTATTCCTCTTCTATAGTACCTTGTAGGGCCCCATCCTTCTCTAGGATAGGTTTCATTTGCTGGTACTCCACAGTTAGCTGTTGCACCATTGCGACCAGTGTTAAGCTGCACAGCCACAAAAGCACAAATCGGCAAAATCAAGTTATGAATCTAGCTTTCATCCAAAGAATCAATTTTATTCCATGTTTGCCATAGAAACCTCAAAGTTCACAACGGAGGCAGTGTGATTTTTACCTTTAAATGCTGAGGAAATGCCCTTCCAGGCTTTTTTCAACAGCATGTCAGAATACATGTATCATCATTGCTGCTCTAAGATCTGGTGGCAGTGTCCCCTGATCCCTCGCCTTAACAAACATTTTGACCATTGGCTTCACCACCTTGGATTTTACGCACTTAAACAATTCTGGTGGAAAGCCGCTGAGGCCCAGGGTTTTACCACTACGAAGCTTAGATACGGCCTCCTCCACCACAACCGCCATGATTTCTGCTTCAAGTAGATCTCTCTGGTTGGAGTTCAGGTGGGAAGTTGGGAGGTCGGCTAAAAAAGCCCCCAGCTCCCTCCCATCATCCTTGGTTTGTACCCTGTACAGTCTGTTCAGGCAATCATCAGAGGCTTGTGCAATTCCTTGGGGGCCTTCTTGCAGTTCCCCACTATCTGACCTTACTTCCCATACACACCTCTGTCCCTCCTCTTTCTTAGCCAGTCAAGCCTGGGATTTCCCTCTTTTGTTGCCTACCTCTTACAGTCTGCCCTGCATAGCCAGAAACTGAGCCCTGGCTTCCTGGTGGATGAGGTGTACATATTCTTGCCTCACCTCCTCTATTCTATGCGTAGGTTCCCTTGATGGCATAAGGATGTAGTCCTCTTGCAGTTGTACTAAAGGCTTCTCAAGCAATTTGCACTCTTCCTCCCTCTTCTGCCTCTTGAACACTAAATATGCTAGTATTTGTCGCCTCAGCATGGTGTTATAAGCCTCCAACAGATCCACCTCAGATTTTACAGAGCCCTCATTTTCTATGAGGTACCATTATGTGGCAGGGCCCAGCATGTGTCTAGTATTATTGTCTGTTAGCTCCCAAGGGTCCAGTTGCCATGCCCGCCTCAACTTCGGGAGATCCATTTGAACTACTGTACTCAGGGGTGAGTAATCTGAGATTCCCTGCAGGAGAAAGTTTGTGTAAGTGAATCTGCCTGTCTGGTGCTTAGGCACCAGGAGGTAGTCTAGCCATGACATGGTTCCCATAAAGTTGAGTATTGTTGCTGTCCTGAGTGCATTTCTCACCGAAGGTCTGCCATGCCCAGTGCCTCTGGAAGCAGGCCAACCGTGTGTATCTGTCCTTGGTCTCTACCTTGTTCCTGTCTCCTTGTATCATTAAATTAAGATCACCACTAATGATTGTCAGCACATCTTAGGTTTCTGCTACCCAGGTACCCAGGCTTTGCAGGCTCTCAATTTACAGACCAGGGCGGAAGTACCAATAGCGCAGTACAGATCCTTATAACCATAACATTGCATGAATATGCCAACGTGGCATCCGTCCTCATTAACCCATGTTTTACAGACTTCCAGTGGAAAAGATCTACAGGCCTGGATTCCCACTCCCAGAGAACCCCCAGAGAAAGCCGCATGGGCCCAAGAACTCACACTTGTTAGCCACAAGATGTGTCTCTTGTAACAGAACCACGCTGGGATCATGTCTCAAAAAGTACTTTCTGACTACTCCTCTATTGAGTTTATCCCCCGCACCATTTACATTCCAGGAGAGGATCTTCAGGGTTAGTGTCATACTTCCCATAATGTGACTAGTTCACTGCCCATGCTACGAGTCATTAACTGCCAGGACCCACACCTTACGACTCATGCCCTGAAATAAATGTCATACTCCTGTAACTCCCCCCATCCAATCACCTTGTGCTGCGGGCTCAGAACTACACACTTCCACAATACTCAAGATGCCTGTTGCCCCAGTATCGGAACCATAGCCAAAGGAAAAAAAAAAAAAAAAAAGAAGTCTCTATATGCAAGTTGTAATCTGTTATTAACACTGGAGAATGATGGCCCTCTGGACCATCAACTGACCCCCATCTGGTGCACTTCCGGCGTATTCCTAGCTTGGCATTACTACCATCTTACCGGAAACCGAGCGTCAAATCAAGATCACCATCTTCAAACAAATAAGTCTGCCTTCATAGGCGTCACTTCAGGCAAGCCCTCCTCATCTCCAGTCTGTTGGGTGCCTGCTGAGCTGGCTCCTGAACCTTCTGCAGACTGAGCCAATTCTGTCCACCTATTGCTGGTAATGAGGGGATGATCTTTCTGCAATGCTGTCACCACTTTTGCCCTCTCAGATTCCACTTGACCTTTCATTGGGACCGCTTTAGATCTACGGCAGGGTCCTCACCGTGACTTAGGTACTAGGAAGCTGTCATGTTCTGGGGAATCCCATGTGCTGACCTTGTACAACTCCTGCCTTCCAACCACACTTCCCCTGCTGAATTAAAAAAGTGGGAGCAGTCTTGGTCTCTAATCCGCAGTCTGGCTCGGTAGAAGAGTGCATGCTTTAAGTTCAAAGTGCGTAGCTGCTATTTCACTTCTGTGAAAGACTCATGTTGGCGTCAGACTGTTAGTGTATTGTCCAGGTATATGTTCACAGTCCCCTCCCCTCTACTTGCAAGGCCCTTGTGTCCGGGTGTGCTGTAGGATGTTGTCCCTGTCATGAAAGTTAAGGAGCCTTACTACTACCGCTCTTGGGGGGGGGCTCCCAGTCACAGCAGGCCCCCTGGCACCGTATGGGCTCTTCTCACTGTGAATAGCCTGGATGCTTTGCCCTCCATGGCCAGCTCCAGCAACCAGTCCTCCACGCACATTTCTGAACTGGGGCCTTCATCCCATTCTGGTAGGCCCACCACTCACATGTTGCTGCGTCTGGACCATTCCTCCGCAGCTTCCACCCTCTCTTGTAGGCGCACCACTGACTGCTGAAGGCATTGTATCTGTTTCACATGGCCCCTGGCAGCTGGCTGTAGTTGCACCATAGCAGATTCTGTCTCATTCACCCTGTCAGTCAGCTTTGTGTGGTTCGTGGAGAGAAGTCATAGATCCAGAGCGACCAAGTCAATTTTATTTTCTAGTGCAGTCTTGGTGTCTCCAATCACTGCAAACATTGCTGCTGTGTGAGCTTCCTGCCAGAGTCTGTCGGGCACTGATAAACCAATTGGGGGGCCACCTGGTCCTGTCTCACCCCCAGCGGGGAGCCCTGAGACACCACTCCAGTGTGTACCATGGCATTCAGCGTCTCCAGACCACTGCTATTCGACCACAGAGGCCACCAGACACTGAGGTTCATCACCGTAGTCCAGCTATGTGCTGCCCCGGTCCACCTAACAAGGGGCTGACACCTCAGTCCCCAGGATGGAGGCAACCGGACTGCCACAGCCAGCCAGACCCCATGGGACAGCCACCCACCAGCTGGCATGAGCACCCCTCATTCACCGCCTCTGTATTGTGAACTGGATTGCTGCTGTCATCCCACTGGGTCTCTCTGTCACCTCTTTCACACTGACAGTCCATCAAGGACCTTCAGGCACCCAACAGGGCATCACCCCCATTCTGGACACCCTTTTAGCCCCTGGAAGAGCCCAGTACCAGCAGTAGGGCAGCTCTGGGCCTACGGGCCTCCCCGACTCCTTCTACAGCTCACCTGTAGTTGCAACTCAGCCCCCCTCTTTCTACTAGCAGAGTTGCGGCAGTATTTAGTTTCTCCTCTGTGGGTCCAGGGTCGACCGGGTCTGAATCTTCCCCAGGGGCCCCCCTAGGTCCATAGGCCTCACCGCCTTTGATTGTACTCTCACAGCGGCCCCCGCCTTCACACCAACTGTCCTGTGCTTGGCTGCTCTTCTTACTTTAGCCCTTAGGAGGCCGGCTCTTAGTTTGTCTTGGTCCAAAGTGAGCGTTTGGTAGCACTGTAGTCCCCCACTGTGGTCTACCTTGGGGAACAGGCAGGGTCTAGGGCCGTGTCTTGCCGGCCTCACAGACCCTCTCAGTCTCAGCTCATGGTTCGGGACCCCTCAGCTGCACGGACTATCATAGGGACGCTGCCATCTTGGCAAAGCAGCAAAGCCACGGTTGTCTCAAGCCCGGCACCTTCAAGACTCCCCGCACGGTCCATCTTGGCCCCTCCAGGTGGTGGTCCCTGCCCAGGGGGCCACTGTGGTCAGGGGGCGGAGGGTTCTCCACGCACCCTGATCTGAAGGATAAAATCCATCCAGAGCTTGCGTCAGGCTCCATGAATGACTAGCCATGCACCCCCTCACTCAAATTCTTCTGAGACATGTTTACCACTTTCATCCCTTTGCACATCACTTCAAAGTTAATCTAAAACAAGAAAGCGGGTTTGTTCTTCCACAGAAAGCTCATAATATAGGAAGAAAACTGAATTACAGTGGTATACCCAAACATCGGGTGAATCAAGGACAATGCTAACCTCAAACAATGAGGCAATGTGTAAGTAGAGACAGGATTAAAAACATCTCGAAATAAAATCGATTATTAAGAAAAAAAAAAGGACTGACTCAGAAAGGGAATTCGAGATTAGAAGACAATGAACGTTTGAGAAAAATATAAAATATTGAAATAATTATATGCAGATTCAGCAGTTAGCTCATTGAATTACAAAGAAGTAATTTGCCATGAAGGCTTTCTGTGGGAATGGTACAAGTATAATGTGCAAAATTAGAAATAGACTAAGGGCCAGATGTAGCAACCGGTTTGCATGTCGCAAACTGCGAAAAACGCAGTTTGCGACATGCAAAACGGCCATCGCGATGCTCATCCTCAAATTGCGCGTCGGTACCGACTCGCAATTTGAGGATGCGACTCGCAAATAGGAAGGGGTGTTCCCTTCCTATTTGCGACCGCATCGCCATGCTGAGTTGCTTTGTGACCGCAAATGCGGTCGCAAACCAACTCGCAGTTACCACCCACTTGAAGTGGGTGGTAACTCATTCGCAAAAGGGAAGGGGTCCCCATGGGACCCCTTCCCCTATGTGAATGCCGAAAAAAATGTTTTTTCAGAGCAGGACCACTGCCTACTCTGAAAAAAACGAAACAAAATGGTTTCGGAAGTTTTTCTTTTTGCAAGTCGTTTTCCTTTAAGGAAAACGGGCTGCAAAAAGAAAAAAAAAACTGCTTTATTAAAAAAGCAGTCACAGACATGGAGGTCTGCTGTCTTCAGCAGGCCACCATCCCTGTGAGTGCATGGACTCGCTATGGGGTCGCAAAATGCGACCCACCTCATTAATATTCATGAGGTGGGTCTTTGCGACACCATGGCGAGACACCTTTCTGCATACAATTTTTCGAGTTGCAAATTGCGAGTCGGTCTGACTCGCAATTTGCAACTCGCAAATTTATTATTATTTTTTTTTTGCTACATCTGGCCCTAAGTTTCAATGTGCAGCAAAATCAGTAAGAAATCAGACACCATTCCTAAAGGCTCATGAAAGGTCTTTGGTTCACCCCATATTTAAGGGTATACATATGTATAAGTCACAGTGGCGTAACATAGGCCCCCCACTATGTGGGGAGGACCCGAACCCCAGGTACCCTGTTAGCACAGCACCTGGCCTGAGTGAGTCCGGAGAGGGGCACTCTCCATGTTCTTTGCAGAGAGGGGGCCCCTTCAGTTTTGTTATGCCACCACAAAATCAGTGTGGTAAGTCCCTTGCTACAGCAAATCACATTTTCATCTTAAAATGTCACATAATCCTATCACCTTAACATTATCCCACTACGTAAATAGTGATCACCCTTCTTTTCTAATGTTGTCAGGTGTTAAAAACAAACCATTGTGAATTAATACAATACAGTGTGCAAACAGGAAGAACATTGGGGATTGTAACAGGGTTTCCTCTAGCTAGCTCATCAACAATAACATAATACAGAAATAAGCAATCCACACTTCTCTGCATGTAGGGTCAGGGGAAAAACCTAAACCCCTTCGCTGCCAGGCCTTTTTCCCCTCCTGTGCCGAGCCTTTTTTTGGCTATTTGGGGCATTTCGAGCTTAGGCCCTCATAACTTTTTGTTCACATAAGCTACCCATGCCAAATTTGCGTCCTTTTTTTCCAACATCCTAGGGATTCTAGAGGTACCCAGACTTTGTGGGTTCCCCTGAAGGAGACCAAGAAATTAGCCAAAATACAGTGAACTATTTTTTTTTTTTTTTATGGTAAAAAAAAGGGCTGCAGACGGCGGCTCGTGGTTTTTCCCCTGAAAATGTCATCAACAAAGGGTTTGCGGTGGCAAGATCTCCATCTTCCCAGCTTTCAGAAACAGGCAGACTTGAATTAGAAAACCCAATTTTTTAATACAATATTGACATTTTACTGGGAGATACCCCATGTTAACTATTTTTTGTGCTTTCAGCCTCCTTTCAGTTAGTGACCGAAATGGGTGAGAAAACAATGCTCGATCCCGGAACGCTAAATATTTCTGAAAAGTAGACAAAATTCTGAATTCAGCAAGGGGTCATTTGTGTAGATCCTACAAGTGTTTCTTACAGAAAATAACAGCTGAAATAAAAACATATTGAAATTGAGGTGGAAAAAAAACAGCAATTTTTCTCCACGTTTTATTCTGTAACTTTTTCCTGCGATGTCAGATTTTTTAAAGCAATATACCGTTACGTCAGCTGGACTCTTCTGGTTGCAGGTATATATAGGGCTTGTAGGTTCATCAAGCACCCTAGGTACCCAGAGCCAATAAATGAGCTGCACCTTGCAATGGGTTTTTATTCTAAACCAGGTATACAGCAATTCATTTTCTGAAATACAAAGGTTTTCTTGATACCTATTTTTCACTTTTTATATTTCCAAAATGGCCACAAGATAAGGTGTTGAGAAGCAGTGGTTATTTGCACATCTATGAATTCCGGGGTGCCGTTCTAGCATGTGAATTACAGGGCATTTCTCAAATAGATGTCTTTTTTACACACTGTCTTACATTTGGAAGGAAAAAATGTAGTTAAAGACAAGGGGCAATAATACTTGTTTTGCTATTTTGTATTCCCCTACGTATCCCGATAGAAATGGTACCTCACTTGCGTTGATAGGCCTAGCACCCGCGACAGGAAATGCCCCAAAACACAAGGTTGACACATCATATTTTTTCACAGAAAACAGAGCTGTTTTTTGCAAAGCACCTAGCTGTGGATTTTGGCCTCTAGCTCAGCCGGCACCTGGGGAAACCTAGCAAACCAGCGCATTTTTGAAAACTAGAGACCTAGGGGAATCCAAGATGGGGTGACTTGTGGGGCTCTAGGTTCTCTTACCCCAAATCCTTTGCAAACCTCAAAATTTGGCCAAAAAACACCTTTTCCTCTCATTTCGGTGACCGAAAGTTCTGGAATCTGAGAGTAACCACAAATTTCCTTCCACCCAGTGTTTCCCCAAGTCTCTAGATACAAATGGTACCCCACTTGTGTGGGTAGGCCTAGCGCCCACGAAAGGAAATGGCCCAAAACACAACGTGGACACATCACATTTCTTTCACAGAAAACAGAGCTGTTTTTTGCAAAGCACCTAGCTGTGGATTTTGGCCTCTAGCTCTGCTGGCACCTAGGGAAACCTAGCAAACCTGAGCAGTTTTGAAAACTAGACACCTAGGGGAATCCAAGATGGGGTGACTTGTGGGGTTCTGACCAGGTTCTGTTACCCAGAATCCTTTGCAAACCTCAAAATTTGCCCAAAAAAACAACTTTTCCTCTCATTTCGGTGACAGAAAGTTCTGGAATCGGAGAGCAGCCACAAATTTCCTTCCACCCAGCGTTCCCCCAAGTCTCCTGATAAAAATGGTACCTCGCTTTTGTGGGTGGGCCTACTGCCCGCGAAAGGAAATGCCCCAAAACACTATCTGGACACATCAAAATTATCAAATACAAAACTACCTGTTTTTGCGGGGGCACCTGCGTTTTTGGTCCTAGGCTCAGCAGCCTTCTAGGGAAACCTACCAAACCCAAACATTTCTACAAACTAGACACCCGAGGGAGTCCAGTGAGGTGTGACTTGTGTGGATCCCCCAATGTTTTCTTACCCAGCATCCTCAGCAAACCTCAGATGTAGCTATAAAATCTAATTTTTCCCACATTTCTGTGTGGTATCACCGCACTGGGACACATTTCATACCACCCAATGTTCCCCTCAGTCTCCTGGTAAAAATGATACCTCATTTGTGTAGGTGGGCCAAGTGCTTGTGAAAGGGAAGAGACAAAAACATGTCGATATTGAGGGGGAACCAAAGGGGGTCCAAAAGGGCAGTTTGCAAAAAAACATTTTTAGGCTGACAAGTGCAGTAGAATTTTTATTGGTATAGATGAGGCAAGGTGGTAGGAATTATGTGGATTCCTGCAGATTCCGTGAAGGTTCCATCACAAAAACATGGGAAAAATGTGTGATTTTCAGCAAAGTTGGAGGTTTGCAGGGGATTGTGGGTACAAAAATGGTGCGGGGTGCATGTGAAACACACCACCCTGGAATCACCCAGATGTTTACTTTTCAGATGTGTCTAGGTCTTGTGGATTTTTCTACATGGCAGCGTCCCAAAGTCCATAAAGTGCAGCCCTCACCATTCCAAGTGGGACGATTTTGAGAGTAAGCCAAGCTCTCATGGCCCAAATGTAAAACTAAGACCCAAAATAATCAAATGTCTTCTTGCTTGCTGTGGGATAAGATGTTTTAGAGTACGGGGGAGAGCTGAAAGACTGTTACCCCCTTCAGTTGAGGTGGGGGCGTAACCAGGCTTATACTGGTTGGTAGCCACCACCCCAATATGTTTTTTTTTTTTTTTTTTTTTTAAATTCCCTGGCATCTAGTAGACTTTTTGCCCCGCCAGGGGTGTGGATCAGGGGTAATTGCCCCATCTGCCCACTGGAGGGCAGAAAACTTTTGCCCCATTTATTTGGGGTGGGGGTATGGCCAAACACCCACCCTCTTATTTTTTTAAAAAAAACTTCCCTGGCCTCTGGTGGGCTTTCTGCCCCCCCCCCCCCCTGGGGGAAGATGGGCCTTCCAAAAATAGGCCCATCTGCCCCCAATGGGGGGCAGATGTGGCCAACAGTAATGTGCCCCCATGGGTGGCGACCCTTACCCAAGAGGCTACCCCCCTAAAGAATACACACGCATACACACACACCAATCCCTGGTGCCTAAGTGGTTTCTGCCCCCATGGGGGCAGCTTGGCCTAACAAAAATCAGCCGATCTGCCCCCAAGGGGGGCAGAAATTGTCTAAATACAATTTGCCCCCAGGGAAGCAACCCTTGACTAAGGGGTCGCTCCCCACCTCTAAAAAACTAAACAAAAACAAACAAAAAAAAATGTTTTCATCCCTGATGCCTAGAGGTTTCTGCCACACCTTGGGGCAGATCAGCCTGATAACATTAGGCCGATCTGCCCCCAGGGGGGGCAGAAAAGGCCTAAAATAAATTTGCACCCCCTGCCCCCTCGGGGAGTGACCCTTGCCTAGGGGGTCGCTCCCCTTGCGTGACATTGACGCAAAAAAAAGTACCCCGTGCCTAGTGGTTTCTGCTCCCCTTTGGGGCAGATTGATCTAAAATCGGCCGATCTTACCCCAAGGGGGGCAGAAATGGTCTAAATACAATTTGCCCCCCAGGGGAGAGACCCTTGCCTAAAGGGTCGCTCCCCATCTCTAAAAAAAACAAACAAAACAAAACACAAAACAAAAATTAGCCCTGGTGCCTAGAGGTTTCTGCCCCCGGGGGCAGATCGGCCTAATAACAATAGGCCGATCTGCCCCCGGGGGGGCAGAAATGACCTAAAATAAATTCCCCCCCCCACCCCCAGGGAGCGACCCTTCTGTGAATTTGGTGTAAAAAAAAACCCTGGCAGACTGGCCTCATAAAAATAGGCCAATCTGCCTCCAAGGGGGGCAAAAATGGCCTAAATATAATTTGCCCCCTAGGGAGCGACCCTTGCCTAAGAGGTCGCTCCCCAACTAAAAAAATAAATAAAAAGATCCCTGGCGCCTAGTGGATTCTGCCCCCCCTGGGCGCAGATCAGCCTAACAATAGGCCATTCTGAGGCCTTGAAAAATATTGCCCCCCTGGGGAGCGACCCTTGCCCAAGGGATCGCTCCCCTCATGCCAGTTACATCCAATAATAAATCCCTGGTGTCTAGCGGGTATTTCAAAAGCCGGATTGCTTTACAATCCGGCTTTTGAAATGCTCTGAGAGACTTCAAAGGGAAGGAAATTCCTTTCCTTCCCTTTGAAGCCTCTCAGGCCCCAATCACATGATCGGAAGAGAAATGCTTTGCATTTCTCTTCCGATCGCGCTGGAAGCTCAGGGGAAGTGGCCTCTGATGAGGTTAGCGCGCAAATGTGCGCGGACGTCATCAGACGTCACTGGTGGGGGTAGGATGGATCGGGGGTGGAAGGGGAAGGGCTTCCCCTTCCATCCCTGCCTTTGGGGGGTGGGTGGGAAGACCACAGAGGGCTCTGTGCCCAGGACGTAATGGTTACGTCCTGGGCACACGAGCACTGTGCCGCAGGACGTAACCATTACGTCCGCGGCACAGAACTGGTTAACATAATGATATGACATCCATTTTGAACAAGATGGCATTGAGGCCTAACTGAGTTTTTTTTAGCCTAAGCCAGGAAAACACACTATCACATCTTAATGATTTTGTTTCAATTGTAATAGCTCCATGTCAGTATACACGTGTGAATTAATGTGCAGAGTGACTGATATTAATGCACTTTTTAGTTTGAATGCATAAAAGCTCCCTTGCTTCCAAGTAATATCGTTCTCTATGCTAAGCTTTGCTAGTGAAACGTTCTTGGTGCTTTAGGAGTCTCTAAGAGCTCATTCAACCCTGTATTCAGAATGTCAAAGCTGTAGTTCTACTTTGGCAAACAGTCATTAGCCTTAGATGAAGATCCGATCCCTTGCTACCCTCTAATCAGTATCCCCAAAAAGCAGTCTAGTTTTTGGCCAGTGCTCCTAGGCCTGCTTCCATCCTCCACAAGAGCCAACTGATGGGTCCTCTGACCAGTTGACCACCTAGTATTGGAATACAATGGATATCTCACCGCATCTGCCTACCTGTTCATTCATATGGCCCAGTGAAATGTGTACCTACACAACAAGACACAGACCAAAAGACTCCTAGGAAGTCAACAAAATAAGAAAAAGACTTGCCGCTGCCATTACTTATGGCTTTCTGTGTGAGGTACTACAGGGGCTAATCCTTAATGAAGGTTTAGGGTGAGGGCTGGCATGCTCCCTATAAATTGGGTCTGTGATGTCCTCCATGCTTCAGGGCATTAGAGTAACAAGCATGTAAACATGCCTGCTGAGCTATCCTTGAATGTCTGCAGAGAAACCAGCCTATAGGAAACCAGATTACATTGTTCGTTCTTCTTGTGTATCTGTATGACTGATCTCAGCCAAGCACTTAGTGAAAACGTTGCGCACACAGAGCCGCTTGGCACTGTGGTCATTTTATTTTTACAGAACTAGGTATACTATCAAGCCTTGAAGCCTAGATCTGAAATTGTATGATTGATATTTATTTTCTGAAGTCACAAGCGCCAAGAAGCTCCGGTTCAATAAAACCTGGGAACAGTATGGCATTGGCTTTGTTTCCCTTGCTACCAACACCAATAAAAACCTATTAAAATCTTGCATTCATAATACTTCTTCAATTTCTCACCAAATCTTATCCCCCATTGTCTACTATTTTTGCTAGCTAGTCTATTATAGTTCCTAGTCATTTACCTCTGTATTTTATAAGAACTTCAGGCAATCTAGAGAGTAGATATTTCTAAAGAAGTCTCAGAAGAGCATGTGTAAGTAAATAACCTTATTTTTCATAGCAGTTACATTCATTTACATGCACCTTCTGCTTTTAGGAAGAATAAAAGCTTTCCACCTATGCACCCAGGATCTGGATCAACACCCCCTATACATCAGGACCACCCCAACACTGATCCAATGTAGGAAAGAGTTAAAGACACACCTATTCTAAGAACACTACATCATGATGCATTGACAGTACAATTCTGCTTCCAGGTTAGCAGAGAGAAAGATCTGACTTGGAAGTGAGGGAGCTTTTGTGCATTCAAACTAAAAAAGTGCTTCCAGAATGCAGATATCCCCTGTATCACTTGTTGAATGTGGTTTTGGCTAGGTTACATTAAGCAAATTCCACATATAAATAATACAGTAAGTAACCTACAAACTTGTCCTATGGCTGCTGGTAATTATCAGATTGTGCTGTTGTCTAAACGAGAGCTTTTGAAGCCTCTGTAAGGCAGAAGCTCAGTATAGTCGTGTTTAGTTATAGTTTTATTAACTGCTATCTACCACACATTTTAAATAAGCCCTAACATTTATATAACCCGTTGGGAAGGTGCCACTATCATCCCGTTTGAAAAATGTTCAATGTCTACTACAAAATAATCAATGGGATTGTTATTACTAGCATTCGACTTGACATGCTGAGGTAGTGTTTCCCCAAACTTTGTTTGCTTTTTCCTGTAGGTTTTGCTGATTCTCTCTTAGTGGTCTTAGGGCTCTGGTCACTTTCCCACGGGAGATACAGTGTGAAAGTGTGCATGCCTTATTTACATATGTTAGGCAATGGCGCTTACTTGGGTGTGCACACTTGCACCTATGGTGTCCAGTCTGTCATAGCAGGCCTTTGCGCGCGCACTTGCCCTTATGATGTTCTTAAACATATGTCCAGCCTGCCAATGCAGGCTTGTATGTGGGCAAAGGCACATATGCCCAGAGAGTGAAGAATACTCATGTGTGTTTTCACTACCAATGAGAACTGCTCTGCCTATAGGTTAACATGGGGGGAGTTTACAATTACTCCTAGCTGCAATAGTGGATTGCAGTGGAGCAGCCTCATAATTGTTTCCTATCATGGGAATTTTCCTGACAAACTGCTCTTGATGGAAAAGGTGGTTTTGTCAACAATAAATTAGAAATGCCACTTCTAGAAAGTGGGCATTTCTATGCTCTAAAATGCTTTGTGTGCCTTCTTAACTCTAATGCACCAGTGTCAGCTTTAAACCATTAGGCCCACTACCTGAACAACACACCTCTGCCATTTGAGGGCCTGGCTAGATAGATTGGAGGGACAGGTTTTGTCTCTTGGCCTCTCGGGCCAGATCATGGCCCCACTAAAGATTAAGATCTGCATTCCACCGCCCCATAGCTGACAGAACTGAAATTTAGCGGAGACATCTGTGGTTCAAACAGGAACCCTCTGAACCTCCTCCAGCTTCAAAGGCACACTACAGTATAACTACTGGTGCCACACTCCAGCAAACTAGAGATACGCTTGTGGGGACGCAGGACCAAAGATACTGGACTGCATGGTGCACACTGTAGAGGAATCTGTTGTACACATAGAGTAATTACTGCCCTTGGAAGGGACCGCGCACCCTTCCTGAATCATGGCTGGCCTGGGCTGATTGCTGCTGCTGTGTGGCACCCCGAAGTATGCTCTCCAAGGGCTTGCTGGCTTGCCCTCTGTTCTCTGGTGGAGGTCTCAGGGACCTCCCACGAGGGACCTACACCTTCTACCTGTGACATCTGGAAAGCAGTGCCCTTCTAAGTGCCTGCATCGTCAGCTAGATTCCACTGGATTGCCATGGAATGAGCGTTTAACTAAGTATTGTGCCTGGAGACCCGATTGATCAGAGTACTGCACACTCTCTCCTTCAGACTTGGGACTGGTGGGGGGAAGGGTCCAAAAATGGAGTCTGTATAACATGTGTCATCAACGCAGTTTCGACCTCCGAACAATATGAGGTCATCATTAGGATAGTAAATAAGGGATGAGCATTCAATCTGGAGAATGACAATAAATGAGAGATAATAGAAATTACTAAGGGGTTTGGGAAAGGAACAAACAGTAATTGACTTAGAAAATGAACTAAAGTACACATGTCAAGTCCTAGTTATAACATATTGCTCAAGATTCCTTGTCTAGCAGATTGAGCAAGCCCTTGTTTTTTTGCACTGCAGTATGATGGCCCAGACAACGTGTTTATTTTTTATGTTTGAAAAACAATAAAGCTATGCAGGGGGTTTGCTACCAGTGTATGGGATATATGAATTGTCTTTCCCCTCCATGGCCATCATGCTGTGCATGGTGATCCTCAGAAGGAAAAATCACAACCAATATGGCCATGCAACCACAATAGGGTAGGTCCTCTTATGCCGGGTGTGCTGGCAGTTGAGTGGCAACTGATCTTCCCTGAAGGTGGTCACTCTGCCAAAACTTACTGAGGCTGTATCTTCTGTAACTATTGGTACCATTACCTCGAAATGAGGCATTGATCCTGACATATGAGGTTGATGTGGTGTCTGCCAATTTTTGGTAGCTTCCGGACGACTGTGCAACTTTAAATTAGGACCCATTGTACTTGATGTAGAACTGTGAGCACATCACTAAAAACTGGTAAAGGATTTCTCTTGGAAGATGCTTCATGAATGAAGTTGCCTCAAGGTTGGTTGAATTAGTAGTTAATTCTTTGAATGCATTATAGGTGTATAGGCTGTACCTTTCTGTGAAGTTGCTAGTGTCATAAAAATTGTGCTTGGCTTTGAATGTATATGGCACATAATTAATGTTTTTCTTGACACACAATCAGTCCAACTATTTCTTTCAATGTCAACCTCTTTTAAATAAGTAAATAAATGTCTTCAAAGCAGAAGTTTAATTATTAGACTGAAAAACATTTTAAAAATCTTGGGAACTTTACACTGCTGCCTTAAATCGTTGACAGGCACCTAAATGCGAAAGTTATAGACTATGAATTAAAGGGTAGCAATACGATGAGAAGCAATCCATTTGGGGTTCTTGGCTCAATTTTCAGCCGGCAGGCCTTTTGATCAGCAATAAAAATTATAGATAAGCTTTTGTGGAAAATGAATTTATGTGCACTCAATGGATATTTTCATGCTAGTTGCTGAGGCGGCACGTTCTGGTCGGTTGAGGGGAAGGCCTAGCCAGGGAGAACCTACCACACCCATCAGGAATGAGTGATTAAACTTGCTGTATAACCTGCACTTACCCTTGGGTAGCTTGGCACTGAGCGGTCAGGCTTCTCACAGGGGCAATGTGTAAAGCATTGGCACAGCACTCTTACATACACTAAATCATCACAAAAGAGACTTTAGACATTGTGCATGTAAATAAGATTTGTATTCAACACACACATCAAGTAACACAACATGTAAATCATGTACTTCTGGGCATAAGTCACACTTGGAAATATCACTAGCAGTACTAGGCCCAGCTGTGATAAAACGACATTAGCAATATGTACACTTGGGAAAACTCCTACTTTTTCTCCTAACACCTGCATTGCTTTTGCCTGAACTAAAAGGAAACAGTGCCAAAGAATGCAGCACTCTTGGTCTGAGTAATGAATTTATTAAGGTACGTCCTAGATATAAAAAAAAGCTCATGAATATATAAAAATAAGCATATTTAGCTCAAATGAAGTAAAACGTGTATATACAAGAATAATCATAGCAATTAAACAATCACAGACAGCAATGGTCAGTGTATCAATAGTGAATATACATATATATATACAAAAAAATCAAAAGTTTAAGTGCATCACCATGGGGGTTAAATCCATCATCCTTGCCAGCAGCACCGACGCGGGAACCCTCAAACGGCCAACGCAGAAGACCCGCCACATGGGATCAAAATATTCCCGGGCAGCGCGTCCACTCCACAGGTGAGTTCCTCTCTTAGCACCAAGAATCCCCTTCTTTTATACCTCAGACAAGCTGTGAGAGCATTCTAGAAAACCCTCCCATCTGTTGTGAAATTAAATGCTACCTGTACTGGGTCTGTGTTAAAAAAACATGCAAAAGAACTGGCCAGGCTTCAATGCGCATTCCATAGACAGAACTGTACCTTCCTCTGATTAAAACATTCTCAGCCTTGAGTACTCCTATCTCACCCCCATTTCCCATAATATGTTCCAGCACGGTATGACCCTGTTCTGGTGAGAAGAGCAAAAACACATTTTATGTGAAAAACAAGTTTTCTGTGGAAAAACCCTCTACTGCTATGACAGCAACTGAAGCAGGGCACAAAAATGGAGTCAATGTTCAAGATGGAGTCAGTGCTTAAATACACATAGCAATACAACACCCTCATGTAATGCAGAACGTTGTTAGCACAAGACCCACCCTAGCAATTTTTCCAATTCAATACCACACAGTTATAAGGTGCACCCCAGTTCACAACAATAGCAGCACTGTGTACTCACTGATAATGACAGCACTTTTAAATAGCCTTGTGGACCTAGGCTGCACTGGTAAACACCAGTGTCAACCGTGATAATTTTTTGGCAAGGAAATAACGTGTATGCCAACACCGCCGTGCGGTGCAGTTGATCACATGCAGTCACTCCCACACACTCATCCCAAACCACTACATAGCTACGGATATCAGGCAGGCTCATATAGCACACACTCTCTCCGAACACCCTAATGTGGTGCACTGCTATCCAGCTGGTCAGTTGTCACTACTGACAGACCCCATGGGTCCAAACCCTCCTCGACCCTTTAACCAACCCCAACTACCCACCCCCACGGGCTGGAGGTGAAAGAAACCTTTGCCCGGGTACGAGGCCAATTGCGGCCAGAGTCACCCTTATTCAGGGTCCCAGGGAAACGATGGGGGGAAAAATAGATAACAGGCTGATCAGGCAGCAGTTAACAAATGGAAGTTTGGCCCTCCACATAATGGGCATGCAGTTGGTGTGACGATCGACGAAGTGGCCCATGCAGGGGCCCGCAACCGGTGAATTAGCTCACCACCAACAAGACGCTTATGCATGTTGAGGCCCCACGAAGAAGGGCCACACTCCTTGAATGCGGGCAGTACTTTGAGGGCCCCTCTCTGAGCAATCTGGAGGTCAGATATATTATCCTTTATGAAATTTGGTATTATATTTGCACTACATCATGATTTCGGAAGGCCTTCTAATGCCACACTTCTCAGAACGTTTGTTAACAGAGGAGCCCATAGTTCAAGATTATCTTTAAAAAAAATCAGCTGGGGCCCCATCTGGGCCCGGGGACTTTTTTCCGAGAACGATTCAAAGCAGAGATAACATAAACGAAGGAGAATTTATCAGCAGTTCCTCACTGTTGCTAATAGAAGCACCTTTCACAGAGTAGCTATTCCTCACTGCTGCTATATAAGTATGAGGAGTACTCCACCCAGTCTTTTGGCGGGATGTTAACATCAATCTGTGTACTATGATCATCTTTAAAAAATGGATCATTACAGTTTTCCAAAACGGGAAATGCTCGTGCTTGCTCTACAGAGTTTATATCAAGCTTCCGTTGTAATATCCTTTTTCCTCTGCGATATGGTCTCTTCATATTCACGTCTCACAAACCTCACCAAACCCCTATCACAAGGGACCTGCTTCTAAATAAAAAATGTATGTGCCTTAGAATAATTTCTATCAAACAACCACTGCCCTTTTATTATTTTTGTTTCCCTTGGGAAGTCAAAAGGCCTGTAATATATTGAGAAATCTCTTGAAATGCATTTAAAACCACCCTGGAGGTAGAAACATAACTCAAGCAAATTGAGACCTGAACTCCCCTCGCTTCCTTCAGCAATACGTCAAGAACAGAATCTACAATTGCCCATCTGCTTGTAATGCCTTTATTTTTAGTGTGTGTTACTGGAATATTAGACACAGTGACAAGAGGGTGGTTGATCATTACCAGAGTCAAGGGATAAGGAAAGGGGGCAGTGGTCACTTAGACACCTTGGCACAATTTCAAACTTGATGGCCAGTGGCTTATAAAATGGAGAAAATGCAATAAAATCTATAAGGCTGCCTTGCCCTCTTCCTGCAAAAGAGATGTGATGTGCATTTGGGTGTTTAATAAGATCAGTAGTTAAGAAACGAGACACCCTATTCATTATCGAATTGAAAATATCACCCCAAGATTTGTGTTCAAAATGGGCAAAATCATCAGAGCCCCATTCAAACATCCAGCAAGCATTTTAATTCAATATAATACATAACTTAAAGTAAAAATCACCTCCCGAAATTTCAAAATACTCTGTTGTAAGTGCATCCACACAAGCTCAAACGTTTTAACAAAGAACACAGCTATATCCACATTATTCTGGGAAAAACTGTTGTGATAAAAATTCACTATGACCAGAACTAACTTTTGAGTAGGGGGAAACTGTGGACCTATTACTTGTACAAGCCTTACCTCCTGCACAGCTAATAACCCAATATATTACACAAATTCAAAGAAAAAGTTTTAAACACAGAGAGAGAAATACATGGGCGACTTCTTGTAGTGCCAATTTTCTTAAACAACTGCACCTTCGCAGTTTACTCCATATATACCCCTAATCAAGGAAAAATGCTGTATCATTTGAAAAGAACATTGTGGCAGAAGAGGTAGTGTCTGGGATATCTGGACTACACAAAGCTAAAGCAGAGGGCAGGACAGCTTCACTACAGTGTTCTATCAGGTGTTCTGCACTCTCCTGGCACCACATCTGACTTACCTATTTCATTGTGTTGCCTCTATGGGCTTTCTCACACCTGATATGCAAGAGGCGGTAATCACAGTAATCGCTAAACAGGGCAGAAATCTCTGCACAGTGCACATCTTATAGGCCCATATATTTTCTCATCATAGAAAACAACATATTTACCTTCATTTCAGCATGTCAAACTTGGGTCTCGTATATGGGATCCTGTGAATATGGATCAAACACATTTCATCCCAGAAAGAAGGTGTAGTGACAACACCAAACTAATCATTCACATCCTCGACAAGGCTGTCTTCTTAATGTAGACCTTTTTGCTCTCTATGGAATCTGAGAGGCCTTTGACTGAGTCCACTGGCTCTCCCTCCAGGGGGTTTGAACAACCTTCGACTTGTCCTAAAGTTTACTACCTGGATTTAAAGTTGTTACTCCTAGCCCATAGAAAGAGCCAGGGACATCAACATTCTATTACCCCCTTTTGATGTCAGCAGTAACAGGGGTACCTTGTGTCTCTTCTTCTTTTTGCTTTCTATATGGGATAATTGGAAGAGGTTATCATATCAAACCCCATAATAACAGGGATAAAACTAGGGAAGTACAAGCATAAATTGGCCCTGTATGTCAGTGATGGCCAAGTATCGGGGTTTAAATTAAACATTCAGAAATAGCAGATCCTTCTCCTCAACACACAAGTTGCTCAGAACTCCTTTGGAAGGCTCTTTTATTTCACCTGGGCCCAACACCCTGTACAGTACTTGTGGATTAACATCTGTCCCACCACTGATAAAACTGTCTCCCAAAACTACAGTAATGTGGAAGGTCTCAAGGGTGCGACCGGCGACGGTGCGGATCCACGCACAGACCCGTAGGTGACCTCGGTGGCCGGGGGCCAAAGCCTCCGGCATGGAACCTGAAGGCCCCTCAGCCGAACCCCTTGGGCCCAAAGACGCCGTATCGGGGTCGGCCCGCCCAAATATGAGGCGCATGGCCTCATAAAACTCTTTAAGTTGGGTGGGGGTTGCTCTGGCTCCGGGAAACTCGGGAAGCACGGAGCCGACCCAGACGCAGGCTCTGAGGACAGAGGCCTAGTGCGTGGACGCTCTTCCCGCGTCACATCGGCCGAGCGACGGGGCGAAGTCAGAGAGCGATGGGACTTCTTTGACTTCCTCTTCCTACCTTGACCCGAGGATTTAGAAGAAGACGAGTGGTGATGACTCTGTGTCCGATCTTGAGACCTTCCTCTCGAATGAGACTGGGACCTATGCGGAGTCGAGTCCCGGGCCGCCATTAGCTTTAGGGTCTGCTCCCTCAAAGCCTTTGGATGCATGGCCCGGCACTCGGAGCACGACTTTGGGTCGTGGTCGCGCTCGAGACACCACAGACAAACCCGATGAGGATCTGTCACCGACAGACATCTTCCAATTACAGTCCTCGCATGGCTTGAACCCGGTCTTCTGGGACATCCTCTGTCGAATTCGGCCAAAAAATAGCCAGGGTAGCTCTTTTCCAGATCAGCGCATGGCGCGGAAAGAAAAGAACTGACATCACTGCACGAGGGCGGCGGCCATATAGTACTCCTGACATCATCACGGTGACCAAGATGCCAATGATGCCCACAGAGTCGACCGAGGCCACCTGCTGACGCGCAACGGTATTGCTCGAAGAAAAATCTACGGATCCAGTCTGACGCCTGGAGAAAATTCTAAAGTAAGGAATCTGCAACTAGAATATGTCTCTACCAGATATTTTGTTACCAAAGGTAAGTAACTTGTACATCTTCTCTCTTTTTTTAATCTATTTACAATACAATGTACTGGTCTGAAGTATCTTATGTATGACAAAATTGTTCTTTACACACTGATGACCTTTGGGACATTGATGTAGGATACAACTTTGAGAAAGTTGGCACATTCCTGCCTAAAGCTTGTAGTAGCCCTTTCAGAGAGAATCATCAAATGTCAGCCTTCTGGGAGGTGTGTATTGCTCTCAGGCAAGGGAACAAAAGGGTCTTGGCTAGGAGGAGGTGTGACCTGTTCTTGACAGGATGGCCTGCGTGATGTGGCCGCCAACTGTACAAGCTGCAATGGGACAGTGCCTTTAACAGGCAGATGTAACTCATACCTAGACCTGCCCCTACCATTGTCCAAGTAGCCAGTAGCTTGATATCGTCCCAGTCAATACAAACTATTGCTTTTCACTGGTACTTAACTTTTTCTAGGTGCTTTTTGCTTTAACATTTACACATTTAAAAAAACACATATTGCAAGTTCCCTTTACCATTTTTTATGATCTTGGTGTTTTTTTACTCATTAAAATTGGTTTGCAAATTTTATTGTGGTGTTTTCTGACTTGATTGTTGGTACTAATTGAACTTAACTAGAATTTCTCAGTGGAATTACCTGCAGTAATTATGTCAGTGTTACCAGTGGTTGATTCATAACTTCTGAGTATTAACTTCTGCTTTTTGGGTCTGGATCCTTAAATCCAGGATAGAAGATTTATGCGGTAACTCCCAATTGTCCATCTTCTAGCAAATGATAACAAACATATGCAAGAGAACTTGATAGAGAAAGCAATATTGGTTTATACTGCACTGTGGAGTATAGTCACAATTTTCCACAAGGGCACAGGGTACCTGCCAGGCAGGAAGATGAGAGTGCAGGTTGTCCGCATACACTCACTCATGAACGGATAGGCCTGGTTTCTACTGAAGATTAGCAGCAGTGCAATCAAGTATGATGGGAACTTATGGCTACTGTAGTCACCAGTGGCTGGATGGAGTCTGAGAACGAAATGTTTATTAGGTTACAAGCTTATGACCTGATTTAGATCTTGGCAGTAACGGTCCCACCTTCGCTTTTCCCTCTGAAAACCCACCCGCCACTGTGACTATCCGCCACCCTATTTAGATGTCAGCGTGAGCATAGGCAACAGATATCTGACAGTACGCTGTCACCGGCAAGAATCACACCTGTTTCGATGATGCAATAGGCTAAATTGACTGTCAGTGGGACGCCAGCTCCTTTTCCCACTGAGCCAGACACGATGTGCTTTCCTGCCAACACAACTGTGGCGGCTAAACCTCCACATCTGAGTCGGCGGATAGGGAGGTATAAAAGGATGAAAGCAACTTGTTTTAAGTATTCCACAGTTCTGCTTGAACCTGCTAATATCAGTCCTGCCGTTGCTCCTGGGCCAGGTCCAAGATGGAAATCAACCCCATCGCCGCCGGAACAGAAGGTAAGTCATGGTCATTCCGGTCATCCTCAGAGTTATTGCTTCAAAGTAGTACTGGACTTGTGCATGTGTAAATTGTTTTGGCAAACAATACAATAATGATGCACAATGCTGAAGTGTGTAATGTTGTAGTAAGAAAATGTATTGGAACAGACCATCAGATATAAGTAGCACCCACAAATCTGGTATGAATTGCCTTAATTGCTGTGGATTTTTGTGTAGGTATCCACTGCCATCACAGAGAGTAATGTGTCCACACAGGTGTGTGAAATAATTCCCCCTAAAAATCTAAAGCATTAACTTAACCAGTACAACCAATTGAAAGCAAAAAATCTCATGATAATATAGCAATTCCACTACAGGAATATACTAACAATCTTATCGCTAAACTACAAACATGCCCGAGATGTATGAAAGTCACATGTCCCCTTGGTCAGTGCAATATATTACAAACATTATATGTCACCTAAATGTAAAAAAAAAAAGTGTCAGTTCTCTGTGCAATGCATATGTGCATGTCATTGACACATGTAAAAATAAACACATGCATTGTCCAGTCACAAAAATAGAAACACATTTCATTTTGGTGTAAGTGTCCAGGAACAAAGTTGATGCAAATGTACAACACCAGTGTATGCAATTTAAAAAACAATTCACTTGATTCCACAAACTGTGCTGGTCACTGCCAGCCGTGAATAAGTGCATGACACACACATTATCACAAGTTACATTATCAGCAAACAATTAGTAACATTCATTAAATAAGGTGAGGACAAAGGTAGTCTCAAAATAAAATTATATTATTAACATGAGATACCTCTCATAAATAATGTCTCCAAATGTACATGTGATATACAAGGCTGTAGGCCAGTGTGTGGGTGCATGCCCACAACTTGCCCCCTAATGTCACTGCAAAAACAAACCTCCTCTGGAAGGGGTATCTATGGGGCAGAGAGCATGCACCTCAATGATCTCACTGGGAGGGAGGGTCCTTGGATTTGGGAGGGGTGAGTGTGGGAGGAGTAGGTTTGGGAGGGTTAAATGTGGGAGGGTTGGGTTTGTTAGGGGTGGGTTGAGGTTTGGAAGCGGTGGAAAGACATCTGGGAGGAGTGGATTTACGTTTGAGAGTGGTCAGCTGGGATGTTGAAAGGGTGGTTAAGGATGTGGAAGGGGTAGTTTGGGAGGTGGAAGGGCTGGAAAGATGTTTAGGAGGGGTGGTTTGCGATTTGGAAGGGGTCAGGGCAAAAGTAGGTCCTCCTTGGGAAAATGGGTAGGGAGGTTTTTTAGGAGTTGGGCTGGGAGGTAGAGGGAATGGGTCTGTTGTGCATGTGTATGTTGAAGCTGTGGGTGCCTCAGGGTCTAGTGCATGTGCTGTATGTTTTGATTTGTATTTCTTCTTGGTTGTTTGTCGGGTTGGTGAGTGTGGGCAATTGTGTCCTGTATGTGTGTGTGTGGATGTGTCTGTTGTGGAGGTGGTGTGTGTAGTTGTGGTGTCTGAGAGTGTGCTGCTGCTGTGTGTGGGTGTTGGTGTAGTGGCAGATGTGCTTCTGGTGTGTGTGGGTGTTGGTGTGGTGGTGGGTGTTCTGACTCTGGGTGTGCTTTTGGTGTATGTGTGTGGGTGTTGGTGTAGTGGTAGGTGTGCTGTCTGCAGTTGTACTGGAGGTGAGTGTGGATGTCTGTGTCATGGTAGGTGTGGTGTAGACAGGTGTGCTGATTTTGTGTGTTTTTGTTGTGGTGGATGTGCTAACTGTGGGTATGCTTATGGTGGGTGTGGTAGTGGATTGTGTGCTATTTGCATGGGTGTGTTTTTTGCCACATCTGTTTGAGATTGTTGTAGTCGGTGTGTGCACATGTTTGAGTGTATTTGGGATAGAGTTGGATGGAGGGACTTGGGGTTAATAAGGGGTCGGAGTCTGAGAACAAGGTTGGGGTGGGTGGGAGGCTGCACTCAAAGAGGAGGCCAGACCCTGGAATGACCACTGTAGGCTGGACAGGGCACTGCGAATGCCATCCAGGTACTTCAGCATCTGGGTTTTCTGGCCAGCTAGCCCCTGGAAGGCATTCAGTAATGTGGTCTGTCCTACAGAGATAGTCCTTAAAAGATCAACAGCCTCCTGTTTGAGTGCAGCCTGGGACACTGGGACAGGGAGTGGTTCCTGCTGCAAAGCTGATGCTACCCCTTTAAGGGGAGCAGCGAAGGCCAACTGGGGGGGAGAAAGAGTGAGGGTGGAGATAGTAATGTGAGTGGCGGACAATGATGCAGGTGTAACAGGTGCTTCAGGGTCCACCACCACTGGGGACTGGTCTTCTTTGGGGCTCTTCGCAAAAGATGTTGAGTCAGTGGTGTCTTCTGTACCAGTCCCCTCACCCTTCAAGCTACTGGGCCCCTCAGTGTCTTTGGGCCCCTCATTGGCCAGCTATCTCCCCGTTGACGTTGCCGCTGTCACCTTCACCTTGCCCAGATAATGCTGAAAAATAAAAATACAGTTTGAGAGCATCTGTACAAATACAATTGGACGAGAACTTTGATCACACAACTTTTGCTTCAGGTCACAAAATTACCAATGCCAGCTCATATGACATGTATGCCTTTGTCTCTTATACACCTGTAGTCCCCTTCATGACAAAGGGCTTTGACAGTAAACACCATGAGACATTTCTAACCCCCTGCAGTACGGAGCTAAAATATCTTAACATTTTCAAAAGAACCATGTGTTGGGCTTGAAATTGACTTCTCAAGATGGGATCCCGCACCATCTATGTGATGTAACCTTCCATCTGAAATCTTCCCTTAAGTATCATGTTTCTCACCATCATTGATTTCCGCAAGCCCCCCACCCCCCAGCTGTGGCATGCTTGGGCCTTGATGGGTAGTTGAGGGCCCAACAGCAGTATCAAGGGGGTAAGTTATTGGATGTAGATATTTTTGCTGTTTAACCTTTTTAATTACCATCAACGTTTTATGACATCAACCTGACGGTTGACACACATCCAGCAAATATAAGGATTTCTGGAGGTGTAAGTTAATCATTAATCATTGATTTAGATATCAGCAGAGGGAATACTCCATCACAAACGTAGGTTAGAGTGGGATCATAATACAGCAGATGGGATATCCGTCATGTTTGTGATGGAGAATTCCCCCTTGCCGACATCTAAATCAGGCCCAGTGTCTGATGCTGTGTCTGGTGTATTGCTTTGTGCTGAAGGTTGCCATCAGGTTCCTCGTCACAAGCCATGTACTGTTTTGAGAAAATACATAACTGTATGCAAACAATTGGGTACCTATGTTTTCTCTGTGTCATGAGGGACAGTTGAACCAAACATGCCCCAATTACTGATTGGGTCAGGTGGGATACTCAGTTACCAAACTGAGTAGGTCATGTAGGCCTTGTTACAAGGGACATGGCAAACTGCACACTTATGATTCAGTTGATGTATCAGACTTGACATTGGAAAGTTGGTGTACAACACATTGATAATCTGCTCCATGAGGACTGGAAACACATGTATAGTGGCATCATTCCTAATCTGGAACCTGTTTGAAGCCTGTTTGTACAGCCAATTTCTACTCAGTTCATGTGGACAGTAGCAGGTTGGCATGACGCCTTAGTCCTTCACAAATATGCATGTGAAACAAAGTGAAATTGCATGCCAGACTGCTTTAATTACAACAGACAGGAATGTGTCCACATTGGTGAGGGGTTACACCTCCCCAAACAACATTTTTGTGTGCTTAGTTCTGTCGAGATAAGAAATCAATGATGTGAAATTACACCAAATTTTGCAGGAAGCTAGACATTGGTCTGCAAAATGTACTTTTTGTGATTTGGTGTAAATCTGTTCAGTAGTTTTTGAGAAACTAAGATTAAAAAATATTTGTATATCTGGACGGTTGGGATTGAGGGACCCAATTTTTTAACAAAGAACGTTTTTTCCCTTGGGCCATCTCGCTCCTGAAGGAGTCAGACTCTAGCCTGAGTGAGCGCTCTGATTAGCTGGCAGATAAATGAAAACAAAATTGCTGGCAGCCATTACAGGACTCAGGGTTTAGGGCCTCATTACAAGTTTGACGGTTGCACCACCAACAGGCTGGCGGAGAAGATTGCTATATAATGACCTTGCCGGTTTTCCCAACAGAACACAGCTAAAGCACCGCTGGCATGGCCGGTGCTTTCTAGTTGCCAAATATGACGATAGACATCTGCAGGCCGGCGGAGACCATGTTGCCTCTGGAAACATTAGGTTTCCACCATGGTACAACCACTGTCGTGATTTGTGGATCGTAATATGATGGGAAGATTTTTGTGGGGCTGGCGGGGCTGGTGGTGGGGCCGCCTCTTTTCCGTCCTCCACTGTCCTGGCGGTTTTGGACATTTGGCTGTTTTTTGGTGGTCTATATAGTATGACTCCTAATACAGCAATCGGATTACCGCCAACATGGCAATCTTTTGGCTGCTGCCACCACAGTGGTCTTGCCAAAAGACTGCCAAAGTCGCAATGAGGCCCTTAGTCTCCTATCCTAAACTTTAACAAAAAAAATCTTGTAAGGGGGCAGGGTAGGGACACCCCCCCATCCCCTTGAGGAGAACCTAGAAGGATCTCCCCTGGGGCAAAAATAAATAAAAAATTTGCAGGTTTTGCAATGATCCTGCGGGTCTGTGGGGGGAAAAAAAACAAAATGGCAGTCCTGGCTGCATTTTTTAGTTAAGCAGAGGGGATTTGTGGCCCAGACCCCAACCTGTTTTCGGTCCTGTAGACCCCATCTTCAGAGGCTCAATTTAATTAATTTGGAAAAAGGGGCACGCTGTCCGCTCCACGAGCTGTATTTAGCCATAGGAACCCCAGTGTGCGTGGACCACTTGCCCAAGTGGTATTCAGTCCCAGTCCCCCTCATTGAGCCTTTAAAAAGGCCCTGGGAACCCATTCCCCACACAGCCATCATTTTATTTTACAAAAAAGGAAGAGGGGTGCAGAACGCCTCCTCCCTGAGCCTTTATTGACCCTGGGGACCTCATCCCCTGAGGCTAACTCACTTGCTATGTCCTGGGGAGCCCACCCGCAGGACACAGCAGTTTCCCTGCCTGTCTGGGCAGGAAAAAGTTGTGTTTGCTCCAGTCTGGTGGGAGCATTTTTAAAACTCCCACCAGATGAGAGCAAACAAAGCCTGTTCTCAGCAGACGAGAGCTTTAAAAATGCTCCTGTTAGCTGGGAGCAGACTTGTTTTCTGTATCCTGCACTGATGTGGCAGGGAAACTGAGCAAGACAGAGCAAGATACTGCTCCCGGCCGAGGAAGCATCATAAATAGCTGCAGTCTATGGGCAGGAGCAATGCCAGCTCCCATACCATGTGGCAAGCTGAGGGAGGCCCAGGAGCCCTAGGGCTACCCTGTGCAGCCCCCAGAGTGTTTGTGAGTGCCTCGGTTGGGCACCGGGACAACCATCTATTTTAAAGGTAGACCTAGGGGGATCGGGTGCACAAGGCCCTAAGACTTGGGGAGGGAGGCCCCCTCTGCTTTAAAATAAAAAATAGGGTACCTGTCATTTTCCATGCTTATGGACAGCTCAACCTACCAAAGTGTTTCCCACCGATTTTGATGATGCACAGAAATATGAGGACATCTCCCCCAAACAAAGTAGGACTTACTTCATATAATTAAGAGGAAGTACCCTTATATGGTGGAGATTCAACTTTTTGTCTGTAGTCTTATTGTCTTCTCTATATGAGGATTGATTTTTGTCAGTAATTTCTGTACGAAAATGCTCCAAGAACAATCACATTGCCAAAATTACACAAAAACAAGGTCACTGGGGATATTACCTCGTGGTCCTTTATGCTGCTGTAGTGTAGAGTATGGACTAGACAAAATCAAATGTTAAAGTAACATTATAGTTATGTGTAATCCAAAATTGTGTGTTTGTTTAAAAAAAAATGCAAATTCACTGAAAAAATCAAATGTTAAAGGAACCTTATAGTTAGGTGTGATAAAAAGATCTGTTTTTGTTTAAAGAAAAATACAAATTCACTTAAAAAATCAAAGGTTATAGTACTGTCATAGTTAGGTGAATATGTCAGTACCAACATTAACGTTTTGAACTCAGAAAACCACAGAAATTCACCAGTTGTAGTTAGCAAACTAACTATCACTTGTGTCCTTACATATTACATCAACCATGACATGTCCTGTGACATCATTTACACAATCACTGATGACATGTCAAATGACATCATTGATTACATTTCTGCTGACATCTTCCAATAAGTGTGGTAGTTGGTTTTATAGTTTACACAGTGGTGGGGAGCTACCATATTACTTTTCTACCTAGTTTTGTGAAGTCTGTGTCCAGGTACTGGGTGTAAGGGTTTACAAAACAGATGTGCTTCCAATTCATCATAGGTATGTAGAGGTATTGAAGATGTTACAAATATTTGTAGTGAAGAGTAACTCTGTGTCCAGATGACAGTTGATGACTTCTGTCAAGTATGTTCCGCACAAGTTTTTTGTCTCTGCAGAAAGTTTCTAAAAGTGCAAATATTCTACATAGTAGATGCTAACTATTTGAAGCAGCCTTGAGTTATTAGACAGAATTGTCTCAGCATGACAATTTCTACATACCATAGAAGACTGTGTGCACCAAGTACTAAGTTATGTACTTGTGCTTGATTAGCTTTAGAAGATTTTGTACCACCTTCAGTAGGGAGCAACACGCAAAATTGTGGAGGTGCTGGCAATGTTGCTCAGTCTTGTCTGGTTTAGTACCTCTCTGAGAGAATATGTGCATCTGTAGCTCTTCAGCCCAATAACTCAGCCCAAGAGCCAATCACATTAGGAGCTCAGATAGACATAATACATTGGGGCAAACTGAGTGCTGGGATGAGTTGAGGATCTCTGGTTGATGCACCTGTGCCCATTGAGTGGTACAGAGAACTGAGAAGACTTCGGACAGCATATTCAGCACCCCCAAAACAATGTGTTGCTCTCTATTGAAGAAAGACAACTATCCTGAAACAAGTCTAGAGAATCACAGCACTAGCTGCTCCAATCAGGGTGAAAAACTAAAGAATGTCACTACAGTAAATGTTATCGTGCACTACATTTGCAGTAATGCATTGGGATGAATTGAGTGCTGGGATGTGAGACAGTGTTCTTCCCCTGCCCTTGTAAACCAACTTCTGCTCCTTTTTGTCTTCCCTATCCTCTAAGCATCTTGCTTCCAATAATTTGCTTGTGTGTTTTTGTGAACACTAACAACAGCCACCAAAAGGACAGTCTGAACATTCTTTTCAGCAAGACCCAATGGACCTCTAAGGCGCTCCTTCCACAAAATGGGCCTCCATGGCTACTGCAAAGCACCTCTACTCCTGAGGATGAAATCACAAGGTCATCTGCCTTTTACTGTGAGCCACTAATCTCAGATGTTGTCTGCTGAAGTTTGTCCTTCTTCACACTGTCTGCACATCCCAATTAGCTGTAAGTGCACTGCCCTTGTGATTGTCTACTTTATTACCAATGCTAGATTTCCAATATTTGCAACTTTTGCTTACTCTATAAATAAAATTGACCTCAAATATTTGTCAGGGCTGATGACCCACATTTTATGTTTTTGTAGTTAACTATAAGTATCTATGTATGTAATTATATGTATTTAATTATCAGCTATTTTTTTGTGAGTTTGTTACTGTTCTTGGAGAAAGTGAACACTTCAAATAAGGTGTTCAGAAGCATCAAAATGCCTTTCTGCATCTGAGACTGACACAAGTAGAAGTTAACCAATACTGTCCTTTTCTCTTATATTCCTGGTGAAGCACACTGCACCTACAAGCCAAGCTGCTAGAAGCCCTCACCACATTTCCTTACAACATGAGTGTGCCAGAGATGGTTAATTCCAGCAGTAACACCTAGCAAGAAGACAGGACAAGCTATGCACCAGGCTATTCAGAGTAGAACTGAGTTTACAGAACTACAGAGGAAAGGAGACAGATGAGAACATGATTTGATCAGTGGCAAAGGAGGTACTGGTATCTGATAAGAGGTCTCTTAGTCACTTAGGGAAACCTTTTTGACTGATACCAGCAGATTGTTTTTAACAACAGTAATACACTGAAATTGTAGTTGGTCCTGCTGTTATAGAGACTGCTGTATTCATTGTAAGGTGGAATAAGAGATTCAATAACACTAAGACAGTTAAAACTCCAAAAAACTTGGGTGCTAAAATAGAAGTCTTTCCCCTACTTGATCAGAATGGAGACCAAACCAGAGGTCACACTGTGCTTCTAACAGAGGGGTTTTTGTTACCATTTGATTCTCTCTTTTTTTTTTTTATCTGGTTATGTTCACTGTCTGATCTGATATTTTTTGTTAACATACGTACTACTGTATTTGTACTGAGTAGTTACTGTAAAGACCCTGATGAAGTGACATTGGTGTCATGACACATGTGTTGGCCAGTTTGCTTTTGTGGAAATGAATAAACATTATTTTTAATAAAGAACCCTCACAGAAGTCACTGTCTTGTCTATTAGACCTCAAACCTGGTCATATTTATACAGTGGTTGAGAGGCAAACCCAGCGCCTTTATGAGGTCCCTGTCTGACTTTAATAGCCTCTGTATTCCTCCATGTTTATTAGTTTGTAGTATTTTTATGAGGGAGACCATCAGTCACGTTTAATGTTTTTTGAAGTTTCAGAGTACTATACCTGACACAGAAAGCAACTATGTTCAAATGCATGAATAAAAGAGAAATCTTGGCACACTCACACTTTAACAAAGTGAGAAGAGATGATGGAAGTGAAACTCAACAGTCTTAGGAGTCTTAAGCAGTTATTCTTACAACTAGAGAAACATATGATAAAGTAAAGTTCAAAAATGGTGGGAAGTCAAAACCTTGAAATAATATCTAGAAAGAAGTTTAATCCCAAAAGGATGACTCGTAAAGCTATTCCCTTTTGCAGAAGACATGACAGAAGAGATGGCAGGGAAGTGGCACCAGAAATTGCAGGACACTTCTTTTGACTTGATTGAAATGCTTATGGAACAAGGTGTACAAACAATTATAAGACTTTAGAGTGAAGTTAATAAATTAAAAAAAGACATTGAATATTTCAAATGTGAAGATTTCACAACTAAAAATTACAAGATTATACATTGTATTTTGGATAAATACCAGGATGAGATGAGACACAAAAAACTGCCTAAATTAGAATGAGACATTTAGGATTACAGCACAGGACATATCTGTTCATATGCCAAGAAATACAATACTGTACCCAAAAGCACAGAATCCAATTTTATAAAAGACAGAAGTGGTTCAGAGTTTTTTTATTGACACAACACAGTGAACCATCTACATCTCCATTTCTAAATCTCCTTTTTTAGATGAGCTGCGGCATTTATAAAGAGCAGAAAGGACAGCAGCATCAACTGCAAGAAAAGATCACAAGATAAAAAGTCCTCTCTGAAGAAACAAGAAAAATAGAGGAAGAAAGGAACACAAGAAGGGTTAAAACACAATTTCAAAAGAGAGAAGAGATGAACAAACATTGAATTTAGTGTACAATCTAAGTGCGTATTGACAACTGAACCATTGTCGATTTTGAATTAAGGTTTAGATTTTGTGCCTTCACAGCATATTGACATTTTTGCCTTTAAAATTGACTTAGTACGGTTCATTAGGGAACTAAAACTAAAAAAAGATTCTTTGGACTGACACTTTCTAAGAAACCTCCTGAATATAATGATTTATCATCTGTCAATGATTTAAAGGATATTCAAATACTAATGTCAGCATCAGATCTTACCCCGGTTCCACTTGAAAAGATTTTCACAAGATTTGGATATTGTATATGACAAATCTTTAGATAGTGGCATGAAACCAAAGTTCTTTCAGACATTTACAAATGAAGACTACATGGATATCTTTGAGAAATGTGTTTTGCAAGACAATTTGAATAAGAAACAGAACAGAGCATTAGAATCCCTTCAGGACAACACAAATATTATTTTCCGTAAGGCAGACAAAGGAGATTCTATAAGTGTTCTGGATTATGTAGAATCTAATAAGGAAGCCAATAGACAATTGTCAAATATTCACTGTTATGAAAAAAACACCATGGAGAGAGCTACAAAAGCTGAAAAAGAGCGTACTTCCCTCTTACAAAAATGGATAGATCTAGGAATGTTATCAGATGAAAAGTATAATTAGCCTAACATTCTGAGTCTAAGAATACTCATGATGTATTCGCTACCAAAAATACACAAAAGTTTAATTTACCCATAAGGCAGGTTTATAGTCTACAGAAATGGCTCCCTCAGAGGGATTATCAAAATATATTGATTTGTATGATATAGCATCTTTAATAAAACTTTTGTCATTCTATATCTGAGAAACAACAGACTTTTTAACAATGGTAGACAACTTACCATGTGAGGATGACATGCTGCAATGGAAGTTAAACCCCTTCATACTTGCATCCATCATGATGATGGTTAGTCCAGTATGGAACATTTTTTTAACTCTAGACCACCAAATTTGTTATCTTGCTGTAGGATGTTGCTAAAAATGGCTAATTTCGTCCTCAAAAGTAATTTCTTCTTTTACGAAGATAAATTGTACCTTCAGACATGGGGTGCGATGGGTTCATGCTTTGCTCCATTGTACGCATGCCTTGCTGTTTATGGGTAATACAACAGCAACAACTGTGAGTAAATTATCAACCAAACTTGTGATTGTATCAAGGTCCAAGTTGTATATACACTGCGGCCACTAGATTCGGGAACGCTGCGGGTGAATAAGACCGCGCGGCGTTTTTCCCCCTTTTTTCCGATATTGAGTCACTCTGACACTTTGATGGAGATAATATTCGATGACTACCTAACGATATGATTATTGTGAATATATGAAGTACAGTAAGCCCTGATGAAGTCCTTAATGAGAGATACTTCTCAGAGGATGAAACACGTGTTGGCTGTTCTTATGGAGGATATCTGAACATTATAAATAGGCTGTTCCTTTGGAGGATTTCTGAACAGTACTAATAAAACTTGGACCTTGATACAAACACAAGTTTGGTTGATAATTTACGAAGAAGACTGGATATACGTACAACGTCTAACTCTGTTTTTATACCACGAGTGCTACGACTTTTGTTTGTATGTTTTTGTGTTTCTCTGGAAACATTGGAGGATTGAGGGAGATCCTCCTGTCAGAAGCACCGTGCCATGAACTAAATGTGTGATTTATTCTATGGACTTTCTGTGAGCGCCCATATCCTATGAGTATCTTCCTCATTGTCACTTTTTGATATAGTAAAACATGTGCCTGGTGGAAGGAATTTCCGTGCAGATTGTCTGTCTAGAATGCCATTACAGGGTGGTGAAGGTAGTGAAGATTTGGATGAAATGGAATGTGTTGTGGATGTTGTGAAGGACTGGGCATATAAGGAAGATGAAACTTTGCAAAAAGACATCCAGGTAACTAAGGAAGGCTGGCCAGCAGACAGATATTTGACAGGGGAATTGAAATCTTTTGGTCAAGTCTTTGATAAATTAGTCTTTGAAAATGAGTTAATGTTGAGGGGCAAATTGTGTATTCCACCCACAAAAGTACAGAATGATATAATCTTGATAGCCCATCAAGGACACTTTTGGTTAACCAAAACCTTTAAAAAAATATCAAGCAACACCATTGGTTGACATCATTAGATAACCAGGTACATTTTGTAACTGGAAGAACACAAAAGACGATGCACTGCCATGTAAGAAACAAAGTTGCATAAAATACAAAGAGAACCTAGTACTCCAGTGTTGTAGATGAATAGTTCTCTCTTTTTAATACTTGTTTGCAAGTCCAAATGCATTGAGTTATCACAGTTCCGTAATTAAAGTACATGGAACAATAAATGGACAGCCAACGCATTTCGCCCACGTGCTGGGCTTCTTCAGGGCACGGTAGAATCCAATCGCTCGCAATCAGCAAAAATAGTGCGTTTGGGCACAATAGATGCCTGTTTAATAAAGGCGGTTCCTGAAATGCAGGATATCCCGGTCAGAACGACCGTAAAATTAAAAGTAAAGGTGCAAATGCTGTTTAATAAGGGTGGTTCCTGAAATAAAGGATATCACGGTCAGAACAACCGTAAGGGTAAATATGAAGCCGGCACTGATATCATGCTGGCACCAAAGTGTAGAGGCGAGATCTTTTTGTAACTGATAAATGGTCTGAGTGCTTACTTTCTGATAAGCACTGGAAAACTGCTAATACACCAATACACCCCCATGCCTCCTTTACCACAGGGGGCATGGGAAAAAAGCAGATTTGGATTTTTCAGGACCACTTTTGTCACTTCCCCAAAAAAATTAGGTACTTGATTTTGTTAATGGACTAATATTCTAAGTGGATGTATTTTGCCTTTGTGGAATCTCCTATCACAGAATCAGTCCCCAAATATTTGGAGAAGGTATTTATTTTGGAAGGTGCCCCTAAAGTGATTGTCACCGACAATGGAACTCACTTCATATCTGACTCTATGTATACATTTCTAAAGTGACATGATGTGTAACATTTAAGGGTTGCATTAAACTTGCCAACTTCTAATGGGTTGGTGGAAAGGGGCAACAAATTTAATAAAGAGGGTTTTCAACCTGCATTAGAATCTAATGAGGATGTTGGAGAGTTTCTTGAAAAGAATCTATGGAACTATAATATATCACCACACTGTATTACAGGGGTTACTCATTTCAAGCTTCTCAGAGGAAGAGAAGTTCATACAGGTTTGTCTCCTACTTGGCTTGAGGATAAGAGCTGTGTCAAGAAACAAGATGTTCCGGTTGAGACTGCTTCCAATGTGGTGCTGAGTCAACTTAAGATGAAAGCTTATTATGATGAGAAACACATATTTCGTGAAAATGATTTTAATGCTGGTGATCGGGTTTTGATCAAGAAACCAGTCAGAGTTAACACAGGAGAATCCAAATTTACAGCACCAATAAAAGTTGTTAAAGTAAGTAACGGATCCTTGCTATTAGAAAACAAAGGCTGGTGGAACAAAAGGCAACTGGTAAAACTCACTCAACAACAGGCTGAGATTATTGAAAGAAAATCAAGTTCTAACTCTGACTGGTAATGTTGGGTACAGCCTCGTAAAGCAGTTTTTAATCAAAAGAGCAGTAAAGGTCAAGGTCACACTCAAACCTAGGCAGTACTAAGGTCAATTAATAAATATTCACACCAAGAGGATGTAGTAGTTGACAAGGAAACTGGTGTCAATAGGTGTAGTTAATGTGTAATGGTTCCAAGGAAATATGATGACTTTGACATATATTGAGCCTTATCCATTCAATGTTATATGCAGTCATTCTTTTCTGTTTCACTTTGGTTATTGTTTTTTTGTTGTAAAAAAACAAAAAAACAAAAGAGGGGGTGGAAGGATGATGTAGTGTATTGCGTTTTTTTTTTTTTTATTATGTTCCACGCGCATGGAGATGGAGAGTCAGTGAGGGATGCTTCTACCATTCGGTCACTGAGCAGTTGTGTTCCCAGCTGGCAGGCCATCTGTGTCGTGGGCTCTTTCTCTACAATAATTTACTTTGGATTAGTAATAGTACAACAACGCAAAAGTGAAAAGTTCATGACCCACTTTAGAGTTCAGTATTGCTTCATGGTTTTGAAAACAAATTTTTATGAGGAGGATTATGTAGCACTTCAAGTAGGAGAAATAGTAACACAGTTTTTTCCGAATTCTCATATTTCAGTTCACATGGGATAACAACAGTAGCCCCTGGGGGATACTTTAGTTTGCATCGAGGCAGTACATGAAGAAGTATTCTTTTCCTTTAAATTGACAACACTGGGTGTTTCAACTAACTTTCAATGTTATCGTGTTAACTCTCGATGGTATGTAACTCGAGTAAAAGTGGCAACCATGATAGTACTACGGAAAACTTTGATGAGCATTCTAGCTTTTTTAGCACGTGATCAGCATGTGACTATCAGCAAAGAAGTCTTAAGAAAGGCGTTCTAGACACCAGCGGTTGAATGATTGCTAGAAACACAATAAATCGAGTAGAAAAGAAGCGGCTACCATGACGGTTCATTGTTGTTTATTGTGTTACAATCTAATTTTTGGCTGGAGCAGAATTTATGTTATGTTACAAGTGATTATTGATAAGAATAACAGTGCATGATTCCAGTGCCTTTGAAGGAGCTGCAAGATTTTTAATTAATATTTATTCCAATCAGAATTGGTTTCTACTACGATGATCAAATGTGACGATTAATCACTAGCACCAGAACGAGTGCAAAATGTCAGAGTTTATTAAAAGAAGTTGCTCAGATTGTGAGGCATACCAGGTCATTTTAATAGTGTGTTATGTTCCTACAATCTACGGCATGAGTGTTGGATCAGTATGAAATAGGTAAAGATTCACTAGCTCCTGCAATTGCCTGTATGTTGAATTTCAACAACACTAGTTATCCAAATCAAAACTATAATTTCAGTTATTAACAAGACACAATCTGACTTTGTTTTTAACTCTCAAGATTTGACAACATTTGTGCTTAATTTTTACTTTTAAGTTTTCAGAAGGCCTTTTTCTATTTATATTTCACTGGTGAAATCATAAACAGACTAATAAATCTGAACATTATCTTGACTCCATAAACACAGTCAAGAATTTGACAATTAATGTTTGTAAGTATAACGCATATGACGCGTTTTCCTGAAATTTATGTTTTGGAAGTTAGCCTAATAAACTTCTGATTGATGGGACATAATTCTGTAATTTTATTTTGCAGATTTGACATTATAGCTATATCCTGAAATGCATTTTTCTTTCTACTATAAGAATTTAATGAAAAATAGCCCCGGTTCCCAATGTGAAACGATAATGGGTACTGTGAATTAACATTTTTTTGTTGTATGTTTTGAGCTTGTAATCCCTCTATAGAAGTACACTTTAATGGGACTAAGGACTATTATATACAAACTTCTCAGTGTTCTCATACGTTTGAGCATAGGTTTGCCGTTGCTCCCCTAGTGATTTCTTTCTCATACACTTTTCTTCTTTTCGGTGCCAATTCACTTTCACTATTGAGTGGACGATATACGCAAGAATTTACACTTATGGACATAGTTATCTCTTGTGCTTCCTTTTTCTCTCTTCGCTAGATAGTCTGTTTGGACACCCATGTGAAGTTTATACTTTTGTTCTACGGGTTCTATCCTTAGCACCCTTTTTCAAATGGAATTGTATAAGTTCATAGTTTTCAACTAGAAAGTATTCTATTAAAAGAAGATTTTATCTGATATTCTAAAGATAGATGCGTTGTTTACCTTTTGATTCTCTTTTTTCTAATGTGATTGTGTTCACTGTTTGTTCTGACATTTGATGTTAACATGCATACTATTGTATTTGTACTGAGTAGTTACTGTAGGAGCCCTGATGAAACGACCTTGATGTGAAATGTGTGTTGGCCAGTTTGCTTTTGTGGAAATAAATACAAACTCCTTTTAATAAAGAACCCTCATGGAACTTACTGTCTCATCTGTTAGACCTCAAACCTGGCCTGTCTTTGCTTATTGCATTTATGCAGTGGTTGAGGGGAAACCCTGTGCTTTTTTTTAGGTCCCTGTGTCTGACTTAAAGAGCCTCTAAATTCCCCTCCTGTTTGTTACTGGACCGAATTTGGAATAGGACAGAAAACCAGAGTGGAAAGATGAACCAGAATACAGGACAGACAGGACAATGAGGGGACAGACTGAGGACCAACAAGGAATTATGAACATGGCTTCAGAAGTCTAAGACAGGAATTCTGTGATCAACAGCAAACTGTACCCAGTAGGCACTGGAACAAGTAATGGCCTCTTGGCAAATGGAAACTGGAACTAGGATTCAGAACAAGGAGCTCTGGAACACGTAATGCCCTGCTGGTACATGGAATAACAAAGGTATTCAAAACCGGACCAAAACAGTAAATTGAAACACTGACATAAAGGGAACAGCTGCTAGCTCAGCAGATATGGGGCCAAAAGTCACAGGGAAAACACAGGAAATCAGGACACAAGAATGGTGAGACTGTGAAGCAAGGAACTACACAAAGCTCAAGACTGCACAGAGCACCCTTAGGAAAGCAAGACACTGCAAACAGCAGTAGCAAGAATCAGGACTTCTCTGAGGATTTTAAAGGTTCAGATGTGCAGGCACCTAGAGAAGAAAGCTGGAGCTACCAGTGACTGCAGTTGAAGCACAAATTTTAAATACAGAAGCCTGCCTTAAATCTCACCTCCCAGCAATACAGGGTGATTGGAACTTAGAACAAGTGTGAGCTAGCTGCCGCACAGTGCAGGTAAGTGCAGTTAAAGTCCCTGTCCCAGCTCTTTGCCTAAAGGAATTCATTAAAGTTCCAGGATGCAACCAGTGAGCAGAATTAAACTCTGGAGTGGAACAAGGATTGTCTCTTGCTTCTCAACATGGCAAGAACTTGTACATGGGAGTACATGGGCATGTTGGAAACACTAAGACTGAGCTCCAAGTATAACAAAATACATGTACTATAATGCATTAGTGGCTGGTAACTAAACCGTGGAATGGAATCTGGAGTGGATTTGATTTACAGGCGGTTTGTAAAGTCTGTGAATGAACATTGAAATGTAGCACAGGTTTCAAACAAGTGTACATGGCAGGCGCAAGGGGTCTTCAAGTAGTGATACGCCATGTCGAGATCAAAGAATCTTGACAGGGTGTTTATATGTGGCTTGATACCCCCTTTCATTGACTTGACTGTGCTCTCACTACTTGTGTAATGCAGATCTAATTTCATTTTTAATTGTTTATTTTACTTTAGGGCAGCCCTTCACTTCCTGGATTTATTGCTGTACTTATGGTCTGCATTAATGGAACTTTCAGGAGTACATATATAGAGGATGTTACCTGATGAGATTCCTAATATGCATAAACAACATAAAATTACAATTTTTGGGCAGAGCTAACATTGAGTGTCCTTGGGCATAGGTACTATTCATCACATATTTTCAAAATCCAGTACCTATTTTTGGGAATTTAACAAGTGAGATAAATAGCACCAATTACTAGTTATGTCCTCAAAAAATGTGGCATAAGATATTGATTTTGTTGCTTCCACATTACTGGGACTTTTCCCTCCATTGAATTCTGGCAGATTTGACCTGGTGAAATTTGAAAAGAAAATATCTGATGGTACAGTCAATTGCACTACTCGTGACTGTGATCCTGCACAAGCAAGTGATTGTGCAGGGATCATAGTTTGCCAAAGATCTCATAATCAATGCCTAAAACTTAGAAACCACAATACAGCACAAAGTGTGTATCTCTACTGACCTCAAGAAAGTTCACACTTAGAAATAGAAAGCAAACATATTAAAGACACTGGCCATAAATATTATCATAAATTAAACAGCTTGGGATTTGATGAACTGAGTACTTCGTTACATTAATTTTAATAAATGTTGTCATAATAGAGGTTCAGTGACAAAAGAGATAGGCCCGATTACCTATTCTTTCCCAACCCAGTTATGATGTCATGAGGTTGACTGGACTCCTAAAAGCACCATGCTACCTCCTAAATATTTTTTATCAAAATGTTATCTGCTTCCTTGTTTCTGTGAGAGGATATAATTGATGTATGCTCCAGTGGATAGTGTTACCCTCCAAAGGAACTATGTTTGGACATTTAATTATTGTTTCCCCACTTCCTCTTGCCAGTAGCATCTATCTGCATTAATGTTCATTGGCTTCATAATAATATTTATTGAGTAAAATATATACACAATACAAATTTATTGTCTATAAAATGTTGCTCTGTGTAACTTACAAAAAACAGCATTCAAGGTTAATTATTCAAAGCATATTTTAAAATGAGAAAGCTTGTAAATCACACCGAATAATAAGGCTGCCATTTTAAAATGATGAAAACTGCCATGGCCTACATAATGTTTTCCAGAGTACATAGTATACCCTGTTCACAGGAAAGTGAATGATTCTAAAGCAGTCCTCTCCAGCAGCATGTTTCCTAGTGCATGCACATTCTATGAGCTAGGTGAACATTCTAGTTCTTTATTGGAAATCTGATTTTCATAAGCAGCTGTTCTGGGAAGAACACAATGATATGTGGGTTCAAACTATTATGAGACTTGTCGCCCTCTGTCCGACCTCCCCCACCAAGGAGAATGCCACGTCCACAGATGCATAGGACACACATACCTCCTTCTCAGGAATACAATCATTCACCGAATTTCCTTCTGGCCATGACAAATTCTGTATCAATGTGAATTGCCCTTGTTCCTTCTTTGGCACAATACCAGTAGTGGACTTAATCAAATTGTGCATCGGCCAGTCCCAAAAAGGGCCTGCCATGGGACCTTCCCATATCTCTTTATGCAGCTTGTCCCATACCACATGTCTGTGTGTCCCTGCCGATTTCAGGTTGTCAGCCCATCGTCACCCCCTAGGGCCTGTATATTCCTGCCTGAACCCCCAAGTAAAGCCATCCCGCAAGAGAGACGCTTCTTCCGGTTTATCGTATTGTACCAGCCAAAAAAGCATCTGATTCAGATTAACTGGTGTAGGAGATCTTCCCCCCAGGACCTTGTGAGCCCCTCCACCCATGTTCGTTATTAGAGGAGCGAAAATGCTGGCCCCCTGCACTTCCTTGCTGTGATTTCCACTGTCCTCTCGGTCCACCAGAGGTACTCGCCCCACCCCCCACCATAGCAGTTGATGAGCGCATGTCTACCTGAACATCTGGAGAATTAATGCCGGAACTTACAGTATTCTTTTGTACATAGGCCTCTGTTTAAGTCCCAACAAACCCCCATTTGACTGTTCTCACTGTCTTGTCCACTACTCTGTCCTTTGTTTGTGGCACCCACCCCACCCCGGGTGGGCCAGTTTTAAAAAGGGGTGGTAAATGATGGGCAGCCCGCTAACCGTAAATACTGTCTTGCCAAATTTTGTCGGCCCCATAGTGTGTTGCCAGAGATCTGCATCCATTTTACCCCACTGTACCTCTGGATCCACTGCCATCCGAGCCCTAAACTCTTCGTTCCCCTGTAATTTAGCTGGGCCTTCCTGATCACATCTGGGTATTTGAAGAGGGCTACCAACCTCTCTGGATATTTTTCGCAGTAGACGCTTGGAAATATCAAGAAGGCTGTCATCAAATTTTCGATTGTGACCGAGACCCATGGCCGTTTTGCCAGCTGAAAGTTCTCTTTGGAACCCTCTTTTGCCCTCAGCTCCTGATGAAGGAGCTTCAACATTTTGACATACTCCACCTTCCAGATTTTTTCCTTAGTCGCTATCATAAGGTGAGCCCCAAATGGTTAAGATGTTCCTATGTAGGGGAGCTTCTTGATTTTCTGTTTTTGTTCACTAGCCCTTTTTGCTTTTCAGCTTTGTCCCTGACCACCTGAGCCCCATCCCACCTTGCCCCATCCACCGCTGTATAGTCCGTCTGATGTGTAATGTCCCCTTTTATAGTTGTCTTGTCTGCTCCTTGAGGTCCCCCGTCATCCGTCCCTACCCCCATGTCTGCAACATCACTCCTTTCTGAAGGCAGGACACTCCACCACCCTAAGGCTCCATCGCTTCTACCGCCACTGAGACCAGCCTACTGGTGTGGCTTCCATGTATAAGCTCACCTGGCATTAAGGTTAGTGGCCGCTCTAGACTCTGTCTCCTTATCAGTTGTGATCTTCTGGGTCCGCCCTGGGTACTGCTAGACCTCCCTTCAGCACTTGACATCCGTAATACATGAGGGACATTGTCATGAGTCCCCCCCCCTTACCCTTCATCCCCTTGACAACTGCCCCTCCTGTGTTTCTCTATCGTCCCGCAATTCCCCTTCCTCCAAACTCCCTTCCTCATAATCAAGTAGAGTGTTCGTCTCTCTCAAAACCCACCACCCCTGGATGTTTCTGTATGATGTATTCTGGCAGCTGTCAGTCAGCACTGAGGGGGCCATAAAGTGCCCTCTCTCCCACTCTGCCACAAACGAGAGTCTGACAGATGTCTTAGGATGTTGGAGGTTGCTTTAAACCTTCCTTCCCTCAGAATATCCCGTCCTACTCTGTTCCTTGTCACCGTCAAATGCACTTCCTTCGCCTTGATCCAGCTGGCTGCCTAGGGCCCTGTTTTCTTTTCATCTCAGGGGCTGCTAAGCTATAATGAGCTCTTCCAAGTCCGCTATGCCAGTCTTTTTCCTTACTGGTACCTGTAAAACAGAATAGAGGCTCAATGTGCTGGACAAAACCTTACATATCCGCTCCCGGCTCTCAATAACTTGGCATAATGTCCTGCCCTCTGAGACTTCATTAACCCTGAGTGGCCTCTTGAACTTCCCTCTAGGAATGATGCCCCCCTGTGATTCCTCCACTCCAACCCGCTGTTCCACCCAGGACCCCACCCCTTCCCCTGCCTTGCTGCAGGCTTGCCTTCCATAAACTTTTGTTGTGGGCCTGCATTGAAGAAAAAAAACCTTGTCCTCAGTGTCCTCCACCTTCATGACCCCTTCCTCTACCTGAAGTGCCTCATATTCCTCCTCAACGCTCCAATCTAACTTTGGTAACGTGAGAGAAGAGGTGGAGCTGATATCTCCTCCCCCATCCTATACCCCCTGCCATTATACACCCCAACACCCATCATCCCTTGGTCTTGCCATGTTGGTTGGTTTGAACTGTCCATTGACTTTTGCAACCCCTTCGCACTTCAGTTGGGACCCTCTCTAACCATGCTGTGCATGCCAGGTACCCTCACTCCTCCATGCCCACATCCACTGTATGCCCATATAACACTTCAGTGATCTGCTTGTGGGTCATTGATTGCACAGAGCCTGGGATGCCCTTTGCACCCTCCCATTATTTTGGCTGTGGCACCATCCTTCCTACCTCTTGTGCCTCTTCTCCTCTTCACCTTTACTGCCACCTCCTGAGCGTTGCATGAAGCCCCGCCCCTTCTGTCTTGTAGGTCATCATTATGACACCTTGTAGCTGCCTTCCTCTGGCTCAACTTCCTGGGAGATGCTGTTGATGCTGTCAAGTTTTCCTGGTACTGGACCCTCACCACAACCCAAGGAAGTGGCATAAGTGTCCTGGGGCCTACCCCATCTAACTGGGGTTGCTTGCCGAACCCAGCGGCAGCATCTGTCACTCACCTGCCCTCCTGAAGCTGATCCAGGGCACGGCAGTGAACACGCCAATATCACCGCTGCCGCAGCATCCCGCTCGAGCCAGGCTTCAGGCAGCACTCCTGCTGCCAAGAGATCCAACCTGCCCGTCTCTTCCAGGAATTGCAGGGCCTGACACACTTTGCATAGGCAACCATGCTAAGGTAAGCTTCTCCAAATAATACTGCCAGCAGCTTCCAAGCTACCAGTCGCCAGCCAAAATACTGCTAACTGCCTATAGCACGCAGCACAAAACGCCAACAAAATTTCAGGACCCTGCCTAAGCACAGCCACCATGTCACCCCAACAAAATGGTGGCTTGGTGGACAAAAGGTTCGGCTTTATAAGGAAAGCCCACCCGCATAGCCCATGAAGCCCAAAGTAGCCCAATCAGTTGCGGACTGCTCCAATTCTCCAATATTCCTGTGGGAAGGGAGTCCTCCCTAGGGTCAGCTACACCCCCCTACAAAGCCCCATTGTCCATGGATCCTCTGCTGACTAATATGGACAGCTGTATGCATTATTTGCTATGCATTTGATAGAGCCTGGGGCCCTTTCACTAATTTTGGGGTCCGAAGGATCTTTTCTTCTCAGTTCCGAGGGTTGAAGGGTAACAAATTTCAATGTCATCAAACAGTTTCTTTATATTCCAAAAGTAAAATAATCCCATTCGGCGTCAATTATTAGGATTAAATGGGTTTATTATAGACTCAAAGTCAACGTTACATAAATGAGTCTGAAAACCATAGTATTAACATATAATATCACTAAAGGAGAATTAAAGCATTGCACAATGTTAAATCTAGTTAGCATATACAAGACAAAAACGTCTATTGGAACAACACCAAAGATCAAGAAAAGCAAATGATTATTGGTCACAAGAACTAAACTCTCCTGTCTAACCATTTAAACTAAACTCTGACCATCCTAATACTAAACATATTTGAGAAAGGTCTGCAGACAGACATTCTGTGGTATATTCTGTTAGAGAGGTGTGATGGCATGAAGCCATATAAAAGTATAAGGTCTGTACATCAGAAGGGTCCATTGAGCTCTAAAGATAGGAAACGGTCTGAATCTTCACTAACTAAACCTTCCTTAAATTACAATTTCCCAGGACAATGACATCACAGTTGAAATGTCTGGAATGAAACTCTAACACTAACTTTAATTGGAAATTACAATTTCCAACTCCTGACGCATCCTATATTGATACTTTTCCATGTCAGTAAATTCAAAAGAGTTATGACTGCCCAGCTTCTAGAACACTCCTCTCTTCATTCTTGCATAGTTCGTCTTACCTGCATCTCGAAAGAAACATTAAAAAAACCTCTACAATGAATGTTAAGTACAAAAAAATATATATGTGTAAGCCTTCACTCCAGTTAAGTTAATAAAACACAAATATATATTCAAATTACATAAATTCTAAACACTACATATAAGAATATACAAGGTGGGTATGCAAAATAGTACTATTAAAACCTAATGATTATATGCCATGAACAAAGCTGCACTCCACTCACGTGCTTTGCAGTGCAGGAATTAAATGAATCGCATTAAATGTTACACAAAATGTGGCCACCATCTTGTGACCAAGAGAAAAATGATAACCCCATCATGTTCTTTTTTTCTAGAAACATAGTGGCACAGCCAAGTTATGCTCTTTCAACCCTCCTTCTAATGACTTTTAGAGTCACCACAAAACCCTCTTTATTCTTGGATGAGACTCTCTAAAATTGAGTTTTTTATTTTTTTAACAACTTCCGCCTAGATTATTCCAGACACTTCATATCATCATAAAACCTACAACTATCTTCCAGTTCAACTTCTGTAGGAGGCTGGCCTGGTGTGTGGTGGGTACCTATGGTACTTACACCTTATACCAGATCCAGTTATACCTTATTAGTGTAGTATAGTCCATGTCTAGAACCCAGGCTCTCTAGAGATAGCTGTGGATGAGCAGCCAATGCTTATCTAGGGGTCATGCAAAGCTCTTGCAATACCAAAGTAGTCACTCAGTACTCACACACATGAAGGAAAACACTCAGTGTTACAAAAAAAAAAAAAGGTACTTTCTTTTGGTGACCCAAATACCAAAAATACCATAGAGACTATACTCCCTTAGGAGGTGAGAAATAAACAAATTATATGACTAGTATGCAGAAACAGGCATAAAAACTGTTAGGAAACAGTGAAATTAGTGAAAATCACAATAGATAGAAATAGCCCTAGGGGGAGCACAAACCATATCCTAAGAAAGTGGAATGCGAAAGTCGGGGCCCGCTTAGGTAAGTGTAGTGTGTAGAGGGAAGCTGGAAAGCCCAAAGGTAAGTACTACAACCTACCTGAGTGACCAGAAAAGCAGGAGTAAATCCCTGTAAATGCCCCTGATCACACACACAGAAGAGAAGAAGAATTATGCAATGCCCAGAAGAGACTGCAAGACCCCAACAGTGGATTCCTGGGCAAGAGGACCTGTGGAAAAAGGGGACCAAGTCCAAGAAGCACTGCAAATTCCAGGAAGGGCAGGAGCCCCTACCAACCAGGCTGAAGGTACAAGAGTTTAGCCACTGGTAAAAAAGAAGAGTCAGCACTGCACCAAAGAAGACGAAGTCGGGTTCCTGGAGGATGCAGGTGATGTCCCACGCCAGGAGGATTGCAGTCGGGTTTGTGTCTTTGGGTTCTGCCAACAAGCCTTGGCACACGCAAAACTCGTGGTTAGCGGAAAGTGGAGCTGCCGGGGATTAGGAAGGACCAGGTGGACTCTACCCAGGAGGGAAAGTCAGAGGGGGCCCTCAGCAACAAAGGGAGCAAACAGAAGCCCAGGCAGCACCCACAGGAGTCCTACATGACAGGGAAGGCTGAAATGGCAATGTTGGGGGTGCTCGGAGGAGCCCACAGAGTGCATGGAATCATACAACCAATGCTTTCAAAAGCCTTGGGCTATGATTCCAACATGTTTGATACCAACCGTGCCTATGTTCGGAGTTACCATTATGTAGCTAGACATCGGTCTTGACCTATGTCCAGCACACGCGTAAAATGGCGTCCTCACACTCACAAAGTCTGGGAAAATGGGCCTGGAGTTCATGGGGGCACCTCTGCTGGTGCAGGTGTGCCCTCACACACAGGTACTTTGCACCTTGCCCTCTGGGCTAGAAGGCCTGCCATAGGAGCGACCTATAGGTGATCTGGTGCAGTGAAAGGGGGCTTGCACCTTTTCATGCAGGCTGCAATGGCAGTCCTGCAGAACCATTTTCTTGGGCTCCCTATGGGTGGCAAAATATATGCTGCAACCCATTGGGATCCCCTGGAACCCTAAATGCCCTTGGTACCTAGGTACCATATACTAGGGACTTATAGTAGGGCACCAGTGTGCCAGTTGTGGATGAAATCCAGAGTTTTGGGAAACACAGCATAATCACTGGGGTCCTGGTTAGCAGGATCCCAGTGAACACAGTCAAACCCACTGATATCAGGTAGAAAAAGAGGGTAACCGTGCCAAGAAAGAGGGTACTTTCCTACAACTTCTACTCTTTCTTTTTCTGCCTTATTGAACTTTCATCCTCTGAAACTTTTGGTATCCCACAACAATACTATGGCTACGATCAAAAGAACCAGCAATAGTTTCAACACAAAACCCAGCATTCCACTTCCTAAGCTACCAAACCATCTGCTTATAGCAGAAAATCCACTCCTGGTTGCCTCCCATGCACCTGTTGCTTCAAATTCCTTCAAATCTTTGGTCAACCCTGAAATATTTAGAATATACTTTTGCAAATCTTCACTGTCATCTGGGATAAAAACACAGCATTGTTGAACTTAAAGTATCCAACAGACTCTGCCCTCTTTTGCGAGCAACATGTCTAACACAAGTCGATTTCACAAAACCATTTATCTGATCGCTATCATCTCAGTATTGACCGCTAATAGTGCTCCAGCAGTACTAGTAGTCAGTTTCTACACTATGGTAGACAGCCTTCTGATTTTCAGATCATTAAAAATTACACCTACAGATGGAATCATAGCATGAAAAATGTCTCCTACTACCTCCCTTGCACTCACACCTCTCTTAGGTCTAAACCTTTTTGTCCAAACAGGATTATCAAACTGCTCAACATGATAGATTTTAAGAAAAACAATTCCCAAATTAAATGTACCATTCCATCCTTTTGGTTATCTAAAATATACTTGCATACCACAAACAAAATAGACACCAGGGATCACTGCATCTTCCCCATCCAAATACAACTTGAAATTTCCCTGCACTTAAAATGTGGGCTTACATTTACACTCTCCCACGAATACATTATCAGTGGAGAACCTCTCCATCCAGGTGCACAATCTCCCTCTGTGTTCCCAATCTAAAGCCAAAGCAGCTATGTTTTCAGCTAACTAATGCTGTATTTCTTCCTTTATCCATTTATTCTGACTTCGGAACAACTCATCTGTCTGTGATCTGGCTTCTAACTCTCTCCTTCTGTCTTCAGCTAAATTCAAAAACTTATTTTCTGCATCTCATAAAACACAAGTTATGTTGTGTCTTTGTGCATATACAGTATCTAAGGTAGAAACAGGTTTAAAAAAACTTTACAACGATCTTTATTTCCAAAGGAGCTGGGTGTTTATTTAAATGTTCAACTATAAAAATTTCTGAAAGAACCATATCATAATTGGAGAAATAATATTGATGATGTCCTGTCCCATAAAATAAACTCAACAACAAACTACATGAAATTCCGTAAGTCACAGGGATGTGGTGATTGGTAATACACCCTGAAAGAGAAGCAGGCAACTGAGTTCATACATAGAAGTTCCTTGTCTTCATGGTCTCTACACAGTCATACAATAAGCGAAAATATACATTGGCAGAATAATCTCCCCTAGAAGTATCTACATGCAATGCTGTTTCATTTAACTGATTACTCTTTCTGGGACTAATAGTTTAGGAAGTAATATCAGAAGACATCCCTCCTCCTTCAAGATTAGTGGAGGAAAACTATCCTACTAATAATGGTATTAATATGACAAAGTAAACCAAACAATAAAGCACATATTATACATCTACATGTATTTCTTTGATGCATCTCCATTACATTTTAGAATCAGATCTATTATCAGTCAAAATATGGCAGCAACAATTGTCTTTGTTGATTTGATCTCTACGATAAGGAAAATAGAGCTCAAAAGTTCAAAGTTCATTTAGTGTCAGTACATATAAATCTTTGTGAGGCTTCCTTACCCTACTCTGTGTTCCTCTAAATGACAAACCTCGTTCTACTGGGGCCTAAGTGTCTTCCCAAGTTCTCAATCAATATAAATGTCTCTAATATATGCACAAGCTGTGCTACCAGATGACAATGAAAGTTCCCGATACAATTTAATCACAATGTCCAGTTCACAGAGGCTCAGTTGAACCAGTATGCTGATGCCAACATCCCCAAAGTTCTTGATCTGTGCCATTTGCAAAGTAGGTCCATTCAGTTGAAAAGTACCTGCGACTTGGTACTTGGTACAGAACGCACCTCATCAGCTAGTCCCTTGCAATAGTCTAGGACCATGTCATCAGTTATATTCACAAGTGCATTCACAGGAATTGCTGGCAGTCTCATCACCCTCCCCATTAGGAGTTTGTGGGGCGACAATCCAGTCTTTCAATCAGGTACACTCTGAAGACAGACTCAACACAAGAAGCAAAGCATCAGGCCACTTCAGAGATGTTGAGCACACACTTTTGCCAACCCTGAATTCAGCATGTCATTCACTTGTTCAACAGGACCCGAAGCCTCAGGTCTATAACTTCAGTGTAGTCTCTGATCCATCTGCAGTGCTGCGCGTAACAATTTTAGGACCTCATTATTGAAATTAGTTCTTAGATCTGATTCCAAAGAGGTTGGGAAGCCAAATCTTGGGATGAGTTCTCTCAATAATAGTTTTGCCGTAGTAAGACTATCATTTCGCCTAGTTGGGTATGCTTCAACTCATTGGAAAAAGACACACGCAATGACCAAAACATACCTTAATCCACTGCACACAGGCATCTCAATAAACTCCATCTGAATTCTGTTAAAGAGTCCTCCTGACTTCCCTATGTGACTTAATGTAACTTCAGTCCTCTTCCCAACGTTGTTCTGTTGACATACAACACACCTGTGACACAGCGCTTAAGCCATTACTCTGAATTTGGGATTGAACCAAGTTTCCCTGAACAACCCTACTACAGCATCCCTACCAATGTGAGCAGGGACATGGAAATGTCGAGTCATAAGTGGTAACAGACTATTTGGCAATACTGGCCTTCCATCCATTGAAACCCAAATGTCATCATCGCTCTTGAAACAACCTGCTCTAACTCAACCTTGCTGTTTTTCCTCAGACACTTCTTCCTGTAACCTTTTCACCCCATCCCAGTTGTCAGCTGTGGTCAACAAGAGGTTAAAGTTAGTCTCATCCATTCCTTTGTTTGTGAATTCTCCATTAAATGTACAAAATATTATGTGCACAATACCTTGCAATCTCATCGGTGTACCCCGGTTACCCAAAGTCATGGGATCATCTCCACAGAGGTGTGCAGAATACTTAACCACTGCAACCAGTTTGGGCAATTGGAGTGCGTCAAGGAGATTTTTCACCTGTTCGCCATTCAGGATCGGTGGTCCAGAGGACGTCACAAATCCTTGCTGAGACCACAGTTGCCCGAAAGTCATGAATTACACCAAAGCCATACTGACTATCGGTAAAGATAGTCACTTTCAATTGATCAGAAACACAACACGCTCTTGTATGAGTAATCAGTTCAACCACTTGAGCCGAAAATATTCCCTGAAGCCTAAAAGCTTTCACAACTCCAGACAACGTACAGAAAGAATAGGCCGATCTCAGACTTCCTCCACTGTCTCTTAAACATGAACCATAAATAAAGGACATAATCAGGTTCGAGCAATGGTTCATCTCGTATGTCTGGTTTTGGGTTTGGTACATAGTTCAGTGACATTCAGGTCTCCCTCACAGGCTTCAACTGATCCTTGGCCCATGGTTGGCAATAGCATAGCAGGATTCGAGATCCCACATTGTTTGCCTGTTACATTCTCTGCTGCCAAAATCAATTGTTCCTACTTTGTAAGTCTACTGCTGGTAAAATATTGAGTGCATGTCAACTGAATGAGGCATGTGCACAATTAATGGATGTCCCATAACAATCACACCTCTCAATTGCAGTGATAACTGTAACTACCTCTTTGGGGCAGCCAGGCAAAGCAGAGGCAACAGGATCCAACATAGCAGAAAAATTTCCAGGGGCTTGTGTCAGCAGTGAGAGAGCACAGCCCTCTCTCTCACTGCAGAAAAGTACAAAAGATGTATTATAATTGGGCATCCCTAGAGCCAGGGCATGACAGAGCGATTCTCTCAACTCAAGAAATGCAGCCAGGCAGTCGTTGTCCCCTTGTACCGGATCAGGCATGTCCTTGTTTGTCAGTCTATGTAAAGGCCTGGCCATTAGGGAAAAGTTGGGTATTCACTATCTACAGTAGCCCACCATTCCTAAAAACATAAGGACCTCCCTCTGTGTAGCTGGTGGACCCATTTTCAATATAGCTGAAATCCTCTCTTGTGACACCTTTGGCACTCCTTTCTCAATCTGATGTCCAAGGTATTGAACCTGTTTTTGACAAAATTGCAATTTCCCAGGAGACACCTTATGTCCATTCTCAGCCAGTTGGTTCAATATTGCAATATTATCCTGTTTACATGCTTCTTGAGTATTCAACACCACCATCATATCATTGATGTACTGAATCAAAACTGAATTGCAAGGCATAATTAGAGATTCCAGATTTTCCTTTAGATTCTGATTCAAGATCAAAGGGAATTCATTATACCCTTGTGGGATGCAATACCGTGTTAAGGCCATGCTTCAGTTCAGGAACTGACTGTCCTCATGCAGTAGTATCGAAAGAAGGCTGACACAGGTAAGTGACGGGGAACCACTCAGCCTCACATGGAATTTAAAACAATAGCACAGCTGGATTCAGTACCATAGGGCAACAGGGAACAACTAGATTGAGTACTTTTCTCAAATCTTGTACAATCCTGTACTTCCCGTTTGGTTTTTGAAGACCAATAATGGGAGATTTGCAAGGGCTTCCCATTGCCTCCTTCACAATTCCCTGGTGAATCATCGACTCGATTACAGGAATTATTTCAGCAATCATCTCAGGGGTCAAATTATATTGTGGAGTCTTTGGGAACTCAACATTTAGTTTGACAGTGATTCAGACCGGTTCCCCGCGTTTTATCAGTCCGATTTCCTTGCTTAAAAAATCCCACACTTCATGCTTAACAGTTTCCCTCAAATTCAAGAGCAGATCATCGACTGTTAACGAAGTCAGTAACGTGCAGTAACGTGCAATATGTCTTATCAACTTAAAAGCATCTTGAGTATGAACCTCTATTCCTGCTGGGGTACAATAAATGACACAATTTAATTTTGCCATCAAATCTCTCTCTAAGAGATTCACTGGACTGCGGTCACATAATATGACCATGTGCCTGTCTTTAAAGGATCCCATTTTAACTGAAACTGGGATGGTTTCCTGAACTGTCTCTCTATTTTCCACACCAACAACTTGGATAATTGTTCCCGAGAGGGAGTAGGTTTGGGACTTGAACTGTTCTCAGACTAGAACGGGTAGTACCAGTGTCAACCAAGAATGACACTGGATGGCCATCCACTTTACTATCTTCAAATAGTCCACTCTGGTCTACCTCTAAGGCTGCACCAAGTATGCAGTCTACCTCCCCTCTCAGGTACCATCAGCCTGATTGATCAGAGCCATCTCCAACAACGGATATTGCCGGAGTGGATTTCCATTCTGTGTTCCATTCACATTCATCTTCAGATTTTGATTTGGATGTTGATGAATGCCAGTAGCATTTCGATGTGGCACTGGGGGTGGAGAAACTTGCATGGTTGAGGCTAGGGGCACATTTAAATTTTGACTCCTAGGTCTTTGAACTCCCTGCATCTGATTAAAGTTATTATTCCACGAAGGTACAAACCCTGCAATTTGAGCTTGATTAGCAGGATTTAAACAACACTCTTGCTTCTAATGTCCCATTTTGTTACAAACATGACATGAGGTTGACCTCCTTAAACCATTTACATCCATTCTTGACTGGGATCTATTGGGACACCTCAACCTCTTCCTTCTGTTGGATTTGTGATTGTTGATATACACCTTGCATTGTCCCTGCATTACTCACAGCAACAGGCATCTGGCTAGTTTTTTTAGCTGCTTTCATTGAGCAAGCATTAACTTCTCGTTGAGCTTTTTCTGCTTCATTTGTATTTCATCACGGCAGTTGTTAGAGTAATGCAAAATCTCATCAATGGGTTTATTCTGGCTACAAATCAAATGCCACTGGATCGTCAAACTAATCTCTGGTCTCAAACCCATCATAAATCTTGACACAAAATCCCCCATATCTTTTGCCTTTGGAGTCTCCATACCACTATAATGTGTGAATACCTGTAGCAATCTCTCATAATAGGAATGTATCGTCTCCTTTGGTTCTTGAGCTGTCTTGTCAATTTTAACCCAATCAAAATCCTGAGGGGGCACCTTCCCTTTCAGAAACATTATGACCTCCTGATACTTCTTCAAAACCAATTGTGAGGGACCCTTGGTTACCAGATTCTTAGGTGGTCCCTTCTCAGGCCAGTGAACAGCTATCTTACATTCTGCCCAAAAATTACTTGGAACGACAGTGTCAAGCAACGTGTTTAGATCAACCCACAACACCTGTACAACTGGCTTCTCTTTCAATTTTGAGAAATCATTGGTAAATGATGCAAGATCACTCTGGCTTCGTGGCACCTGTACATAACCCCCACCAGGCACCTCTCTCAAAGGGAAAGTTTCTGTGTTTCCCTCTGCTCCAACCAGAGGTGGTTCACGGAGAGTTTCTTCACCTCTTTCACCAATTTGGTCTTCCATTTATCCAATTCATTAAATTTCCTAATTTTATGAATCAGTTTCTTAATCTGAGTCCTTAATCGTGGTGTCCTCATCACAGACATATCTTTGTCACTAAAGCACACCCGATAACTTCTTTACAAGTTGTTTGTTTTATTCAAATCTACCTGACATTTTTCGTATTTCCATGCCAATTCTGCCAACTTATCATGTACTTGGCCTGCTTGTTTGGTAATGTCCCTATACATGATATCGAGCTCATCTTGGTATGTGTCTAGCCTCTCCAACCCAAGACACTGAACAATCATCGCATCCAGTTCTGCCACTAATTTAGTCACATCTAAAATTCTCTCCCTTGGGGGTGAAGGGTGCATCCCCTAACTCACCTCTGTGTTTGTACTGTCCTTAGATAAAGTGTTTCCATTAAAGAATTGTACCCACTCATATATTTCCTGGGCACTAATGGATCGTGTAACAACAGGAATCTTTGGGGTGGACTTATTTCCCTAACTCAAATATGGTTCCCAGGTGGGAGTAGTAGTAGTAGTGTAAATACTTCATTCGGTTGACAAAACCGTCAAAGTAAAACAACATTTCATTGCATGCAAATAAAACACAGAGAAAAAAAAGATACAAAAGCTATTAAAAATCACTACCATCATTATAAAATCAGAACAAATGTTTCATAAACATCAACTAACGTGGAAGGAGCAGATGATTCCACTATTTCGCATTCGTGGTTCTTTAAGATTGAAAATATCCTAGGGTCTCTAATGACCAATAGAACGAGTTACTCCTATTTACCTGCAACCCTCATGAAAATACATTGCATTTTAACTTGAGGAATAAAACTGCATCAGATAAAATAAACTGATACTATAAAAGATATACAATTCAATAGGAATCAGATGTTAATAAAAACTTACAGTGCCTATACCAGATTGTTTTTGCAGTAAGCAGATTTTTTATGACATTAATTCCGCTGTATCATATTTTAAAATCCTTAAGGCTTGTAAGTAGCGAGATGTCCCTAAGCGCAGACAAATTGGACAAATCCATTCCCTATGCAATCAACTGTACTCGGGACAAAAATATAAAACTTGGGCTTCGGTTTCGTTCGTTAAGCCACATACAGGGCATACACTCGAGCTTATGTCCCTGTGCCATTTACTAGTAGGGGTTTTCAATGGAAGTGTGCCAACCCTGAACCGAATATACAAACCTTTGGATAGAGCAGGAGTGATCTTATCAAGAATTAATTCAAAGCTTGGAAAGAGCTTAATTTCCCAGAATTAGCACGTCAGGGAACCATGGTCATCAACCAAAATGCGCTGCTCATTTATTTATTCCCAGTAATGGTTCTTAAGCGTATTAAGATCAACTTTATGAAGGGATTCTCATCCCAAAACCTCCCTAAACCCAATCTGCAAAATCAGTCATACACTGACTTTGCCCATGGAGTGCATTTGACATTTGGTGAAGTTATTAAATCTCTTAAGGAATCCCTATAGTGGCTCAGTTCATTAGTAGACCACAGACAAACCCCATAGACCAGAGGCGTTAAAGCAGCCAGATCAGCAATTCTCCACAAGTCAAGATCTAAATAAAGTGGGGACAACGGAGTGCTTGCAGGTAGTATTAACAACTTCCTTACAAATGTATTTTCTGCAGCAGCTAAGCAGCTTGTGTTACTATGGCCCCAGATCTCTGCGCCAAATAAGGCAGCACTTTGTGCCTTAGCTTGATAGACTGCTAAAGCTGGTGAGACAGATCGACTGTTAGTATTCTTATATATCCTAATGACGGCATTGGATCTGTGCTCTACAGTAAGAGAGGACTTAGTTAGCTGGGGCAGTCATTTAAGATCACTGATTAATTCAACCCCTAGGTAGTTGAAAGAATTAACCCTTTCTCATGTTATGTTGCCCACTCGGATTGGCATATTCCTAGCTCCCCTCTGATTAAAAAAACATGTATTTTATCTTCCCTGTATTCAGCTCCAGTCCTCTGGTCATAGAAAAGTTCATCAATGTATCGATGAGGACCTGCAGCCAATTGGTGTTTTTGATATTAGTAGAGTCATCAGCGAAAAGCAAGATGGGGATTTTTACATTATTAACAATGGGAGAATCATTTTTGCAGTCAAGGAATTCCTTCACCGCGTCATTCATATAGAGTGTGAATAGATTAGGTGCAAGCACATACCCTTGATGCACACCACGTCTTATGGCAATCCTATCAGTCAGTTCTCCCCACTGCCCTAACATACTTGAACGCAATTCTTCGAATAAAACTTAGTAATCAATCCATATGTAAAAAATTATAGGGCAACCCTGTAATCCGTGGACCAGGGTAAAATGCTATAGAAACAAACATGATGGTCCCTGCGGGGGAAGTGTCAGCCTTCACTTCCATGGCAAAAGTTGACCTACCTAATGGTAGAGTACATCCAAACTCCTTTCCCTTCAATTCCTTAGTTATTTAAATCTATATATATATATATATATATCTATATATAGATATAGATATATATATATATATATATATATATATAGATATAGATATATAAATCCTTTCCCATTAGCAAAAGTACACATTAAGAACAGATTACACTGACATTGTCCAATTGTCGACAATATTTTACTGTGGGCTGGATAAAAAAAAAAAAAAAAGTTGTCAATTTAAGACAAGGAAATAATGGATGCTGTATTATTGTGAATACTTAATGAGTTTTCAGCCACAATTCTATGTGTATATATTTGTAATTATTCACGGATGCACTTTTTCACCGTTTGTAGGAGCACCTCAGTTTAGGAATGTTGTATTTATTTTGGACAATATCAGTGTAATCTGTTCTGAAAGTGTACTTTTGCTAAGAGGAAAGGATTTATTTGTACTTAAAAAAAAAAACTTAGATGTTTAAATAAATATGGTATTAAAGGGAAAATGTATTTATACAAGGAGTTTGGATGTACTCTACCGTTTGGAGGGTGAATTTTTACCTTGGAAGTTAAGGCTGACACTTCCCCCGCAGGGACCATTCTGTTAGGTTCTAAGTAGCAATCAATCCAAGCAAGTTTGAGGGAACCCCCACATTCGATAACACTTGCCACAACACTTTTTGTGGAATAAGATCAAATGCAGCCTTAAGGTCTACAAAGGTTACATAGTGCCTTTGTTTTGCTAATAAGACATATTTCCAGAAAAGACCAACCAACCTAAAAACCTGGTCCGTAGTTCTGGTCTTCGATCGAAAGCCTGCCTGTAAGTGGGTCAAAATGTTCTATTCCTCTGCCCACAGTAACAGTTTTTCTAAAACGTGCCTGGAAAAGATTTCCTTAAGGTTGTCAATAAGACTTATGGGTCTATAATTGGAAGAGCATCCCCTTTTTTATAGATTGGAGTGATCTCAGCCCCCTCCATGTCTCAAGTACATCCATTCACTTTGAAATACCATTGGATAGCAGGGTTTTATAGCTACTCCACACTAATGTCTCTGATTTGTAAAGGTCACCTGGGAATATATCCGCTCTGGGGGCATTAGCACTTTTCAGGCCAACAATTGCCCTGACTGTATCATTAAGGCTAAAAGATACAGGACCTCTCATGCCCCTTCTTTCGTGCTTAAATAAGGAATCCTCAATAAATGCCTCATCCTTGCTACAGTCAAGTTCGAGTGGACCCTCAGGGGCATACAAATTGGTAAAGTGGGAGACCCAACTGTCAGGAATGATATGGTAGTGATGGGAACTCCCACCATCAGACCCTGCTGTAGCCACCAACTTCCAAAATTACTGCATGACTCTCCTGCCAGCGGCCTTTAGCGTATCCATCCAAATCGAGTCATCCCACTCTTTTTTTCTGCATTATTAAGAGCTCTACCATAATCTTGCTTGGCTGCCACTATTCCCTCTCTGTTTCCCTCCTTGGTAACCTTCCACAAGTAAATTTTAGCTGCTTTACAGACTGCATTAAACCATCTGTTTTGCTTCTTCCCATAATTTTCCTTGTAAAACATTTCCCTCAATGCTATGAATAGTTGATTGTGTACATCCAAAATAGGGATGTCTGAAGGTGGATATCCAACATATCTAGACAAGCGAAATCCAAAGAGATCATAAATCTTAGAATACAGATTTTGATTAGACATCACTGCCGGCCAAGAAAGGTAGCATTAATTGTTGGCCACAATAGGTTCAGGGACCATTGTCACATAGGTACTATTCTCCTTCTTCAGTACTTCCTCAGTTAAGAACAAGATCAAAGAATTGTGGTCACTATCTGAGCGATTCTCAACTTTAATATCAACCAGGAGAGCCCACAGTCTTACATCTAGTAAGATATAATCAATAACACTAGAGTGACTGCCCCTCCTAAAAGGAAGAGCTCCGATTATCAATGACACAATCTTAAGAGTGGTAGCTGTACAATTACTATGTGGGTTTCCCGCTACAGAGGGAATATTCCACATTTCATCCTCTAGGACAGGGACCGCACTCAAAAGTGGGGACGGTTCAAATGAACTATTAAAATCACCAGCTATGATTACTTTTACATCAAAGTGGGCAGTTTCTAGTGCCTCTTCCAGAGAAAATATGGCTGGAGAATCTTTACTAGCTGCAACCTGTCATACATATGTAGTAATAAAAGCAATGCGGACTCCAGAGGGAAAGTTATAGTGATGCCTAGAACATCAGGAGAGTCTATCCGCATAATCTTACAGGGGCCAGGTAAATCATTCTTCAGCAAAACTAACAAGCCCCTGCTAGGCCTCTCAAATTTCTATGGTGGCTTGTCCTCTAAGCTATATGAGGTTTAACCGTTAAGAAATATTTTCTCTGTGCCCCAGGTCTCTTGACACATACAAATGTCACACTTCTCTATGAAATATTCAGCATCAATCAGTTTATGTTTGATTCCAGCCAGATTAAATGACATCAGCATGAGATGACCATTGGAATTCACGTTGTCTCTTCCACCCATGCCACTTCCAGATTTTGGGACATCCTCACAAAGTAGCAGCTCTGCCATCATGGGAAGGCTGGTAGTAACGCCACAGAAAGTTGCTTCCTGTAATACAAGTGAGTGATCCGCACCATTCTCCCTAACCTTGGTGTTCTCACAGGATAATAAGTCCCCTTGCACTACATCTAAATCACCATTAATGGCACCCAAAGAATCAGTGGGAAATATATCAGAGTCAGCCACCATCACAGGCTTTTCTACGATATTAAAACATAACTATGTCAACCTAGGCATGCAAATATTAACATCAATACTGTCCCCAAAAGAAAGTCAATCCACTTTGTCAAGAATGGATGGGTTGTGAAGAGGTACACTTAGTCCATAATTTAGGGGTTTCCTTTGTATGCGCACCAAAGCACCCCACTCATATCTCTCTCTTGATCCAGTTTCTGGAGGGGATACTTTCAGTCTGATTGCTGTCAAATGTCCCTCACTGAGATGGCAAGTACGTAACTCAAAATTTATAAGGTTGTCAACCACTGTACGAGATCGGACCTATCTAGAGACAGGCAGTCATGTTGCATCCTGAACCAAAAAATGACTTTATTAATCAGTTCCTCAGTGTTTTAATGAGAGCACTCCTTTAATTTAGGCACCTAAGTTAAGTAAATCAATTATTTAAAATGTCTTTCTTGGGCCTTGGATGAGACCTTTCATCTGGAACATAATCATCTCCTGAAAGACAACGCTCGAACTTGAAATCAAATTCCAGTCTTTAAGCAAGTAGGGGAGATTCAGTTTTGCACTTCGACAGTGCCAGAAATAAAAATTCTCTGAAAGACCATTAGTACCCTTGGGAGCAGGGGGGTTAAGGTTGCCAGTGAGTCTAGGACCCGGTCTGGCCCTCCCATCAGGATAAGTCAATTGCTTTAATGCAAGTGAGTTGTTAGTTGCAGCAGGGCCCATCCCATGGACACAAATGGCACCTTGATCAGGAACTCCCGATATTTTCTGTCCTGCTAGGAACCCACCCTCTATATGAGGTGTCTTGTAATTAATTGAACTTCTCTTCAGTACTAGTATCACTAATATCCTCCTCCATACATCCACCCGAGCATATGCATCTACATTCTTCAAGCTTCGCTACAAGGTTATCCATCTTGCTGCCCAAAACAATAACTAACGTTTTGTGTCCATCCAGTTTAATGTGTAAGACTTCAGAGTCACCAGTGCATTCCTTTGATATTATTCCATCTTTAGTCTTACTGCGGGATTCATCCATGGCATTAATAGGGATAGCAGTGCTTTCAGTTGTAGGCAAACCTATTTGAGCAAAGTATGCTCCAATTAATTATTACTGTTGGTGAAAGACTTTGCCTGGCAAAGCTATGTCATCATTAAGTGGCCCAATTGATTCATCTGATTCAGTGGAATATATCGCATTAGTCAATGGCAGACCTTCAGAACCCACTTGTGAGGACATTGCAGCATTCCTTGACTTCTTAAAAATATCAGGAGCTTACTTTATACCCCATTCTTTGTCCCTTTACTTAACTTGCCATTTAACAGTGATTCTACCTCCCCAATAAGATTGTCAATATCAGAAAGTGTGCTGGCATTAGCACTCAAATATTGCCCAATTACTGCATGCCGCAGTGGCTTCCTTGATTTCTTGGTGCTTCTTGCTGGTGCCACATTGTCCCGCACTTTACGCTTCCCCATAATTATCACTCCCCAAGCTGGCAGCCTGTCAACTGTAGGGATTACTCACTTGTTTAATGTCTGCTCGATCTTTTAGATGTTCAGGTCCTGATGATAGAGGGTAGGTCCAGCCCAGCCTCTGCCAGTTGATGACAGGCGAAGATGGGCCCAGTCTTGGCCTGGTCTTCGGCCAGGTGTGTCCCGTGCCACAGGTGTGGGCCACTGAATGTATGCGTCTCCAGGAGCGCAAATCAGCAGCGCGGCATTCCTGCTGCACTAACATTGGAAAATGTAGGCAGGATCTGGTTCCCCTCCGGCTATAAATGAACGTGGCGTCCTGGAGTAGTATGAGTAGGCCTCTTTTGATATGACACTATGGAAGCACATCCAGACATGGTCACTGTCGTATCTACGCTTGCCCCACATGGAGTACTAGCATGAGTTGGAATTAAAGGAACAAAATATTTGGCACTTAAAACATTGGAGACTCCACTCTGCCTTTCAGTGTTCCCAGGTACATTCGGATTATACACATTTCTCCCAGAATCCCTTTGACTTGTACATAGGAACTACTGGACCAATAGTAACTAGCACTGTAAGGACATAAACAGCGCACAATGTAGGATCAAGGGGAACACATTATCTCTGTTCTCCTCTCTGAGACCCACAAGCTGCCCCAGTTGAAGGATCTCCCACGGGCTAAAGTACAAATTTGTTGAGGCAGTCGCAAGAGCAACTGGACCACTATCACCAACATTATGATTTCAATTCTCGTCTCTATTCTCATTATAAGGTGGTGGACGCTCTGGAAGTAACACTTCCAACAGACTATCACCAGAATCCCCATCACTATCCAAACTCATGTCATCTGACTCCCTTGGTTTCCTTTCTTTGGGTTTTTGTGTTGTTCCTTTCCCCCTCTCCCTCAGCTGAATCAGTAGTCAGAGCTGGATACTACTTGACTCCCTCTATCATGTCTGTTGTTCACCTCTTCTGGTCAGCGTCCCATCTGGCATCTGCATAACTCCGCTCAGCTTTCTTTCTATACCTTGATATTTCTCGCTTTTCTTTGCATGAGCAGCATGTCCCCAAGCATTAAGCACTTCACACTGTGTAGGTCTAGGAGGTGGCTCCATTTTGTATAACACTCTCCTTAAATTTTCAATAATCCACAAATGTACCGTATTGTGGGGATTTCAATCAACCATCCTTTTCTGTGATCTTGTACCATTGACCAAGACAGATACACTTCTGAAGCCCTACATTCCTCGCCATATAGTGACTCCCTACTAGGAATATTAACTTTTCCTCTAAACATGTCCCGTATTACTTTGAAACATTTCATCTTTCCAAATTTGATGTGGTAATTCAATTCAATTTGCAATAGTGCCGTATCCACAATCCCTTGCTCTACCACAGCCACCAAACACAGCGCATCACCTGGTGACGTTGCCCACCTATCACATCGCAGAACCACACCAACCGACGTATACCAGCGCAGCACACTGTGACGTAGACCTCGCTCCTCACAGCAGTTCCCCCTCCTTTACAATCTACATGCACACTTTCTCCCAAACAACACATGCATACAAAATACAATACAATAAACCCTTGTCTGCCTTACTAAAGAGTAAACAGTTTCAATCACATGAGAAAGTTCACAATCACTTCTGATGAGACCTTGACCTGCGGGATAACATCCGAATCAGTACAGTTTCTCTCTGCGCAAGAAGATCCACTATACCAATTCTCTCACATTCACAAAAAGTGAAGTTCTATTTCAACCTGGCCATTGACGACATCCCACAATGACCACAAACCTTCAGCAGACAAGATAATATGGTGTCTTCTGCACCTTTTAAACTATCCCGGGATCTTTGGCCACGTCGGACCCGATGAACATTTTAATTTCTCTTTAAATCACCACACTCACACAACATGCAAAACACCATCAATCCTAATACTAAAAATATTTGAGAAGGGTCTGCAAACAGAAACTCAGTGGAATATTCTAAGAGAGGTGTTCTGGCATGAAGCCACATAAGTGTGAGGTCTGTACTTCAGAAGGGTCAGTTCAGCTCTAAAGATAGGAAAGGGTCTGAACCTTCACTAACTAAACCCTCCTTAAATCACAATTTCCCAGGGCGATGATATCACAGTCAAAACGTCTGGAATGAAACTCTAACTAAATGTAATTAGAAGTTACAATTTCCAACTCTTTACGCAAACCATGTTGCTACTCTTCGGTCTCAGCAAATTCAAAAGAGTTATGACGGCCAAGCTTTCAAACACTCCTCTCTACGTACTTACATAGTTTGTCCCAGGCCTTTGTGTCTTTCATGCACAATGAGCTTCTTGTTGACTTAGTCTCCACTCCTAACACCTGCATCTCGAAACAAACATTTAAGAAAAACTACTCCACAAGGAATGTGAAATAGAAAAAGAAAATTATATCTGTAGACCTTCACGCCAGCAAAGTTAATAAAACATTAATATATTTTCAAATTACATAACTTCTAAACACTACATATAAGAACATTCAAGATGGGTACAATACTATTCAACGTTAGTCTTAAAAAGATAATCATAAAATGTTGAAATAGGGCATAAACAAAGATGCAGTCCTCTCACATGCTTCGCAGTGCAGGAATTAAATTAATGTTATTAAATGTTACACAAAATGTGGTCACCATCTTGTGACCACCAAAAAAATGATCACCCCTTCACATTCTTTTTCCCCAGAGAGGTAGTGGCACAGCCAAGCTACACTCTTTCACATTAATAGCAGCAGATTATTTCCGTTTGGCTTTCCTGAACTAGTAATGCATTATTCCCTATGGCTTTGTGCTCGCTCTTATCTGCAATGGTTTTGCTGGCAGGGAATGCTTTAGTATTCTCAATGGCATTGTTGCTATGGAAAGAGGCTAGTAGCCTGTCCCTACAACTAGTCAGAGGTACGCAGTGATTTTCTCTTATATGAGTCGCATGTCCTGCGATGGTAATGTCATCAACGGGTCAGTGATAATGTAACGACATTTCCTATGAAGTCATCACTACGCTAATTAGTAGGTTTGAAACCTGACAAATCCTACCTATTACTAGCCACTTTCACGGAGTGTTGGCAGGTGTGGGCTTGTAGGCTCGGTACAAGGGTGTATAAGCAGTGTCTGCTTTTACTATCTTCGACTGTACCGTATACCTCTCCGGTGCACCCAAATGGCAGCCAAGGTCTTCATTTCTTCTCAAATGCTGTAGCAAGTTGAGAAACTTGACCAGCGCCAAAATACATACAGCTCTTGAACGTAAAAATATATTTGTCAGTATTCATCGTGGCCAGTAGATGGTAGTATTTACTGGAGTACAGTGATATTGGTGCCAATAAATGAGCAACGCTATAAAAAATGTTCTGTCTTGTCAGAGAGAGAAGCAAGTTATTTATCCAGTTATGCATAAATAACGTGGCTTTACAGATGGGAGTAATTTTAATGTGTACCTTCTCACATTTGTTTTAGTTGCATTAGTTTAACGTTCTTAGTGCATTCTCATATGTATGCTCCATAACTGAACCTGAACTGAAATGCTGTTTTAGTTGTGCATTTTCTTCCAAAAACATGTCCCACTCCGTATTGCTAGTTATTTTTGCAAACGAGGATGTGTGAGAGTTCACTAGATGCTGGAAATGTTTGCCATAGTCCATTCTAGCTCCTGCTTTCCCTTCTTTTTGGGAGGTAATTGCGGCCATCATAGACTATCTGAAACTTTTCAGTGAAGCCTTGGAGCCACGAGAGGGCAATGTGGTACCGCGAGCTGCCAACGTTCTTTGCAACTTAATATTTTAACTGATTGTCTTTATGTATATTTAACAGAAAGTGAGTGCTTTTATGTTAATACTACATCCGGAGTATTTAATATTTGCCCTGTCTCCTCAGATCGTTCTGATATATTCACACTGTACCACAGGCGAATGTTGGGGTACTTGCACTATAAATTATGACGGAAAGCCAAATACTACCGACTCCTCCATCTGTGACAGACTGATTTCTTCAGTGTTTATTCCTCGCTTCTGTGTACTGTATTCTGCCTACAAGAAAGTGATCTCACATACAGACACCAGACTGCAGGGAAAACCTTAGTGCAAGCACAAAGTGCAGGTGCGTAAATGCTCCCCTCACCCACCTCCCAGAGCAGATGCAGATTTTGCTGTCTCTGACCGTAGGTTCTGCCAAGAGGCAATAACGCGTAGAAAGGCATTATAAAGATTTTGCTTCACTGGGCGCAGACAGCTTTTCGGTCCTCTTTATCTGCCAAAAAATTGTAGAAGGCACGCAGACAATGAACACAGACTGCAACATGAGCCTCCATACAAAGAAGGAAAACCACATTGTTTATATTTGAGATTTTTGTCTAATTTAGTTTAATAATATAATTCATGTTAACTAAGCGTGGGATGTATCTCCATTCTTTCTGGGACATTTAATGCTAACTAAATTTTTTGGAAACCTATAGAATACTCTAAACAAACTTATCTCAGGTGTGAAGAGTGTACAGCAGAGGTGAATTGCATCATGGTGCTACAGTAGAGGAAACCTGTTGGGTATATTTAAGCAGGTAAGAATTCACGTGCTTACATTAATTTGACTTTCAGTTTAAAGCATATAAAAACATATTTAGAGAGTACTTGTGTTTTGAAGGAGTGTGTACTACAATTTACAGAAAGGGGCAAATGCAATTTGTTTCACTCAACATAACGCAGCAACAACAATTGCTACATTCTGTGAAAGGGATGGAGCAGAAAAGTGCCATATCTGCACCCAGATGTGGCACTGCTGCTCTCTTCCCAAGCACTAGTACACTTTCTGGCAGCTGAGCTCCGTACACTCGCATCTTTCCATCATAGTACTAAGGTGGCTGTGTGAGTCTAGCATAGGTTTTGTACTGGAAGGTTATGCTTCCATTATATTATACAATGATCAGACCTACTTTTAAAATGTTCCCACTTTGAATGTGTGTTGTATTATAGAAAAGTTTGGAAAAAAGAAAACTTTTATCCTTCACACCTTCCTTGTACGTATATTTTTTGGTGCAAATCCCTCTCTACAAAATTTGGCAGATAAGGGCTTTCCATAAAAAAACAAGAGTGGTTTGATGGAAATGCCCTTCTACCGCCCGTGGGATATCCCCTTCTCCCCCAAAATACTGCACTGCTTTGTGTTAAGTTTGTGCAGTTTTCCAGGTTAAAGCAAGTCTTGCCCTGGAGATTTAAAAAATCGAGACTTTGCACTTTTGGTGACTTTGCACTGGTTTCAAGTGTAGATAAATTTGGCCTGGTATTTTAAGCCGGTGTACAGGAATGGAGGTAGACTGAGGTTTCAATAACAGCCTGCAGTGTGCCAGTAGGGTGCTAGTATTAGTGTTTGATGGGGATTAAGTTAAACACAAACGTAAGAAATTTAAAATTTGGAGTACAGAGCTATTATCCAGGTTACACACATTTTTAAAAGCATTCTTTAGACAACTCAATGATCTCCCAGGATCCCCAGATCATAATATAAACACACGGTTTATGCAGGAAGGTTTTTCTGACATCACATCTTAAAGGCTCAATAAGCAATCCGTCAGATTGCAGAGAGCTTCTTACAAGGTGGCAGCAAAAGCGCATCATTTTTCATAGGAAAGACATTTATTTTTTTCTTAACAAAGGAGGCACTGTATGAGAAATCTGTATGAAAATTCCCATAAAAAGTTCACCCACTTTGGCTCCCTTAGGTAAAAGTTGCACTGATCCATCAAGCGAGGTCCAGGAAAAGTTGAAAGTGGGCTTGGGGTGCCAACTGGGGGAGATCGCAAAGGTATGATTTCTTATTTTCATATCTAATATGCAAGGTCATAAGCAGTGTGTTATGGGGATGAAAGCGTTTAAAAAAATATATACACAGACTGTATTTCGTTTTAATACATTACAAACCAGATATAATCGGTAGCAGGTCGTTAATACCAAAGTATATAGTCAGGATCATATCCAGGAATCTGAACAAATCTTGCCTGGTTATCTTCATATGATTATCAAGCAGAGTAGTCATGAATATTAACAGCAATCATAATTCCTCCCCCCTACCCAACCCTATAAACAAACAGTATCACATGCATAGTGACTTAGTCATAAAGGATTTTTTTAGTAACAGGTAGTAACGGAGGTTGGGCCTGTGTGACGTTGTAACAATGAATAATATGTAAGGTAGCTGGTATCTGGTGCACTTGGTGGGTGTATTTGTAGATTACCCTTTTTATAGATTCTCATGAGGGAAAGGCGCTCTGAGGCGTTCTTTAAACCAGGAATTCACCCTCAAGGGGCCATCTGGCCCAAGACTGCTTATTACATGCATTGCCAACCGGTTAGAGATTTCTATATGTCCAAAGTGTCATCCTGTGCTTGCAACTGTTCCAGAAGAGCATCCCACTCGAGGGAGATAGAGGTTCTCTGTAGTCCCCTATATTCTTCCCGTCTCAGTGCACATTCTCTGTCAACCACCAGTGAGGAACATCGGCAGACCATAAAGATACCCGAGGAGGTACCGTAAACTTCCATAGTTTCGTCAATCGTTTTGCTAGTTGTAGTGCTAAATCAATAAAACATAGAGCAACTCTGGACTTCCTGGGTCTTGGAAAGAGTCCTAAGAGTACTTGTGCAGGGGCGTCCCAGAGACTCAGACTAGTCAGATCTGTGAGGCCTAGTCAACACAACAGACTCACGCACAACCCCCACACACCCCAACAGCCCCCACCACAAGAAACCCCAACACACGCCACTATAACACCCCCACAACAACACCATAGGCACCCACACCAACACCATTGCACGACACAACAACAACACCCCCCACAACCATCTCAACTGCCTACTCCTTAACACCCGATCCCTACACAAGCACGCCATAGAACTCTGGGACCTTATCACATCACACTCACCTGACATCGTCTTCCTCACAGAAACCTGGACTAACCACTCATCTGAGTCCGACATAGCCACAGCCACCCCTGTCTGATACAAACTCCAACGCAAAGACCGCCTAAACAAACCAGGAGGTGGCATCGCCATCCTGCACAAAGACACCATTAAGGTCACCACCAACACACACGACACCCTCGACAGCGCAGAACACATGCACTTCCTAATCCACATAAACAAAAATACCACCCTCAGAGGGACACTCATATACAGACCCCCAGGGCCACGCACCCCCTTCTGCGACACCATTGCCGACACCATCAGCCCTCACGCACTCATCTCACAAACTACATCCTCCTTGGTGATTTTAACTTTCACCTGGAGAACCCCCAAGACCACAACTCCTCTTCCCTCCTAGACAACCTCAACAACCTCAGACTCAAACAACTGGTGACAGCACCCGCCCACTCAGCAGGACACACACTAGACGCAATCTTCACTTCGAGCCAACACATAACCTACACCCACACCACCAAACTCCACTGGACCGACCACCACTGCGTCCATTTCCCCTTCGCCAAACCCCCCACACACCACCAACGACACACCACGCCCTACCGCTTGTGGGAAAAGATCCCCACAGAACACCTGAACCCCCAACTGGCACAGAACCCCCTGCCCACACCAACGACCCCAACACTGCTGCCCACAACCTCACAAACTGGATCACCACCTGCGCAGACACACTCGCCCCCCTCAGAAAAAACATCACGAACCGCAACATCAAGAACGCACCTTGGTTCACCACTGAACTCCAAGACTCCAAACACAAATGCTGACAAAGCCTGGCGTCAGGAACACTCAACCACTAACTTCTCCACCCTCAAAACCACCATCCGCACTCACCACCAACTCATACACACCACCAAAAGAGCATACTACAAGGAACGCATAGACAACAACTCCCACAACAGCAAAGAACTCTTTACCATCATCAAAGAGCTCTCCAAACTCAAAGCCAGCAACATAGACCCCACGCACACACAACTCCTTTGCGACTCCCTCTCAAACCACTTCCACTGCAAAATCCTAGACATACACAATAGTTTCACACCACACTCCCTCACCGCACACACCCCCAACCCACCCAAATTAGACCCCCCTCACACCCTCTCCAACCTACTTATCACCTGGGACCCAACCACTGTCGAAGAAACTGAAACAACTATGAACTCCATCCACTCTGGATCCCCCTCCGACCCCTGCCCCCACCGCATCTATCACAAGGCCAGCCCAACCATCGCCCCCTTGCTTCGTGACATAATCAACACATCATTCAACACCGCCACCTTCCCAGACCCCTGGAAGCACGCAGAAATCACTGCACTCCGAAAAAAAAAAAAAAAAAAAACAAAGCTGACCTGGACGACCTCTCCAACTACCGCCCCATCTCTCTCCTCCCTTTCCCCGCCAAGGTCACGGAAAACTAGTAAAGACACGCCTATCCCACTTCCTGGAAGAAAACAACACACTTGACCACTCTCGGTCTGGTTTCCGCAAGAACCACAGCACGGAAACCGCCCTCATCGCATGCACTGACGACATCAGAACCAGAGTCGATAAGGGTGAGACCATTGCACTCATCCTCGTAGACCTCTCCGCGGCCTTTGACACAGTCTGCCATCACACACTCCGCACACGCCTCCACATTGCAGGGATTCGACACAAAGCCCTAGACTGGCTCACCACCTTCCTCACTGATAGAACCCAAAAAGTCCACCTCCCTCCTTTCCAATCCACTGCCACCAAAATCATCTGTGATGTCCCCCAGGGATCCTCCCTCAGCCCCACCCTCTTCAACATTTACATGACCCCACTCGCCAACATCCTCCGACCACACGGGATCACCATCCTGTCCTACGCAGACGACACCCAACTCATCAACTCCCTCACCCGCAACCCTACTACCGCCCAAACCAACCTCCACGTTGCACTCCTCGACACCGCCACCTGGATGACCGCCAACCACCTCAAGCTCAACTCCAACAAAACCGACATATTCATTTTTGGTCCCAACAAAACCATATGGAACAACTCCTGGTGGCCCACTGCCCTAGGCCCCGCCCCTACCCCCTCAAACCACGCACGCAACCTCGGCATCATGATGGACCCCCCCCCCATGACCCAGCAAATCAACACTGTCACCTCCTCCTGTTCCAACACACTCTGCATGCTGAAAAAAACCTTCAAATGGATTCCCATAGAGACCAGAAAGACCGTCACCCACGCACTCATCAGCAGCAGGCTAGACTACGGTAACACCCTCTACTCCAGCATCACACTCAAACGCAAACTCCAGCGAATCCAAAACACAGCCGCACGCCTCATCCTGGATCTCCCTCGCCATGAACACATCTCACCACACACCTCAGATCCCTTCACTGGCTCCCCATCAACAAGAGGATCACCTTCAAAATCCTCATCCACGCGCACAAATCCCTCCACAACAACAGCCCAGCCTACCTCAACCAAAGAGTGAACTTCCACACTCCCATCCGCCACCTCCCGATCTGCCAACCTCACACTTGCCACAATCCCCTGCATCAAACGCACCACCATAGGAGGCAGATCCTTCTCCTACCTCACCCCCAAGGCCTGGAACTCACTCCCCACCAACCTCTGCAAGACCCAGGATCTCCGGCTCTTCAGAAAAATAACTAAAGACATGGCTATTCGAACAGTGAACCTTCCCTCCCTCTCCCTCCCCCCCAGCGCCTTGAGACCCTAACGGGTGAGTAGCGCACTCTATACATTTTTTGATTGATTGATTGAGGGCCTCCCTGCTTACTGCTGCCTAGTGAGCAGTTAGGGCGGTACCGGACCATAACATGTGTAAAAGATCAGCATGCTGTGCAGTACAGCGAGGGCACAAGGAGGAGACCGAGGTGACTGAGATTCTGTATAGGTTAAGGTATGCCCTGTGTGGGATGGAAAATTATATAAACTTAAAAGGTGGATTACATGAAACTTTTGCCGAGTTGGTCAGCAAAGTAGCCAATTCTTTATTTGTGATTTCGTGGAGCAAGCCTTTTTCCCTATTAGTCTTCAGGAAAGATAGCGATATTTGGAGCTGTGCTCAGAGGTACAGCCACCTCACCAGGTGCATATTATGTCCCAGTAAGTGCAGCGCTTGAGGTGGTGCATTTGTGTCAGGTTGCTTTCCATTGAGGGCCCAGTGCTGACGGATATACCTTCGAATGCTTGCGTTCATAAAAAATAAGTTTCCAGGTAGTCTATGGGCCTGATTACAACTTTGGAGGAGGTGTTAATCCGTCCCAAATGTGACGGATATACCACCAGCCGTATTACAAGTTCCAAAGGATATAATGGACTCGTAATACGGCTGGTGGTATATCCGTCACTTTACCGTCACTTTTGGGACGGATTAACACCTCCTCCAAAGTTGTAATCAGGCCCTATGTGTGTTGGCAAAGTCTGGATGCAATAGCAATCTACAGTCCAGAAAATATGAACCCACGGTCGATACACCTTCTTGGTCCAACTGTGCTACCCTATTTGATGTGAAAGTACCTGTCAGAATGGGGAGGCCATATAAAGGGATGTTTGGAGCATATGGGACTTGGCAGCTGGTATAATTCTTTTCCATTTTCCAGTAGGTCATGGCAGTACGTAATAGTAGAGAGCACTGAGAGCGGACTGTCCCAACTGGGTGTAGCAGTCAATGCAGTAGCCCTTTTCCAATCTGTTCTGTAGTGTATCCTCTCTCAGTCGAGTTTCAGCCTCCCAAACAACAGGACAACAACTGCAACTGACCAGCCAGACAGTAGGCCTTTAAAATCCGGGACACCAAGGCCCCCACCATCCGATGGCAGCTGCAGTTTTGGCAGACTGACTCTGTGACATCCAGAGCCCCACACGAATCCCATGCGCATAGTGTTCAATAGTTTAAAAACCCAGGCCGGCACGTCAATTTTAAGATTTACAAAGTGATAGAGTAAGCGTTGTAGCATCTCCTTTTTTGCCAGTGCTTAGCACCTTGCAACTGCTAATCGGAGTTTTACCCCGAAGGCTACTTGTGAACGTTTGGCAGTAATAGTTCAGACTAGATTGCCCTAAAGTATATCCTGGGTATCCCCATAAATGTTAATCCCTAAGTAACAGAAGGAATGAGTGGCTACGGGCACCGCGATGGGACCAGGCTTCAGTGTGGGGTCTGCATATGTAGACGTAAAGGAGAATGCACATGATTTATTTGCATTAATTTGCAGATCTGACAGTGCACCAGACATGGACAGCAAGTTGCCCAGATTAGTCGTGTCCCCTTGTAAAGTGTTCAAATACAGTAACATATAGTCAGTGTATAAAGACACTGAGTGGATCACTTGGCCTATGTGTATTTCGCAGTGGGCCATTTCTGGTCAGATTTGCTATGCTATAGGTTCCATGGCAAGTACAAACAATAGCAGAGACAGCGAGCATCCCTCGAGCGTCCCCCATGTAATCTGTTATGGAGCAGAATATGAGAGCCTGTACGGGCTCTGGCTGTGGGAGCCGAATACAGGAGGGTCACCCATTTAATGTAATAAGCAGGAATGCCAAAATTGGCTAGGGTCGTTACAATGTAGTCCCATCCCAGGGTGTCAAAAGCTTGATGTATGTCTAGGGACACACAACCAGTTAGTGGAAACGGGTCATGAGCGGCGTCCATCACTTGAAATAGACTGCGGATTTTAAGGGAGGTGCTTCGCTCTGGAACACAACCTCACTGGTCTATGTGAAGTAAGCATGGGAGTAGTAAGAGGAGTCTGCGTGCAAGCAGATTACTGCGTATTTTTTATTCGTTATTCAGTAAAGATAGAGGTCTGTAGGAAGTGAGGTTGTAAGGAGGTTTACCAGGTTTCAATAATGAGGTTACCAAAGCCTCCCAAGTGGTGAGCTGCAAATAGCCGTGTTCAAGAGAAGCATTGTACAATTTCTCTAATTGGGGTACCAGGCAATCTAGGTAGGTAGAATAAAATTTGACAGAAAAATGCATTTTATTGCCTGCAAGTTCTTTTGATTGCCCTGCGTATTTCAGCCATTGGTATGGGGCACTCAGGGACTCCCGCTCTGCTGCCGTCACAATGGGCAGTGTTGAGCTGCTGAGAAAGGAGGTTATCTTCCCTGGTTATGGGGCAGGAGGGGCAGCATATAATTGTGTATAATAATCGCACAATTCTTCATTAATATCCATCTGTGTGGTGACTGGTCCATGGGTGGATACATTGATAGAAATTATGGGTGTGTTTATTGTTTCCGGGCAAATCACCATCTATTTCCCCTTTAAGCAATACATACCGTTCCTAAGAATCAACTCTGGTGCCCATGGCTTTAAACAGCACTTCAGCTCGGAGACAGATAGCTGCACCTCGTGGATAAGCCGAAAAGGATGTGTGGAACAGATGACCCCTCCATTTATGATGTAATCTTAGTCCTTCCTGAGTAATGAGATGCGTTTCTTGTAAAAACCCAATGTGGGCTTGACATCTGTTTAATTGAACTAACACTCTATGCCTCTTGTGGGCCATCCCAAGACCCCTTACGTTCCATGTAATAATAGTGTAGTCATTACATATTGTGTGCATTTGAACCCAAACATTCGCCAATATGGGGCACCAGAATCCATATCATAATCAACTATACATGATGTATTTCAATGTTTTTTTAGTTTGCTTCTTTTTAAATTAGTTATTTTCTCATTTCAACCCGTAACTATAACATCACTTTAATGTTTAGTTTTTCCAGTGAATTTCTAGTGTTTACTAAGGTAAGTTAAGGTTTGAGCACTTCTCTATAACATCACTTTAAATTTTTTTCTAGTGAATTTGAGGCTTTTCATCATATTCTAAATTGGTCCTGTGCCCAACCCAGTACAGGAATTCCTCCCCTACTGCACACAAGGTTTGTCTACCAAAATGGTACTAATTTAAAATTAGACAGCTGTTAAGCAACTGAGAAGGTGGGTAGGGCTGGTAAACCGATGTAGAAACAGAATTTTATACCCATGCAGGCATCTCTGTCTTTAACTATTTCCCCCCCTTTAAAGTCTACACTATGCCTCAAATTACTAAAAACTCATACCTACCTTCACATTTTAACCTGATTGTTTCAAGTCTGTGTTCACATCTTAATGCTCATTTATTTCAGCCTGCTTTTTGTGTAAGGGTTTAAATTCAATAGCTCCTATTGTAACAAAGTGGCGTTCAGGGGTGCCTCACTTTTCTCCTGAATACAAAATGTTAGTTAGTTATGTTAGTCATTCATTACAACTCTGAAGTGAAGCTGCAGTTGATCACTAGGGAGTTAACTGTCACACTGCTGCTGATGTTGAAAGTAAAAGTTTTACTCTGCATATCAGAATGTTTTACTGACATAGATTAGGAATATATGTGAGAACTCTTAGAGAATGTGCCCTGATTTTAGCTTTATAGAGCACTCCACATAATTTAATGATTTCAAAATCCCTCGTTTTGTTCATTTATCGCTTTATCCTTTGTAGGAAACATCTTCAATTTTACAGCTTGGATTCCATCAAAATGGCTTTCTGGTGTGCCAAGCGTTTGTCAAAAATACAGAATGTTACCTTGCTAGTTGCTAATTATACCATTTTGGTGAAGCTGCAGTAGAACACTGGGTTATCAAGCAACAGACTGCTGTCGCTGGAAGCACTTATTACTCAAATTAACAGACTCATCTTCTGCAAATGACTGAGGAAGAAAGTATTGAGCTTATAAAATTGTGGTCTTATTTTAGCTTCTGAGCTCCTTCTATAGCCTCTATGAGAAATTCATGACAGAAACCAGTTTTCTTTTGAAAACAATTCTAAGGGAGGATCATCATTTTTAAACAGAACTTTAGAACATACAACAATTCTTAAAATTAGTTTGGTTCCACAAATAAACAATTCATCATCATATCGATATTGATCATGTTGTGGCCTGCTAATCCAGATTGACTCATCCACTTTAAATTTGCCAATTCAGACCACAGCTAGACACCAACAGTCCTGATATTAATGTTTTCTGGAGGTTAACATTCCATACTCAACCCAAGTACCTCTTTAAACACAAATTTCTCAAACTACTGAATAGATTTACAACAAATAATGAAATGCACTCTTTCTGAGTTAAAATTCTAACTTTATGCCAAATTTGGTGTAATGTTGTTCTGCCATTTTTTCTGTATTGGAGAGCAAAATTTCCTTTGGGAATTAAAAAATGAAAATGAGAACATTATTTTTGGGATGCCCTTTTTTTCTTTGCCTCCTTCATTGCACCCTTTGACAAATCAGTGCCAATCTTTTCACAAATAAGCCAAAGTGGATGGACTTTTTCTTTTTTAGGTTTTGTGTTGATGCGTCGAACAGCTAAGTTATTAATAGAACAAAAAAAGACTTTCCCAAGTAAACTGTGACCTAACAATAACTACTCTGGCACTATTGCCGCTAGAGTAAGTAATCTTATACTGTATATTAGATCTTATTTAGTCAGAACTGAGAGCTGTTTTTTGGGTTACAAAGATTGTACATATTCAGAGGGCAAGCTGCCTCATATGCTACACACATCTCTCAGGCATCGTGGTGCAAAGGTTTCAAATCTTCCAGTCTACAGCCTCATAGAGAAAAACAACATTGGGATAGAGAGATCTCCCAGGCCCAGCCTTCTGATGGCAGAGCTAACCCCACCGATAGGGAAGCTATTCCCTTGGTGATGCACATCTTGCAAGATCATTTATTGACTGCATGGTTGAGCACATGTCTACAAGCATCACTGACTAATATAATAAAACCCCAATCAGTACGTCTCCCAATGAAAATGTATTAGTGAGATATGGGGCAAGCACTGTGTTTTTACTGTATGGTTTACCACACGTATTGTATTGCTGTATTTACATAGTGCTTACTACCCCTATTTTGGGCACTGAAGCACTTGCCTACATGAGTAGCATACTACACTGTGTAGGGTGTGTGGTTAGAACAATATTGTATTTGTTTTGAACCTATGTGGGAAGTGTTTCCATGCTGGGCGTGATGACCACAGAGTTATTGTGTTACAGGATGCAGTCCATAGCAATATGTTGGATGGTGAGGTGTGAGACAGACATTTTAGTGTCATGCATTTTTATGATTTTCAGCATGCTGGTAGCTTTGAACAACTTTGCAGGTCCCTTTATGGTATTTCAACTGACACAGACTGTTTCGCTACCCTGGAGTAGTATTTTGGTACAGGCAGAAAAACTGGTCCACATTATAGCAGCCCTCTGGAAAATAACTCACCTTTCATGTGCCCCAGGTCAGCCCTATCGGACAGTGAAACATCTTTCCAGATTACACCTACATTAAAGGTTAAGGCTTTTCCACCCATGCTAACCTTAAGGCTTTTGACAGAGCTATCCCCCATATTAGGGTTACAGGACAGGTCTATGTAAATAGGGTTGTCTGTAGGGTTACACAAGATCTTACAGACTCCGTCATCTGGCAGCAGTGGCGGGCGGTAATTTTAGGAGGGAGGGAGGGGGGGCAGGCGGGAAGCACACTCACACTCATTCATTCACACACGCACCCACATCCATTCACAACACTCATCAACATTCAAACATACACACACGTACCAAACATTCATTTCAAAACACACACACACTTACCTTCAGCCACGGAGGTCCCAGGGGGGTTGGGAGTGCTGCCTTCCCTGAAGGAAGGCAGCAGTCCCAACTTCGTCATAGAGTGCGATGGGGTCAGTGAGACTTCTGACCCCACCCCACTCTGTGACGAGGTGTCACAGATTGACTCTCACCCTGGGTGCTTCAGGGCTTAAACCTGAAGCGCCCAGGTCAGAGTCAATGGGTGATGCTTCCCTCGTCACCAAGGGGAAGGGCCTTGAGGCACATTTGCTGAGCTGAGTAGGGCACGCCCATAGGAGCTGTGACCTCTTCAGCCCAGCAAAGTTCAGCTCAGGCAGCCAAGAGTCTGCGCAAATCGCGCATGTCTTGCTCCTGGCTGCCTGATATGAAAATGAAGAGTATCTGTCAGGCTGACTAAAGGACAGGCTGTGGTTGTCTGGCAGCAACACCATCCATCACGTTATAAACAGCTGAAACATTCAGCAATTTGACAGCAAAGCTATGCTTCAGGTTACCGGCCTGAAAAACCTTATAACTTCATGTGGAATGGGTGTTCTCAAATACTACCAGCTGGCTCAAAAGTTATTTATAGGACACTTTTCTGTAAGCAAGCGTCAAAGCATGTTATTAGAAATAAAGACTCTTGAAAAATTAGCAAAAAGTATGTCTTATTAAGAATGACTCTTTTATATCATTACAGTTTTGAATGGCAAAAGGATCCAATCTCATTTTGTTTGCATTTTAAACCATTACCATCCAAAATACGTGCCCACAATACATAGACTTTTTATAGTCTGGATCATTGGCTATTACTGTTGTAATCTTTATCTCTGGAGTTGCAGTTGTAGAGACTGAAATTCAAAACAGTGTTGTGGCGTCAGGTGTTTCACCCCAGATGTAAAGTAGTTATTTCACCAACACGTGATTCTTTTGTTTGTGATGAAGAGTAAACCATGAGTAAACTATGAGTTAGCAAAACATCTTTACTGCCAGCCTTAAGAAGACAAAAATTATTTGTTTGGACTGTACCGGATCGAGTCCACAGATACACATCATCAGTGCTACCTCTTTGAGGCTAGTGCTTTTTTCAACAAGTGCCATTTTATGTATGATAACTTGCAGAATTCGGTAGAACTAGTCTTGGGAGCAATGAGACCTGACTTTCAGCCTTCCTTGAGCCATGGATCAGGAGTCAATCGAATCACTGTGCATTGACTGTGGAGATTATGCCTACTGCCTGTGATGCTCCTTCCCCTTAAGACACAAGAAATTGTAGCTTACTAATAGTTGTTTTGTAAGCTCCATGAATCCCTTCAATAGTTGATCAAGGTGCTCAGCGTCAATTTCAAGGAAACCAAATTGTCACCATACATTGTTGGCAACAGAAAAATTTCGGTTTTGGACGTTCTCATTTGGCAACAATTCCCTTACTATTGATAGCCAAAAGAAACCTAGTGTTTTACTCCTGATGCTGATGTCAGTAGTTGTCAAACACCAGTACATGTTCCTGTTGTCTTGAGCCTTGAATCCATTAAAAACTATACGATATGCACAGACAAGAACTCCCATGGAGAACTGCGAAGGGACTTTGATTCTAACAGACAAAACCTACACTATGGCATGCTCCATTGCACAAGGCAAACAAATTACTTAAGAACACTAGGGCATGCAAAATACGTCAGTGTTAAACATACTGCAACATGCAGCCTAGCTCCCTACAGTCCCAGCTATTTTTCTAGGGCCTTGACAGCCATCAACGCTTAGACATTTCCTAAACATTTTTCCACCATCATGAACATGATAGCACCAAAAAACATTATTAGAATACACTACTATCAAAGCCCGATTTGGATCATTACCCTATCTTTAGGGCTGTTGGTGTTTTTCTAATGTTTCAGTGCTATTTATTTACTATATTTCCAATACCCTTTCTCCGGATAAAACTGTTTCTCACCTGCTTTAGATTATGCTTGTTGGTTTCGAAGCACTCCCCCAAAGGGGATGCAGGGTGGCCTAAGGGACCATTTTCTAACTTTCACTTGCAAATATCCAAGTAAGTGTTTTGCAGGTAATGCATCAAGCCTTCCTAACTGCCTAGTAAGGTGAAGTACCTTCTCACTTGTGGTATGCAAAACAAATCTAGCCCCACTTATATTGCCAGTTGCCGCTCCAAAAACGTGTTATATTTACTCAATGGATGAACCATGATTCTAATCCCATATTTGCTACCCCTTCCGCGTGCATGACTAATGGGTCTGTGTGGCACTGATTCACAGAAAAAGTCACATGAGAGTTTGAGAGACAGGTTTGCATTCTTGTACCCATTGCCTGTGTCATGAATGTAGAGGTGGTTTGGGAGTATCGCTTTATTAACCATTTCAATCTGGCTGTTCTTACTGTTGTAGTTTAAATTCTGCATTGTGCTGCTGCGCAGCCCCAAGGCACAAATGCCCATGTATCAATCCAAACACTCAAAGATTCAATAAAATACGTATATGTTTTTGCTTGCCACTGTTTGCTGTGTGTCCCTCCAGGCCCTCATAGAATCTAAGGATGCCTAGGTATTCTAAGAAACAAGGTTCTGAAGCATGGAAACACTACATCATTAATCTTTATTCTAGACCATTTAGGCCTTATTCCACAGGTTCTGTAATGCCGATTCATGTCCAAAAGTACTGCACAGACTTGGCAATTTTCCATAAAACATTTGCCCTATGAAGCATAGCTAATTTGAGCAGGGAAGATGTTTAAAATCCAGGTTTTGCATCTTAGAGCAGGTAAAGCGCGTGAAATTTCAGTGTAAACCCCTATTTCAGACCTACAGATCTCATAACGATGCAGTAAATGCACACCTGGGACAAAATGGAACCCTGTTGTATTCCTAGTTCCCTATACGGTGTTAACGCATCATTTTTCCGTAGCCCACTGCTACTAACATATTGATACTCTATCCTTGCAATTATGTAATATTGCCACCAGTAATACCGAATTGCATAATTACTTTAATTTACTCTGCTGCAGAAAATGCCTTCATTATGCAAAAAGGACACATTTTAAAATAAAAGTACAGAAGTTTGTTATTTAACTTGCGTATTGTGAATGTATTTGTAGCAGGTAATGATAATGACAATATGGGCATAAAAAAAAAAGAAATAATGATGCGCTTAATTTAGCCTAAATTAATGGCATATTAACCACAATTTATAAATTAACATTGACAGGCCTGTTTTTCACATTGAGCTGTTGTTTTGCCCAATAGTTTTTTTTCCATTGCAGATGCTGTAACTTTCCAGAAGCCTTCTGTTAGTAACTGAATAGACATTTGTTATGTTTTAGACAACTAATAGTGAGTTCTCATGGGAAAGGAGGAGAAAAAGAGGAATGATGGTTCATGGGAGGAACTGTCTGATCCGCAAAATGCGGACAAAGTATATTTTCAAAGAATTGTATCCACAGGTCATTGTGAAAACATGAGAAACCTTGGAGTTTTCCTATTCTCGTATTGAATGCTGTGAACGAAGAATTTGAAACTTGTTTCAATTCACAAGTTACTTTGTTTATATTAGTTCATGTTCCTAGAGTAGGGGTGGCCTTCCCTGACTCGCATTTCTGGAAATCCATCCCTGGGTTTCTTGAGGGGACATCTCTCTTTATGAGGAATTAGTTCAAACCTAGTCCTTGCCTTTTTGGATGTCTGCTGATTTATAGCAGAGAATACGTTCCAGCTTGAAATTTTCTTTTGTTTGAAGTTCAAAGGCTTTATGCTTATGCATTTATTCTCTCATAAGAAATCTTTATTAGTATTTCAGAGCTGACAACTTATTCTGTTCCATTATAATACAAATTAGAATAGGGAAATTAATTTATGGAATAAACACGCTGTATTATTTCAATTTTATCTGTCATACTTACCAATATTGTATTTTCCCTTATATTGAAACATTGATTATTGGATTATATTAATTTCTAATGATGGTGCTTAAAAGACTAATGCGTATTGGATAACAAATGAAACTTAAAAATTGATTAATAAAACTCTTTAACTCCCACAAAATTCTTTTTCTTGACTGGACTAAAGTCATTAATGATTTTATCAATTACATGGTCTTGATGTAGATGATTGCTCCTTTTCACTTCTCCTTGTTGACGAACAAAGGTCCATACAACCAATGGTGGGGGTTATTAATGATTACACCTGAAGAATCAGATATAGAAAACCCCGCTCCGTCACCTTCCTAAGGAGTGACATTCTCAATGAGGTGGCAATTTACTGTCAACAGAATTTCTTTTCAAACACGATCACTAAATTCAAGGGTTACAGCTGTCTGTTCACTTTAAAAATATACTAAAGTCCACATTAACATAAGCAAAGTAGATGCTAGTTAATGACAAGGTCTCAGTTCCTGCCATATTTCAAATAATTGTGACATGCCCTCAGATGCAGACTTTGCACAACTTAGACATTAACAGCACCTTTCCTCAGTTTACTTTGTGCTTTATTCTTGTGTGTGTTCTGAATAAGTGTGGGCCTCATTTGCAACACACTGGTGCATCAATTACTATGCACCAGTTTGCTTGTGCTGCCCTGCGCCCCCTTACACCATGGTAGTGCTGTATATACAATACAGAGCACCATGGTGCTTTTTAACACAGTTGCATCAGAATTTCTGACGCAGTTGTGGTGCTTTGCTGGACAGGCGTAAACATTTTTTTTACTGTAGTCCAGCAAATCTCATTGAAGACCATTTAAAACAGCCTAGTGTCACTTAAACCCCTGCCCTTGAGCAAACGTTAAAAAATTACACTAGAATGACGCAGTGAAATATTGCGAGCCTGTTTAACAATGTGTACTTTAGATACCAGGGGTAACATGAAAATGGGTGTGACAATGATGCTTCACATACCAGACCCCATGTGGAGCCTGCTGTGACCGAGTCATTTACATACGGAAAGGCAATCCTGCTACAGAAAGATCGATAGAACCTTACATGTAACTGAACTGTAGAAGATATGAAAATGTAGAAGCTGACAAAATGGATGCTTGTATTGAAACATGCATCTTAGACACTTTGCCAAAAAACTGGCAATGACAATGGGTGTTTTACATACTGTACAGGGGGAAAGTGGATGCTAGCATGGGTTTGTACCCTGGTAAATGTGGAATTAAACATGCAACTTGTGCTTTACATACTGGAGCTGTGTGGATACCGAAAAGGCCATGCTTGCCTTATGAACTGTGGCTTTTCTCAAGTAGAGCACCCTGTGTCAGACGTACCTTGTTTCGCTTGTGGTGCAAGCAACTGTCTGCTGTGGGTCCAGGTTTTGTAACATGCGCACATGTTTTAAGAGGTGGACACACAGAGACACAGATACACACACACACACATGGTGCAAAAAAAAATGATGCTACAAATTGTGCGAGAGGGTCAAATATACATTTTAGTAGTTCTCGTCAGGCCTGCTGCCAATACACATACTTGTTAATCAATGTATTTGGAAGAGTGCTTTAAATGGGCCGGTACTGTCCGGTACTGAGTACCGGCACTTTTTTATTTTGAGAGGGTGAGTACCGGCACATCTCAGGAAAAACGTAATACTTTTAATTGGAGAGTACCGGCACTTCTCAGAAAGAAGCAGGTACTCTGGCACAGAGTACCTGCACTTTATTTTTTCCATTTCAAGCACTGAGTGTAGTGTAAAATACACCACGCGGTCCGATATTTCCAACCTTACCTGGTTAGTTCGCTAACTCTATGCGAAATAAGGCTTTTATTTAGAGATGTTGCAGGTCTGCTTTTGATTCCTAGTCCAATCCAGTATATTGATGTGAAGCTGAAAAAAGAGTAATTTAAAATGAATTAACCACGACCAACAAAAATAAAACTGTGCTTTTGTGTATAATGCAGTGTACTGCCATTTTAAAGTGTGCTCTAGAATTACTGGTAGAATTATAGCGTTCTATGCTAATGCTGGGCTATTGTGTTAGCGCCAATGTATCCCTCCCTTTTTTCATTGCTTCATCAGTGCAGCCTTTGGACACATCAGGTCACTGGGGTGTTTCTGCTCTGCTGTCCTCTCAATAATCCCACGTTTTCGCTGATATAAGAGCCCAATATGTTGTTTGAATTCTCATATTTTCCGTGCTCTCCAGCTGACTCTCTGCGCACCTTTCTTCGTAAGGCTCGCAAACTTTTTCGACATTTGCATTCCCGAGGCCATAATGTTCACACTTCGCTGTGCTCGGATGTTAACTCATGCTAATGTGTTAGCCGAGCAGCGACTCCGTCGTTTGCCCACAGTATGTGTATCCACGAGTGTACTGACGAGCGATGACTAACCGCTAACGGGATCGGCATGTTCATCTAGGCCAGTGGTCTCCAAACTTTCTTATGTCGCACCCCCCAGTTGAAAAATAAAAACCATTTCCCCCCCTTTCAGAATTTCTCACAATTATTTTATAAAGATGGCAATGTTTAAATATGTCTAGACCTATTTAAACATTGCAGTTAAAACAAAGGCCTGTTATCTCTATAATGCTTCTTTTGGCCACAGTCTGGCGCGCCCCCTCCCCCCCCCTTGAGGCCCCCCTAGGGGGGCCTGTCCCCCAGTTTGAAGACCTCTGATCTAGGCAAACCAGGCAGTTACCTAAGGTGCAAATTTAGGTAAGGCACCTAATTGGAGGAATAAATCTCATTTTAAAAATGTGCCCTGGTGGAGAGTTGGGTAAGGCGCCTAATACAAGATTCGCTTAGGGTGGTCTTTCCTGGCAGTGACTCGAGGGCCGCACCTGACAGCTCATGAAGCAAGTCTGAATGTAGAGAGAGGCAGAGGAGTACGGTGCACCAACGGGGTTAGGGTGACGGAGTTAATGTGGGAAAGAGGTGAAATAGAGAAAGGTAACAGTTGCGATAGACAGACGGAGAGAAACATGAGAGAACAAAGAGATGCAAGTTAGAGACAGAGCAAAACGAGACGGGGTATAGAGAAACGGGACAGGTGAAGCCAGGGGTGAGGAAGGAAAAGTGTAGAGGGAGTGAAGGGTAGAAAGAGGAATGTGGTGCAGAGCAAAAACAGTAAGTTACGAGACCTGTGGAATAGAGGAAGGGAAGTGAGAACGGAGTTAGGCAAAGTTGTGAGACGGAGGAGGAGATGGTGAGTTGGTGGACAGTAGTTGAGGTGGAATGAGTGAGTTCAAATGGTGAAGGTGGTCCAGAGAGCAATATGTTTGCAGGTGAGAAGGGAGTTAATGATTTAGAAATTTAGGTAGACATAGAGTAACTGAAAGAGCCAGAAAAGCGGAAGCTGTTAAAAGTGGGGAAGAAAAGAGATCAGAGAAACAAAGAAAGAAAGAAGGAAGGAGAAAGAAAGAGGAGGTGAGGTAACTTGAGAGGTTAAGCAGTCAGTTAGAGAGGGTTGGTGGTAGTAAAGGTGAGGTAGAGAGGTAGGTGTGTGGTAGAGAAAGAAAGAAAAATGAAGGGGGAACAGTGATGGAGAGAAAGGAAAGAGGAACGAAGTGGTACGATAGTAGAGACTGGAGCTGGAGAGGAGTAAGGTCTGTGAGATAAAGTAAGGAGAGTGAAATGACACAAAGACTAATTTTTTCAATGTAATTGGCACCATTGCCTGAAAGCATGAGGGTGGGGGTGGGGGGTGGCAGACAAGGCATACCCACTAAGGGGCAGATTTATCAACACTGAGCTGGCGCAGAGTGCAGCACACATCCAAGGTGGTAAAAATGTTAAAGTTTGAAGCATAGTGTTTTGGACTTCCAGGTACCCTTCCAGAACAAAATCTATGCTAGACTCACAAAGTACTTTTGCACTATTGCGCAAAGAGGTGTGTGTGCGGCAAGCATCCAAAATGTGAGCTAGCACATACAAAGAGAGCAGGAGCATCATATCTTATTAGAAATGGTGCTGTCCTGCTCTTTCCCACGTAGCAATTTTGAATGCTGCATAGCAACGAAATAATAGTAAATTTGCCCCCATGTTAAGCATGCTCAGCTGTCACATTATTAAAAGAAGCTGTGTTTTATGAGCACAGTATTACGGAAGGAGTTTCAACTGTCCCACTCACTTTACTAGGGAAGCCCTTGGAAGGTGGGGGCCTTGAGTGATGGCCCTCTTTGCCCATATCTTTAAACAACTGTTTACCCGCACCACTTTCACCTCTTTCCACTTATGAGAGAGTTAGCCACAGTAAAATGATATACTATATCAAATGCAAAATATTAGCAAGTGTCTAAATTTAAGCTCCCTCTTTGGCTTGACTTCACCCCCTCCCCCCACCATTACCTCTCAACTGGCCATGGGTGTGAGAGCCATTTCTTGCAGGCAAAATATTTCTGTCCAAAGCCTAAGAATCAGTGAAACATCACTAGCACTAAAGCTCTTCATATAACTCCATTCCAAGGGACCAGCTATTTTATGGGGGCACCCAAACATTTTCAAGGCCAAAATGATGAAACTGGGTATGACTGAGGACCGTATTGCTGGTAGCAGGCCATAGAATGCATGTGCCACTGTGCGGTGACTGAGGAATTGAACACTTTTTTGGGATTTCATTCTTTGAATTAAGCCCCTTGTCTCTTTGATTGGTCATTGATTGTATTGAGTATAATATCCATGCCATACTGTGTCAGAGCATCGTCCTGCAGTTAGCCTCGTGATTTGCAATTACTAACCTTGTAAAGTCCAACATATAAAGGGTGCAATGTGATTATTCAATTGAAATTAAACAGTATTTGTACACAATTGGTACCCCCCCATATCCACCATGGATAATACCGACTAATTACCTAGGTCTCCCAAACGCAGAGAAAAAGTCTTAGAATGTACGTTTATTCTTCTTCTATCTCGAAGCATTGTGGGCACTGAAAATTGGTCAAATAAGGTATTCTATGTACATACAGGTGCATATGTAGAGGGGGTTATGGCTGCTACTAAAACGTTGAAGAAATGTATTGAAAAGTTGCACATTTCACCACAAGATAAATGTGCATCATACTATGTGATTATTGCAGCTTCTATGCACATATGGGTATGTATATAAAGAATTTGACAGTCAGTGACCAGTACATATGTGTATGTATATTCATATTTTTTTTTTCTTGAGATATTAACCTACTAGCGATAGCCACTGGGTAGTTATAGTTAGGAACAACTTTTCCCATAGACAAACCATTTTTCTGTTATGCTAATAATTTTGGTGCTGTTTGACGAATCTTCATGAAATTTTCCAAAAAAAGTGCACTACTTTGCTTACTTCTGCATGGAACGTTTTGGGGTGATCTTTTAGTCTGTCAGGCAGGGGCTGAGAAAAAGAGGGGGTCCCGAAAACACTTGTTCCCATTCCAACATCTATGGGATTTTGCATTTTTTTTAACATGACTACACCCTGAACTGGTGAACGCATTTACACCAAATTTGGCAGAAAGGTAGATCTTAGTTTAGAAAGAGCCCTTTTTGTAATTTTGTGTAAATCAGTTCAGTAGTTTGGGAGCTAATAAAGTAATACAAATATAGATATCTAGGGATGTGGATTCATTCACAGGGGATCTGCAGATCCTTGGAAACAGCAAGGCTATGGTTAGCTGGCTGCAAGCTGACAGGAAAGTTGCAGCCTCCATTTTCTTTCTTGCTTGGCCTGGGGGAGGCAAAACAAAAAAAGGAAAACACATAAGGGATCAGGATACAGGTATCCTGACCCCCATAGGACACATGGAGGGGACTCAATCCCCCTCCAGTGTAAACCCGTGACTGATCCATGGATCCAAAGCAGATTTAAAAAACAACAAAAAAACACCCATTCCCACACAAAATCCCCGCTATGCATGGCCAGAAGGCCCTGTGCAGGGTAGGGTTGGGTGCATGTGGTGGGTGGCAGTGGTTATATCAATGTACGGTAATTATATATTACTTTGTGTTTAAAAAAAAACCATAGAAATTAACTGAAAAAGCTAAAGGTTACATGGGCATTATAGTTAGAGTGATGTTTTATCCACACAAAACCATAGAAATTCAGCAGTTATAGAAATACTTATAGTTATACTTATTTGAAGAAACTATAACTTGTGGGACAAAAATTACTTTACAGCACCAGTTAAAGTTGCTCACCATAAGTGTAACTACAAGTATAACTATAAAACCATTGAATTGCTATGGTTTTGTGTGGGTAAAACGGAAACCTAACTATAACGTTCCTGTAACCTTTGGCTTTCTAAGTAAATATACGTATGTGTGTGTGTGTGTGTGTGTGTGTGTGTGAGTATGTGTGTGTGCGGGTGTATATATATATATATATTTTAAACAAAAGCGTCCTCTCAGCGAAAGCGCACTCCCACCAGGTTAATTTGGGAAAATCGAAATTCAGCAACTCACAGCGAATTACTTTCAGTCTTTTCAAAATTCAGGACTATATCGAAAAAATATCTCTGGACACGTGTTTCGGGGTTGATCCCCTCATCAGCAGAGAACCTAAAAAATATATCACCCTCGTAGGTGCAGCCATTGCTGGATGTGTTCCAGACTCTCATTCCTTTTGAAGACCACATACCTGGCTCGTTCAGCAAATTCAATTGCAAGCACCTGATTAATATATTCAAGTACCAGCCCAAGTGCATGCTGGTTACGGTAGTCCTGCGCATTTGTAATTGCACCCAAGGTGGGTTGCTGGAGCCAGACAAAATCATGAAAAGAATACAATTCCTTAGTAGGCGAATTCGACGTGAGTTTTCAAATTAGCTGCATATATTCCAACCTGCTGCTCAAAGTGGGACAATCCATTTTAGTCACACCGACCTGCTCAGAACACAGTGGTGCTGCTTTCCCGGCTGGACCAGCCGGTGATTTATTTTAAACAAAAGCGTCCTCTCAGCGAAAGCGCACTCCCACCAGGTTAATTTGGAAAAATCGAAATTCAGCAACTCACAGCGAATTACTTTCAGTCTTTTCAAAATTCAGGCCTATATCGAAAAAACATCTCTGGACACGTGTTTCGGGGTTGATCCCCTCATCAGCAGAGAACCTAAAAAATATATCACCCTCGTAGGTGCAGCCATTGCTGGATGTGTTCCAGACTCTCATTCCTTTTGAAGACCACATACCTGGCTCGTTCAGCAAATTCAATTGCAAGCACCTGATTAATATATTCAAGTACCAGCCCAAGTGCATGCTGGTTACGGTCGTCCTGCGCATTTGTAATTGCACCCAAGGTGGGTTGCTGGAGCCAGACAAAATCATGAAATCTATGAAATCTATATATGACTTTTTTCAACCTTTGTCGAATCCCTCCTGTGACTCATCCCAAAACTTTCTGACTACTTTGAACACCCAAACATCCTTTTGAAGCTGCCCGTTCCTTTTTTATCCACGCCATCCACCTAACAGGCACACTTAGCCACTACTTACAAAGGAAGTTACCACTTCCACTTAGAAATCCATTCCCATCATTCTGTCCCTATTCTAAACTTTACTAAACACATGAGTAATCGAAAGCACAGACCTAACACAACTAATACAGAAGAAAAAAAACACTTATTACTAATCTGCTAACTATTAAATTCTAATCTTGGGTTACAGAGCAGCACACTGCTCCCTGCAAGGCACTTCAATGCCTCGTCAGGCATAGTAAGTGCTTTATAAATACAATTTACAACTATAATCTTGGGCGTGTAATGATCTCGCTATATCTTTGTCTCATTGTCTGTTAATAGTAAAAAAGCTCAGTACAGGAAACGAGCACACAGGCTATTTTCTCAAGACATGCCGCAGTGTGGTGTTCGTTCATGCACGATTACTGTATAATCATGCTTTTCGGTATAAACTGGAGATACTTGACAAGTAATGACCATATGGACCACAACCACCCCTGATGAATGAAACAGTCTTTAGTCTGCAGGATGGCTCAGTGAGTTGAATGACCATGAACAAATGTTGTGATTTTAGGCTCATGGTTTGAATTCTAGCAAGGCGACTGATCTTTCCATCCTTTCAAAGTTGGTACACTGACTACCATAAACTGATTAATAGTAAGATCTGTTACGAAATTAAATAACGGACACATCAGCATTATAGGAAAACACATTACTACTACTGTTTAGCCTTGATCCGGTGGACTCTCCTGTACCTAAAAGCAGTAGTGTAGTCATTATACAGATTCTACACTGGTCATCTTGAACCAGTTTATTGCAGACTGAAAGGAACTAACATCAGCAATGCACTTCAATTATAGTGAATCCAATTTGGCTCCATGAAAATGACAGGATGGTGTCCAAACCACAAACGTTTTCTAGGGAAAGTTAATCAAAGGTATAAATTAATCGATTACTGAATCAGTTAATGAGACATGCATAGATAGCTATTTGATCATGCAGTCTAAATGTATATATTATACAGAAAAAGATGCAAAATATAATGACATAGAGAGCACAGAAGAAGAAATACATTGGTTCCATAACAGAGTTTCCCTATTCTAAATACAGCATTGAAAGTGGCAAGGGGAAGTTTCTAAGTGGAAGGTGTCATCACCAAAGGAACAAAATTAAATTTTGAGAGGAAGGCACAGGTGCTCAAGCATGAAGGTCAACACTTAAGTGGGAAAATCAGCAGAGTTCAAAACAAAACTTCTCTCAGTGGAGTAAGGACAAAATCTGCTGAACTATTCTAAGGAACACACAATTAATTTGAAACAGAATATTCTGGAATTTTCTCTCCACCAACTCCCTCTGCTTGGTCCAATTAGGAGACATTGTTCTTTGGGAGCAGGTAGACTCCACCGGTTCCCAGCATTAAACAAAGAGGTATGTTGCTGCACAGCCTTGAAATTAGCAGTAGTCTGGTCTGCTTGATACAGCAGACACCCTCCCACCCCCAGGTATGTGTCTCTATGGCCAAGTTCCAATGAAACCTGTCTAATCAAACAGATCCCTGCAATCAACAATAGATTATTCTAACTAACAAGCACTCCTCAATAAAGAACCGGCAGAGGAAAGAAGAATGTGAATCTTACAGTGCATATTATAAAGAAACAATTGAGTGGCTTTGCTCTAGTCACAGTCAGACGAAAGTTAAGAGAGAAATTACAGTCAATTAAACATGTTTAACATAACCAAATACATTGATTTTATTTTGGCTTATTAATGTGGTTATTCACTACAGCCACCTGCTAACATTTTGATTAATACAGTGCACACTGAATGATATTGTTAACACACTGTGAGTATATTTGGGGTATAAATGTATGGAGCACTAAATTATATGGCTGCAGTTTTATATTCTTACTTTTGCACCATGATCAAATCAAAGCTGTGTGGAAACATCAAGCATCCAACAATTTCCATACTGGTGGAGTCCTGAAACCGAAAGTTGTGATTTTCTATTTCAATAGATGATACAATTGTCTCAGCCTAATAATTTGCTTTACAAGATGTTTTAAACTCAATTCAGCATCCCTGGCCTGGCAGTTAACTGAATGTGCCATATCTAAAGGCTTTATGGGTAGTAGCCTGCTTGCATAAGGCTATCCGCATGTTGGTTCAGGATCTTTTAATTGTATGTGTTGAGATTCCTCCCCATTAGCATCTCAAGTGATAAACCTGTTGTGATAAACAGCTGTGCTTGGCACCTCAAGGGTGCTGCTTCTCCTTAGCGCCTGTTAGCAAGTAACTCTAAATGCTGTCCTCTCACAGACACATCTTTACAGATTTTAAACACAGTGAGGGAGAAACACCACCATGGCAGCTCTAGGCTTTTTAATCAGCCGGTTAAGCTCTCATCCTTCTTCTGCCAGTGGTCAGGCCGGTTAACAGCAGAAGAGTGCAGACCACTGCTGTTTACCATAGGTCTGGCAGGACATTACTGAGACCCCTACATCCCCTGAGACTCTGGGGGGCATCCCTTCAGGGACCCCCATTCAGCCTGAAGTCGATGAGTATTTGTGAGATATGGCGACTACGGACCCTCTCTTCATATTTCGCAGAGGTGGCCTATCATTTTGCACCACACCACAGAGGTCTGGTGGGCTGCAAGCAGTCCCTAGCCATATCTCACGCTACATCAGCGAGCTTGTCAACCTGCCACCCACATGCACACATCCGGAATTATCCCGGGGGGACATCCCCCTATACATCTACAACAGGATCCCCGTTCCATTTCCTGAGTGACCATGGTGAGTCACCCTCCAACAGCCCTACCACAGACCGGCCTTCCAGCATATGCCCCCACGGCTTAGAGTCCCTTGGTGTATTCTCATCAGTGCACTAGGCTCGTAATCTCTTCTCTGCCACTCCCCATTTGTGCGTGTCTGCCATCCATTGTTTAATAGTTTGCAGCCTGAGCTGTGTCCAGTGGATAGCTATACGCTCCTTAGCAAGCACCAGTTCCAGCAGGGCAAACCAGTGCCTCATCTTAGCCCTTCTTTTTGGAGTTGGGTGCACCTCTAGCAGACACTGTTTGATCGAGGTGGCAACCTATACATGCGTGACCTCCCGCAGAGCCCCCAGGACCTCTCCTCTGTATCTCTGTAGCGTGTTGCATTCCCACTTCATATGGAGAAATGTTGCTGAGCTGTCCCACATTGTGGGCAGGCAGTCATTTGTAATGCGTTAATTCTGTGGAGCTTTTGAGGTGTCAAATAAGCTTAAACTGCGCATTACTAGCCACCTCCCTGAACTAAACTTAGGCTCTCTTCCAGTCATCCTCTGTAAGTGGCTCTGGCAGATCATCCATTCATCTGTCCCAAACCCTCGTCATTTCTACCTCACGATTCCCCGTGAGGACCTTGTAAATAAGGGATATCAAACCTCAGTAGAGCTGGGATCCCTCAAGAATTGCAGCAGCTAGGACTCCGCAGGTTCTACCAGGAAATCTATCCAGATCTCGTGGACGTCTTTGTGTTTTGTAAGAACTGGCCCCACTGCAGTAGGGGCAGCAACCCAGAAAAAGCCTAATAATATTCTAAAGGGAGCCCATTCAGGCCATGTACCTTGCAGTGTGCCATCTAACAGACTTCTTCCTTCAATTCCTCCACCTGAAGCTCTCCCTCCTGCTCCTTCATAAAGCAAGGAAGTACCAACTCATTTAGGAAATGTCTGGCCACTCCCCACTGGTCCTGCATCACCTCACTATATATGGTCACATGGTGACCCATAAGAGAGCGTTGATACTGCCCTGCATCCCTGCAACAGTGCAATCCTCGTGTTGTAGCGAGGGATTACCGGTGGTGGGCATTCTCTTCTATTTAGCCACACAAGGAATTGCCCAAATGTGTCATCTTCCCTGTGCGATGATCTCACCAGGCTAAACAGTCCAGTCTATCCCGTGACTCCCCTACTGTTCTCTGAGCCATCACGAGTGCCTCCCATCTCTCACTCAGAGCATGAGCCTCTCTCTGGAGACTCACCAGCATTTTTTCCTCCTTGACTAATGTCTAGAGCTGCTGATTCAAGACATACATTCCCCTCAGGTAAGCACTCTGTGTCTCCCAGTCCACCCCCTGCCACATCGCCGTCGGCCAATTAATTTAAAAGTAACTAACTGTCACTGCCTGAAGCTCCTCATGGAACTTGGAGTCTCCCAATGTCTCCGGGCACAACCGCCACAGGGGCACCCTGGATCTAACTCCACCCAACCCCACTTCAAGAGTATTGGCGCCTGTTCTAAAAGAAATCTACCCAGTATCTGAATGTCTAATACCTTTGTAGCAAGGTCCTTGGACACTAGAAACCTATCAAGGTGTCTATACGTTTCATGTGCTGAAGCATAGCTCATACATTTTCTGGCCTCTGTGTTTGTCTCACACCATGCATCCATAAAATGAATACATGCATCATACCTCTCAGTGCCCCTGACACATTTAGCTCTTGATGTGGTCGTGGGGAAGCCCTATCCCACTGCCCATCGAGTACATAGTTATATTCCCCAGCCCATAAGAGCATGTGTGTGTGTATGTATGTATATATATATATATATATATATATATATATATATATCTATATATATATATATATATATGTATTAGGCATACTTCCCTTCCATCTAACAGGCCACACAGTAAGAGGTATCTCCCCTCATAATCAGCCTTAAATCCACGAACTGTAAAGGGGACATGAGAGGTGATCAATATCATAACCCCCCCCCCGGCATAGTTAGTGTACACGGCAGAGTACAACTGTCTCCTCCATTTCTGTTGCACCTTCGGTACCTCACCCTCCATCAGGTATGGCTCCTGTAGTAGAGCAATATGTATGCCCTGCCGTCGGTGGTATGGCTGCACTCTGCACGGCTTACTGTAGAAATTGAGCTCCCAAACAGTCAATGTCAACAACTTAAAAATGGCAGCCATGACACAACACATTGTGTGCCACAGACCCCCTACCCCACATCCTTGACACCGAGACCCACCCCATCTCCCATCACCGCTGCTGCATGTCAAACTTTAAGAGAACACACCATCCCACCCACTGGGTAAACACACAATGACAACACATCTCCCCAAACATCATGTCCCCAATATACCCAACCCTCTAAAAAGTTCTCACTCTGTATATACCATAATCACTGAGCCCCAAACAGATTCCAGCAACCGATACCCAACTCTCAGCCTCAATAATGATCTGAGGGGAATCTGCACCCAATGTTGGCCTCTGTAGATGCCGTCCTTAAGCACAGCACAGCCCCAAGCCCACACTGTCACTCACACCCATCACACCCTCACCCCACTAACGCACCTCACCGCACTCACCACAGGCATCACTGGCACACATCTTCAAAATTGATCACCCAATAACTAAAGCAAATACCTCCAAAAAGAAAAACATAAAACCCTTACTGCTATCAGGAAAGGGGGCTCTCCTTTCCATGTACTCGGCACATGTTGCTCCACCATTCACATCCACAAATCTGCTCAGGTGGAAATACTGTGGGCTCTGCATCTTTTACAATTAGTTTAAGATCCCACTGAATTAGGGATGTACATTAAGTTCCCAGTCAAAAAGGGTTTGGTGGTGGACAACAACATCAGCGGATCTTGTTCAGTATCACGTGCTGCCCATATCCAGGGTTTCCTCCACCACATCCCCAGTGCGCTCATTATAGTTGGTAGCAGTCACTACTTCCATCAGTGCTCTTGCCTCCTCCCTCTCTGGCTGTTGTTGTTCCAGATCAAGCATGCCTGCCGAACCACAACTCGGGAAGGGGATTGAGAAGCTCCACCACCCTACTTCTCCTCGCTGGCTGTGAGTGTTGTTGGCCCTACATCCAATCTCCAGATTCATGGGGGGCTGGTGCTGGAATTCACCAGGTAGAAGAGCATGTAACGCAGTCTCATGGCCTCCAACTTTTGCTTCATACCCCCAAATGCCAGCTGTATTTGTTGCACCTGCCTTGTGTAATTGGGTGAAAATGCAAATCACATAGTTCTTGAATTTTGGGCCCCCTGTCTGCCGGACTGCATGAAGGATGGTATCCCTTGTCTCTATAATTAAGTATCTTATCAGTCATTGTACTTGAAGGGGCCCCAACTGGTGGCCTCGGCGCCAGGGCCCTGTTGTGGGTTCCTTTTAGCACCGAGATTGGGCAGCTGTATTTTAGCTCTAGGTCTGCGGCCTGTGACCGTTTACCTATAAACACATTTTATTTATTTATTTATTTTATTATATTTTATCACAGCTTGCATTTCAGTGGGTTTTTATATTCTAATCAGCTGCCTTTCTGAAAAAGCATTGTTGTCAGTTCCAATGCACAACATTTCACTCTGTGTCCTGATCAAGGCTGTACAAAATAGTTTACCGGGTACTGCCAATCCAAGAGTTATGGGTCAACCTTTTAACAATAGGCTAGGCATATTACCACATCAGGCCTGTCCTCACAACACAACACAACACGTTGTATTGTATAAAGACCACAGTGGCCGAAGAAGAGTAGAGGGGACATTCCAGCCATCTTATGCTGTGTGCCCCTCCGTCAACAGCTTCACTGATCTTGGACTTGTCTTTCCAGCCAACCGAGAGGACTGCCACCATAACAAAAGGCAGACACCTGACTCTTTCAAGATATGGGGTCAGGGGCTCCTTCCATAGGCTAGTACGGGCAGAAGGGCTAACACTGCTGTGCTCTCATGTTAGATGCTAGAGTGTAGGTAGGAATTCTTAGACTCATGATTATTTCAGGATGTTGAGACTGTTGATATATTTTACTATAATAGTCACTATCATCACTGTGTTATGTTTCATCTATCTTCCTAATATTTGCAACTCATGTCTTTTTATCACAGAATGCAGTTGCTTCAATAAGTGCATTGATACCTAGCCTGCATTTCTTTGTCTGCCTTAGTTTGTGTGAGACTTTGTGCAAATGAGAGAAAGGGGTAAGATCTGTTCTACCACGACTTCCCTGAGGAGTCATAATGTCATTTTTTAGGCTGCCACAAATCACCTTTACTTTCTCGGTTTGGGTGAGGTGCTGTTAGCTAGCAAGAAGGTCAGGCCGACAGCTTCCAGTTGGTGTGGGTCTGACTCGGTCACCCACATGCGGTGGTGCTGCCACCCTAAACCAAACAGTCTTACCACCTTGGTAATAGTCCTATGACAGCATGACAAGCTCTTTCCACAACAAAAAATGGGGATAGGTTGGCCGAGGGAATCATCGCAACAACGCAGCAATAAAGAAAGAGTTCTGGGACATGTCCTTCTACATTCTCCGGGAAGCCAACAAACTGGAGATTACATCTTCTGGATCTCGCTTCTGCGTCTTTGGGTCTCCATGCTCCAATGTAGCCGTCTTAGCCCAGAGGTCAGCCAGCTAAGCCCAGAGAGTGGTGACTTCCCCCTGAAGTTTAATCACATCTTGTTCTGTGGCCAGCAACCACTCCACCACGTTTTGGAGGTCCACCCCCAACAGACCAACATCCTGCAATACAGCCACTATTTTTTTGCTGAACAGTTGCACTTTATGCCTCAATCGCGGCTAGTATCTGGCCACCCACAGGGCCCTGTGGCTCCTGCAGGCCCTCCCGTCGGTCCATTGGAGGAGGGGTCCCCCCCTCTGCTCGTCCCTGGGGCCATGAATTGGTCCATCTTTGTCTTTTGGGCCCTATGATGCGGTCTATCGTTCCCTATGGTACCCCTGCCCACAGGGGTTGGGTTGCACCTCCACATACACCCCACGATCTGCCCAGGGACCTGCAATACCAGATATCAAAGTTTCTTAATGGATGTTGACACACTCACCAGTTGTTACTCTTGCTGCATGAACGTAAAGGCGCTACCTCCAGCTAGATCTGCAATCGCAGTACAGATGGAAGATAGAACAGATACTCATCAGCCCAACTAGCGCTCACCTTGTACTATTCTGGCTACCTTACCTCTACTCCACCACTACCATGTCCATGGTTTCTCAGGGGCATGCACGACTGTGTATGTCTATGGAGAATTCTGACTTCCAGCTTGGCCTGACTTGCGCATCATGAAATCTTGAAATCATAACGCTCATGTGGCTCCACATATTGGGTCAGCTTCTAATTCATCAAATGTCTTCATCCTAGAAGAAATCTCTCATGTTCTACATAGTTGTGAGACCTTGTTTTACCTTCTAGACCCATATGTGGTACATTGTGAGCTTCAAAGGTAGGAATTGGGATAGCACAGTGTGTGAATATAGTATACGGAGAAGCAAGTTTGTAGTCTGAAGGTTTGCGTTTTGGAAGGGCCAACGAGGCCTTTCATCCTCGCAGGATGACACAATAAATATAAGTGAAGTGGAAAGCAATGTTTCTTGTTATGTGCTACATAACTGTAAGGATATGGTATCAAACAAGTTGAAAAAAATATTTTTATTCGTTCTCTTCCTTTTTGTCTTCATCATCATCCTACGTCATTTCCATAATACAGGTGTATTGTGATGTCAGAATTGATACGTGATAAAGAAACGACACCGCTAGTAACCGCTAGAGTTGAAGTAACTAGTGGCATCACTTGACGGAAGAGGGTATACCAGAATTGCATTCTTTCTGTGTTCGGCAGCAATAGGTGGAAAAACACATTACACTTAAGGCAGCTTCTGGATGAAGTGTGTGGCCGCTCTGTGGCCATCAGTGTGTGCTGAAAAGCAGCACAATTGTTTAAAAAGGCAAATACGAAAAAGTCGAAAATAGGGACAGTGTGACAATTTAAAAAATATATATTTGAAAAGTAAAGAAGCAGTTAGAAATGACCCAAAAAGTAAACAATTTAGAAAAGGAAAATAAAAGGTGGCGAAAATGAGGGGCAAAGCACAAACAAGCTACACTTGCCAAGTGTCCAACTTAAATATGTGACCGAAGTGCCTAGTAGTATTAGCCTTTCATTCAGCAGAATTGTTCAGGCTGGAGCTTTTAAACCTACATATTTAATGGGAGCAGTCGCATCATATGTCCCAGAATACAAAGAGTCGTTGGCTAAAAACCTACGAAAGGCTGAAGATGTCAGATATGACATTACCCAGTGCTTAATTTGTAAATAAAAAGGTGCCGGTGCCCAAAGTCCTTCTTTTAAACACGCGGCTGCTGCAATTAAATGTGTGAACAGGGAATACTGAGGCGCCGTAATCCTGAAGCCATCTCAGGCCTCTTCAATCCATTTAAAGCCACTCCCTGCCCCTTTTGCTCACTCTTACAGCTTCCTACTTTCTTCCTTTGTGACGCTTTTTCGTTTTTCTCTTCCTCGGTCTTCCCCATATGTGTTTTTTGCTCGCAGCAAATGCTTGAGGCAGAAGAGTAAGCGCCGGCCCTCAAAAACAAGTGTCGATGCTCAGCCCCGGAAACAACAAGCACAAATAAAGCACTGCATTAACCCATTTGCTAACTAGGAAATGTTATCTTTGAGCGGAGTGTCCTAAGTTGAAACATGTCATAAGAAATAACAAACACGCGTTCCCAACGTTCCATCCTGCAATATACAAAATAATACAGTCCAAGGTGGCCTCTATGTTGCACATAGATTCAATGTGACAGCCATCTTCAAACTACAAAAATAACATTCTTCAGTTGCCGAACGTTATTTTTTATAGTTCCAAGACAACACCAGTGGTACATCTTTACCACATATGACTGCCATCGTGGTTGGCTGGTCACTTCTATAGGCATTATTAATGCTGGTGCTAAGTTTGCAACCATTGGTAAAGCCAATAGGGGAGAGTGCAGAGTAGCAAGTGACAGAAGAAAAACTTAGGGTAAGCTGCAGCAGTGCTCAGCGTCTGGGGAGAGACGTATATTGAGGCAATTTGGCTGAGGCAGGTGGAACAAAAGATGACAGAGGATGACAGAGGTGGATAGAGAGACAGGTGAAGCAATGGAAACCACAACTTCAGAAGTGCACACGCTTCAGAGAGTGGATGAAAGAGAGATGAGCAAGACATGCACTCAAATGGAGTGCTAAATCACAAATGGAACAAAAAAAATTCCCTGGTATCGGCTCTAAATTGATGCTCTCCACCATTCAAAAGTAAGAGTGACAACTAAACAGTCCAAAGGTGGGCCAGACACAAGAATAAAGAGGAAAGTCATTATATCAGGAACAGGCAATTGAAATAGAAATAGACAAGAAAGCCATCCAGTCGTGAGCATGGTGCTCACTTTACGTTTGCGCTAAAGTATTTGTTAGAATGCTGTCTGAAGGAAGATCACAAAAAGTAGTTTAAAGGTAGGTCTTCTGTGATGGTCTTTAAAAACGAGTCTCTCAACAGAAATCAATAGTAATTCCAAAGATGTATTCTTGAACTCACTAGAGAGCAGTTATCAGGTTTGCTTCTCTGCAGCAATCGCCTCCCTATGCAAGTAACTGCTCTTTAAACATTCTGTAGTTTATGATCAAGGTAGCTGAATTGAATGTTGGTGACATGTATACAGTTGCATATATTTTCATTTTTTCCCTGAAACTGGGAAGGGGGTGGGTGTGAATGTCACATAAAGTAACCGATAGAGAGGTCCATGAGAGTTGGAGCTTGGTACAAAAAACCAACAACAGCAAGGGTTGGGTTTACATGACTTGATTTGCCAAAGCAGTGCGCAGTTGATGTCCTCAAGATGCCAAAAGAAGGACCCTTACCATGAAGGAGCTCTGAGCCATGTAAAGATATTTAAATGTAATCTGTGCAGGCATAGCCAAGCAATTGATCTCTTTCAGTGTTTACTGGTAGATTCAAGTGCGTTCAAGCCGAGTATGTGCTTTGTCTGGTTTGAGCTTGTTCTAAAATTAAAATTAAAATTAAAGGAGAGTCCTCATGGTCAGATTGGGACGGGAAGTAGGCGTGGACACCAAAATAAAAGTGAATCAAATAGCCAAAAAAGTCGACCACATTTGCAAATCGGGCTTTTTTGAACTTGCAAAGACATGCTGTATAGGTATTTGGTAAGCGAGCAGAGACTGCATTCCTTCGTGCTTATTGCCGCAAACACTGCTTGTAGAATCAGGGAAATCAACAGTAAAAACATGCCCTCTGCACTATAAAACAGACCCAAAAACAGCCAAGAAACTGGTCCATACACTGACCTGTCAGAAAGTCCATTAGGCATTGCCCTATAGCCAAGTCCTACACTTGGAGGAATGTATTGAGAGTTGTGTGATGAGCTGTCTTTTGTTTGTGCTTGGCTTGTTTTTCCGTCTTGATTTCTCAGTCAACTCCCCTTTATGTGATAATGTTAATTGCAATTTGAAGAAAAAAATAATAACATGCTGCAAGATGAAATCATGTATCTTGTATGCAAGTGCAAAGTTATGGTAAGCAAAATTTGACTATACAAAAAGTCACATACATGCAGCTTGATGATATAAATATATTGAAGGTATGTAGATGTGGAGTTAAGAATAGTAAATCTACACTTCCCCATTGACACTTGCCGTCTAGATATCTTTGTCCTCGATATTTATGTTACTATATTCTGTCCACACAATATTTTTGTTTCTGATATTCTTTCAGTGATACCTCCCAGATGATGCTGACAAGTGCAACTTCTGCTCTATTTTACTGTATCAGTTCCTTCCTGAGGGTGGTATATCATGAAGTGCTATGTGACACACAGCTATGGTGTGTCTGCGAAAGAATCAGTAACATTGTACTGCACCACAACAATCCCTTCTCAAGTAGCTTGAGCGGTGCAGTGTGCGTGACAAGGGGATGGCATTTTTCTATGAAACCCACCCCCTCAATTAAGCGCAACCATCTAAATCCACCAACACAGCTTTAAAGATGACTGGAAAAGAAAAATCCATGTCCTTACAAGAGTCTCAAGAGCTGTGCGGCTGCTTAGAATCTAATAGTGAATGAAGGATCACCCAGATGAGTCAGTGCCAGCAGTCGTTCTGTATTGTAAAGATGGATTTCTTAGAACCCCCACCCACCTCTGCCTTTAGATATTGCTGTCATTAGAGCTGGACTCATCTGTGTTTAGACATGAAACAAGACTGGAGGGAAATTGAGATTCAGGCTAAGATGCACAGAGGACATTGATCCAGAATGATCACAGCCCAGGCATCTCTAAAACAATGTAAACGTTCTCCTGAGCTTCTCCATTTTACTTGTTGCTTGTATCCCAAATGTCTGCTTGGTTTACATCCTACAATCATTTCCCTCTGTGGACTCCAGTATCGCACATGAGAAATAGTGCTATGAATTTTCTCCTATCCCAGTAATCAGATTAAGCTTTCCTCAAACATCAAAGATAATTTTTGCTTTCATGATTGGCTCTGAAAAATTATTACACAGTTATTGACCATCACAATTGTTAGGCCATCAAAGGATGTGCTTGGTGTAGTTGAAATGTGTCCTCACACAAAGGGCCTGATTTAGATATTGGCGGATGGGTTATTCTGTCATAACGGTGACAGAAATCCTGTCTGCTGAAATCTAAATCCCATAGGATATAGGAGATGGAGTAAGCCATCTGTCAATATCTAAATCAGGCCCAAAGCTTTCTTTCTATTAAAATGCAATAACATTGAGCATCACTGGAAAGACAGTGCCACACTGCCAGTACGACTTTGCCATTGCCATTGATGACAAAGTCCCCAAGTCCTTTAACAGTATATGTAAGTCTCCCCTAAGGAAGGCCTATCAATCCCTATGGCAAGGAGCTTATATTATTAAGCAAGACACATAGTTTCATATGTTTCAGCAGCAAAACCCTAAAAGCTGTCATTTTGCTAAGGAAAGCTAGTAGCCCCATTGCTGCAGAGTGAGGTGTGAACTCCTCCCCTAGGATTGCCAATCAGGGTGTTAGCTCAAAAGGTGAGCTTGAAGGGGGAAGCCGCCTTTGAAGGGCAAATGGTGATAATACTCCCGAGCAGGCTGCCTTTTGTTCCTGTATACTAGTTGGAGACCGGGACAGAGAGGGAAACCCAATGCCAGAACCAGTTTTCCTGTGTGCATCTAGCCCTTAGGTAGCCACAACTCTGAGGTGGGCTACCAAGCCTCTGATGACCAATGAAGGGTCGTGCCATTTTGAAAGGGGCAAGAAAGTGGATAGCCAGGTGGTACAGAAGACAGGAACTTCATCACCCAAGAGGAGGTAACCTACTAGCCCATTGGCTAGTGATTGCATTGTCCCTTCGGGGCACTCTTCTGGGATAAATATGGCACCCCTGGCACCCTAGACTTCTGTACGCTGTGGATTTGGAGAAAGGACTGAGGAAGGGCCAGCCTGCTGGCATTGAAAGTGCACAAAGAGAGGCTGCACTGTCATAAGGATTGCACATGCTGCACTTTGCGCTAGAAAAGTTTGGATTGCGCCTGTGGCTCCTGGCTCAGAGAGAACTTGATTTCCAGCCCCAGATCAAAGCAGTGACTCTAAGGGTCAGCTGGCTGACCACATGGAACAGCACCACAGACATTAAAGCTGGAAGAGCCCACATCGCCAGTTTGGTAGCCACTGAAGAAGTTTTGCCGCTGCCTAATGCCGGACATTTCAAGAATCTTAGCCGAGATTGCCAAAAGTTGCATCCGTATCTGCTGGACCCATGGGTGTTGTCTGTCCTCAGATTCATCAGTCACGAGGGACACTCACCCCCACCAAAGATTTGCAGCCTGACCGATGTGTCGCAACGAACCAAAGGTCTGCCGCAGCTGCCCTTCAACTATTGCAGAGAAGACTTTGTGGGACCCCCAAGTTCAGTGGCCAGAGTTGTCCCACCTAACCCGTGGACCAAGGACTCACCCAGAACTTACCCCCTGTTGACAGCATCAGGAGCATTCTTGAGCAACTTTACATGCTGCAGCCCCAGAATCAGGACCACTCCATTTTTGTCTATGGCAATCGACTGACTCCTAAAGGCTGAAACTGGCATAGAAAAGGGTCTGATGGTCACATGACTGTCCAAAGTATCCTTACTGGCCTTCTGAACATCTACCCTGTCAGAATTGATCGCCCAACTCAGGTCGGAGTTACCTAACTAACTCTTCCAAATTTTTCAAAAGTTTACAAACTTTTTGTTGGCCAATGCTTGTTTATGGTTGATGTACAAGTTATTTGATGCTTTAAAAATTCATATCTCTGGATCCCCCCCAGTAGATTTTGATGATCAAGAACTCTAAAGATTCATAAAAATATCCTCCATTTTTTATAAATTGCAGTTGTCTCTTTCTTGCTGTGTGACTCTCTTATTTTATTATTTGGTGCTGTTAAATGCTTTACACATAGTTCATTTGCCAAGCCTTACTGCTTGTAGCCATAGCTACCCAGAGTTGAGCTAAAGGTTAAGTAAACGAGCCTGACTGGACCCAAGACAGTATTTATGAGTGTACTGCATGATAAGGCCCTGTAGCTATATCATATAGTACACCCAAATCCTCACAGTAGGTCAAATTGAGATCCAGTAGGACTCAGTAATTTGTGAACCAACCTGGCATAATTCAGTTCCAAATTACGCAAACATACCGGTCACAAATTACAACCAGTACTTTACGACTAGTTCTTAGTACATCTAGCACTTAGGGGCAAATCAATCTTCAGGGTGGGATAGGACAGGGAACACGCTCAAATTAGTGGTTTGTGGCAGAAAGTATTTTTCCAATGGGAAAATATTTCCAAAAAGGAGAAAAAAAGTTAGCAATCGTACTTTGGAAAGTATTTATCCATGTTCAAGTGTATGTCGTGAGCATTTATGCTTGTGTAACAGCTTGTGCCTGAAAGCTCTCTTTCAGAGCTGCCACTCTCAGAGCTAGGAGTTTTCCTGGAATTCTTTGAAAATTCAAAAGATCCTTAGCTTTGCATCCAAACATAGATGTGAACATAAAGCTGTAGATTACAATTTTCTTTAGTGAATTGGGCCACAGAAAAATGTTAAGTTTAGAGGAATAAGACACAGCATGGGCATAGAGGATACATAATGAAAGGAAGGGAAAATTCAAAAATCCTCTTTGTGTAGGTAGATTCTTTTGAGGATGATTTTCATCGTCTACATTAATACCTTACTTTCGTTGCATAAAAGACAAACAATTTTCCGTGAAAGTGGGTGAAGAGATAACAAAAAAATGGGAGATTTGTAGGGGATGCATATGAAAATGTTACTAAGAGAGATCATTCATTTGCTTTAAGCTCGGAGGGAAGTGCCTTCCGATGCATGTGCAGCCGGAGTACGATAAAATGCGAAGTGAGTTGTCTTTGAGTGCAAGAACGTTCGACAAAACCCACTGGAGACGGTCCAGCTCAGTCACTGCAGTCCGAAAAACTCGAGGAGTCTGACTAGACAAGCGCAAATATTTCCCCGAGTTTGTAATTTGTTGCTGCCCATTCTCTGTTTAAAAATCTGGCTCTAAATATGTGTGCTAGGCACTATTAAAATTACACTCACTATGTGAATATGCTGTCTTTTGTATTCTTCTATTTTTGGTAAGCTTTATATTTTACCTGTGGTAGATGAAAGACTTGTGCTGAAAGCCATTAAACTAAATAAACCTTACATGACGCACACATTTCATTGTGAAAAACCCAACCTCGAAGTTTATAAATATATATCCAGTTAGGCAGGGGTCAAGAAGATGTACATTTCCATAAATGGCATATATTTAACAAACACATGGCCTAAAAGTCACAGAACTATTCGTGAAGGTAAATTGTAATCGACAACTATATTTACTACTATGCGTGGGTGCAAATGTAAGGATTTGTTTTGAATTGTGAACGGAAGCTTTGAGTCTCAGCTTTCCAGGAGCGAACATAGATGCAAGCTGCCACACATGCATACATATCACGTGGCATACAATTACACATTCAGAAATACTTTCCAAAGTGCGCTTGATAATTTATCCTCTACGGAAATAGGTTCTCATGGAAAGAGCCCTTATGCTACATGCCACTAATTTGATGGGTGTTCCCTGCCCATTCCCATTCTGCCTGCCCTTGAGAGAAGTACGTCTCTGACCATTTCCATAGTGGCAAGGGCTCAGAACATATATGTGAACTACCACAAACTCACAAATCTGATAGTGTTAAACAATTTTCGAGGACAAACGCACTCCGCAAAGACCACTCCCCATCCAAGAGAGCAGATTTACTCACTCAAAATATTATAAGTAAATACACGTATATGCAAAGGTAATTTCGCTTCTTGTGAATAGAATGTAAATCTTCACTCATAAAACACCCAATATGGATGTGTAATTTGAATTTTCCTCTGTGAATTGGGCCACAAAATGTACAGTCAGTGTAGAGCATGGATACTCGCAAACATTTTCCCAGGGGCCAAAAGGTTTGGTCTGTGACGCGCCTGGGGGCCGCATTGATGCCAGGGCAGTGGCGGTCAAGTGGGGTGGCTGGGCGGATTAGTAGCAAGGTAGGTGTAGGAGAGGCAAATGATATACATCTAGTGGCTGAAATAAACAATGGGAAACCAGAAAACCTGAAATGAATCCCGGCTTACCCACTTTTCCAAATTGTGTGATCCTTGGCAATTGTTTAGTCTCACTTTCCCTCCTTTTTTTGGATTATCACATTTAAGATGACCTCGAAATACATGATTTATGGTGTGCGCTGCACAAAACCTGCTTCTATGTTTGATTTAATAAACTATAATGTTGTTAATGTATGATAGGAACCCAGGCCACCCATAAAGTGCACATACCAAGTGACTTGCCTCTTTAACTTACTATTAATGGTGTTCCCAGGGTAAGGGAAATAATTAATGTTTCAAAATTTATGTTTCCAATTGTATGTTTGAAAACTATCACTTTTAAAGGAATACATCTCGATGCACTGATAAAATATTTTTTACTTAGGCAAAAAGGTTCTGCATGTTAACTAAATCCCTAGTTACTTCCTTTCTTTAACACCAATTAAGTTTGAAATAAATTATTGCGTGTGTATTTAATATTTTTATTGTTATTGCGAAGTTGAGCAAACAGCTGCCCAGTGCTCCTGTTGCCCAAGGGGCCGCATGTAAAGGTCAGAGGGGCTGCATGAGGCCTGCGGGCCGTACTTTGAGTATCCATGGTGTAGAGTAATATGGCTTGGCACGGCTGAAGGAAGGCTAATGAAAGGGGAGGAAATATCAAAGATCCTTTTGGTGTAGTTAGACGCTTTTGATGCGGATTTCCATAGCCTTCGTTAAAAGCTGTCTTTCGGTGTACGGGTGACAATATCCTGTGTCCCTTATACCAATGTCCATGTTTACCCCTTTTAATTTCAGCAGGGAGTCCGGGTATAGCATAGTTATTCAAGCACCAGTGACGAATAGACAGACACATAATCAGTGCTTAATTTATAAATAAAAACGTGCCGGTGCATAAAGCTATCTTCTGAAACTCACGGCTGCTGCAATTAAATGTGAGAGCATGGAATACTGTATAATGGATCTGTAGGACTTGTGCTGCACAGTACCTTGCTGAAATCCTTTATGAATTTAGTATTTTTCACTAATACTTCAATTACTTAGGCCTGTTCACAAAGTTAAATTCAGCCTTCACAGAAGCCTACGACTCGATTTGCCTCAGTTATGGCTGTCAAGAATTCACAAAGACATTCTTGGCAGGCGTCGGTCCCATACGAATCCGAAGATCTCCGCTACAAGCGTCGAAAGCGCTGCATCCACGAATTTCCCTGAAGGTAATTCACGTTATTTACACAGACAGTCCGTAATTCCAGTCTGAAGTCCGTTGTCCATTGACTAAGCTGCTAACGGACAGTTTTTGTCCGTAATTTCGCCACTGTCACTTTTTGCAGATTTCTGTCCTGCTATTCAGCTGGCAGCTCCGTGATAGAGATATCAGAACTTGGATTGAGCACAGGGCCAAAGGCTATTGAGCACTAAATTGAACAACACACAATAACTTACAACGTTTGAAAAGCTCTAGCCTGTTTGCGTTGTTTTTTTTGTCTGGCTTCTATTTATTACGGCTTTAATATTTATTTGACATTTTTACTGTTTTCCGCTGATATAACTTGGCACTAAGATTTTTACTTACATTGCAGGTTTTCATTTATCTTGGGCGTTTTGGTGTTTCCTTTGTTATTGTTTGAAGAGCGTAGGTGTTGGGATTGATGGATAGGTGGATCAGAGGCATAGATGGATGACTAAGTGGCTAGAAAGATGAGTGGATGAATAGTATGGGTATGCTGTAGAGGGTATAAATGTGAGGATGGCTTAATAGTTGGTTGTATTACTTGGGAGGATGAGTGGATCTTGATTAAAGCATGGGTAGATAGATGAATGGATTGCTAGCTAGATAAATTTATGGACATGCGTGCCAGTATGGATGAACGAACAGATGGACGGATGGGTGTGTTAATGGATGGATGATGGGATAGGTGCTTGGGTGGATGGGTGAATGAATATGGGTAGATGGAATGTTCTATGTGGGTGGATGGATCGATGGATGAATAGATCTTGGTGGGCGCAAGAATGGCTAGTTGTGATAATAGATGGATGGATGCTTGGATAATGGATAATCAGGGTGGATGGATGGAGGTTGCGCGGTCGGTGGATAGATGGATTGATGAACCATAGGTGCTTGAATGGATTAAACTGTGAAAAGATGGATCTAGGTGGGTGGATAGAAGGATCGGTAGATAGATCGATGGATCGTAGTGGGTGCATGGATGGATATATAAGTATGGATGGATGGGTGGATAGAAGGATGGGCAGATGAATGGATGGATCTTAGTGGGTGCATGGATGGATATATAAGTAAGGACAGGTGGGTGCTTTGATAAATCTAGGTGGATGAATAGATCTCTTGGTGGGTGGATGTATGATGTTGCTGGGTGCATGGATGGATAGCTTGAAGAATAAATGGACCATGGGTGCTTGGATGGATGAACAATGGATGAATGGATTTATATAAATTCATAGGTCTTGAATGGAGGGATGGATACACAGAAGGATGGATGCATGCTTGTATGAATGGATGGATTTGGGTAGATGTATGTATGTGGTTGGATGGATGGATCTTGGGAGGTTCATGATGGATGGATGGATGGCTGGATGGGTGTGAAACTCTTGATGCACACTGTTCACATGCTGTTCAATGTATTTTAACCTTTCTATGAACCTTGGTATTACATGAGCTGCAGCTTTCTGTTATCAGATGGAGGGCGATGGCTTCTGGCTTGGATGTTGATGTAAAGATGCTGCTTATACACATTGGAATGTCTGTGCCACATTCCTTCCCTGTAAAATGCCCTTGCACCTGGGTCTGAAATATTTCTGCTGCATTAAATAGGAAGGTAGAATTTAGCTAAGACCCTGTTGCCATTTTACGGCCAGAAAATACTTTATAAAAACCTCAAATTAGTAAAGGGGAAGTGAAAGACTTCTATATATTGCATTATACTCAAAATATCGGGTCCAATTTTGGAGTTACATTCTGGCAACCATTGTAGCTCTCTTGAATGGCTTCCTGAGGGGGGTTGCCCACATGTCCACTAATTACACAAACTATTTGTAACTTGAGCCTAATGTCCATTGTCTGTTATTCATCTGACAATCAGAAATCGTCCACAATTTCAGTGCTGTTCCACTTTCTATGGCACGCCAGTCCAAATCACATGATGAAAAACAACAGGCTTGTCCATTGTCCATACCCGATGCCATACCAATGACATTTGTCTGTCATTTTGATGCTGCTTCTAGATAGGCAATCATATGTCTCACTACATCCTTCAGTCACCACCATCGACTGTGGCCACAAAATGTGTGGTGACTTTGAATTGGTAGATACGTAGGCCAACCAATCCTAGAACTCTCTACACAGCATGCTGCCTGCAAAGCGATCTTATAAGTCCATACTAGTTGTGAGATTATTGGCTTTCCAGCCTGTCTTTGTCTATTTGATGGCCACTTTTCTTCCTGAGATGCACTGGACTTATTTTTCATCTTTGTTCTTCTAAAGAGTCAAGTGATCTGTGAAATCATGACTGAATATAGGCTCCGACCTAGAGCTACCCGTGCCAGTCCAATGGGCAAGCCACAGAAGCAAATCAGCCCTTGCTCTGCCTCTACAAGCACCACCACCACCACCACCAATGCACTACCAGAGTTTGTCAAGGTGTGCAACTCATTCAGATGCTTTGTCTTTTCAGGTCCTGGCTTGTCTGCTGAGACTTCTCTCCTCTCCAGATGCACCACAACACTTTTTCACATACAGGGAGATAATATTTACTGACCTCAAATTCAAATGTGAGGAAATAACAGGCACTTCAAAATTCCACACTAATCAGTAGTCAGCATTGTGAGGACAGAACATATGTTACTTATTTTTCATGACAAGAATTGGCTTCCAGTTGAGAAGTGGATTCATTTCAAGGCACTGGCACTGGTGTAAAATGTTGGTATGGGTCAGCACCTGCATGCTTGTGAATAGACTGTATATCACAATACTACCTGATACAGCAAAACTCCCCTCCCATGCCAGGATGTCAAACAGTTCTGACCACATTACAAATGATACTCATTATGACTGTCATCATGTTAGTGTCCTTTCATGGGTGAGTAGTTGGTAAAGTCTACATTGATATGGTAGAGTTATCTATCAAAGTTAGTAATGATTGGTCATTTTTCAACAAAAACATACACATTCAATTACTAAGAAAAAGTCCACAGTATGCTTTAGATTTCTGCAAAAGAAAAAAGTGGACATGAACTGAGGGTAATTTGAAGGGCATAGCATCAAGAAAAGAGTAATTGTGCTTTTCAAATGTTTTAACCTACCATTGCTTCAAAATGGGGGACAACTAGGCAATATGGAAGAACGTGTTTGTTGTGTTAAATGGTGCACAGTGGCTTGGGTGTGTGGTGCACTGTGCCCAGATTGTTCTTAACTGTTCTGAGGGTGATGGCGGAAAGTACCGATGGTTGGAGTTCACTGTGCTCAGGGTAATTGTGCACTGTGTGCTCAGGGTGATTGTGCACTGTTTCTCTGGTGGTAGGGCATTGGACTGTGCGTGATGGTCCAAAATGACATTGGTGGGGATACACTATACAGTGCGTTTTAGTGCACTTTGCTAAGGGTTTGGTGCACTGTTCTGAGGGTGGTGGTGCAATGTGCCTAAGTTTGTAGTTGAATGTGATGAGGGTGGTGGTGCACTGTTCTGTAAGCAGGAGTGCCCTGGCCTAGTTGAGCTGGTGCCTTATACCATTGGTTGTGGTACATCACATAGTGTGTAATGTGCACTCTGGAGTGCATGGTGGTATGCTGTATTGGCACATCCCTGGTTTGATGATCGAAGTGAACATGTGTGGGAGTTTGTCAAATTCTTGTATGTGCTCCTCTTCTGCATCTCATTCAAGTTTTTAGGTTTGACATGTAATTAGTTCAGCTTATTCAGCCAGTAGCTTCTTTCTCCCAGGAACTTACCGCTATTAAGCCAAGACATTGTCAATCATATCTTTGATTTAACTACAGAAGTATTAGTTTCACATTTTTATTGGCTGTTTGGGTGTATCCGACTGCTTCCTTTGAAAAAGATGAGGGACTACTTTACTACCAAAAAGTAAACAGTATCATCACACATCTAGGTCCAGATTTAAGAGGGCCTAGCGCCTCCTTGCTCCACATTAGCATCATTTTGTTTACACAAATGTGGCCCAATGAGGCCAAATTCACTGTGTCATATTTACAAAGTGGCATAATGCCTGCATTGCACCACTTTGTAACCCCTTGCGCCACATTATGCCTGGGCAAGGGAGGCCAAAAAAATGGTGCAATGAAATCTAAAATATTTCTTTGCGCCATTTTTAGTGGCATTTTTAACGTCTGCACAGAGCAGGCGTTAAAAGGAGGAACACCATTGTTTTAAATGGGCCTCAATGTGCTTTGCAGGATTAGCGTCAACATTTTTGGCACTAATCCTGCAAAGCGCCAAACTAGCTCCACAATTTTGATGCTAGTTCCCTAACTTACCCCATGGTGCACCTTATATTAAATACAGCGCACATATGGTGGTGGTAGGTGGGCACTAAGGGGCGCAAGAAAAGTGGCACTGCATTGGGTCCAGCACCACTTTTCTTACATCAGGCCCTCCATTGTTTATCTCAACCATGCACTTATACAAAGTAATCCAATTTTATTTGCTGTGCACTGCAGTAGACATTTTTATTGCTTTTTGAGCTCTCACATGTCAACATCAAGCCAGTTGGCTTTGCTAATGCTTGTACAGGTCCTTGAGGTTAACACAGAGACTGAGTCTAGGCCGATGGATGCAAAGGTAGACCAAGTAGCATGGGGTGGGGGGGTAGATTGTCTAAAACCATACACTAGTTTTACCAGAAACTATCACAATGAAATACTCAAATAGATTCTCCAACTCCTTAAATTAATTTGATCTAGACAACTACTTACAATGGCACTCCCTTGCTGCTTCTTGTTGTACTAGTAGTAGTAGAAGCAGTAGTACTAGTATTGCCCAGGAGCTGGAAGTCCACATTCATCAACAGAGCGCTCCCTCAGTTAATAATCATGTGTGTATGTTTGCTAGTTTTTATAATCTTTTAAATAAATCCAGTCACATGTGAATATTTGCTCAGTACTGCTATGTATTATGAGAGTCTAAGAACATAAAACTATTTTGATTTGTACTTGTGACATGTATTTGCATACTTTTATAGTATTGATTGGCCTATTCTGATGTGTGCGTAAAGCTGACCTTTTGTTGTGAATTTTTGCCCTGACCTTTGTCAGGAAATGCATTCTCAACAAGAAAATCTGGATTTGTGTGACCCTCTGACGTTTTGACGAATAAAAAGAGATCACTGACACCCATCAACTTCCTGAGTCTTAAGGAAAACAGTTTTATAATTAATGCACAAGTCAGCAGCACGTCCTTTTTCAGTGCCAACAAGCGCTCTCCTCGTGAGGATATATTGCCTGTTTGCATGGAAAAAACACACCAGGGCTTAGATTTAGTAAAACTCGAACGACAGGCCAATAATCTGATCTATACAAGACGCTCGCATCATACAAACTGTGCGCACTCCCTACTCTTGGCTTACTTGCATCACATTTATAATACATCTCAGTTACACATATCTGTTTATTGTTTTTTTTTAAATATAAGCTCCTAGGTCTAACTTGTTGTAAAAATGCTTGTTAGGCATTTCTACAGCTCCTTAATGATCATTGTTTTTTTCTCCTTGTAGGATCACTGTGCGTGAGAAATGACTCCAGGTGCCTCGGCGACTCCTGTCAAAAGAATGCTATTTGTGAGGAAGGCTCAGAAGATGGAATCTGTCACTGTGGAAGAACATCAGATGGTGCTTTGGCAATAAAGTGTGACAGTAATCCCTGCTCCTCTGATCCCTGCCCACAGAACACTACCTGTTTTAGCACTGCAGGAAATCTAAGCTACACCTGCCGATGTGGTCCCGGGTACACCGGCAGTGCTTGTCAAGGAGCTGTCAGGCTCTGCGACATTAACCACTGTTGGGGTGGAAGTCAATGCGTGGTTGGCCCTGCCGGCCCCATCTGCGAATGTGCTGCTGGGTACACAGGGGCCCGCTGCGAAATCAACATCAACGAGTGCCAGTCCAGTCCTTGTCACAATGGCGCGGTGTGCCTGGACCGCATTGACGGGTACTCCTGTTTCTGTGTCCCTGGATTTCAAGGAAAACACTGTGACATTGAAGTGAATGAATGTGTTTCCGAGCCCTGTCAGAATGGGGCTACGTGCCTCAACAAAATAGGGAGCTACGTCTGCATTTGCCAGCAGGAGTACACTGGTAAGGATAAGAGAGCATCTTTTGACTCTGATAAACCTTGAAAATTGTATTTTCACAAATATTATTCTGCTTTAATTTGTCCATTTTTTGTTTGTAATAGAAAGTATCAGTGCGATTCGGACAGCGTAATTATGGTAAAGTCAGACTTTCCAAAGGAAGGGCATTTATTATTTACTTAGTGACTTTAGTGTTGTTTGACAAATCTGCACAAACCTTTCGAAATTCAACCGTATCATGGCTAGGACAAGGTAATATGGTCCGAAAGGTGTGATTTCTAGTTTTAATTCCCATAGAAGGAACGTTTGCTCTCAGATACAGAAAAATATGGATAAACAGAATTACACTAAATCTGGTACAAATGAGAATTTTATTTCTAGAGCATGCTTGCCCTGAGTTTGTGTGAATTCTGTTCAACTGTTTTTGAGAAATTATCATTGAAAGAGGCCTGAGGATGGGCAAGAAGGGGTTACCACTCAGGGAAAGTTAGAGATACCGAGACCATTAAGTAATGGCGGTATTGTGGTGCTGTTGCCACAGTACTTCTGCGGTTACGAAATAAAAATAAAAACATTCAAACCTGATTGCTGATGGTGTTTATTCTCCAGTCAGGCAAGTTGGTACTGTGGATCCGGAGTAGGTACTGTGGCACTGGAGCGTGCTGATAGGCTTGTCACAATATCAGGGCAAAATATTGCAACCGTCATTTCTTAGCCCAGGAGAATTTGTCACTGAGTCCTGGAAAAAGATAAAAAGGCCATCTAAGGGGGCTGAGTAAGCACAACCTGACCCCCTGTCCCATGTTGGGGGGCCTATGGGGACCGCCCAAATATTTAATTAAAGAAATATTATAGATTTTGTCACTGATTCTGTGATACTACAGCAGGGTCCAGTGAGCCTCCCACGAGATACTGCAGTATTAATGCGATACTCCCAGTACCGAAGAAAAATTAAAGAAAGAAAAAAACACCCCAGAGTGGGTTGGGCACAGGCCTGGTTGCAGACCAGGCTCTGTATTCAGACCCTGCTGTGCACAGTCAAAGGCCATGCACAGCTGAAGTTGGCCACACCCAACTGGGAGTCTTTATGGCTAGACCCCACTGTGCACGGCCAATGATGGTGTGCAGCAGGGGCTGTTCAGCCTGTGACTGGAGTGGGGATGAATGCCCATGGAGATTTGGATGCAGGGCCTGGCCAGAGGCGAAGTACTGCATCAATTTGCATGGTATCCATGGCCAAAGGCCATGCATAGCAGGGGTTGGCCATACGTGGGTATTGGACATAGCCTTAAGTTAAATTATGATCAAGAAAACAAAGAAATTCACTGAAAGAAAACAAAGGCTAAAATGATGTTATACTTAGGTGTTGAAATGAGATGAGATAGCTAACATTTCAAAATGGGAAAGCCACTGAAATTTGCCAGTTATAATTTAATAAACTAACTACAACATGCTCTTTCATCATGCACTGCTTATGATTTTGTATATTACATCTCTCATCACCTGTTAAATGACAATGATGACATAACTAACAACATTTCAAATTACAGTGTTGATGGCATCTCTAATGTCATCCATGATACTACTATTCACTTTACTCCATAAGCTCCTATGTCATTTCGAAAAGTAAAGTTGGCTTTACAGGGCCTATGGTCATGTACAGTATAAAATTACTGTGTATAGATGCATGAGTGCATAGAATGGTTATAGCATAAGCCTTAGAGCCAAATGTGGTGGTGCATAGTGAAAGTTACATATTCACGGTTTACCAACCCATAAAGTTTCTGGTGCAAACAGTACTCCTTATTAAACTAGCCAAAGGCTGAGCACTCCTGACATGAGTTCCAGAGGCATGTTTCAAATAGATTTTGGCTTAAAGCCAAAGCTCATTGCAAAAACTGTGTCAGAAAAGCCACATCTTTCTGTTGACAAAAAAGTTTCCACCGGCAGAGAACTGGGAACGTGTTCATGTTGCATAGTTGTTATTCAGTGTTATAGACCACATTTGTGTAAAGTGGATACCTATATGATGTGGATGTTTAGTTCCAGAAGTTTACCAAGGTTTTTGAGGTATTGGACATTACTGAATAATGTAGAATGTAAGGGTGACTCACTTGGGGTTATTTTAACTCATAATTTACCAAAATATGGAAGGTTGGCCTGGCTGAAGGTGCCTTATCAATTGCTAATGCATACCTGTCAACATCTTGATTTAAAATTGTGTGGCACAGGAAGACTTTATAAGGATCATCCCAATGAGATGAATAGGGAACAAACACTTTTGGTGCTCAAGAACTACTGGATGACATAATTAGTGACATCATCAATGATGTGATTTGAGGTGTAATCAGTGATGTAATCATTGATGTCATTTATCAGTTATTGAGGGATTTTAATGTGTGGTCGTAAGCAATGCATGAATGGGACACAAAGTATTGCTAATTCACTAAAAGATAACTAGTAAATGTATTTCATCTTATTACCATACCTGACAAATATCACTTTCACCACCTTTATTTATCGTGTGTGTGTGTGTGTGTAAGTAATACTTAGTCCTTTAACCAAATTATCGATATTAATTGCTTGAATTACATGTTAACTTGACTAAACTATGGTCTAAATAATATGAAATTGTTTTTTTAGATTTCAGATGGGAAATACGTCCTACAAACAGATAGCTTCTGACCTAGACAGTGGCCTATCAAAATTAACTTTCCAACCTCTCCATAGCCATTAGCCTATTAATATACATTCATTCACTCCTCCACACAGAATCATCCAATCAACACAGACTTCAATGTCCCTCGGAGAAATCAGTCAATCAGTACACACTTCACTTTCCCCCATAGAGGTCTAGCATGCATCATGCTCGTTACTGATTGATTGCTACCTATTCTATATCAGGACCGGAGGCGAGGATTATGCAGATCTTTCTTCACTTTTTATTAATTAGCAAGTTCAAAGTTAAACACAATATGAACAGAAAAACTACAAGTTCCATGAAGCCGCCGCCATGGTAACCAGCATCCAATGAGGACCCTCCAATCACGTCCATATAAATATTCCCAGGTGCGTCAACCGTCCTCTTTCTTCACTGCTACGAAGTCAGATAAGTGCCGTTTTTTCTGCCTCCGAGTAGAGTTTTGTTTGAAGTTAATGTTTGTTTGCTAGCCTATTTGCTTTCAGGGCTTCACACGTTGTTTTCCTTCGTTTCTATTATTATTTATAAATACACGTCGGGCCCACTAGTGGGCGCCAGAGGTGTATTTTTGCAGCGTTTTTTCGGGATTCGAGTGTTTTAAACTCGACGCTCGAAATTACAAAGGTTTTTCCAATTTTATTCACAGTTGTTTGTAACAAAGTTGTAATTGCTTGGTTTTCCCTGCCCTGTGACACCTCATTGGTAGGATATTACCCCGAAGGGAAGTAATTTTGTTTTTTCTTGTGAAAATAATTTATAATACGACAGAGGGGGTAGGGAATTACCCTTTATAAAATCTATAGGGTGTTTTCTCTGTCATTATTTTGTTTTCGTCTGAACCTCAGTATGCACTCCTCTCAGGAACATGAACCTTTCACCAACATGTCCCCAGGGGAGGGTCCCTCGCACAGTGACCTTCCCCCTGGGATGGACGCTTTGTTTTCACAGGCAATTTCACATGCGTTGGCCCCCCTTAGGGACACCGTCGCTAAACTGACGGAACAAGTCTCCAAGGGGACGGGCATGTTTGGTATGACGGGAGTGGAAGGTACTACCTCTACCCTTCCGGCTCCCAAGAAACAGCGCAAGCGCGACGCGGGGCACCTGGAGGATAGTGAATTTCTATCTCACTCCAAGAGTGCGCGCGCGCATAAGCGTTTACCCTCCCGGGAGGGCCGTTTGCCCGGAGCAATGGGTGATTTCAGTCACCACCTATGGAACCCTGATAGCGGGTCACCTAGAGGCATCTTAGAAGGTTCAGACGACGGGTCCTCTGAGGATGATGACTCAGGCCGTCCTTGGCGTCCTGGCGCTTCGCTACCAGATCCTTCGGAGCTGGGGGATTCGGACTCTGATATGTTTGAACCGGAGGGTATCTATCATCCGCGTTCATCAGAGTGGCATCCTGACCACAGGGTGGCCGACTATGTGGCCAGCAAGATTAGGCAACCTTTGGACAAGGAAGTGCGTGCCCGTTTACGGGCGGAATGCCCACGCCCTTTTCTTTCCGATAAGGTTGCGTTTACTCCGGAAATAGACCCGAAAATGTGTACATTTTTTGCCAAGTACACTAAAGATCCCAAGAAGGGAATCGACCGCTCCTGGAGGGCATGCCAGGATAAACTTCTTGATATACTGGGCCCCCTCACTCAGATTATGCAATTGGCGGAACGCGCCAAGCAATCAAACACTCCCCTTCAAACAGACATTATCGCAGGGTGGGCCCAGAGAGCAGTCTGTCTTCTGGGCAATGCGAACTGTGCCATTTCGGCAGAAAGACGCAGGTCTTTATTAATCAAGATAGACCCCAAATTAGGGGAACTTTCTCACTCGGAGGCAGGGGCTGTTGCCCAGGGCAATTTATTCGGTGACCCTTTTGTTAAGGAGTTGGGCAAATTCGTGGCTACGTTTTCGGCTCTCGATAAGGCCCAATCATCCATAAAAAAGATTTTTCCGAAGAAGGTTTTTGGCGGGGCCGGGCGAGGCAGGGGTCGCTCTTCCGGCCGTCCTTACCAACAAGACCCCGGTGCCTCCCGAAACAACGGCTGGCGTGACGGCAGACAGGGAACTTTCTTCCCCAACAGGGGAAGAGGGAGAGGCAGATCCTCTAGGATCGCACGTGGAGCAGCCAATGCCCCAGGAGGTCCCTCTGGTAAGGATTATCCTTTTTTCCCCTCGCGATTTCGGAGGGAGATTGCGTTTTTTCAAGAACAATTGGAGGCGCATTACATCAGATGCATGGATTCTACAGACAGTATCAGGGTTCCAGATAGAATTCTGGGGTTCCCCGTGTCAGGATTCTCTGCCAACACCGATAGTGTTCTCAGCAGAAAACTCCAGGCTTATAGACTTCGAAGTTCAAGATCTTCTGCACAAGGGCGCCATATCCTTAGCGTCCCTTCACCCCACAGGTTTCGTAAGCAACATCTTCTTGGTAGAAAAGAAAGACAAAGGGTTTCGGCCTGTTATCAATCTTCGGGCCTTCAACGATTGGGTCATTTACAGACATTTCAAAATGGAGGGTATTCATATGCTCCGAGACCTCCTCCTGCAAGGGGACTGGATGGTGCGTCTAGACCTCAAGGACGCATACCTCACAGTCCCTATATTTTCCCCTCATCGCAGGTTCCTGCAATTTTTCTGGAACGATCAGGTCTTCGAATTCACCACTCTCCCTTTCGGGCTATCCTCAGCACCGTGGTGCTTTACCAAACTCCTCAAACCGGTTGTGGAAACCCTGAGATCACAAGGCATACGTCTCATCATTTACCTGGACGACATCCTTTTAATGGACCAATCCAGGTCTCAACTGTTATTCAATCTGAACACAACTATTGCTCTGTTCCAGGATCTGGGTTTCGTCATCAATCAGCAAAAATCGGAGCTCTCTCCGACCCAGTCATTAATCTTCCTCGGTTTCCGCATAGATTCTCGGTCAGCGTCCCTCAGTCTTCCGACGACCAAGATATCCAAAATAAAAAAGGAAATCAGGAAAGTCCTTCGTCGCGACAGCATCTCGCTACGGCAATTAGCCAGAGTGGTCGGTCTGCTTTCTTCCTCAATTCAGGCCATTTTTCCAGGTCCCCTGCATTACCGGGCCCTACAGCGCCTGAAGGCCTTTCACCTTCGTCGAGGGGTAACGTATTCCGAGCTCATCTCCCTGTCTCAGGAGGCAAGCACGGAACTACGTTGGTGGCTGGATCACATGGAGGCATGGAATGGCAGAGCCATTTTCGGGGCCGCCCCAGACCTGGTAATAGAGTCGGACGCCAGTCGCCAGGGATGGGGAGCTCGATGCGGGGACATCTCGTTTGGGGGACGCTGGACCCCGCAAGAACTGACCATGCATATCAATTGTCTGGAGCTCCTTGCGGGATCGTTTGCGATCAGGTCTCTGACGAGGGACAGGGTCTCATGTGTAGTGCTACTACGGATGGACAATATATCGGCGGTACAATACATAAATCGCTTAGGGGGCACACGATCGAGAGCCTTAGCGGAATTGGCAAAGGATTTTTGGCATTTTTGCCTTCAACATCAAGTCTCGGTGACAGCGGAATATCTCCCAGGAGCCCAGAATGTTCGGGCGGACTGGAATTCCCGGTTTCTCACGGACTCCAGCGATTGGCAACTACATCTTTCGATTTTTCAGGCGATCATGGCCCGTTGGGGTCCTTGCTCAGTAGACCTCTTTGCTTCCAGATGGAATGCTCATCTTCCCCTATACTTCAGCTGGCGCCCGGATCCGGGAGCAGCGGCAGTAGATGCGTTTCTCCAGCACTGGGGGACGCTTCAGGGTTATGCTTTCCCACCTTTTCTTCTTATCCTGCGGGTCGCAGCTCAGGTGCGGCGTCAGGAAGCGACAGTGATTCTAATAACCCCCTGGTGGAGATCTCAGGCGTGGTTCCCAACTCTACTGGAACTCTCTTGCGAGTGCCCTCTTCGTCTCCCGGTTTTTCCATCGATCCTCAGGGATCCGTCGGGGCTTTATCACCCCCTGGTCCTTCAGGGTCATCTTTTCCTCATGGCCTGGAAGATTTCAGGCATCGTTGGCAAGACTACCGACTTTCGCAAGCAGCTAAAAACTTCATTGCGCAGGCATGGGCCCCTGGGACATGCAAGCGCTATAGATCTGCATGGAACAGATGGGCCAGTTGGTGTGTGGGCAAACACTGTGATCCCGTGGGGGCCAGTATTACAGACATCATGAATTTCCTAGCAGAATTAGCGGAGTCTGGTCTAGCTTATTGTACGATCAACTCTTTTCGTTCAGCCATCTCTGCGGGCCACCCCCCTCTGAACAATCACCCTATTGGGGAACACCCCTGGATTTGTAAACTTCTCAAGGGTATTAGACTCTCTAGGCCTCCACAACCCAGATACGCAGAACTATGGGATGTCAACACAGTTCTTAATCTGGTAACCTCTTGGCAGGATAATCACCTTCTGTCGAGAAAGGAATTGTCCGCCAAATTAGCCATACTTTTGTGCCTCATCTCATGTAAGCGGGTATCAGATATCAGAGCTCTGGATGTTTCATCTCGAATCTTTACCCCAGAGGGAGTCACTTTTACTATCTCACGGAGAACGAAGAATCTTACCAGGTCAGTATCCTACCCAGCTTTCCCTGATTCACCAAAATTATGCGTTGTTAGATGTCTTAAAGTGTATGAAGAAGTGACCGTGAATCTTAGGCCTGCAGGGAAAAATCAATTATTGATTTCTTTAAAGAAACCATTTAAGGCGGTTTCTTCTCCTTCCATTGCCAGATGGGTCAGATGGATCCTGTCTGAGGCAGGTATTAATATTCAGGTGTTTGGCGCCCATTCGACTCGAGGAGCCATGGCTTCAAAGGCTGTACAGGTGGGTGGTAGATTAGAAGACATTATGCATGCGGCTGATTGGTCTTCTGAATCTACTTTTAAACGTTTTTACTTTAAACCAATTCATGATGCAGCCTCTCTGGTGGTGAGTAAGCTTTGAACCTGCATAATCCTCGCCTCCGGTCCTGATATAGAATACGAAATTTCCTAGCTATCGTGAAGGAAAGTTTCAATTCTATTAAGGACACGGAGGCGAGGATTATCCCACCCACATACTACTCACGAGTCTGTTCCCACTCGATCTGGTCTTCGTACTGAGGTGGTATATATCTTTGCAAAAAATTTCTCTTATATTTGCTCTTATGTTTACTTTCATTAAAGGGAATTGATAACTATTATGCTTGTACTTTGGCATTACAGTTTCAGAACGTGTATGTTTCCATTCTTTCATAACTACGCATTGTGACATTATTTATCAGTATAGCCCCTAATATCATCATCTTTTGTAGGTTCCGAGGCTACAACCAATTGATTCTACCAGGATTCTTTCCGCAGTGAAGTCGAGGACGGTTGACGCACCTGGGAATATTTATATGGACGTGATTGGAGGGTCCTCATTGGATGCTGGTTACCATGGCGGCGGCTTCATGGAACTTGTAGTTTTTCTGTTCATATTGTGTTTAACTTTGAACTTGCTAATTAATAAAAAGTGAAGAAAGATCTGCATAATCCTCGCCTCCGTGTCCTTAATAGAATTGAAACTTTCCTTCACGATAGCTAGGAAATTTCGTATTCTCCCTTCTTCACAGTCCTTTCTTGGTGAGTGACGGGCCATGTCCATGAAACAGGAAACATTGCTGGCATGTTAAAATGTAATTCATGCCTGTAGTCCTCACCGACCTTATTGTCCTGAAGATAGTTTTATCTGATCCCAAAAATGAGTGTTTCTATCCACCCGATATTCACACCATGTACTGTAGATGTAAAATGTTCCAGTCCATGTTTACCCAAATAGCTTTAGGTTTTGATGCTGACCAATTTCTGTGCTTTCTGCACCACTTTGTGATGTTAGAGGCACTGTCCTTCATGTGCAGACTAGAAGGTAAGTCTTTCACTGGATGTGATAAATGTTTGTATAGTACAGATAGCAGAACTCAGTAGTTTCTAGGTGCTTCTAAGAGAGGAAAATTAAATGGCTTGGGAGCAGAGAGTTTATGGTTAATAAAATCCTGATATATGATCCGGCAGTAGGGGAGTTATAGATACAATACATTTGTACAATGTATGTCCTGGCATAGCAAATATAGTATATTCATAATCAGGCATTTCTTAGGTACGGGAATTGTGAGAATGATCCCCTAATAATGAAAAAAGCCTGGGGGTGTAGTTGCCAGTAGTCCCTTTTGTGGTACCTTCTGCTGAATCGAGCTTTTTAGCTACCAGCATGCAGCATTCTGGAATTTCATCTGCAACCGGGAAATCATTGGTCAAAAATTCCCAGCCGTCCCCCCCCGACTTGTATGACTGACTAACTCGACCAGAAGAGTCTATGTCATTTGGGATACTAAATCCGAGACTAGCTTTCCTTTCCCAATTTCAAATGTGCTGTTTAATTATACTGTGTGATGAAAGCTGGGGGCTGACAGATTGTATCTCTGATGACATGGAGCCATCATTACGCATGATACGGAGCTACTTTCTTGGCAGCTTCATAAGAAACAGCTATCCAGGCCTTTAAAAGCGCCAGCTGGGCAAATAAAATTCATGTAACACAGGACATAGGAGCTCATGTATTACTATTGCATTCAGAAATAATGGTTGCAAATTGTGCACCAACATTTTGTGAATGGAATAGTTTTTTTAACTGACCTGTAGGAATAGGTCAGTTGGCAAAATACTGAGTTGCAGGGATTGCAGAATGGCCTGCCTAATTATCATTCATTAGACAGGTTGTAATTTGATACCCCGTGCAATTTCTGAAAATCACAGGGATGGTAGCTTACGAGGGTCAGAAGACCAACATGTGGGAATAGGTAACTTTTCAATGATTTGCCGCAGGATTATTGCAAAATAATAATACATCAGTGTTACAATAGCTATTTGGAAGGGATGCCCAAACATGCCCCTTCTAAAAGCCATTTCTAATTCCATTCAATGATTTAGAAAGCCTTTTCCAAATCGCAAACTAGGTTTAGAAGCTTTGAAAATGAATTTTAGAGTTTGCAAACTATCTGATTTACAGAATCCAGAGTCTGTTGAGGGGTTGGGATTCAGTGGGAATGCTAAAACCATTGTACATGAGGCCCAGAGTCATCATCAGATATTTCTTGAACTGCTCAGATCACTTTAAATAGTAATGCAGTTTTGGCTCTTGTTGTCTGGAAATTATATTTCCAGTCCAGCCATTTTCTGTTTGGGATCAATGTAATTGGATGTGTTCGCTCGATTAATTCCATGGATGCAAATTATGGTGATAACACTCAAAATGATTAGGTTGTCAAAAAAAACAATATTGACTAGTTGGAACACAGTAGAACCCAAAAAACATAGAGTTCTGATGTTTTCTCATTCCATGCCACAATAGCTCATCTATCCATATTTTTTGCATTCTAGAACTTGTAGTACTGAATACGTAATAGAATAAACAGCAGAACAAGTACCATAATCCAAAACGAAACAGGGACTGAATCCACTAGTCACACTGGAACTGGGAAATATGAGCGATCTGTTATGAATAGGTGAGTGTCTTGACACAGAAGGAAGATTGGCAGTTCAAGCAAAAGTCATTGATCCAGTAAACATTGGATAAAAACCCCGTCACTGGAGCTGCCTAATCTAGTGTGACCAGACGTTCCGAATTGGCCCACATAATTCTAGTTTGTCAAGGGCTGTTCGGGCATCCCAACACTTTTTGCCCAAAAAAATATAACTGGCATGGCGTGGCATACAGTGGAGTGGTTTATAGTTGAGTAGCATGCAGTGGCGTAGGTACAGTGGTGCCGAATAGAGTGGCATAGAGTGTAGCGGTGTACAGTGTAGTGGCATGCTGTAGAGTAGAGTGGCATGTCGTAGAGTGTCTGAGAGTAGAAGGACAGAGAGTGGAGTGGCATGTCATAGAGCGGAGTGGCGTTTCATAGAATAGATTGGCATGTCAGAGTAGAGTGTATTAGTATGTCGTAAAGTGGAGTGGCATTGAGTGGAGGGGCATAGAGTAGAATAGACTAGCGTGGAGTGGCATCAAATGAAGTGGTGTGTTGTGCAGTATAGTGGAGTGGTGTATCATAGAGTGGCATGTCGTAGAATGTCTTAAGGTGTAGGGGAATAGAGTGCAGTGGTGTGGAGTGGTATGTCATAGAATGGAGTGGTTGTCATGGAGTTGTGTGTACTGTCGTAGACTGGAGTGGATGGCATGTCTTGGAGTTGTGTGATATGGAGTGAATTAGCATGTCATAGGGTGTAATAGAGTGACATTGTGGAGAGCCATGGAGTGGAATAATGTTGTGGAGTGGTGTATCATACAGTAGAGTGGAATTGTGTGTCATACGGTGGAATGTCATAAAGTGTCATGGCGTGGCATGTAATAGAGAGAGAGTGGTGTGGAGTGTCATAGACTCCTGTAGTGGAATGTCACAGAGTGGAGTGGCATGTCATATTGTGGAGTGCCATGTTGTACAATAGAGTGGAGTACCATGAAGTGGCATGTCATAGTTTGATGTGTCATAGAATGGTGTGTTGTAGAGTGTCTTAGAGTGGAATGGTGCAGAGTGGAGTGGCATGGCGTACAGTGCACTGGTGTGTTGTACAGTGCACTGGTGTGTCCTAAAATGGAGTGGCCTAGAGTGGAGTTGAGTAGTAGAGTAGAGTGGAGTAATGTCATGAAGTAGACTGGAGTAAAGTGGGATGGAATGGCTTAGAGGGAGTTGTGAAGAGTGCCGTAGAGTGTAGTGGTCTGCCGTAGAGTTGAGTAACCTGTCATGGAGTGGCCTGCCGTAGAGTGGAGTGGTGTCTGAGTGTAGTGGGGTGGCATATGATAGAGTGACATAGAGTGGAGTAGAGTCTTGTAGAATGGAGTGGTGTGTTGTAGAGTAGAGTGCAGTGGTGTGTTATAGAGTGGCATGTCATAGAGTAGAGGGGCGCAGAGTGTAGACTGCATAGAGTTGAGTGGCATGTTCTGGTGTTGCGTGTTGCAGAGTGCCATTTCTCATATTTTCTTTCCATAGGTACCTCTGTACTTTCTAGATACTTTCATCAAAGTGCAGCGGTACTCTGTAAGCTTTTAAAAACGTTATGAAATAATAAAATATTTTTCCCTACCGCCACAGACTTTCCTAAACTGCCTCATTGAATACTATGCATTACTCAAACAGTACTAAGCTACATTTTGTGTTAAAAAGCAGAGCAAATGGAAAGTGTGGGCTAAACAATATGGCTGTTGTTTCACTTTGCAAGGGCTCTCATTAATCAATCATATTGAGTTTTGTTACCGCAGTCAAATATATCACTACATTTTGGCCCTTGTTACTCAAACTACTGAACCAATTTAGATCAAATAAAAAGAGGCCCTTTCGAAAACATGATCTATGTTCCTGCCAAATTTCATGAAAACGTTCAGCATTTTGCTGCTTCCTTTGTCTAAAAAGTCTGTGTAAAAAGGAATTGGTGGAAAAGGGTTTTTTGGGGCCCCTCTTTTTTCCTTAGAACCGCCTTAATTAATCAGCATGTAACTTTCCATCATCATCCAACGTGGAGATTCGTCAGATGATGGCAAAGTTTTTCCCAATCAGAAATCCGAGGAATTCCAATCTCTCAGAACCTAACTAAAACTACAGATTGACTACTGCCACTCTGTAATATAAATATTCGAAAAAAAGCCTTGAACGTTTTTTCTCTGGTTCCCCAGCAGCCACCATAGGCGGTGGTACTTTTTTGTTTCATTTCTATATCAGTCCAGTTTTTTAATACGAAAATCTCTTACATTTGCAATTCATTTGCGCGTTTGCAATTGGTATAGAAAATTATTTCTAGCCCTTAGCTTTAAACAAATACAAACGCGAACAAAGCAAGAAGAGCTACAAGACATTTGCACCGAAGCCGCAGTTGTCTCACACTAGAGAAACCTAACGGCCCCCAGAAGGTATTGCTGCTTCGTGACATTTTTCATTAGCTCGCAATCACTGATCAGCGCGCCCAGGGAGCTTGCAACGATGCAGCGATCCTGCTGCGATGAGGCATTGTGTCCTGGACACAGACGAAGCCCCTCTCCAAAGGATGACAGCTACGCTTATTAAATGAACTGAAAACACAGTGAAATGGCTCATTCGCTATTACACATTTAATTTGCACAGCTACGGACACGTGTACTCATAAAATAACTTATGGGAAAAGCAGGGTCGGCTCACTGAGTTCTGAAATTGTAGCGCTCCTTTTGTGCCTTTTGTAGTTCACCTTTGCCTTAAACCTACCCTACTTATGTGACATATGAGGTATAAAATATTTATATATTTCCTCATTCGTGGTAAGTACAGGCAGGCCATTTGGTGTACCTTAAATGACTGCACACAATAAACGAGGAGGCCACCCCTACCTCCTCCTTTACATGTACACCGAGTGTTTTGGGGAACAGCGGCAGTATTGTTAATTATGAACACATACTTTCCCGGTCACATGTCTCCAGCACAGGCTACAGGCCACTAGCTCAGGCCAAGGAGGTACATAACACAGGCACCTGCGACACAGAGGGGCCCTAACACTTCAGGGGCGCCAGTCCATCAAGCAGCCACCATGCAGCAGAAGGCCAATATTTGTGAGGTATCAGAGATTCAGGGGGCCCTCTCCACATTCTGCAGGAGCCCCTATTTTGCAGTATGCAACTGGCTCAGGCCAGAAGACTTTCATCCGGCGCATGCCCTCATTTCATCAGTCACAGCCCCCCCATCCGAACCTCATGCTCCCCATCCCATTCCAAAGCAATTCATCCCAGGCCCAGGACTTGCATCCCAGTGCCAAACCTCCTTGTCTTTCTATCTGACCCCAATGACATTTCATCACCAAGCCCTCCACCTCATACTGAGACCCACAGATGAAGTGGACCCATGCCTGGGCCTGCTTAGACCTTCCTGGCACCACATTTCTCGTGGATGATGGAACTGTGGACCAGTGTCTAGCATGCTAAAGTTCTTGAAGGAGGTACATCAGATGCTGTATTATTCCACCGCTTACATTTGCTGCCTTCAGTGCGAGACATTTCGAGGACTTTACATCCCATTATTAATTAGTTCCCTTCTGCTAATCCTATTGACCAAACATCCTGCACAAGCTACAGAACCTCAATAGCGTCTCCGATGGGGGTCTAGGAGTAGATGCGGCCTTGGACTAGATGGCACCTCAGGCAAAACATGCAGTCAGGGCCCACACATTTGTTTTCCTTGAGTAACGGATTAGCTCGCCTTTAGTCATAGTCTCCTACACAGGAGTAATGTTTGCCCTGTCTTTATTGCCTTCATGAATACTGTCGCAGAGGTGGTCTCAGCCTCTTTTCTCTTCTGCAACCCCAGCTTTATCTATGGGCATGATGGGGAATGCTGGTGAGTGAGCACCACTAATGAGCAGAGAGCTCAGCAGCAACGCCTTTTCTTTTCTGTCCTTAAATATTGTGACTAAAAAACTGACTAAGGGTAACAGAATGCACGAGGCCTTATTCACTAAGAGACACCATGTTTGGCAAACCACTATTTCAAGAGTAGCACCTGTATGACAGCTCCTAAAGCCTGTGGTATTGACATTTCATAATATTGCTAATGGTATGGCATCACCCTCAGTGCTATAATGCCACTGACTGTATATTATCACTGGTGGTAAAAATATCATCAATAGAACACGCCACTTTCTGCTTTTTAGCAGATTCGAACTGTGTGGCAACAAAATACCGCCTGGGGAAGTGACAGCAGGTCTGTGGCACTCCCCACTTCCCTGTCATTACCTTAGTGTGTACTGACAACATCTAGCCTTCATTTCAAGGAGTAGCAGTCAGTTATTGTTATGGAACTCTTAAAGTCCAGTTTAGAGATTAGTCCTATTTTTGGTCATAAATGTTATCATTTCTGATGGATACAACTACCTGTGGATTCCTCACCTGATGAATACTCCCATGGCGCCAGCATTTGACGGAAATCTTCTTACTAGTCTCTGCACGTCGACGAGGACGTCACTCTAGCCCACGCGACGCCGTCTGACGTCATACAGGCAATAAGAAGTCCTCGCCGACGTGCCGATGACAGTTCCCTTTTTTCCGTGCATTCGAAACGGTTATCTTCGAGGGAGTTACTGTTACCTTCGTGGTTACAGTGTATTGTCTGCTGCGTAGTCTTCTCTGCGGTAACAATGTCTCAGAGGAAGTCGGGTTTCAAGCCCTGTCGAGAGTGTGGGGGCAAGATGTCAGTTACAGATCCTCACTCCGACTGTCTATGGTGTTTGAGCTCCGACCACGACGTCTCGACTTGCGATTCATGTCAACACATGAATCCGAAGGCCCTCAAAGAGCGCGAGGCCAAGTTATTCATGGCAAAGTCAAAGAAGAAGGAGAAACATCATAAGAAGTCTTCTTCGCCAAGGTCTCACCGGCGTCATCGAGACTCCCGGCGCCGTAGAGACTCACGACGTCACTCCAGCAAGGAGTCTCATTCGAGGTCACCTTCGGCTCGGCGTCGGAGGACTTGGGAGGTCAGCCCCACGGTCACGCCGCATCCATCGACGCCGTTGCCCTCTCCGGCGTCACCGACTTCACCTGGTCAGGCGTCAGTGATTGAGGTGGTGCAGCCTCTTGTGTTTTCTCCGGCGTCGCAGACGTCGAGGCCGGCGTCGGGGTCGCCCTCGATCCAGGCACCCCAGTATCCGGCTTTTCCCACTCCTGGAGCCGATAGTACCGCGTTTCTTAATGCGATGTATACCATCTTTCAGCAGATGGCTCCAGGAGCTGCTCCGGCTGGTCCTTCGGGGCCCTTGGCCTTTTCGTTGGGTGATCCTGCGCCTCTTCGGCCGGCACCCTTTATGCCCTTTCTCCCTTTTGGGAATGTGGGCTCGGCGCCGGTGCCGGCGTCGGTGGCCGCTCCGGTGGCTTCGGATGTTTCGGCCCCGGAGGTTGCCCCTCCGTCGAAGTCAGGATTTTGCCCTGTGACTCCGGTTGGTCCATCGGCTCCAAGACCTCGTCCTCCGGCTCCTGCCTCGGCGCCGAAGCTGCCTGTGGCGCCGGACGCGGCGTCAGATGCTTCTGGAGATCGGCGCCGTTCTTCGACGTCGGCGGAGGCCATGTCGACTCCGCGTATCGAGGAGAGACTTCATTCGAGGAGGCGTGCTCTCCGTCTTTTAGAAGAGCAAGAGTACCAGCGAGTCCTAGAGGAGGGAGAGATTGAGGACTCTGGAGACGGACTGCATGGTCTGGATACAGCCAGTGGGCTGGACACTTCCCCTGAGTGGGACCTTTCATCTCCAGGGGAATATACGGAGGAGGCTGCTTCCTTTCATGCTGTGGTGAGGAAGGCAGCGAGCTTTTTGGACCTGCCTTTGCCGGTGGCAGAGGCAAAGCAGAATTTGCTGACAGAGGTATTGCATCCGGCCTCTGCTGCAGCTGAGCCTCTCTTGCCATTTAATGAGGCTTTGCTGGATCCGGTGTTGGAGGTGTGGAAGAAGCCGGTGTCTTCCTCGGCCGTTCATAGGGCTGTGGCCAGGAGGTATCGAGCTGCACCATCTGACCCTGGCTTTCTCTCTAGACACCCTACGCCGGAGAGCTTGGTGGTGCAAGCCTCCTGTTCCTCAAAGTCAGCGCCTGGTTCCTTCCCGACGGTGCCTGGAGACAGAGACTCCAAGAAACTGGATGCGCAGTCCAAGAAAATATTTTCGTCATGCAGTTTGGCGTTGAAGGCCACCAACGCCACGTGCATTCTGGGGAGGTACATCCATGCGCTGATGGATGATATTTCGTCTTCATTCACGGAGCTTCCCCAGGGTCTTTTGGATGTGGTCTCGGACGCCCAGGCTGCCGCGACCCAGATTATCCAGTCTGGGCTGGACACGACCGACTCGGTGGCCAGGGCGATGGGCACGGCTGTGGTGGCAAGAAGACAGGCCTGGCTCCGAAACTCAGGGTTCTCTGCGGATGTGCAGTCGACTCTGCTGGACCTCCCGTTTGATGGGGACAGACTGTTTGGAGCCAAGGCAGATTCAGCCTTGGAACGATTTAAGGAGAGCAGAGCCACAGCCAAATCGTTAGGACTGCAAGCTCCTTCTTCCTCTGCCTCTTCTAGAATTTTCAGGAGGTTTCGGGGATTTGGTCGTGGCTCTTATTCCTCTTCCTTTCGGGGGAGGTTCCAGCAACCCGCCTCTTCCCTCCCCTATAGGTCATTTAGAGGGAGGGGGAGGGGTGGGGTCCGTACCAGAGGAGCCTCTCAACAGCACTCTGCCTCTTCCTCGTCCTCTGGAGGGGTGCAGCAGGGGAAGCAGCCTTAGGCTTCCACCGTTTCCCACTCACTCCTCTCCTGTAGGGGGAAGATTACAGCGTTTTCTCCACAAGTGGAAGTCTATCACAACGGACACTTGGGTTCTCGGCATTGTGGGAAAAGGCTACGCCCTTCCCTTTCGGGAGTTCCCGCCCCTCATCCCGCCCCGCCCATCTTATTGTTCAGAAGAACACCTCCTGTTGCTAGAACAGGAGGTTCAAGTCCTCCTTTCAAAGGGCGCGGTAGAGTTGGTCCCAGAGCAGGAAAAGGGTCGAGGTTGTTACTCAAGATACTTCCTGATTCCCAAAAAGGATGGTCAGTTGAGACCAATCCTGGATCTGAGGATCTTGAATTGGTTCCTCAAACAGGAAAAGTTCAAGATGCTGACCCTAGCACAGGTGCTTTTGGCGTTGAACAAGGAAGATTGGATGGTGTCTGTCGACTTGCAGGATGCTTACTTTCATATCCCGATACTCAAGTCGCACAGGAAGTATCTCCGGTTTGTGGTAGGGTCGCAGCACTATCAGTTTGCGGTCCTCCCGTTTGGTCTTACTTCAGCACCTCGAGTCTTCACAAAGGTGATGTCAGTGGTTGCGGCGGAGCTCAGAAGGAAGGGGATAGCAGTATTCCCTTACTTGGACGACTGGTTGATCAAAGCCAAGTCCCCGGAGCTTGTGTCGCATCATCTGCAGTCAACAACCCAGTTGTTGTTCGACCTGGGCTTTTCGGTGAACGTGCCCAAATCTCACCTGGAGCCCTCTCAGCGCCTCCTGTTCATAGGGGCAGTACTGGATACAACATTGAGTCGAGCCTTTCCTCCGCCTCAGCGGATTCAAGATATTCAGGAATTGGTTCCAATGTTTCGAAATGGAGCGGTAGTTCCAGTCCTCAAGGTCCTTCGTCTGCTCGGTCTGTTCGCCTCCTGCATTCTGTTGGTCACGCATGCTCGCTGGCACATGAGGGCTCTTCAGTGGTGCCTCCGAAGGCAGTGGTCTCAACACAAGGGAGATTTAGAAGGTACTGTCAAGATCTCCAGAGATGCTGCTGTGGAATTGAAGTGGTGGATTGCGGGCAACAATCTTTCACAGGGGAAGCCGTTCGCGCAGTCGCCACCAGTGGCCACGGTAATAACGGATGCCTCCACCCTAGGATGGGGAGCTCATCTGGGGGATCTGGAGATCAAAGGGCTTTGGTCTCCAGAGGAACAGGTGTTTCATATCAATCTGTTGGAGTTACGGGCTGTACGTTTGGCTCTCAAGGCCTTCCTCCCATCCCTTCGTGGTCAGTCGGTACAGGTCCTGACGGACAATACTACCACGATGTGGTACATAAACAAACAGGGAGGAGTAGGGTCGTACCTTCTCTGCAGAGAAGCTCTTCGGCTATGGTCCTGGGCAAAGGACCATCAGATTTGCTTGGTGGCAAATCATCTGGCCGGGGTCTTGAATGTACGTGCGGACAGTCTCAGTCGCCAATTCTCGGCAGACCACGAGTGGCGTCTCCATCCAGATCAAGTCTGTTTAATCTTCCAGATGTGGGGGTTTCCTCGGATAGATCTGTTTGCCACTCGGGAGAACGCGCATTGCCCGTTATTCTGCAGCCTCCTGTATCCGATGCAGGGAGCGTTGGGGGACGCGTTTCAGATAACCTGGTGCGACCAGTTGCTTTACGCGTTTCCCCCCATACCCTTGATTCCTCGAGTGTTGAGGAAAATTCGCCAAGACCGGGCCCAAGTCATCTTAATAGCTCCGGATTGGCCAAGGAGGGTATGGTACTCCGACCTTCTCCAACTCTCACTGTGCCCTCCGCTCCGTCTCCCTCTCAGGGCAGACCTCCTCTCGCAGTCGCAGGGGCAGGTTTTACACCCCAACCTCCAGAGTCTGCACCTACATGCTTGGAGATTGAACGGGGCAACCTGAGTTCCTTCTCTCTCCCGACTGATGTAGTGGATGTTATCTTAGCGGCCAGGCGACACTCCACTAAATCTATCTACGCTAATAGGTGGTCTAAATTTGTTATGTGGTGTGGAGAGAGACAGATTGATCCCTTACATGCTCATCTGTCACATGTTTTGTCTTTTGCACTGTCTCTAGCGCAGAAAGGTTGTGCAGTAGCTACCATTAAGGGTTATTTGTCGGCCTTGTCAGCCTTCATTTGTCTTCCAGACCAACCATCGTTATTTAAATCCCCTATTGTTCTCAGATTCTTGAAAGGTCTTCTGAATCAATATCCTCCAAAACCATTCGTTATGCCTCAATGGGATTTGTCCTTGGTCCTGACTTTCCTTATGGGGTCCCCTTTTGAGCCTATGCATTCTTGCCCCTTAAGGTATTTGGTTATTAAAACAGTATTCCTGGTAGCTATAACATCTGCAAGGAGAGTGAGTGAGTTGCAGGCCTTATCGGTTAAACCCCCTTATATAACGTTTTATGGGGATAAGGTGGTGTTGAGGACCAAGGCTGCTTTCCTTCCGAAGGTTGTTTCACCCTTCCATTTGGCTCAGACAATCACTTTGTCCACGTTTTATCCTCCGCCTCATCCTTCAAAGGAGGAAGAAAGACTACATCGCCTGGACCCAAAAAGGGCGTTGAGCTTCTATATCGACAGAATGAAGGATATCAGGCTGGAGGATCAGCTGTTTGTCGGATACGTGGGCAAGAGGAGAGGAAAGGCAGTCCACAAGAGAACACTCTCCAGGTGGGTTGTTCTTTGCATTAAAATCTGTTACTCTTTGGCAAAGAAGGATCCGCCTGAGGGCATTAGAGCTCACTCCACCAGAGCTAAGTCGGCCTCTTCGGCCTTGGCCAGGGGTGTTCCTGTGGTTGACATCTGCAAGGCCGGAACTTGGTCGTCCCTTCACACTTTTGTGAAACATTACTGTTTGGACTCTGAGGTCAGAAGGGACGGTCATTTTGCACGGTCAGTGCTGCAGGATTTCTTGGTTTGACCATTTAGGCACCCACCGCCGGGCGTGGTACTGCTTTGGGACTCTATTCATCAGGTGAGGAATCCACAGGTAGTTGTATCCATCAGAAGAACGAGTTACTTACCTTCGGTAACGACTTTTCTGGTGGATACATTAGCTACCTGTGGATTCCTCACGGTCCCACCCGCCTCCCCGTTGCCTTTTTGGTCTCTCCAAGCAATCCTTGAGTGTGCTCCTTTTGGTCTTCAAAGTTGCAATACATTTTGCATGTATGATATTTGTATATATGTGTATATTTATATATAAATCTATATATATATTGGGTATATACATGATTCGTATGTATAAATATATTTATTTGTTTAAAAAAAAAAAAAAAAAAAAAAAGGTTATATTAAATCTACAGCTATTTTATTGCAATGTTGTGTGATTTACAATATTAAGAGATGTTGCTTTGCTCTTTCATTGCATTGGGTTATTATTATTATTCTCATGCACGTAAAAAATGTTGGTACTGTCATCGGCACGTCGGCGAGGACTTCTTATTGCCTGTATGACGTCAGACGGCGTCGCGTGGGCTAGAGTGACGTCCTCGTCGACGTGCAGAGACTAGTAAGAAGATTTCCGTCAAATGCTGGCGCCATGGGAGTATTCATCAGGTGAGGAATCCACAGGTAGCTAATGTATCCACCAGAAAAGTCGTTACCGAAGGTAAGTAACTCGTTCTTTTAGCTGATGACCCTTCCTTTAATAATAAGGCATATGGTAATGCCCTTACTACCAGCATTAATTTTTAAAAACGGTGGCATGTTATCGCTAATCCAGCAGAGTAGTTTTGGCGTTCAGAATTTCACTTTCTAAAATAGGGAATTTCTTACCAGCAGAGTGTTTCCTATTTACCAGAAGCACGACAGGCACCCCCTTTTCGAAATTAGAGAGGTTATTTTTCAAAAGCAGTACAATGCCACACTTGATCCAATATTCTAAACCACATTTCAACAAGTAATTAGCAAGCACTGAGCTACTGACTTTACCATGCCTACGCCAGTGCGCCACTGAGCACACGCACACACATGGGAGCCATCTTGGTGTGCTTTTTTTATTCCAAGATGGCCACTGGTGCGATGAATGGGCTGCCAATTTGTAATGGATTGCTTTTTCTTTGGGACAAAATCAAAGATGGCAGTGATGCATACTGCCACACCAGTGGTAATTTTTGATGCTTTGTGCACTTCATTGTTAATTTACTGTTCAAAGACTGCCATTTTAGACTGGCAATTATTTTAAATGTATGTGTGAGATGCCGTGCAAATCAAGAGAGGAAAGCAACCAGGAAGCAGTACATCTGTCAGGCCCTTGCAAAAAAAAAAAAAAAAAAAACTTCCAAAAAATTGGTGACCAAAGGGCAAGAATAGGAGGAGTTGGAAGAGAGCATGAGGCAAAATAGTTAAACAATAAAAAGGGTAGTGGGAGATAATTGGATGAGACATGGGGTATGATGTGGCGCGGGGGCTTGACTGGGTTTGAGACAAAAGGTGGGATGAGTTAAGCTATGAAGTACTAATCAAATACTTCCCTCAATTAATAGAAAAAGAAGGATACAACTCATCCAACCAGAAACCACAGGAAGCAGGATAAATTCCAGGGGTGGGACAAACACAAGAATAGGGAGGAAAGCCATTAGTAAGGAGCAGCAGGGAAATGAGATATACAAGAAAGCAGAATCGTGATCAGTGGCTCGCCCGAAGCCCACTCTATCAGTAAGTTTAGATATGAACTATAGAGCTTATCATTGGGATGCCATACAAGGCAGATGCATTTTCATGCTAGTTTCAGAAAAGACAGTTTCTTAAAGTCATAATTCTTCGTACCTTCTCTTTTGGCAATGCAAACTATGGTTTGTAATTATGTAAGTGGTACCCTTTGGCAATTGTCTGCACTTTAGCATTAGTTGAATAAATTATTGGATAAAATACCTTGGTTCCCCACTTGTAAACAATTGCATGGGCTCCTTAAAGTAAATGTCTAACTCAAACTGCGATTTTCTTGGGGAATTTCAACTTGGCTGGTTGATTCTACATGCACACTCATAGGAGTTCAGGGCCTTCTTATATTCTTCTTACAAAGAACCCAGAATGTTGCATTGGATGCAAAGCTAGTCTGTAATCTGAATTTATGCCTGAGGTAGTACTAAAACATATACTGAGTTTATGGAGGATTAGATGTTCCATCTGGAAACATCTTTTAGGGCATGTGGCATGCAGCTGGAAAATAATCAATGCAAACACTGGGCATAAAAGCTTTACCCAACATGTTGGCTCCTTCCAAACTAGTGTACGTTTCATACGCATATATAGTATATATGCTAAGGCACATGCCTTAATATGTTATTTCTTAACATGGGAAACGTCTGGAACAATGACTCCGGAACAACGATTACATGGTTAACGCAAGAGGAACCACGCTTGTGTTAATGACGACTCCGTTTTTCTCTGTCTTAACAATGCATGTGCTGCACGCACATGTGTGGTTAGGGCACAGAAAAAGGCAGACTGCATTGGGAGAGGATGGGGTCAGGTAAGTGGGGCTGGGGGTAGTTTTTAGGGGTGGGGGAATTGGGTAGTTCTTGTTTTATGGGGCAGTTCTGTTTTTAGGGGTCGGGGTTACAGTACTTTTGTTTTTGGGGATGGGGCTGGGGCTGTTTGGTTTTTGGGGTTGGGGGATCTGGGTAGTTTGTTTTTTGAGGGTGGAGGTCAGGGTACTTTTGTTTTTGGGGTGGTGGTGGGGGATTGGGGTAGTTTGGGGGTGGGAGATCGGGCTACTTTTGTTTTTGGGGCTGGGGGTCGGGGTACTTTGGTTTTTGGGGTGAGGGTTCGGGATAGTTTAGTTTTTGGGGGTGGGGGTCGGGTACTTTGGTTTTTGGGGGTGAGGGTTCGGGATAGTTCGGTTTTTGGGGGTGGCGCGGTCGGAGTACTTTTGTTTTTGGGGTTGGGGGTTCGGGATAGCTTGGTTTTTGGGGTTGTGGTCAGGGTAGTTTTGGTTTTGGGGGTGGGGGATGGGTGATTTGTTTTTTGGGGGTGGGGTGGGAGATCATAGTAGTTTGGTTTTTGGAGGTGGGGGATAGGTGGAACTTTCGTTTTTGGGGGTGGGGATAGTTTGGTTTTTGGGAGTGGAGGCGTTCGGGTAGTTTGTTTTTTGGGGGTGAGGAATCGGGTAGTTTAGTTTTTGGAGGTGGGGGATCTGGGTAGTTTGGTTTTTAGAGGCGGGGTGAGGAGTCGGTTGTGTTTAGGGCAGGTGGGGGAGGTCTGGGAAGGGTTTAGGGCTCATGGTGGGTGGGAGGTATCCAAGGTAGTTTTGTTTTAGGGGTGGGGGGTCGGGTAGTTTTAGTATTAGGGGTGGGGTACTTCTGGGCCTTAGGGCAGGTGGGGGGGTCGCATGCTAGAACCACGCATGCCGTTCCCACACTTCCCTTTACTGGGCATGCTTTTACAACAAAAAATTGTTGTAAAGGCATGTGTGGTAAAGGCATTTGTGGTACCAACGCAGTCATTGTTCTGACTGCATTGTTCAGGCATGTGTGGTTCCAGCATTCGTTGTTCCATCATACCATTCTCCTAACATTGTTGAGTGTTGACTCATAATCTGCAAAGCTTCACATGCATGAGGAAGCCCCTGCATTCCCCTTCCTCAACAATGGTAAAAAATAACATATTACACTTTTTAATGTTGCTTCTTCTTTTTTTGAAAAGGGGGTTTTAACCAAATAGTGGCAAGGGCTTGCATTTGTTCTCCAAGGTGAAATTATATTGAAGAAATCTTGCAAATAATTATTTCCCTCTTTTAAATTGTTATACAGCCTGTGAAGCAGTCAACTGTGTGTTTTTCTCATGTCAGTTTGACTCTACTCTGATGTTTACTGGGATTTGACCTTTGCGCTGTAGTCATAAATGTGTGAATGTCTGTTATATTAGTAAAATTAGGGAAAAAATGAGGCCCACTAACACATTATTTAGACCGTCATGTTACGGTTAGTTACACAAACCATAACTCTCACCCTTGCTCATCCACTAAATTCACTCCTCAACCTCACATAATATGACTGATGGCATTACAAATGATATTGATTGTATCACTGGGTCCATAACATCTTAACATAACATTTACATTATGGATGATGTTGCTATGGATATAGCATAATTTTGGAGAAACTATGTTAATTAAGAATGTTAGTTCAGTTGGTTCACACAATTCTTTATTTATTGGTGTAACTATTGTGTGGTCGTAAGCAGTGTGGTTAGTGGGCAAGTTATGCTTTCCATGACTTTTTGGGTGTGAGTTATGGTTTGTGTAACTAACCATAACTGCTCCATTTCAGGGGTTCACTGTTTTATTTCAAAACCATATTTACACTTTAACTGTCATGTTGTTTAAAGGAATTTAAGTGTTATTTTAAATATGAATGTGTTATGACCAGAAGAACCTATAAGTTTTTCAGTGATTTTATAAGTGAGTTTATATGTCATCCATTTTCTGTGAAACTAGCCCTTGCTGTCCATGGCCTTTGAACACATGCAGTAGTGCTGACTGCAGGACCTGGCCTTTTTTCAAGCTTTGCACCCAACACTCTGCAGGCAGCCAGCCCCAACTAAGTCGGACCAGGCCTCCAGCCAGAGCCATGGGCCAATTCCCACTGCACAAAGTTGAGACCTTGCAAGGTCGGTGTTGGCTGCTGGGCCTGTGACCAACCATTTGTGGTAGACCGAACCCCACCTTTGCCAGTTCTTTTATTAAAACTTTCAAAACATTATCAGATCTACGCATACAAAATTAATGGATCGAAGGACCTGAAATTACATCCAAGAATCCTATGTGAAAAATAGTTTATCTTTTTAAAGTTTGGAGGCCGTATCAGACCCTCTGGGACCCCTGGCAACATCCTTCCTGGAGTAGGGGATGCCCTCCTTCCCCCATTACCTTTTTTTTAGGGGACAGGCTTTAGTGTTTGGCATCCTGTAGTGAACACCACAACAAAAATGTCAGTTGTTGCTAGCCAATCAGATTGTTCCGATTCTTGAATCCTCCGAGGAGCCAAAACAGTGCATTAGATATAGGGTTAAAAGCTCTCGCTTTGGTCGCTTGGTTATTCTTGAAGGACATTGAGAAAAACTAAGTGATTGGTCGAATGCTTGAATTAATGTCAGCCTCTTTTAATCACTCGATGCTGCATTCCAGCCCATTGTTTTTTTTTTAAAACTTCGTCACCAAACCCAAAGACCAAATATAGGCAAATCCGGTGGTGTAAAAAAGGCCCCCGTGTCGGGGTGGAGGGCCTGACCTACAGGGGCCTCAGCACCGTACCGTGGCCTGAGAGCTCCTGAGTGAGTCCGAAGGGGGCCTACTACTTTGCAGCCCGCCCCCATCAAGTTTCGCTACTGTAGTGGGCAAATCAGCTATGGTCCTGCATCAATTAAAAATACTGCAGCGTAGGTTATGCACCTTCTAAATAGGGAAAATGTCGCCATTTTCAGAAAGAAGCCATAAAACGTACTTTCAAAATAAAAACATTAAAATCAAGCAACGCATTTGCCGCACACCTGCTATGATTCAAACGCACAAGCACCGCATATTTTGTGGACATGAGATGGCCATTTACTGCTTAGCTTTTACTGACATGCTGGCTAACGTTCAGAATTCTCCTGTTGAGTTACAGCTTTCCCTGATGACATTTTTGCGCCTTACTAAAATAAATGACTGAAAACGAAGCTGGCATTTCAGAAAGAGGTGACATTGCAAAGCCATTTGCTGAAATTGATGATTTAAACGTGCGTGAATCATGTTTCATGACAAGATGCGTCTTTGCACAAACCCACAGCTGCAACGCTTAACAAATGTCGAACCTTCTTTTTGTTTTTAGGTATAAACTGTGAACTGGAGATTGATGAGTGCTTATCAGAGCCTTGTCTGAATGGTGGATCCTGCCAGGATAATTTTGAAAGCTATTTATGTACTTGTGCCTCTGGATTCTCGGGTGATTTTTGTGAAACCGACATGGACGAGTGTGCCAGTGAGCCCTGTCTGCAGGGAGGGCAGTGCATAGACTCCATCAACGGGTATGTAGCCTTACTCCACAGTCCCTCACTTAAACATTGCACTAACTGGTGTAAGGCAGTAGTTCTATTAGGAGTGGATGCATAAGACAGTTACATGAATTGTGCAGCAAAGAACACCCAAATAATGCGACAGGACTGACTAAATGATGACGCATAAAAAGTCAAATCATGTGACTGTCTGTTAACTATTAATTATTATGTCATTTTAAAACATATTGTGCACCAGGTGGTGGATTATGTGGCAGTTGTGGCACGTCCATCATTATTCTGAAAATTTTGCAACTTCAGAGACACCTAATTCTAGTAGCTCTGGTACAAACTATAACTTCATAATGAGTTCCTGAATCAGCGACAATTATAGGGAAGTGGAAAGTGAAATATTCACTATGAAAGGGATTATTGAATTAGTGACTGTTTGGCAAAGCACATCTTTTGTGACATATTCTAGGATCTTCTGTGTACTTCTACTTGAATCCTTGTCGGGGATATCTCATCACATTATTTTGTATGTTAATAGTCTACAAAAAATACCCACCAAGTTCCCTGTAATAAGAATTATGCACATGAACAAGCATGTTTAAGAGTGGAATAACGTAATCAGGCTGTGATAAGTGATAACTAATTATGCTCCCATATTTTCATTTCTGCATGTGTTTAAAATACCTGAATCCTAATATAAAATACTTAGAGTTTGGTGAACAGGAATTTCAGGGAAAGCATACTTATGTTACCCTCACAGAGCATCATGATATCAAAGTCGAAACACTTCCTCCTTGCGCCCACGATTCCAAGCAGCTTTTAATGACTAAAAACAACCCTATACATAGCGCATAACTACAACGACCAACAGAACTCGTGTAATGGAGGCCGATGCTCCAACTTCATAAAACGCCCCCCATAATATCTTACCTGTAGCTCAATAAACCCATTTATGGGCATTTCTGCGCTTGCTCTAGAATACTGCCTGCCACTATTTACCTGAGATTCCTCTCAAGCAACACACTCTCCTGTGCCACACAAAGAATTAACCTACAGTGACGTTAGAGGCCTCTAACTCTGGGTTCAAGCAACTTACCTGCAGTGTTAGGCCCCACCTTGATGTCATAATTGAGTACTCTAGTCTGGTGAAAGTAAAGATCTGCACTCAATAGGCAAAGTGGGCTTTTGTTGCCACTTCACCCATTAAGCCCCTTCGAAGGTACAACGACGACTAAATCTTTTCCAGAATCATAACGGAATTCATTCAACAATACACAGTACTGAATTATTGACTCTCCCCAACTATAGGAATAGATCACCTGAACATTACAACTGCATCATATCTACCTATGGTGTGCAAACATGGATGACACAAAGGAAAAATCGGCCAGAGAGGAACTTAGAAGCTCTAGGTACCGGAGACAATCAAAACCTGCCCAAAAATGAACAAAACGGGGGCCCCTATTGCCGGATTCACCAATTAGAGGTAAACAAGACCTAGTCAATAACTTTGAAACTATTATACTCAAACTCAACTCCTTACAGATCGTGTCTCAATTCACCAAAACCAACATCGAAAACCTTCAAATTAAGCTGGGTGGTCTTAGAGGAGACATAAGAGCACTAGCTAATCAACTGGACGAGACGGAATCAAAAATTAGTACCCTAGAAGACAAACAAAACTCAATCAAAGAGAACTCAGACTCTTTATCCTGTAAAGTGCTAGTGATGGAAAAATAACTTATGTCACTGGAAGATAGAAACAGAAGAGGGAACCTAAGAATCTTTGGCCTTCCAGAGAACTCAGGAACCAAAGAGAAGTCCTGTGTATCCTTTTTCGAAACTTGGCTCTCTCAGGTGTTGGGAATAACTTTTGATTGTGCTTTCAAAATCAAAAGAGCAAATAGGGTCCCAACGCATATCATCACTACCTGACTCAACTGACCTAGAGCACTCATTTTTCGACCACTCAGATACCGCGACATAGAAATTATCTTGGAACAGATGAAACAGATCAGAACTATTTCATGGAATGGCACAAGATTGGAATTGCTCAAGAGTTTGCCAAACCTACAGTTAATCGAAGCAAACGTATTCTAGCTCTCTGCCCTGAGCTCAAATCATTAAACATCAATTTTTCCATCGCAGGTCCTGCTGAAATTAAGATCTTCTACAAGGATAAACCAATATTTTTTGATGAACCCAGACATAGTCATTTTTGCAACAAGTAGCAGACTCCCAAATGATACATTGACTTCCTCACCATATGCCTTTCCCATAAATGTTTTTCTACACCATAACCTACTACTGTCTCCCTTAGTTAATCACTTTTCCAGTGTTTAAAGATTTGTTAAGCAATGTATCGCTTCTCATACAGATTCTGACTTTCTACCCATTTATCTCAAGAAAGTCAGTAATCAGTTGTAACACTTCTATATTAGGTGTTAGTTTGCTAGGCCCCTCAACCTTGATCTCCAAAGAACCTTTACTGGTTCTGCTTGTCTTACCCCAAATCTGTCATTCTAGATGTTGCAATATTCACCATGCAAAGATCATCGTTGTTGTTTTTTATTCTTCTATGTTTTTTGTCTGATGTGATGCTGCTTTGGCCTGATCTTCGCCTTGGGGACCGTTTTACTCCCTACCGAGGCCTACAAGGCTCCCTTTTTGGCTTTTGGAGTGGGGGTGGAGGGAGGGAGGATAAGGGTGGTGGGGTATATTTTGGGATTTATTCATTTTTTTGGACTGTTCTTGTTTTTTGTCGGTACAATGCAGATGTTGTCGTCCAAGAGAATTCTCTTTTTGTAATACTTGCATCATCTGGTTACCACTATCCACGTGGCCTCCCGGATGTTCCTTACTCTTTGTTCTTCTTTTTCCTTCTCCCTTGCTCTTCTTAATACCCTTTCCCACCCCTAATGATGTCTTCATGCTAGACATGGCAGCTACCAGGTACCCAATGCCTCACAATGTCCCAGTCACAACAAATTGTTTCTTTGAACACCAAAGGTCTCAACCATCCTACTAAACGTAGAAAGGTACTAGATTATTGCCATTAGATGAAATTAAATATCATACTGCTTTAAGAGACCAGTACAGGTGAGATAGTAGTGCGCAACATGTGCCATTTATGGATCGCTGACTAAGCATGCTCTTCAGCAGCTTCGAAAAAAGCAGTATTTACTCTAATTGCCAAAAAAGCCAATTGCTCCACGGACCTTAGTCTACATGATAGTCGGCAGATGGATAAAATCACGAAAGACAACTTCTCTTTTTTCATTCCTGACATCTATGCCCCAACTGCTGACAACCCCTCCTTTTGGTCTGCTTTGAATCAGAAATTAAGAGATCTCCCTCAAGATGGTAAAAAATCCTAGCAAGAGACTTCAATCTTCCATTTGACACCACCCCAGATAGACGTTCACAATTCAGATACAGACCAAATAGATCTCATACGCAACTACACAAACTATCAGAAGATGGGTTAGTCAATATCTGGAGACTACATAGCCCAACAGGGAGTGACTTTACTTTTTACTCACAGACCCACAACTCTCTATCTAGAATAGACTATTTTGTGAGCGAAAACCTAGTTCATTCGTCCACTAAACGGCTATTGAACCCATTCTTATATCGAGCACGCTTGTATTACATTGATGTTAAACATAGACTTGTTTTGAAACAAATCAAGCTCTTGGAGAATGAATGATGAGGTGCTATTAGACCCAGAATCTAAAAATCATATTGCTCAAGCCCTAACCATCTATTTCACAGATAACATCACTTCATTAATAGACATTGAAAACATATAGGATGCCATGAAAGACACTATTCAGGGAGAAATGATTGCAATATGACAAACAAAAACAAAATCCTAATGCCTTGGAAAAGACCAGGGTCACCAATTTTGATCCCTAATTAGCAATAAAAATAAAACACCTTAAGTATGAATATAATACAATTTTGAGCAAGCAGGCTCATATCTGGGTCAACTTAAGGCTAACAACCTTCTAGAAGGAACCAAAACTGAGAGGCTACCTGCTTTAACTTTTAAAGACACAGAGAAACAGGCCACTATAGCAGCGATTGAAAGATCACCACAACAATCTACAAACAGAACCAGGAAAAATCTTAGGGACTTTCCAACAATTCTACTCAAATCTATATAAACCATCCCAACAAAATGATGCCTCTCATATTGAGGCCTGCAAAACATTTTTGAAATCTCTTGATCTCTCTATTCCCACAAAGGAATAGTTAGAAAAATTTAATAACCCCATCAGACAAGAAGAAATTCTTGCACCCATCAGTTCTCTCAAGCCAAATAAAGCTCCGGGCCCAGATGGCTCCCCAGCTTCCTTCTACCAAAATTTCAAACCTATCTTAACTACCCAACTTCTAACCCTTTTTAACAACTTCCTCAGACAGGTGAATTCTCAGACTCCTCTCCTGAAGCCCACATAGTTGTAATACCGAAAGAAGGTAAGAACCCATTAGAGATGAAAAACGTTTACCTTATATCGCTCCTGAACACAAACTATAAAATCTATACAAAGATCTTAGCTCTAAGGTTGGAGAAGATCCTCCCATGTCTTATACCACCTCACAGACAGGTTTTGTTAAGGGATGATTAGTCATGGATAATATTAGGTCTTTTAGCCATATATGTAGGGAGCTGGCCCGGTGTGTGGTGTTATCACCCTATACCAGGTCCAGGCATCCCTCTATTAGTGAGGTGTAGGCAGTGCCTAGGAGGCCAGGCTCTTTAGAGGTAGCTTTGGATGAGCAGCCAAGGCTTATCTATGAGACATGCAAAGCTCATGCAATACCACTTAGAGTCACACAGAACTTACACACATGAAAGAACCACACAGTGTTACAAACATAAAGGTACTTTATTTAAGTGACTCAAATACCAAAGGTCTATATAGGCAATACTCTAGTAGCAGGCGAGTAAATACACTATTATATACACCTTAGTTGTCAGGAATGAACAGAGAAAGCAATAGAAAACAGTGCAATAACAATAGGCAGTAGTGACCCTAGGGGGAGCCTTAACCATATACTAAAAAAATGGTATGCGAATAATAGACCCCGCCCAGGTAAGTGAAATCTGTAGAGGGGAGCTGGAGGAACTGGGAACCCCAAAAGGTAAGTACCAGAGTGCCCCCCAGTGACCAGGAGAGGTAAGCACCTTGTTTTTCCAAAACCCACAGAGAAACTTCAGAAGAGGACTGTGGAAGACCCAAGAAAGACTGGAAGGATCAGAAGATGGATCCAAACAGAGGAGGACCTGAACATGTAGGGGATCAAGTCCAGTTCCTGTTAGAGTGTCCGGTTGGGGCAGGAGCCACTACCCACCCTTCTGGAGATGCCGGACTAGGTCAACAGTGAAGACCAGGAGATGGCTATGCAGTACAGGAGCAGAGGAAGAGTTCCAGAAGTGATGCAGTCCATGTCCCACATCGGAGGAAGAGTGTAATCCATCAGTGGTGTGGAAAAACCACCAACAAGCCTTGGCAAAGGCAAAAGTTGCAGAAGAGGATTTGCAGAGCTGCCAGGGACCAGGAAGGAACAAGGGGACTCAGCCCAAGGAGGGGAGTCCCAGGTGCCCCCAGCAGTCAGTAAAGCAAGAAGTCATGGATATAGCCCCCACATGCAACTCAAAGGCAGCAGGCACAGGAGTTGCAGTGAGGCCCACTCAGCACACCTGGAAATGAGTCCCATGTCGGTGGAGCAGAAGGCAGGAGACCATGCATTGCAAGGAAGAGAGCTGGAGGCTGGGGCTACACGGAGCCTGAAGATCCCTTGGAAGAAGACCCAACGAGCCTTGGTAGCAGCAAGAGTCGTGGTTTACAAGGTACTGTCCTGCAAGGGGAGGCAAAGACTCACTACCTCCAAAAGTTGGACTGGACAGCTGGTACAGGGGACCAAGGGGACAACTCAGGACCACCACCTGTGTTGCAGGATCCATGCAGAGTTACAAGAGAGAGAACTCCTGCTGCTGGTCTTTGTTGCAGTTGATGCCCCACATGCAGGGGAGTGACTCCTTCACTCCAGGGGAGATCCCTTTTTGCTGGTTGGTGCAGACTGAAGACTTACCACCCTCAGAAGATGCACAGCTGGGGAAATGTTCAGTTGCTGGAACAAGCAGGAGAAACGATGCAGAGCAAAGTCGTCGCTGGAGCTGCAGATTGTAGGTTCCTGTGAAGTCGAATTGTGGTTCCAGTAGCAAGAAGTCAAAATAAACATTGCAGAGTAGTCTTGCTGGAATCTTGCACATCGAATCTGATGACCCACCTAAGAGGGAGATCCTAAATAGCCCTGGAAGGGGGATTGGTCACCTACCAAGGTGACCACCTATCAGGAGGGGGCTGTGATGTCATCTTCCTGACCTGGCCACTCAGATGCTCCCAGAAGCCTCTACCCATCTTGGTCCAGTACACAGATACAATGGCTTCTCCGCACACACAAAGTCCAGGAAAATGGAGCTGGAGTTTGTGGGGGCACGTCTGCTCATTCAGAGATGTCTTCACACACAGGTACTTGCACCCTGCCCTCTGGGCTAGGAGGGCCTGTCATAGGAGTGACTTACACCCTGCCCTCTGGGCTAGGAGGGCCTGCCTTTGGGGTGACTTACAGTGACCTGGTGTAGTGACCTGTAGTAAAAAGGGTGCATGCACCCTTTCATGCAGGCTGCAATGGCCAGCCAGCAGACACATTGTGCATGGACTCCCATGGGTGGCATAATACATGCTGCAGCCCAAGGGGAACCCCTGGTGCCCCAATGCCCTGGATACCATATACTAGGGACTTATATGGGGGCATCAGTATGCCAATTGTGGTGTACAAAAAGTTAGGGACAACCAAATTCAGAGGGAGAGAGCACAGTTACTGGGGTCCTGGTTAGCAGGCTCCAGGTAAATACAGCCAAAACACACTTATATCAGGCAAAAAGTGGGGGTAACCATGTCAAATCCTACAATAAATTTGAAGAAGCAAAACATATTCCTTCTCCCTCCATTGCCATGGCTCTGGATGCGGAGAAGGCTTTTGACTAGGTCTCATGGTCCATCCTAAGAGCGACCTCTGAGAAATTCCAATTAGGTCCCCGCTTTACACGCATGGCCATCTATCAAAAACTGACTGCATGTATCAAAATTAACTGCCAGCTATCTGATAACTTTCCTATGAATCAAGGCACCAGACAAGGATGTCCATTGTCTCCTCTCTTGTTTTTATTATCAATCAAGCCTCTTCTCCACTCCATTAAGGCTAGTAAAAATATTCTTGGGGTCCCCTTCAAAAATGGCCCACCAAAACTGGCAGCACACGCTAATGATGTTTTAATCTTCTCCGCAGATGCATAACAAGCAGTCTCTGAAATACTTAATGCCATAACCTCTTTTGCAAAAGTCTCAAGTTACACGCTAAAGATAAAATGGAAATGTTCCCCCTAAATATTCTCTGCCTCCCACCCATGGCTACTTCTTTTAACTTAAAATGGCAACTGCATAAAATGAAATATTTAGGAATCAAATTCTTCGACACTTTTGAAGTGGCCAGAAACCACATTTAACTACCTTACCCACCAAAGCTAATAAATTGACAGAATCATGGTCCCAAAAATTCATTACATGGTGGGAACGGATTGAAGCTGTTAAAATGCTACTCACCCCACAAATTAACTTCTTCCTCAATATTTTCCAGCTAATCTCTCCACAACATTTCACAAAGCTCGTAACATCACCATATCAGCCTTTAAATGGAAAGGAAAAAAAGGTGGACATTTCTCTTCTTACACTTCAATGGGACAAATCCTCAGAGGTAGTAAACCTTCCTAACTTTATATACTACCAAGCAGCCTTTCATGCTAGACAAGCAATTTGGTCCCTCCAACCACCAAATATAAACTTACCTTCCTGGGTTGACATTGAAGCAGAATTAGTATCCCTCTTTAACTTATTAGTATATTAATAGTTAAAGTAAAGTTGCTCTTTTCTTCCACATTAGTAAAGAGTCAATTTTAGCCTTTGCACACCTTGACAAATGTTTTACAAATAAACTGAAGGGATCAGAATATGCATCTTTATGGTTCAATAAGTCAATTAAAATAGACCTGTCCCTCGAATTCTGGAGACGCTGGGCCTCGGCAGGAATACTTTTTGTTAACGATATCCTCCCCAGTCATTCTATTCCCTTTTCGAAACTTACTGTAAAATAACATTTTCAGCTTATGGATCTTTACTGCTTCCTAATCTGAAAGTAGCTCCCTGTGATATCAAAAAGCCACACAGTGTGGATTGCTTAAATTTTCTCCAAAATCTCATCCTTAAGTCTCACACAAGTCCTATTGTTTATAAAACCCTACAAAAATTACCTAAACCAGACCACGAGGCCATACAAAATACGTGGAATGATTCATGTTATAAGCATTATATGATACATATTTCACCAGATAACTGGAAAAATATATGGGCTCGTTGCTAAAATATAAAATCTCCCCTCTAATATTACAATGTTTATTTTGGACAGTATACAGATCATACTGGACTCCATCACACTTACACAAACGAGACCTTTTAACCTCAGATGCCTGATGGCATTGCAATGAGCATATAGGGGACCTTGACCACCTAATATTTTATTGCAAACACATTTGTCCTTTGTAGAAAGAAACCAAAAATACACTATGTGATATTTTTTATGTCACGATTCCCTGACCCACACTATAGTCTCACTAGGCATCTATGGAGATACTGACAGACACCTCTTTAGCTCCTTATCCTATTGGGGCAGAATGCTATTTGACCACCTTTTGATAGTGGGCATCAAAACCATTCTTTGCGACTGGAAAAGCTACAACAATATCTCATATCATACATGGTGGGCATGGGTATGCTTTCTTAAAAGCTCTGACAATTGTATACATAACTCTAACATTAACAACAGCTCCTCCCACCAACTATGGTCTAAATTAGAAACATATCTACAAAATGTTAACCCCTTCAAGCACTTAATATACTGATCTAACACTCAAGCTAGGACTCCTAAACTACCCCTGTAGTGAAGCCATTTTAATGATGTCTGTAGGCACATTACTTTAGGAACTAGGCCTGCTATCTGTGCCCTTCAGCTTCGTAACAGTTCATTTTATTTCATTTTATTCTTTTAGAAACAATCACATTGTGATGATGTTTTTTTTCCTTTATCCTGCTGTCTTTTGCTTAGGGTAGCATTTACATTTCTTAGCACAACATTCTTTCACTCTGTGCTTTATTCAACTAGATAGGTAGTACCTATTTAATGTTGTAGGTTGTTCAAGCCTGAACCTTAAAAGGATCAATCCCCATTTGGTGTCTTTATCTCTGAACAATCAGATTTACCATGGCAAACCTGCAACGGGTGGTATGCAGTAAACCATGCAACATCCCCTCACTGCTCATTTATTAGCTAAAGGCCTTACAGCCCTGGGGGGCTGGGGTTCACATCACCTTTGTAGTTAAGGCTCATCCAGTCTATAGAACAGAAACATTTTATTCTTAGGTCAATTTTCCAGCAGTTGATGGTAACACTGATACATTTCATCATTATACACCTGCTAATATACCTGCACAATTCAGAGCATACGCATGTTTAGAGATACTTTTATCCTTTCAAGACCACGATATCTGGCTTGATGGTGCCCTACCCCACACTATATTTCATGTTAGGTTAGGTCCTCTGAGCAATGGTGGTCTATTGGCCACATACACACCGCATCCTGATGTAGGCACCCTGGCGGTAGCTGAGGTTCTCCGCTTATGCATTGAGCTTACAGCAATATATTGACTCTTAGCACAATTTGTAATGCAAACATTAAATAGCAACCCAGTACGTGCTGCTCCAGCGCAACCGCTCGAAGTTACACCAGGTATTAATCCTGCAACTGTACATTCAATTATGGGTAAGGTATCTGCCAAACTGGAAGAAATTCTGTTTTGGTTAGCTCAGAAAATAAACATGCTGGAGGCAGTATTTTCCCATATGGGACCTCAAGATAAACACAGAATTCTCACTATGTGCTTGCCATTTGCGGATGGTTACTGCATTAGGTAACTGCAACACTTGGGGCATGGTGTTTGCCACGCTCTATACTACCGCACACGGTACACCAGCACAATCTTCCAGAAGTGTTAAAACAAATTCAAGATGAATACGGGGCTGCCCCGCCCTAGAGTTAGGGATGCAATTAATAGGCAATTTTGCCTCTGTGTCTTCAATAATAGTAAGTAATCTTAAAGGAGAAGCAGTAGCATTAGCAGTGCGCATACTGCTCAAGGACGTTCCTGTACAGGATCAAGAATGCGAACTGCCAAACATTATCACCGGGACCTACTCTAGTATTGGGTGGTATAGTCTGAGAGCCAGACCTATTAAACCACAATTACACGGTAAATCCAATAAGGGTTCTAACAAGCAAGCACCTGAGGGTTCTAAACAATGCTAGGATAAACAAAAACAAACACCTTAAAAAGTAAAGGGAGAAAGTCTGCATTCGGAGACCTGCCCAAAACCACTATAATCTTTGAAATAGAGATAATATAAAAACTCCTGATAGATATCAATATAACGATACACACCAATCTTGTTCCTTTTAGGTCTCACCGGATAAGAGAGGTGGGCGGTCAGAGCAGTGGACTGTGTATTTGAAGTCGAGAAAGGAGTCACAACACTCATCAGAAATTTCTGTTAAGAATGAAGAGACACTTCCCCAACAAAAATCTCACTTCAAAAAGAAGAAGGTGGCAGTGATTGCTATACGAAATGGCACTCAGGATGAGAACTTTACTGAAGTGGTCACTGGCACTGCTAGACAGCGTGGAAGAGGTCACACTAGTTTGCCGGAATCTTCAAGAGCATCTGGAGGTCAAGGCAACTAAGGACTTTTTACTAGTTGAGACTGCGGACATGCAAGTCTCCACACTCGATAGGGTGTATAAACTAAAAATACAATTAGAAGGAGACATTGAGCGAACAATTTATGCTAGATTTTGGGATGGCATAACTACCATTTATGATATTTTATTGGCCTTAAAAGATTGGCCACCAGAATTCATCTGTAATCTCCCTATGGGGAAGAGGTTATTTAACCATATTTCTCGCAACTAGTTCCAGTAAAGCTCCGTGAGGCTTGTGCTATTGATTGGGCATTTTCGCAGGCACCCACAGTGTATCGTAACCATGTAGGGTGGGATAAAGATTCTCCTACCATATCATACCAATTAGGTCCCAACCACAACCTCAACCACAATATCCAATTAAACATGAAGCTAAAGCACCAGTGAGAAACATCCAGGACATGATTAAACCCTGGGTCTCCTCAATAAACAACTCGTTATTCCCTGTAGCTAAACCAAACCATTCATTTTGAATAGTCTTAAACTACGGACATTTAAATAGTCATACACGCACATTTGCAATTCAAAATGCACTCAGTTAAGCACTTATTAACAATATACTGTGCAAAAAATACAAAACAACCTTGGATATTTCCAATGTTTTTTTCTGCCAAAATATAGCACTTTAAAGTAGGAATTTAACAAGTTTTAGCGCTTTAGGCTCGCCAAAACGTTTTGGAGACTCCCACAGGGGAATAAAAACAGTCTAGGATTGTTTTGTTTTCAGCTTGTGTTTTATTCGACACTGACCTCGAGGCATTCTCCTAGGTAGAAGATATCTACCTTATGGATGATGATCTTGTTCAACATGCAAGATGGGTAAGCCACATCACTGTGGGAATTGCTGAATTAGGCCACAAATTTAATTTAAAAAAACAAAAATAGCTTTCCTTAGTGTCCTATATTTGGCATACCAATTATCAGATGAAGGCCAGAGCCTACCCACTTTCTGGAAAAGTGCGCACAGTTTTAACCACCGAACACCTTTAAAAAGTTCCAATCGTTGTTGGGATTTTTAAAACTTTAGCAGAACTTACATTTCAGATTATGCACAATGCATTAAACCACCTTGTGACTTAATACATCCAGTTTTTTTCAATTAAATATTAGACAAATACACATGTGTTCATGGAGCATTGCAACAAGACATGCTTGCAGCAAAACACTTAAGGGACAACAAACATATTTGGTCATCAGAGTAATTGCTGGTGCAATTGGTTTCACCTATGTAGTATTCAATGAGGGTGATACCGTCCCTACAGCATACAAATCACATCTATATTCCACAGCTGAAAAACGTTTTGCTTCCACAGAAAAAAATTCTGACTGCTGTTCAGATGGCTGTCATTAAAGAGAGACCTCTGGCCCAGGGGAAACACATTATTGTTGTATCTCTGAACCCAGCCCAGTAGGCTGTCATGAAAGCCAGAATTCCTGACGCCAAGTCACTACATTCTGGTTGGATTCAATGGGTAACGTCTCTGATGGCCACTGATGTTGCTTATGTTTTCAACCCTAAATTACAAACTCAAGTATTTCTTCAATATGAACTAGAATATCCAGTTCCAGCAAACACCTTACCTATTGAACAATATCATACAATTATTTACACTAATGGTTTAGCCCAACCAGTAATAGGCACAAAACATCAATACTCCGCCGCCTGTGCAACTGTGAGTGCATACATGAAGGATGGTGAATTCAATCCACAACAGACTTATACGCAGATCTTAATGGCCTGCACTCTGTTGATGGCATTGGAACACACGGATCTGGGTCAATTAACATTAATCGTCTGTGATTCGTACTAATGTGTCCAGTCCTTCAATGAATACCTTCATTACTGGCATCAGAATGGGTTCAGAGATTCCAAAGGCAACACCATTAAACACAAGCTATTGTGTGGGAAAGTAGGGGATCTTAAAGAAACTCTACCCAATGTCTATGTAGTTCATGCATTGGGGCATAAACATGTTGGAATACACGTTACAGACAATACCTCAGCTGATGAAGTGGCCAAGGCAGCAGTTGCTGCGGCTTCTGTTGCTGCAATAACTTGTTCACAGACAAGGTTGGATGATGAAACATTGGCTTCTGTGAAAGCTTCGGCTGAAATCAAGCCCATGCCAAAGTCATATCCTGCCAAATATTCCGACCGCATATCTAGCCTAAATACTGCCCTAGTAACAATACCAGGGGTGGGTGATCGTGTGATTTCCCAAACACGTTCAAAGACCCAAGTTGATTAAAGCAGTGCATGAGGGAGTTGCTTCTGCCCATGCTGGTTTGGCGGCTACTATTTCTCTACTACAAGCGTGTTACTGGTGGCCAGGTCTATACAAACAGACCAAAAAGTATGTCCTTTGCTGTGACATCTGTCAGCAAATAGAAGGCTCCACCGTCAAACACCCACCACAAATACCCCTCTTAGTTTCCAACAAACCTTTACAATGTGTGTACCTGACCATTGTGGTCCCTTGACACCTGATAGTGCACACAAATACATCTTAGTCGCTGTAAACTCATGCTCTGGATTTCCATGGGTATGGAATGCTCAGCTGACGTTCAAACTTTTATTGAAGATTTGAAGGTCTTAATTGGCACATAGGCAGTTGCGGCTTTCCACTCGGACCAGGGCCCGGCTTTCACCTCAAGGGCATTCAGGGACAGCATGGGTTAGATGGGGTCAAACTGTGCTATTCATCTCCGTATCATCCAGATGGAAATAGTGTTGTGGAGAGAAGAAACAGTGACTTAACAGCAGTCCTTAACAGCGAGAGTATGGAACTATCTGGGGCTCTCATTAACTGTACTTGCCTTCCTTCTTTGGATTGGGTTTGTCATTGTCTTTTTCTTATTAATACATGGTCATTACCTTCCTTAACGCTCTACAGTTGAACTGGTGGATGAGGTCCTAAAACCACATTTTTCCTCCCATAAGGTCTGTTGTGATTTGTCCCTAATGGACATTTCAGCTATACCAATTCCTGATGGGATTGTTTGGGATAAAGAATCTTTTGATTATATATGGCTCGACTGAGGTTATTCAAATTCCATATATATTCAAACTTTCAATGAATGATGTAATAACACCTTGCGATGTTTCTGATGATTGGGATGTAAAAACAGTTTATTCCATGTTATCTGAACTATAGTATTTTACTGTATTTGAAAGTGAAAATGTTTCTCAATCAAAAGAAAATTATGGAGATATGTTCTGTTACAATTATTTTGAAGATCATTTCATTCGTAGAGCAAGTACCCCAAAGACTATTTTTGATTTCACACAATGGGAACATTGTCCAACTCCACCAGTGGGGAGTTCTAAAACATACTCTGAAAAGTGTGTACATTTTTCTGAGAACAATGTTAAAAATGCTGAGTCATATTATTTTAAATTGCCGATAATGGAAATGCTTAATGATTTATTGACCGATGCCAAAATTGATTTATTCTGATTCCTTTGTTTTCCAGTTGGCCATAGAAGGCTATGAAAATTGGCTGAAGTTGATTGACTTAGAGTGTTTGGGGAACTTAAAATTGGCAAATAAGGGGAAAGGAAGCTTTATTTAGAGCATGCTTGATACCTGTTCAAACAATATTTTTAAATGAAACTGTACAACAGACAAGTTGTTTAGGCTTGGCAAAAATTAAGGAACTGAATGCGCCCAGTATCTATGCTCCAGCTAAATTCTATAAATGGCAAAAATACATTAATGCAACTGAAAATCCGCTAAAACGGTGGGTCCAAAATAGAACATTTAGTACATCACTTACACGTCATAGTGGGTGGTTATTGTGGCCAGTGGACATAAATGGTTGTCATGCACGTTTGTAAACTCCACAGAGGGTTTTAGAACAAGTAGACCAGAACCTATCAGAAAAAAGCCTATCAGTTGGGTAATTTGTTTTCTAGCAGGGATCCCTGCTCCCAAGAAATATTGATATACCTAGGCCCCTATATGGCAGAATGGCCAAAATAGTAATGGTACAAAACGACAAATATAGGGAGTGCCTTCTTTTCTTAGGAAGGACCAGATCCAAGAAGAAATGTTGTACGAGGGACCATAGGACATTTCTATTGATTGGTAAAAAAGAACGCATCTAAAAAAAGGCTGGGTAAATATCTAACACAGTTATCAATGTGCACTAATAAATAATCCTATTTTTCAACAGGTACATTTGACTTTATCTGGGTGCTTTGTCATGTGACATCGGACAGTTCTAGATCCACATAACTCTAAGCTTATGCGATATGAGCATCTGAAATCCCACATCCAATCACACTGCCTACCTATTGTTAAAAAATAAATCATTTGATTCCAATAATGTAGAAATACCAATTTTTTATTCAAAAATAAAAATCAAACAGAATGAAAAATCTCAAAATATTATTACGTACCATTAAACAATGTACCGGTTTAAACATTCTATCTCTCACACACATGATCAACACTGAGATCTTACCTGGACCATTAGAAGACTCCTACTGGGAGAAGATGAAAATGGCCCACCAGGTAGGTGGCTATTAGATCAGGCTTTTGATTAATATGACCTAAAATACTACACCATGTGCACTACGCACAATCCAAATTATGTAATTTAGTATGCTCGAAGGGCTTTCAATTGGCAGCTAAGTTTTTCACACGCGGTGAGGAATGTCCCCAATACGAAAGTTCTTTAACAAAGGGGACAATATTTTTCAGCAGAACTGGATGTTAAGGTTGATTTAGATGTCAAAACGATGCTGTTAGGCATATGCGGAGACCATTAATCCGGAAAATACTGTAACTGTCTGTGGTACATTCAAATGGTAATGGCTAGGTGACATGTTGGATGACGGTGGAATAGTGGGTCGCCCCGACTTTCAGAATTGATGTACTTGCATGAATTGGTGTCTCGCGGTCAGGAGGAACAGTATGGGGTGCCCATGTAAATTCACAAAATTAGTGGAAATTATAAAAAATAGCCTGGCCTGACAAAGGTAAAGAGCTTTTCATGATTATTCATTGTGTATCATTATCATAGTGTAAAGGCTGGCCTTGGGAAATCTTAGAATGATGAAAGACTCCTCTCAAAGTCATCCATTCCCCATACTTGAGTGCTGCTACACCGCAAGAGAATTGTTATCGATAGTGCATGGTTGCTACATAGAACTTTAGTATAAAGTGGCCAAGTGTAACGTTACATAACGCCTTTTTATGTTTATGATTATCAAAAGTGATAATCAATTTAAATTGTGGTAAAAATACAGTGATTTTATTTTTTTGGCTTCCATTACACAATCATACCCTAAAGTCACATATGCACAGTGGTCTTAAATCATAGCCTTTTCCCCTCGTGAATAGCAGTTGAAATGAGGACATTCCTCCATCAGCATACAACACGCCAATATTTCAGCTTCGCAGTCAACCCACTAAGCATTCTCCAGGACAGTAAACTGTTTACAGCAAATGTTTTCAGATAATCCATCAAACAATAAGATTGGTGAGATGTTTTGATACACCTAAAAGGGAAAGTCAAACTGACAGTATGAGTTCTGTTTGGTGAATTTCAGTGTTTAACTAAAGGTAAAAAAACTACAAAGTGCAAATGCCTTTTTTCTAAGCATTTTCACTGCATAATTGCACACCTTATTTTCATGTGTAAATGTTTACAAATGTGAGTATGGTGCAGCTGTTGCAACAGCCTAGGAGTACTACAGCATTATTTGTGGATCTACTGGTGTAAATTCACAATATATTTGGGGAATCAGACGCACTGTGTCTGGAGATCAATTTTAAATTCGGGTGATTACAAATGAATGTGCTGAATTAGTTCATCTTGCTAAGTATGCTACATAATGATCAACATGCTGGTATTTACGAATATACCTCTTAAAGGAAGGTATACCAGGATGTTATCTATATATTTCCTGTAGCCAGGACTCTAGAAAAAATATTCACATTTAGAAAGGGAGATGTCTAGACAATATTTAAATACATATCTTCCACTCCTACTCAATCAGAAGTTGATTTGAATAATAATAGATTTGCCTCCAGGAAGGAGATGACAGAGTTTTTAATGCTCCCAAAGTATTTCTGTGTAGCGCCTTTAGCTAAATTTGTATACTGCCATAAGAATGACTTTGAGGGCACCGTCGAGGTCACTGATACCACAGCTAATGGAAAATATGCTTGTGATCCTCTTCAATAATGTTGCTTTTTCACAATGATCTTGCAACTTTCGGAAGTTGCCCGCACATCTTTTTTGGCATGGAGTCCTAGACAGGGAGTTGAATGGATGTTACTACTTTCGGATGGACCTCCCACTGGAGCAAGGAACATGGGCAAGTGGAGGAGACTTTTGTTAGGTGGTGACACCAAACAAGCATGTGTTATATACACACAACGTACTCCATGGATGGCCAAAACAAGGGGAATTGGGAAGGTGGAGAAGGAGATAGTGACGGGGCATTCTGATTATAGTGGTCAAGTAGCGGTATTAAAAAAACAATTTGTTTAGAAACAGTTGGGGAATGGGGTGGGTTGATTAGCATAGTAGCTCAGTAGGTGCACGAGGAAACTTACATCATGGAAGATTCTTAGCTGGTCTATGCACTTTGATTCCTTACACAAAGCTGTGAGACTTACCCAAAAAGAATTATACTGAATATATTGACAAAAGTAATAGTTATTTACGTGTAGGGCTTCCACAGTGTCAACTAGCACGTAAGTTCTCTCCAGAAATCAAGTATGTTCAGGGCAGATGGCTTTTTTACAGGAGAAAAAGGTCTTGTGGCGATGTCGAAGAACATTTGATTCACCAGAAGGTGTTTGATAAGTGTTAGAAATGTTAAATATATTCATTACAACATTGGCTATCATCAAATCAAACAACCACTTTCCATTCTTGAGCTGAGATGATGTTTCAATTTTGTGAAGTTATTTGGGGGGAGATGTTTTATAAATGTATTAATCTGCGTCAGATGTAGCATGGCAAATTGTTCAAAAGAGTTAGATGCTCTTTTAGCATTCTTCTTCTCACTTGTGGAAAGGGAAAGATTAGAAGTAGCCTTTCACTTAGCCATATTGATCATCTGTTACTTGCAACAGAGGGACATTTATGCGAATGTAAAGACAGATGGCTAGTATAGCACTGTTAAAATTCGAAACTATTACAATATGTCCCTTTAAAACTTATGTGTAATAAAGTTACACTGTTCTCAAAGGAATCTGAGAGTCTAGTAAGCCAATATTTGTCTTTCATTTCGCCATATTGATCATCTGTTACTTGTAATAGAGGGAAATAATTAATGCTAACGTAAAGACAGATGGTTAGTATAGCACAATTAAAATTCAAAACTATTACATTATGTCCCTTTTATACTTATGTATAATGACATTAGCGAGTTCTAAAAGGAATCTGAGAATCTAGTAGCAGCCAATAGTAGAGCGACACAGGGCTGCTCTTTCAGAAATAGTTTAAAGGAGTATGAAAATTCTAATCTTTGAGGTATGTGTTGCTTGAGACTCTGATAGCGCGTCCAGTCCTTGTAGATTACTTATACTTGGACACGCCGGAGGTTGGTGAACCTTTTGACCGGGTTGAGTTCTCCTCATCCAAAGAAATCGTCAGATCCCTCAAATCAGTAATCAATAATCATTTATAACCAATAACCAATAATCAATTAGTAATCAAACAACAAATTAGATCAATAGAAAACAGTAATTTGACACACCATGACCTTTCAGTCATGAATAACCACACCTGTTTATTAAAAGTTAATGAGTTTATTTCCCTATATTAACAAAGCTAATACGATGTAAGTAAGTCTCAAAATCAAATGATATATATATATATATATACGAACATTACTGGCTGTCCATAACGGCGGAAGAAACGCAATCCACGCAAAACTTGGATTATAATGCACTCCGATATAGCAGTGCAAATCACTAATAAAAGCAAATGAGATTGACTAATTGCATACATTGATCAGCATAACAAGATTTCAATTCAGCACGGTGCATAAATGAATACCTCAACTAACCTCTGATTAGTATTGGCATGTGGTGCTTCATGCAAAACGAATTTAGTCAACATAAATTTAGAAAACTTCTAGCTTGGGCTCTGTCAAAATAAGCAGTTGGTACCTAAGAAGGAAAATACAATGAATAATACATTTATCCTTTCATAATTACCAAATACAATCAGCATTCAAGATAAGTCTTTGTCCTTCAGGTACCAGTTCGATCAGCATGGGGCTTCTCCAAAGGAGGGGCAAAGTTGAAGTCAGGTTTTCCTTGCAGCGGCAAGGAAAATGGGGCAAAAGTTATCGTATGGGCAAAACGGGGTAAAGTTAAAGTCTCTAGGGTGAGAATTCTTTAGAGTCTCTCTCTGGAATAGAGAAAGCATCAAAGTGTCATCAAAGTAAAAGTGGCAATGGCTTCAAAATGGCTTCTCAAAATATGGCTTCAAAATGGCGTCTCTTCTCTTCGTCCGGTGAGATTAAGTAAGAAAAGTTCCAAATTCTTCAGGTTCTTCCATTGGAGGGTCCATGGGGTGATTTCTTTTTGACCAATGAATAGTGTCTTTTCTCTTAATACTCATCTACGTGTAAGGTGTCCTTGGAGTTTTGGAACATAACTAGCAACAAAGTTGCCAATTAATTCTGCATCAGTGTCTTCATTGTCTGCACCTGCAGAAACTGACCTTGAGCTTCAAATGGGATGAAAGTTGCCTAACACGCAACTTTGAGATAAGTGTATTAGTCATTCTACTGGAAAAATACAGCTTTTAAAGATTCAAACACGTCTTTGTTAATACAAATGAACTACGCAGTTTAAATTGAGACCAGGCAACTAGGCCAAAGCCTCTACTAAATTTAAGCTAAGCATGTAACTGTTTCAATGAGAAAATCATAAAGTATAACTTCAAATATGATAGATTAGTACATTTGTCGGCTTTTCATGATTAATTAAGCTTGTTTAAACTAATGGTGACCTACTTCGTGGGCACATTTCTCTACACATTTTATTTTTCTTTGCTAAAACACATTGCATATACGGTTTTGTTGCATGACATATAAATGTTTCTTAATCTTTCTTTTTCTGCTTCATCAACTCTCTCATATCTGGCACCGAGGCATATTAGACTTTATCTGCCTTTCCCTTCAATTGCTGATGTATGGGCATCCAACTGGAAATTATCAGTAAAGACATGGTAGTTAATACATATTTTGCCACTTTGAGGGGTGGGGTTGGCATTCTCCGTCCCTTGCTTCTGCTTTTCCCTTAGAGAAGCCTCTGACTGGTCCACTCATGGTTTTCATTGGGTGCGTATGCAACACATTGGCATAGTATCATTTAAGGGAGGGGTGAGCAGGAAAACAGTCATCACAGATCATGATCCTGTGCCAAGGTATTTTGTGTGTTGATCTGTCTTTGTCAAGAAACCCCATTTACTCATGTATGGCTCTGTGATGCTGTATCCTTTGGTGGCACTGTCTATGACGTCAGCAAATCAGCCCATGTTTTATCATTTCTGTAAGTGCTCACATTTTGTGAGAATGTTGGTCAGAAAGGGTGTTTGTCTTGACCAGTTGGGAGTAAACAGTGTTTAAAATACTAACAATTGACACCAATTTCAAAGTGATGTAAAGGAGGAATGTGTGGAGTTGTGTGAACTGCACGAATACACCTCTTAAAATTAAGAATTTAAAAGTTTATTTCTAAATTGTTTTCAAGGCAGAACTACAACATTTTAAGGAACTTCACCATGATGATTACATGTTAGAAAATGAATTGATGGCTTGGAAAGAGTTGAGGTACATAAGCATATTGTGAAATAATGGCAGCAGGAGCTCTGTTGATGCTCACATAATGTTGAGGTTCTGCTGTGGGGGTGAAAGACAACTGCAAAGCGTTCCTGTGGCCCATAGGCACACTTATAAACCTTAAAGTCATCAGCGCGAGAGAAGCAGTAGAATCTAAGGCCACTAAACATCGATCAACTACGTATTTAAATGATGGATCCTAGAGATGAAAACATGGAGCCCTACGTCCATCTGCAAATTAAGAGAGTGGTGGTGGAGGTGAAGGTGTTAAATTTGAATTCTCTTGCCTCTCTGGAGTAACTTCAACCGCTCAAGTGATGGGCTAAACACTCACTTTTTTGCCAACTAAAGATCAGGATGAATATCATGATTGAAAATATGGAAGGCAGCTGAAAACTGAAGGTGACGTGCACCTGTAGCAATTAATCTGCAAAGATTAGCAAATGTGACTATCCAGTTTTTTCAGTTTCCTTCTTTAGGGCAGAGAACAAATGAATGCAAGTTCAAAACAATGTTTAAGTTGGGAGCAATTTATCTTATTCAACTATTAAAAATAAAGGCTACCTATTGCCTGGTTGCACATTTCCAGTTTTATATTAAATTTTCTATCCCAAAATCTGCACTAGAGACAAAGCAATACAACTAGTGCTACATTACTGAACATTTTATCAACAGAAAATGCGGTATGGGTTAGCCCGAGTCCTTGACAATAGTTCCTTTACAGTAGTACTAAATAGTGCTCTCTAAAACAAGGTGTTATTGAATGAAATCAGAAGGCTCACACAAATCATTTGACACTCAGACAGTCATGACATATTTTTTGATTATTTACATAACAACTCGAAACCTTAAGTTGGAACGAATTAGGACTTAATGAATTAGAGATAGCTTAACAAAAGCAATAATGTCTGAAAATACAATGAAGAAAGTACCTTCATATATGTAGTGTAGGAAGTTGGCTCTGTATGTGCTATTTCAAAGTAAGGAATAGCATGCACAGAGTCCAAGGGTTCCCCTTAGAGGTAAAATAGTGGTAAAAATAGATAATACTAATGCTCTATTTTGTGGTAGTGTGGTCGAGCAGTAGGCTTATCCAAGGAGTAGTGTTAAGCATTTGTTGTACATACACATAGACAATAAATGAGGTACACACACTCAGAGACAAATCCAGCCAATAGGTTTTTATATAGAAAAATATCTTTTCTTAGTTTATTTTAAGAACCACAGGTTCAAATTCTACATGTAATATCTCATTCGAAAGGTATTGCAGGTAAGTACTTTAGGAACTTCAAATCATCAAAATTGCATGTATACTTTTCAAGTTATTCACAAATAGCTGTTTTAAAAGTGGACACAGTGCAATTTTCACAGTTCCTAGGGGAGGTAAGTATTTGTTAGGTTAACCAGGTAAGTAAGACACTTACAGGGCTTAGTTCTTGGTCCAAGGTAGCCCACCGTTGGGGGTTCAGAGCAACCCCAAAGTCACCACACCAGCAGCTCAGGGCCGGTCAGGTGCAGAGTTCAAAGTGGTGCCCAAAACACATAGGCTAGAATGGAGAGAAGGGGGTGCCCCGGTTCCGGTCTGCTTGCAGGTAAGTACCCGCGTCTTCGGAGGGCAGACCAGGGGGGTTTTGTAGGGCACCGGGGGGGACACAAGCCCACACAGAAATTTCACCCTCAGCAGCGCGGGGGCGGCCGGGTGCAGTGTAGAAACAAGCGTCGGGTTCGCAATGTTAGTCTATGAGAGATCTCGGGATCTCTTCAGCGCTGCAGGCAGGCAAGGGGGGGGTTCCTCGGGGAAACCTCCACTTGGTCAAGGGAGAGGGACTCCTGGGGGTCACTCCTCCAGTGAAAGTCCGGTCCTTCAGGTCCTGGGGGCTGCGGGTGCAGGGTCTCTCCCAGGTGTCGGGACTTGGGATTCAAAGAGTCGCGGTCAGGGGAAGCCTCGGGATTCCCTCTGCAGGCGGCGCTGTGGGGGCTCAGGGGGGACAGGTTTTGGTACTCACAGTATCAGAGTAGTTCTGGGGTCCCTCCTGAGGTGTTGGATCTCCACCAGCCGAGTCGGGGTCGCCGGGTGCAGTGTTGCAAGTCTCACGCTTCTTGCGGGGAGCTTGCAGGGTTCTTTAAAGCTGCTGGAAACAAAGTTGCAGCTTTTCTTGGAGCAGGTCCGCTGTCCTCGGGAGTTTCTTGTCTTTTCGAAGCAGGGGCAGTCCTCAGAGGATGTCGAGGTCGCTGGTCCCTTTGGAAGGCGTCGCTGGAGCAGGATCTTTGGAAGGCAGGAGACAGGCCGGTGAGTTTCTGGAGCCAAGGCAGTTGTCGTCTTCTGGTCTTCCTCTGCAGGGGTTTTTCAGCTAGGCAGTCCTTCTTCTTGTAGTTGCAGGAATCTAATTTTTTAGGGTTCAGGGTAGCCCTTAAATACTAAATTTAAGGGCGTGTTTAGGTCTGGGGGGTTAGTAGCCAATGGCTACTAGCCCTGAGGGTGGGTACACCCTCTTTGTGCCTCCTCCCAAGGGGAGGGGGTCACAATCCTAACCCTATTGGGGGAATCCTCCATCTGCAAGATGGAGGATTTCTAAAAGTTAGAGTCACTTCAGCTCAGGACACCTTAGGGGCTGTCCTGACTGGCCAGTGACTCCTCCTTGTTGCTTTCTTTGTTCCCTCCAGCCTTGCCGCCAAAAGTGGGGGCCGTGGCCGGAGGGGGCGGGCAACTCCACTAAGCTGGAGTGCCCTGCTGGGCTGTGACAAAGGGGTGAGCCTTTGAGGCTCACCGCCAGGTGTCACAGCTCCTGCCTGGGGGAGGTGTTAGCATCTCCACCCAGTGCAGGCTTTGTTACTGGCCTCAGAGTGACAAAGGCACTCTCCCCATGGGGCCAGCAACATGTCTCTAGTGTGGCAGGCTGCTGGAACCAGTCAGCCTACACAGCTAGTTGGTTAAGTTTCAGGGGGCACCTCTAAGGTGCCCTCTGTGGTGTATTTTACACTAAAATGTACACTGGCATCAGTGTGCATTTATTGTGCTGAGAAGTTTGATACCAAACTTCCCAGTTTTCAGTGTAGCCATTATGGTGCTGTGGAGTTCGTGTAAAACAGACTCCCAGACCATATACTCTTATGGCTACCCTGCACTTACAATGTCTAAGGTTTTGTTTAGACACTGTAGGGGCACAGTGCTCATGCACTGGTACCCTCACCTATGGTATAGTGCACCCTGCCTTAGGGCTGTAAGGCCTGCTAGAGGGGTGTCTTACCTATACTGTATAGGCAGTGAGAGGCTGGCATGGCACCCTGAGGGGAGTGCCATGTCGACTTACTCATTTTGTTCTCACTAGCACACACAGGCTTGTAAGCAGTGTGTCTGTGCTGAGTGAGGGGTCTCTAGGGTGGCATAAGACATGCTGCAGCCCTTAGAGACCTTCCTTGGCATCAGGGCCCTTGGTACTAGAAGTACCAGTTACAAGGGACTTATCTGAATGCCAGGGTGTGCCAATTGTGGATACAATGGTACATTTTAGGTGAAGGAACACTGGTGCTGGGGCCTGGTTAGCAGGGTCCCAGCACACTTCTCAGTCAAGTCAGCATCAGTATCAGGCAAAAAGTGGGGGGTAACTGCAACAGGGAGCCATTTCTTTACACAAGCCCCCCCCCAGCCCACAGGCCAGGAGACTCAGCCCAAGCTGGGAGAGTTTTCCTAGTCTGTCAGGCGAGGAAGAGTAGGAGAAATAGGCTGGTTAGTTGCAGGGCCTACTCTGCCTTACATCCTTCTGTTCAGGTCATTCCCTTTGGGGAACTGACCCACTTCCACAGTGATAGGACCTAGTCTGAATTGCCTCTTGTCTGCTTCTTCAATGTCTCCACCCATTCTTTTTATTTTGGGTTTAGAGGTATCCACCTCTGCTAATCTTATCTTAGCCAGGGTCATCCCTAGCTTACCCAAAGAGGTTACCCAGAGCTGGAGTAACCCCACCATGACCAACAGGGTCAGGGGGCCTAACTTGCTATTTGGCATGGGGTCTGACCACCATGCCAAGGATAGTGCAGCCACAAAGGCTAACACCCAGCAGAGGCCACTGACCGCTGTCAGTGCCCAGAACCACACCTTTAGCTCTTCACCTAAAAGGGAAGGGGCTAAGTTACAGGCTTCTTTGGGTTCAGGTTGCCTGTCTGCTGTATTGGAGTGGGGGGTTACCACATCTTGTAGTAAACACCCTTCTTCCACTCTTTCTTCTGTTAGCTGAGGAGCCACCCACTCAGGTTTAACAGTTGCCTGACTAGCCAGGACTTCTTGTGGGTCAGGTTGGACTTTATCAGGGCCATTTTTGGAGTTCTCCCCTACTGGAGCAGAATCTCCTTGGCTTGCTGTAACCTTGGCTAAAGGTTGTCCACCCTTCCTACTCTGTTTTCTTTTCTTCTTCTTCTGGGGCCTGCTTGCATTTACTGCAGAGGCAGGACTTCCAGAATCCTTGGGAGAGGACTGGCACTGGACCAGTTCCTCTCTTGAGCTCTGACTAACCTCTGGGTAGTCATTTCCAAGGAGACAATCAAGGGGGAGGTCTGTACTGACTACTACCCTTCTCCAGCTAAGAGTGCCACCCACTTCTATGGGCACTAAAGCCACAGGCCTCTTAGTGACCCTGTCTAGGCTAACTCTTACCCTGGCAGTCTCACCTGGGATGTACTGGTTTGAGAGCACCAGCCTGTCATGCACAATAGTGTGACTGGCACAAGTGTCTCTCAGGGCAGTGGTTGGGATTCCATTCACCAGTAGGTGGTGGAAGTGTCTGCTTCCCTCTGGAATCTCCAGCTCCCCTGTTGGGCCCTGTTTCCAGTTGAAGGCTAGGAAGACCTCCTCATCTGAGGAGTCATCTCCCATGGCTACACTGGTTACCCCAGGAATTTTGTTCTGGGGTTTGTTTTTGGGACAAGAAGTGTCCTTGGTGTGGTGCCCAGACTGTTTACAGTTGTGGCACCATGCCTTAGTGGCATCCCAGTTCTTACCCTGGTACCCACCTTTGTTTTGGGTTGTGTCCTGGGGCCCACCCACCTGTTCTGGTTTTTGGGGGCCTACAGAGGACTCTTTTTCTTGGTTTCTAGTGTTACCCACTTTCTCCTGGGGAGTTTTTGTAACCCCTTTCTTTTGGTCACCCCCAGTGGAAGTTTTGGTTACCCTAGTCTTGACCCAGTGGTCTGCCTTCTTTCCCAATTCTTGGGGAGAAATTGGACCTAGGTCTACCAGATACTGATGCAACTTTTCATTGAAGCAGTTACTTAAAATGTGTTCTTTCATAAACAAATGATAAAGCCCAACATAGTCACACACTTCATTTCCAGTTAACCAACCATCTAGTGTTTTTACTGAGTAGTCTACAAAATCAACCCAGGTCTGGCTCGAGGATGTTTGAGCCCCCCTGAACCTAATTCTATACTCCTCAGTGGAGAATCCAAAGCCCTCAATCAGGGTACCCTTCATGAGGTCATAAGATTCTGCATCTTTTCCAGAGAGTGTGAGGAGTCTATCCCTAAACTTTCCAGTGAACATTTCCCAAAGGAGAGCACCCCAGTGAGATCTGTTCACTTTTCTGGTTACACAAGCCCTCTCAAAAGCTGTGAACCATTTGGTGATGTCATCACCATCTTCATATTTTGTTACAATCCCTTTGGGGATTTTTAGGATGTCAGGAGAATCTCTGACCCTATTTAAGTTGCTGCCACCATTGATGGGACCTAGGCCCATCTCTTTTCTTTCCCTTTCTACGGCTAGGAGCTGCTTTTCCAAAGCCAATCTTTTGACCATCCTGGCTAACAGGGGGTCATCCTCACTGAGAGCATCCTCAGTGATTTCAGAAATGCTGGACCCTCCTGTGAGGGAAGCAACATTTCTGACTATCATTTTTGGAGACAGGGCTTGAGAGGCCCTGGTCTCCCTATTTAGGACTGGGAGGGGGGAATTGCCCTCCAAGTCACTAATTTCTTCCTCTGTGAAGTCATCCTCAGAGGGGTTGGCTTTTTCAAACTCTGCCAACAGCTCCTGGAGCTGAATTTTGGTAGGTCTGGAGCCAATGGTTATTTTCTTTATATTACAGAGAGACCTTAGCTCCCTCATCTTAAGATGGAGGTAAGGTGTGGTGTCGAGTTCCACCACATTCATCTCTGTATCAGACATTATTTTGCTAAAAGTTGGAAGACTTTTTAAAGAATCTAAAACTGTTTCTAGAATCTAATTTCAAACCTTTAACAAACTTTTAAACTCTAAAAGACAATGCTAAACAGGGACTTAACACACAAGGCCCTAGCAGGACTTTTAAGAATTTAGAAAAATTTCAAATTGCAAAAATGAATTTCTAATGACAATTTTGGAATTTGTCGTGTGATCAGGTATTGGCTGAGTAGTCCAGCAAATGCAAAGTCTTGTACCCCACCGCTGATCCACCAATGTAGGAAGTTGGCTCTGTATGTGCTATTTCAAAGTAAGGAATAGCATGCACAGAGTCCAAGGGTTCCCCTTAGAGGTAAAATAGTGGTAAAAATAGATAATACTAATGCTCTATTTTGTGGTAGTGTGGTCGAGCAGTAGGCTTATCCAAGGAGTAGTGTTAAGCATTTGTTGTACATACACATAGACAATAAATGAGGTACACACACTCAGAGACAAATCCAGCCAATAGGTTTTTATATAGAAAAATATCTTTTCTTAGTTTATTTTAAGAACCACAGGTTCAAATTCTACATGTAATATCTCATTCGAAAGGTATTGCAGGTAAGTACTTTAGGAACTTCAAATCATCAAAATTGCATGTATACTTTTCAAGTTATTCACAAATAGCTGTTTTAAAAGTGGACACAGTGCAATTTTCACAGTTCCTAGGGGAGGTAAGTATTTGTTAGGTTAACCAGGTAAGTAAGACACTTACAGGGCTTAGTTCTTGGTCCAAGGTAGCCCACCGTTGGGGGTTCAGAGCAACCCCAAAGTCACCACACCAGCAGCTCAGGGCCGGTCAGGTGCAGAGTTCAAAGTGGTGCCCAAAACACATAGGCTAGAATGGAGAGAAGGGGGTGCCCCGGTTCCGGTCTGCTTGCAGGTAAGTACCCGCGTCTTCGGAGGGCAGACCAGGGGGGTTTTGTAGGGCACCGGGGGGGACACAAGCCCACACAGAAATTTCACCCTCAGCAGCGCGGGGGCGGCCGGGTGCAGTGTAGAAACAAGCGTCGGGTTCGCAATGTTAGTCTATGAGAGATCTCGGGATCTCTTCAGCGCTGCAGGCAGGCAAGGGGGGGGTTCCTCGGGGAAACCTCCACTTGGTCAAGGGAGAGGGACTCCTGGGGGTCACTCCTCCAGTGAAAGTCCGGTCCTTCAGGTCCTGGGGGCTGCGGGTGCAGGGTCTCTCCCAGGTGTCGGGACTTGGGATTCAAAAAGTCGCGGTCAGGGCAAGCCTCGGGATTCCCTCTGCAGGCGGCGCTGTGGGGGCTCAGGGGGGACAGGTTTTGGTACTCACAGTATCAGAGTAGTTCTGGGGTCCCTCCTGAGGTGTTGGATCTCCACCAGCCGAGTCGGGGTCGCCGGGTGCAGTGTTGCAAGTCTCACGCTTCTTGCGGGGAGCTTGCAGGGTTCTTTAAAGCTGCTGGAAACAAAGTTGCAGCTTTTCTTGGAGCAGGTCCGCTGTCCTCGGGAGTTTCTTGTCTTTTCGAAGCAGGGGCAGTCCTCAGAGGATGTCGAGGTCGCTGGTCCCTTTGGAAGGCGTCGCTGGAGCAGGATCTTTGGAAGGCAGGAGACAGGCCGGTGAGTTTCTGGAGCCAAGGCAGTTGTCGTCTTCTGGTCTTCCTCTGCAGGGGTTTTTCAGCTAGGCAGTCCTTCTTCTTGTAGTTGCAGGAATCTAATTTTTTAGGGTTCAGGGTAGCCCTTAAATACTAAATTTAAGGGCGTGTTTAGGTCTGGGGGGTTAGTAGCCAATGGCTACTAGCCCTGAGGGTGGGTACACCCTCTTTGTGCCTCCTCCCAAGGGGAGGGGGTCACAATCCTAACCCTATTGGGGGAATCCTCCATCTGCAAGATGGAGGATTTCTAAAAGTTAGAGTCACTTCAGCTCAGGACACCTTAGGGGCTGTCCTGACTGGCCAGTGACTCCTCCTTGTTGCTTTCTTTGTTCCCTCCAGCCTTGCCGCCAAAAGTGGGGGCCGTGGCCGGAGGGGGCGGGCAACTCCACTAAGCTGGAGTGCCCTGCTGGGCTGTGACAAAGGGGTGAGCCTTTGAGGCTCACCGCCAGGTGTCACAGCTCCTGCCTGGGGGAGGTGTTAGCATCTCCACCCAGTGCAGGCTTTGTTACTGGCCTCAGAGTGACAAAGGCACTCTCCCCATGGGGCCAGCAACATGTCTCTAGTGTGGCAGGCTGCTGGAACCAGTCAGCCTACACAGCTAGTTGGTTAAGTTTCAGGGGGCACCTCTAAGGTGCCCTCTGTGGTGTATTTTACACTAAAATGTACACTGGCATCAGTGTGCATTTATTGTGCTGAGAAGTTTGATACCAAACTTCCCAGTTTTCAGTGTAGCCATTATGGTGCTGTGGAGTTCGTGTAAAACAGACTCCCAGACCATATACTCTTATGGCTACCCTGCACTTACAATGTCTAAGGTTTTGTTTAGACACTGTAGGGGCACAGTGCTCATGCACTGGTACCCTCACCTATGGTATAGTGCACCCTGCCTTAGGGCTGTAAGGCCTGCTAGAGGGGTGTCTTACCTATACTGTATAGGCAGTGAGAGGCTGGCATGGCACCCTGAGGGGAGTGCCATGTCGACTTACTCATTTTGTTCTCACTAGCACACACAGGCTTGTAAGCAGTGTGTCTGTGCTGAGTGAGGGGTCTCTAGGGTGGCATAAGACATGCTGCAGCCCTTAGAGACCTTCCTTGGCATCAGGGCCCTTGGTACTAGAAGTACCAGTTACAAGGGACTTATCTGAATGCCAGGGTGTGCCAATTGTGGATACAATGGTACATTTTAGGTGAAGGAACACTGGTGCTGGGGCCTGGTTAGCAGGGTCCCAGCACACTTCTCAGTCAAGTCAGCATCAGTATCAGGCAAAAAGTGGGGGGTAACTGCAACAGGGAGCCATTTCTTTACATGTAGTATTACCAAGAATGAAAGTGATAGAAAATTGAAGGCTACTCTAAATGATCACAACATTATTGGACACTAAGGTAGAAAATAATGAAGACTATTCACAAAATCAAGTATTTACAAATGCACATTATTGTAAGGAAATGTCTCTTTTTGCTTGATCACCCCAAACGTTTGGATTAATGGTGCTGATTTTTCAACTCTGAAGGTGCACTGAGTCCTGCCAAACCAACCTCAGTGCCAAGTACCTTGACCTTTAAAACGTTTGTCAAATTGGTTTAGCCCGAATTACCATAGATTACCTTACTTCTAAGTCCCTACTATATGGTACCAGGGCACTAGGGCCTGCAAGTTAAGTGTTTCTCATGAACTACAACAATGATTGTGCCATGATGAGTAACACAAAGAAAAGAATGACTTCCAGTTCGCAATTGGCCAGCAGAGCACTTTTTCATTGCTAACTCAACTTTGCTATTTAAACCAATGGCAAGGCCCAAACCTTCCTTTTTAATATTTATAAGTCACCCCAAAGGTAGGTCTACTGGGCCCTAAAGGAAGGGTGCATTATTTTAAAAAGAAAAATTAATTTTTTTAACTTTGCATGTCCTGACATAAAAACCACACATTGCTGTTTTTACTGTGGAAAAGCTAGTAGCCCCATTAGTGAGATTGTAACTACACTCTGACAACTCAGCAATGTTAACCTCTAGATGGAACTACTAAACATGGCATTTCAAGGTATCAACAAATCATAGCATTAAACCTGACTCATTGGTCAAGCAAAATTTAATATAACTTTGCACAAATGGCAACATAATAACGTGTCTGCTTTGTTACCCAAAGTTTCCAGAAGCTATTTTTGGTTGCACACAAGCTGCTGTCCTTAAGACAGACTTCTGCCCTAATGGAGAGCGGTGAGAATGACTCTTGTGAAGGGGAACAAAAGACCTGCTGAGGGAAGAGGTGTGACTTCCACCTAGCAGGTTGGCCAGAGTGAGTGTGAGTCCAAAATGTGAGCTTCAAAAGGGAATCCGCCTTTGAAGAGAAAATGGTAGTCACACATGGAAGGGGATGATTTCATGTGTTTTAGCAGATAGGCTGGCATCTTGTGCAGAGAGTAAGAAGGCATTGTCATACCAGTTTCTCAAGGGGAGTGTAACCCACAGGTAGCCACAACCTTGAGTTGGGTTAGGGAGCTTCACACATCAAGAATAGGGTTCTGCCATATTGAGAGTGGGCAGAATAGTGCATTCTGGACTAGCCAGATGCCACACTTTGCAGAAAGACACCATCCGGAGGGAGGTTGCTCGAAAGCCAAAGTACTATTTAACTATCCTCCCACCCCCCCTAAGGCTTATCGTGCCATAAAAGTGGCATCCAGACCTTGGATCACGTCTGTGCTGGAAAGAGGCCTAAAGAAGGACTGCTCAGCCTCTTCCGGGATCTAGCAAAGAGAGACTGCAAAAAAGACTAGACTGCACCTGCTGCACTTTGGATTTGCAAAGAAAGGACTATGCCTGTGGTGCATCACTCATGGAAAAGTTGCCTATGAGCCATAGATGAAGAAAGCGACTCCAGGAGTCACTTGGCTGACTCACTGTTACGGCCACATGGCCATAAAAGCTAAGAAGCTTGCACCTTTAAGAGCCCCAGCACCAAGAAGAATGACTGCTGCTGGACGGCCACGTGCAGCCTAGGAGAGACAGTCCTGACCCTCAAAAGTTGCACTTGAGTCTGCTTGACCTGGAAGAGTCCTCAGAGTGCTGTTTGGTTACCATCATACAAGTTACTGCATGTTCAAGGGAACTGCTGGTTTTGCTGTAACCAGATATGAGGCAGAACTGTGGTAGCTGGTTTTGTGCTGGACCACAAATGGACTTCTTGGCACATTGACCCCTGAGGCCAAAGTCTCCTTCCCATGCTCGAGGACTAAGGGGGAGTCAGGGGAAGACCCCCCAACATCAGCTAAGCAACCTTGGGTATCTCAGCATCCTACATACCTTGCATCAGGACCACTTCATTGACTTTTATGGTGGTTCTCTCATAGGACCTAAAACTGGCCTGGAGACTGATTAAACTAAGAGGTAATTGTTCAACTGGGGCTAACTGGTCCCTGTGACTGGATCCTATTGGAATTGGACCCCCAAAAGTGCCCTTATAGCCGTATTCAAGTTACTTGTTGTGGCTAACCTTAAACCACGAGTTGCTGTAGATTGCAAACCTTTATTGCATTAGTGATAAGCAGTGATTTATTGTTTCTTTGAAAATTCATTTCTCCGGAATCCCTTGGTGGAATTTTGTCATTGAGGTGCTATTTAAACATAAAAATACAATATATCTTTATTAATTTGTGTTGGATTTTTATTGTGTTGTGTTTTCTTCTTATTCAACTGTTTTGGTATTGCTTAATGCTTTAACCTTGTTCCTTTGATATCGCCGGATTGTGCTGACCCACAGCTATCCAGGATTGAAGTAAGGTTTTACAAACAAATTAATTGCACCTGATATGGAATTGGTCTTTATCACATGGTGAGGTTGCGCAACCACACCATATAATAAGCCACTCTCCTTACAGTTATTACATACATCATCAATTTGCAAGAACTGCCATCATTAAAAGGTGCTTGTTCTAGGGGCTTGTAGGATAACAGGCCACAGATCTCTGTGAGAAACGATGAAAAGAAAAAAACTTGCAGTCAGTATTTAAATAAGAGGTGACCAATGAAGCTGTAGAAAAGTGCAAGGGATTACTACAGTGGTGGGCACACATCGCCTGCTTTGGAAATTTTTGGCACTTATGAACCAGTTACTACTACATTGACACTGTGCCAACTCATGGAAACAAGCACCAGGAAAATACGTTTGAGCCTTGATACTGAGGCTCAAATGAATAAACAAGATAGGAATCCATGGCCCATATTTATACTTTGTCATGCTAAACTGTGGCAATGCAGTTTTGCGCCAAAAAATTTACCGCCGGCTAACACCATTTCTTTGGGGCGCTCCGGCGTCAAATTTATACTTTTCTGCACGGCAGCGCAAACCACTGTTGTGAGTCATTTTTCTTTTCAAACCAATGCGTCACGTCGTAAAGAAAAAAGATGCTAACGCGGCAAAAATGACTGTGAGTCGGTTTACGACGTCGCAAACGGGATACGCGCCTTTTTCTGGCGCAATTTAATCAAAAAGCGGCGCAAACACTGCAAAATGTGCTAAGGAGAGCCAACATGGATCCCAGATGCTTGCACAGACCCCAGGAAGATGACAGCAGACCAGAAACCAGCCAGGAGGACCCACAGAAGACCCAGGACAGGGAGAAGAAGAAAAGAAAGTGTTACTTCAGTGCAGAGGAGCAGGAAATTCTGGTGAAAGAGGTGACGGAGCACCAGCACTAACTGTTTGTCACCTCAAAGTTGCGAATCAGTAGGAGAGAGGCAATATGGCAACAAATTGTTGACAAGATAAAGAGTGTGGCAGAAGTACGGAGAACAGTCATCGAGTGCAAGAAACGCTGGCATGACTGCAAGCGCAGGACCAAGGAAAAGATGGCCAGGAACAGGAAGGCAGCACTGCAGACTGGAGGTGCGAGTCCAGCACTGCAGGAGGCCCTGGACCACATGGAGGAGATGGTGGCAGCTGTCATCCCTGAGAAGATCGACACAGGGATTAAAGGACAGGACAGCGCAGACTACCAGGAGACAACACAGATGCAGGGTAAGTCGCATGGGGAATTAAAATGCACAAATGTTAACTGCAAGCGGGGGGGGACATACCTACTACACATTGAATGTAAGTCCTAATAATCAGGGAGTGGCATGGGTAAAAGGGCACAGCATGGGGGCATGGCCCATTCAGAGGAAACCTGGGGAACAGTACTACACTACGCCAACAACCTTTGCATGGGGGTATGCTGCCATGCCAAGGATGTTGGAAAGGTAAAGCCAGTCCAGGAGGGTAGGGTGCAATGTACAACTGGCCTGCTGTCACACGTCAGCTGGTATTCTCCCACATGAACTAGGGCTCAATTAACAGTCTCAGGCCATATCCACAAGTGGAATTTAACATTGACAACAGTTGCCACTACCACCTTTGCTGTGTGTGCAGGTTAAGTAGCTAATGGCAGTAACGTCCCCATGGATCAAACACACCCAAATTAGAGGGTTCAGGATGACAACTTTATCAATCCCCTGTAATCAATAAAAAAAATTCTAATCCTGTCAAATGTGATTGTCCACAGTTGCTACAAACATCAGACATTGTCATAAACATTATGAGGTACACAGCCGTAATGTCATACCCATGCAGCATATGTCAGGGTCCACCCTGTGCCTGGTTCACAATAGCTCCAATGACACAATGCAACACCCCAAATGTCATACTGCTCAGACAACAGCGGGGGGAGGACATATGTCACCTGCTAGTGAAGTTCACTCTCACAGTCAGAAGAGGAAATGGAACACTGCTAGGACCATCAGTGCAATTCAATGTAGCACACATTCCCCAACATCAACATTACACACTTCGAATGCTGACATATGTAGTGTGCCATGCCAATGCTATAAATATTATATGCAAGGTCTCAGCAACATATAGCTGGATGTGAAATATCTGAGACTGCCTCAGTTACAGATTGTGAAGTGTGGTGCAAGTGCCATCAGAACAACCACAGCCAGTGCAAGGCCTCACCATGAGAATGGAAGTAGACGGAGGGTTGAGTAGGACAAGAAGGTGGCAATTCACAATTTGGCCAGAACCAACACCCTAGAGGATGTGATGCTGACAAGTCCCCAAACTGACCACAATACATGTGACATGCAGGTGGGGCGTGGGCCATGGGAGAATGCTAATATGAAAGACAGGAGTAATGAACAGGAACCAAGATCACATAGTGCAACAAATAGGAAGGCAGGCACGTCACATTACAAATCCCACAACACAGACACTCTAATCGTACAATATCTCATTGCAGAGGACAATGGCTCTCGTGGGGATATGCCTGTCCTGGACTTCCCTGATGACATGGATGACGAGCTGACAAACATCAGCCTGCAGACCCTCCAAGATATCCTTGGGACCCTCCAGACCCCACCTTCAGTCACAAGGAGGAGCACAGATACAGCAGCCATCACAGAAGAACCACCCACCACCCCAATTGTACGACCTGCCAGCTCCAACCCAGCTGAGGACTCTGACGACACTGGCACCAGCTTTGAGAGAACTGTAGTTGCAGTACAGCGGGAGCTGTCCAAGGAGGTGCGGGTGGGGATGGAAAATATGGCAGGCAGCCTAGTGGGTGTGCGTTCGTGCATGATGTCAACTGCAGAACAGGCAGCAGCCATGCAAGGGCGAACATCAATCTTGCAGGAACTTGAAAAAAGTGTGAAGGAAATCAGCACAGCTGTAAGAGAGTTGACACAACACCTCCAACAACAATCCTGTCAACACGTGTACGAATGCAATATTGACCCCCTCAGGGCCGACCTGGCTGCCTACCACAGTGATGTGGCTGCTATTCTTAAGAACCAGCAGCTCCTCCTTGCTGCAGTACTACCCTTAATAGCCCCACAGGTGGCAGCTACCGGGATGTCTGACTCCACGTCTTCAAACACTGAGGTGTGTGTTGCCCCTTCACAGCCACCACCACCAAGGGCAGAGGAGACAACACACACATCAGAAGATGAAGACGTGGAACAGACCACCTTCACCCGTAAGAGTACCCGGTAGCATTAGTCCCTGCCACCTGGCCACTTATAACCAAGGTTCTGTGCTTTGTAATATGCCAGTCTTGCAACAGCTGCTCACAAGCACTGTTCTCCAGCCCACTGTTTATCTTGTCACCCTGCCCTGTGATTGTCTCTCACTACCTCATTGGCAAATCCTGTCCCTCTGCACTGTCTGACACTTCACCCCAGCATGTCCAATGACATGTCCTTTTGCACTTGTGTAGGATCACAATGGAAGGTGTCACACTAATGGACTCACAATCATGGACAATGTACATATAGCACTACAGCACTTTAAAATAAATAGCACTTACACAACAACTTTGTCTCTGTGTAATGTGACACATCAACCGTGATGGAGATCAGTGATGTTTACCTCTGGTCAATTATTATAGAAAGTCAATACAACTGCCCTGAAATAATGTGGGCTGATAACTGTGCACTGTGGTCTGGGTTGTACCATCATCTGCCCTTCCTGAGGGTTAATTATGAGGGAAATAGAAAATATACAGTATAATGATGTGTTGGACAGAATTCCGCTTCCTCAAGGGATGTCTAAGCCAAACATTATTGCCTTCAAATTTTTCTTCAAGCCAATCTGTACGTATGTGACATTTGACCCAAAATATTTTTAACACACACCATACAGCATGAATGGATGTGTATGAGTGTACGTACAAATATGTAACCTGGCTGAACAATGTAACAAATGATAGGTGTGAGTTATGTATACCAACCTGCATGAGATCATACTACCACTCACCATATAAGGCTTCACTTGAACATCAGGCTGCAGGCAGACTTAACACAGTGTCCTCAATACCAAATCTGGTCCCAAAGTATGTGAGATTGAAAACATACATCAAAAATTAACAACACTTTGAGATCCATAGTAACCTTGAGTGGTGGGTTCAATGGATGGCAGATTCTTAGCAAAGTAGCTCCGGTGTAGCTGCCAATGTAACAGCTCAATTGGGATTTGGTTCCAGGTTGGGACACAAATGCAAATACTAAAGAGACACTGTTCACCCATGCCAAGGCCCTGATCCCCAAGCATGTGACACATACTGTAAAGGATTACCTACATATTTATTTAACAGTAAAAAAGAAAGCTAAAACCAGGGGAAACACCTTACCTAACCTAACCTATCCTAACTACACATTACCCACAACAGGCACTATCTTATACTAAACAAATGTATATTTTGGGGGATTTTTTATTTATATATATATATATATATATATATATATATATATATATATATATATATATATATATATATATAAATAAAAAATCCCCCATATATATATATATTTTTTTTAACACCAAAGCCCCAACATCATCCACCACCCACACACATAATAAAAAACAGATATTAAAAGTATCATACCCCTACCCCCCACCCACTACTACTAACTAAACTAACAGCCTATTCTAACCTAACACTAAGCCCCCTAAACCCACTAATTGAAAGAACCAGGAAAGAGGAGGGAGGGGAGGAAATCATGGCTGAGGGTAAATTGTTTACAAGTTCGCACTCCGCAGGGTCTTCTTTATGGCACGCACCCTTCTATTAACTTGTGCCACCTCCTGCTGCAGCCTGTTCATTTTCCTCAACATACATTCAATGTCACGTTGCATCCGTTGAAAATCTGCCGGGTCAATGACTGCAGCAGGGGTGGTCAGGGTGCCAGTTGAAGATGTATGTCCCATTGTCGTGCCATGCGTGTAGGAGGAGGTGCAGGTGGTGCTGTGATAGGTCTGGGAGCAGTGGAGGTTGACGGTCCTGCAGTGGTGCCTGCTATGGTTGGTGCCACCTGGGTGGTAGTGGTGGTGCTGGTGATGGTGGCTGTGGTGGACACCGAAGGGCCCCCTTGGGCAAATGCTCTCCACACTCCGGAGGCTTTTTCATGGTGATAACGCTGTGCCATGTTGCGGAACCCAGACTCCACATCCAGAATGTGCTGATAACACATCGCCCGGCGCTGAAACTCCCGAATCTGGATGGGATTCATATTGGCTGCTGTTAAAAAGAAAAAATTAAACCAAACATTAGGTACTTCATTGTGTGATATGGCTCCTGAAATAAAACAGACAATACATCTAATGTACCAGAAACGGTCCATATCATCATACAGATCACAGATTGTCCCTGAGGAAGTACATGCCAATGCAGCCTACACATGTCCTATCTAACAGCACAGCAAGGCTCTAAAAGATGTGTAACAACTTAAATGACCTATGCATCATAGTTCAGCCATTTGTCATGTAAAAAATGCTGCAAGTCCTCCACATGTGACAGGCCAACTAATGACTAACTTCTGGCTGACAATCAAGGGCCACAAGATCTGTGATTTGTAAATGGAATTGCCAGGATAAAATGCAGTTGCTAATCATGAGAGACTATCCTAGTTTTGGACAAGTGATTTACAGATTTACATGTCTGTGTACTAAACTTGGATCATCAGTCCTGGGTACACATTTCATGACCCTATGCCTGTGCTTGAGGGGGGGGGTGGACAAGCAACAAATACTTTCCAACATCTAGGACACCCAGGAAGCTTTGGACAGCTGTACATGAGTTTAAACAGTCCACCACAGATAAGGAGGATGTCCAACTAGGATACACCCAAACCTTAGACAATCCTATCCACATTTATGTTTGGAAATGCAGACAATTGTCAACATAATTTCATACCAGTAATACATGACTTACAACAAGCAGATAGATACAAGCACACATCCGGCCATGAGCCACATGCAAACCTATGACATTGTACTCAAGTGCCACATACACGTAGCACAACATGTGGAGCTACATGCTGCCAGGAAGTCAAACATACAGTCAAACATGTTGTTTAGTGAACAGGGAGGCTCAAGTCTGTGGGTAAGACTTTGGCATCCCTATTCTGTGAGATTCAGGGTCTGACTTGCTGACTAAATCATAAATATGGTCCCCTGCTAAATTTTCTTAGTAAAAGTTTTATCAACAAATGTCACCCTGTTCACATGGCCATGCCTACAGGGCTGCACTACAATCCCAAAATATGACCATACGCTAATGATTATTCAACTCAAAGATGGAAAAAAATGATACTCCACTCAAGTAACATATCCGATCATTTACCAGCGCATCATACCTTGCTATGTGTCCAACACACAGGAGTCAATCACACAACAGCAGCAGACACAACAAAGAACAGAAATATCAACACTTACTGGAGATGTCTGGGTCCGCAAATCGAGCCACCTCTCTGATTGTGTAGGGGGCAGGTCCACCTGTAAAGCATGGAAGGGAGAAATGTGCTCAATGTCTGTGCACTGTACAACACTTCCAAATACAATTACTGTGTGTAACAGTAAATCTGAAAGTCCAGCCTCCACTGCAAACATGTATAGACCCGGTCACTCCAATGAGTGATACACACATATCTGCACACATGCAGTGCCCTAACTATCATGTGGTGGCAAACATGCTCCATCATTTGTTTGCAGACTCATTGATGGAGTGCACTCCTCTCATCATGTGTATCAATGAGAGACATGCAAAGCCACTTTCCTGGAGCACTGCAATACCAGTCACTCAGGTATTGTGGCTTGGGCATCAAAGGTCAATCCTTTACTGTGTGACGCACCTGTGGGTTGAATTAAGGTCATGATTTATCATGCTTTCTATGGTCCCTTACATGTAGGGCCTGTGTTGTGTCTAGGTTACATATGCTACATTAACAGGGTACCCTGAGCCACATATGCCCCCTATTACACCATAAAGGCAGGGATCCTGTGCATTATTTGGTGACAGTTTGATGCTAGCCATGGATTGACCAGTTTTCATATTTGGATACAAGGAGATATATGTTGACAGTGTATATTGTAGTCATCCATGATAGACTGCATGGGCACAGGTGTAGTCATTGCACCTGAAATGACTCTCATTGCCCTGTGTCCCCAGTATGGGTTTCGGTAATCACAGATGAGCCACAATCATCATCTTACATTTGCCAATTTGGTTGATCAGCGGATATATTGCAAACTGACACTGTGATATTATTAATACTTGGTTTAGCAAATGCACCAGTGTGTCAATCATGATGATGCAGGTTTCAATTTGTATGTACCTTCGGAATGACAGCAGTCACAGGAATGCTGGTCTACTGATCTTAGCATACACCCATGTTAGTGATAGCCTCCATACTGGGAGGTTAGTTATTAAACATATGCTGCACTCGGTCAGCATGGGTGTGCCAAACTAAACTAGCTAAGTATTGGTCAACTTTATATGTATGATGGATTTGGTCAGTGGTCTCTTGCATGACATCATGCACTTAGTCCATTGTGATCATGCATTCCCCAACGTCAGGTATCCCATGATGATCCCATAACTTATGAGAAGTACATGGCAATAGAGTAACACAGATGGCAAATGCTTTAGATCGCGGCCAGCTATTGTGCCTAAGACCAATGTAAAACACACAGGTACAATGAACAGAGGGCCATAGATAGGTGTTACCCCTCAGTTTGTATCATTTGCTTCATTTTATGTGCCACAGCTATGGTAAGTTGCACCAAACATTTTGATATGAACCTGTGTGCATTACTTTTGGCATCCATCCCTAATTTAAGTCCAACTATCAGCCTAAGATGTTATCTGAGGTCAGAAATAACTTGTTAAGTATGTGTCAGAATCCAGTTCAGACATGTATCTGAAATATTTGGGGGACACATTATTTCTTGAAAATATCTGGATTAAAAACATGTCTTTCCTGGCACACTCACAGACCATGCATAAAACATATGTTAGAGCCACATTTGCATCATCGATTGACATGAAGGCAGCACTAATTTACAGGCTCCAGTTGTGTTTTGTAAGTTAGTGCAGCTGTTGCATCAACAAATGACAGTAATGTGTAGGAATTATTGTATAACTCACGGCAACTGTATGTTTAACTTGCATTCCACATGTCTAAAAACATTGCCTGCAGCATATGAACAAATCTGCTACTGTCACTAAAGAGCATTTAAATGTGCACATTACTCTGAATTGTACTCACCAACAGGGCCACCAATCACAATCCCCAGGTGGTCCAGCAGGTCTTGCTCCCTGGCAACCAGGTCAGCCCAACTGTGTTTTAGCTGGTGGTCATTGCGCGGTGTCTTGTATATTCTTTTAAGATAATACAAGACCTTTGCCCACCAGAGCCTCCTTGCCTCTGTGTGATACCCCTGTATTACACGGCCACCTGCTTCAATCATTAATGGGAGGAAGTGGCACACCAGCCAAATAAATCCAACCAGCTCCTCCTCTCCCATCCTACCAAGACGTGGCCTACCCAACATGCTTGTAAAAGAAGAAATAATTAAGGGGTGCAGAGGATGATGAAGGGAAAGGAGGAGAGGGAAATGAAAACTAATTAACAGTAAAACAGCCCAACTATCCCCAAACTAACACTACCCACAACAGACTCCCAACAGTACAAAGACAAAATTAGACACCACACGTGACAAAAATACACTTACACAGGATAACAGACACTTAGGAAACACCAAAAGACAATAAAAAGAGCACACAGGAGACAAATTCACAATATGCACAGAGAGCCAAGTTCAAACACAGCCACACAGTCAAGAAAAATCACAGACTGCAAAGTGAAAGTGCACCCACTGTCCCAATTCTGTAAACAGGATATCCTATTACATCACTTCCTGCCTCAAATGTGGTGTGTTTTTATTCTTATGCGTCCAAATATTATAACGCTTATAGTCTGTGCGTCGTTTTTTTTTTTACCACATATGCAGCATTTTTTGATGCATGTGCGTCTTTTTTGATGCGTATGCATCAAAATTTCTGTCTTTTACTGGGTTTGGGTCATTTCTCAATTTTATTAGTACATGACAGGTGTGACTATACAGAGATACGCTGTTTGCACCTACATTGTGCATTCCGGTGTATGGGCACATGTGGCAGATCATACTACAGCGGACCATGATCCTCTAGTTGTACCGGATTTGCACTCTTCACTGACGCAGTAGATGCCCAAACGTGTGGAATACAAATTGGTATTACCCAGTTTTAGCATGTTGTGCGTCAATAGAGGATAGCAAGGCTACGCAACTCAATACAGTAACTCATTGCCTGTGTGTCAATGTGTGTGAATTGGCTCTTACTAATGTAGTTGTCCCACTGTGTGAACATCACAAGACGTGTTTTCTTAAATGTGCTTGTATGCATGTGTTCTCTAAGTGGCCAACCATCAGATGCTATTCAGTTTGGAAATGAAAGGAAATGTGTTTGTCATACACGTAGCAACAAATGCTGTGTGAACTTCCCAGGTTTTTTGGGACATAAGCATCTCCAATGACAAACAATGCACAGGATAGATAGAAGACGGTTGATCATGGCAAAGTTCCAAGACTAAGCCATCACATGTCCTGGAATGTTGGATACCACTTCCTGGGCACTTGTTTGTATACTACCCATGAGTCAGGCATTGGAAAATGCTCTTTGGGTATGGTGTTTGTGACACCGAGTCCCAAAACCAATCTACAAATGTAATGTCACACCACAGTTTGAGTCATATAAATGGCCTGTGTTTCTCCTGTGGCAGTGGAGGACCAGCAGACTAAGCAGCACGTGTACACATATTTCCATTGGTTAATTGCACAAAGGTGTCCAGTTCAAGCGTGTGGGCCAATGTTTAGCTGGTATCATTATTGGGGTCCAAGTTGTCACAGCTACGTGCAGGTCTACTCATGAGTCTGTGGAGCCATTTCCTGCATTACCAAAGTATCCTTCACAGCTGAATTGAACCAAAGCCAAAGAGGAATAGAAAACACAAATGGGGATAGTCCAGCTATGGCACTGCAGAGGGTTTATGAGACTGACAACAGGGCAACCTTGGTGTCCTCACAAAGTTAAAGAATCAGTAATTTTAAACCGGCAGGTTTCCTCACAACATTTGTACACAGGGTGGCCTCTAAAATTCCCACTGCATCCGGGAACATCAGTGCCTCTGTGCTGATTAATCTCACAGCTATTCCCCATGCAAGTCCCATCAGTATGTTGGGGGCAATGTGAATCAGTGTGTGGACTGTCAGGGTCCTAACATGTGTTGACATTTCATGCACATTAGCAAACGTTGTTTGTTGTGCTGGAGGCACCATACCCAATCCATGCATACAGCCATGGTACACTGTCACTATTTGTCACTCATGCATACATGAAACCCAGACAAGGGAAAGGACATGATTAGGCTATTTGAAGACAAGTTCCACCCCATGATACGATAAGTAAACTGATTATGCTATACAATGTATTTGAGTATTCATTGTAGACCTACCTGACACAATACACCAGGAGGAGAGTGAGGGTATGGAGATCAACTATGAGACAAATGTAGCCACAGGGAACCTTTATGGTAACGCAAAGACAGGAACCAGTTAGGCTAACAGGATGCAGGGTCAATCAGGAACAAAAATTAACAATAACAAGGCAAATACACAGTGAACAGACTGAGACTGGTCAAAGCTGGAATAACACTGTGGAAAATGAAAACTGTATTTGTCCTGTGTGTTGCAACGTAATACAACTATCCCAAAGCCTGTGTTATCCAAGTGATTTACACAGCAATGCATAACAGTTATATACATATAATGGCAGTTTCTATGCTGTTCCAGGCATCTGCAATGGCAGTGCATGTTCAAATGGCTGATCTAGGTGTGCAGCTTCAGTCTCTCACAAGTCCCGTGGGTGAGAATCAAGTTCAAAGCGCCAACAGTACCTTTCACATGGGAAGCAATGGACAGGTGATTACAGGTCCTACACACTACAAGGCAGTGCATTATTCGACCAGAAGTCCATGCAGACAGAAGAACAATGACTATGTGTGAGAAAACAGGGCTGATTGCAGAGGCCCCCTAACTTTTTGCCCCCATTTTCCACTTTATGCTGGTGTTTTCCTGACTCTGATGGTGCCCTGGGTACTGCTAACCAGTCCCAGGGCCTGTGCTCTGTGTAAAATGGATATGCAAATTAGGCTAATTATAATTGGCTAAGTTAACCTACCTATAAGTCCCTAGTATATGGTAGGGCATGTAGGTTTAGGGACCACAGCATAGGTGGTGCACACCTAGGTGCACTGCTGAGGTGCCCAGTGTCATTTTAAAGGCAGGCCTGCCTTGCTGGCTGCTTTTAAATTAAAGTTATATGCAAATTAGACTTTGGAATTAAAAGTACTTCCAAAGTCTTAAACTACCTTATTTTTACATATAAGTCACCCCTAAGGTGTGCCCTATGTGCCCTCAGGGCTGGGTGCCATGTAACTATAAGCAGGGACTTTATAAAAATAGATTTATAAACCCTGGTGAGGTAAAAACAGCCAAATTCGTTTTTCCCTCATTGAAGTAAATGGCCTTCATAGGCTAGAATGGGGAGACTTTATTTTAAATTTTAAAGTCTCCTTAAATGTTGCATACCAAGAATTTGGTATCAAATTAATTGTTGTAATAAATCCCACAACTTCCAGTTGTTGGATTTAACATAACTTGTTCAGGTAAAGAGTTATAGACTTTACCTAAAAAGTTGCCAATTTCAGCCCTGCATTGTTTTTGCTGCTGTGCTCTGATTGGCCAGCCTGCAGCAGCTTAGCAGAGCTACCTTGATGAGGTGTGAAGTGGCCTGGCTTCACACAAAGGAATGTGCTTGGGGGAGAGAATCTCCCCTCAGCAGATGGTGAGGCAGGAAGGGGGAGGGCTGCCAAACTGGTCTTCAAAGGCAGAGAAGGACATTTGGAGCAACCAGCAACACCCCCACATCCTGCAACCCCAGACAACTAGGTGCCCCCTTGATTAGATTAGGAGAGGGCAGGAGAGGGGTGTGTTTATGATTTTTAGCCACACCAGTGGGTGGGCTCAGCCAGATGTAACCTCCAAAAATCAGATTCAGCCATGTTGGATTTTTAGAGAATGTTGCCCACTGGGATGAATTTTTGCCACACTTCCCAGGAAGTGGTCATCACAGGGGGACGACCCTGTACCTGATTGGAGAACCAGGACCCCCCTGCTTTTCACCCAGGAGCAAGGATAAAACTGGCAGACCTGCACCCACACCTCAGATCCCTACCAGATTTCAACAAGAAAAGAACTAAAGGAGAAGAAGGACTGCCCTGCTGGACCCCTGGCCTGCACCTGGAACCTGCACTCAGAAGGACTGCACCAGCTGCACACTTGGGCTTCACCACAAGAAGGACTTTGCCTGGCTTCAACTGGTTCAAGGAGGGACTCCCTGTTTGCTACAGGTGAAAAATTGCTATCCAGAGTCCCCCTGCACCAACTCCTGAAAAGTGACCAGCTGACCACTGTCCTGTGGCCAAAAAGGAGTTTGCGCCAGGTGCATTCTGGGAGTTGAAGTCCGCACCCCCCAAGGACCATCACAGAACGTCTGGACCCTTGGGGTGAGCTGTGGACCCCAAAAGAACCTTAAAAGGACATCTGGGTGAAGCCCCAGAAGTTTGGAAAAGATTTGAGAATTTTTGAAAAAAAGCTCCAGAGAGGGACCGACCCGCCGCGGAAATTCTAGCCGGCTTGCCTCAACCGCGACCCGGCCTGATTTGGTGGTTCGTCCCGGTAATGAAAAACCTCTGAAAAAGAGACTAAGGCCCTCATTCTGACCCTGGCGGTCGGCGGAGAGACGGCGGTCGGACCGCGAACAGACCGGCGGTATTAAAAATGGCATTCTGACCGCGGCGGTCCCCGCCGCGACCGACCGCCACTTCTCCACTCCGACCGCCACGGCGGTCATGACCGCCGGGCTGGAGTTTGCGCACTCCGGCCCGGCGGTCGTCCCAAGACCGCCAAGGGTATTATGACCCTGCCTACCGCCACGGTTTCTTGCGGGCGGGAACCGCCGTGCGAACCATGGCGGTAAGCACTATCGGGGCCAGGGAATTCCTTCCCTGGCACTGATAGGGGTCTCCCCCACCCCCCACTACCCACCCGAGTCCTCCCCCCACACCCTCCACCCCCCTGCCACCCCCCAGAGGTGGTACGAACCCCCTCCCCACCCCCACCCCGACATGCACATATATGCACCCCGACATGCACACACCCCCAACATGCACATATACACACCCCCTACACACACATACACAACGGGGACACATACCCGCACACATACATGCAGACACGCGCACCTGCCGAACAGCACACATTACCCATAGACACAGCAGCACCCCCCGCCCGCATACACGCACTCACACACCCCCTCTACACACTCACACGCACACCCCCATGCACGCCCACATCACACAACACCCCCCCACCCCCTCCCCTCACGGACGATCAACTTACCTTGTGCGTTGGTCCTCCGGGAGGCGACGGGAGCCATGGGGAGGTGACCGCCAACAGAAGACCGCCAACAGAAGACCGCCACACAGAAATGTGGGTCGTAATTCTGTGGGCGGTGTTCTGCTGGCGTGGCGGTGGAGGTTGACCAGTCTCCACTTTCCCGCCGACCGCCAGTGTGGCTGCTGGCGGTTTCCCGGCGGAACGCTCCCAGCGGTCAGAATGCGCACAGCGGCATACCGCCGCGGTCGGCGGTCTTCACCGCGGCGGTAACTCGGCGGTCTTGCGAAAAGACCGCCAAGGTCAGAATGAGGGCCTAAGTCCGAAGGTAAAAAGTTGACCGGGACCTCCCAGCCATCGTATCCGAGAAGGGCTCCACGGACGTCGGATCAAGATCCAGGTTTACCCCGGTCGAAGGATTTTCATCTCAAAAAAACGACTAAGTCCGAAGGTAAAAATCTCCACTGAGGAAACCCACATCGCGTATCCGGACAAGGGCTCCAGGAGGTCGGATTCAACTGGCAGGTTCGTCCCGGTGAAGAAAAACTTCAAAATAAAGACTAAGTCAGAAGGTAACTTTTTAACCGAGGCCTCCCGCGACTTGTAGCCGAGCAGGGCTCCATCGCGGTCGGCCTGAAAGTTTGACTTTGCCCCGGTCGAGGTGCAACCAGATGACCCGATTGGTGCTTTTTGTTTCTAAGCGCTAGAAAAGTAATAATTCTTTAAAAATTCATATCTCCGGTTCCCTTTATCCGATTTTATTCGTTTTTGTGTCATTTTAAAGATAAAAATATAAACTATTTTTATAAATTGGTTTTGGATTTTTAAACTGTTTCCTGTGTTTTATTTAATTACTGTTTTGTGATATTTGAATGCTTTACACACTGTCTCCTAAGTTAAGCCTTGACGCTCGTTGCCAAGCTACCAAGGGTTGAGCTGGGATTCATTTACTGAGACCTAACTGTACCTAGGTGGAGGTTAGTGGCTTGTTGCTAGGTGTAGGTACCTACCTGCCCTTACCAATAACCCATTTTCCAACACTATGGCATACCATACTAAAGAGGGAAGCACACTGGAGTCAGAATGTGATTCTAAGTGTGTGTAGATGAGGGATTATCTGGGTACGAATATTCCATTACCAGGGCCCCCTGAAGAAGGGTGGGGTGAGACAGAAAACATGGCAGTGACAGGACTTATGACCTGGGATGGCATGTGCAGGGGATGTCTTGTGAGCAAATCTAGTCATACCTGGGGCACTCGTGCTGTCCATTTGCTGCTTACATGGATTTCTTGTCACACATACTCCTTGCAAAGATAGCTGAGGTCACACTTACTGCTGTCAAGGGTCTGGTCATACCTTCTTGTTACCAATGCTATAGCACATCCACTGCCTCACCTCATGCATGAGGCATTCTTTTCCTTAGTGAATGATGGTGTCTTAGTTGTGTGCTATATGCTGCAATGAACCATGTTGCCAACATGTATGTGTGAAATAGCTGTGGTCCTCTGCTATTGCCCTTCAAATGTGAAATGGACAAGATATATGTCATTTACATTGTGTGTGAAGTTGGGTGTACATTCATACTCATCAAATGTGATGTGGATTTTTCAGTATCCTAATTTGTATTTCTGCAATGCTCCATGAGGCTACACTCTGATTATGATTCTTAGGGATAATGTGATGCAAAAATGATTACTCAGACCATGATACAGGGCCAGATGTATCAAGAATGCATTTTGCGAATCGGAAATAGCGATTTTTAAGAAATCGCTATTTCTGAGTCGCAAAATGCAATGTATCAAATTTGCGAGCCGGTAATAGCGATTTCTTAAAAATCGCAAATGCTATTACCGAATCGCAAATTGCGATACAGCCCCCATTTGCATCTATGGGCCTGTCGGCCCATATTTGCTAATATATTGCATGTCCCAAATTGCGAATTCCTAAATGGAATTTGCAATTTTGGGAAATGCAAAGTCCAGGGTGCTGAGGGCCCCCTCTGCTGCACCCCAAAACATTTTTTAACAACATGTAAGGTGCACACATGCCAAAAGGGCATGTGTGCTTTACATGTAATTTTTTTTAATGCATTTTAAATGCATTTTTTACATTTGCACATGTATACCACCAAGTTCAACTTGGTGGTAATAGCGATTCCTTAATGCCCAATTCGCATTAAGGAATTGCTTCATACATGTGCTTTAGAAATCGCAAATAAGGATTCCTTATTTGCGATTTGTTATTTAGAGAGTCACAATTTGCGACTCTCTAAACAGGGTCACAATTTTAAGGAATCGCTATTTTAGCAATTCCTTAAAATTGCATCCAGAATGCCTTTGATACATTCTGAAAGGGCTTTTTGCATTCGCAAACGGGCATTCTCACAGTTTGCGAATGCAAAAAGCTTTGATACATCTGGCCCATAGTGATTAGAATAGGTGTTTATTGACATATGGTTACACAGTGGTGATGGTGAGTAGAGTTAAAAGAAGTTTTGGACAATGTGTTGTCTTCGACGCAATCCTGCAGCTGTGTTTGGATGGTCCCCCTCATGTTGATGGACAACGTCCTCTTCTTCCTCCTCTTCAGGCATTTATGGGTTGGGTTCATAGAGGGGAATGTTCCTCCTTACACAAATGTTGTGCAGGATGGCACAGGTCAAAATGATCTTGCAGACCATTTCTGATGAGTATAGGAGGCTGCCTCTGGTGATGTCGAGGCACCTGAATCTTGACTTCAGGATGCCAAAGGTCCTCTTGACTATGGTGCGTGTCCTCCGATGTTCCTCATTATAGGCACGCTCTGATGCTGTGCTTGAGTTTGCAAATGGGGTCATGATCCATGGCTGGATCCCATACCCCTGATCAGATGAAAGAGAAAATGAGTGAGAAAATGTTGATGTTGCTTACACCATGATTATCACTTTGCATGGCAGTTAGTCTCTTGTGTTGTCTGTGACTCATCTGTGTTTGTGTTATTGTGTGGAATCCTAGGCTTTTAGGATGGACCATCAGCATTGGGTTGTTTCATTATCTGAACTGGTGTTTGGCTGATTGACCGGATGTTGGCGGTATTTTTGTAGAGTTGCAGTACATTGTGTACTCCCTTGCATTATGTCATGTGAAAGAGGTGTCCATGTGTCTTAACTGTGGGTGACATGATACTTCCATACACAGAATCAATTCCACAATGGCAGTAACACAGTTGCATTTATATGGCCCGGACATCCCATCCAATTTAACATATGTAATAGAATTAGGTAAACATCCATGAGGCCTTTTGATTTGGCAAGTTGACAATGTACAACACATCTCCATAAGTTGTCAGCACTGACGTGTTGACAATTGACTATGCGCAAATATCCCACATGTGACAAGTTCTCTGCAGACCTATTTCTCTGCCCTTGCCGAGTCAACTTAGGTTCAAACGTGCACCTATACTACTGAAACTGTTCCAGTTCAGCTGGCTAACTTGGTTGTGAGGTTGTTATTTAGAGTGTCAGAAGGTCCATATGCCTGTACATCTGTTGTATATATGTGTAATTGTCTCAAACCGTATGTGTAGGGATGTGCACTTTCAATATTGTCACATCAATATGTGTTCTTCTCACAGTCCACTTGCTTATTGGTAGTGGGCAATGTCAGAGCAGGGGTGATGTGAGATATTGTTACAGCCTCATTGATTCCCCGTCACATTCATTGTAGTGGTTATCATCATGCTCTGTGTCTCATGGTGTTTGATCTGCAGCAAAACACATTACACACCCCTTACACAGTACTTATTGGTTGGAAGGGTGTTTAATTGAGTGTTATGGATGTGATATTGAAAGATTAATCTTCCAAGTTGTACTGCCAGTTAAGGACATATCATTGTCATTGTGTTGTTTTTAAATTGTACCCTTGTGTCTGTGGACTGGCATCTGTTGTTATTTGCATCTATCATTCGTCCATAGGTGTGTATCCCATTGGGTCAGGATATCAAACATGCTTAGCGGTGTCACAACCTCAGTGTCTTCCTGGCCACGTGTCAATGTAGTGGTGTATGTGTTGTTTGTCCTAGAGGGTTGCTGTGCAGTGTGTATATAACTGGGGTTCTGTACTTACCAACAAGTAGGCCATTTCCATATTGTCCATCCTGGAAGTGTTGATTGATGGTGCAGTGGCGGAAGATGAATGAATCATGTACACTCCCAGGATACTTTGCCACGATGTTGGTGATCAATCCCCGGTGATCGACAATGGCCTGCACATTGATGGAGTGTGTGTGCTTCCTGTTGCGGTATAGATGTTCGGTTGCAGCAGGTGGCACAATGGGTACATGTTTGCAGTCAATGGCACCAAGCATGTGTGGGAAGCCGTTGATTTGGTAGAAGCCCTGTTTGATCTCCTGCTGCTTCTGCTGTGTGTTGGGGAAGCTGATGTGGCAGGGTGTGAGGAAGATGATGGCATCCAATACCTTAGGTAGGAAGGCAGAGAATGAGGGCTGTGAGATCCCGGCAACCAGGGCACCAATGGTTTGAAAGGAGCCACTTGCCCACGTGTGGAGTACAGATAGCAGCTTGGTTTCTGGTGGAATGGTGTGGGGTGTCTGCAAGCTGGGTGCCAACTGTGGCTCAATGAGTAGCTGCTGAATGGCTTGCCAGTTGAGTCTGTACCTCTGGATGATGTCTTGTTGCCGGAGTCCCAGAAGGGTTGCCCTGGTGCGGAATATCCTCTACTGCCTTCTGCGTTGCCTTTGGGGTCCCTGCTGGTGTTGTAGAAGCTGCTGTTGTTGGTCCTGTGCTCTGCATCGACGTGCATGCTGGATGAAAAGCACCTCCATATATATATGAAAATGGAGCATTTCTTTGCGCTTTTCCATAGTTTCTTCTCCAATGACACCCTGTCTGTTGAGCATGTTTATCTCAGTCCCTTTCAATTGGGTTTCCTGAATAAGTACAATATTGGGGGCATTTCGACCCAGGTATTGCACAACTATCCCCTTCTAGATCTTGCTCCATAGGCTGTTAACATTCTGGGGTAGAAAGGTTAATTTATCTCCTTGCCGGCTTGAGGGGACCTTTGTGTGTACCGGGCGTCTTGGCCATGTGTAATTGGCCCTTTCATACGTTTGAGCTGGGTCACAGGTAATGGTGTTGCAGCATGTGGCAAACATAAAAACATGCACTAGCCTCTCCCAAACCCCTCCACTCCTGCAATGCTGACTTCAAACTGCCTGTTGTCCCCAATTTGCCCAAATAAGAACAATATAAACTTTTCCCATGTTAAGTGAAACTCTTGACCTCAGTACAGTGATTTTAGCACAAGAATATTAATAGTCCTCCTAAGTAGCAACTTCCACCACTGCTCGCCTGGAACCTAAGTGGAGTGGGGACCTTATCAATCAAGCCCTCCCCAAGGGCCTGCAGCCTGCCAGCTTTCTCCTTTGGGAGATCAGAATCTTCTTGCTCTGGGGCCAATATTTTAAGTGTCACAATTTACATGTCAGACTAGGAGGCTGATGTTCATGAACTGCCCATCAACAACTATGTGGTCCCAACTGTGAGAAAAGGACTCTTTTTGATTTTGTTAGGCCCCCACTTTTTGCCTAGTATGTGATGTAGCCTAGAAGTTGTTAGTGCCCAGGGCCCCTGCTAACCAGGTTCCCTGGGCTAGAGCTCTATCCCTAAACTGTTGTGATGCATTGGCACAAATGGCAACAACTTTAGCTGCCACTGTAAGTCCATAGTAAATGGTACCTATGTACCCAAGGCATGGGGTACTAAGGGTAGGCTCCTGAGGGCAGCAGCACTGATTGTGTCACCCTGTAGGGCCATGCATCCAGGTGTACCCAGTCCTACCTTTGTGGGCTGAGTGCTCTGGTACAAACCTAAAGCACAAACTAGAAATGGCACAGTGCCTGTATGCCCTGTCCAGTATACACTGCATGCACTATGGGTAAGACACCCCTCTGACAGGCCTTCCAGCCCTAAGGAAGGGTGCACTATACTCTATGTGAGGGCATGGCTGCATGCGCAATATGCCCCACTATGTCCGTGACAAACCTGCTGCCTCCGGAACCGAGAGTTGCCCGAATTTCTCCAGCTGGCACAGTGTGCCCACAGACAGCCTCGACCAACATGCAAAAGAAGAACTTGGTAAACCTACTGTATGATTTTATATGCATTTTTAAAAGTTATACTCCATTGATTTCTATGGTGCGCAATTATGCACAAAAAGACTATTTTTATTAAACCTAAAAAATGAGTTATCTCAAAGTATTTAACCAATTCTGATGATCTTGGTCTTAATATTTTCATAAAAAGCTGAAGTATCTTTATAAATTAGTCTTAAGTTATTTCTTTAAGTATGTGAGTTGCAAGATTGATGCTGTGGGTACAACAAATGCTTTGCACTTGTGGGGGGGTGGCCGAACCCCAATGGTGGAAGAAGTCTCTCTGTTAGGTTCCTGCCAGTATTCCCCCACCCCATAAACTCCTGTCACCCACAGAGGTCCCGCCCCCCCAGAATACGGGCGCTAATGCGGGAGGGGGCCCTGAGGCAGCCTCAAGCCAAAAAGAAAGGGCAGCGATGAGATGAGAATGTCGGCAAAATTTGCCGGCACTGCGGAGGCCGTGAGGAACCCAAGATAGCTACCAGGGCCATCGGACTGAAGACCCCTGTCTCCGACAAGAGCGCCGCAGCCTGAAATCACCATGGTAGTACTGGTGAGGGTAGACAGAGCGAGGAGTGGAGAGAAAAGCGGCTAGTGCGATGGACGAGGAACCAGGAAGAGCCATGCAACCGGACCCTGCTGGAGAATAGGGCATCCCCAGGAAAGGTGAGCCAAGTCAGGACCTCCACTCTTTGTTCTAATTAACTGTGCAATGCCTCCGAGGTAGGAGAGAGGTAAATTGCTGCATTTTGGACACCCGATGGTGGTGGGGACCCCGGAGCAGCTAAGCCTTGGGGCCAATTCAACACTAAACTAACAGGAAGCGAATAGTAAGTGGACCTATGGATGCCCTGAAGCAGTTGGATGAGAGGTGAGACGGACTCACGCATTGCCTGAGAAGGAAGATTTTATAGCGCTCCAGGGCAGGAGGAGAAGCAGACAGTGATAGCCGAGGGCCACCGGGAGCAGATGAGGGAGTGAGCGTGACTGAGAGCCAGGAGCTCTGCCCCAGGAGAGTGCCATCTCGACTTAAACTGGTGGCAATCGAGAGGCTTACACACTGAATAGGCCAGAGGCAGACCCACTGCCTACCAAAGTACTGAGATGGCCTAAGAGATGAGCTAAAACAGTTTTGGCCACAGAGGAGAACCCACAGATTTTTACAACTTGGAGCATTAATAAAAGAGAAGGAATCCTCTATCCCAGAGGGTGGGCAGATCTTGAAGCCATTATTGGAAAGAGCAACACAGGCCAGAGGAGGCCCAGAAATGGGTATAATAGGATGCGAGAAAGACGCGGAGGAGAAAGATGAAAGCAATGTAAGCACCTTGCCCGGCTCCCAAGGAAGTAACAGAACACACCACATGGAGGAAATGGGGGATACAATCCCTCCAAGACATTTTGCAAGCTATTACTGCTTCACTCGAAGTGCTAGAAGGAAACATTAATGCCTTGGCAACAAATTTAACCATTCTTTCTTTTTGCATGGAGTGCAGAAATAAAGGGGCACCTTCAGAGAATCTAAACAAAAACTTCGACAAATGGGGATCCAGTACGGAATTATGTTCCCGGCAAGACTGAGGGTGATGGACAATTTTTTACCTCACCGGAGGAGCTATGGCAGTGGATAGACACTCACTCTTCATCGAATGAGACCCATCCCCCAGGTAACCTTCAACAGCGAACAATAGGGGATCCTAGCACAGACTGACCCACAGGCTATTGGCCCCTTCTAACAGAGAAGTGCAGCGGGAATGCCAGAAGGTAATGGAAGCAGTGGCTTCCATGCATGGACCAGACACCTGCCCTTCCGAAACGCCAAGTGAGGAAATTGAACAATCCGGATCGGATCGAGAATCAGACATAACACGCTCATCGGAAGAGGCCTGAGGTGACGCCTGGGACATCAGATTGCGTCATCTAAACCTTTCTCTCCTAACTTTATAGGAGGTCCATATCAGCATCACACAACTACCGGCACCTGTCTGGGGAGGGTGCACTTTTGAATCGAAGGAAATTAGTGGGCGAACCTTGATGGGGAGGTGCCGGGCACACTAACACAATCACGAAAGTGAGATGGGAGGGGGGAATCAAGTGACACGGAAGATTCCTATAAACGAACTAGAGGACCGCTCCCAGCTTCGATAGACTAGTTGATATCATTGTTTTGGTTTGGATGAGAGGTGCTAACTATATTGTCCTGGGGAAGTTCATTGTTGGGTAAGTTACACAGGGAATTATGAGTCTTGTGGTTTCTCAACTATGAATTTAAGTGCACGGTTTGGGAGGGGTCAGGATATAGGTGTCAGGGAGGGCAAGATAGGTGTTGAAACGCCCATACACTTGGCGGTATTATGGTCACATTGAATTCATATAAATTTATCCCATGGAACGTCCGGGGCATGCACACAAAGACTAAAAGGTACAAAGTGTTCTCGTTTTTGGAGAGGAGTCCAAGTGGCAATGACACAGGAAACACACCTAACACAAGAAGAAGGGAGGGCCATACAGAAACGGTGGAGGGGTCAAGTATTCTATACTACCCACTCCGCCTATGCCAGGTAACCCTAATCTGGATATGAGCAGGGGTCCCATTTCAACTGCTAGACAGCAGCATAGACCCAAAAGGAAGATACATAGCTGTTCGTGGGAGATTGGAGGGCAGGGAGCCTGCATTGATTAATGTCTACGCACCTAACTCAGACCAGGGATTTTTTTTTGCACAGCTTCCTTGCCGCCTGGCCCTATTTTTACAAAAATCGCTAATATTGGGAGGGGATTTTAATTGTGTGGCAGACCTTGCAAAAGACCGATCCCTTGCCCGTTAAATGACTCCCCGACCACAAGAGTGGCATGGCAATTTACAGCCTGGAAATTACAGTGGGGCCTAGTCGATGCATGGCAGAGGTTGTACCCAGACACCAGAGATTGCTTATATTTTTCCTACCTACCTAAGTTACATGTGCGACTGGACTCATTCCTTTGCACGCCGGATGGGTTCTCTAGCATACACAACACTGAGTATTTGGCCTGCACTATCTCAGATCATAACCCAATACTACCGACACTGAGGTGGGGTTCGCCTCTTTCCCGTATCCCCACATGGAAGCTAAAACCAGAATTGCTCGAGGACACACAATACCAAGGGGATGTGAGACAACACATCGCTCAATTCTTTGTAGATAATGAGGCCACAACCAGCAGCCCCTTGGTAGAATGGGATGCATTTAAGGTAGTGCTGAGGGGGAGGTGCATAGCGGGCGCAGTGGGAGGTGAGAGATCTTTACTCAGAGATACCATAGAAGCTGAGAAAAAAGGGAGAGAGGCAGAAAATAATAGATCAGAGCAGCAAGTCCGTCAACAGGTAATTTTAGAATTAAAAGAAATAGTAGCCGAGCATGTTGAGCGCCTTCGCTGCTTTGATTATAAAAATTACATAGCAAGAGCTCTAGTAGAAAGGGATAAGGCGGGCCGAATGCTGGCATGGGTGGCATCACTGACCATGAGAAGGTCGGTCATTATGGAAATGAGGACGGAAACGGGAACTAGCCTTTACAAGCAGGAGGAAATTAATACTCACTTCCTATCTTTTTATGAGAGGCTATATAGGAGCACCCTTCAGTATGATAGGGAAGCCACTGAAGCATTTTTGGAACAGATACCACTCACCACACTCACACCACAGATAGCAGAGCAGATGGGAGGAGCCATTTCACTACAAGAAATTAAAAGGGTCATAAAGGAATTAGCCAGAGGTAAGACATTGGGGACTCCCGGCTTTCCCGTAGAGATTTATGCTATGTACTTTGACCTATTGGCACCAAGGCTGGAAACCCTCTACATGGCCGCAAGGGAGAAGGGAATATTGCCAGCAACAGCGTGGGAGGCAGTGGTAATACCCCACTGAAACCTGGTAAGGACTTGACTCTATGGGTGTACAGAGTTTTGTCCATGATGAATCTGGACTACAAGATTCTTAGTAAGATTTTAGCAATGAGACTTCTCCCTCACATATTGAAGTTGACACACCCAGACACCCAGACTAGGACAGCTTTGTTCCGGGAGGGAATACAGCAGGTAACATAGGCCGTCTGCTGGCAGTCATGAGAGACACCTCCTATAACGTCATGACGGCGGGTGTATTAGCAGTGGACATTGAGAAGGCTTTTGACAGCCTAGAGTGGTGTTTCCTGTATGTGGTGATGGCAAGGATGGGATTGGGGAATGACTATATCACATGGGTAAAGCTACTGTATACTGAACCAACAGCTAGAGTCCGTACTGGCCGGACAATATCAGACAGCTATGCAGTTGAGCGGGGAACCAGGCAGGGCTGTCCCCTGTCACCACTGCTGTTTGCGATAGCAATAGAGCCATTGGCAGCTGTGGCTTGTAGTGGGGAGGGAGGTCAAGGGGTATGAGATGGTGGGGGAGTCACCCTATTGCCCTGTACGTGATTGACTTGCTAATCTTCTTGAAGAATATGCAGTGGGACCTGTCGAGGGCCCAAAAGATACTGGCTAAGTTTGGGGATATCTTGGGACTCAGAGTAAACTGGGTCAAGACCCAATTGTTCCCCCTGGAACCAGCCAGGGCGACACCCCAGGAGCTGAATGCTGTCGCTCCTCTTTAGAGGGTAAAATATCACAACCCACAGGACATCCTTCAGGGAAATGTCCGGAAAGACCTACGATCCATTCAGACTAGCATGTCCTTTTGGCAGACACTGCCGCTGTCAGTAGCAGGTAGGGTAGCACTTCTTAAAATGATAGTCTTGCCCAGACTACTATACTATTTCACAGTGTTGCGGGTATGGATACCCAAGGCAACCTTCAAGGAATTGGATGCACTAGTAATATCATTCCTCTGGGGTAGTGGGCGACGACAAAACTAAACTTCAAAGATCGTCTTCGGAGGGAGGATTGGCGGTCCCTGATTTTGAGGTTTACTACCTAGCAGCACAGCTCCAGGGACTCGCACAATGAATAGCGAGCAGACAGGATCCAGAGGCATTGGTGGGGCCATTCACCCCTCCGCTGATGAGACTAAGGGAGGTATTGTTAGGAATCCGTTGTAACAAAGGAGAGAAAGACTCCCCCGAATTGAAAACAATCATACAATGCTGAACCACGTGCCTGCGCAACACTAAGAAAGACTCCCTACTCCCCAGACATCCCCCTGCTGTTCCTGTTGGCTCTGCCACAGAGAGGCAGTTGGAAGGGGCTACAAGCCTGGTATGCAGCAGGGGTGCTGACAGTTGGGACCCTGTTTAAAGAAGGCATAATGATCACAATTGAGGTCCTCAGAGCAGAGTTCGACCTGCCGAGGGGGACAATTCTTACTATATGGCTCGGTCTCTGCAGGTATACGACAGTACTGGCGGGCGGGTGTAGGAGGCTGGTACCCTGGGTACCTCAGTACCATATACTAGGGAATTATAAGGGTGTTCCAGTATACCAATGTGAATTGGTAAAATTGGTCACTAGAATGTTAGTGACAATTTGGAAAGCAGAGAGAGCATAACCACTGAGGTTCTGGTTAGCAGAGCCTCAGTGAGACTGTTAGTCATCACACAGGGAACACATACAGGGCACATACTTATGAGCACTGGGGCCCTGCCTGGCAGGGTCCCAGTGACACATAGACTAAAACAACATATATACAGTGAAATATGGGGGTAACATGCCAGGTAAGATGGTACTTTCCTACAGCGGGGTTGGGGAACCCCAAACAGAGACAAACCTGTACCTATCTGGCGACCTCAACAGGAAGGATAAAGGCCGTCACGAATTTCATGTTCTGGGACTGCCCACAGATTGGGACGTTCTGGGAGGAAGTGACCCACGCTGTAGCAGATGCCATAGACAAGACGGTTCTTTGAACAATGAGTCATTTCCTACTGGGATGGTTTCAACATACGTCTAAAACGAAGGTCACCAGCAGATTCCAGGACCTAGCTTCTGTATTAGCCAAGAGGGAGATTGCAATGAATTGGAAGAAACCAATTGGTCTGAGAATAACCAGCTGGCACAGGGAATTGAACAAATGGGCTAGATGTGAAGGAGATGCACTAGTCAAGAAGGCCAAAAGGGGCCTGAGATCCTTAGAGGTAGAAAGCGCATGGGACAATATTGCGGAGGCTATGAGAGATGTGGCCCAGAATGCCCTGGACTTTAAATGAGAGAGACAATGGTAAGACCCAACCACCCCCAAACCTCACAACAGAGATCTCTCAAAGTAAAAACCTGAATTTATTTAACCCACAGGAAAACGAGGCACGACTGACCTCGCCACACTGCGTACATCACACAACACAATCTATGGTTCATTGGGGAGAGGGGAGGGAAGTTGGGGTGGAAGGGGAACAGCAGCAGGCTCTTAAAGACTTAGGGAAATGGGAACAGATGAAAGAACCTGCACAGACTGAGGCTCTCATTACGACTTTGGCGGTCTTCTTAAAAGACCGCTGAAGCTGCTACAGCCAGCATACCGCCAGTGCTGGTGGTATGCTGCCCACCCTATTAGGAGTTTTCAGCTGGGTCCACAGGCAAAAACAGCATTTCTGCCCGTTGGCCCAGCGGAAAACTCACCACAACATTGACTCCGGTTCGTAATCAAGCCAGCGGCAATGTTGTGGTGCGTCGGATGTGACAGCACCCTTTGCGCATTTCACTGCTTTTAATTCGGGCAGTGAAATGTGCGACAGGGCTGTTCATGGGGGCCCCTGAACTGCCCATGCCAAGTGCAGGGCCCCCCATGGCTTCCCCCACACCCCATTTCCACCAACCCTTGCATGCCGGTGAGACCGCTATGCAAAGGCTGGTGGAAAGGGGACTCGTTATCCCCAGGGCAGCGCCAGGCAGAAACCTGGCAGTGCCAGTGGTCGGACTGTGGCCCCTCTGCCATGGTCATAATAAGGTGGTTGGGTCGCCCTGTTTGCGGCGGTCCGATCGCCATCCCGAGTGTATGAGAGCCTGAGTCTTTTATGCTGGGAGTAAATATTTGAAGTTATACTTGTGTGATCATTAACCTGTTGTAAAACCAATAAAATGCTTTGCCCTTCTCCTAGATTGGCATAACTGCTCGATCAAGCTACCACAAAAATTTGAGCATTAGGTGATCTGGTTTTTACCCCTGCAAAACCAACGTGTGGTTGCCTAGACCCCATGCACAATGTGCCTAGCTTTGCACTGTACATAGAGGGCCACCATCCTACACCAATGCATCAGCATCTTCTGCTTAGATTCTTTCTTTCTGAGATAAATCACACACTTATATGTCACATGGACATGTATGGGGAGCAGTAGAACTTTTGTCACAGGAATTAACCTTAGCTCATCATGAACCCATTAGCATTACCCTATTTGAGTGAAAGATTACATGTAGCTATTATTTACATATTTCTCAATATATTTGCCCACCGCATCCATTTGAGAGCCTGTTCCTTCCATGGAGGTGATTAATACCACCCTTGATTGGGCTCGAGCTTCTGTTTAATGAAAGGGTATTTCATGTGTTGGAAATGGCCCTCTCTACAGGGCATCCCCCAATCTTTTTGCTTTCCTCCTCCTACTTTTTGCTGGATTTTTGCTTGTTGGCCTTGGGACTCTGTGCGCTTTAACACTGCTAACCAGTGCTGTAGTGCTTGTGCTCACTACCCTAAACATTGTTTGATTGACATTTACCTGATTGACATATTTAATTTACATGTAAGTCCCTTGTAGAGCGGTGTACCATATACACAGGACCTGTAAACTAAATGCTACCAGTGGACCTGCCGCACTTATTGCGCCACCCACTTAAGTAGCACCTTAAAACATGTCTCAGGCCTGCCATTGCAGTGTCCCACTGCCATGTCTACTTGGCATTTAAAACCCTTCACCAAGCCTTAAACTCCCATTTTATTACATATAAGTCACCCCTAAAGTAGGCCCTAGGTAGCCCATAAGGCAGGGTGTTTTGTAATTAAAAGGTAGGACATGTACTCTTTGGTTTTACATGTCCTAGTAGTGAAAAAACTCCCAAATTTGTTTTTTTACTACTGTGAGGGCAACCCCTCCAGTAGAATAACATTGGGGATTCCTTATTATATTTACTAAGATGTAATTCCTAAACCAGAGATGGTAGATATGTCATGTTTGGTATCTATAAACTTGTAATGATAAACTTTCTTTAATGGTTAAGTCGGATTTATCATTACAAGTTTGATAAATTCACCCGAACTAACTTTCAGCAGTAACTTCATTTGGAAGGGGAGAAGGTGAGCAGATTATTGTCACATTTCTACGTAACAAAATGTGAATACCCCCTTAGCAGGGATTCGCAGTAAAATGAGTAGGATGGTATGTGCAAAGGTGGACATACTTGAGGTCTTCATGACTCATTTACAAACTCTATATGCAGCCCCACCTCTTTCCCCGCTTTAGCACAAAAAACTACCTGGTAGTTCGGGAGATGAAGGTCATTACTGCATTCATCAGAATGCGAAGGGGAGAACTATGCTGGGATGTAAGGCAGTGTGCTCCCGATCACCCGTCTGTTTAAAAGGCTCCCTTGAGCCAGCAAGCTGAGGAGCTTTGGAGATGCACCTGTCTGCCTGCCCGTGGTTCTAAGACCTGAGAGGAATTTGGCAGCATTTCCAGCAACCACAGTTAAATTTTCATTGCTCTCCACTACATCTGCTCTATACTGATTAAGGGCTAAACCCTGAAACACGTGTCTAGAGATATACAACTTCTCCATTAACTTTGGTGAAAAACTACAGCTAATTGAACAAGTGCTAATTGTGTACTGCATTTAGCAAGATGCACAGGGGTGAACTGTGCTGGGATATGAGGCAGTGTGCTCCCAACCCCTCTTCTATTGAAACTACAGTGGCCAGCCCTGCTGTGGAGGCCCATATCCCCATAGATTTCAGGTCGAATCCTGAGAAGAGATATGTCTTGCCTAGTTTGCCACACCCAGGTAGGAATAAATCAGCCAGTGACTTTGTGGTTCCTCATCTCATGTACAGATGAGTGATGCCATTGTTGGAGGATCAGATATGTCTTTTATGAGGCAAGGATATGAGCCATGGTATACACTAACTAATGTTACTTTGAACCCCAAATTCAGCAGCAGTGGGCAGTCTAGAAAGTACAATTTCCTTAGCTGGGTTTTCTGTTGGCCCACCAGGGTGAGGAAACGTGAAAACACACTGAACAACCATAACTGCACAGGTTTGCGGGTATTCATATCAACATTTTGAGGTAGAAAAACGTTAGTAAGTGCAATCATCCATTATATTTTACCATTCGGAAACTCACAATTATTATTTCTGAATGCATAAATGTTTATGTATACAAGTGCTCCTGGGAAAATTGAATTCTTTTTGATTTTCTGAAAATGTAGAAATTTGCTTCTAGTGTAGAGGTAAGCATACCAGAGAAATGTTTTAATTGTTCTGTGATTTAAATAGCTGTTTAATGTAATGTTCACATAATGTATGACTGCTTTGTTTTTATGTTTTTAGTTTCTGCGACAAAGCTGCTATACCACTTGAATCAGATTGGTTGACAATATACTGTGTCGATTTTACTTAGATTTTTGAATTTTCGTATGTTTTATCATGCTTCATTGTCTTTTATGGCCAAAAAGGTTACTTGGCTTGAAGTAGATAACTGTTATCTTGGATAAAGGCGGTTGATAGAAAGGTATTCACTATCCTAAAGTATTTATGGGTAATTTTACTTTTCCTGTGAGACTTAATACTTGTTTGTTTTTTGTTCCAGGTACAGTTGCAACTGTTCAAATACAGGATTCATGGGTTTACACTGTGAGACGTTAATACCACTATGTTGGTCACAGCCATGTCACAATCACGCAACCTGCCACGACGTCAATGGAAGTTTCACATGCAGTTGCTGGCCAGGTAGGTTTTCAGCATGTACAAAAAAGTACATTTTAAACTATTTACCATTTCTTAATCTCTTCACTCTCTTAGTCACTACCCTCATCTCTTGCTTCTATCCTTTATATTCCCTTCCCACTTCTCTAAATATACGCCTCCTCGCCACGTTTCTCATCTTCGTGAGCATCAGCTTTATACTTTCGTTAGATGGTTTTGCACTCTTACAGCATTCGCCTGTGACGGGAATTGTGAGTTTCAAAGCACTATCCTTTTCCTTTCTATGTACTAGGCATAAAATACGACACTACTGTTTGGTGGTAACAGAGGGCGCCTAATCATTGTCACAGAACTGATGATCAGCAACCTGTAGTCAAAAAATGTTTTGAAACCTTAAGTGCCAGTGCAACTAAATAGCAGGAGTGCTACATTTTCGCATGAATGCACATTTAGTTTGTTTCTTCTAGTGCTTCCACTCTACCTAAGTCAAGTTAGATGACTGGGCAACATCGTTCCCAATTAACAGTTCTGGTGCATACAAACTCAGTCACAGACAATGCTACACTTCATGTTATCTATACACAATTGTGTAAATGTAAATCAGTTACAGCTGGTCTGCTGGGCTATGATTCACTAGCCGCGGTATATTTCAGTTTATGCACCTCCAATCCATGACCTCACCTGTTTGGGTGAATTTTGAAGGGGAGCAGATTTTGCCCTAAAACATTATTTTTTAATGTGCTTCAATATCTCAGTGGATCATGGTGAAATGCATTGTTTTTAATTGTTTCTCTTTATTCATCTCGATTATATATTAGTTCTGACAATGCTCTCTGCAGTGTATCTGCCTTGGGTATTTTGTTTTGAAGCATGGTTTCTGGAAACAAATAATTAATGCTAGAAAACTATTTTTTTATGAAAGCTACTACAGCACTGTCCACTGTTGTGCCTAAAGTTGGCAGGAAGCCCCTAAATGAAAAGCTATCTATCTACAAAACCGAGTGTTTGTCAACAGCGCTGTATGGGGTGGGAATTTGGAGTAATAGTCAACCACTCCAACTGGTGGAATATTACTTTTTTAGGAATCTTCTCTCAGTATCCAAGAGCTGTTCCACATTTATTTACCACTCTGAGCTCGTCACCCCCTTCTATATGGCACAACTAGAATCCAGCCCATTCTTCTTTGGCATAAGATTAGGAATAACAATGACAGTTTTAAATTACAAGTTTATAAGGGATGGTCTTAAACACACCACATTTATTGAAATTCCATTCCTGAATTATATTAAAAAACTGTGCACGGACTTGAGACATCTGGAAGACTTCGATCTCCCACACACATTAGCTGTATCAGCTGAAAGGAATAAAAAAGACTTGTTTATCATTGTTTGAGGACCTCAGATTGACCTCTGTACTGCTTAAACCCGGTGTTGTTAAAAATCAAATGATGTTGTCCACTTTCGATATGCAACCATATCTAAAATATGTACATAATGCTCATCTCAGATTTGTTTGAACTAGGTTCAGATTGACATCTTCCATCATTTGGTTAGCTTGCCTAGCGTAAATGACTGGTCTAAAACTTTAATCAAATGTCCTTGTGATAACATATCAAGTTAGAGCACTTTGCATATTGTCCTTTTTTTTTTTACATTTTACAAGGATTTGGGGTAGAGTCTAATAGTAGCTATCCTGAGAGAATTAAAATTTGCACAACATTGTTTGACTTATTTGTTCCAGCAAACTTTGCCCACATTAACTTTTTTCTGTACTATGGCAAATTACTTATGGGCAGTAATTCGGCTCAGGAAATCCTTGTTTTCGTAAATTGGCCCTGCTATTTTATGAGGATTTTCATATTCCTCTCACTATTTGCACTATTAGACTACAATGTCATTTTTGCTGGTTTTTAATTTTTAACTTATTTATGTATGTCGGATTTTAACCTGTTAATGATATTGTTTTATGTTTTGTATGCTTTTATGATTTTTACACAAAAATAGAATAAAGCTTGTCCTGATTTGATTTGATTGGCTAGATTTAAACCAGTTAAAGCTTGTCTGCTCTGCTATGATCCACTAGCAGCAGTACATTTCGGCTTATAACCCTCCAATCCATGACCTCACATATTTAGATGATTTTTGAAGGGGAGTAGATTTTTCCCCAAATCATTATTTTTTAGTGTGCATCAATATCTAAGTGCAACATGCAGCATTGTATTGTTTTTAATTGTTTCTCTTTAGTCATCTCAATTTTCAGATACTTTAGTTCTGACAGTGCTAAATGCAGTGCATCTTCCCTGACAGGATGACCCTTAACTGATATATTTAAACCAGCAGAGGTATTTTTACTTAATAAGTGATATGGTTTTAAGATGTTTTTCTGGGCACCAAAATGAACTTCATATCATATGACTTTAAATACCTTTACCAGACTGGGGCTATTTCAACCATTGTAAACTATCATGGGCAAAGATAACAAGCCTGGCATTCCTTCTGGCTTTGTCAGTACTTGTTTTGTCATGCTTTTTGCAAAATGACATTATTGTGGAAGCTTATGGGCCCTTGTCAATCAAATAAAAAATATTCTCTAAAATCAAAAATGTTTTTTGGTCTTAGAAAGCCCCCACTGCCATAGTAGTCCCTGGCATCGAAGGGAACTTCTTTGTGTATGGATGAGTTCCTTGTGAAAGGGAAAAATCTGTCATTCAAAGTGAAGTTAACCAATGACTGAAGTAGGTTGACTCCTTGCCCATGCTGTATGCTGTAGTGGATGGAAAATAAATGTGAATGACACAATTACATAAGAGGGTTAGCTAAAAGTCCTTTAAAGTTGGTATACCACAATTATAATTTTAGTAAAATCACAACGTCATGTTTAGTGCCAGACATAACAATCACTCAATTGTGATCTTTATCATTTTTATTTATTATTTACCAAACCACCTTTCTAATCTTACTGTGGCCTGGTGAAGGTTGGCATGCTTCTTCGATCTCTTCAAGTAAAAGTGTCCTGCCCCCGGGTTGGTGACATTATAAAGGTGAAGCACTAAAGTACTCCTGGGTCTATAATAAAAGTAAAGATAGAAAAAGCAAAGAAAGAAAAAGGAAAAGGACAAAGACAGACCTAGCTGAAGGGGAGTGTTCCTTCTAAAGGGCAATTTTCCTCACCCACCGTAGGTGGCATGCTTCATCATCGGGAACCTCGTCACCATGAACCCTAGTCACAGTGCAGACTACAACCTCCTCACAGAGTGGAGGAGGTCTACAGACGTTTTTGAGAGATATAGTAAATATCTAACAACGAGTGGTGAGGACAGCAGAGCATAAACAAGGAAAAAACGTGTCAGAATAAAACTGACTACAAAGTATATAAGGAGCTTTATTAGTCTGTCCCTGACCAGGATTAGAAAAAGGACAATACAGGAAGAATTAAACCTGCTTATTTGTGTCCCTAGGAGAGGTCAACATTTTTCTGCCAATTAACCCTCGAAGGAGGTGTTGCAGCATTTATCAGGACCTATAGTGATAGTACTTCTGCTTAAATTAGTGCTCAAAAAACTAAATTAAGAATAAGATAGTGCATAAAAACCATCCACTGGTCCTTGTTAGAATCCAAACAGCAGAGGAAAACGGGGATCCACCGGCAGACACCTGTAAGAAAACGTGCAAATCTTTAAACAGAACATAAGGGCTAGGTCATTCTTAACAAGCTCTAGTGAACAAAGGTCACCAGGTGTCACACATTCCTAACAATGGCACCGATGCCACAGACCCAGTTCCATCACACTAGGGTATAATTCTATAGGAACAGGCAAATGCTGGGTGTGCCACTTCAGGAAAGGAAACAAAGCAAGAAGCTTAGAGTACAGCTTACTCGTAAACATCAGGCATAGCGCCTCAACTCAGGCACTGGTATGGAGCTCAGGGTACGTACTTCCCTACAAATCATTTATAGGGGAGAATCAAAAAAACACTCTGTGCTCGGTATTGGGCATTTACTATACCTCTGAAAAACATCTGTAGCGATCCTCCCTCTCAGTGAGGGGGCTGTAGCCTGCTCCATGACTAAGCATCACAGTGTGAGGAGGCCCTGGCATGGAGCTCAGGATACACTCTACCGTACAAATCATTTATAGGGAAGAATCAGAGAAACCTGACGTCAACACTCTGTGGTCATTAATTGATATTCACCATACCTCTCAAAAACATCTGTACAGCTCCTCTCTCTCGGGGGGAGCTGGATCCCGCACTGTAACTAGGCATCACAATGTGAGGAGGTTCCCGATAATGAAGCATGCCACCTATGGTGGGTAAAAGGAAATCGTCGATTTAAAGGAACGCTCCCCCTCAGCTAGGTCTGTCTTTGTTCTTTTTCTTTTTCATTTTCTATTGTTACCTTTATTATAAACCCAGGTGTTCTGCACTGTTTCATAGTGGTTTATTGGGGAATTAACTCCTGCAGGTCTTTAAATCCCCCCCCCCCACCCCGTCCTTTTTGTGATTTGACATTACAATTGAGCCACAGAGCAAAATACCTTTCTCCTCGACCATGTGGAGTCTTTTTCATCACTTTGCATCTTGATTGCCATTACCTTCTGGGAGGAAGGAGGTTGGTGTGCTTTCAACATATATTGAATGGGACTAGGCGCCCCATATGCAAGACCATATTTCCCCACTATGTTGCATGGCAGTCTGCTTCATTGTAGAACAGAAGGAAGGTTATCTTCACCAGCTGCATGATATTTTGAATGTGCTTCACCGCTTTTATGAGCTACCTTTTTCCCAGTGCAGGATCTGAGTGATGCTGTTTGTAGGCCCCTCCTGATTCTGCATAAGGTACTATGTTTGCCGTTTCCTTCATGCAGCTATGTCATTTAGCCATCTGTCCTGCCTGCCGCAAGCCTTTGTCACGAACGTGTTTTCATTAGAAAAGTAATGCTTACATGGTTTTAAGTAATGTACCTAAAATCCTACGACAATAGGGTTTACTTTTCACCTCAGTGATTTATCAAATGAGTTTATTGACGCTACCAGTGCAGGTATGACAGCAACGTTCTCGTGCTTCTTTCATGATAACCATGACAGACTTCCCGATAGCCGTTTAAGGGAAGAATTACTCTACAGTAGTTTCTATGCAGGAAGGCCTTCTCAGGAGAACTGACCGGAACAAGTCCTGCACATCCTGCCACTCTCACTACCATACTCAAGCGGTTCTATTTCCATCAGCCTCAACATTCTCCTGTGACATCACAGGAACTACAGCCTTTGTGGCTGTGATCACATGGTCAACTCGGACATGACACTCACAGAGGCAAGAGCACTTTTAAGAGCGCCAGTGGAGTACTCTGGCATGTAATCTAAAATGGGAATACAATGGGAATATTCAGGCCATATTCATGTACAGTTAGTGTAAATAGAAAGGGCAGGACTATCTTTGCACTATTACTAATAGGATGTTTCTTCTCTACCAGGCTAAGATTAAAACACAATGTTTTAGCTTCATTCTTAATCAGCCAAGCAATAAAATGGCAAAAAATATTTTACAAAAATGCAAAGCTTTTTTTACACAGTCAGGTCCCAAGCATTTACAGAAGAACAGGCATCGAAAACCCCCCAATGCATTTCATGTCTTGAGTGTTATAACCCCAGGGCAATAAGATGAAAGTACAGTCTAATTGTTATTCATACAGGCTAAAATATAATTGTCTCAGATACGCCAAGCAAAATTACACACGTTAGTTCATTTGCACAATGAAACGGGTAGTTCCAGGAAAAGCCGCCTGCCGGCCTTCTAGTCAGTCCTTTGATTTTGTGATGACTGAAACATGTGCTAGTAATTTATTCTCAAAACTCCACAATCCAAATCCTGCAGAGGGCGATTCAGTCAACACCGGCAGGAGCGGCTTGAGCACATCATTTGGGCTTGCCGGAGTCAAATGATTTACTGGGAAGACAACTCGTCCACACGAGATGTAGGCACAACAGAAACATATGATTTCATTTATCAAAGTAATCATAGTTAAACTTGAATTTTTTATATTTCTTTGGGCTGAGTTCTCAAAGGTGAGCTTAACACTCAGTTGTTTACTCGTTGGTTAACTTTGTTTCTCCTCTGCACCATTCACACGTTTCTTGAATTTGTATGTAATGTCACAGGGCATTGTAAAAATGTAATTGATTTTACCTCTTAGTCAAAGCAAATGTCCAGGCATAACTGGCATTGATCTATTAGGCCATGCTGTTGCATAACTATGAAACAGCAAAACTGTCTCTGCCTACAACCGCTGTGCGACTGCGCTTACGAAAGACAGTTCAAGTGCATCTTAACACCAAAAAAACGACTCCGAAGTTATACAAAAGACGTTTAGCTCAGTTCTACCTGCATTTACCATCAGGCCTGAAGTGAGTGGTAGTATAGACTTGATATCTTTCAACAAACTAGCACTGCGAAGTGGCTAATGACTACAAGCTAGCAAAACAGTTAGATAAATATAAAAAATGAAAAATTAAAGAATATATGTAAATATCGCTGAAACGTCATGATTGTGACAGTGAAAAATTGCTACTGTTCTTCTCTGACTGAACGTGTATTTTCAAGTACCTTTCTCATTTGCTCATGTTGCTCAGCATAGGTGTTCAAGCCTATGCTGCAGAGACTCTACAGTTCTGTAGTTCAGGGGAAGATCCATGGGTGTAGCAAGGACTTGGGCCTTAATGCAAAAAAAGAAAAGGTACACCCTTGGAGTAGTGCATGTAGACTCCATCCTTTACACGTCATCACTGCGCAAATCACGCAATTACAGTTGCCTTAATATTATTAACGTAGATTAATGTAGAATATAGACATTAATCCAATGTAGACACTGAAAATTTGAAGCTTAATAAACGTGCATATTATAAAGTGCTTTTATGTAGTCATTATTCACATTTTGCATTTATTCTTTAAGTTGCATTTATTGAAGTGAATGTATTTCTCTTCTTCACATTTATGTTTATTTGAAAGTTAACATGTGCTTGTATAACCATGTATTCAAAATGCACATCAAATGTTTAGTTAATGTCAGGCTAACTTAACTGACTGAAGACCTAATTCTAAATTTGCCTGGATGGTGTTCTTACCCTTTGCAGGTGCTTGTCAAGGTTTTGTTAGCTAGTGAAGAGGAGTATTGTCTTACGTATTAGCTTGCTGATAATAAGGTCTGACAGAATAAATCTTGGCAAACGATGTGAAGATTTAATGGACAGCTGAACCCACCTATTCATTGTGTATCAGGACTTTAGGAGGTCCAAGGTCATAGTAACTGTCCAGGAACTGTGGGATAAGAAATTCAGGGGGTGTTGCTAATGCAGACAACAAATCCAAGGCTGATTGGTCCTTGGAAAGAGAGAATACCCATAACATTCACGTTAGAGATTCTGTTTGTTTTAATTAATACTGCTGTTAGAAGTTAAGACAGACTTTCCATAGACTTCAAGGGGTATAGACCGCTCTGCTTCCCTTTAAGAGTGAAGCTTCATGCTCAATACTTTTTCCTTTGCTTTGGAGGATTCCTCCTGAAGCCTCCACTGTGCTGACACCTTCTCGCATTTATGAATTTCCCTAAAACTCTAATCCAATATCCTTATTCCTGATTTAGAATTCTGACTAGATGATTTTATAATTATTTCATGTTTAGAAGAGAGAGCCGGGGCATCTTTATGAACCACCTATTTCCAATTCTGAGTTTCTGTATAGCTGTGGTTGTTATTGCTTTATATCTTAATTTGATAAGACTGAACCTATTGTGTTATTTTAGCTTGCCAGCTGTAATTCTGCATCTTTTCAAAATTCTCATGACCTACTTATACATTGGATTGATTATTGATTGGAAATAAATCATTTAACTTTGAGTCCTTATTGTGTGGCCAAATAGGCTTCACAGAAATCTAAATTGTTTGATATTGTCGATTCCATTGCTGTCTCTGCCATGTAAAAGGATCCATTTGCTGAAAGATTGTAAAACTAAATATGCACTTGCACTCTTATTCTTAGCTGAATAGTAAAAGACAACCATAGTCTGGGCAGTGAACATTTGAACTCCTAGGGCTACAGTGCCTCTCTGCACCAGGGACCATTCATTATTAGTTCACTACAAAGTTCCCTTAAAGACATAGTTTCAGCCAGCATATTTCTTTTAACTAGTCAGCCTACAAACTGCACTTTTAGTCTTCTGTGACAATCAGGCTGGTACCTGAGGAGGCCAGCAAAGCTGGAATTGGCTTAGTTCTGCTTTCCTCAAACTGGGATGTGGACTACTTGTAGGAAGCAAAAGAAAGGATTTATATAAGTTGATAAAGAGAGGAAGAAGTGTGCCTCTGAAGACATTTCTTGGTTAAGTCAAGAGAGGCGTTTCCGCCACCGCCACGCCAACAGGACTCCACCCACCGTATTACGATATGTAATATGGCGCAGCAGTTTCCTGAATGGCGGTGTGGTGCTGGTGGTGGAAAATGCCGAGACCCATCCCCTCCCGGACGACCGCCAGCCGAGACAGGTAGGTGGACCGTCCGAAAGGGGTAGAGGAGGGTGGGGGTGTTGTGTGCATGTGTGTGGTGTGTGCGTGTATGTGTAGTGGTATGGGAGTGCATGTGTGTATGTATGTGTGCGTGGAGTGTGTGTGTGTCTGAATGGAAACGGAGGGTGTGTGTCGGGGTGCGTGTGTGTGTGTGTGTGTTTGTATGCAAAGGGCTCAGGGTATTTGTCTGGGTGCGTGTATGTGTGCGAATGGGGGTGTCTGAGTGTGTGTTTGCGTCTGGATGTATGCGTGCGGTTGGGGGTATGTGTCTGCATGTATGCAGAGGGGAGGGCGGTGCCAGGGTGCGAGTGAGCAGGTGTGTGTATTGGGATGCATGCGAGTGGGAGTGTCTGCGTGCAAGTCTGCGATTAAATGGGGGTGTCTGTACAAGTGTGCGGATGGGGATGTGTGCAAGTGTGCGGATGAGGGGGGATGTATGCAAGTGTGCGGATGAGGGGGGAGTGTGTGCATGCATGTGTGTGTGGAGGGGGTGGGGTTGTGCATGAATGTGGATGGGTGGGTGTTTGAATGATTGCAGAGGGGGGGCGTGTATGTGTGGGTGCGAGTGAGGGTGTATGTATGTCAGTGTGAGAGCGGGTGGGGGTGTTTGTATGGATGTGTGCGGTTGGGTGGGGGGTATTTGAAAATGTGTGTATGGGTAGAGGGTTGTCTGCATGTGTGTGGACGTGTGGGGGGGTGTGTGCAGGCGACAGAATGGGGATTCCTGTCGCCGGGTGCGTTACCGCCAAGGTTTTGTGTTGGGATGACTGCCGCGAAAAGCCTGGTGGTTCGCTGACTCCTAATAAGGCCAACGGCCTTAGGCCTGCTGCCGGCCCGGAGGAGCTCACTGCTGGCTGCGGCAGTCCAACCAGACCAGCGGGACTGGCGGTGTTGTGGCGATTTGATTTCGGCCGAACCACACAATTCATAAGGTCTTTACCGCCAGTTTCGCAGTGGTTAGATCGCCACTGCTAGTTTGGCGATCTCAAGACTGCAAAACTCATAAAGAGGCTATGAAAGAAAGTAAGGGCAGATGATGAAACCTGTTGACATAAGCATATGTTTTTGGCCCAGGAACAATCCTTTCATCTTTGAGTCTGTGGGACTTAAACCCTTCCCTCGTTTTTGCTCTTCTACTAGAATAAGGAGACTGGACACTGCAGCAAAGGAATAATTTGCTTCACACATTTGCAAATACATCTCTGTCTCCCGGCAAAGGTTCTTTATCACCCTAATAGGAATCAACCTGCAAATGTTTATTCGAAGGGGCAAGTGTGAAGTACTGTGAGGTACCACATAATTAAGTCCTGATATCTTTCATATTAACAAGGAAATCCATTCAACTGATAACAAATTAGACTCAACTACTCGAATATTAGTCGTTGCAGCTAGTCCCTTACTTTGTATGCAGACGAAAGGATTCACAGTGTTTGCACAGAAAATAACTTGCAACCGAGCTACTTGTCTATGAAAGAGTTTGGACCCAAATCGCAAAGCTTTTTCTGTGAGTACATATGACTTACTTTTGTAACATTACCAGCTTATTGAAGAATTTCAGGATTAAGCCAGAAGTACTGCAAGAGTGTGTCACAACAAAATCATTTTAGTTGGACCCTCTGTGCCTACGGTAAGCAGAAATGCCACTTGAATCAAGAACTTGTAGAAACTATGGATTCTCAGAATTTGACTATTCAGGCATTTGTTTTGTAGAATCAAGAAAGAGGACTCATCAGGTCTGGAAAGCCAAAATGTGCTGGCAAACAGCAAAAAATGAACAACTACATTCTTTGAGATTTTGCAACAGGGACAAAAACCAGAGCCTGGGACTAAGTTGTTCCATTTCGTTGTTAAGTTGCCAAGAGGAGGAAGAATCCCAAGCCTACATGTTTTATAGGTTGATTGCATTTGTGGTGGGTGCAAGCCTTCAAATTATGCTTGACACTCCCAGACTATTCTGAAAGATGGGGCTCATAATATCATGACTATCTAGTTTGCTAATTGTGTCAGGCTATAACTATAGGTGTATGACGTTAAGATTGTAACACAATCATTTAGTATGTGAAAACCAGGGTAGAAATGCTGGCCCAGCTCTACCTAATAATTCCCACACACAGTATCAGTAAAAAGAAAGCCATTTGGCTTTGTCTCAGGCAGATCCAATAAAGTAGAGGGGCTAGTGAGATGGTGGTTTATGCCATAGGAACTCCTATATACAAGCAAAGACAAAGTGGGCTTAGACATGGCACAGAGATCTAATATTTTAAATATATACTTCCAAATGGGGTTTTAGTACTTAATCGCCACTTTCCTATGCCATACAATGGAGTAGCAAGTGATTGAGCAGTATAGAACACCAAAGTATCTGAGACTTTGCAGCTACTGCATTCCTGTAAAAAAAAAATGCAGTCTTAAAACTGAGGATGACTGCACATTTTTGGCTTTCATTTGCAGGTGGGTGGTGTGGTGCTGTATGGTATGGTGTGGCAAATTGGTATGGTCTAGTTTTATGTAGTGTGGGATGGTGTAGTGTGATGTAGATTGGAATGACGTACCTTTGTACATTTCAGAGACTCACTCTGGCTTGTGGTTTAACAAAAAGATTTTCACTTTGAAAAACGGTCATGAGGAATCTTAAGGGTTCACGGAGAAAACAAATCTTGAATCTGATATACAAATTAGAACCTCTGTGGATCATAGAAAACCATCATCAGGAGTCTTAAGGGATCACGGAGGAAAAAATCTTAAGTCTGATATACAAATTCGAAAACAATCTCTGTGGATCATAGGGACATATTTAATGCAAATATTGTCTTCTGACACAAGTTACGTTGGTAAGCATTAAAGACAAACTTCAGAACTTGCACTGCCAATTATTCAGTGTCAGGCCCCATTTGCCATGCCACATGGCAAGCAGAGACTGCCAGGCCTCATCCACAGTGGCTTGGGTAATTTGCCTGTGGTATCCTGGGACCTGCCCTACTCTGGATCTGCAATCTGGGCCAAGAAAGTGCTTTCAGCACTTGACTCGCAGTGGTAGTGTTATATCAAGCTGTCTGCGGCTCCTCATGCAGCTAGTGTGAGTGTGTGCAAACTCAGCACTGAACAATCTCCTAGCAGTGAAATAAATGTGTGTCCATCCCAGTGCTTTACTTTGATTAAAGAAAATTACTTTAATTTACACATGCAAAATGTAATACTGCAGAGCACAAATCAGGCACACATCTCAAACTGGTGCATGTATTCTGCTTTATCTTGCCCCTCTGCTGTGTTGGCTCTCAGGCTCTGGCTAATCTATGTAAGTTTCCCCCCAGGGATTGGGTATTGCTTAGGCAAGTATGAAGTTTTAGGTGCAGATTACCCTAAAGTTCAGTTCTTACCATTCAGCATCTTCAGAAAGTTTAATCTTTTACAGTTTCACCACAGTAAAAGCCTCTGAGTCTGATTCTGGCAGTGGAAGGGGTCTGCAGCATGTATCATACTTAATTTCCTTATCTGGGCAAAATGTGCTGGCTGCAGCTTCTACCGGTGATCTGGGGCAGACCACAGGGGAATGATAGCAGGAGCCTATATCTGACACTCTCATAGGCAGGCGTTGAATCTGGTAGTCCAAGGACCCTCTTCTGGGGTATCGGTGAGTTGTCGTTGGCAGGCCGCAAAGGTCAGAGGCCCCAGCAGTACGAGGGTAACCAGCTTTGGTGTGGGGGGGGGGGCACAGGTGCAGCAGTAAAGCACTCTGAATGAAATTGTTGAATGACAGCAGCACAGACCACCTCAACACAAACTGCTGGTTGGCAGTGCCCTCCAACTTGGGAAACATACATTTTGGTGGTGCTGTACTCTACCTTGGTTCAAAATGTCTTGATGGTGGCAAGCTCCTCCTTGGGTACAATTATGCTGGGGCAACCACAATCTCCACTGTTAGCAATTCCTCACATAGATAGTCTGCAGCCCACATGTCTCAGGACATGCAGATCAATCTCTTCAGTCTTCCTTTGGCCTGCAAACCCAGGGGTCAAGCTACTCTGGCATTTCAGGTCATTCACACCTTTATAGGGTTGCAGGGGTGGCTCCTTCACAATGACAAAGGAGTGTCACCCCCTGGCTAAGCCAGGAGATGAAAGTAAAACTATATTTCTTTATCGTTTTATCTTTCATCTGCTGGCTCAGCCATGTTCAGGGAGGGGTGGGGCTGGGTCATGGGAGGAGGGAGTGAAGTGCACGAAGTGTGCATGTCTGTTTGGCCGACCATCTCAGGCCTGCCAAACACACATGCGCACTTAGGTTTCTCCTGTGTTTAACAGCCGGGCTGGAGAAATTGCACAGACCCCTGGTTTGTGTCTGAGTGGCAGTCCAAGCAGCTCAGACCAATCCTAGTGTTGCTTTCATGCTAGGTTTAGCATGAAAGCAGCAACAGAATTGCTGAGGAGCCGGTGCTGGTGTCCCAGCAAATGCTGGGACATCACAAGAAGACCAGAGGAGCAACACAGCAGGAGGCGACAGCGATAGGAAAATGTATGCTTTTTTTAATTACTATATTTTTTTATTTATTCCCCTCCCCCGTCCTTCCCCACAACCCCTCCCATTGAGAATTGTGGCAGCGCCGCTCTAGGGTTGGCAGGCTCCTTCTCTCTCTCAGTAGCAGGTTTTCTTCAAGGCTCTTAAAGTAAGAGGTTCAACTTCTTCCAGCACGGCTGTACTACAGGTGATGTCCCCTAATCTATTAGAAGCTGGCTGTCATGTGAACACGAGCTCTGGTTTGTACAGCAGTCCTGTGAGTACTCCATGTGGCACTCACTTTCTTGGTTGAAGAGAACTTAGAATTGGAAAGCCAAGTGGGTAGGTGGCTACCACCTTTTATAACAAGCAGACTAGGAATTTGGAATTCCTGTCTGCATGTTTTGATCCAGTTTGGGGTGGTTCTTCTTTCATCTGTTTTTCCAGGCTGTTTCCCAGAACCAGAATCTGTGCAGTCTGATGCTCTTCACAGCAAAGTAGCCTGAAGTACCAACCACATAGGCACAACAAGGAATGAGTTTATTGCATCTAACTCATCAATAGCCACACTGAAAATGATCAGAAACGAGTCAACAGACTGGCCTCAACTAAAGAACCATTCTCAGCCTTAACAACAAACTGTAGTTTCACCCTTTATCTGCACCATCCACCAAATGACCGTCTCAGGAAGACTTACCAATAGCTCCTCTCAATAGAAGGTCTTCCTCCTCTTTAGTGTCTGACTCTCCTCTCTCCAGCTTCAGGGATGTCAGCAGCACACTTCTGTTTTTTGAGGGAAGAATCATGTTGAACCCTCATAAAACAAAACACTGGGCTTGTGAGCTTCACTTGCTGGCGAGGCAGGTATTTCTCTGCCACCACGTTAAGAGCTCACCAACTGTCACTTTGTGAAGGCAGAGTTGTGCTACTACCTAAAACAGTGGGCAGCATCCACTGTATAGTGGGAAGCACTGACAAGATTAGCGGCAAGGTTGCAATGATTCACGGTAGAATATATTCCACGATGGAAGAATGCTGAAGCCGTTTGCTTGGCACAGCTTACATTAGATTGGAAAGATGTGAATAAGGAAGTGGCAATGAAAAGAGAACAGGAGGGAGCTATAGTGTGGTTAGCGGATATTGGAATAGATGGTAAGGGAACGTTTACCATGGAGGAGTGGGAAAACGAGATGGAGTTCGATGAGGTATTGACAAAAGTAAAAGAAATGATTTTACAAGGTGGCAAGAGAGAAAGTGTGGTGTCTTCTCCTGTTAGACCATATGTTAAAGTCTTGGATGAATCGTCTATGTGGGGACATAAAGTGATAATGAGAATGGACAAGTTTGTACCTCCATTAGGATTAAGAAAACAGTTAATAAAATTAGCTCATAAAGGGCATCTTGGACAAACCTCAACTAAGGAAAAGTTATATTAGAATTATTGGTGGCCTGGAATGGATGAATAAGTGACAAGTCGGATTGTTAATTGTCAGTACCGCAAGGAGAGTAAAAAGAGACTTAAGTCTAGAGTACAATCAGGAGGCCACATCGATAACCCATGAAAACTGTGCTGTAATGTTTTTTAAGGTCTGATCCAAGACTTGAAACTGGAGTTGAGGTATTCCCTAGTGATGATGGATGTTTATTCTAAGTGACTGGGAGTGCAATTTATGAAGGAAGTGACAACAAAAAGTACCATATCGATAATAGAGAGAGTATTTAGGGAAGAGGGTTTTCCCAGAATTCTTATCACTGACAATGACATGTAACTTACGTTGTCAGAGATGAAAGCATGCCTGAAGAAGTGTGCCATCAAACACAGGTGCACGGCACTATACAACCCGCAAGGAAATGGCCTTGTAGAGAGGGCCAATCCGTTGGTGAAAGGTACCATCTTGATGGGACTTCAAAGTGGAAAAGATTTTGAAAGAATGGTTGAGGATATGGTTGGGGCTCATCAGTCAACAGAGATTGCCACTATTGCTATGTCTCTCTTTGAGTGCATGAGAAGAACGAAGCTAGGAACTAAATTGCTTTCTTCATGGTTGTTAATGCAGGGTGGTGAAGATCAGGTGAAGAAAGAAAGCGTTAGTTCTGATGAAGTGCAAACGGAGGCTGGAGATTTGGTCAAGACCAACAAGGGGTGTGTGGAGGTGGGACTATCCGAGATTCTGGGCTCCTCTAAGGTCAGGTCAGTTCACAAGTGGCATGTTGTGCTGGAGAATGGGCTAAAATGGAACAAAAGGAGAGTTGACTTATACCAGAAGTGTGGTGAGCATATTCCATCTACACCTCATAACAATAATGGCATCATGTTAAGGAGAGAAATTATCAGGAAAAAATTGGTGTTAGAGGTGATAGTTAAAGGGGAAAGGTGATGCAAAATAGAAGCCAAAGAGTTAGTAGACCACCTGTGCACTTAAGCGACTATGTAACCCTAGCGCACTTCAGAGACCATATTAGTATCAAGTAAACCTGTCTTGTACAGTGTTAGTTTTTTGTCTCTTGTTTTTGATTTTAGGTTTTCATTATCTTTATGCTTGATTATGCACTTCTTTTTTGCCCTGTAATTCATTGTTATTGTATGTGAATCCATGCTATTTTATTGTATTGCTGTAAAGAAGGGAAATGTATTGTGTCTTTAAGACTTCCTGTGTTAATGTTCTCATAGTGATGTTATGTAGAGTCTTGCCGTGCGTGGATTCCACTTTTGCCAGTTAGATCTGTGCTGGCAAGAGGGGGAGCCACGTTCATGGCAGGCAGTAAATAAAAGCTTTCTTCGTCAGTTGAACTGTCTAGGAGTCCTTACCACTGAAATTGCAACTCTCTCGAGTTTCAAGGTGTAACCTGGGGAAACGTTTGTGAGTTTTTAAATGGCAGGAATCTAGCATCCAAGCAAAGTCAAACACCTGTGGATCGAGAGTTGCGACTTTGATTGGGAACTGAGCCAATGCCAATTGTCTCCAACGCTGAACATGGTTTACTAAATTTGGTCTGACTGTGCTCTTTTTTATTTTTCGGAAATAATTTTATTGACGGTTTTAGCAATGTCAAGGTATACCTTCCAGTCATTCGAGGAAATACACTTGAAGTTATTAGAATGGTCCTAAACTCGTCCTACTCCGTGGTTTACTGACCCAGTAAATTAGGAATATTAACAGCACGGCGAGTGCTCCTTACACACGACCATATGGTGCTCATTGTAGTGTATTGAACCAAAGCAAGACGTTCAAAAGATCCAGATTTGTCCATGCTTGTGAGGCCTTCCACTGGCCTCATATATCGGATTTGAAGATCTTAGATTTATGCACAGTGTGCATCCAGCCCTGTCTCCTGGATACTGAGTATAGCAGGTCATGCATAATAGTATACACTCTCAAGCAGAAACATGACTGTACTTAAACTGGTGCCTTCGATGGGCCCCACAGAGCATTCGGCTGACATACACTGCCAATATAGCTCCAGTTAATTACTTTTTGGCATGTAAGATGGATTTAGGATGCCACGAAACCTCGCTTTACCCTGCCTTGACCATCTCCCTTAACTCGCCTGCCCTAACCTATAAGGCTGAAAACGCCGCAGTGCCTTACAAGCACTGCATGTCTTCCCAGGATTGACGTTTCTCCCTGTGAGTGGTATGCTCTTGGCACTACTCGAAGACCCCCACAGAACAATTCAGCACCACTAAACATAATGTAATTGTGCCAGTTCTTTCGATTACATTATGTTTATCACTCAATATATTGCAGTGTCTCACTGAGCAGATTGTTATATATATTTTTTCCTATCACAAAGTGGGCTAAAATAAGAGGTCACTTGAGATGCTTGGCAAATAAACCAATACCGTTGCAAAAATTTGAAAAATGTTTTTGGAGATAACAGCCTCTTTACATTTAGGCCCATATTTATACTTTTTTAGCGCCGCTTTTGACGCAAAATCGGCGCAAACTCACAAAATACAATGGTATTTTGTAAGTTTCCGCCGATTTTGCGTCAATTTTGCGTCAAAAAGCGGCGCAAATGCGGCGCTAAAAAAGTATAAATATGGCCCTAGATAGCCCTAATTGCCCCTAAATATGGGCAATTAGTTTTCGGTTGCTGGCAAAGATATAAATGCTGCTTCTTATTTTCATTTTTAAATATTATGTGAATCTTCAAAGGACTGAAAATCAAGCCAGTTATGAACTTGTAAAGTTACCCTGTATGGGTAGGTCACAAGATATGGTACACTGTGTGCGTGTGTGCTTGCTGCAGACATGTTTGTGGGCTGATCAGCAAAGCAGACCAGTTTGGAGCCTGTGAATAATGCCTCCCGAGGGCAGGACCGGCAAACTACGGAGGTCGCAAGCCCACGAAAATGTAACATGGAGATTGGTCAGTGGTATTTGAGGCCGCCAATAAGTTAACAGTCCAGCGAAGCCTGCATGGTAAAAAGGTGAGTGTGGGATGACGTTCCCAACAAGAATAACTTTGAGAGGGTAGGGTGGGTGCGGCGTGGTCTAGATCGCGCTGCAAGCATTTTCACTCTGAGGCCTCCGGGTACCTTGGATGGCAGCGACCCAACACATCTTGAGTGAAGTGATATGCCCACAATCACAGACTGGTGAGCAGACACCGGGATTCAAAACTCTGGTCCTCCACTTACAAAGTCAGCAGCCTTGCAGTTTGTTTGTAGCCAGAGCGGAATTTCCTGTGCACTACCCCTCCCCCACAATGTCCTTCTCCAGGGACAGCGCAGTCCTGCGCTCCTGGTGGTCTAGAGGTTAGGATTCAGCGCTCTCATTGCTAAGGTCTGGGTTCAATTCCTGGTGTGACAAGGTGTGTTTTAACTGCAAGGATAGAGCAGAGTGCATTTGGTGCAATTGGGTAAGAGTACCGATGGAGCCCACCGTACTTCGCCCTCCTACAGCCATGGCTAATATGGCTAATCCAATGGCATATGTTTGATAACTGTGGAGTAACTGTTAACAGCTCAACAGGGATCCATCGGTCAATGTGTAGGATGCCCAGAGTATGGTTACCTAGGCAGCACGAAAGGGCTGCATGGAAACTGCAGGGTATAGGTTAGAACATTATAACTTCCCCAGTCTATAACTAGTCTAATGCTGCGACAAAAGGTTAGTAGAGTATAAATACATCCTTATGGGCACAGCCTACGCCATCCAGTTTGTTACTTTTAAATCCCAAGCTCGTGCTTGGCCAGGCCAGTCACTCCTTAATGACAGTGGAGTAGAGAGGAAGAACGAATACAAAGCACGGAAGTCCTTCTTTAGTTAGATAACAATTTCCTGTACGCTGACGATAGATATAGGTTTCATTGTCTCTATATAATATGCGTGTGACATGAATAACTCTGACGTCCTATTGGATTATGAGTAGCATGATAGACATGTAAAAAAAAAAAAAAAAAGGGGTTCTAAGGAGAAATGGGGGAAGCCTTGGAGGATGGCTGCAGGAGAGTAGTGGGCAATTGGCAAAGCAGCAGGTCATTGGCAACGGGAGGTGCCACACATGCTGAAGCTGGCCTGGGCAGCAAACTTTAAATTAGTACAACAGATATCTCCTGAATCTTCTGTAATTCAATAATATCAAAGGCCTTGTGTGCCGAGCACTACATTCGGCCCGGATAGCATAACCAAGGGTAGTCCAACACACTAACATTAGTTAGCCTGGGCAGGGGAGAAATGTTTTGAAATAAAAGGCAGAGGGTCAAAACAAGCTTGGTTGGCAGTAGTAACTAAGGGGAGTATGGAAAACAGCTAGTTCTGCTAAGCAGGTAGTGGGCCATTAGGACTCAGCAAGTGAGGGGCCACAAGAAGACTGAGTATCAGGGTCGACACATGCCTGAGGAGGACAACTACTGTTAGATGCATCCTTCCTCTAGTGGGGTATGGCACGGGGAGCAAAGGAAGGGTCCTTGTTGCTGCAGTCAACAGGGGTGTACACCTCAATGCCTCGGCCCATTGGTTAGGCAGCTTAGCTAGGCAGGGTTAGGCAGCTTAGCTAGGCATTTACGGGCCTGCTGCTGAATAGGTACCAGCCACAAGACAGGTTACAACAGCCTCTATTGAGGCCGGGATAAGGTGCCTCAGCCCCAAGGATCCTGGGGGCATAAGTTAATCAGAGCTGAATAACAGGAGTATGGTATCACAGAAGAAGGTAAAGGTCGGGAGATCACCACCAGGGTGGCAGGGTCAGCACATTTAAATAGCTTCTTTAAAGATTAGATGCAGCTGGTAGGCTGTACGAAAGGAAGGTGTTGCCATAAAAGTGATCCTTAGGAGGCCTGACCTCCAGTACACTGAGGTGCTCTGGTGGGAACTGGAAAGGTAGCCGAGGGCAGCACCAAAAGGAGGAAGAAGGAGCACACCCCGAAGGATAGAAGGAGGAGCCACCTAGGGATGCGAGCCCCAGAGGCGGTGTGGCTGTAAAAGGGGTATGTTGGTTGGTAAAGGAAGCACACTGGAGGGCGGTGTGCTGGAGAAAGGCTACTTACATTGGGATGCCTTACGGCAGGGTAAGTAGACTGACTGGGGATTAAGCGGAGCACGGCACTCACTGCCCAGACTCGCCGGTTTACGGGGCACAAAATGGACAGACAAGGTCGCGAGTTGAGCCTAACAGCACTAAGAGGCTACCCCCCTCACGATCGGAGAAGGAACCAACACAAGACCAATAAAACTGGATGACCCCAAAAAGCGGCATGGAGGATGGCCTCAACAACAAACGGTGTCAGAATTATGACAAGCAAATGACATGGACTAGATTGATTTATAGCAGAGATGATGTCATGCAGCAAAAGTTATGATCTTGGCGAAATGATTTATGCATAGCGGAGAGGATATATGACTATCAACTGTGATTTCTGACCTGTCTACTAATTATGATTTATGATCATGTCAAGAGTGAAGTGTGGCACTGAGAAATATTAATGCCACAGTAATAATGTTTTATGGTCGTGTCATCTTGATTTATGACTGACCACTTTGAGTTACGAGGCCTATGTTGTATCGCAAGAGTTCATGCATCTAAATAAAACTGCTGTCAAGTATTCCCACAGCAAAATGCAAAAACACGGCTGGTGTGAGTTTATTCAAAAATGTATATGAAGAATTACACTAATTGGAGTGGGCCACGTGTAGGGATTGTGTCAGAGGCTGCCCCGAAGGGATCAACAGGGGCCAGAGCATTAACAGCTGTTGGAGATCTGGAAATTACTGGTTCAGGCCACCTCAGTGGCAAACCAACAAAGTGATGGGCATCCCGCTCCCCCTCCCCCCACAGGGGGAGGAAAGGTGCACCAAGGCTGGCATCAGGCCAATGAGAGACCAGCAAGGACAAGTATTTTTCAAACTCCCCTATGGGGGGACATGACTGCACCCTCAGCTGGGGAACAGGGGGTTGAAAAGACTGCGCTGCCTCTACAGAAGGACATTGTGGGGCAGGGGCAGCGGGCAGGAAATTCAAGACCCACCCACACTAGAATAGCAGCATTGTCGCAGGGCTGAGACGGCATGCGAGCAGACTTGGGTGCACATTGGTAGCTAAGGATGAAGTCAGCGCATTGCCAGATGGGGTAGTTTGAACTCTACAGTGTGGGGTACGGTGTGGGGTTCACAAACATCAGGGATATTGAAGTGCCTCAGGCCAAAAAACGTATTTTGGGGGCCCCTCTTCAGAACAGCCTTGAAGTCATGACCATGTCTCAGCTCTTTCATGCCCCTGTTGTCCACTGCACATGCACACTAGTAGCAATCTGTCTAATCCCAACATTAAGAGATAGTGGAGTGTTTTATTCAACAGACAGGACAGTAGCCAGGATTATGATAAACCATATTATTACTACCCTTTCCCATTTCCTTTAGGTGGGTTCCCATCCATATGAACAAACATTGATGGATGTTGCACTAATAACACTAGTAATAAGGAAACAGTAATTATGACACTTTGTTCAAGTGATATAAGGTCATCAGGTCAAGCTCATCTATAGCGCAGAGGTGGCCCTATTGAGGTCCCCCTTCTAAAAGGCTGGGCCAGGGCACACTTTACCCACACATGAAAACCTCCTTGGAAGTAACGGGGCCTGTTGCTGGATCCAGTGGTTATCAATTTGCGTGAGCACGTGGTGGCGTCGTGTTCGACACCACCGATCTCCCAAAGTTGATGCAAGGCATTTTAAGGCCACCCTGTTGCACTCGGGTGGCTGAAGCAGGGGTCTGAGCCATGGTAAGCGAAAGTTAATGCAGCTATACCCGACGTAAAGACAGAGTTGCAGTGCAACTTACAGTGAACTCAATGCTCAAAACACTAGCTATTCCTCGTACTCTGTGTGGCAGTAAGACCGATTGAAGCGGGGTAGTTCTGCCTTGACAGATAATTTATATGGTCCAGCCAGGTACCAACTTGTATCTAGGCAGGCACCTGCAGTGCAATTAGTGAGTTCAACTTTAGGGATGCATCCAGATGCTGGCAAGAAGGAGCATTGTATTGGGTATAGCTGATAACACAGGGGGCAGGAGGGGAATCGTGGCCTTCTGTATCAGACAAGGATTGTTCCTTGGTGCAGCAGCAGATTGAGGAGGGTGATAGTTCGAGGATAAGAAAGTTAGAACCAGACTGACAGCCTCCCTGCCAATTCACAGCCAGCAGCATTACCATAGTGGGCCATTCAGTAAGAAACAGGAGAAAGTAGTTCAAGGGAGGTCACCTTGAAACGGCTAGGCTCAATGATGGCAGAAGGGTTAAAATTGTTCTTGGAGGATTAAGATGGCCAAGAAGGCATACAGTTTCCTATTCCTTTAGCAGATTATCATCCGAAAGTTGATGGTGCCAACTCACGACCCACAGTCACATTATGCTGCATAATTACTAGTGTCGTGCGGCATGATGCCTGTGGTACCATCCATAGCATTTCACAGCTGCACTATCCTCAATCTATGTCTGTGGGTGGTTTCTAGCATGTACTCTGTTCAAAGTCACACCATCCTTGGGAGGCACAGAACCACTGGCAAATTGGCATCTAAAGATATGATCAGGAGGGCAGGGATTGATAACCAGGCATTTAGCAAGAGGATAGTAGACAGCGGAAGGGACAGCTAGCAGATTAGCAGTCCTCAGTATGAGAGGCTGATTTGGTGCCTGCCACATGATGCATCTTTGAGTGGCACAGAGGGAAGCGCATATCTAGGTAAAAAGTTGCAGCCTCCTTGATCTGCATGGGAACATACTAAGGACTAAAGGACCCTGACTTTTCAATCATGGTTTACAGTATTCACGGTTACACTGGAAGCAGCTGGGACAATCTTAAGTCAGAACAGAGCCTGATCAGAAAGGGGCCCTGTACGCGTGCCGAGCCATATGCTTCATCTAATCACATGATAATGCCATAATGCTCATGGCCCCTGGGTTGGACTGGCACTTGTGGAGGTACATGACGCCCAGCATCGTTAGAATGAACAGGGACACTTTGAGGTCATCAGATGCAGCGACCATCCTTTAGTTATCTCATAGCTGTACGCAGAGGTGGGTGGAGCCTATGGATCTGAAGAAGAGTGAAGCACATAAGGTCGACCCTCATGCATAATGAAAGAGTTGCCATGGCACTGGACCTTGGGTGGCCTGATGACAGGGACACTGTGGTTGCAACTGAAACAAGTGGAGGTGATAGTTACAAAGCAGACACAGCAGGTGCAGCCCAGGAATGGCTGGAGATGGCCTCAGTTATCACACATTGGCTGCTCAGTATCTCATAGGGAGCTGAAAAGGGGGGATCTTCATGTGTTCAGGAAACAACAGGCAGCGTGGTAGAAGCAAAACAGAGAGGATCTGAAGCACATTAGCTAAAAAGAAGACTTGCTCAAACAATGTCCTTAGGATGCCTTGCGACAGGGGCATGGAGAGCAGACAGGCACCACCAAAGGGTCAGCGGCAGGCGAACACAGCACTTGCAGCCTGGAGACAGCTGGGGGACTGCCCACAGAGACTGGTAGCAAGGTGGGAGCCTAGCCGCCTACGCTTGGTTCCTGACCAATGGGGCCTTGTTGAGGTGGCTGTGCATTAACACTGGCTACAAGCAATATTGATAAACAAAACCAAAGGACTATCAGGAAGGCTGAGAAAAAAAAAAGTTCATACATGGAATGTGTTTATGACCACTAGTTGTGATGTTTTGAATGTATAATGTATTAAAACCATGGCCGTTAATACTCCAGCAATGTCTCCCCTCTTATTCGTTTAGGAAGAGGGAAAGAGTGACGGGGAAAAGGCTATGGAGTACATGGACAAGAGAACGTCTATGAGGGGGTTGGCGGTCTTGTGCACGTCTGGGAGGGGTTATGTTTCTGGTAACACCAGCAAAATCAGCACAAAGAACCAGCCCACTTGGCCATAAAACAGGCCCAGGAACTTTAAAAAAATAAAAAATGGCCAAAATGCTGATCTGTCAAACAAGCCCATTGGGTACTGCAGCAGCGCCAGCCACTAGAAGACGCCAGGTTGTCGCCCATCTCGTTTTTTTCCCAATTTATGTGGATTGTAATTGCAAAGCACAAATTACCATCCACGTTAGTTTATCTTTAAATTAAATAAGGGCTTTAAGCCAGTGGGGTGCTGTTTAAATGCCTTGTTGCCTCTCGCACCTGCTGCATGAGCATCAGGCAGCGAGGCACTTTTGAGTGGGACACAAGCTGTGGTGAAAAAAGCCAATGCAAGCTAAGGGCTGACTTAGCGCTGGCCTTGGCCTGCAATATTTAGGGGTCTGAAGAGCAGCATCATACTTACAGCAGTCCTTGGGCGTCTAGGGCATAAACCCTGTATCCCCCGGACAGCCTGCATTCACTTTCACACTGGTAGCAACACCCTTTCCCAACTCATCACCTGTGATGTGCTGGGAAAGGGTGTTGCTTGCAGCATGTGAAAAACTGCAGGCATGTGACTCGAGGTCACAGAGTACTGCTACTCTGACCTCGAGCCACATGCATGCGTTTGCATCGGAGGCCAAGAGGGTACGTTTGGCACACTCCAGCCTCCAATCCTGGACTGGAACAGCTGCAGCAAACCCTGTTGTATGCCTCCGTGGGTGATCCAGAGCAGGATTTGCCAGGTAAGTGAGATGGGGGTATTGGAGGGCCCCTACATGCCTACCAGCCTGAGGTTCATTTTTAATGTTTTAGAAACAATAAAAAGACACTACAGGCTGGCACAGCAGAGCATACATCCAGAGCTATGTATTTAAAAATGTTCCTTTTGTGTGCTTTTATCATGCTGGCCTTTCTACTTTAATACATTAGTTTATATCACTGTATTGAGAGGCATTTATTAAAACTGTTAATAAATGCTCCTCAGTGTAGTGATATGAACTGTTGTACTAAAGAGAAACGCACATGCATGTAGAAGCATACAAGATAGAACTTTGAAATATGTGAGCTCATGATGTATGCATCCTGAAGTGACATATTTAAAAGTGTTTTTAACATGGAGAAGTATTTCACTTTAGTAAATCAGTTAATATCAATATATTGAAAGGCATTTATCATAAATGCCTCTCAATATAGTGGCATAGCCTGAGTACTAAAACACAATGCTCCTGCATGTTAAAAGCAAACAAGAGAGCACTTTTAAATATATGAGTTCAGAAAGCATGCTTCCTCAACAAAGGTGCTCTCGTCTCTTGTAAGCTTTTAACATGCAGGGACGTTGCACTTTAGTACATCAGTTAGTATCACTATAGTGAGAGGCATTTATTAACAGTTTTAATAAATCCCTTTCACTAGTGATATAAACTTATGTACAAAAGTGGTTTCCACGTGTTAAAAGCATACAAGAAGCGCCCCACTCCTTTCAAGTTCTATGAGCCGCCACTGGGACACTGCCTGATTGCCCTACAGGCAGGGCCACTGGAATTATGTGGCAGATAGTGATATAAACAGATGTACTAAAGTGGCTTTCACATGTTAAAAGCATACAAGAAGCGCCCCACTCCTTTCAAGTTCTACCAGCCACCACTGGGACACTGCCTGATTGCCCTGTAGGCAAGGCCACTGGAATTATGTAGCAGAAGAGGCCAAATTATGCAGCAGGGTTGAATAAATTATGCGGGAAGAAAAGGCATATTATGCGGCCTAATGCAACACATTTTGATATAGTATTACTTCATTACTAAGTCATTTTAAAACGTGGTAACACTGCATGGGCCGTGGTTGTGCCTCATTAGTACCAATGTAACGCCCAAATATAACAATAAGCAACTGAAAGGGGACCAATCCAGCTTTGCAAAGAGCCTTCCATCATGCAAAAAACATGTCCCTGCATTTTAGTAACTTTTGAGGCGTTTGAATTAGAACTTTTTTTTTGTTAAAAACTTCGGATTATGTGGCAAATCTCTAATTATGCAAAAATTGCAGCAGACGCATAAAGTAATTCCAGTGGCCCCGCCAATAGGCCAGTCCGACCATGGACTCCTCAATTCTCCCGTTCCCCTCTCCCACACACAAAACTTTCAGTCGCAGCCAGACTCCTTCAGCTTAACAATGAAAAATATGCCACAACCTGCATGTTTGTTTAGCCCACTTCTGGACTTCCTTGTCGTTGCTAAGTTTCTTTCTACTATCTTTAAATTGATTTCATGCCATAGAAGCAATTACTTGTAAGTCCTACTGACCTTCGAAGGCAGTATCTGGCTGTACTCTTGGCTTGGGAAAAGAAGGCCTAAAAGTTTAATACCAGTGGTTGTTTTAGGGCTTGCACTGTAGCTCACTCATTCATCACCTACTATTTTTAGCCGTACTCGTCGTGTTGCCTTTGTGACCCTGGGGATTGTTTTGACGCTGCATACTGCTTTCTTGTTTACAACAAATAAATTATAACGCAAAATAAAGATGGTCAGGAAAGGTACATTACTCACGGCCACAACAGCCTTAGACAACCATGATAGGCTCGTTGAGTGTATCCCTGGGCTATTGCTTTTTACTGGCTCAGTGGCCGGCAGCTCAAGGAAGAAACAGACTGTTCTGAGCGCTGTAGCAAATTATTCCTCACATGGGCTGCTCTGGCAGCCTAGAAAAACACCTCTCCCCGCTCTTATGTTTATCACTAGATTCCATACGTAAGGGCCTTCCATGATATTGGCCAGATTAGGAGTCAGAGAGCCTGTCTAATACAATCTAAGGGAGATACCCTTATTGCTTACAAATATCACAAATCCTAAGAATTGCCCTAAACATGCAGAGAATGAGGAGTTCCCCATTCTGCTTTGTTATTGTGCAAGCCTAGTCAAACTCCCCGACTGTTTCTCTCTGCTCTTTATTCATGGCACTGCCTTGGCCCCTTTGTTTTTAGGACATTAACTATAAACTAATTCAAACACTCGGGACTGCATTATAAAAAGAAAGCAATGACATCGTTGTTAAAGTCGCGCACCTTTAACAAGATGCACAGGGCACAGATCAGAGCAGTGCACCCTATTAGTAAATCCCCTGCCACGAGGGCAGCTACAAACTCGGGCCAGTGCATTAATGAAAGGTGGAGCAGCTGTTTAAAGCAGCCACTCCATCTTTCACAGTGTGGGCAGCTCCCGAACTACATATCAAAGGAGAACAGGAATCTCCCTGCAGGGAGGTGCAAGGAGCGAATGCACAAGGGTGGCTGGGACGGGGTTCATGAACCCTCCTTCTCCCCTTGCAGGGGTTGATGTCAGGGGGGCACTGGTTGTGCGCCACCTCTCTGTGGGGTACAGTCAGTGTTCCTCTCAATGGTCTCTTGCTCTTCGCTCGCCATCCTTGATAGGGTGAGGGTGTTTCCCTCTTTACCATGGGGGCATACCCCAATTCCAAAGGGGGAATGCGTTGTTAGAATTGCTTAGGTGCCATAAGTGCACCAAGATCTGTATTACAGAATAGGCCACGAGAGGGTCTGTCCAACATTCTGTAATACCCACGTCCTTGGGACACTGAAAATGGGTGCATTTCTCCATTACACCCTCTAAGTATTTTATGTAATACAGCCCCTGAATGTCACAGTAGATGTTTTTTTAATGTATAATTCAAACAATATTACCTACAATTAACACATTGTCCTAGATGTCTAAAGCAGCAGAACAAGTGTCTCCTTGCCTACCAGTGATTGTTTTACTTGTCAATCTTTTTGCTTGATTCTGATCAGCGGCTTTCATTTCTCTTCTTGCTGTTGTTTCTCCATAGACCACAGCTCCTTTACCAACCTTGCGATTAGATGTCTTGTGTTTTACGAGGGCTTACACTCAGGGAATTACTTTTTTACTTTGCTTTAGCACTCCAGTGCAGTGCATGTGTTTTCTTGGTCTCCTTCCTTTGTGCTACTTTCCCTCTCATTGCTTTGCACCATATTCTCCAGGTTGCTCTCCCCGCCCAGTGCAACTGTTGCCTCTTCCCCCCTTCCTGTCCCACTCTACTTTTTCCTAAACAGGACCCTCTATTATTCTAGCCCCACCCTGCTTACCACTGTCACTTGATACCTCCCACCTCACACTCCTCCATTGCTCCTTTTTACATTTTACGTTTTAGGAGGTCTCAGCAGCTGCACTCTGAGACTGTGCTGCTCCTTTCTGATGATTTGCTTTACTGCAAAGTTTATTTTTCTAATGTACCTCTGTACGATGAGCATCACCCATCTTGGAATGGAAGCACGTGTACCCATGTACTGCGAGGCACATATGCAGTAGCATCATGATGACTAAGAACATATTTGTGATGATGCATATGCACATTTACATTATTGCACTTTTTTTGGTGATGCTGTTCAGCATCTGCAGAAAACTTTTTTTTTCGTTTTGCTGATGCTGAACAGCATTGACAAGCCAAAAGGTGGGACCAATTGGCTTTGCCAAATCTTGGTACAAATCTGTATTTTTGTAGAGAAACAAGCAGCAAAACATAGGCAGCACGTAGCAGATTCCCAACCTAGATCAAACAATGCGAGAGAAAAAAAGGGCGGTCAATGCAGATCGGTTTTATCAACTTCTTGAGACATATACGTCCTCTTCTGACACAATTTCACCCTTGGTCCAGCAAAATATAAGGCATGTTCTAGCAACCTCCCCCTTAGCTTGTTTGCCCCACAGTTCCTGATCGTAGCACAGCTGTAAGACTCCCCCAAAGTTTTAAAATTTCTCAGGTCCCCCTTTTTTGTGTGTAACATCTTTTCTGCATTAATACATAGATCAGTTCCTTTAAATGATGACTTCAACCCCCTCTCCCCCCCCCCAAAAAAAGAGAGATGAGGCTTCTCTAGCAAACATTAGCCTAAGTTCTGCAAATTGATTTTGATATCCGGTCTGTATGTTGACAGGCTAGCTGGTCGGAGATTGACAAAGAGCATGAGAACTATGCAAACACTATTTATGATCACTTTTGGACAGGTAACAACCATGGAACAACATTTATGTCATAGTGCGTCACTTTTTCAAAAATTAAAATTCTTTGGTCAGAAAATATATTTGCTATGTAGCTTCCTTTATTTTATGAGTTGATATTTCCATTTACTTCAAACTTAAAATGTGTTTTTACTGCTTCAACTAAAATATAATTCTATAGGACTGAAATTACATACTGATAAAGAATTATGGGCCAGATGTAGCAAATTCCCAAATTGCAACTTGCAATTTGCGAGTCCCTGCGACTCGCAAATTGCAAGTCGCAATTTGGGATGCAGAAAGGTGTCTCAGACACCTTCTGCGAGTCGCTATGGGGTCGCAAAGACCCACCTCATTAATATTAATGAGGTGGGTCGCAATTTGCGACCCCATAGCGATTCAGGGCACTCACGGGGATGGAGGCCTGCTGTAGTCAGCAGACCTCCATGTCCGTGACTGCTTTTAAATAAAGCAGTTTTTTTTTTCAAAGTGCAACCCGTTTTCCTTAAAGGAAAACGAGCTGCACTTTGAAAAATAAACCGAAACCTTTTGTTTCGGTATTTTTCAGGGCAGGTAGTGGTCCATTGGACCACTGCCTGCTCTGAAAAATTATTTTTTATGCCAGTCACAAAGGGGAAGGGATCCCATGGGAACCCCTTCCCATTTGCGACTGGGTTACCATCCACTTCAAGTGGATGGTGACTGCGAGTCCATTTGCGACCGCATTCGCGGCAAATGGAATTACATCGCATTGCGACTCGCAAATAGGAAGGGAACACCCCTTCCTATTTGCGACTCGGAAATGCATTTTGCGAGTCGGTTCCGACTCGCAAAATGCATTTCTACATCTCAAAGTGGCTTTAGCGACTCGCAAACGGCGATTTTCGCCGTTTGCGACTCGCTAAAGCTTTCCTACATCTGGCCCTATGCTTCGTTAGAACTTTCGAGCAAGATAAGCATCCGATTGTACAGAGGGACCTACAAGCAGCTGGTGAGTGCTCCTGTGCAGCCACTCTGTTCAAGGACATGAGCAGAGATCTCTGGGCCCGTTCTATCGCTGGTGGCACCTGGTGCAACAATCTTTTTTTGTCACCTCCCCAGGACAACTTCCTTGAATTCCCTCACTACCACCCAGCAAAAGTGTCCCTCATCTCTCTATAGCCTCTCTCGCACAAATATTTCATTTGTTTTAAAGCACTGGTAAAGGCTCGCTTTACTCATCCACTCAGCTGTCCACTTATAATACAGATCTGTTCTCTACAGCAGGAATATAAACCCTCTGAGCTACTTTATGGTGAATCAAAACTGCCACTAGACAAAACTCTGATCTCTCTCTGGCAGGAACTTTAATCACAAGAGTTATCTTGACATTTTTATTGCTCCCTGAAAGCTGGAGCACTAAACACAGCGCCGTGCTCCTTCCCCTGGTCAGTGCCCCCCCTCCCTGCCGCACCTGTCGCACCACCCTAAAGCTGGTGGAACTTGTGATCCGTGGAGTACTGCAGTGCTTGGAATACTTCAGCAGACAGCAAAGTTGGTGCGGGTGGATTTTCTGGCCAGTGCCTAAATGGGACCAAGAAGAACAACCTATATAAAGAGCTCAAAAGACATTGCGTCTGTGAAGAACCATTATCTCAGAGTTGCTACCAGACCATGCCTGAACTAGCAGCTTGACAGTTGAAGATTTTAGGGCCCTGTTACATGCCATCAGCTGCTGTACAAGAACATTACCAAACTGGTGAGCCTTGCCAAAGTTGTCCTACAGATGTGATGGTGCCTCGGTGCTCCCTGCTTCAAAATGGCCGAAAAATGCATGAAAGGAAGTAAAGGTACATCAAACTGGTGTGTGAGTACTAAAATACGGCCCCCCCCCCTCTCATCTTCACCGCTATTGACTTGCACGAGACATGCTCCTTGCTTGCTGTCCCTCGTGGTTTCTGCTTGTTGGTAATTGCTATTCCTCCATACCTGACAATGCTTACTCTGCTTGCTTCCCCTACTCTACTTCTATATTCACTGTCCTCCGCGGTCTCTTCTTCATCTTGACCACGGGTTCAAACCCCAAAAACCTGCATAATATTACAAATCTATGTAAACCCCTGCAACCTGAAACTCTGAAACCCCTGCAACCTCGACGTTTCGTCCTGACAGTGAGTTGTGGGATGCTGAGGGTGCTAAGGCCATAAGAATCAAGACTTGCCAACGATGCGCAAAGCAGGGTATAGAGAAATCAAAACTAAAATGTTCCTAGAGTTCCCTAAAGCAAGTGGGGATCGAAGAGTAGGAAAGGGCCAAACCAGCCCTTCGGCTGCTTTACTCTTCCCTATAGTAACATCAATGCGCAGATTATGAAGACTAGTATACTTTCTGCAGAAACTTTAAATAAAATGAACAACATTTTTACTTCTAGGAGGCTTGATTTGAATTATGTTAAACTAAACAATCACTAGAAATGTGGATGAGCATTGAAGCTGTTTAGGGAACATCAGAATGTTTAAATGTTCCTGATCCCAGGCTTCAAAGGATTTTACTTAGGGTGCAAATGGATTTACCAGTTCCCCTATCCAGTCTTGGAATAAAGTTTTACTTCATAACCAATTAAGGAATGTGAGTGTATTATTAAGGGTCAGAGTTGTCTGATCCATATTTTATCACTTGTCACTGAGACTGATTTATTTTCGATTTTTATTTAATATTTAATTAAATTAAAACCGTTAAAAAAAATATATTATATTGATTTTTGTTTTACAAACATTGTCAGCAATCCAAAGATGTACGAGAGACATAGATTTCAAGAGCAGTTGCAATTTATCAATGCACAAGGTATAGCAGTCCCGTATCAGAAGGGGAATAATAGTAAAGCAATCAAGTGTGAGCGCACTTTCCTGGAATTGTGCGGCACGAGAGGGCCAAATTATGCAGCAGTGTTCAGTAAATTATGCGGCAAGTAAAGGCAAATTATGCAGCATAATGCAGCACAATTTGTAATAGTATTACTTCATTATTTCGTCATTTTTAAGCTTGGTAACACTGTCTGGGCTCTGGTTGCACCTCATTAGTACCAGTTTAACACCTAAACATAACATTAAGCAACAGGAAGTTGACCAGTCCAGCAAAGGAGAGAGCCAAACTAGGAGTGGACAACTTAAAACACACGGTTAGTGCCCAAAGACTCCCGACACCTCAGTGTGTGCAAGCGCTTATCCGTCATCGTGACAGGATATGGGGGTCGCATGATGGAACGCCTGCGATGCTGGTGGGACTTAGAGCCAGGAGAAGGGGGATGACAGAAGGGTTGTGAGATGGAAGGGGGTGGTGAGTCTGTCTTGCGGTGGCAGATGGTCAGGTGACGTGTCCGACAAAATGTCAGTAAAAGGAGGCAGATCTGGGTCTCCGGGGGGATGCAGGCTCCGGATCTGGGAGGGCCAATGGCTGGGCTGGTGTGGGAGAGCCAGGGGCAGATGCCTCCACCCTGAAACTTTTGAGCCAGGCATCTCACTGGTGTGATATTGGGAACTTCCGGGGGCCCAGCAGCTCTTCATACTGGATGGCATCGCTCTCTGCCGTTGCCCACACATCCATCGACCAGGTCAGAGCAAGTGGTTGAGGCGGGAATCCGTGACTTCTAGGCACATGTAATACCTTGTTTAGCAAGAAGGAGTGCCAGGCCTATGAACCTGGTATCTACCAGGGTGTGGGAACAGGCAGAGTGCCCACGATCCCCAAGTGTGCACTGTGGGAGCCCCGGTGACGCGGGAGAGGTGATCAGTAACAAACAACCAGTAGTTAACATAGGGTGGGAGCAGAGCACGTGTGAAGTCTGCGTCCTTGTGTAAGCAGCGAGGGCAGGATGCATCTGTACAGTGGAAGAAACAATAGATCTGTGCAGGGTTGAGGTATGTGTCAGAGAGACCAGATCCTCGGGGCCTGCGCACGTTCCCAACATGTCCACCACAAGACAGCTCCAAAACTCTGATATGAATATCACAGAGCCTAAGAGAGTCCAAGTGGGGAAAAGGGGATTAGGTAGGGAACAGCTGGGAAGGAGACCTGTAGGAAGCAAAAGGTTAAACAACACAATTTCAAAATATAATCACATTGACTTTCACTAGACTACGGTTCTGTGTATTGTCTTACTGTAACAATGTATAATCTAAGAAGTGACTTAAACTAGACCTCAAGAACTCTGGGTACCTGGAACAAATCAAGAATGATTAATGCAACTTGTCATATGAGCTTTTCATACAATATGTCTAGAAATAATGTCTAGAAATACATGAACCTTCTAGAACACTGTTTCAGAACAAACACTTTTTTGTTAACATGAGGACAAAAGACAATCTGAAATATTTCCTGGAAAGCAATTGGAATTGGATCAGGGACTTAATATGCACAAAGAACGTCACATTTTAAATTTAGCATCTTCACAGGAAATCCATAGACTCAGGATAAATGTGTGCACTTCAACAAACATTACTCATCAAAGTTTTAGTTCCCAAGAAATGATCGCGCACACCTTTCCCGATCCGAAAACCAAGTTTACATGCTGGAAATGAATCACACACACCGTTGATTCTAACAATACTATGTAAATGCCATTAAAGGATCGCGCAAGCCTTTGCCGATCTGAATACCAAGTTTTACAAGTGGGAAATGAATTGCGCACACTGCCGATTCTAACAAGAATATGTAAATGCCATGAAATGATCGCACAAGCCTTTGCCGATCTTAATACCAAGTTTTACATGCGGGAAATGAATCGCGCACTCTGTCGATTCTAACAAGAATATGTAAATGCCATGAAATGATCGCGCAAGCCTTTGCCGTTCTGAATACCAAGTTTTACATGCGGGAAATAAATCGCGCACACTGCCGATTCCAACAAGAATATGCAAATGCCATGAAATTATCGCGCAAACCTTTGCCGATCTGAACACCAAGATTTACATCAGAGCAATGATTCGCGTTCTCTGAAAGTTTCACGAGTAGGCCCAAAAACTCAAGAGTCTTTTTAGAACGGGGTTGGGGGCCCAGCCCGACCTCCGCCTTACCACCCTGCTCAAGGATCACCAAGATAATGCAGGACAGGCCTGGAACGTCAAGGTAGGCCTCTGGACCAGGAGCTCAGGAAAATGCTGCTGCTCTGCACCGGGACCTCTGAATAGTGAGCATGTGGAGCAGGGGTGGCTCCCTTATATAGAGTCTGGCCCAGCCCACAAACCACACCCAGTCATGCTGCAGGGAATGCTTCTAGAAGGTCCTAGAAAGGGACCACACCCTGATACACTTGTAAGCCTGCAGCAATACCTTGCAATGAACATCATTTGCAAACATCATTAATAGTGTTTTTCAAGGCTGAAGTCTGCAATGCAAAAGGTTAACATACTGCATATAAACACAATGCATGAATTATGCTCTTGCATAAGGACTGGGTTTCTGCATTTTTGACGCCCGTAGAGCGTGCACTGTCCTGATGTTGACAGTACTCCCCTCTCCCAAACGCGCTCTAGGACCTGGTTTGTCTGAGTTAAGACGATGAAAACGTCTCACTAGTCGTGGAGCATGGACATCAGATGCGGAGACCCATGAGTTACTTTCAGGCCCGTAAACTTTCCAAGAAATCAGATACCACAGGTTACGACCTCTAAGTTTGGAATCCAACACCTGTTTAACTTCGTATTCTACTTCCCCCTGTACTAGAACTGGAGTTGGTAGGGATCGTACCTTCTGGACTGCTTATTTCAGGAGGGAAGTATGGAACACCGGGTGAATACGCAGGGACCGGGGGAACTGCAGTTTGTAGGTCACTGGATTAATTTGCTGGAGGACAGTATAAGGACCTATGAATTTGGGATTAAACATGTGCTTTTTCTTGAAGTCTATGTGGGTCATTACAACCCTGGCGGACGGTGTTAAAGGTGCGGTAATACCGCAAACAGGCCGGCGGACAAAAAAAGGGAATTATGACCCTGGCGGAAACCGCCAACAAAGACAGCCACTTTAACACACCGCGGCCACGGCAGTACAGACAAGTAGTGCGGCGGTCACCACCAACAGACAGGCGGAAGACAATGTACCGCCCACAGTATTACAACAGGCCAATCCGCCACCTTTTCCGGGGCGGATTCACTGTGGATAAAAACACGGCGGAAACAGTTACTGCAATGGGAAAACGCTCACCTGAACACATCCCACGAGGAAGGAGTACTCCATGGAGCCCGAATTACACATTCTACCGGCCCTTGTATTCCTACTCATCTACGAAGAACAACACCGGGGCGGCCGCAGACACCGGTGAGTACTGCACCTATGACATGGGGGGGAAGGGGAGGCAAAAGTTAAGGGGACACACACGAAACACCCCCACCCCCACCCTCGCATATTACAACATACACACCAATGCATCCACAAAAATCACAGTAACAACCCACAATCCCCCCGGAAGAATGCAAAGACAAAGCGAAATCAGTTCAAACATTGTAATGTAGCAATATACATGTCTGTCAAAAATATACAGATATATAATAAAATCAGCCAGAAATATATACATTACGAGAAGTAGTGCAGATATGCACATATCAATGTCCGTGCACCACTAGTCCAAAAATGCATGGGCGAGGCCCACAGTAGATACCTGTCCACAATCAGAGAGAACACTGCCGGGGCATCAGATAGAAATACTACAGGCACCTCAGGGGGAAGGGAAGGGAGGGCATCTCAGCCGGATGACTGCAAAGCCAGATCCACGACGGGGCTCCATGCCCATTGATGTATCCTGGGGAGTGCAAAGCCACAGTCTCTCAAGTCTATACAGTGGGTGGCTTGCCCACTGGACCATCCTGGGGAGTGCAAAGCCACAGTCTCTCAAGTCTCTACAGTGGGTGGTTTGCCCACTGTTCCATCCTGGGGAGTACAAAGCCACAGTCTCTCAAGTCTATACAGTGGGTGGCTTGCCCACTGGACCATCCTGGGGAGTGCAAAGCCACAGTCTATCAAGTCTCTACAGTGGGTGGCTTGCCCACTGGACCATCCTGGGGAGTGCAAAGCCACAATTTCGCAAGTAGATAACAGCCGCCTCTGGCTCTGGAGGGGGACTGGTGCCCAGACTGGATTAGTCTCCCTGTGAAAGTTCCTGTCCCGTCACTGTCCCAGCTGCACATGGGATAACGATGCTTGATGTGGCGGTCTTATCATTCTTACCCGGTGCATGCCCTGTTCAGCGGTGCTTTGCCATGGCGGTCTCTGGACTGTTCAGCGGTGCTTGGCCATGGCGGTCTCTGGACTGTTCAGCGGTGCTTTGCCATGGCGGTCTCTGGACTGTTCAGCGGTGCTTTGCCATGGCGGTTCTGGGCTGTTCAGCGGTGCTTTGCCATGGCGGTCTCTGGACTGTTCAGCGGTGCTTTGCCATGGCGGTCTCAGGACTGTTCAGCGGTGCTTTGCCATGGCGGTTCTGGACTGTTCAGCGGTGCTTTGCCATGGCGGTTCTGGACTGTTCAGCGGTGCTTTGCCATGGCGGTCTCTGGACTATTCAGCAGTGCTTTGCCATGGCGGTCTCTGGACTGTTCAGCGGTGCTTTGCCATGGCGGTTCTGGACTGTTCAGCGGTGCTTTGCGATGGCGGTCTCTGGACTGTTCAGCGGTGCTTTGCCATGGCGGTTCTGGACTGTTCGGTGCTTTGCCATGGCGGTTCTGGACTGTTCAGCGGTGCTTTGCCATGGCGGTCTCTGGACTGTTCAGCGGTGCTTTGCCATGGCGGTTCTGGAACGGGCATTGGTGTGTGGCATGACGTTCCCCAGACTGGGCATTGGTGTGTGGCATGATGTTCCCTCATAGCCCACCTGGGCTGTGGCAGCCGGGGCCCTCCTGGGCACTGACTCTGGCGGTGGTCTCCTGACCAGTGACAATACTTGGGCCCTCCTGGGCAATGACTCTGGCGGTGGTCTCCTGACCAGTGACGATACTTGGGCCCTCCTGGGCAATGACGCCGGCGGTGGTCCCCTGACCAGTGACGATACTTGGGCCCTCCTGGGCAATGACTCCGGCGGTGGTCTCCTTACCAGTGACAATACTTGGGCCCTCCTGGGCACTGACTCTGGCAGTGGTCTCCTGACCAGTTACGATACTTGGGCCCTCCTGGGCAATGATTCCGGCGGTGGCGGTGGTCTCCTGACCAGTGACGATACTTGGGCCCTCCTGGGCACTGACTCCGGCGGTGGCAGTGGTCTCCTGACCAGTTATGATACTTGGGCCCTCCTGGGCAATGACTCAGGCGGTGGTCTCCTGACCAGTGACGATACTTGGGCCCTCCTGGGCAATGACTCCGGCGGTGGTCTCCTGACCAGTGACAATACTTGGGCCCTCCTGGGCAATGACTCCGACGGTGGTCTCCTGACCAGTGACGATACTTGGGCCCTCCTGGGCAATGACTCTGGCGGTGGTCTCCGGACCAGTCACGACGGTGCTGGCGGTGGCGTCTCGACCGCCGGGAAGGATGCCGCCCTTCTCTGCCGTGATACTCACAACAGGCTGGGCAGACTTCCTCTGGCCCTTCCCCACCTTTGGTGGAGTCACAGCTGACTCTCCAATCCCCTTGGGACCCCTGTGAGTTGTATTCCCTCCAGGAGTCTTCACACGGTCCCGTCGTCCACTTTCCAATTTCAGAGCCTTTACAGGGGGTGGGCTGCCAGTGCCTTGGCTCCGGGTCATACTGCCTGCCCTGGTGGCCGGTGCACTCCACACACAATTTGAACAGGCACCATTGGTATTGGAGGCTTTTTGGCTGAGGCGCTACGACAGGACTGATGAATTGGAGGTGGGGGGGCAACAAGGTCAACTTTACAGAGGGACAGTTTCTGACGAACACTGGGATGGGTAGTTGGAGGGGGCCTGGGAGTGGAGGAGGTGGTTGTAGGAGGTGTCACTTTAGGTGTTTTGGGTGCAAGTGCAGGTACTGGAGGCTGTCGTGAGGTGGATGGATGTTGGGTGTGTGGGTGCTCGCGTTTGTGTACTTTTGGAGGGGGTGTCACAGACACACTGGGAGAGGACACAGGGGACTTGTAAATGGCAGTGGAGGTGGTGAGTGCAGGTGAGCGGGAAGTGGTGCTGGGTGTTCTGTTGCGAGTCCTGGTGCCTGTAGATGTAGTGCATGAAGGTGTGTGTGTAGACGAGACTGGGAGGGAGGAGGGAGAAGAGGAGGAGGGGGACACAGTGGAGGCAGTGGATGTTGCTGTGTCCGTATGTGTGTGATGCTTGCGTGAGTGCCTGTGGGTTGTGTGGTGCCTATGTTTGCTTGAGCTACCTGTGTGTGTTGACTTGTGTGCATGCTGGTCTGTAGGTGTGCTTGGGATGGGCTGGGGTACAGGGGATTGGGTCTGGGTGGAGGAGGTTGGAGGGGGGAGGCTAGACACAGGGACAATGCTGCCATCAGTGCTGAGGCCAGAGATTGCAATACTTCATTATTTCGTCATTTTTAAGCTTGGTAACACTGTCTGGGCTCTGGTTGCACCTCATTAGTACCAGTTTAACACCAAAACATAACATTAAGCAACAGGAAGTTGACCAGTCCAGCAAAGGAGAGAGTCAAACTAGGAGTGGCTAACTTAAAACACACGGTTAGTGCCCAAAGACTCCTGACACCTCAGTGTGTGCAAGCGCTTATCCGTCATCGTGACAGGATATGGGGGTCGCATGATGGAACGCCTGTGATGCTGGTGGGAATTAGAGCCAGGAGAAGGGGGATGACAGAAGGGTTGTGAGATGGAAGGGGGTGGTGAGTCTGTCTTGCAGTGGCAGATTGTCAGGTGACGTGTCCGACAAAATGTCAGTAAAAGGAGGCAGATCTGGGTCTCCGGGGGGATGCAGGCTCCGGATCTGGGAGGGCCAATGGCTGGGCTGGTGTGGGAGAGCCAGGGGCAGATGCCTCCACCCTGAAACTTTTGAGCCAGGCATCTCACTGGTGTGATATTGGGAACTTCCGGGGGCCCAGCAGCTCTTCATACTGGATGGCATCGCTCTCTGCCGTTGCCCACACATCCATCGACCAGGTCAGAGCAAGTGGTCGAGGGGGGAATCCGTGACTTCTAGGCACATGTAATACCTTGTTTAGCAAGAAGGAGTGCCAGGCCTATGAACCTGGTATCTACCAGGGTGTGGGAACAGGCAGAGTGCCCACGATCCCCAAGTGTGCACTGTGGGAGCCCCGGTGACGCGGGAGAGGTGATCAGTAACAAACAACCAGTAGTTAACATAGGGCGGGAGCAGAGCACGTGTGAAGTCTGCGTCCTTGTGTAAGCATCGAGGGCAGGATGCATCTGTACAGTGGAAGAAACAATAGATCTGTGCAGGGGTGAGGTATGTGTCATAGAGACCAGATCCTCGGGGCCTGCGCACGTTCCCAACATGACCACCACAAGACAGCTCCAAAACTCTGATATGAATATCACAGAGCCTAAGAGAGTCCAAGTGGGGAAAAGGGGATTAGGTAGGGAACAGCTGGGAAGGAGACCTGTAGGAAGCAAAAGGTTAAACAACACAATTTCAAAATATAATCACATTGACTTTCACTAGACTACGGTTCTGTGTATTGTCTTACTGTAACAATGTATAATCTAAGAAGTGACTTAAACTAGACCTCAAGAACTTTGGGTACCTGGAACAAATCAAGAATGATTAATGCAACTTGTCATATGAGCTTTTCATACAATATGTCTAGAAATAATGTCTAGAAATACATGAACCTTCTAGAACATTGTTTCAGAACCAACACTTTTTTGTTAACATGAGGACAAAAAACAATCTGAAATATTTCCTGGAAAGCAATTGGAATTGGATCAGGGACTTAATATGCACAAAAAACGTCACATTTTAAATTTAGCACCTTCACAGGAAATCCATAGACTCAGGATAAATGTGTGTACTTCAACAAACATTACTCATCAAAGTTTTAGTTGCCAAGAAATGATCGCGCACACCTTTCCCGATCCGAACACCAAGTTTACATGCTGGAAATGAATCACACACACCGTTGATTCTAACAATACTATGTAAATGCCATTAAAGGATCGCGCAAGCCTTTGCTAATCTGAATACCAAGCTTTACAAGTGGGAAATGAATTGCGCACACTGCCGATTCTAACAAGAATATGTAAATGCCATGAAATGATCGCGCAAGCCTTTGCCGTTCTGAATACCAAGTTTTACATGCGGGAAATAAATCGCGCACACTGCCGATTCCAACAAGAATATGCAAATGCCATGAAATGATTGCGCAAGCCTTTGCAGATCTGAACACCAAGATTTACATCAGAGCAATGATTCGCGTTCTCTGAAAGTTTCACGAGTAGGCCCAAAAACTCAAGAGTCTTTTTAGAAAGGGGTTGGGGGCCCAGCCCGACCTCCGCCTTACCACCCTGCTCAAGGATCACCAAGATAATGCAGGACAGGCCTGGAAAGTCAAGGTAGGCCTCCGGAACAGGAGCTCAGGCAAAATGCTGCTGCTCTGCACCGGGACCTCTGAATAGTGAGCATGTGGAGCTGGGGTGGCTCCCTTATATAGAGTCTGGCCCAGCCCACAAACCACACCCAGTCATGCTGCAGGGAATGCTTCTAGAAGGTCCTAGAAAGGGACCACACCCTGATACACTTGTAAGCCTGCAGCAATACCTTGCAATGAACATCATTTGCAAACATCATTAATAGTGTTTTTCAAGGTTGAAGTCTGCAATGCAAAAGGTTAACATACTGCATATAAACACAATGCATGAATTATGCTCTTGCATAAGGACTGGGTTTTTGCATTTTTGACGCCCGTAGAGCGTGCACTGTCCTGATGTTGACAGTACTCCCCTCTCCCAAACGCGCTCTAGGACCTGGTTTGTCTGAGTTAAGACGATGAAAACGTCTCACTAGTCGTTGAGCATGGACATCAGATGCGGAGACCCATGAGTTACTTTCAGGCCCGTAAACTTTCCAAGAAATCAGATACCACAGGTTACGACCTCTAAGTTTGGAATCCAACACCTGTTTAACTTCGTATTCTACTTCCCCCTGTACTAGAACTGGAGTTGGTTGGGATCGTACCTTCTGGACTGCTTATTTCAGGAGGGAAGTATGGAACACCGGATGAATACGCAGGGACCGGGGTAACTGCAGTTTGTAGGTCACTGGATTAATTTGCTGGAGGACAGTATAAGGACCTATGAATTTGGGATTAAACATGTGCTTTTTCTTGAAGTCTATGTGGGTCATTACAACCCTGGCGGACGGTGTTAAAGATGCGGTAATACCGCAAACAGGCCGGCGGACAAAAAAAGGGAATTATGGCCCTGGCGGAAACCGCCAACAAAGACAGCCACTTTAACACACCGCCCGCCACGGCAGTACAGACAAGCAGCGCAGTGGTCACCGCCAACAGACAGGCGGAAGACAATGTACCGCCCACAGTATTACAACAGGCCAATCCGCCACCTTTTCCGGGGCGGATTCACCGTGGATAAAAACACGGCGGAAACAGTTACTGCAATGGGAAAACGCTCACCTGAACACATCCCACGAGGAAGGAGTACTCCATGGAGCCCGAATTACACATTCTACCGGCCCTTGTATTCCTACTCATCTACGAAGACCAACACCGGGGCGGCCGAAGACACCGGTGAGTACTGCACCTACGACATGGGGGGGGGGAGTCAAAAGTTAAGGGGACACACACGAAACACCCCCACCCCCACCCTCGCATATTACAACATACACACCAATGCATCCACAAAAATCACAGTAACAACCCACAATCCCCCCGGAAGAATGCAAAGACAAAGCGAAATCAGTTCAAACATTGTAATGTAGCAATATACATGTCTGTCAAAAATATACAGATATATAATAAAATCAGCCAGAAATATATACATTACGAGAAGTAGTGCAGATATGCACATATCAATGTCCGTGCACCACTAGTCCAAAAATGCATGGGCGAGGCCCACAGTAGATACCTGTCCACAATCAGAGAGAACACTGCCGGGGCATCAGATAGAAATACTACAGGCACCTCAGGGGAAGGGAAGGGGGGGCATCTCAGCCGGATGACTGCAAAGCCAGATCCACGACGGGGCTCCATGCCCATTGATGTATCCTGGGGAGTGCAGAACCACAGTCTCTCAAGTCTATACAGTGGGTGGCTTGCCCACTGGACCATCCTGGGGAGTGCAAAGCCACAGTCTCTCAAGTCTCTACAGTGGGTGGTTTGCCCACTGTTCCATCCTGGGGAGTGCAAAGCCACAGTCTCTCAAGTCTATACAGTGGGTGGCTTGCCCACTGGACCATCCTGGGGAGTGCAAAGCCACAGTCTCTCAAGTCTCTACAGTGGGTGGCTTGCCCACTGGACCATCCTGGGGAGTGCAAAGCCACAATTTCGAAAGTAGATAACAGCCGCCACTGGCTCTGGAGGGGGACTGGTGCCCAGACTGGATTAGTCTCCCTGTGAAAGTTCCTGTCCTGTCACTGTCCCAGCTGCACATGGGATAACGATGCTTGATGTGGCGGTCTTATCATTCTTACCCGGTGCATGCCCTGTTCAGCGGTGCTTTGCCATGGCGGTCTCTGGACTGTTCAGCGGTGCTTTGCCATGGCGGTCTCTGGACTGTTCAGCGGTGCTTTGCCATGGCGGTCTCTGGACTGTTCAGCGGTGCTTTGCCATGGCGGTTCTGGACTGTTCAGCGGTGCTTTGCCATGGCGGTTCTGGACTGTTCAGCGGTGCTTTGCCATGGCGGTCTCTGGACTGTTCAGCGGTGCTTTGCCATGGCGGTCTCTGGACTGTTCAGCGGTGCTTTGCCATGGCGGTCTCTGGACTGTTCAGCTGTGCTTTGCCATGGCGGTTCTGGACTGTTCAGAGGTGCTTTGCCATGGCGGTCTCTGGACTGTTCAGCGGTGCTTTGCCATGGCGGTTCTGGAACGGGCATTGGTGTGTGGCATGACGTTCCCCAGACTGGGCATTGGTGTGTGGCATGATGTTCCCTCATAGCCCACCTGGGCTGTGGCAGCCGGGGCCCTCCTGGGCTCTGACTCTGGCGGTGGTCTCCTGACCAGTGACGATACTTGGGCCCTCCTGGGCAATGACTCCGGCGGTGGTCCCCTGACCAGTGACGATACTTGGGCCCTCCTGGGCAATGACTCCAGCGGTGGTCTCCTGACCAGTGACGATACTTGGGCCCTCCTGGGCACTGACTCTGGCGGTGGTCTCCTGACCAGTTACGATACTTGGGCCCTCCTGGGCAATGATTCCGGCGGTGGCGGTGGTCTCCTGATCAGTGACGATACTTGGGCCCTCCTGGGCACTGACTCTGGCGGTGGTCTCCTGACCAGTTACGATACTTGGGCCCTCCTGGGCAATTACTCCGGCGGTGGCGGTGGTCTCCTGACCAGTGACGATACTTGGGCCCTCCTGGGCACTGACTCTGGCGGTGGCGGTGGTCTCCTGACCAGTTACGATACTTGGGCCCTCCTGGGCAATGACTCCGGCGGTGGTCTCCTGACCAGTGACGATACTTGGGCCCTCCTGGGCAATGACTCCGGCGGTGGTCTCCTGACCAGTGACGATACTTGGGCCCTCCTGGGCAATGACTCCGGCGGTTGTGTGGGTCTCCTGACTAGTTACGATACTTGGGCCCTCCTGGGCAATGACTCCGGCGGTGGTCTCCTGACCAGTGACAATACTTGGGCCCTCCTGGGCACTGACTCCGGCGGTGGCAGTGGTCTCCTGACCAGTTATGATGCTTGGGCCCTCCTGGGCAATGACTCAGGCAGTGGTCTCCTGACCAGTGACGATACTTGGGCCCTCCTGGGCAATGACTCCGGCGGTGGTCTCCTGACCAGTGACGATACTTGGGCCCTCCTGGGCAATGACTCTGGCGGTGGTCTCCGGACCAGTCACGACGGTGCTGGCGGTGGCGTCTCGACCGCCGGGAAGGATGCCGCTCTTCTCTGCCGTGATACTCACAACAGGCTGGGCAGACTTCCTCTGGCCCTTCCCCACCTTTGGTGGAGTCACAGCTGACTCTTCAATCCCCTTGGGACCCCTGTGAGTTGTTTTCCCTCCAGGAGTCTTCACACGGTCCCGTCGTCCACTTTCCAATTTCAGAGCCTTTACAGGGGGTGGGCTGCCATTGCCTTGGCTCCGGGTCATACTGCCTGCCCTGGTGGCCAGTGCACTCCACACACCTTGAACAGGGACCACTGGTATTGGAGGCTTTTTGGCTGAAGCGCTACGACAGGACTGATGAATTGGAGGGGGGGGGCAACAAGGTCAAATTTACAGAGGGACAGTTTCTGACGAACACTGGGATGGGTAGTTGGAGGGGGCCTGGGAGTGGAGGAAGAGGAGGTGGTTGTAGGAGGTGTCACTTTAGGTGTTTTGGGTGCAAGTGCAGGTACTGGAGGCTGTCGTGAGGTGGATGGATGTTGGGTGTGTGGGTGCTCGCGTTTGTGTACTTTTGGAGGGGGTGTCACAGACACACTGGGAGAGGACACAGGGGACGTGTAATTGGCAGTGGAGTTGGTGAGTGCAGGTGAGCGGGAAGTGGTGCTGGGTGTTCTGTTGCGGGTCCTGGTGCCTGTAGATGTAGTGCATGCAGGTGTGTGTGTAGACGAGACTGGGAGGGAGGAGGGAGAAGAGGAGGAGGGGGACACAGTGGAGGCAGTGGATGTTGCTGTGTCTGTATGTGCGTGATGCTTGCGTGAGTGCCTGTGGGTTGTGTGGTGCCTATGTTTGCTTGAGCTACCTGTGTGTGTTGACTTGTGCGCATGCTGGTCTGTAGGTGTGCTTGGGATGGGCTGGGGTACAGGGGATTGGGTCTGGGTGGAGGAGGTTGGAGGGGGGAGGCTAGACACAGGGACAATGCTGCCATCAGTGCTGAGGCCAGAGATTGCAGGGTTCGCTGAAGGACAGCCTGACCAGAATGAATGCCCTCCAGGAATGCATTAATGTGTTGCAACTTTCTTTCTACACCCTGGATGGCATTCACAATGGTAGACTGCCCAACAGTGAGGGACCTGAGGAGGTCAATGGCCTCCTCACTGAGGGCAGCAGGGGTGACTGGGGCACGGCCTGAGGTGCCTGGGGCGAAGGTGATGCCCACCCTCTTGAGTGAGGGGGGACGGGGCGAACGCTGAGGGGCTGCTGGGAGGGCGGTGCTGGTAGGGGAGGTGGCGGCTGTACCTGTAGAAGTGGGGCGCACAGATGTGCCGCCACCATAAGGGAGCTCCCATCGGCGGACGAGTCCGTGTCGCTGCTTGGTGATCCGGTGGCCGACGTGAAGCTCCCCTCGCCCTCCGTCCCACTGGTGCTTTCTGAGTCCGTGGTGTGGCCCTCCATGGCCATGTGGGATGCAGCTCCCTCGTGCTCCGGTGCCACTGTACCTCCGCCTGATGATGCTGATGCACATAAGAACAGCAAAAGCACAAAAAGCGGGGGGGAGACAGAAGAAGAACAGGTTGAGTGCATGGCATACCGCTACCGTTGGTGGACAAGACAGACACAGCAGCCCCCTGCACTACGCCGTGCTCCTGGCCTCTACATATGCAATTCCTGGGATATGGCCTACATGGCTATGGTGGATATCTGCACACATGGATGCCACAGGGGCATGTATACCTGTACTTGGCACTCTACTGCGGTGGTGTAGAGTGCCACATGGGCTGCATTGCAGAGGGGCCTAGTCTACGTATTTCTGGCTGGCCTAGGTACACCCACAGGCCTCCTCCCCCACCCAGACCCCTCCACTGTGTGCAAAGTCCGCAGAATGAGGTTGTACTCACCCCCTTGTGCCTGCTGTGATGCCCTCAAGCGCCCATCCAACTCAGGGTAGGCCACCGCCAGGATCCGGAACATCAGGGGGGTCATGGTGCGACGGGCACCCCTCCCACGTTGGGAAGCCATCTCCATCTGAGCCTCCGCCGTCTTCTTGCTGCAGCGGCGAATGTCCTCCCATCTTTTCCGGCAGTGGGTGCCCCGTCTCTGGTGGGCCCCCACGGTCCGGACGTCCTTGGCGATGGCACGCCAAATGTCCCTCTTCTGGTGGGCGCTGACCTACATGACATGCACAAGGGAAGACGAAAAGTCATTACCAACTGCACCGTCGATGTGAGTGGCCCCCTCCCTACTCTAGCCATGTGGCCCATTCATTCACATGCATTAATGTTCCCTGAACTCTGCCCCCTTCCCTCTTACAACCAGCCCTCTCCACCCAGGCCTAGCCCATACAACGTGCTCCCTGTGTACTAACCTGTTGTTCTGGAGGACCGTAGAGTAGCGTGTACTGGGGGAGGACCCCGTCTACCAGTTTTTCCAACTCCTGAGCAGTGAAAGCAGGGGCCCTTTCCCCAGACGCAGCAGCCATCGTCGCTTCCAGACCGAGGTCACAGCAGCACTTGCAGTGTAGGTCCTCTCCTGTCGAAGATCAGGTATCTAGTGATTGAACAGATAGAAAATGGCGGTGACGTCCGCGGCGGTGCGTATCATCACCGCCTGCGCACCTGTTCATTGGCTCCTGGGACCCATAGGGTCCTATGTTAACCAATGCAGCATTGCGCCACGGTCTATGACCGCCTTACGCGACGGTGTGCAACGCCAGCGCAGTTACCCCACAATCCCATTGACCCAGTTTAGAGGTCAGGCAGCCGCCATTTCAGGGGCCCACATGGCTTCATTTACTTCTGCGTCACACATAGCTAGGCCTACACTCAACACACATACAGGAAGGGTTTTGTGTTTGGTTTAGTCTTCTGTGGAACTGTGGGTACATACCTTAAGGAAAATTGACTTTATCGTCGCTGTTGTCCTTCGTAGGCGCCGTCAGCTGGGACATGTGAGAAGATGGCGGAATCCTCCGGTGTACCGACCGCTGGTGGACCTGTTGACAATGGAAGAGCGACATGTAATCGTCACCTACAGGTTTGACCGTGCCACAATCCAGGAACTATGTACCCAGTTGGAGCCAGACCTGATGTCACCAATCCGCCATCCCACTGGAATCGCCCCTGACGTGCAGGTGCTGTCAGTGCTCCATTTCCTTGCAAGTGGGTCATTTCAGACAACAGTGGCCATGGCATCAGGGATGTCCCAGCCTATGTTTTCCAACGTGTTGTCCAGAGTGTTGTCTGCCCTGCTGTAAGGAGATACATCATTTTCCCTGAGGTGGAAGATTTGCCTACAGTTAAAGGTGACTTCTATGCCCTTGGACATATCCCCAACGTCATAGGTGCCATTGATGGGACCCATGTAGCTCTGGTCCCCTCCCACAGGAGTGAACAGGTGTACAGGAACAGGAAGAGTTATCATTCCATGAATGTACAGATGGCAGACCAGTACATCTCCCAGGTTAATTCTATGTTCCCTGGCTCAGTGCATGACGCCTACATCCTGCGGAATAGCAGCATCCCTGATATGATGGGTCAACTCCAGAGGCACCGTGTATGGCTATGAGGGGACTCTGGTTACCCCAACCTTTCCTGGCTATTGAACCCAGTGAGGAATCCCAGGACCAGGGCAGAGGAACGCTACAATGAGGCCCATGGGCAGACTAGGAGGGTGATCGAACGCGCCTTCGGCCTCCTTAAGGCCAGGTTCAGGTGCCTCCATATGACAAGTGGTTCCCTATTCTACTCACCGAAGAAGGTGTGCCGGATCATCATCGCCTGCTCGATGCTTCATAATTTGGCTTTGCGACGCCAGGTGCCTTTTCTGCAGGAGGATGGTCCAGATGACGGTGTTGTGGCAGCTGTGGAGCCTGTGGACAGTGGTGAGGAGGAAGCTGAGGAAGAAGACAACAACAACAGGGAGTCAGTCATACAGCAATATTTCCAGTGACACCAAGGTGAGAACATTTTCATTTTTACCATTACATTCACTGTCACACGTCTTCCTCTATCCTGTGTGTAATTTAAGGGGATTATTTGGTAATTGAGTTGTTTCTTTCTATTACGGTTTCACAGGTGTGGTTATCTACGTGTGTCATCTACTTGCATCCTTCAAGGACTTGTGATGTGTGACATTGGTATGTTGCCTTTACATCTCACAACGCATTTTGACACTGTAATAGATATTACATTTTAACAAATCATAGACTGACTCCAGATTGTTTTGTGTTTCAAGGGTGTTTATTGAAGTGCTCAGAAATGGGAGGGGGTGGCAAAATGGTGATGGGTGATGGCGGAGGAATGTCCATGGCAGAATCCAGTCTATTAGTCTCACAGGTGCACTGCCCATATGGGCATAGGAAGTGGAGCTGGGGCAGTTCAAGTATGGACAGGGTAACAAAGTGGGACAGTGGGGGGACAATCAGGGTGGTCTCATTTCCTGGCGGGGGTCTTGCCATCTTGCTCTGTCCTGTTCCTGGATCTCAGGGACCACTTGCGTGGTGGTTGTCCGTCTGCAGGGGGTGGGGTGCTGGTGTGGTGGTCCTGTGGCGGGGCGTCCTGTCCACTAGCGCGGGCGGAGGTGGTGGGCAGTTCATCGTCCTGGCTAGTGTCAGGGGCCCCTTGGCATGCCACCGTGTCCCTCAGGGTCTGCTGTATGTCCTTCAGCACCCCTACAATGGTGCCCAAGGCAGAGCTGATGGTCCTGAGCTCCTCCCTGAACCCCAAATACTGGTCCTCCTGCAGGCGCTGGGTCTCCTGAAACTTGACAAGGACCGTCGCCATCGTCTCCTGGGAGTGGTGGTATGCTCCCATGATGGAGGGGAGGGCCTCGTGGAGAGTGGGTTCCCTTGGCCTGTCCGCCCCCTGTCGCACAGCAGCCCTCCCAGTTCCCCTGTGTTCCTGTGCCTCCGTCCCCTGGACCATGTGCCCACTACCACTACCCCCAGGTCCCTGTTGTTTTTGGGGTGGTGGGTTATCCTGGGTTCCCTGTAGTGGTGGACCTGTCCTGGGTACAGAGGTTTTGGGCCCGCTGGGTGGGTGCTGTGCTGGTGTTACCAGAGGGTGGAAGGTCAGTGTTGAGCTGTGCCTGTGCAAGGGGAACCGACTGTCCCGAGGCCCACGATGGTCCGGGCTGGTCATCAGGATCCAGTAGGGCAGAGCTGCTATCGTCACTGTGGGCCTCTTCTGGGGGTGGAGTGGTGTTGTCTGGGCCATCTGGTGTGGTGACGGTCCTTCGTGTTCCTGCAGGGGCATAAGAGCATGATTATTGCATGTGTGTGTGTGATGGTGTGCAATGGGTGGGTGTCTGTGTACCCCAGTGCAAGCATTTCTGTGTGGGGCGGCTTGTGTGATGATGGTTAGGGGGTTGTTCTGGGTATGTGCAGTGGGCATGCTTAGGTGATAGGCAGTGCTTGAAATGGAAAATTTAAAGTGCAGGTACTCTGTGCTCCAATTAAAAGTATTACGCTTTTCTTGAGATGTGCCGGTACTCTACCTCTCAAAATAAAAAAGTGCCAGTACTCAGTACCGGACAGTACCGGACAGTACCGGCCCATTTAAAGCACTGGTGATAGGTGTCCATGTTTCATTGTGTCATGCAGGGCTTGGTGTTGGGATGTGTAGTTTGTGTTGTGAATACATTAGTGAGAAGTTGGGGTGATAGGGGAGGGTGTAAGGGTGGGTGGGTGTGATACCATGCAGGTAGGGTGGGGGATAGGATAGTTAAGATTTGACTTACCAGTGTCCCATCCTCCACCAACTCCTCCAAGGCCCTCTGGATGCATGATGGTCAAGACTTGCTCCTCCCATGTTGTTAGTTGTGGGGGAGGAGGTGGGGGTCTGCCGCCAGTCCGCTGAACCGCGATGTTGTGCCTGGAGACCGTTGAACGCACCTTCCCCCGTAGGTCGTTCCACCTCTTCCTGATGTCCTCCCTATTTCTTGGGTGTTGTCCCACAGCGTTGACCCTGTCGACTATTCTTCGCCATAGCTCCATCTTCCTGGCTATGGGTGTGTGCTGCACCTGTGAGCCAAATAGCTGTAGCTCTACCCGGATAATTTCCTCCACCATGACCCGGAGCTCCTCCTCGGAAAAGCGGGGGTGTCTTTGGCGTGCCATGGGGTGGTGTGTGTGATGTGTGGGGCGGTGTGAGTGTTGATGTGTGTGGTGATGTGTAGTGGTGTGTGGTGTTTTGTGCGTGGATGTTGTGTGGGTGATGGTGGTGTGTGTCTCTGTATGGTGGGGTTGTCTTTGCTGTGCTGTCTATCTGGCCTTCGTCCGTGAATTGTGGTCCTAGGGGTTTGTGGGTGATGTGGGTGTGTGTTTTATATTGTATTGGGTTTGTGGGAGTGTTGTTTGTATGTGTATCAGGTGTGTGTATTTTGAATTGTCCAATGTGGCGGTGTTTTGGAGATGTATGTGTATTTTGAGCGCGACGGTGTGTACCGCCAATGGAATACCGCAGTTGAAAGACCGCCGCATGGATTCGTGGGTCGTAATAGCATGGGCGTGTTTCTGTTGGCGTGGAGGTGGAGGATTTGTTATCGCCAGTTTATCACTGACCTTTGGTGTGGCGGACTTGTGTGGGTGTCTGAATTTCGGCGGATTCCGAGATGTGGGTCATAATAGCTGTGGCGGAATTCCGCGGCCGCGGTGGTGTATTGGCGGTCTTCTGCACGGCGGTAAGCAGCTTTTACCGCCAATGTTGTAATGTCTTGTAGAAAGCCATACTTTATCACATGGTTGATACTGAGGTCCTTCACAATGTTTCTTGTCGTAGTGTTTTTGTATTTTTGTTTAGCTTTTTCTAAATGCTGTTGAATCAGTTTCTGGGTTTGGTTGAGGTGTTGAATTGTTTCCGACACAGCTGGTGTAAGAGAACTTTCTTGAGGAATCGTGATGGGCAAAGTGTCAGGATGATAGCCAAACAAGCCGAAAAAGGGTGTAACACCAGTGGAGGTGTGAAACGAGTTATTATAGGCTATCTCAGCTAACCAGAGCATTGATGTCCAGGAATGAAGTGCTTTCTCAGTGTAAGCACGCAGATATTGCTTCAGTGTCTGGTTTAGTCTCTCAGTTTGGCCATCTGTTTGAGGATGATGGCTAGTAGATAGTGTGGATGTGACTTGAAGCATTTTGCACCACGTTTTCCAGAAGTTGGAGGCAAATTGTGATCCTCGATCGGAAAGAATTATTTTCGGCAGCCCGTGATAACGGACCGCTCTATTCAGTAGGATGGTTGCCAGTTCACTGGAGGTGGGCAATTTCTTACAGGCAATGAAATGTCCATATTTCGTGAGACTATCTACTACCACAAGGATTACTGAGTGCTGTTGAACCACTGGTAGTCCTGTAATGAAGTCTAAAGAGATGTGTTCCCGAGGTCAACGTGGAGTTGGGAGCGGATGCAACAAACCTTTCGGTTTTGAATGACTTGTCTTGATGCGAGCACAGACTCCGCAGTTATTTACCATTGTTTTGACGTCTTTTGTCAGAGTAGGCCACCAAAAGTAGCGTTGGATTAATTCAAGAGTTTTAGGAGTACCTGGGTGACCTGCCTTAGGTATAACATGCAACTAATGAAATGCTAACTTGTGAAGCTTGGTACTGGGCACGAACAAACGAGCATCATGGAAAGGTAGTCCTTGCTTGATTGAACTTTTGGGATCTGCTTGAGCCCATGACTGCCATTTCTCAATGGTGAAGGAATTACGGATATCTTCAAAGAAGTCTTCGGTTTTTATGATGCCTAGGACTTTGTCTGGAGCAATGATAGCTCTGGAACATTGGATTGTAGGCAACGTGGTAGGCTCTTGGCAGGACAAGGCGTCTGCTTTGCGATTGTCTTTACCAGGACGAAAAGTTACCACAAAATCAAATTCGGCAAAAAACAGTATCCAGCGTAATTGCCGAGGAGTCAAAAGTCTAGCTGAACTCATTAACGGGAGATTGCAATGATCAGTGTATACTGTGATAGTGTACTTGGCACCCAACAAATGATGTCTCCACTCTTTAAAGGCGTCACGGATCGCCAGAAGCTCTTTTTCCGCAATGACATAGTTCTGTTCAGCTTCGTTCAGCTTTCGAGACATGTAGGCTACAGGATGAAGTTGGCCAGTGTCTTTACTTTGTTGTGACAAGACTGCACCAATTGCCACATCTGAGACATCTGCTTCAACTATGAATGGATTATCCACATCAGGGTGAGTCAAGACTGGGGCAGTGGAAAAAGCTTCTTTCAAAATTGAGAAAGCTTGGTCAGCTTCGGTAGACCATACAAATTTTTCTTTCTTTCTCAATGACTTGGTGATTGGTGCCACTGTTTGAGAGAAATGGTATATAAACCTGCGATAGAAGTTTGCAAACCCCAGGAAGCATTGTACATCTCGAACAGTCTTTGGAGTGGGCCAATCAGATACAGCTTGTACTTTCTTTTCTGCCATGATCATACCTTGAGGGGTAAGGATAACCCCTAAAAACTCAACTGTGGTAACATGAAACTCACACTTGGTTAGTTTGCAATATAAATGATGCTTTCGGAGAGCTGTGAGAATTTTCGTGACATGTTGTACATGTTCGGTCTCATTGTCAGAGTAGATCAAAATGTCATCGATATAGACTATTGCAAATATGTTGAGATACTGTGTAAGAACGTCATTCAGGACAAATTGAAATGCATAATGGTGTATTCAAAGAGACCATATCTTGTCTTGAACACAGTTTGCCATTCGTCGCCTTCTCTCATTCTGACTAAATGGTAAGCACCTCGTAGATCAAGCTTAGTGTAAATGTTTGCTTTTTTCACTTGATCCAACAAGGGTTATTTGTTCTTGATTGTGACCTTGTTCAAACCCCTATAGTCAATACAGAATCGAAGGTCCCCATTCGCCTTAGGGACAAAAAACAAAGGAGAGGCTGCAGGAGACTTGGAAGGGCGTTTTCTAAGAATTGATCTAGGTACTTTCGTAAGTGTTGATTTTCATGTTCTGACAAGGCGTATACACGACAGTTAGGGAGTATCGCACCTGGAGTTAGATCAATTTGGCACTCATAAGGTCTATGAGGGGGCAAGGTTTCTGCTTCTCTTTCATCGAACACATCTTCCTAGGACAAATACTGCCTGGGCAACTTTATTTCTTTCACCGGTGCAGTGGCTATGTAAGAGTTGCAATTTTTGGTTACTTGAGACGTCTGGAGACATTTCTTATTACATAGAGTGGAAGAGAACACGACTTTCCGTTCTGCCCAGTTAATCTCAGGGTTGTGATGAGTTAACCAGGGTAAGCCAAGGATAATTCCATACTGAGGAGCATGGATCACATCAAAGATAAGCTTCTCTTCATGTTTGGTTCTTTGATTTCCCCCATCACAGATCACTGACAAGGGGACAGTCTGAAGAGTTACTGGGCCTCCAGTCAAGAGTTTTCCATCTACTGCTTGGATTATCTCTGGAGTCTTCTTTTCGGTGCATGGGATCCCCATGTGCGAACCAACTGGGCATCAACAAAGTTCCCGGTAGCCCCAGAGTCTATGAGGGCCTTCTTGAAATAGTTCTTTTTCTTTACTTGAACTTTTATGCCCAGCTCGGGATGTCTCGACTGTGAAGGGTCCACGGTGACACCCAAGAGCAACCCTTCTTTACATCTTGGGTGATTTCGTTTTCCGGCTCGACTTGTGCATTGGCTGCAACTTTCTGGACAGGGCCTCTTTTGCTGTTTGGTTTGATTGGACAATCTTTTACGAAATGACCCTTGCGTCCGCAATAAAGACATTGTCCATTCTTTCTACGTAGGTCCTTTTCGTCTTTGGTCAAAGGTCTCCTGATTGTTCCGATTTCCATAGGTTCTGGAGTTCTCTCTTTCTGGGTTCTTGATTCTCTATGATCGTGAACACGCCAGGAATATTTCTCAGTCTTTTTGCGTGTTTCCCTTCGTTCTGCTAGACGATGATCCAGTCTCAAAACAAGGTTTATTAGATCTCGACAATCTGTAGGCTGCGGGTCTATCTGGGCAAGAATGTCCTTTAACTCATTCTTGAGTCCTTTGTAAAACAAGGCCGCTTGCTTTTCTTCAGGCCAGGAGGTCTCGGCTACCAGCCGATTAAAGTTAGCTAAGTAAGACACTAGATCCTGGTTACCTTGTTGCAAGTCTAATAGTTCACGATCTGCTGACAAAGTCACAGTTCTTCGATCAAACACTCGTTCAAACTCACGAACAACATTTCTCCAATTGTAAAGCAAGGGACTGTCTTTGCGCACAAGAGGAATTGCCCAGGTGGCTGCGTCCCAAGTCAGGTAAGATAACAGGAAGGCCACCCTGGATTGGGCATCAGGGAAAGTGTTTTGTCGACAGGTAAAATGTAATTCCACTTGAACCAGGAAAGATAGCGCTTTCAGGGGATCGCCTGAAAAACATTCTGGAGGAGCTAGGGGAATAGCTGCAGGAACGTTGAGGGAAATGTTCGTAGGAGGATTACCTCCAGAAGCTTGAGAAGATGGACCAGGCCAAGACACACCCAAAGGACTTTGTTCCTTCTTTTCTACCCTTTCCTGCAACTGACTCACTCTCTCAGCTAGGCTGGCTGCTATATCCTTTGACACTACCTCTGCTTGGAGCTGCGTGATAACCTTGACTAGCTCGTCCAATGTGGCCATGCTGAGAACACACGCAAACCAGGAGGATAATACATTTGTGGGCTCACTATTCTGTCAGAGAGACCAGATCCTCGGGGCCTGCGCACATTCCCAACATGTCCACCACAATACAGCTCCAAACCTCTGATATGAATATCACAGAGCCTAAGAAAGTCCAAGTGGGGAAAAGGGGATTAGGTAGGGAACACCTGGGAAGGAGACCTGTAGGAAGCAAAAGGTTAAACAACACAATTTCAAAATATAATCACATTGACTGTCACTAGACTATGGTTCTAAGTATTGTCTTACTGTAACAATGTATAATCTAAGAAGTGACTTAAACTAGACCTCAAGAACTCTGGGTACCTGGAACAAATCAAGAATGATTAATGCAACATGTCATATGAGCTTTTCATAAAATGTCACATAATGTCTAGAAATACATGAACCTTCTAGAACACTGTTTCAGAACAAACACTGCTTTGTTAACATGAGGACAAAAGACAATCTGAAATATTTCCTGGAAAGCAATTGGAATTGGATCAGGGACTTAACATGCACAAAGAACGTCCCATTTTGAATTTAGCATCTTCACAGGGAATCCATAGACTCAGGATAAATGTGTGCACTTCAACAAACATTACTCATCAAAGTTTTAGTTCCCAAGAAATGATCGCGCACACCTTTGCCGATCCGAACATCAAGTTTACATGCTGGAAATGAATCACACACACTGTCGATTCTAACAAGAATATGTAAATGCCATGAAATGATCGTGCAAGCCTTTGCCGATCTGAATACCAAGTTTTACATGTGGGAAATGAATCGCGCACACTGCCGATTCTAACAAGAATATGTAAATGCCATGAAATGATCACACAAGCCTTTGCCAATCTGAATACCAAGTTTTACATGCGGGAAATGAATTGCGCACTCTGCCGATTCTAACAAGAATATGTAAATGCCATGAAATGATCGCGCAAGCCTTTGCCGATCTGAATACCAAGTTTTACATGCGGGAAATGAATCGCCCACTCTGCCGATTCCATCAAGAATATGCAAATGCCATGAAATGATCGCGCAAGCCTTTGCCGATCTGAACACCAAGATTTACATCAGAGCAATGATTTGCATACTCTGAAAGTTTCACGAGTAGGCCCAAAAACTCAAGAGTCTTTTTAGAACGGGGTCTGGGGCCCAGCCCGACCTCCGCCTTACCACCCTGCTCAAGGATCACCAAGATAATGCAGAACAGGTCTGGAACGTCAAGGTAGGCCTCTGGAACAGGAGCTCAGGAAAATGCTGCTGCTCTGCACCGGGACCTCTGAATAGTGAGCACTTGAAGCTTGGCTGGCTCCCTTATATAGAATCTGGCCCAGCCCACAAACCACACCCAGTCATGCTGCAGGGAAAGCTTCTAGAAGGTCCTAGAAAGGGACCACACCCTGATACACTCAGTAAGCCAGCAGCAATACCTTGCAAATGAACATTATTTGCAAACATCATTAATAGTGTTTTTCAAGGTTAAAGTCTGCAATGCAAAAGGTTAACATACTGCATATGAACACAATGCATGAATTATGTTCTTGCATAAAGACTGGGTTTTTGCATTTTTGTCACCCGTAGAGCATGCACTGTCCTGATGTTGACAGTATGCCTTAGTGGAATATAGAATAGTGTCAGTTTGAACCGTGCATTATGAGAAACTGTGTCAGGGTAGGCCAGAATCATAGCCCATTCTATGACAGTGAACACCCAGTCCAGGTCCTCACTCCACCGATCACGTAGCTCCAGGAGAGATGAGCAGTGTGCTTGTGGAGCACCTTAGTGAACCACATGATCAAGAGGCCAATAGGTGTATATTTTGGAGCACCTGATGTGTACTCGATTCAGGTTGTAGCGGTCCCCACTGTGCTTGTAGTGTATGTATGACAGAGGTTGTCTGGGGGTATTGATTTTGTTGCTCAGATCACCATATGGGACAAGTGCGGTGTCCGAGTAGAGGACGCCCAAGGCATAGAGGCCAGCTTCGTGCCAAGGGGCAGCCGCCGGCTCCATGAGGTGTGCCTGCCCCCTAGGAGTGCCCAGCAATGAGAGTAAGGGAACGTAAAGTATTGAGGCCGCCTCTTCAGAATTCAAGAACAGGTGGTGAGGTGTAAACAGCAGCAAAAACATTGTAACGCCATGGATAGAAGATGCATGGGTGGGATGGGACAATGGGCAAGGGGTGGACAAGATGTAGAAGACATTCCAATGTCCACTGCGGTGATGTCAAAGTTGCTGTGCCATTCAGATCCTGCTCAGTGAGCAAGTGTGCCACCCACTGCAATTGTGCAGCAAGGTAAAAGTGCTCAGAATTGGGTGCCCCGAGCCCACCCCTGTCCGTAGTTGAGCACAGTTTCAGTAGCAACACACAACAGTGTGCCAAATGATGTCACCAAGCAAGTGCTCCAGCGTGACCAAAAAGGTCTTATGTAGCTATATTGGGACATTGGTGAAGTAGTACAGCAGACATGGGAGCATCACCATAATGGATAGGGCAAAGCATCCAGGCACTGAGCGACATCTAGAAGGATATTTGCCCACGCAGGGAGGACACCACCTGGTGTACATTTCCATCCGTCACTGCCTCTGGTCTCAATAGATGCAGATATAAAGGTAGCAGATTGCATCCAGTTGCCATTGTATTAACTCCTCACTCAGCTGAAGAACAGGGTTCACTCCCCCATCCAATAGAGGGAAGAGACAGGACTTTCCCCAATTGACCTGTAAGCCAGAGACAGTGGAAAAAGGCAGCAAGCAGGCGCTCAATTTGCCGTAGGTGTTCATAAATATTGCAGAGATAGAGGAGCATGTCATCAGCATAAAGCAAGACAGCGTGCTCAGCATGGTTCCATAGCCAGGCAGAAGAGAAGCAGGGAGAGGGGGTGGCCATGGTGAGTGCCGTGGCCTATTCAAATGGGATCAGATATTTAGCAACCTGTTTTAAAGAGGGCCGGGGCGCAGGATACAGGAGTTTGATAAGACCAAGCATGCATGTCCCAGACCAAATCTATAAAGTGCAGCAAAGAGGTAACTCCACTCTATGGAGTCAAAGGTCTTCTCCAGACCCAGTACCAAGCAGACGGACCAGAGCCAGGGACCTGCCACATGTTATTGAATTCTGAAGAGTCGGCTACATTTCTGGGATGTGCTAAATCTATTACAACTATTAGACCTACTGTGGTCTCAATGATTTTCAGGTGGCATTATCATTGATTTTGTATTTGAAAAATATTGTTGGATGTTTTAAGTATACACATGTGAGATTGTCTTTTTTCTAATGCAATGATCGCGTGCTAGATTGTTGGTACTTAAATGTATGCTTGTATGGACGGTGATGGTCTCAAAAACTCAGTTTATTGTTATTATTGTCTTTGTAATAAATACTAGCCACATTTATTTTGACAAGAAATGGAAAAGGGCAGCACATGTCAACAGCAACATACTAGACGTTGCAAGGTTAAGGTCCTCGTTGAGGCACCCCAAGGCCCGTCATGCCCCCACCCCCTCAAACATAGTAAGAATATAGGGACTTGTCATTGCCTGTGATGGCCTCCTAAACTTGGTGTATTGTCATTTTTTATTATAATAAATAGTAGTCAAAGGTTGTTTTGATAAGGAATTGAAAAGAGCTGCACAATGCTAGAACTAGGTACTGGCGATGGCAAGGCACAGCCCCCTACTGAGGCATTTGAAGACCCCTCATGGGTCTCCCCTCAAATATATTATGAAGATAGGGACTTAGAAAAACAACATGTAAAAAGGCACAGTATTCTTACAAAAGGATAAAAACCTTGTCCCTAGTGGTATTGGGAGTGGCCCACAAATAGATTCAGACCAAAACCACAAGCCACGTTAGCAATGGGCAAAACATAAACATTGATGCAAAACAAACACACCATTAACTACAGAAAACTCATTTCCAATGTAACTGTAGCCTTGATAGAAGTAGGAGATTCAACCACAGAGGAGACTAAAAGGTTAATAATATCAATAGACTTGCCAAATATCTCAGTTATAGTCATCCTAACTCAGGATGAAATACAGTAAGACACCACTTTCACAACTGCCTACTCGCTTCAAGTCCAAGAGGCGAGAGGTGAGGGGAAAGGGAGAACATGCTGAGTGAACATTCTCCATGAGAGACATAAAACAGTCCCTGATGAGGTGTGATGGACTGCAAATGTAACTTGGGAATAGTCCTACAAATGGCTTCTGCCTGGTCTGAGGTGTAGGAGCAATGGATTACCTAGTTGTAGGAAGTTGGCTCTGTATGTGCTATTTCAAAGTAAGGAATAGCATGCACAGAGTCCAAGGGTTCCCCTTAGAGGTAAGTTAGTGGCAAAAAGAGATAATACTAATGCTCTATTTTGTGGTAGTGTGGTCGAGCAGTAGGCTTATCCAAGGAGTAGTGTTTGTTGTACATACACACAGGCAATAAATGAGGAACACACACTCAGAGACAAATCCAGCCAATAGGTTTTGTTATAGAAAAATATATTTTCTTAGTTTATTTTAAGAACCACAGGTTCAAATTTTACATGTAATATCTCATTTGAAAGGTATTGCAGGTAAGTACTTTAGGAACTTTGAATCATTTCATTAGCATGTATACTTTTCACATAAAATACAATAAGCTGTTTTAAAAGTGGACACAGTGCAATTTTCACAGTTCCTGGGGGAGGTAAAGTAATGTTAGTTTTCACAGGTAAGTAAGTCACTTACAGGTTTCAGTTTTTGGTCCAAGGTAGCCCACCGTTGGGGGTTCAGAGCAACCCCAAAGTTACCACACCAGCAGCTCAGGGCCGGTCAGGTGCGGAGGTCAAAGAGGTGCCCAAAACGCATAGGCTTCAATGGAGAGAAGGAGGTGCCCCGGTTCCAGTCTGCCAGCAGGTAAGTACCCGCGTCTTCGGAGGGCAGACCAGGGGGGTTTTGTAGGGCACCGGGGGGGACCCAGGTCAGCACAAAAAGTACACCCTCAGCAGCGCGGGGGCGGCCGGGTGCAGTGTGCAAACACGCGTTGGGTTTGTAATGGTTTTCAATGAGAGATCAAGGGATCTCTTCAGCGTTGCAGGCAGGCAAGGGGGGGGCTCCTCGGGGTAGCCACCACCTGGGCAAGGGAGAGGGCCTCCTGGGGGTCACTCCTGCACAGGAGTTCCGTTTCTTTAGGTGCTGGGGGCTGCGGGTGCAGGGTCTTTTCCAGCCGTCGGGAAATGGAGTTCAGGCAGTCGTGGTCAGGGGGAGCCTCGGGATTCCCTCTGCAGGCGTCGCTGTGGGGGCTCAGGGGGGACAACTTTGGTTACTCACAGTCGTAGAGTCGCAGGAGGGTCCTCCCTGAAGCGTTGTTTCTCCACCAGTCGAGTCGGGGTCGCCGGGTGCAGTGTTGCAAGTCTCACGCTTCTTGCGGGGAGTTGTAGGGGTCTTTAAATCTGCTACTTGAAACAAAGTTGCAGTTCTTTTGGAGCAGGGCCGCTGTCCTCGGGAGTTTCTTGTCTTTCTCGAAGCAGGGCAGTCCTCAGAGGATTCAGAGGTCGCTGGTCCCTTGGAAAGCATCGCTGGAGCAGGTTTCTTTGGAAGGCAGGAGACAGGCCGGTAAGTCTGGAGCCAAAGCAGTTGGTGTCTTCTGTTCTTCCTCTGCAGGGGTTTTTCAGCTCAGCAGTCCTCTTCTTCTTGTAGTTTCAGGAATCTAAAGTTTTAGGTGCAGGAGAGCCCTTAAATACTAAATTTAAGGGCGTGTTTAGGTCTGGGGGGTTAGTAGCCAATGGCTACTAGCCCTGAGGGTGGGTACACCCTCTTTGTGCCTCCTCCCAAGGGGAGGGGGTCACATCCCTAATCCTATTGGGGGAATCCTCCATCTGCAAGATGGAGGATTTCTAAAAGTTAGAGTCACCTCAGCTCAGGACACCTTAGGGGCTGTCCTGACTGGCCAGTGACTCCTCCTTGTTGTTTTCTTTGTTTCCTCCGGCCTTGCCGCCAAAAGTGGGGGCCGTGGCCGGAGGGGGCGGGCAACTCCACTAAGCTGGAGTGTCCTGCGGTGCTGTGACAAAGGGGTGAGCCTTTGAGGCTCACCGCCAGGTGTTACAGCTCCTGCCTGGGGGAGGTGTTAGCATCTCCACCCAGTGCAGTCTTTGTTACTGGCCTCAGAGTGACAAAGGCACTCTCCCCATGGGGCCAGCAACATGTCTCTAGTGTGGCAGGCTGCTGGAACCAGTCAGCCTACACAGATAGTCGGTTAAGGTTTCAGGGGGGCACCTCTAAGGTGCCCTCTGGGGTGTAGTTTACAATAAAATGTACACTGGCATCAGTGTGCATTTATTGTGCTGAGAAGTTTGATACCAAACTTCCCAGTTTTCAGTGTAGCCATTATGGTGCTGTGGAGTTCGTGTAAAACAGACTCCCAGACCATATACTCTTATGGCTACCCTGCACTTACAATGTCTAAGGTATTGCTTAGACACTGTAGGGGCACAGTGCTCATGCACTGGTGCCCTCACCTATGGTATAGTGCACCCTGCCTTAGGGCTGTAAGGCCTACTAGAGGGGTGACTTATCTATACCTGCATAGGCAGTGAGAGGCTGGCATGGCACCCTGAGGGGAGTGCCATGTCGACTTACTCGTTTTGTTCTCACCAGCACACACAAGCTGGCAAGCAGTGTGTCTGTGCTGAGTGAGGGGTCTCCAGGGTGGCATAAGACATGCTGCAGCCCTTAGAGACCTTCCTTGGCATCAGGGCCCTTGGTACCAGGGGTACCACTTACAAGGGACTTATCTGGATGCCAGGGTGTGCCAATTGTGGAATCAAAAGTACAGGTTAGGGAAAGAACACTGGTGCTGGGGCCTGGTTAGCAGGCCTCAGCACACTTTCAATTCAAAACATAGCATCAGCAAAGGCAAAAAGTCAGGGGGTAACCATGCCAAGGAGGCATTTCCTTACACAACCCCCCCCCCCAAACGAAAGAGGATGAGACTAACCTTTCCCAAGAGAGTCTTCATTTTCTAAGTGGAAGAACCTGGAAAGGCCATCTGCATTGGCATGGGCAGTCCCAGGTCTGTGTTCCACTATAAAGTCCATTCCCTGTAGGGAGATGGACCACCTCAACAGTTTTGGATTTTCACCTTTCATTTGCATCAGCCATCTGAGAGGTCTGTGGTCAGTTTGAACTAGGGAGTGAGTACCAAAGAGGTATGGTCTCAACTTCTTCAGGGACCAAACCACAGCAAAGGCCTCCCTCTCAATGGCACTCCAACGCTGCTCCCTGGGGAGTAACCTCCTGCTAATGAAAGCAACAGGCTGGTCAAGGCCATCATCATTTGTTTGGGACAAAACTGCCCCTATCCCATGTTCAGAGGCATCTGTTTGCACAATGAATTGCTTGGAGTAATCTGGAGCTTTTAGAACTGGTGCTGTGCACATAGCTTGCTTCAGGGTGTCAAAGGCCTGTTGGCATTCTACAGTCCAGTATACTATCTTGGGCATTTTCTTGGAGGTGAGTTCTGTGAGGGCTGTCACAATGGATCCATATCCCTTCACAAACCTCCTATAGTACCCAGTCAAGCCAAGGAATGCCCTGACTTGAGTCTGGGTTTTTGGAGCTGCCCAGTCCAGAATAGTCTGGATCTTAGGCTGAAGTGGCTGAACTTGGCCTCCACCTACAAGGTGTCCCAAGTAAACCACAGTTCCCTGCCCTATCTGGCATTTGGATGCCTTGATAGAGAGGCCTGCAGATTGCAGGGCCTTCAAAACCTTCTTCAGGTGGACCAGGTGATCCTGCCAGGTGGAGCTGAAGACAGCAATATCGTCAAGATAAGCTGCACTAAAGGATTCCAACCCAGCAAGGACTTGATTCACCAACCTTTGGAAGGTGGCAGGGGCATTCTTTAAGCCAAAGGGCATAACAGTGAACTGATAATGCCCATCAGGTGTGGAGAATGCTGTCTTTTCTTTTGCTCCAGGGGCCATTCTGATTTGCCAGTACCCTGCTGTTAAGTCAAAGGTACTTAAGAATTTGGCAGCCCCTAATTTGTCTATTAGCTCATCAGCTCTAGGAATGGGATGAGCATCTGTCTTGGTGACAGAGTTGAGACCTCTGTAGTCCACACAAAACCTCATCTCTCTCTTTCCTTCTTTGGTGTGAGGTTTGGGGACTAAGACCACTGGGCTAGCCCAGGGGTTGTCAGAGTACTCAATTACTCCCAATTCCAGCATCTTGTGGACTTCCACCTTGATGCTTTCCTTAACTTGGTCAGACTGTCTAAATATTTTGTTTTTGACAGGCATGCTGTCTCCTGTGTCCACATCATGGGTACACAGGTGTGTCTGACCAGAGGTTAGGGAAAAGAGTTCAGCAAACTGCTGCAGGACCTTCCTACAGTCAGACTGCTGTTGGCTAGAGAGGGTGTCTGAGTAGATCACTCCATCCACTGAGCCATCTTTAGGGTCTGATGAGAGGAGATCAGGGAGAGGTTCACTCTCAGCTTCCTGGTCCTCATCTGTTACCATCAACAGATTTACATCAGCCCTGTCATGGAAGAGCTTAAGGCGGTTCACATGGATCACCCTCTTGGGGCTCCTGCTTGTGCCCAGGTCTACCAGGTAGGTGACCTGACTCTTCCTTTCTAGTACTGGGTAAGGGCCACTCCATTTGTCCTGGAGTGCCCTGGGAGCCACAGGCTCCAGAACCCAGACTTTCTGCCCTGGTTGAAATTCAACCAGTGCAGCCTTTTGGTCATACCACAACTTCTGGAGTTGTTGGCTGGCCTCAAGGTTTTTACTTGCCTTTTCCATGTACTCTGCCATCCTTGAGCGAAGGCCAAGTACATAGTCCAGTATGTCTTGTTTAGGCTCATGAAGAGGTCTCTCCCAGCCTTCTTTAACAAGAGCAAGTGGTCCCCTTACAGGGTGGCCAAACAGAAGTTCAAAGGGTGAGAATCCTACTCCCTTCTGAGGCACCTCTCTGTAAGCGAAAAGCAGACATGGCAGGAGGACATCCCATCTCCTTTTGAGTTTTTCTGGGAGCCCCATGATCATGCCCTTTAATGTCTTGTTGAATCTCTCAACAAGGCCATTAGTTTGTGGATGATATGGTGTAGTGAATTTATAAGTCACCCCACACTCATTCCACATGTGTTTTAGGTATGCTGACATGAAGTTGGTACCTCTGTCAGACACCACCTCCTTAGGGAAGCCCACTCTGGTAAAGATACCAATGAGGGCCTTGGCTACTGCAGGGGCAGTAGTCGACCTAAGGGGAATAGCTTCAGGATACCTAGTAGCATGATCCACTACTACTAGGATGTACATATTTCCTGAGGCTGTGGGAGGTTCTAGTGGACCAACTATGTCCACACCCACTCTTTCAAAGGGGACCCCCACCACTGGAAGTGGAATGAGGGGGGCCTTTGGATGCCCACCTGTCTTACCACTGGCTTGACAGGTGGGGCAGGAGAGGCAAAACTCCTTAACCTTCTGGGACATATTGGGCCAGTAGAAGTGGTTGACTAACCTCTCCCACGTCTTGGTTTGTCCCAAATGCCCAGCAAGGGGAATATCATGGGCTAAGGTCAGAATAAACTCTCTGAAACCCTGAGGCACTACCACTCTCCTAGTGGCACCAGGTTTGGGATCTCTTGCCTCAGTGTACAGGAGTCCATCTTCCCAATAGACCCTATGTGTTCCATTTTTCTTGCCATTGGACTCTTCAGCAGCTTGCTGCCTAAGGCCTTCAAGAGAGGGACAGGTTTCTTGTCCCTTACACAACTCTTCCCTTGAGGGTCCCCCTGGGCCTAAGAGCTCAACCTGATAAGGTTCCAGCTCCATAGGCTCAGTTCCCTCAGAGGGCAGAACTTCTTCCTGAGAAGAGAGGTTCTCTTTTTCTTGCTGTGTTGCAGCTGGTTTCCCAGCTGACTTTCTTCTCCTCTTGGTAGGCTGGGCCTTTCTTCCAGACTCCAGCTCTACTTTTTCACCCTGAGCCTTGCACTGTGCCCTTGTCTTGACACACACCAGTTCAGGGATACCCAGCATGGCTGCATGGGTTTTCAGTTCTACCTCAGCCCATGCTGAGGACTCCAGGTCATTTCCAAGCAAACAGTCTACTGGGATATTTGAGGAGACCACCACCTGTTTCAGGCCATTGACCCCTCCCCACTCTAAAGTTACCATAGCCATGGGATGTACTTTAGTCTGATTGTCAGCGTTGGTGACTGGATAAGTTTGTCCAGCCAGGTATTGGCCAGGGGAAACCAGTTTCTCTGTCACCATAGTGACACTGGCACCTGTATCCCTCAGGCCCTCTACACTTGTCCCATTAATTAAGAGCTGCTGCCTGTATTTTTGCATGTTAGGGGGCCAGGCAGCCAGTGTGGCTAAATCCACCCCACCCTCAGAGACTAATGTAGCTTCAGTGTGACACCTGATTTGCTCTGGGCACACTGTTGATCCCACTTGGAGACTGGCCATTCCAGTTTTAGCTGGATGGGAGTTAGAAGTGGTATCTTTCTTGGGACAGGCCTTGTCTCCAGTTTGGTGTCCAGACTGACTACAGCTACGACACAGGCCTTTTTGGGATCAAAGTTTTTACCCTTGTACCCAGAATTGTTTTGTGAAGAGGCTCTGGGCCCACCCTCCTGTGCAGGTTTTTGGAGGCCTGTAGAAGACTCTTTACTATTTTTGTTTTTGGCTGTCTCACCACCTTTCCCCTGGGGAGGTTTTGTGACCCCTTTCTTTTGGTCACCCCCTGTGGAAGTTTTGGACACCCTAGTCTTGACCCAATGGTCCGCCTTCTTTCCAAATTCTTGGGGAGAAATTGGTCCTAGGTCTACCAGATGCTGATGCAGTTTGTCATTGAAACAATTACTTAACAGGTGTTCTTTCACAAGTAAATTGTACAGCCCATCATAATTACTTACACCACTGCCTTGAATCCAACCATCTAGTGTTTTTACTGAGTAGTCTACAAAGTCAACCCAGGTCTGGCTGGAGGATTTTTTAGCCCCCCTGAATCTAATCCTATACTCCTCAGTGGAGAATCCAAAGCCCTCAATCAGGGTACCCTTCATGAGGTCATAGGATTCTGCATCTTTTCCAGAGAGTGTGAGGAGTCTATCCCTACACTTTCCTGTGAACATTTCCCAAAGGAGAGCACCCCAGTGAGAGTTGTTCACTTTTCTGGTTACACAAGCCCTCTCAAAAGCTGTGAACCATTTGGTGATGTCATCTCCATCTTCATATTTAGTTACAATCCCTTTAGGGATTTTCAACATGTCAGGAGAATCTCTGACCCTATTTATGTTGCTGCCACCATTGATGGGTCCTAGGCCCATCTCTTGTCTTTCCCTTTCTATGGCTAGGATCTGTCTTTCCAAAGCCAATCTTTTGGCCATCCTGGCTAACTGGATGTCCTCTTCACTGGAGTTATCCTCAGTGATTTCAGAGAGGTTGGTCCCTCCTGTGAGGGAGCCAGCATCTCTGACTATTATGCTTGGAGTCAGGGCTTGAGAGGCCCTGTCTTCCCTAGATAGGACTGGTAGGGGGGAATCACCCTCCAAGTCACTATCATCATCCTCTGAGTTGCCATCCTCAGAGGGGTTGGCCTTTTCAAACTCTGCCAACAGCTCCTGGAGCTGTAGTTTGGAAGGTCTGGGGCCCATTACTATTTTCTTTATTTTACAGAGTGACCTTAGCTCCCTCATCTTAAGATGGAGGTAAGGTGTGGTGTCGAGTTCCACCACATTCCTCTCTGCACTAGACATTATGCTTCTAAAAGTTGGAATACTTTTTAAGAATCTAAAACTAGTTCTAGAATCTAATTCAAACTTTTACCAAACTTTTAAACTCTAAAAGCAATGCTAACAGGGACTAACACAAGGCCCTAGCAGGACTTTAAAGAATTTAGAAAAAATAGCTCAAATTGCAAAAATCAATTTCTAATGACAATTTTTGGAATTTGTCGTGTGATCAGGTATTGGCTGAGTAGTCCAGCAAATGCAAAGTCTTGTACCCCACCGCTGATCCACCAATGTAGGAAGTTGGCTCTGTATGTTCTATTTCAAAGTAAGGAATAGCATGCACAGAGTCCAAGAGTTCCCCTTAGAGGTAAGATAGTGGCAAAAAGAGATAATACTAATGCTCTATTTTGTGGTAGTGTGGTCGAGCAGTAGGCTTATCCAAGGAGTAGTGTTAAGCATTTGTTGTACATACACACAGGCAATAAATGAGGAACACACACTCAGAGACAAATCCAGCCAATAGGTTTTGTTATAGAAAAATATCTTTTCTTAGTTTATTTTAAGAACCACAGGTTCAAATTTTACATGTAATATCTCATTTGAAAGGTATTGCAGGTAAGTACTTTAGGAACTTTGAATCATTTCATTAGCATGTATACTTTTCACATAAAACACAATAAGCTGTTTTAAAAGTGGACACAGTGCAATTTTCACAGTTCCTGGGGGAGGTAAAGTAATGTTAGTTTTCACAGGTAAGTACGTCACTTACAGGTTTCAGTTTTTGGTCCAAGGTAGCCCACCGTTGGGGGTTCAGAGCAACCCCAAAGTTACCACACCAGCAGCTCAGGGCCGGTCAGGTGCGGAGGTCAAAGAGGTGCCCAAAACGCATAGGCTTCAATGGAGAGAAGGGGGTGCCCCGGTTCCAGTCTGCCAGCAGGTAAGTACCCGCGTCTTCGGAGGGCAGACCAGGGGGGTTTTGTAGGGCACCGGGGGGGGACACAGGTCAGCACAAAAAGTACACCCTCAGCAGCGCGGGGGCGGCCGGGTGCAGTGTGCAAACACGCGTCGGGTTTGTAATGGTTTTCAATGAGAGATCAAGGGATCTCTTCAGCGTTGCAGGCAGGCAAGGGGGGGCTCCTCGTGGTAGCCACCACCTGGGCAAGGGAGAGGGCCTCCTGGGGGTCACTCCTGCACAGGAGTTCCGTTTCTTTAGGTGCTGGGGGCTGCGGGTGCAGGGTCTTTTCCAGCCGTCGGGAAATGGAGTTCAGGCAGTCGCGGTCAGGGGGTGCCTCGGGATTCCCTCTGCAGGCGTCGCTGTGGGGGCTAAGGGGGGGACAACTTTGGTTACTCACAGTCATAGAGTCGCCGGAGGGTCCTCCCTGAAGCGTTGTTTCTCCACCAGTCGAGTCGGGGTCGCCGGGTGCAGTGTTGCAAGTCTCACGCTTCTTGCGGGGAGTTGCAGGGGTCTTTAAATCTGCTACTTGAAACAAAGTTGCAGTTCTTTTGGAGCAGGGCCGCTGTCCTCGGGAGTTTCTTGTCTTTCTCGAAGCAGGGCAGTCCTCCGAGGATTCAGAGGTCGCTGGTCCCTTGGAAAGCGTCGCTGAAGCAGGTTTCTTTGGAAGGCAGGAGACAGGCCGGTAAGTCTGGAGCCAAAGCAGTTGGTGTCTTCTGTTCTTCCTCTGCAGGGGTTTTTCAGCTCAGCAGTCCTCTTCTTCTTGTAGTTTCAGGAATCTAAAGTTTTAGGTTCAGGGGAGCCCTTAAATACTAAATTTAAGGGCGTGTTTAGGTCTGGGGGTTAGTAGCCAATGGCTACTAGCCCTGAGGGTGGGTACACCCTCTTTGTGCCTCCTCCCAAGGGGAGGGGGTCACATCCCTAATCCTATTGGGGGAATCCTCCATCTGCAAGATGGAGGATTTCTAAAAGTTAGAGTCACCTCAGCTCAGGACACCTTAGGGGCTGTCCTGACTGGCCAGTGACTCCTCCTTGTTGTTTTCTTTGTTTCTTCCGGCCTTGCCGCCAAAAGTGGGGGCCGTGGCCGGAGGGGGCGGGCAACTCCACTAAGCTGGAGTGTCCTGCGGTGCTGTGACAAAGGGGTGAGCCTTTGAGGCTCACCGCCAGGTGGTACAGCTCCTGCCTGGGGGAGGTGTTAGCATCTCCACCCAGTGCAGGCTTTGTTACTGGCCTCAGAGTGACAAAGGCACTCTCCCCATGGGGCCAGCAACATGTCTCTAGTGTGGCAGGCTGCTGGAACCAGTCAGCCTACACAGATAGTCGGTTAAGGTTTCAGGGGGGCACCTCTAAGGTGCCCTCTGGGGTGTAGTTTACAATAAAATGTACACTGGCATCAGTGTGCATTTATTGTGCTGAGAAGTTTGATACCAAACTTCCCAGTTTTCAGTGTAGCCATTATGGTGCTGTGGAGTTCGTGTAAAACAGACTCCCAGACCATATACTCTTATGGCTACCCTGCACTTACAATGTCTAAGGTATTGCTTAGACACTGTAGGGGCACAGTGCTCATGCACTGGTGCCCTCACCTATGGTATAGTGCACCCTGCCTTAGGGCTGTAAGGCCTACTAGAGGGGTGACTTTTCTATACCTGCATAGGCAGTGAGAGGCTGGCATGGCACCCTGAGGGGAGTGCCATGTCGACTTACTCGTTTTGTTCTCACCAGCACACACAAGCTGGCAAGCAGTGTGTCTGTGCTGAGTGAGGGGTCTCCAGGGTGGCATAAGACATGCTGCAGCCCTTAGAGACCTTCCTTGGCATCAGGGCCCTTGGTACCAGGGGTACCACTTACAAGGGACTTATCTGGATGCCAGGGTGTGTCAATTGTGGAATCAAAAGTACAGGTTAGGGAAAGAACACTGGTGCTGGGGCCTGGTTAGCAGGCCTCAGCACACTTTCAATTCAAAACATAGCATCAGCAAAGGCAAAAAGTCAGGGGGTAACCATGCCAAGGAGGCATTTCCTTACACTAGTCCAGTATAAAAAAGATTGGACGCTAAATTGTCACTGCAATCCAGTAATCTGACCAAATCTCAATTCCAGTTACAACTTCAGAACTCCAGGAATTTCTTGCTAGATTTTGATGAACTTTCTAACAGAACGTAAACAGTAGGCTATTAGATGATCCTTAATGCTACTTATAACAAACCATAAAGAGAAAACGATTCCACAGAAACAAACGAAGAGAGTCTAAGAGAGTTGCCAGTCACAATCATAGTTCAATTAGTTAAATCACATAAAAGTAATAATAAAAAGAAAGGAACAAAAAGCAGGGAACATATCTAAGTACAGAGCTGTTGACACTCAATTTGGATCATTTCTCTTAAAAAGAGAAGTCCAACAAAATGGACACTAATAGGACTGAGGACAACATACATGTGCACCAATCAGGTGGTAAACTGCACTGCAATTCACAATAAAAGTAACTCAAAATTGCACAATCTAGGGGAAAAAAGGGGAAAACAAACATAAATCTCAATCATACACAATGATGATGGAAAGTGGAACAACTTCAACCCAGAGCAAGATACAAGATCATGAAAAAGTCTTATTCCTGACAAAATGAGGGCTGATCCAATTCATATGGAATAGTCAATTGTTCTTGGAACATAGAGGTTAAAATGGGGATGTGCAGACCTATTATAAACCCTCAAAGAATACAAGGTGCAGACTTTCCAAGAAACATGGGCTACAACTAAGTGGAATGCCCCTTAATGCTGCTCATATTCGGTAACCACAACTGATCAACTAAAAACAAGGGCATTTGGAGGTCTTTAGACAAACAAAGATGTTAGGCCATTTATTACAACTGAATTTGTGAAGATAACCTTAAGTAGTCTCCTGTGAATGGCTGTAGATGCACCATCAGGTCAGACATTGAGAAAAGGCTAATTTTCATCCATCAAATGCTTTCACGCTCAAACATTATCTAGGATTAATTGAGGCACCACTGGAAATAAATAAGAGTAGTATACCAAGTACAATCATTTGTGGATGCTTGGAAGCCTGAGGTCTAAGTAGGAAAGCGTAATGCATGTGAACAAAAAAGGGCCTGGTTTCTCCTTGTTCTTCAATGCGCTTCCCAGCAATTGACCAAACTGGTGAAGACGTATTAAAGATGATGGATAAAACGAATATGGTCTCAACATACAACACATTTTCTAGTATGAGGGTACACTTTGCTTATGCCAACGCCACAAGACAGAGTCTGCGGTAGACTATATCTTGACCAATTATGAGATGAGTATAGACATGGACAGGCTAATGTGACTGTCTGCTTAGAAAGTGACTACAACGCATTGATTATTGAATGGAAACTGAAGTCTGCTGTAGCCAAATAAAGCCCATATCCTAATGGGATGTTTGAATATAACCTCAAGGTAATAAGGAGAAGGTGAAGATTAAGAAAGACACAATAAATTGGAAATGGACTGCAAGAGTGACCAATGGAACCAGAACAGCTGGAGCAAGTAAGAGACATTTTACCCTCAAAGACATCAACCTAGATGATAAATAACTATAAAGAACTTGGGGCCAGATGTAGGAAGATTCCAAATTGCGACTTGCAATTTGCGAGTCCCTGCGACTCGCAAATTGCAAGTCGCAATTTGGAATGCAGAAAGGTGTCTCAGACACCTTCTGCAATTCGCAATGGGGTCGCAAAGACCCACCTCATTAATATTAATGAGGTGGGTCGCAATTTGCGACCCCATTGCGAGTAGGGGCACTTACGGGGATGGTGGCCTGCTGGAGACAGCAGACCACCATGTCCGTGACTGCTTTTTAATAAAGCATTTTTTTTTTTTTCAAAGTGCAACCCGTTTTCCTTAAAGGAAAACGAGCTGCACTTTGAAAAAAAAAAACGAAACCTTTAGTTTCGGTATTTTTCAGGGCAGGTAGTGGTCCATTGGACCACTGCCTGCTCTGATTTTTATTTTATTTTTCCAGACACAAAGGGGAAGGGGTCCCATGGGGATCCCTTCCCGTTTGCGCCTGGGTTACCATCCACTTCAAGTGGATGGTAACTGCGCTTTCGTTAATGAATGGCATTGCGAGTCGCAGATAGGAAGGGAACACCCCTTCCTATTTGCGAGTCGGAAATGCATTTTGCGAGTCGGATCCGACTCGCAAAATGCATTTCTACGTAGCAAAGAGGCATTTGCGCCTCGCAAACGGCGATTTTTGCCGTTTGCGACTCGCAATCTCTTTGCTACATCTGGCCCTTGGTATGGTACTACAGGCATAGAACTCAAAAAACAGAAAACTTGTGAGAGCGGCCAGGAGTGTGATTTACAATTTCTCATCTGATGGATCTTTCTTAAGTCGACGGAGATACCGAGGGAATCAACAATATTAAACCATTTCAATTTCTGTGAACTTCATATGGCCACACAATAAGGACCAAAAATCAAAAATTTAAGTTAATTTGTGTCCAGTCAATAATCAGTCCAATATATATGCAAATCATAAAAATGTTGAAAAGATACAGGATTACACCTGGGAAGCTGAAATATCACAGTTGGTTCAGTCCCATCAAGTTAATATACAAAGCGATAACAACCACAGCAATACAGAGAATGGGATTTAGAAAAAGATGTTCCATAAGGAAGAACCTGCTCGCTCTTCTAAACATGAAATGATCCTAAAATCACCTAGTCAAACCTCAAAGTCAGGAACGAGGATGGTTGGGATGAAATTTTAAGACAATTTGGAAATACGAGAAGGTGTCAGCATAATGAAGGCTTCAGTAGACGTCCTCCTAAAAAAAGAAATATGTGTTTAGCATGAAGCTTCACACTTGCAAGAATAAGGGAAGCAAAGAGGTCTGTACCCCTCGAAGTCGAAGGGAAGTCTACCTTAACTTCTAATAGCATAAGCATTAATTAAAACAAACACAACCTTCAACATCAATGTATCTTCTCCTTCCCTCCAAGAACCAATCAGCTTCTCATCCATCATCTGCATTCACACCACCACCTGAATTTCTCATCCCACAGAACTTGGACAGTTACTGTAATCTTGAACAGCCCTTGTTCCCTGCACACAATGAATAGGAGACTTCAGCTGCTCATCAGATTTTCATGTCTCTTGCAAAGTCTTCTCCTCTCAGGTCTTGCAATCAGCAACTAGTACATAAAACAATACTCCTTTTCTCTAGCTAACAAAGCCTTGAAATGCAGATGCAAAAAAGCACACACTACACAGGCATACACATTCCAGAACTAAGGCCTTTAGTCAGTTAAAGTTAGCCTGATTCTAACTTAATGTGCATTTAATGTGCATTTCAAATACATGATTATAGATGAACTCATTAACTTTCAGCATAAACATAAAATGCGAGAAGAGTAAATGTAAAACATATATAATGAATACATGTAAGCATTTTATATGAGCATTAGTATGCAGGTTTATAAAGTTTGAATCTTTCAGGGGTTACTTTTCATTAATTCATTTACGTACTTGCACACTAAATATAATATCAAATCTAAAGCGCACATTGTGCAATGATGACGTGTAAAGGATTGAGGGGGTCATTCTGACTTTGGCGGGCGGCGGAGGCCGCCCGCCAAAGTCCCGCCGGCAGAATACCGCTGCGCGGTCAAAAGACCGCCGCGGTAATTCTGAGTTTCCCGCTGGGCTGGCGGGCGACCGCCAGAAGGCCGCCCGCCAGCCCAGCAGGAAACCCCCTTCCATGAGGATGCCGGCTCCGAATGGAGCCGGCGGAGTGGAAGGGGTGCGACGGGTGCAGTTGCACCCGTCGCGATTTTCAGTGTCTGCGTGGCAGACACTGAAAATCTTGGTGGGGCCCTGTTAGGGGGCCCCTGGGGGCCCACGACACCCGTTACCGCCAACCAGGTTCTGGCGGTCAAAACCGCCAGAACAAGGCTGGCGGTAAGGGGGTCGGAATGCAGCGCCGCCATGGAGGATTCCCTTGGGCAGCGGGAAACCGGCGGTACACCACCGGTTTCCCGTATCTGACCGCGGCTGTACCGCCGCGGTCAGAATGCCATGGGAGCACCGCCAGCCTGTTGGCGGTGCTCCCGCGGTCGTTGGCCCTGGCGGTCCATGACCGCCAGGGTCAGAATGACCCCCTGAGTCTAAAATGTGCTACTCCACTTGGCAGTCAGAAACCCCTGCAAGAGCTTCAAAAGAACGCACTCATGATTGGTATGACACGGAATTTGAAATTCTGAAACAGTAACTTGAGGAGAAAGTGAAAACTCAGCCCTTGAGAAAAGACAATCCGATTGCTGGACAGACTGCATAAGCCTGCCTAAAAGAAGGAAAGAGTAACTACATTAAAGAGTATAGACAGAGTTTACAGAGGGAGCAATTATTAAAGACAGCAGAAGTCATTGTTTATGATTGCAATAGTACTGCAAATTATCATGATAACTATGATGCAAATATACCTGCAGGCAGATGAGTTGAATATTGTGAAGACCTCTTCTACGGTAACATTACAATGAGGCAGTCCTTGCAGGAAGAGTGGTCAGTTGTTACCAGTCACGAAGACAGCCAGTTATGCTTGGATGATTTTTATACCAGCCTTACCACTAAAGAACAATTAACAAATTGTCCAGTACTAAGCTCCCACGCTTCAGTTTAATTTCGTCCCAACATTTCTGTCAACTATCAGAATGACAGTTTTCAAAGAATCTACCACATCCCAATAACTACCAACTTCAGAGCACACACATATACTTTTACAAGAACGGGGACACGTGCAATCCAAACTACCGTTCAACCTGTCTCCTTCATGTCAATTATAAACTCACCGGATGCATCCTATTTCATTTTCAAAAATGGATACAAGATGGAATGATACTCACACCTGTACAGGGTGGATTTAGAAAGGGTCTGTCTACTGCACACTGAATTCTGATACCGCTTCATATGGTGAAATACGTCAGTACGAAAAAGGAATGCCTTCATTAACTATGGCAGAGCATTTGAAACGGGCAACTGGAAAAACCTTGTGGCAAAAAACAGGAAAGACGGAAAATAGATCAGTTATGAAGCAAATTACACAACACAAATTAGATTCAGACTGAGCACTGCACTCTTAACTGAAATGTACCATACATGTACAGCCGTCATGCCTTCTGTCACCGGCACAATGCAATCTATAGGCCAACCATATTCACCAGGCCACATGTAATGCAATGGAGAATGTACCAAAGGATCAACAAAGAACAAATTATGATGCTGTTGTATTCGAGCGACTCCATGCTTCTACTATAGCCTTAGAACCCGCCGTAGCGGGCTCTACCGGCTATTAAAGGCCCGCTCCCCGCGTTAAATACCCGAGCCGAAGGCGAGGGCATTTAACAAGGGAGAGGGACTTTAATAGCCGGTAGAACCCGCTACGGCGGGTTCTAAGGCTATTAGAACATTCTGCCACTCTGGGCAGAATGTTCTATTAAAAAATCAAATGTTCACGGAGCCTGAGGGGATTAAAATCCCCTCGGGCTCCGTGAGGCTTTGTTCACAGCTGGTGCTGTGAACAAAGCGAACATTGGAATGTTGGCGCTGCGGGCTTTTACTGGCCAGTAAAAGCCCGCAGCACTCCATTGTTTTCAATGGAGCTAGCAACATTCCAATGTTCTAATCAGAATTCAAAGACAATGCGATCCTTAATGACAGCAGTAGAAAACTACTTTGCAGAAAACCAATTGATCATGAATGAAAGTAAGTAAAAAGTGAGGGTTATAAATATATGCATGCATGCGTATGGTAGTCCCAGAGTGCAAACCTAGATAAAAGGCAGCACAACACTGTCCATGTTCAAAGTCAAGCATTATGTCAATGTGTGATAGGATAGGAAGCTATAGTTAGGACCTAATTTCTATATAAAAAAGTTTTTTTTTTACTTGCCTATATCTCTGGCGCACAAAACTTTCCCAAAACATTTGCTGGTCACGTCAGCTGCTGTCTGGAAAGTTGTGGGGTGATCCGTCCGGGGGGGAGAAAAAAAGAGGGTGGCCCAAAACACATTTTCCCCATTCATTTTCCTATGGGGAGTTTGAACAGCGATAGCACAACTACTACTGGATGGAATTACACTGAATTTGGTAGAAAAGTAGGTCCTGGTCCAGAAAGAAACCTTTTTTTGTTTTGGTGTTATTCCGTTCAGGAGTTTTAGAGAAATTAAAGAAAATGCAAATGTGTATATATATGGATGCAAATGATTCACAACCCCTCCCGATCTCGTTCTGAGGTCTGATTGGCTGATAACACTTTAACAACAGAGGCCATTGAAGTGTTGTCAGCCATCACTGGACTCGGCTGTAGCCAAGTCCCAGAAACAAAATTCCAAAAAATACATGTGGGTCCAGGGTACAAACACCCTGACCACTTAGCTCGGGTGCTGGGGTCCCTTTATTTTTACTGTGAATTCGGGACAGGGTCGCAAATCTGCAGTAAAAGTAAAAAAAAAAAAAAATTTTTTTAAAAGTGCAGGCTCTTGCGCTTGTTTTTAACTAAACCCCTGGGTGGGCCAGGCACAGGGGGGACTTTTTTCTTTTTAATTGGGGGGGGCCTCCTGGCCTTCCTACCACACCCCAGGGATCACCACACCCGGGGCAAATATGCTTTTAATAAGTGGGGGAGGCCAGATGGCCCCAGGCACCACCATCTCTCTGTGGATTTATGAATTATGAGCGGGGCTGAGTGCCCCCTCCAGCACCTGAGGGACCATCAACCCCCCAGGGCAAAAATGTTTTTTTATATATAGGGAGGCCTAATGGCCTCCCACACAGCCCCGGAACGCCACCTACCCGGGGCTACAATTAATTATGAGTGGGGGCCGCACAACTCCCCCCCCCCCCATCCCCGGGGCACATACTCAGTACTGTAAAGGGGGTCCATTCTGGACCCCCATTAGCTCTGGGGACCACCACTTCACCGGGGCTATGCTTACGTTAGGTGGGAGCCACCAGGCCCCCCCAATGGAGCCGCTTAAGGCCCTGGGGACCGCAACCCCCCAGGGCCAGTTCCTGTTATGTCCTGGGGTGCCCACCCCTAGAACATAGCTGTTTGTGTGGCTTGGCTGCAGCTCTGCAGCTGCAGCCAAGCCACAGCAAACATTTCAGTTTTTGACAGCTGGACCTGTAAAGCAGGCCTGCTGTTAAAAACCAAAGCGTTCATCTTTGGGCTAAAAAAAAACAGGGATGAAAAATAATAAAAAAAACAAAAGCTCAGCATGATGGTCAAGAACTTTTGCGATGAGGGTTCTAGTCCAGCTCGACTCATTTCCCTCTTTTTTTTAATTACAAATAAAATAAAAGGTGATTAAATAAAAAATACATTTTAATTTTTAAATTAAACAAAAATGTCATTCTAAGTATATCATTCATCAAAGACTAAAAGAGTCTCTATCTCTCTCCCTCTCACTCTTTCTCTCTCTCTCTTTTTAAATGTCTTTCTCCTACTCATACACCCACTGAGACACTTATGCACCCACTCACAAACCCACTAAGACACTCAGGCACCCACTCACAGACCCACTGAGATCGTCTTGTACCCACTCACATCCCCAGTCAGACCCTCACGCATCCACTCACAGACCCACTCAGACTCTCACACACCCACTCACAGTCCCAGACAGACACTGTCACAGCAACTCTCATCTACAGCATGCACAGCATGGGGTTGGGTGGTTAGGGGAGTTGGCCGTGGGGACTGGATGCAGGCCAGCCTTTGCGGGTAACTCCTACTGCCCACAGACGAAGGTCCTGAAGGTGCAGGTTTGGGTGCTTATAGGAGGTTGGCATCAGGGCCTGGCTCTGGTGGTTGGATTAAGGTATATTAAAGAAAATTACTATACGTTAAAAAACCCTATAGAAATTCACTGAAAAAAACAAAGGTTACTAGGACATTATAGTTAGGAAATAGAATTTAAAAAACATAGAAATTCACTTAAAAAACAAAGGTTACAGGGACGTCATAGTTAGATTCACATTTTAATCATACAAAACCATAGAAATACACCATTTATAGTTATAGTTACCTCTAGTTACTATAACTCGTGCCCTAAGGTAACTCTAACTTGCGCCCTCGCCATGCACTGCTAATTACCCCACAAGTTACGGTACTCATGACATTTTTGATAATATCATTGAAAATATCAATGTAATATTTGCAGTAACATTTTTGAAGAAAAAGCTGTGCATGGCGAGGGCGCAAGTTATAGTCACCATAGGACACAAATTACAGTTACTCGAGGTAACTATAACTGGTGAATTTCTTTGGTTTCGTACATTTAAAATGTGAGCCTAACTATAAAGTAACGTTCCTGTAACCTTTGGGTTTTTAAGAGAAAATATATATAAATATCAGGGTGTAGAGTGGGAGTGGTTATGGGTTTTGGAGTGACAAGCACATTTTTAGGGGTTAGGGTGGGTATGGATTTTTGGGTGGCACAGGAATTTTGAGGGTTTAGGGTGGGTATGGGTTTTTGGGTGGCAATCCTCTAAGGATACAGGTGAAAAAGGAGAGATATATTGTCACAACCTGAATAAAAGGAGATCTTTCAGTTACGCTCAAAGCATTACTGTTAGAAATGGGGTCTCTAGTTGGCAGAGGTATACACCTTTGTCTAAATAGGGACCACAATCCTAGTCAGGGTAAGTCACACACAATCCAAATTATCCTGTGCCCACCCTCTGGTAGCTTGGCACTGAGCAGTCAGGCTTAACTTAGATGGCAATGTGTAAAGTATTTGTGAAATAAATCATACAGTAACACAGTGAAAACACCACAAGAATACACCACACAGGTTTAGAAAAAAATAGGATATTTATCTGGTTAAATTAAGGTCAAAACAATAAAGATTCAATAAGCACAATTTGAGATATCACTTTTGCAAGGTCAAAAGGAGTCTTACATCTTAGAAACCAACAGTTGTCTCTTGGTTTCACAAAGTACCTGGTTTACGTAAAAAATAACACGCATGGAGATCGCAGAGGAGATGCGTGGAAAAACTATGGTGTGCATCGGATTTTTCGGTGTGGCACAGATGATGCGTCATTTCTTTCCACTCTACAGGTGGCTTTTCAGCGCACAGTCTTGATTCCTCACTGCGATGCGGGGATCTTTTTGATGCTTAGGGATGATGCGGGGAAATCCTGGACATGCGGGAAAAAGCAACAGATGTTGTGTTGATCCGGTAGATGATGAGTCAAATTTTCTGTCGCACTGCAGGCGCTGCGTCGATTCTTCACTTGGGAAGTCAGGCTGCATCGTTCCAGTTTGGCTGTGCGTCGATCCGGTAGGGTTGTGCCTCAAATTTCTAATTGCAAGGCAGGCGCTGTGTGGAATCTTCACTCGGGAAGTCAGACTGCATTGTTCCGGTTCGGCTGTGCCGCGATTTTATCGTCGCAAGGCAGGCTGTGCCTCATTTCTGGCAGGCTTTGTGTCTCTTTTTGGCACACAAGGAGTTTCCTGAAGAGGTGAAGTCTTTTCGTCCCTGAGACTTAAGAAAACAGGAGGCAAGCTCAATCCAAGCCCTTGGAGACCACTTCTCCACAAATTCAGAGAGCTGCAGGGCAACAGCAGGGCAGCAGTCCTTCTCAGCAAAGCAGTCCAGATGAGTCCTTTGGGCAGCCAGGCAGTTCCTCTTGACAGATTGCAGGTTCAGGTCCCGAAGTGTCTGATTGGGTGGGGTCAAGGACCCAGTTTATATATCCAAAAATGCCTTTGAACTGGGGGAAAGCTCAAAGAGTGGTTTTGAAGTGCACAAGTTCCCCTTTCAGTAAAAGGTCTATCTGAGATGTGTCAGGCCCTCCACCCTTCCAGCCCTTCCAGCCCAGGAAGACCCATTCAGTATGCAGGTGAGTGCAGGTGTGACTGAGTATCCCGTGTTTGTGGTTGTCTGGGTAAAATGCACAAGGAAGCTGTCAACCAGCCCAGCCGAGATGTTGATTGGAGACAGGCTGTATGGCACAGATGGATTTTAAGTGCAGAGAAATGCTCACTTTTTAAAAGTGGAATTTCTAAAATAGTAATATAAAATCCAACCTCTCCAATAAGCAGGATATTCTATTACCATTCTGGCCATACTAAATATGACATTGTTACCCCTTTCTGGCAAGAATCTAACACTCAAACAGTATATGAGGGTAGCCCTAATGCTATCCTATGAAAGAAGCAGGCTTCACAGTAGTGGAAAACAAATTTAGGAGTTTTCCCCTACCAGGACACATAAAACACACATATACATGTCCTGCCTTTTACCAATATAGCACACTGCCCTATGGGTACCTAGGGCCTAACTTAGGGGTGACTTATATCTAGAAAAAGCGGGGGTTTAAGGCTTGGCAAGTACTTTTAAATGCCAAGTTGAAGTGGCAGTGAAACAGCACACTCAAGCCCTGCAATGGCAGACCGGGGACATGGTTAAGGGGCTGCTAATGTGGGTGGCACAACCAGTGCTGCAGGCCCACTAGTAGCATTTCATTTACAGGCCCTAAGCACATGTATTGCATTTTACCAGGGACTTATAAGTAAATTAAATATGCCAAATGGGTATGAGACAATGCTACCATGTTTAAGGGAGAGAGCATATGCACTTTAGCACTGTTTAGCAGTGGTAAGGTGCGCAGAGTCTAAAACCAGCAAAAACAGTGTCAGAAAAATGAAGGAAGGCAAGCAAAAGTTGGGGGGATGACCACTCTAGGGATGCCTAGTCTAACATGTGTCCCCCCAGCTGGAAGTGGGGAGAGCTACCCAACCTCTTGGGAGCTCTCATCGCTAAGGCGCAAGTATCTGGAGAGACCATCAGCATTGCTGTGGTCAGTCCTCGGGCGATGCACTACCGTAACATCCATCCCCTGTAGGGAAATGGAACACCCAAAGAGTTTAGGAGTTTTACTCTTCATCTGCATGAGCCATCTGAGGGGCCTGTGGTCTGTTAGAGCCCAGAAGTGAGTCCCAAACCGGTAGGGTCTCAGTTTCTTCAGTGCATAGTCCATAGCAAATGCTTCTCTTTCTATGGCACTCCACCTCTGTTCCTGTGGTAATAGGCTTCTGCCAATAAAGACTACCGGTTGGTCTAGACCCTCCTCATTCAGCTGTGCTAGAACCGCCCCTATGCCATGCTCTGAAGCATCTGTCTGCATGATGAACTCCTTAGAGTAGTCCGAGGGGCCCTGAACACGGGTGCCGTGCACATGGCTTCCTTTAGAGAGTCAAAGGCTTTCTGACAAGCCTATGTCCAATTCACCAACCTAGGTTGCTTTTTGGATGTTAGTTCTATGAAGTGGGTCACTGTGGAGTCATATCCCTTGACAAACCTACGGTAGTATCCAGTGAGGCCTAAAAAGGCCGTGATTTTCTCAATCTTGGCCTGGAGGGGCTGCACCTTTCCACCACCGGCTACGTGTCCCAAGTACACCATGGAACCCTGCCCAGTCTGGCACTTACATGTCTTGATTATCAGGCCTGCCTGTTGCAGGGCCTGGAGCACCTCTTGGAGGTGGAGCAGGTGTTCCTCTCAGCTGGAACTGTAGACAGCAATGTCGTCTAGGTAGGCAGTGCAGAACACATCCTTGCCAGCTAAAACCCCGTTAACCAACCATTGGAAGGTAGCGGAGGAGGGGGGATTCTTCAGTCCAAAGGGCATCACTCTGAACTGGTAATGTCCTTCAGGAGTAGAAAAAGTGGATCTTTCTTTAGCCCTCTCAGTCAAGGCGATCTTCCAATACCCTGATGTGAAATCAAAAGTACTGAGGAATTTGGCAGCACCTAGCCTGTCTAAGAGCTCATCAACTCAGGGGATGGAGTGAGCATCTGTCTGTGTGACAGAGTTGAGACCCCAATAGTCCACACAGAACCTAAGTTCTGGCTTAGCCCTGGGTGTGGCAGCCTTGGGAATCCGCACCACAGGACTGGACCAGGGACTGCTGGACTTCTCAATCACCCCAAGATCCTTCACCCTGTCTTACAACCTGTAAATGTTATTCTTTAGAGGGGGACTGTCTCAATATCATGTACACATGAGTGTGTGAGTCCAGGGGTGAGGGAAAACAGGGAGGAGTACTGCTCCAGTAACTGGTAGCAGTCCCCTCGCTGGTCCAGGGTCAGGGAGTCAGAGAGACTGACACCCTGCACTGACCCATCACCCTCTTTGGCAGAGGTCAGGGAGAGGTTCACTTTCCTCCTCCACACCTCAATCTGTCACTAGAAGCATGTTGACCTCAGACCTCTCAAAAGGAGACTACAGTCAGTTTGCATGGAGCACCCTTAGGTGGCTCCTAGGGGACTGGAGGTCCACTAAGTAATTAGCCTCCACTTTTCACTCTTTGATCTCAAATTTGCCAGTCCAGCTGTCCTGGAGAGCTATAGGCTCTAGTGTCTCCATCACCCAAACTTTGTCTCCAGGCTGAAACTCCACCAGGGTGGCCTTCTGGTCGTACCAGCGTTTCATCACCTCTTGACTGGCCTCAAGGTTGCTCTTGGCCTTTTTCCAGAAGTGTACTATCTGGTTGCGGAGGGCCAACATGAAGCTGACCACATCCTGAGGGGGTGCTTTGGGAGCTCTCTACCATGCCTCTTTCATAATGTTTAAGGGTCCCCTGGAAGTGTACCCATAGAGAAGTTCAAAGGGACTGAACCCCACCCCCTTTTGGGACACTTCCCTGTTAGCAAAGAGAAGGCATAGCAAGAGGACCTCTCACTTGCGCCTCATGGCCTTAGGGATGCCTGTGATCATGCCTTTCAAGGTCTTGTTGAATATCTCCACAAGACCATTGGATTGAGGATGATAGGGTATGGTGAACTTGTAGGTCACCCAACACGCATCCCATATGGACTTCATGTATGCAGACATGAAGTTTGTGCCTCTGCCAGACACAATCTCCTTTGGGAATCCCACACAGGTAAATATTCCCATCAGAGTTTTGGTCACCACCGGTCCAGTCACCATCCTCAGAGGGATTGCCTCAGGGTAGCTGGTGGCATGATCCACCAAAACCAGAATAAACCTGTTACCTTAGGCAGTTTTGGGGTCCAGCAGACCAATGACGTTGATGTCCACCCTTTCAAAGTGGTGCCAGCGACGGACAGTGGAATCAGGGGGGCCTTGACCCTTTTCCCTGTCTTCCCACTGGCCGGGCAGGACCTACAGAATGCATCTGAGGCCATCCGCACTCAGTGCCAATAGAAGTGGGTGACAAGCCTGGCAAGGTTCTTGTCTTGCCCTAAATGTCCTGCCAGGGAATGTCGTGAGCCAGGCCCAGTGGGAAGGCTCGGTCACACTGGGGGACCACCAGCATACGTGCTGCCCCAGCCTCCAGTACCTTAGGCTCACTGTAAAGGAGATAATCCTCCCAATATATAAGGTGATCACCAGAGGCTTCACCTGCTGCTTGACCTGAGGCCTGTTTCCTCAAACCCTCAAAAGTGGGGCACTCTTCCTGCACCTTGCAGAATTTCTCCCTGGTGAGCTCACCCTCAACTTGCGAGCCAGCAATCTGAGGCAGGTCACCTAGGACAGCAGTGTCTTCCCCGGTTCGCACAGGGGCCTCCTCCTCAGAGACCCTTCAATCACCCTGCGAACTTCTGGGACCAGTTTCCTGCAGCCCTTGCCCCTCTTCTTGGCAGCTGTCTGGGCCATTCTTCAAGGCTCCAGACGCCCTTGACTCCCCTCCTGGGCAGCCATGGACCTTGTGGTCATGCAGACCCACTCAGGCAATCTCAACATTTCCAAGTGATACCTTAGCTCTACCTCCTTCAAGGTAGTGTGCTCAAGGTCATTGCCTAACAGACAATCTACAGGCATGGTAGGACTCACAGCTACTTTCAGAGTACAGAGATCCCCCACTCAAAGGGAACCAGAGCTACCAGTAGGTGGCTCTTGCGATTGTCAGCGACCATGGCTTGGTGGAATGTGTCTGGTAGGACCTGCTCTGCTAACACCACCTGACCCCTGACTGTAGTCATGCTGGCTTCCGTGTCACACAGAGCTTCCACCTGTTGCCCATTAATGGTGACCCACTGCCTATACCTGGAAATATTTGCAATCATGTGGGCTTTTGGCACCATCATTGCATCCTCCAGGAACACAAGGGTTATCTCTATCAGTTCCCCAGAGCTGACTGGGACTACCTCCTCCCCGAGCGCTACACCAGCCAACCCAGGCTGGGTTGTGCCAACTTGGGACATTCAGAGTTGCCCCTAGAGCGACCATACTTGGAGCACCAGCACAAAGGGGTACAAACCTCTCTGTCTTGTGGTCCATAAACCCTTTCTTTTTAGAATCAGATTGGGAATGGTTACCACTATTCCCTTGGGAATTATTTTGAGGGCCTTTTGAGAACTCCCTCCTCTTTCTTCTGGTGGGAACCCTGACCACCTTTGTGGGTGTCCCCCCTTTTTTGGACACTCTTGTGCTAGCCCAGAGATCCGCCTCCTCAGCAACCTTTCTGGGATCAGTCATCTTACTGCCAATCAAGTGCTGACACAACTCTGTAAAGCAAATACTGAGCATATGCTCTATCAGGATCACATTATATAAGCCCACATAATCATTCACTTTACTGCCCACACCCATCCACTCAGTGCCTTGCTAGAAGAATCATAAAAGTCTTCCCAGGTTTGGTGGGAAAGTTTGGTACTGTCCCTGAATTTCTGGCAATACTTCTCACGGGTCAGTCCAAACTTGGCAATTAAAATGGTTTTCATGAGCGGGTATGTGTTACAGTCCTGTGGTCCTAATGTGAGGAACGTGTCCTTCCCAATTACTGGTACATGTTTCCACAAACCCATCCCCCATTACTCTTCAGGAACCCCATGAGCACTTAGTGCAACTTCATAGGCATCAGATCACTTGTCAATGTCATCTCCCACCACATAACTTGGCACCACATCTCTGGGTATACAAACCTTTTTGTCCCCAGTAGATCCTGTATGTAGGATGCCAACATCACTGCTGGACTCAGACTGCCTGCTTAGACTTGAGGTCCAGCTCTTTTAGACTCAGTTCATGAGCCAGAAGTAGTTTCTTTTCAGCCAAGTTCCTCTCAGCTGCCTTTTCCTCTGCCTCCCTCTCTGCTCTTTTTCCTCCATTTTTAATCTGGCCAATTGCAGTTGAAACTCTTTTTCCTCCCTCCTTTCCTCTGTGGTCAGGCCAGGACTTGAGACACAGCACCCTGGGTTAGCAGGGGGCACAAATCCAGGGATGTCACCTCCCACTGCTTGTGGCAGATCCTCTGGGGAGCCATTCTCTGACCCCTCCACCTCAGCATCCTCTTGTGAATGGGCTTCTGCCCAGGCCCTCAGCTGTTGTAGCACAGCCGGGTGGAGAAATCTAAATGTGCATGTAGGTTTGGCCGGGCTTGACCAGCCGGCAAAACTGGCATGCGCATTTACTGTGCGCACAACTCCGCCTCCCCCCTGGTGCCATTATGGCCTTGCCCTGCCCTAGTGTCAGTGGGCTCTAGCGCCCTATGAAAAATAAAATGATGATAATTTTTTTTAATCATTTTCTTTTTCACTTTTCCCTCTGCTGGCTCACAGCAAGGGAGGGGGCGACACTCCTCTGCCTTAACAGAGGAGCCACTGCTGTAAACCATTAGGTAATATCACACAAAACGTTCTGGCCACTGTATGAATTGAGTCAGCAATTCTCTTACCAAGTAAAAAGCCATCACCAAATTCACCCTGAGACAGTCCGTTATGTATTCCACTGTGGGGAAACATGAAAGAGTCATGTGTGCTGCCCGGGAATCTGGCCACAAGGTCTGGTATTACATGTGCAGCATCACACACTACCTGTACATTAAATGAGTGTAATCTTTCCTATTTCTATAGATAATTTTTTTTGCTGCGGGTGGACTTTTAGCAATATATGTACCATCACATAGTCAGTTACATTGGAGAACTGTACTACCTGGTAAAACATTGATTTAAACTGCTGAAAATATTGAGGGGGGAAAGATATGTATTGTTAACTTTGCTAACCATGATTTCCAGAAACCTGTGAAAGAACCAGTAAAATGCACTTTGTGCCCCCACCCCCCACCTCCCCCCCGATGCTATGACTCCCTGGTAACTGCCAGAAGCTAAAAGGACTAGACAATGCAATACCTGCACATGTGGTGGTATTTCCTTGCTTCTGAGTGTTGGGATCTGTAGCTGAGGTTGTAACTTGGCAATTAATTGCAGAATTACCTCACTACTGAGTCTGTACTTCTCATATATCTCCTCCTCACCCTAAATATCCTCTCCTGTCTCCTCCTCTGCCTGGCAGCCAAAATCATCATACTCCTTGCCAAGGCCTACAGAACCGCCATTCTGAAACAGCCAGATGTATGTTGGGTGCCTTTTATAGTTTGCACCTGGTTACCACCCCAATACAGATTGATGGTATTTGCATTTCTTAAATGGCCATTTTGCGACTATTCTCAATTAGGAAACGCTTTGTACATAGTGTTAGCAATTCGCTATTTGGAAATCCCTATTGCGATTTCCTATTTAGGGACTTCCAAAGTGCAATTTCCATATGAGGAAAATCGTACATACCAAAATGGCATTTTTCATTTCCTAACAGCTCAAAATTGTGTTTCTCATCGTTAGGAAATGCAAAATGCCTTCCTACATATGGGCCTAAACTCGTTCCTACCTAAAATACTATCTCCTGAAGAGAGATGAAGCATCCATGGATGCCTAGGGTAGAATTGAAATTTCCTTTTATAAATGGCCACAAACCTTACAACTTGTCCGGGTAGGAAATCTTGCAACTTTTAAAGTTCCCATGATATTCAATGACAGGTTGCGCAGCCATAGTGTAAATAAAGCCAAAGGGGCCTAAGGTGTGAAGGCAGGCATGGCCAAGGATGGACTTGCCATTTTCCCACTCTGGCATTTTCCTATTAGACTGAAGGTTAGGGGAGCTGCTCTTCGAGCCTGATGGGGGCCATGACTGAACCATGAACTCCCCCACCCTCATTGTCCCATTCTAGTCATGGTCTCTTGCAGTATAGGGGTGGTTTTAACGTGTTTGCTAGGGCTGATTTTAGTTTCCAGTCCATCTCTGTCCTTTCCTCAAACCACATGGGAGCGTTAGGCACTTAAGAGAAAATATTAAGAGAAAGACTAGTGATGGGCAAGTGCAATCGGTTTTAAAATGCATACATAAATGTTTTAATTTTTCTATTTCATTGTTTCGAAATTGCTTTACACTTTTTATTTTGTGCAAAATGCTTATGCCGATAGCATTAATAAAATGTTTTAAGCAATGAAACTAATAGCCAAGTAACTTTAAAATGATTTTATTTTCGGCATTTTGTCGAAAAGTTGATGTACGGTTTAGGGTGAATGATTTGAATACAAATTGACACACTAAAAAACAGTTTCATCCTAGGACATTTTGCATTTCAGGTTACACCGGTGCACTGTGTGAGACCGACATAAATGAATGCCTCAGCAGCCCCTGCCTGGCTGGGGGCGAATGCGTGGAGCTGTCGCGGTCAGAGCGCTACGGCAGGATCCCAGAGCTGCCACCGGAATTCAAATACCAGCGAGCAGCGGGTTACGTGTGTCACTGCCGGCCGGGATTTACAGGTACTGCTCCCGCCAAACACGAGGGACATTTGAGTGACAGACCTTTACTGAAATAACTGCGCATTCAATTGTGAGAGAAATAAAAGGTGTTACGGCACAAAAGTCTCCTCTGGTGGCCACTAAAAATGTTGTTTCCAAGCAACATCTTCAGGGTCTCATTTTTGTATATCTAGGATTAAAGAACATTCTATTCTTAACGCAGGTTTTATGGAATCGCTCAGCCGGGCGGTATCACAGAGCGCTCTGCCTTGAAACGACTTTGGAAATGCATTGTGTGCGCTGGCACCTTAGGGCTGCCAAGTCATGAGCTCATGTCACATTTCATGGCACCTTTAAAAGGGTAAATACAAGAAAAAAATTTTAACGCATTATTTTTTGACTGTCGTTCGTCTAGTATAAATATCGTGTCTCGGGGGCAGTCTGAAAGCAAACTTTCTCTGTACTCCAAAATCTGATAGGCCCTTATTACAAGTTAAGCGCTATATTCTGATATCAGCACAAATGCTTCTTCACAGGAATCGGAAAGGAAACGACTCAGCTGTGTGAAAATTATCACACTCTCACTGTTTTCCCTGGGTAGACTCAGGAAGGTCAAAACCATCCAAAATGTATCAATGAAAAAAGCTCTTTAAAACAAAGTTAAACATGCAGAATGTGGGAAAAGCGATTCTACATGCCATGCCTCGTTTTCCTGCTCAAGACTGGTAATAGGAGGTATTTCCCACTCGAAGTAAATACCTCACTCTCGGGTAATGATGTGTACCTCGTGTGGTAAATGTAAGATTGCACGGGCAGTGCAATCTTGCTGGATAGAAATAACTCACACGCAGCCTGGTTGGGGTCTTAAGGGAAAACTGCGTCAGCGCAGCCCCAACTTTATTTCTAGACCTCGGTTTCGCCCTACGTCAGCATGTGCGGAACCTGGTCCCAGTAACAGGAGAGCCCGGGTGGCTCTCTACATCCCTCCCATGTTTTACTTCACACAGAAGGGAAAAGAAGAATGCAAGAAAATTAGAAACACAAAATGAAACAGAACGGATTTGACACAGAACAAATGCAAAGACCCAAAGTCTCAGAAGCAGCACCTTTCAGGGAAGCTGACTGTTCGGCACCGGATTGGGGAGTAGATGATAGTGTCCACCTCGGGGAAGTGACTCAACCGGAGAGTGTTGTACACTGGGCGTCGCTACCTGAGCCCCCTCGGCCTGCACCTCCTCAGCCGGTGACTCAAACAAGAATTCATCACTCTCTGCCTCCTCCTCGGATGAAATCGCAACCCCTGCCTTTCTGAAGTGTGATATATTCCTGGTTACCCTCTGCCGGCCTCAAGCTGCTGTTATCATGGTGCCCCGGACACTGACAACCTGCCACGGTTCAGGCTCAAATGGAGTTTGTAATTTCCCACCTGGCTGGCGATTCTTCACTACAACCACATCTCCTTCCTGCAAACCCCTGTATCGACCTCGCCTCTGTTCAGTGGCTTTCCGATTAGTGCGTTCTCTGCACTGCTGAGTGGCTTCAACATCCAGCTCTGGTGGTGTCCACTGAGGACCAGACGGGATGTAATCCCGCGGCGGAACTTTAAACATAAGGGCAGCCAGGGCACACCCTGTAGTGCTATGAGGGGTCTGGCGATAAGGACTCAAAAAGTCTTGTAGACATTTCTCACTGTCTTCTCTTTGATCAACTCCTATTCTGAGAGCACGGTTTAGAGTTCGCATAAACCTTTCTACATCCCCATTAGCCTGTGGCCAATAGGGCATGACCCTGCGATGACGTATAGCCAAACTATCAAGATACGACTGAAACTCCTGTCCTTGGAAGGGCGGGCCATTATCTGTTCTAACTTCCTCCGGAAGGCCAAACATGGCAAATGTTTTCTGAAGCACCGGCCTCACATTCTCAAATGCCGTGGAAGATACGATGTCAACAACGGGAAACTTGGTGCAAGAGTCAATGATGACAACAGACAGCCGCCCATCCGGAAAACTCCCAAAGTCCATGCTCACTTTTGTCCATGGCTTCACACTAGCTGGCTCAGTGACCACGGGACAGCAGGATAGCTCCCCTGAGGTGATTACACAGGAATGGCATTTTCCCACCAATTCGTCCACTTGACTGTCCATGCCAGGGAACCACACCTTGGCCCACAACCTTGCTAGCTACTCTACTTTGGCCCATAAACTCTGAGGCAGCACAATTCTCCTTCCTCGCAGGATCAGTCCTTGCCCATCTGTAGACAATTCATCTCGCACCCTCCACATTCCTTGCATTGCTGCTTTACATTCATGATTAGCCACGTTAGTCTTTTCCAGGAAGAGCTTCCATTTCCTGTGATCCAGTGCTTCTTTGACCTGGGTGAGCGTTGAATCCCCCTTGGTGGCATCCACAATGTCTCCTACACTCAGGGCATTAGGGCATTCCGCCTTCACCACCATGTTGACAAATATTTCCGTGTTCTCTTCATCTTTCTCTTGGGAGTCATCGGGCGTGGTTAGCGACGGGTGACGAGACAAATAATCCACGGGTTGTTCACTCCTGGGCGGTAGATGACAGTAAACTGGTACGGTTGCAGCAGAACAGTCCATCGTTCTATCCGGGGGGGTGCCAGGCGAGGACAACCTGAAAACAGTGCGACTAAAGGCTTGTGATCGGTCACCACCTGAAATTCTTGGCCATAGAGATACAGGTGAAAATGTTTGCACGCCCACCGAATCGCCAAAGCTTCTCGTTCTATTTGGGCATATCGTGTTTCTACCGACGACAATGCTCTACTGGCATATGCAACCGGAACTCCTGCGGGTTCTGCTCCTGGAGAAGAACAGCACCCAACCCCACTGGACTTGCATCTACCACTACCTCCGTTCGTCGGCGAGGGTTAAAATACGCCATCGTTGACTTGTCCAGTAAAGCAGTCTTGATGTCCGCAAACGCCTTGTCTGCCATCGGGCTCCACTCGCACCGATGTCCCGTTTTCGTGAGCTGCCTGAGAGGTTCTGCCATGGTTGCCAGCTGTGGGATAAACCTTCCACAATAGGTTGCCATACCCAGGAAGCTTCTAACTTCTGTGGTGTTCTTCGGAACTTTGGTGTTTGACGGATAGCATCCGCTTTTCGAGGGTCCACCTGTAGGCCATCCTTTGAAAACACATAGCCAAAAAACTCTACTGACGTCTGATAAAAAGCACACTTTTTCTTGTGGAGTGTTAGTCCAGCCTCTGATAACCTCTGCAGTGTAGCCCTTAGGTGTTGATGGTGTTCTTCTCGGGTTTTGGAGTAGATGAGGATATCGTCGCTCAAATTGATCACCCCCTGCAGTCCTGAGAGCGTCTCCCTAATCACATTTTGGAATACTTCAGCGGCCGAGGATACCCCGAAGCTTAGTCTCTTGTATCGCCTAAGTCCCACATGCGTTGAAAAAGTAGTAATGTTTATACTGTCAGGCTCCAGCTCCAGCTGATGATACCCAGCATTGAGATCTAACTTCGAGAACCACTGGGCACCATTCAGATCCGCTATGATGTCATCCATTGTAGGCGTTATGTGCCGCTCTCTTTTAATGGCCTTATTGGGTAAGCGCATATCGACGCACAAACGGATAGCGCCAGGTTGCTTATGCTTCGGTGCTATTACCAGCGGCGACACTCATGGTGTGGGCCCATCTACCTTCTCAATCACTCCCTGATCTTCCAGCAACTGTAGTTCCTTCTCCACTGCTGGTCATAGGTGAAACGGAACGCGTTTGTGTCTGAGGGCCACAGGCGTAATTCTATGATCTATGTGTAGCTTAACCCTTTTACCTTTGAGTCGCCCCAGGCCTTCAAAGAGCTGCGGAAACTCGTCAACCAAACGTTCAGAGTGGGAGTCATACACTTGTCTAGCAAAGAATACCAATTCGAGCTCTTCCGCAGTATGACAGCCCAACAGTGTGCCTCGATCACCAGCCACCACGTAGAATCTTGCCAGCGTTGATGCTTGCCCACTGGATACCGACACCTCCACAGTGCCACTCAGAGGCAGTGGTTTCCTGCCCCCATAGTTGTAAATTCTAGTGGTAGTTGGGGTAAGCGATGGTGCTGGGGTCAGCTGCCTGAACAGAGTCTCGTCCATCACATTCACTGACGCTCCAGTGTCTATGAGTACTGTTGCCGACCTGCCGTTGATCTGAACGTTGCTCATCGGTGGAGGAAGTTTATTTTGTTGCCTCCCACCGGTGAACGAGATCACAAAGATGTCTTCATCTTCGTCTTCTTCAAAGACTGGGGCCTTCTGAATGGTGGTGTCATCAGAATCATCAACTTCTTTAGTCACACTTCTGACTTTTGTGTCCCTTGCTTTCTGGTTCCCTTGCCATCCTTGGCCAGACCGGCATACTTTTGCAAAGTGGTTATCTTTGCCGCATTTAATGCACGTTTTCCCTTTCTCTGGGCACACCATTGATGGTTTGTGATCATATCCACAGCTTCTACAGGTGCGTGCGTTTTGTCTGCCGGAGTTCACCTTTCGTCCCGGAAGTTGACGAGTTTGGATGGCCTCTATCTGCTCTTCCTTCACCTGGACAGGACGCGTATTTGACGCAGCGGCCAGTGATTGCCCTCTTACTGCCGCCATGGCATCCGCGTGCACTGCTGATAGTTCGTGTGACCGTGCCAAAACCAGGATGTCATCAAGGGGCATGCCTTGCTGGTGTAGAATGAGTTTCCTTAGTGCGTTCGACCGGCATCCTTGAAGGATTTGTGCCCCAATCTCTTCCTGCTGATTAAGGCCTACGCACGAGCTTGCTAGCTTTCTCAGCCGTGCATAGAACATATCCATTGACTCAGCATCCGTTTGCTGAGCCTGCCGAAGTTTGAAGCGTTCAAAGTCTGAGTTCAGCTGTGGGTCGAAATGCTTATTCAGTGCTTCCACTGCTGCATTGAAATCCGCCTTATCACCTGTGTTTGGGAGTGCATCAAACAACTCCTGCAGTTCGTCTCCCCCCATGAGCAACATGAGAGATCTGCGCACGGCCCCATCTGTCTCACGAGTGGCGCAAAAGTAATTTTCTAATCGGTTTAGCCACAGCCGCCATCTTGGGGATGCTGTGGCCGGATCCACCAGTTGGCTGAACGGGGGCAGCGCAGTGACTGAGGAGTGGGCACTTGCTCCTGCTTGCACGGGGAGTTGGGGGTTTTCTTGTGGTGAGGCACTCATGATGCCCCTAGGTATGTGGGCGCTGTTGCTGTTGAGTATTATCTTCCCTGCCTCTTATTTTTTTTCTTTTGTTTTTCAGGGAGTGGCTTTTTTCTTTTTCTTTTGTGTTCCTGCTTCTGTCTTTCCTCTTTGTTTTACCTTGAGTTCACTTCTTTTTTTTCTATTGTTTTTTTTTTCCTTGGGGCTTTTTTTTCTCTCTCTCTGCCCTTCTTCTGGCGGTTTCTTTATCCTGTGTCACATTTAGTCTGTGTTTTCCTTTTTTTCACATAAAAGATTTGTATTTTTATTTTTTCTCTTATTTTATTTCCGTTCGTTTTTTTTTTCTTTCTTTTTTTTTCTTCGCTCTCTCTTTTCTATTAGGGCGCCCTGCACTTTCTCCTTTCTTCTACGGGGCTCCGGTCCCTCTAGCTCTTCAGCTGCGTTCCCCTCACGTGGTTGGGCACCGGGGCGCGCGCGTGTGCAAATGCGCACATCCCGACTCCACAGTGCCGGCCTCGGCAGAAGCGCTGCCTCGCAGCGAGTGCCGGAGGTAAGCTGCCTCCTGGGCTTTGTTTTTTTTATTTTTTATTGCCGCGTGCTGTACGGGCCGCGGCAGGGCTTCCCACTTCTTGTGTGGCGCGGGGCAAGGTTTTCGGGGCGCCGGGGCTTCCTTTTTCCTCGTGGTTGCCGCGCACCTTTCAGGACGCGGCAAGGCTCTGTGGGGGAGTCGGGGCGGCGTACCTCTGAAGTTGGGCGCAGGGCGCCTTTCCCCCGCTCAGTCGGGTTTCGCCAGCCACGCGTCCTCGTGCGCTCTTTGGGAGTCGGTCACGGTTTTGCCTTCTTTTTTTTTTCTTTCTTCTCTTCTTTCTCTACCGTGCACACCCTTATTTAGATGAGACTTGGAGTATTAATCCTGCTCGTCGCCATTGTAAGATTGCACAGGCAGTGCAATCTTGCTGGATAGAAATAACTCACGCAGCCTGGTTGGGGTCTTAAGGGAAAACTGCGTCAGCGCAGCCCCAACTTTATTTCTAGACCTCGGTTCCGCCCTACGTTAGCACATGCGGAACCTGGTCCCAGTAACAGGAGAGTCCGGGTGGCTCTCTACAGTAAATACCCCACCCTAGTCCGACAAACCTGAAATGAGGGCCTTATTTGACATCATACTAGCCTTCCTCCGAGACACCTGCTTGGGTGTCATGGCTTCAGGAGCTATGCTTGCATGAATCTTCTCAGGCTACGTCTTCGGTTCGATAGCGCGGTTCCCAAGATAGTGGCGGGCTACATTGCATCACTGACTGTCATTTTTGACTCTAGAGGTAAAAACGAGCGCAAAATATGCTGGATGTAAATACAATTTGTGCCTGTTAAACATGTTTTTGCACCCGATTAACAAATGTGTTTGAAAACATGGGATTGAAATGTGCAAACGATCTTTGATATTTTGCACGCATTTATATTATATGCATTGCTCTCTGGGTAATTGCTTAGGTAAACCGGGGGTGTGTGTGAAACAGACGCAGATACTATGGGGGACACATTTAGCATTAGCATGCTCGCCATAATGACCGTGTTAGTGTACTACCTTGAAGTAATTGTCAATACTATTTAAAGACGTAGAACTAAAATTGAGATTGGGGATCGTCCATTAATATCATCTATTTCCCGTGCCCCAAAACAGGTGAAAAAAAATGAACATAGCAATCAATTTCACACCAGTTCACAAAGTAATTGCCTATATCCCCCGGGAGAGGTTTGAGCAGGTGATGTGGTCTTGTGCTTTATTCCGCCTACATTATTGTAAAGCTCTCTTGGGCCTGGCATGTCTGTCCATCTCTAAGATGCAAAGGCTTCAGAATATGGGCACTAGACTAGTGAAAGGCCTCAAGAAATGTAGTTGTCTCTCACAGGTGAGATGAAATCTAAACTCACTGCTCTTAAATAAAAGATTCCTCTGGAGGCACTCTGTGTAACCCAGAGAGCGATTCTCAAGACTGGCACGGCCATCCTAGCCCACCCAGTGCCCTCTTACCAGGAACAGGGTATGGGTGCTTCAGTAAGTAGGACTTTGTTTATAAGATAAAGGATTTTGAATCAAACCTTTTCTTAACTAGGAGTAAATGTCATCAGCACAGTGCTCAGCGGAATGTCCTCTTCAGAGGTGAGAACCTGGTAATGCAAAGTAGCTGGGAGCATGGTTCAGCCCTCTCTGAACTTTACTTCAATACTGAGCGAGGTAAAGTATGGGAATGCTGACTAAAAGTGAATTCATCCTACAGATAATACATAATTGGATACAATACGAAAGTGATAAACAGATATGAGAAAGCCGATAGGGGCAAGGGACGAGGCTATGCCAGTAAGCGAGATTATCAGTAGCTAGCGTTTATTCTGAGGTGAACAGAGAAGAAAGAATTAGCAGTAAACTGGTTTTAGTGGGGTTCCTATAAGGACACCAATAAGGACACCCCTAAGTTGAATCTAACAGTGCAAAACAACAAAATAAGAAAGCCACACAAATCAAAAGAAACACAACACCAATTTATGAAAATACCAATATTTTATTAATTTTTAGAGTCCAAGATGAGCAAAATCCACTGGTGAGTTACGGAGATAAGAACTTTTAAAGGTTTATACATTTTTTAATAAACCACAAACAAGTATTGGGCGATCAACAGTTTGTAAACTTTTCATATGATTGTAAAAGTTAGTTTGGCTTCTCTGGCCCTGCATGTGTGACCAAATCCAACAGGACGCAGGCCTGGGGGACCAACAGGGTAGATCTGGACACTTACCTGGCTACCAGAGCTTTTTCCAGTCCAGTTCCAAACTTTACAACAGGACTGCCATAGACTCTAATGGAATAGTCCAGATGCTGGGAATACAGGATGAAAAGATGCTCCAGTTGGTGTGCAGTTGATGGGTGTGCCTTTGTGGTGATTTCTCAATCCATAGGCAATGTGGTACTCTTTTGGCCAGAGAGGATGGGGTCCCATAAAGTCTTTTTAGAGACAGTAAAAGGCCAGCTATAGCTGGGTTACTTTTCTCAGAACACAGCTGTCAGAGCAAAATCCTTTAGTGGAGGCTAGTATCCCAACTTGGGAGACCAATCTGGACTTTGACAACACTCCCAGGTGCACCATTTGGCTGTTAAGGATTGGTCTCTTGGGGGTGCATAGCAGCAGTCAGTGGTGATTCTTCTGAGGTGGCTACCAACTTGCCGCTTTGGGCGTCTTCAGTTTTAATGACCCTGGTGCTGTTCCATGGGGCCAGCCAACTGACCCTGGGAGTCACTACTTTAGCCTGTGGCTGAGGAACACTCTTTCCCCGAGGAAGGAGCCACATCCACAGTCCTAACTTTGTCAGCCCAAGGTGCAGTCCAGCAGACACTGCAGCCTCTTTGTTGCACCCAGGGATGAGCAGGGCAGTCCTTCTTCAGCCATCATTCCAGCTCGGAGTTTCAGGGTACCATATTTATCCAAGAAAGTGCCCAAGTGGTCACTTGCCAAAGACCTACCAGATCCCCTCCCTCTTGGTGATGATTTCCTACTTAATAATATACAGTTCCCTGCCATAGGGCTATATAGGCCTTCTTTAGGGGAGACTTCAATATATTGTTTAGGAAAGTGGTCCTTTGCCATTAGTTTAAAAGGTGCACTAGCAATGTGACCAATTCTCTTTCAGTCTGCAGTGGCAGGCTGGGAGCAATTTTGTCATTTTGAACATTGTTACACCGAGGGTGTTACAAACCGTGCTGGAGCCCTTAGTGGACACTTTGTCTTACATGCCCTTGGTACCCTATACCGGGGACATATAAGTAAGACTGTACTTGGCAATTGGGGATAGCTAATTTGACATACCCTTTTCAGGGGTTATAACACTGGCACTGAGGACTGGTTAGCAGGCCTCAGTGCACTCTTAGTCAAAAAAACAGCAGGTAGTAGTACAAATGGGGCAAAAAGTGGAGGGAAACTTCCAAAAAGTTTGTTTCACTGTTCCTGAGCAGAAATCCAATTGGATGTACCAGAGTTAAATGTCAAGAGATATGGGGTTTTCTTTGGATGGGAAGTTTTTAGTTACGTTTGCCAGGAGAAGTATGATTGTGAAAGGCTAGTGATTTAGTTAAGTTGTTGTATTCAAGAGAGGAGCTGTCTTAAAAACGGATTATTAATCAGCTTTATGGTCTGGGAGTAAGGTTTCTTGATGAAGTGCATGATTGCTGATGTTGAGCTAATATTTTCTAGTAGATTGTGAGAGCAGCTTGGGAAACAGGTAAAATGCAGAAAAAGTAAAGTATGGTCAAACACAAAATCAATATTAATATACGAGAAAGGTATTGTCTTTAGAAAACAATACGATAAAAAAAACAAAAAACAGTTACTAACAAAACACATGTTGGCTACAGTAATTTGTATAATTAATAATTGAACAACTATGTTCTGTGTATTGAGATTATCATTGTGTTATCACTGTGTTAGATTGAGGAATGCTGATTTCCATAAACTAGATAAATAATTGGTGTCTTCAACTTTCTTTTGTATTTTCAAACACTACAGTGCTAAAGTTGCAGTCTCCTCAGCAAAATCTCTGTAAAGCACCAGTGATTCATTTCTATTTAAGCAGACATTTATTTAACAGTGTTGTGAGAAACAATCCAACATTTACTTTGCACATTTGATGGTGTAATGATTCGTTGAATACTCTTTCTGTTCCGTACTTTAATTTCATGAATCACAGCTGGAAGGCTCTATGTAAATTGGAGAGCAGCTTAGCAAGTGGATAAAACAGATTGAAATAATATGATTGGAAAACATTTTGATAAGGATATGTAGGTAAGAACTTAATTTATGTTTGAAAATACTAAGGGAATAATTGACCCACAGAAAAGTGGGATAAAAGCAGAACCACAACCTTTTGGTCAAGTAGAAAAAAAGGAACAGAAAACAAGTAATCTGTTTTCTGTGAAGGCTCATTTGAGCCAGGTTAAGGGATAATGTGCAAAATCAAGTCAAAAGTTGATGCAAGTTCAGTTAAACAGAAAGTGGGGAATATACATTTAAGAATTTGGGACAAATAATCACCTTTGTTAGAATAGATGAACCAGTTGAGTCCTCATTTTACCCTTTTCCAAATGCTACAGCTAAAGCAATCTGGGAAATTGCATTTATGTGTCAACTTGATTACTCACAAAAATGTTTTAGTACATTGTCTTATCCTACAGCAATACAGGAAACGCTGACCAGGCCGAGTGGGGGCAAGATATTTATTTAAGTCTGATTTAAGAAATATTTATAATCAAGTCAAACTTCCTCCGCAGTCTCGACTTTGGGAACATCCATATTTTTTGGGCTGAACATTGTAGCATCATATACTATCGTTTGGGTTTATGTCAGCCACCACAATGTTGATAAATTCCATACACATTTTGTTCAATACAATTAAAGGAGTTGCTTTTTTCAGAGGACTTCTTGATCATTGCAGAGCCTGTTGCCATAATGTAACTTTCAAGAGCATGCAGCAAATGCTGAGGATGACATTATCAATCAATCAGTGTTTATATAGCGCAACTACTCACTCACAAGGGTCTCAAGGTGCCAGGGGGGGCATGTAGCATCAGCAGTGAGGTGCTTCTTCAAAAAGCCATGTCTTCAGCTCCTTCGTGACGTTGAGGAGGGGGGTGGTCTGTCTGATGTGGAGCGGAAGGGCGTTGCAGGCAGTGGCTGCAAGGTGGGAGAAGGAGCATCCCCCTGTTCTTGTTTTCCTGATGTGGAGTACTTCGGTGATAGAGAGCTGGGCTGAGCGTAGGGTCCTGTGGGGTACGTGGAAGTTTAGTCACCTGTCCAGGTAGGCTGGTCCAGTGTTATGGAGTGCTCTGTGTGCATGGGCGAGGATCTTGAAGGTGATTATTTTTTCTATGGGGAGCGAGCGTAGTGTGTGCAGGTGTTGCAAGGTGTGGCAGTGTTGGGGCAGGTCTAGGACCATTGTGGCGATGGCATTCTGGATATTCTGTAGTTTGCAGGTGAGTTTTTTGTTGATACCGGCATAGAGCGCATTGCCGTAGTCCAGTCTGCTGGTAATGACTGCATGTGTGATGGTCTTTCTGTGTTCGAAGGGGATCCATTTGGAGGTTTTGCGTAGGAGGTGGAGGATATGGAAGCAGGTGGAACTGACTGAGTTGATCTGGCGGTCCATGTTGAGTTTGGAGTCCAGGGTGATACCGAGGTTGCGGGCTTGGTATGTGGGGGTGGGTGGGCCTCCAAGGGTGGGTGGCCACCAGGAGTCGTTTCCACACGTCGGGTTGAGGGCCCATGATGAGTACTTCTGTCTTGTTCGCGTTGAGTTGAAGGCAGCTGCTTTTCATCCAGTTGGTAACTACTCCCATGCTTTCGCGGATGTTGTGTTTGGCTCTGTTGGGTTCGTTGGACAGGAAGAGGATGAGTTGGGTGTCGTCGGTGTAGGAGATTATATTGATTCCATAGCCTCTGAAGATGATGGCCAGAGGTGCCATGTAGATGTTAAACAGCGTGGGGCTGAGGGAAGATCCCTGGGGAACTCCGCAGGTGGTGGGTGTGGGGGTCCGAGAGGAAAGTGGCGAGTCTCACCCGTTGAGTTTTGCCTGAGAGGAAGGATTGGATCCAGTTGAGGGCCTTGCCGCTGATGCCGGCTTTGTGAAGTCTACGTATCAGGGTGTGGTGGGAGACTGGGTCGAAGGCCACCAAGAGGTCCAGCAGGATGAGTGCAGCAGTCTCTCTCCTTTGCCCAGCAGGAAGCGGATGTCGTCTGTTGTGGTCAGGAGGGCTGTTTCGGTGCTATGTTTTTTTCTGAATCCGGATTGGGAGGTGTCAAGGATGTTGTGCTCTTTGATAAAGCTGGCGAGTTGGCTGTTGATGGCTTTCTCGATTACTTTCACTGGGAATGGGAGCAGGGAGATGGGCCTGAAACTCTTGAGGTCGGTGGGGTCTGATGAGGGTTTCTTGTGGAGGGGGTTGATCTTGGCGTGTTTCCAGTCACCGGGGAAGGCGGCAGCAGCAAGGGAGCAGTTGATGGTGAGGCAGAGTTTGGGGGCGATGGTGTTAGCGGCTCTGTTGAAGATGTGGTGAGAGCATGGGTCTGTGGGGGCCGCAGAGTGTACGGACTTCATTGACTTCAGTGTATCTTCTGTGGTGAGGGGGGTCCAGTTGGTGATCATTGGTTTCGGGATTCGGTGGAAAGGGTTCTGCGTGTAGGTTGTTCTTGTTGAAGCTATCATAGATGGTCTTGATTTTGTGCTGGAAGTAAGTGTTGAGTCTGTCACAGAGGTCCTGTAAGGGTGGGATGTCCGTTGTTTCACTGTTGGGTTGGGCAAACTCCTTGATGATGCTGGAGAGTTCCTTGCTGTTGTGTGCATGTGTGTGAGAAGGTTCTGTCTTGTATAGCTTTCTTTGTGGTGTTTCTGATGAGTTGGTGGTGAATGGTGGTGGCGGTTCTGAAGTTCTTAAGGGCTTCTGTGGATTTGGTGTTTCTCCAGATTTTTTTTGAGGCTTCGACAGGTGCGTCTGGATTCTCGGAGCTCTGCAGTGAACCAGCTGGCTTTCTTGGTGTGGGTGCTGTTGATTTTATTGAGGGAGGCTAGGGTGTTGGACCGTTTGTGAAAAGTGCGTGCTGCAGTGTTCAGGCTGTCATTGTGTGTGATGGAGGAGGCGGAGTTGGCGAGGGTGACAGTGAGCTGGTCGTTGGTGATTCTTGCCCAGCTTCTATGGGATGGTTGGTGCTGGGATCTGATGATGGTGGGTGTGTTGAAGGTGAAATGGATGCATCAATAGTCTGTCCATGGAAGTTTGGAGGTGTGGCTGAAGGTCACGGAGGTTCCTGTTGTGAATATGGGGTCGAGGGTGTATCCTGCTGAGTGCGTTGGTTCCGTCACGATCTGTCGGAGCCCTATGTTGTGGAGGTTGTCTAGGAGGGATGCGGTGTTGGTGTCTTATAGGTTGTTGAGGTCAAAGTTGAGGTCTCCTAGCAGGGTGTAGTTGGTGGCTGTGATGGCTTGTGCGATGATGCAGTCAGTGATGGAGTTGGCGAAGGGTGCGTGGGGTCCAGGTGGGCGGTAGATGAGGGTTCCCCTGAGGGTGGATGTCGGGCTGGTCTGTAGTTTGAAATGAAGGTGTTCCATCAGGCTTGAGGAGTCTTCAAGGTGTGTGCTCATATGGATGTTGGGCTTGTGGACGATTACCCCTCCAGAGTGGCTGGACAGTCTTTCCGGGTGATCTTGTATCCCTCGGGAATGGCGATGCCAATGTCCGGGCCTGAGGTGGTATCGGTCCAGGTCTCGGTGAGGAAGGTGACATCCGGGGTGGTGCTGTCAAGGAGGTCCCAGATTTCGGTGGGGTGTTTGTGGAGGGGGCGTATGTTGAGGAGGATACATTTCAGTGTCTTCGGTGTGATGCTGTAGGTGGGTTGTGCCGGGTCCAAGGTCTTGGTGGTGGTATAGGATTGGCGGCAGTGGAGGCAGCTGAAGGATCCATGGGTGTCGGCTGGTGATGCCTGCTTACAGTTGTTGTGTCCTGGGTTGAGTGCGATGAGTGCTGCTGGCTTGTAGAGGTGGCGGCTGGCAGGTCCATGGGTCGTGGATGAACGCTATTAATTTCGGAAGGGGGAAGGAGAGGACAGCTGGGAGGCGGGCACGGGAAAACGGCGTGAAAAAGGTGGGCGTGGCTGCAGGGGCAGTAGGGGCCAACAGATGGAAAGAGAAGAGAGAGAGAGAGAAGCGAGAATGAGAGGAAAAATAGAGAATGCGAGAAAAAGAGGAAAATGATTTTAAAAAAAGCACAGAAATTAAAAAGGCACAATACAGAAAAAGAGGCTGAGGGCAGCCTAGCAGAAGAGGAGAGCTCTCCCACTAGACACCAGGGATGAGGTGCAAGCCAGAGTCTGCGGGTGGGGCAGGCCTCTAACTTCTGACCGGGGTCAGAGTTCAAAACAGACAGGCTGCACTCACTGGTGTAGCCACGTGGAGCTCCCATTATGGTAGGATGGATGCAGATTCCTCATGGAAGAGGTGGAATATTTAGAGCACAGTTAAACGCCAAATTGAAATTTGTCTTGAAAGAAGCTTGTTTGATGCTGTTAAAAATGTGTCTCACATTTAGGACAGACAACAGCTACTTTTGTTGGGGCTCTACAGTATAAGTGCTCTGCTTGGCGTTATCAATCTTTTATCAGTATGGAACGACTAATTATTTTACTTAGAAAGAGTCAGTGTTTGGTTGGTGTCCACTACAAAAGTGGAAATTTGATATTGTGAGACATATATAACTTATACATAAGACTTCATAATTCTCTTAATAAATATACTGCCTGTCCCTAGTTGCTTTCAAAGCTAGTCTTCCCAGTCTTGTAAACAATAGTAACCTGGAGATGTGGCACCCCCTTCATACTGATGGAGACAGACTGAGCCAATCTTGCCCAGGGATGTTAACACCATGAGTGTTAGAGAGGTGATAGTCTGCATTTTTCTGCTTTAGGATAGTGGTGTTTTTGTATGCAAACCGGAAGGTCAGGACTTTTTAGACTAGACAACCAAATGTGATCTATGTTCCTTCTCATAAAAAATAGACTATGGGTACCGCCTTATTTCCAGCTCATGAGCCATTTGGTAAAACAGAACATTAACACGTTATGGGTAGAACCTCTTGGGGTATATGCCTAATTTTTTCCAATGAAGTTATAGCTTGCATTGTTTGGATGTCTTCCATAAACGTTTGTATCAAAGCGTGGAAAAATGGGATGTGTGAATAGCCAATTGCTTTAATCCATAACATGAGAAGTAAAAACATATACATCACTCAATTAGGCAACATTTAAAAAGTAAAAAGTTTCAAAAGTAGTGCTAGTTGTACTATTATGTAACAGTGTTACATTAGAATGCAATGTTCAGTAGACCTACAGACATTTCCTGGAGACTTAGCAAGAGGAGTAACTCTTCCATTGTTCTCAGGTCTAGCCCTTGTTAAGATAAATTGCTGTATCTCAGACTTGTATCTCAGATCTGTGAATTAAGATTAGCATCCAGATTATCAATCACATAACAATATCAGGCTCATCTAGATTCAGCTAGATAAGACTTTGCAATTCCAGAGAAGCAACATATTATTAACTACATGATGGTGATTACGAATGCTTGGTGAAGTGTGGTGACCCTAGAGAACTAGATCAGGGGATTGAAAGAGATCACAGCTTCTTGGTTTGTTAAATGTTTATTTGGAACACAGAGGACATGTTGTCTTAGCCTAGTATCAACATGCATGAAGTAGAATTACTGTAGAATATTTGTTGAAAATGGCAAATCAAATGGAGCTACATGAGGATACTATTTGAAATACAATCACCCATTTTGAATTAATATTAAACAAAGATAAATGTCTGTGACCATGGAATTGTATAATTTAGGTTTCCCCTTCCAGACAGCTTTTATCTGTCTGTAAAGCACCTCTTGTGGATCATACCAAAAACTGATAGTAGATTTAGAGCCCACCCATAGCTTTGCATTGGTTGGATTTATTGTCACTCTCATTTGCTTGCTTCTTATTTAATGACTTGAGCTATTGTTCTTGTGTTTGCCCCTTCACTGGAGCATACCCTCTTCTCTTTACCACACTTTTAGTTGGATGACTTCCACTGCTCACAACCAGGGAATTACATTGTTTTCTTTCTTTCAGCACTCCCTCATTGTACACGTTCTTTCTAGCTCTTTCCCTAGTCTCTCCCCCAAACATCCACTGCTCATGCACTCCAGTTCGTACCCCCATCCTTCCTCAAGCTCGTCCACTGCTTACCCCAAAACCTCACTGGTTTTTCCTTTTTATTTATTTGCTGTCCTTCCCTGAGCCCGGTCGCAAGTGCTTCTATTGCTTCCTTGTCCCCACCCTCTCCAATGTGGCTCTATGTATGTCTTGGAGTCTTGCAGTCCATTACATTTCATTTCTAAATTTATGTTTTTTTATTTCCCAATTAAAATGGCATCCATTTGCATACATCATCACACATTTTTCTTTTTTTTTTGTCGATGCTACACTGAATCGGCAAAAAAACATTGGCAAGACCTATAGGTAAAAAGGCATTACCTACTGGCTTTGCCAATTTTGGTTGTGCTTTGATTCCAAAACACAAGCTGTTACAAAGAGACATTCCCTTCTCCTTTGCCAAATTAATTGACCTATCTGCAATGTTTGCCAAATACTGGAACTTAGAATTTACCTAATCAACAGCTGAGAAAATGGAGGTTTCTGAACTTACCAGCATGTCTGCTCCCAAACCTAAGGTAGTGAGATCGCATCAGCTTATCTTCACCGTCACTTCACCTGCTTCCAGTCATTGGCAAATTACCCTCACATCTGCCTTTCTTGCACACAAATCTTTTCAGTGTCATCTCCTATACTGCTCACATACCATTATTAGACCCCCACATTGAGCATTATTTGCTAATCTATTGTGCAAACAGGTTCTCCCTGGTAGTAGTTCAATTTCGGAGGATTATCCAGACAAAGAAGGACACTTCCTATCCTTGGAAAGACATTTCTGCAATGAATGGCCAGTGAGTAATGTCTTGTGTTCTTTGGTATACCCCTCAAAACACGACTTCCCAGCCGTGGTTTTTAATTTTGCCATACGGAGTCTAACATCTTACAACTGTTGCTTTGTATTGCTTGTTCATGTGGATGCTTTAATGCTACCTTTCCACCAAAAAAATCCATCAAACTCTTAACTCATTTACTCTATAATTTAACAACAGTTGTGAAATGAAGAATGTGATCCAAGTATGGGAGAACATCTCTACATATTATTGATGTGCAATTCACCTGAATAATGGCACATTCAATTAGATTGTCACGTTCAATTTTATAATTATTGTAATTGTATTTGTATTAATATAGCACTTATTCCTGGTGAGGCATCAAAGTACTTTCTAGTGAGTAGCACGCTACTCTGGAACCCACAATGGTTTAGTGGTGGATTAGTATAGGGAAATACAGTATGAGTTAATCTTAGCGGTGGACTTGTGCATATGTTAGTTGGAGTGAACAGGATAATGGAGGGATAGAAGAGGGAAGAGTCTAGAAAGTGTTATCTGGGAGATCATAATAGTAAGATGAGGTTTGGGATGAGTAAAAGGAGAGATGGAGGAGAGATACATGAAGGAAGAATTTAGAAAGAGTTGTTTTGGGAGATCATGGTAGTAAAATGAGGTTTGTGGTGATCCAAGGAGGGATAGAGAAGAGTCTAAAAAGGGTTATTTTGGATATCATAGTATCATAGTAGTAGAATGATGTTTGGGATGAGTCAAAGAGTGGAGCTAGAGGATATTTTGAGAACGGTATAGGGTGCGACATAGAGTAGTGCATTGGAGAGAGTCAAAGATTTTTTTCTCTTTTACAGTGCAAGTAAATTAATGAATCTATAGATATAAAAGTACATAGACCGGGTATACATGTATAAGAAAGATAATACATCCAGATTTAAAGCTGTATTTGATAAAATCAGACTTTCATCTGTTGCTTTACTTTAAGCTTATGTATGTGTGCATTTCTATAACTATTTTTTATATTTGTTTCAATATTTCAATAGTGATGTACTTGTAGATAAAATAGTTATGGTAATATTTAAATATTGTGATAGATAAATAAAACAGAGACCTATAAGCATCTAATCAAATAACAAATAAAAACTATGCAGTGACCTATAGACATATTAAGTATAGAATATATATATATATATATATACATATATATATATATATATATATATATATATATATATGAGAAAACAAACTGGTCCTGCTTCTGGCGCGCTCTTTCATGTTGGTGCAGGTGTGAGGAATGGACCATTTCCTCTCATGAATCCAAAAACAAACAGTTGCAAGCAACTTCACCACCGCACTCCAGGAGGAAATTATTTATTTTTATTGCAGTCAGGATTAAATCACCATCCTTCACCACTGACGCGTTTCGAGCTACTAGTCTTGATCACAGTAACTTAGTCCTATCTCCATGTCCCCTATTTATAGTGTCTCTCCTATGACCCCTATTGGTGCATTGTGGGACATGTAGTCTATTAAAAATAAATTAAATGTTGTTCATTAAAAACCAAGCTCCCCACCACCACAGAACGTGCCCAACGCTACACAAATTGTCTAAATTAATATGTGCAAAGAATATCACTATTCACAACAATCATTATGTCCATTTCTATTCTGTTGGTACTATTAACCTTGCTTAATGCAATTACCTCTTTGATTGCTATTTGTTCCTGATAATAGATTGGTGCACTTATCTATTATTGTTTTCATACTTTCTCATATACATCCTAAATTTACCTCATTTTCTCCTTGATATTTATCTATAAATGTCCTCTATCCACACATCCACAGGTAATCTTATCTAATAACTGTTAGCAAGAGCGTTATATATCCTCAACCTGCAGATGATAATTCAATTCTTCATCCTCATTCAGACCCCTCGGGCTTTTGGTTTTGAGCAATGAAAAGGGAAGGAGATAGAGAGTTACAACTAAGACGTTTGGAGTCACGGTTCATAATACAGCTCAAACCAAAAGCCCGAGGGGTCTGAATGGGGATGAAGAATTGCATTATCATCTGTAGGTTGAAGATATATAACGTTCTTGCTAACAGTTATTACATAAGACAAGACAATTTAGTGAGTGAAACGGACCTACCATATCAACCCCCAATTTACGCCAAGGACCAGCAGGAAACAATATGGGCATTAGGGGTGGTGTCACAGGTTTCAAACACTTGTCAGAGTTGGAACACACTACACAATTCCTTACTAATTGATCGATTTCATTGTCCATGCGAGGCCACCAAAAGCTGTCTCTCACTCGTCTTTTTGTCAATGTGGCCCCCAAATGACCATCATGCGCTTTCTTCAATAGAGAACACCTCAACCCCTCCGGGGGAATTAATTTGTCGTTCCTCAAAAGAATACCATCCTCAATTGTCAACTCATCAGAAACCTTCCAAAATGGCTGAATGGCCGACGTCAAGTCCCTCTCATACGGCCAACCCTCCACTATACACTTCATAACTGTGCACAAGTCAATATCATCAGCCATCTTCTCCTTCCACTCTGACTCAGAACATACACACACTTGTTCAACCTCAACTGCTGCAATCATACAACATTCGTCATCCACAAAATCATCAACCATCGGGTTACATTGACTGGGAAATCTTGACAGAAAATCTGCCCTCACGTTACGCCCCCCAGGTATATGCATCACTTCAAAATCATACTGCATCAATATCGCTACCAATCTAGCAATTCTGGGTGTACCTGTTTTGTCATTAGTCCCTTTCAAAATTGAGACTAACGGTTTATGATCTGTTTTTAACAAAAAATGTCTCCCCCACACATAACACCTGAATTTTTCAATGGCCCAAACACAAGCCAACAGTTCCTTTTCGATAACAGAATAATGCACTTCTGGTGTTCTTAATACTCTAGAGGCAAAACCAATGGTGTTTTCAACACCATCAATCATTTGGGTCAACACTGCACCCAAACCAACATTGCTGGCATCCACCGTAAGACAACATTTAACCCGTGGATCATACGGTTTCAGCACCTTAGCCTGTGTCAACAGGATCTTGATGTCCTCAAACGCTTTATCACATTCTGAACACCACACAAAACTGGTCTTGTCTTTCAATAAATTGGATAAAACTCTCACTTGACTCGCATACTCCGGTATAAACCGAGAGTAAAACTCACACATACCCAAAAACGCTATAACTCCAGCCTTGTCTGGAGGCTGAGGAGCGGCTGAGATCGCATCAATCAAACTGGGTTTGGGACTAACACCCTCCTGACTAATTACATGACCCAAATACTCAACTGACGACTTCATGAAATGACATTTCTCTCTCCTAAGAACCACGCCATGAGTCATAAATTTCTGTAAAACCTGTCGTAAAACATTGTCATGCACTTGCTGGTCAGGTGCATAAATTAATACGTCATCCTGGAAAACCACCACGTTGGAAATCCCCTTTAACAATGTACACATGATTCTTTGAAACACCGAAGCCGCCGATGCCAGCACAAATGGCTTACGGCAAAAATGGAAAACACCAAAAAGCGACACGAATGCTGTTAAAAACCTGGACTCCAGATCAAGTTGTACCTGATGGTACGCACTAGCCAAGTCTAACTTCGTAAAAATCTTCGCACCTTTGATAGTGGACAACATTTCATTGATATTGGGGAGGGGATGTGAGTCTACCCAAATTTCCCTGTTGAGTGCTCTCAAGTCCACGCAAATTCTTATATCCCCATTCTTTTTCCTACCCACTACTAATGGAGAGAGCCACAAAGAGGATTCAATTGGTTCTATAATCCCCTTGTTCTGTAAATTTTCCAGTTCCCTTTCTAAATCTTCTCTCACGGTAAAAGGAACAGATCTTAGTTTATGCTTGACTGGAATGGCATTGGTTTTCCCTTTTATTTTATGTTTAAACCCATGCAACTTCCCCAATTCACCTGAAAAGACCTTTGGGAAATCATTAAGAAGGACCTCAATCTCCCCCGAATCTCTTAATACTGCAATCTGCTCAGAAGTACCAGGTCTCAACACCATTCCAAACAGGCCCTGATGGAACCAGCCTAAAATGTTCAACCCTCTAGCCGCTACATAGACTTTACCAAATATGCGTCTTCCCTTAAACTCGAGAATGTCCTCAAAAAAACTTTGAAGTTCAAACTTTCTCCCTTCGTAGGACACTGGAGCACTGTCTGGCAGTTCAAGAACACGCTCTCCCCAATTCATCTTGAACAATTCCAGAGTAATCATGGTGATCCTAGCCCCTGAGTCCGCTAGCAACCGCAACGACTTGTCTCCCACTTATGCAAACATAGGGATCCACACAATTATCCGGATCACCAGTCTTAACCGCTCCATCAACCACACTCAAAACCATGTCCTGAACCTCTCCCATAAGATGTTCCACCGCTTCATCATTCTCTTCCATCACCGTCATGACAGATTCTCGTTTACTACCTTGACAAACTTTTGCAAAATGCCCCAACCTGCCACAATTCCTACATTGGACACCCAAGGCTGGGCAACTCTTAAATCCTTTTTGATGCATGGAATTACCACATCTAAAACAAACATTTTTTTGTTTAAAGAACACATTAGAATTAGCAAACTTATTGTTTTTCTGTCCATAAGACTTGATCCCAGACTTTTTGTCATCCTTGTTGACAACCACATTGACTCTGCTGGACGTTGCCAATTCTATTTCCTTAGAAGACTTGATAGAAGATTCTATGCTCTTCGCAATCCTTATCGTCTCCACCAATGTTGGATTGTCCAGCGATAACAACTTCTGTCTGATAGACTTGTCTGTCCCTTGACAAATAAACTGGTCTCTAATGAGTTGATCGCCAAGTACTCCAAACTGGCATTCTGCAGCTAGAACGCGCAACGCTGAAATATATGTGTCCACATCTTCACTTGAGCGTTGTTCCCTTTTAAATAACTTGTGTCTAGCCACTACCAAGCTGGGGGGAGCATCAAATCTGTTGCTCATTTTCTTCACCGCAGATTCATGCTCATCCATTTCATCATCCTCCATATGTACTTCAGGTAGATGCTTGAAAATCGCTCTACCCTCAAAACCAATAGAATGGAGCAGCAGACATTTTTTCCGTTCCGGCCTGTAACGTGACGCACCAATCGCTCCTAAATATGTTTCGAAGGCATCAAACCATTGTTTCCAACATATAGCTGGTTCACCTGGACTGTTTAGAAATGGCGGTGGGGGCAAAACCGATTGCATGGTGAGGCTACTCAAAAATATTTAATAAAAACAATATAACTCTATTAAAAAAAATAATTTTGATGAATTATCCACAACAAACCAGAATATTAAAAAAAAAAATCTTTCACATCAATAGTTAGATTTCCAACAAATGTTCGCTACACAGTCTATAAACCTTTTGAGAACAGTTGTCTTAATTCTGTAAAACGCTGTCTGTAGACATATACTGTGACAACTTAAAGTAGCGAAGCTCAAAACATCAGTAGACCAGATCCATACCTTTTTTTGTTGTTGAATTTAGTAGTAAATAAACTCCTTAGTTTGCGTTGGGCTTATTTTTGCGTGTAGTTGGAGTATTTCCATGAAGCAAAGCCACTCCCTCGAGGTGCTAAAATCTTTTATTCAATTTCCGACGTCGTCACAGCCTCTAACATTGAAGAATCACAGTCAAGTGACTTTCCGTGCAGGTTCGCAGCGTCTGGAGATCCCATCCTCGTCGCCAAATGAAGTAAGCGAGGGAAAACCAAGTTGAAAGAAACACGATAAGTTTTATTCGTTTCATTAATGTGTCCCCGATCTCCAAACGCGTACCGAGGCGGCACAGGAGCAGCAACCGTTTGATCTTTACGGCCGCGCTCGCTCCGCTCTTCTGGTGTCGCGCTAGGCAACACCCGAACGCTGCTCGCAAACCGCGAGTATAACACAATGGCTCTGAGGAAACTGAAGAGATTTGAGTTTCCAATGTCTTTGTGGCTTTCAAGTTTAAGAAGTGTTTGTGTGTCACCTGCTTAGTTATAGCATGTGAGCTGAAATTAATTAATCATTGTTGGCAAAGACTTCATGTAGATGTTGAAAAGCATGGGTGAGATGATCAGACTTTGAAGGACCCCTGCTTTGGTGAAGTACGGTGTGGATAAGAAAGGGGAGTATAGATGGCATTTGTTCTATATTGAAGGTAGGATGTGATCCAGTCAAGAGCAGTCCCCTCTATTCCGTCTTCATAAAGTCTTTGTAGTAGAGTGTCAGGTCAACTGTGTCAAAGGCAGCTCAGAGGTCCAAGAGAAGTTGTACAGTGACCCTGTTCCAGTCTTCTGTGTTTTTAAGGTCACCTCAGATGGCGATGTGGGCAGATTCTGTGCCTTTTCCTGGGTGGAAACCTGTTTGGTAGTCTGAAATATGGAGTTAACCTCAATGAATTGTGAGATCTGGGCGAGTGCTGCTCTTTCTATCAGTTCGCCCAGGAAAGGCCAATTTGTAATCAGTCTGTACTTGTTGGGGTCATGCAGGTCCAGGTTTGTTTTTTTGTAATAATAGACATACATATGCATTTTGGGTCTTCAGGAAAGATTCCTGTAGTTAAAGAATTATTGAAGATTCTTCTTACTTTTGTGGCAGCCAAGGTAGTTAAAATAAAAGATTTGTGGTGCTCAAGGGTCAGAAGGGCAGCTGGCTGGCATGCTTGCTTTGACCAGATCCATAAATTCACTTTGTAATATTTGTTTAAAGGAATGCAAAAGGTGGGTTATCCTACTTTTAGAGGTGACCTTTGGATATGGGTTGGTACTGGTGGTTTTCCTTTGTTTTAAGCAGGAGTCCAACTTGTCTCCTTTGGTTGTGTAATGATTTTCCAGTTTGCCAATGAATTCTTGAGTGATGGGATGAGTTCCCTCTGTGCATTTGGGCTTGCGAAATTCTGTTAGAATTTTATAACATTATTTATTTGCACATTTAGCATTTTGAATTCTGTCTGAATAGTACCTTTTTAGATTTTCTGATTGTTGACTTGTATTTTCTGTTAAGTGTCTGTAGGTTAAGTTTGTCTTGATAGCTGTTTATTTTGAGGCAGGTGCATTGCAGCTTTCTAATTTGTTGTTTTATCTCTTTTAGCTCAGTATTTCTCCAAGGTAATGGTTGTCTATTGTCTTGCTTTGTTGTTCCTAGTGGTATTAGGATAGCAAAAGCTTCCTGTAGCCACTCATAAAGGTTTTGAATTGAATTCAAAGTGTGTACATCTGTGTTGAACGTTAGTTGTGTTTCTAAGTATTCAAAATTAAGTTTGTTCCAGGGTTGATAGTAATATGTATGCATGGTGGTCCTAGGGGTGTTGCTTTGCGGTGTTTTAAGTTGGAAAGCTAGCAAATGGTGGTGTGACAATGTGACTGGAGTAATCCTTTGAAAGGTAACTAGTTCTGTATTTGCAAAAATGATGTCTAGGATGTGTCCAGCAAAGTATGTGGCATTGTGGATGATCTGTTGTAGGCTCAGTGTATCAAGGTTACTGATGTTTGCCAAACCAAATTTTAGGTCACCAAGAATGCACAGGTTGGAGTGCAGTGCTATAAGGTTTGAAACTGTGTCTTGAAATGCATCTGGGAATGTCGCATTGCTAGGTGGTGGTCTGTAAAGGAGACGGAAGATACAGGAGTAAGTTGGTGTAAGGTTGCATCTGGTGATGAGGGCCTCACATCCTTGTATGGAAACATTGTCAGCTTTGATGAGAATTATTGTTTGCTTGAAACAAACAGGTAGTGCTTCTCCTCTTTTGCCTATATTAATACGATTCAATAGAGTAGAAGAACAGCTTCATGCAATACTGGGGTCATGTCATCTCCTAGCCATGATTCAGTTATGAAGAGTAAGTCAGGTTGTGTGTCGGTCCGTAGGTCATAGATGTGGTTCTTGTTTTTAGAGACAGATGGAGCATTTAATAGTAGGCAGTTTAGACATTCTGTTTTGGTGGAGGTGTGACTTTGTTTTATAGACGAGTGAGCAGTAATATTTGAAGCTGTAGTTGGTGTGTCATTAGTGCTGGTATAAGCTAAATGGGGATAGCAATAGTGTTGTTTTTCTATATTGTATTCCTTGTCCAGCAGGCTTAGAAGGTATTTTGATAGGTCTGCATCTGTAGGTGGTGGAGATGATGGTTGAGAGTGAGTTGGTGAGCTGTGTTGTGTTCGTAGGGTAGCCTTTTTGTGTGATAGATATAGAGATGTAAAGTTGTGAGGAGTGGCATGTGTTTAATTTGTGTGCATCTGTTTTTGGGTGGAAGGGATAAGGGTTGGGCTGGTGATAATTTATGTGAGTCATGCTTTAAGGCTCTAAACTGCAATGGATGAGAGGCGGGTGAGTGAGAGTTGTTGTATTGTGTATTTGTGTTAAGTGTTTGTGAAGAGAAAATTTGGGAGTAAAGATGGTGTAGGGTGTGTATCATCTGTGTAGTCTGGAGGGTGGGAGTGGGTGTATGTTTTTAATTTACGATGCACTATATTATGAAATTGTGTGTGTGAGATTTTGATGTGCGGATGTGTATTATGCTGTGTTTTGGGGTTTCTTGGTTAGTGAATGGAGATACTGATGTAGTGGTTTTTGAGAAGGATTTGTATGTAAAGTACTGTTAGTGAGTGGAAGTTGAATGGTAAAGGCATAGCGATGTGTTTTGGAAAAGAGTGTATGTGGTGTGTGAGAGGGGATGGACAAGAGTTATGAGAGCTTTTGTTAGATTTGATAGCTGGAAAAGGTAATGTGTTTGGTGGATTGGAGTGTAAGGATTGTTTGGTTGTGTATTTTTTGTAAAATTCGGAGGAGGGTGTTGGTGGATGAAATGATGGTGGGCTGGGTATAGATTTAGTGGTGACAGAAAGGGGTCTGTTTCACACAAGTAGAGGGTAGAGCTAGTGTTTTGTTTGTGCAGGAAGTGTGTGCCTGGATGGTTTGAAGTTTTGCATAAAGTGGCTTTGTATTGTGTTGGTGATGTTTGGAGTGGTTAGTGGTATAGGACAGAGTATGAGAGTGAAGGGGCTATGGTGTTGTAGATGGGGTAGAAGGGTGTATAGGTGTGGTTTGTGGGGTTTTTGTTGTGGCTCTCGAGACACTGAAATTTGGATAGGGTTTGTTTGAGGTAAATGGGTATAGTGCATTTGCTCAGAGTGTGTTATTATGCTTGAGGATCTTGATGAGTTAAGGGGATGGCTGGTAAATGGCAAAAAGGGCAGCATTTCTGAACCTAGGTGTGACCCGGACTGAACAGGCCAAACCAAGCAACTGCCCTTGTCTTTCCCCCCCTTATCCTCAATGCCCAGGCTGAGACACCCTGATCCATAGGATTAAATAGCCTTATTGGCCAATGGGAACCCTAGCCCTAACCCCAACCAATTCGGAACCCTAGGCATATGACCAATTGGGGAGCTGGTCCTTTCAACCAATCACAGCCCTAGCAACAAATCAAAACTAAGACTTTAGCCCTATCTCCTATGGAAGCCCTAGATCTAGGAACCTATCAGATCCCAGGACCCAGGCCCAGGACCCAGGCCAATCAGAACTCTAACCCTGAACTCCAATAGAAACTTTAGTCCTAGGAACCAATCAGAACCCCAGATCTATTGGCCAATCAGAACTCTAACCCTAAGCCATAAGTCTAACAGAAACCCTAGCCCAAGAACCAGTCAGAGCACAGATGCATCAAACAGTAAGAAACATATATAAAGGGCATATGACCTTAAACACGGGCTGGTGGGCAGGGATTTGCTCCTCAAGTCAGAATCTCCTTAGATACAGATAGGCTCAATTCACACTTTGCAGGTTCTGTTCAACCCTGCAGATAAGGCCCAAATCTAAAACCATTAAAATACTGCTTTTTGCACACTTAAGCAAATCTCTTTTTCTAGGCAAAAACTAGTGCTAGTTAGACTTTCCACACACAGTTTAAACCATAAAGCAGATTAAGCAGTGTCTCAAACACACTCCTCTTAGCCTCTGAGATGTAGTTTGCCTTTTTTACTTTTGAAAAACAATGGGTATGGTATTGTGTTAGAAATGGGGTCTTTGGTTGGCAGTTAGGTTACTCCCTGTCCAAGCAAGGACCCTCACTCTAGTCAGGGTAAGTCACACACAATCCAAATTATCCTGTTCCCACCCTCTGGAAGCTTGGCACTGAGCAGTCAGGCTTAACTTAGAAGGCAATTTGTAAAGTATTTGTGCAATAAATCATACAATAACACCATATAGCACCACAAAAATACACCACACAGTGTTTAGAAAAATATATAATATTTATCTGGGTACTTGCAGGTCAAAAACGATAAAAGATGCAATAAGAAATTGTAGAGATATCACTGAAAAGGGATATGAAGTGTCTTAAGTATTTAAAAAGCAAACAAAGTCTCTTTCAAGCACAAAGTACCTGGTTTGGAGTGAAAAATCTCCGCAAAGGGCCGCAGAGGAGGAGATGCGTGGAAAAATGGTGTGTGCGTCGGTTTCGCCCCTTCACTTGCATTGTTATTTTTCACGTGGGGAAGACGTACGTTGATTTCCGGTGCGCAGACCGGTCTCCTCTGTGGGTTGCAGGGTTTTCAGACGGCCCGGGGTCTGTGCGTGGAATCCTGGGCTGGTTGTCTGGCTGCGCGTCGTTACGGTGGGCTGTGCGTGGAATGTTCTTCCTCAGGGCAGGCGCTGCGTTGATTTCCTCTCTGGAAGTCGGCTGGTGTTGCCCAGACGGGCGTGCGTCAAAGTTCCGGTCGCACCGCAGGCGTCGCGTTGATCTTTTCCTTGCGGGGTCGAGCGGCGTCTTTCCGGATCGGCGTGCGGTGAATATTTCACCGCGGAGCAAGCTGTGCGTCAAATTTTTGGGCACACAAGGAGTCCAGTTGAAAGATAGAAGTCTTTTTGGTCTTGAGACTTCAGGGAACAGGAGGCAAGCTCTATCCAAGCCCTTGGAGAGCACCTCTGCAGCAAGGCAAGAGTTCAGCAAGGCAGCAGGCCAACAGCAAGGCAGCAGTCCTTTGTAGAAAGCAGTCAGGTGAGTCCTTTGGGCAGCCAGGCAGTTCTTCTTGGCAGGATGCAGGTTCTGTTTCAGGTTTCTTCTCCAGCAAGTGTCTGAGGTGGTAGGGCAGAGGCCCTGTTTTATACTCAAATGTGCCTTTGAAGTGGGGGAGACTTCAAAGAGTGGCTTAGAAGTGCACCAGGTCCCTTTCAGTTCAATCCTGTCTGCCAGGGTCCCAGTAGGGGGTGTGGCAGTCATTTGTGTGAGAGCAGGCCCTCCACCCTCCCAGCCCAGGAAAACCCATTCAAAATGCAGATGTATGCAAGTGAGGCTGAGTACCCTGTGTTTGGGGTGTGTCTGAGTGAATGCACAAGGAGCTGTCAACTAAACCCAGCCAGACGTGGATTGTAAGGCACAGAAAGATTTAAGTGCAAAGAAATGCTCACTTTCTAAAAGTGGCATTTCTAGAATAGTAATATTAAATCCAACTTCACCAGTCAGCAGGATTTTGTATTACCATTCTGGCCATACTAAATATGACCTTTCTACTCCTTTCAGATCAGCAGCTACCACTTCAATAATGTATGAGGGCAGCCCCAATGTTAGCCTATGAAGGGAGCAGGCCTCACAGTAGTGTAAAAACGAATTTAGGAGTTTTACACCACCAGGACATGTAAACTACATAGGTAAATGTCCTGCCTTTCACCCACACAGCACCCTGCCCTAGGGGTTACCTAGGGCACCCATTAGAGGTGACTTATATGTAGAGAAAGGGGAGGTTTAGGCTTGGAAAGTACTTTTAAATGCCAAGTCGAGGTGACAGTGAAACTGCACACACAGGCCTTGCAATGTCAGGCCTGAGACAAGGTAAAAGGGCTACTTAAGTGGGTGGCACAACCAGTGCTGCAGGCCCACTAGTAGCATTTAATCTACAGGCCCTAGGCACATATAGTGCACATTACTAGGGACTTATAAGTAGATTAAATAGTCCAATTGGGTATGATCCAAGGTTACCATGTTTAAAGGGAGAGAGCATGTGCACTTTAGCACTGGTTAGCAGTGGTAAAGTGCGCAGAGTCTAAAGCCAGCAAAAACAGTGTCCAAAAAGCGGAGGGAGGCAGGCAAAAAGTTATGGGTGACCACCCTAAAGCTGTCAGGTCTAACATATTGCATTACCCTTTACACGCCTTGGCACAGTGCAGGGGAAAACTAGGAGCGCAATTTAAACAGTCATGAATAGACAAAAAATGCAGTTTTAAAAGTACACATTTCACAGAAACCAAGAATTAAACTTAAACGGCCATGGGTAGAGGAAAAGGCCATTTTAAAGTTTCAAGAATACACAGCACAAGTCTGTGTTCTTACCACCTTCTTTTTAATTTTGCCCACTGGGCTATTTAGGACACAGAGACACTGGAAATACAAAATGAAAGTAGCTGTCTTGGTGTTCCTTCCACAAACTTCATAGGGCCTGTGATGGTATGAGAGGAGGGCTTAGGTTGCTTGGGAGCTAGAGGGCCAACCAGGAAAGCCCCGGCTGGTGGGCCAGGGGCAAGGAGCTGCTCCTCAAGTCATAATCTCCTTGGATACAAACAGGCTCAATCCACAATGTGCAGTTCCTCTTTAACCCTGCAGGTAAGGCCCAAATCTAAAGCTAGTAAAAATACTGACTTTCGTTCACTAAACAATTAGCTTTTTTCTTGGCAAAAGTTAGTGCTACAGCTTGCGGCCATTTCATCTGGTCCCCATTTGGCATAGCTCAAATCAGGGTATTAGACTAAAGAAGGATCTGATCAACCCTAGAGCTTTTGAGGAAAACATTGTTAGAGAAAATATTGATTTGATAAATAGTTGCCTCTCCTCGGAGGGTCGTCCTGCAGATGTGGTTAGGTATTTTGAGATTCTGTGCCCATATCAAGTGAGCTATCAAACATCTTGTAACTCTGATTTCCTTGGCCCGCTGGTTTGACAGTGCTTTCATGAAAGCTCATAACCTTTTAAAGGCCGCTCTACACGAGGTCCCTAGAGTTAAAGAAACTGTTGTAGCTGCTCAGAAGATCATGCTTGAGGCCAGAAGGGAGGAGCTGAGAAAGAGTGGCTGGTCGGATCTACAGGTTGCAGGTCGGCTTAAAGATTTGATGATGTTTTGGGAGGTGGTCAATTGACCTCTGTTTACAAAGGAGCCTGACTCCAGACTAAATTGTATGATCACTTGGACAGAATGGATTGCCCACTTTACCCACATATTTAACCCCCAACAGAAGACATTTGGAGAGGTAGAAAATGGTCTTTCCAGGCCAATAATTGTAGTAATTCAATCACAATGAAGGAGGTGGAGTCAGCCATCAATCAGGGCATTTGCCGGAAAGCACCAGCCCAGATGTTGTTCCCTTAGACCTTTTTAGAAATAATCCTGTGCTCTGGGCTTCTATTTTAACAAATCTATTCTGAGCAGCCATCTTAGGCCCACTTCCTGTTTCCTGGAATGAGGCCATTGTGGTCCCAATTTTCCAGAAAGGCAACAGAAATGATCTGGCCTGTTATAGGCCTATTTCCCTGTTATGTTCTACAGTTAAGGTTTTGGGAAGAGTACTGTTAGCCCACCTGGAGATGCGGGCTAGCAATAATAATATACTTTCAAAAGTCCAATATGGATTTAGAAACGGCTGTGGAACTGTTGAGCAGAGTCTTAACCTTGCATTGATTGTCGGCAAGTACACCAAGTCCATGAAGAGCTTTATACACCAGGCTTCATGGACTTGACTAGTGCTTTTGACGCAGTAAACCATGAGAAATTCGGGAATATGCTAGGGGACATGGGTGTTGATGAATCTCTGGTCAACCTTCTTCGGAGGCTCCACTGGAATAGCATGGTGAAAATCCGTTATGACCCAGAGGGTGAAATCACTGATTGTATTACTTCCAATGAAGGCATCCAACAGGGACACATTTTAGCCTCATTTTTATTTTCAGTATATAGTAACGGTTTAGAGGCTTTTATGCAGCAAAAAATATAGACTATCCACGTATAGGAAATTGTTCTATTCTACTGCTACTCTACACAGATGATGCCATTCTGTTGGCTAGAACAGCAAATAGCCTACAGAAAATTCTCAACCCATTCATAGTCTCATTTATGTCCTTGTTGGGCTTGAAGGTGAATTTGACAAAATCGTACATTATGGTCTGCAGCCCCAAAGCTACCAAAACTAAAACTTTTTATCTTGAGGGAAAACAAGTGGAAAAAGTTTCAGAATTTTGCTATTTAGGGGTGCATTTCAATAACCCGTTAAAAAGGAAGTCTCTTGTTATGTTGAGGGTGCAGCACGTCAATCAAATAGCTGAAGTACTTTTTCGCTTTAAACCAAACTTGGACAAATACGAGCTGAAGTATTGCAGACCTTGTATAAATCAAAATGTCTGTCAACTACCTCCTATGGGACCGGTGTCTGAGGCTACACGGACTGTTCCAAATTACAGGTTATAGAGAATGTCTTCCTTAGGAGACTATTGATGGTCCTGCAACGGTCTTCTGTGTTATTCTGTCACTCAAAGGTGGGACTGAATTATTTGGATAGTTTAATAGGTGTAGCCCCATTATTGTAGTGGGTCAAAATTTGGTCTTTGAATGAGCTAGAATTTTTCAGACAAATCATCTCCAAATTTTTGTCTTTTTCCAGTCATGAGAAGATCCCATGGTTGGTATACGTTAAACGTGTCTTCAGAGAATTAGGTATTAGGATGTTTTTTGATGACACAGCCCACATAAACCCACAAGCGAAATCAGGGAGAGTGATGACGGCCTGTTATGGTGGTTGCGTCTGTTTTAACATTGCAGTTTTATTTATTATTTGTTTTGAATCCCCATCATAGATTTTATTTGACAAGGTTGCGACTAGGCACTGATCATTTTTTAGTAGCATTTCCAATTCAGGGGGGTTTGGTGGGAAATCTCCCTCTTGTCCTTGTGATAATGCTTCTAGACAGTCAACCGTTCGTTTTCTTTTTTTCTGTCCACTTTAATATTATCCCCCAAGACATTCATTTTTGCTGCCATTATTCAGATCTGCCAGGCCACTCTCCCTTTTTGATGGTTGGAGGTTATTGTATTCATTGGAATCAAAGGAAGTCTATCTGGCAGTTCTCAATTTTATCAGAGGGGCACTCTTTATAAGAACATTTTATTGCTGAAGGTATTTATCCTTATGTATGGGGTTGATAAAGCAATAGGTATGAGATCTGCCTTGCAGAAGGGTCTTTTTTATTAATCAATTTTACCAGTTTAGCTTTTATTTGTTTGGTTTTAATTCTAAAATGTTATTTGACATTTTGTATGTTACTTAATGTGTGTGCTTTTATGAGTTGTCAAAAATTGAATTAAGTTCTTACGATGATGATGAGTGCTTCATACACTTTCGAAACACAGTTTAAACCATAAAGCAGATTAACCAGTCTGTTAAACACACTCTGCTTAGCCTCTGAGATGTAGTTTGCCTTTTTACCTTTTAAAAACACAGGTGGGTGGAAGGGGTTGCTTACCCTTTATAAGCCTTGGCAGGGTACAGGGGAAAACTAGGAGAGAAATGCAAACAATCACTGATAGAGGAAAAAGCAGTTTAAAAAATACACAATCTTTAAAAACAAGCAAAATAAACAAAGGTCTAAATTACAGTAGAGGCACTATTGGTAGAGTTTTCTAAAGCTACCGAAGTCAGGCAGGTAATGTCAATCTCTAGGAAATTTTATCAGGCCCTTTGAATGGCTAGTGTTTAACTTTCTAGACTCCTAAATTTTTACCTCTATTGTTGTCAGTGTAAAATGGATTCTCTCCCTATGTTGATGCAGATTTATTAGTGTAGGACTGCTCTGACATAAAGTTAAAACACTAGGCTGACACTGGGAGACATGAGACTTTAACAAGTGCCATAATGAAATCTAACTATAGAAGTAGACTGCCATATACTATAACATATATGACTGCGAGAGGATTGAAAAAGATAATGCCAACATCTACAATTCAGAACTGTTTTATGAAGAAAAGTCTAGGACGGTTAGATCTCAGAAATGTGTCAGAACAATAAGAATTAGAAAAAGCACACAGTGAACAAATTCAATTAAGGAAATTGTCTTCAATCTGAAGTAAGCCTTAGGAAAGGTGGCTGGATGTCAAATTGCCATAACTTATTTTAAACCAATGTCAGTAAGTACCATTCAAAAATATCAGGTCAAACTGATGCCCACTTCCACAAAAACACTTGCACTTGTGAGAGACAGGTGATGGAAACAGTAGTCACATCCTACTTCGGCCTCCTCTGTAGTTGTCTGTACATCAAGATAGGAATTGTCTAAATTACAAAGGGGTCAGGAGAGCTAGAGAAGCCATGATGTTACTTGTAGCTTGAGAATGGAGTCTTGTAAACTAATTTCAATAATTTTAGCACTCCATCAACAATGTATGCTGGTCTACATGTGGTGAAATGTAAATCCCTTAGCTAGTAGTTTGGTTATCCAGAAGCAGTAATGTAAGATGTTTAGCAAGTGTGTCTTCCTGAAACTATGCAAAGACAAGTGGTCAGATTCTATCTGAAGCCATAAGTAGTATTAGTATATATTATAGTGTATAGTACTTTAATTTTGAAGTTATTTATGCAGAAAATATATGTTAGCTATTTGCATACCCAAAATAGCTTTAAAAGAATACAAAGGTTTGCATTAGGTTTAAATCCAGGGCATGTTATTAGCTTTAGTCTTAGGGCCAGTGAGAAAAGCTAGTTGGTTTTTAGATTCCAATTAGGCTTACTCCAGGACTGAGTTTAAGAAAAATTGACCCTTTGCTGAACCTCAGTCTGGTCTCTCCCAGTTTAAGTCTCACATCCACCCTTTGCTAAACCTGAGAGAGATTGGACAGAAGTTTAGCTAGGGGTCAATTTGAGGCTTAAACTGAGAGAGATTGTATTCAAGGTTAACATTAATATTATGATTCGATTCTGAACTTTAGGTTGGATTTAGTCTAGAGTCTGGACAAATATGGGGATTCTTGTCACAGGTTGCAGAGTGTGTGTCCCAATTTATTTCCCTCACATGTCATATGGCTACCGGACTCTTGTTCACAACCATTAACCTGTAAAAACACTTTAAAACTTACCTTAAGTGCAGTGACAAAAAGGTGCTTTCAAGTGGGCCATTGATTAAGCAACATCAACATTTACCAATAATCAGGAATTCAACAAACCATTGATACTCAACTTCCTAGAAACCTATAGCCTTTGATAAGTCTAATTACACACTATAAATTTCTCACAGTTATAGAGCATGTCATTTCTGACTTTGAAAACATGTGATTTGTCGGGCATCTCATTATTCCAGGGAAGAGTGAAGAACATTTAGACAGCAGCGGTCCATCCTTAAGGACGGAGGGGCGACACCGACACCGACACCTATTTTTTGACATAGTGTGTCCATCAGGTTGAATAAAGGTCAGTCTGACAGACACTTTTCATTTTCAGGTCAAACAGCCAGGAGCTAATCAGGCGCCAAATGCACAGGCTGATGGTTGCCTTACTTGAACTTTGCTGGGCTGATGATGTCACAGCTTCTGTGAGCATGACCTCCTCAAATCAGCTAAGGTCCTTGAGGCCCTCTCCAGTGGCAGCCGCCACATATGTCAAGGAGAGGGGGGCAGGGGAAAACACGAACAACAGGGGAAACATTTTTTTTTTTTTAAAGTAACCACTTACCTTGCGCCGCCGTCTCTTGTCGCCATCTCCTACCTCCTCGCTCCTCTTTGGTGTCCCAGCATTTGCTGGGACGCCAGCACTGGCTCCCCAAAAATCCTGGTGCCGCTTACATGCCAAACATAGCATGTAAGCAGCGTCAGGTTTGGTCTGAGTGGCAGTGGCTGCCGCTCAGACACAAGCCTGAGGTCTGTGCTGTTTCTCCAGCCCTGCTGTAGATACAGCAGGGTTGGAGAAACCTAAGTGCGCATGTGTGTTTGGCCGGCCTGAAACAGACAGCCAAACACAGAAGTGCACTTAGTGCACTCTCCCACCTTCCCGTGGCCCAGCCCCGCCCCTCCCTGCACCTTCTGAGTGAGCCAGAAAATGAAAAATTAACCGATAGCAAGCTATCATTTTGTTTTTCATCTGCTGCTTCATCCAGGGGGGCGGCGCCCCTCCGCCACTGTGGAGGAGCCGCCCCTGGCCCTCTCCCTTGTGGCAAGGGAGAGTGTCAGTGATAGCCTCGTACTTGGGAGCTTCAGTTTTAAGCCTTGAAGGGTTGAGTGCCTATCACTAACACCTCTACACAGTGGGTGGGGTCAGCAGTCTCTATGACCTCATACTACTCTCTGATGAGGGACTGCTGCCTCGCCTCTTTGGCTGACCTAAGCAGTCCCATCCCTCCTGGCACATCTGAGGTTTCCCTCTCTGACAGCTGCAACAGGAAAGTGTTTTTATTGACTGTTTGTTGTGTGCATGTGTATTTGTGAGTGAGTGTTGTGAATATGGGTATGTGCGCGTCCGCAGGTGAATGAATGGGTATGTTGTGTGTGTGTGTGTGCGTGAGGGCCTCACTGGCCACCCCTGGCCTTAGAAGTCATGTCAGAAGGCTCTCAGTTTTCTAAGGCTAAAGCTCAGCCACTAGACCACACCTCTAGGCCGCAGTTTCTTTTCATCAAAGCTCATTGGTGAACTGGCTTATGCAGAAATCAGGCAATGCCAGATGAGTTGTTCTGACAGGTCAGTGTGTGGGCCATTCTTTTGCTGTTTATGAGCCTGATTTATGGTCTGGTGGGAATGTTTTCCTGATTTTACCAGCAAGAAGAAACCCATGCAGTGTATCATACCTTGTAAAGCAGTTATACCGCATGACTTTACACGTTCAAAACTGTCACAATTAGATTTTAGCCATCAAATGTACTAACAGGGCCCACTTTTATTTTGGTGCCTGGGCCCATTTTCTTTCCCAGTCCGATCCTATCTCAGCCTTCGTGGGATCAGGGCACTTGTCATACACAGATAGTTGCAAGTGGTAGATAATTAACTGAGTAAATCAGCACAGTACTCCCTTTCTTGTTTTCAACTAAAATTGCCCCCTGGGACATCCGGCTGTTAATTACTGAATATATGCTGGCAATAAGCATATGATGGCTAATGTTTTACATATTTCCATTGCCTCGTTTGCTCTGCGGGAAGTAAATACTTTTGTTGGATGTTGTAATGAGCTAAGACTTGCATTGTTCAGCTGCTCTGACGGCTAGATGAGGTTCTGGGAGGAGGGAAGAGTAGAAATAAATATGCAAATGAAGGCTCAAACTGCTCCAAAAACCATTTGCTGTGCAGGGAGAAGGTGGTCGGCTCAATCAGAGCAAGATAAAATGGGTCATTTGCATAATGATGCCGTAAGCACAGGCATCGCTTTAGATTTAAAAGTGCTGACATCAATCTGTAGTCAGAGACACTGGCCATGCTGTTTTATTAGATGCGATGGAAAGGTCGATTGGCATCATATTTAGTTCATAATTTAACATACAAATGAGTGTAGGATGGTCTGCAGCCTCCATTCTAGCTAACTCTTTTTGTCTGGTACCACGATTTAATTTCATGGTCATTTTCATATTTTCGAAAAATGGGTAGGGTGGTTGAAACTGAATCGGAGGTCCATCCTCAGCTCGCTCTGGGCTGGCGGGAAGAATATAGCTGTAAAACAATGAGACGTTCTCACACTTAATATTAGGAGCCAATTAAAATGATCACCTCAATTTCCTCATCTGGCACAGATCTCGTTGGCCTGTGCACACGATTTTAGTGATGTCGCCGCCGATTGTGAATAGAAAGTTTCCTCTAAACTTATCTTTGCCATTTAATGAGTAAACCATTTTTATCTCTCTCACAGATAAACCACTGTGCTTCACTTCCCAGGAAGTGACATACCTTTCCCCACAGGAGACAGGTTAGCAACTTCAGCTCAGACAGATCCAACACCTGTCCTTACTTTCTGTAAATTACTGATTTGTCAGTGAGTTTAGAACCCACGTCTGCGAATATCCCCAGTCCACATCCAAATATTAATGGATCGAAATAGATTGAAATGCATGTACTAGTGTGAATATCTGGTAGCTACACCAGGCTAATCCAATTTCCTATATTGTTAGCTCATCTGTGTTATTGCAGGCAGTGTTCAAAAGGGACAATTTAGCCTGACTTGCAAAGGCCAACCACCATATGGAAGGGGACACAACATTGCTGGCCTCTAACTCTTATGGGGTGTTTTCTATTTGTGCTATATAATTTATGTGACTGTACATGCCAAAATCCCTGCTTACAAAGCCACTCATCCTAAAAAACAATGCCTCAAAGCGATTTAATTAGGAGGAAGAGTTAAGTGAAGATGAAAGCAAGAAGATTGGGGAGGATTTGGTTCCTTGCTCGTGACAGCCCAGGTCAAAAAGTACATGACTGTGAGGTCAATAAAAATGGAACATGGAATGTGGGCAGAATATGGACCATGAAGTCCAAAGGTGTGAGAGCTTGAGGGCTGTGATGTCAATTGAGTGTGGGTTGAGTTTCTAGGGACATGGAGATATAATTTTTTATGTATTATGACATTGATGAGGGACATTTTAGTTTGTGAGGAAATGCAGTAGTTGTTGCATTCTTTGTTAGCATTGTGGGTTCTTCCACATAAATGAATTATTGTTTAACCAGCCTTCGTATATGCCATCTATCCCTGTTTTCCACTTCCGACGATTCTAAATTTTAGCTGTGGTCCTAAAGTAAAGATACATGTCAGCAATGCACTACACAAAAAGTAAATCAAATCAATATGCCCATAAACACCTAGTCATTAGGTCTCACCTGCGACTGTGCATGTGCCAGGGCATGAGCTCTCATTTGAAAGATATATTGTTTTCTACTAGGGACTTTGAGCTTTCCAACTGCTTACAATTAGTTGGCTTCATTGTAATTCTTACTTGCTGCCTCATAATTGGACGTGTGGGCTTCACTTTCTCTTCTTTCATGTAAAGCATGGACTAACAACTAATTGCTTCTTCTTGATTAATATGTTTCTGCTGTTCATGTTGTGATTGAGGTGCTATTTTTCTTTTTTCTTCTTCTCTTTGTGTTGCTTCTTCTTTTTTAATTCTTCCTGTTATTTTGCTTCCACCATCATACCACTTCTTGTCAGTGTTGCTACTTCCATCCCACCCTAACCCTCCATTTGGCCCTGTTGCATCTTAACCACTCGTTGTCTGTGTAGCTCCTCTCATCCACCCACCAGAAGAAAAAATCTAAATTTGAGTAAGGCAAGGCACTCTTTCAGGTTAATTCTTTGCTCTTCTATCTTGTTCCATCTGTCTCCTACTTACTCAAGCTTCTGTGTGTGACCAGGGAAGTGGGACCGAACAGAGATAATACATCATAGACGTAAGGTGAAATGAACTGAGATGCAGAGGGAGTGCTGTAGGTGTACACCACTTTGTACATCTAAGCTTCAGTGTACACCCCTTTGTACATCTAACATCCTTTTAAATGTGCATTTGAATGTAAGTTAAATGTCGCAGGCAAATTCTTATTGACACCCTTCTTTTCCAGCACTGCTGTTGGAACCATATTCTCATCTACTCAGGCTGCTTCTTGCCAGGAATGACCTATGAGCCATCACAAAGTTATATAGTGGCTACTGAAGTCACTGCTGGTCCCTTTCAGAGACTGTGAATCAAATCAAATGTATTACTGGATTCTCCAGGACTAGCCTGACCCTCGCTTCTAAGAACAGAGTTCTTTTATGGTTGCCGCCATTCAGCGCTCCAGTAAGTGTACTGTTGCAGCAGACCAACATCAGTTCATCCAAGAAACTGAGAAGGGGTGACCACCATGAGGAGGAGAGGTCAGATACCACGTGAAGGCTATGCTGATGATACACTTGTTGCCAGGGGTATCTCCAACTCAATGTAAATTATATAAAGTAAATAGGTGATATATAAGGCCGGAAAGAAGATGGAGCAGGAGTGTCATAACGTCATACCACTGTTGTCTTACACAAAATAACAGAGCATAATAAGACAATCTGCATTCTGATGGTGTCAATGGGCGGTGTTTATGTAAATAAATTAAGTACCTTGTTTCTTCTGCAATGGATCACCGGTCAGATGCAGGGACAAGGTTAGTCTTGGTGGAAAGTTTACTTTCTGCCTTAGAAACATTAATGGAGCAAAGGTGGTTGTCATCGAACCATAGGTGGGGCAAGCTGCAGGCTGGATCAGAAGTGGTGCTGGATGACTGCGGGTAGCTGAAAAGCAGAGTCCCAGTGCGGTTGTTGACAAAGGTGGGAAAGGCCTGCATGGGCATAGTCTGAAGTCTGTGCCCAGGAATATCTTGATATTGACTGTTTGCTGCTTGGCATTTGTCCTGATGAAGCCCTGTGTGTTCAGACTTAGAAACGTTTCTGGAAGTGAGATCTCCTTCAGTGGGGTAAATCAGCAAGCTGAGGCCCACCAGCAATTCAATTGATATAGCTTCAATGGCGATCCTGGTCTCTGTCGGTTCTCGAGACGGAACGTTGGCAAAATGTTTCCCACAAGTTTGGAGAGGAGGGGTACAACTTAACACAAGCCAAGATTCCAGGACCTCAAGTCCCACTTGAGGTTAGGTGTCACTCCAACAAACCAGCATTAGGGTCCAAGGCTGTTCAAGTTGGTACTGGTCAGCTGGGCAGTTGCATTTCTTTCAGGTTCTCAGACAGAAGGGCAGTCGTTCTGAATCTCAACAGGCCCAGGAGCATTCTGAGGAGTGTACTGGGGATGCCACATTTATGCACAGTGCCAACCTGCGACTGGGAGAGATTCCCGGCTGCTCCGTGAGCAAATGGGTAAACTGTCTCAGGGATGATAGCGTAATACTATGTTTCCTATGGGAGAGGCAGCCTTTTGAAAAACGACTTTGGAGGTTTTTCACTGCTGGGACATGTAAAATATTAAATATACATGTCCTACTTTTTAAATATCATGCACCCTTCCCAGTGGTCATTTTGGGCATTCTTTAAGGAGACTTATAAATATTAAAGAGGAAGCCATAGGCCTGGCAAGAGGTTGGTGTTGCCAGGTGGAAATGGCAGCCTAAAACTGCACACCTAAGTTGCATTGGCATACCCTGAGACTTGAATTACAGTGCTACTTTAGTGAATGGCACAATGAGTGCTGCAGCTCTCTAGTAGCATTTAATTTACTGGCCCTGGGTAGCCAATTATGTATATGCCACTTTTACCATGTTTAAAAGGGAAAGCACGCCCACTTAATCACTGGTAGCAGGAGTAAAGTGTGAAGGTTCCTTGGGCCAACAAAAATTAGTTTATCAATAGAAGGCAACACTCTGGAGGAACACCACACAAAAGATGGTCATTTCCAATAAACAGGTTGCCAGTTCGACCTGAAATAGTTCACCCTGGGAGGGTCTGGTTCATAGAGATGATTTAAATTAGGGCTATTATACAATCATTCCTTATCAGATTCAGGGGTATTTAACCACATAATCCACTTTTTCATTACATTTATTTTTTGTTTCATTTTGGGACATTTGTAAATAGCAGCATTCCCCTAACTGTGTCTCTTGTGCAACGTAATTGCCAAATTTTAGCTAATTAAAAGCCAATGTGGCAATCAAAGATGGTTAATAAAGGGCCAGGTTTTTAGTTTGTATGATATTTTTGAAACAATGGGTCTTTTTGGGGTCTGTTGGGGAGATGTTATGTCCACTGATTTACAAGTGTGTTATTGTTAATGGGACTCTAAATATGCAGATGGCACACTTCCATTCTTTATAGAGTACCCTTTCCACCAAACTCCAAATAAGATTGAATGCTTCAGTTCGTAATGTGATTGTGTGGATGTTTCAGAATGGCTCTCTGCATGTAAAATGCTTAATGTCCCATTTCTTCAACTTTTATTTCAGAATTTATAGCAAAAGTCAGTTCACTGACCGCAATTTTTTCGGGGATTGTACTTTGTAAACGTTCTGCTCAGAAACATTGTTCTGCATGTGTAAAGGGCTGGAAGTATTAAGCAGGCAACTTTGAACAGGATATACTTAACTGAATGTGCAGGTACCTACCATAGAGCGTCTGATACTTGGTCAAATTTGTTCAAGTGAAGCACTGCTCCAGTGGCCTGTATCAGTTTTATTTTATTTTTTTAAACTTGCTAATACTCTTTTTCAGGAGGTCAATGTACACTGATTTGCCAATATCCTCATGAAATCAAATAACATACAAAATATCCAGTATACATTCTAATTCATGGGAACCAATAATATAGTGGATGGTTATTCTGAACGTTTTGAACAGATCTTTTCTATTTGAACAAATCTTTGACATCTCTTTTTAAGACGTATGTCTTCAAGACCAGCTTCTGCATGATGGAGATAATTTCAAGTCACAGATGGATAAGAAGTGATGTGCTATGCTTCTCTGCTTTACCAGGATGCACTTCAAAGATCTTCAAATGTTTCAATACTGCACTCCCTTTTTGTAGGATAATTTAATTGGGTCAACAAAATGGCATACTTTATTTTACTTTTTTTAGAATAATAACACCAAGCTGATAAATGTAGTGGGGTTTTGCTCAGATGATGTTGCTGTATAAGAAATACAGACAAAACAGGGCATATGAAAAAAAAAATCGAAAGCAATGTTCTATAATACTTTTGAGAAATAAGTAATCCCATATGTGAAATAAAATATTGGTAAACAAAGAAGCAAAAATATGGGATGAACTTTAAAGAAGGGGCAATAAAGTTTGACTAAAATTGTTCAGTTTTGTCATGTATTTTTCACATTATCCTACTCGGCTGGCTGTCATGTTGACACATTCAGACAGATGTGTCTTTGAGTCATGACTATTTTGCTGATGTTTGTGAGTCCATACTTAAAATGTTAAATGCAAGCCTCCTAAAAGTCTCAAAATTGCAATGCACCCTTGATCAAAAACATTAGGACTGGTTAAATGTGTCACAGAAAACATGGCACGTGTTGGCATGTCTGAGCATATCTAAAGTTTTCCACATTGCGGTTATATTCAGCAATCGCTTGTAAAGGCTCACCCAAGTACATGTCGAAACATATTTTTGGCAGATAGTTCCCTCTAAAATGGCCACTGTGTGATCACTCCCTAATGGGTGAGAGGAGATGTCCGTAATTTATGACATGGCTGGGAGTAGACACAAAAGTAGGGCTTCCAAATCACCCATCACCCCTCACTCGTCAGTTCTCATGAGGGGTGATGGGTGATTTGGAAGCCCTACTTTTGTGTCTACTCCCAGCCATGTCATGAATGACGGACATCTCCTCTCACCCATTAGGGAGTAGCTCAGAGCACTGATTTTATTTTATTTTATCACAGTACCTTTTTCACTATTATTTTTTTCTACAATATTGAGGGACATAGTAAGTACTCTGCTAGCCACTGCATTAACTTCACCCTCATCGGATATTTGCACCCTTAACTGGAGAAGAGAATAGCAAGGATGCCATGGACCCTGGGGCAAGCAAAGAAAAAGGCCCCTTTGACTGCCTTTGGGGTAGCAAAATACAGCATAGTCTGCATTCAATAGGATTGTCGGGGCACTCGGCCCTGGTGCCACTGCACCTGCTGCAACAGTAGTAGCTACGCCCCTAAACTGCCCCCCCCCCCCCTGTTTACCGAGCAGTGATGGGCACAGTCCTTCTATGAGACAGACGAGACATGCAAACCGAATAACATGGTGTACCAAATATCCTATACACATTGTTTGATAGTAGGGGCAGAGTGTCTAGCTCTTCCCCCTGAAACTCAAAACAGATGTGCAATACATTCAAATTCCTTCTCGTGACTGCATTGCACTCAAGCTACCAAAGCTCCCGCCGAAGCACCTGGAGATATTGTTAGAATTTCTGATCCCATGCCTCATTAATGCACACTGTACCGTGCAGGAGAGCTAATCAGAGGATTAAGGTGCTAGAGGAACTGCAATCAATAGGAGGCGCAGTGCCTCGCGGGCGGAATTATCGATAAGCAGGAACCGCAGCGCTAAGCTTCTACTCCCTTCTGCTAAACTAGCGGCTGCACGTGAACGCCGTGCCAGATCGATGTGGGGAATCCCCTGACTATTGTCGGTATAGACCAGTCATATTTGTACTTTACTATCAAAATATTTCTCTTATTTCTTTCTAATAATTGTATTTATGTGCCTTTTCCTACCTTAGACGACATCTCCTGCTTAATAATAGTGTGCAGTGTAGTGTCTCTTTTGTGTTTCCCGCATATATTCCTTCCCCAGGACATTAGCTTCACTGCCTAATTGCGCCTGGATTCATCTGAAGCGCCAAAGGTGATTCTTCTACTCGTAGACACCTTAGTGCACAATCATGTGCTAATTGCTTAATGAATACTATAATGCATTTATAATGGTACTTCTTTCAGTGGCGCGATAATACCTCAAAGCATTACTATAAGCGCACTGAAAAGTATGGCATAACCGCGGCAATGCGGCAAGGGTATGCATCGAACATAAAGTTTTAATACACATTTTAGGACATCCCGAGTTTTCATCTGCACTTATAGTGAATAATATCGACAGAGCAGCCCGCCAAGGATGTCAGTAACCTTGTACTTTCCAACGTTAAGTAAGGCAAGGTAAGAGCTTGTATGTACATGTAGGCATGTGATATTATTTTTATTATTTTATTTTATGTTTTTGGCGCTGTTGTGCGTATCTTTGGAATTTCAAGGAGAAAGAAAAAATACTCATGAACCAAAGGTGAGATGTCGGAACTGAAGCAGATTTTCTTGGCACCCGAGTTCTTCAGGAAGAGAGTTCCATAGGGTTGGAGTCAACCATGAAAACGATTGTGATGCATCCTGGGGCGGAGGGCGGGGGTGGTATTGAGTTTTCTCATTTCCAGTCTCCAGAAGAGTAATGAAATGTCCAATCAGTTCTTCCAAGGGGTAGAAAGTCCATGGAGTGAGAGCGCAATGTCCCTGGCTGCTTCCGGACAGGGATCTCGTTGTCGTAGTGATGACTTGTTTCACACTTTTGGAGACTGGTTTCGTTCTAACTGTCAAAGACTACAGAAGGCTTGTTCTCATTTATTCTTTTTCACAAAATATTCTCATTTGGACGCTGCTTTCACACTTTGGGGATGCACAGTGCAAAGATAACAATCACCTCGTACTAGGAAACTGGAAGTGCACACTCTGCTACCCATAGTTCAGTTTGGAGTTGTCCTAGCATCATCTGTTGGTGATCCCCACGCTATTTCCGGACAAACGTTTGAAACTCTTACTAGCATGGCTTTAAGGAGCTGTTCATAAATAACATTTAATGATGTCCTATGGGTTGAGCTGGTAAATTATTCACTCTCTCCTGAATAGAAGAACTGTGGACCTAAGGATATTGCAGACACACAGCTCATTGACAGACTCGACGTAGCTGCAAAATGCTAAATTCTTATTACTGACGGGCTTTTAGGGGCTTACCCTGATTTTAGTCCTCACACACATAAGATCTCTGCTTCCTGCAAGAAACCAGACCGATTGGGCTGGGCATAATTTCAGGATGTCAGAATCGCCTGGAAGGCCCCTTCTGTGACAAGACTGGCATATGTAGTTGGCAAATAGGTCGATAAATGTATAGCAGGAGAGTGCAGTTGTGTTGAGCATGGCCTGTCGTTCTTCATTCTTTATTACTTAAATGACTTAGGGCAACATGCACGAAGATTAGAAATAGCAGTTTCCTCATTTCAATTTGCTGCAAATCCAAATTAGGAAATCAATATTTCTAATGTAAGAAACTCTTTTGAGTTTCATTTGCGATCGCTAGTGGGCCGCATATAGATCTAACTCATGACTATCAAAAAGGTTGGTCGCAATTTGCGACCTATTAGGAATAGCTGGTATCACAGGGATGGTGGCCTGCTAGGGACAGCAGACCATGCCTGTGATTGCTTTTAAATACAGATTTTTTTTAATGCAGCCGTTTTCCTTAAAGTAACATGGGTTGCATTTAAAATGAAAAAAATTAAACTTTGAAGTTTCATTTTTTAAGAGTAGTCAGTGGTCCCTGTGACCACTGCCTGCTCTTAAAAAATATTTTCCCAACCATTCACCAAAGGGGAAGGGGTCCCCTTGGGACCCTGTCCCATTTGTGAATGCGTTACCACCTACTTTCAATTGGTGGCAAACTACCAAGGTTTTGTGACTGCATTTCGGTCACAAAACATTTGTACATACCTTTCTGATTCGGTATTAGGAAGGGACACCCTCAACACACCCCTTCCAAACACCGAACCCCAAAACCGAAACTGAGATTCGGTAACAAGTTACTGAATTGCCATTTGGGATTTTTATATCCCAAAAAGCTTTTTTTGTGGTCACAAACAGCCGAATTCTGCGAGTTGGGCTGTTTGCAGCCTCTAAAATGGTTTGTATATCTGGCCCATAATGATTTCTTATCCTCCGACCCAATCTTAGTGTAAATGGGTTGAAAAAGGTGCCACCCTTTGTCACGGGGCGATGACAAAAATTCTGACAGTGAAAAAATAAAATATGTTCCCTAATGTGAAACAGAAATCTGATTGGTCTTGTATTTTTGTATCCATGCAAAATGGAAGTGAAACAATATTGTCTCCAGAGCTTTTAGGTGGAAATTAATGAGAGGGCGACATTAGTTATAGCTATCATGGCATATTTTTTCCTAGCACGGGGCCCAACACTGTTTGATTTGGGTGTGTACTTTTAATGTTTTTTTTTTCTAAAGGTGGTAAATGTTTTTTCCCATGGAGAAGCCTCTTCCTGACAGTGTGGTAGCGCAGCATAACCTAACACTATTTACTCCTAAAAACCCAAGCTTAGTCCACTGAGTCTCATCTACATTCACTGCCCTTTACATTTAACTTAAGAGGCATTAACTCCTTTCCATGCTGCACCCCTGAAATACTCCTGAGGTAGGATATGTGGGCAGGTAGCTGAGCAAGAGAGCCATACCTATAAACTTCTGAAACAATAAAGTCTCTTCGCTGTACTGAAAGCTGGCCTGAGGGGTATGGCCAGAGCAGGAACTGGCCAACATGAGTGACAGGAAACTAGAACCCACGGTCCTTCCCGTCCCGCTCCAGCCTCACCTCCAAGTTGCTTAGAAGCCCCATGTAATGGCAGATTGTCTAATACCCAAGTCTCTGTCAGCCTCAGACTAGACAGTGAGTGCCACTATCCACCCCGAGGTAAAATGCAGTAGGATGAAACTGCCAAATCCAATGGTGATACTGCTATTGAAAAAGTGTTGGTTTGTTGCCTAAATCAGAAGGTTTGGCAAGTATATGTGAGCAATGCCTTCTTCAATAGAGTACCATGTGATCTGGAAGGTTGTGAGAGCTCAACCAATATTGTATATTTTTTAACAGTTTTATTTTATTGGCATTTCAAAAGGATAAATTACATCTCATATTCCCCAACTGAGGCATGTATATGATAATTACATTTATGTATAGGTTTTTGCCATGGTCGTCTACATGCCGTGAAGTGGAGTCCCTTGATTACAGTACCGTGGGTCCCATGTGTACATCCTGTTATTAATAGTTTGGTTATACATTGCGCCTACAGGTTTGTGCATTGAAATCTATGGCCACTGTAAGGTTGAGGTGATGTTGGATATACAGGGGAATGTTGCGGTCTGCCATGGCAACCAACTGAATTTGCCTAGTGTGGTGAACTAAACAAACTTGAAACTTCAAACTTGCCCTTGAATTGGACACTTTAGGTAGTCAGAAAATCAGTACTGTTGTTATGGAGTACATACTCTGTATCTCCAGTTATAGGTTCTGAGGGGGTTATTCGAAGGTCACAGGGTGACACTGAATACAGAGCTTGTCAGTCGCCTACGTTCATTGAGGTGCTAACCCTATCGCCTAGAATGTCATTGCCTGTGGTTTGTGGGCTTACTCTGGTGTTACTCCCTGTAATGCTTCCCACATCGGACTCCTTCCTGAGCCTAAAGTATCCCAGTTGTGGACCACAAAGTGGCAATCGGCCTGCACATGATCCCTCTACTTTCCTCCCTCCATAGGGCCCACTCCTCTGCTCTGGCCCAACGTGTCACATCTGTCACCTATGTGAGCAGGCTTGTTCCCTTTTTCTGTTTCCAGGCCGAATATACCTTCCGTTTAGCTAGGAACAAGGCCAGGTCCGCAAATCTATTGCCATTTCTTTTGGGGTGTGGTCTGCTAAACAAGCCAAACAGGCAGGTCGCCAATGTGTTCACAAGTCACCTGTGCAATGCATGTGTGATTCTTGTTATGACCACATACAGAATTCCTTAAGTCCTAGGCATCCCCAGGTCATATGGCTGAAGTCTGCATCGTGCATAAGGCAGCGGGGGCAGCCTAATAACTCTCCGTCATATATAAGTCTAACCTGCATGGTATAAGGTAAATCCTAAGGGTATAATTATATTGAATATATTTTAGATGTGTATTTCGGGATACCTTAGGTGCGTGTTATAAAATCCTGCTCCATTCAGTGTCTTTGAGGGTCCTATTCAGGTCTGTCCCCCATTTGGCACGGTTCAGCGGTCTGTTTACAATCTTGTTCAACTCTCTGCAGAGCCAGGAGACGAGTGGGATTGCACCAGGACACTTATCCTGCAATGGCAATGCTGTGTGTATCTGGATGCATGGCCCTTGAGGGGGGCACAATCTGTGCTTCTGCCCTAAGGGGCCTACCCTTAGTTCCCCACGCCCTGGGTACCTAAGTACCTTTTACTAGGGTCTTATAGTGGCAGCTAAAAGTGTTGCCAATTGTGCCAATGCATTACAACAGTTTTGGGAAAGAGATCTGGCTCAAGGAACCTGGTTAGCAGGGCCCCTGGGCACTAACAAGTTTGAGACTACTTCAGATACCAGGCAAAAAGTGGGGGGCTAACCATGACAAAGAAGATTTTTTCTCAAAATCAGCACCCCCACTCTGAGAATTGTTCAAGCACCTCTGCTCCTAGGTCCCCACCGTACTTTTCTTCCCCCACCAGGAAAATTCGACTGGCCAACTCGCACTTTATTCAACAACAGTACTTCAAATGTGTGAGACAGAGGCAAATCACTGGGCGTCCAACTTCCCAGTATGGCAGCAGAACCATTCCAGCTTAAAATGATGTTCCGTTAAAAACGTGGAACCCCTCGGACACTGCACGAGGAATACTGGATTGGTGTTGCACCTCACATCCCCACTAGTATTTCGTTTTGAATCAGGAGCTCTGTTTCTTTCTCGGCGCTCTGTATTTTAGATAACACAACAATTATGACTACATAAAATATTAAAATAAACCAATATATAAATAAGCACACCTAAGAGATAAGATAAAAAATTCTGAGTCTGAATTAATAGTGTGCATTCTTTTTGCTGGTTTTGTCAAGCACAATGTAGCAAAACAAATTCCTCCAGTCCATCTCAACTAAACCTTTTTGTACCAGGCCAAATGCAGAGAAAACAGATTGTGAAACAACTGCAACATTTCTGACTCGGATAAAGCAAATTATATTTGTGAAGGACTTTAAAAAAAAAAAAAACTCAGATTTATCACTAACCTTAGTTAAGATATTAGAGAAAACTCATTTTTTAATATTTAGGGTGTTTTCTAATGGAAATGAACGTAATCTGAATTTTCCTTGGGCTTCTATCTGGCTTTTACAACACGTTTTTATCTAATACATACTGAAAGAAATCGCTGCAAATGAGCATTTGCTTCATGATTGCATCAGTGCAGTATTTATATAATATGGGCCCTTATGTGGAAAAATGAGCAAGTCTGACAGTGGAGTCTACACATTCTAATTGTGACTCACAAATCATGCACAAAGCAAGGTGTGGTATCTTGTCATGGTAATGGAGGAACGGAATGTAGAACTTGGTCTGAGAATGTGGTGATTCAGTGGAATTATGCAGGTCAGTTACCTGCAGACGGCAGTATTGGATGGGACATTTCCTGTACTCTGAGATACTTTAATAAACCTCCTGACCTATACTATGCCTGGAGTAAAACTTCTTCAAACAAGATAGAATCATAGATAGAGAAAATGCAGGCAAATGCTTGGCTGTAAACGAGGGACACTGGCTCAGCAAATATTAGGAATTGATTCAATAGACTTACCTGTCTTAGACGTCCATATAAACATTGGGACCCAACACACAAAGACGTTTAATACGTGTGTGCAGCACTGAAATGCAAAATGGACAAAACAAAAGTGAAAAAATTACATTTTCTTAGAGACATGGTTTGGAAAAATAAAAAATAAACCGGTTGAGGGTGCAGAACCTAGTAGTGTCAGAAAAATGGTGGCGTTTGATAAAAACCGGTTTAACTTTCTCTATTTAAGCAAGTGCATAGCATGTTTTATTGAAAGCGTAGCCCTCTGGACTAAATTTGTTCAAACAGGCAATTGACATGTTAAGTGGCTGTGCACAACTTGTGAAGTAAACTGCAGGGGTTAAAATTGTACAGGAAAACGTTTAGATTTGCTGACGCTTTCGACCTCTAACCCTAAACACGAAGAAACAATTTTAACATATGTGTAGTGAAAAAGCTAACACATACTTCTCTGACATAACACAGAAAGAGTACAACACTACTGAAGCAATACAGTCTTCCTTTGAATGCAGAATACATATGGTAGCTGCACACTTTTTCTTAAACACATCAGGTAAACGGTGCTGGTGACAATAGTGTTAGCTTCTCTTGAACACCCTGAGAGCAGTACAGCATAGATGGTAGTAGCATTGCAAGCTTTCTTTTCCCAGAAATCAAGTGCACAGTGAGATTATCAGCAGTGCAAACCAACTGTGGCCTGCCCCTCAGAACGGCCCGTCCTCTAGAGCAGAGGTGCCCCATCACACTTTTTTCCAGATGTGAAGAGTGTCTATCAGGCTGAGAAAAGGTCAGCCTGAAAGATACTCTTCTTGATCAAGTTAGTCAGGCAGGCAATGTACATGCACTAAATATGCAAGCTCTTGGCTCCCTGAGCTGAACTTTGCCTGGCCAAAGATTTCACAGCCCTGTGGGCATGACCTCCTCAGCTAGGTAAAGAGCTTGGTGGTCCTCCCCTTCATGACAAGGGAGAGTATCACTGATAGCCTTGGACCTGTGTGCTTCAGCTTTGAGCCCTGAAGTGCCAGGTCTGAGTGTACATCAATGTCTCAGTGACCCCAACCAACTCTGTTATGGATAAAGGATGGCTGCCTTCTCCCATTGGCTGAACCATAAAAAGGCCAGCCAACTAGAGGAGGTGGCAGTCACAGTCATCATGAACGACCATAGCTTCCCTCTGAGATTACCCCTGTGTTATTTGTTTTATTGCATGGTTCCTACGTGCATAGGTGTGTGTGTGTGTATGAATGTATGTGTATTTGTGAGTGCATGCAGTAAAAGGTGTGTATGTGCATGTAAAAGCATGATTGTGAGTCAGTGAGAGTGTATGTATGGCCCGCCTGTCCTCTCCCTGCTCCAATTACCGGCCATCACTGGTGCAAATGTCCTCAGCCTAGCAGCAAAGTGCTGGCATTATTGCATTTAAAGTGTAACTGTAACCGTAAAGCAGTACTCACCTCAAGTGCTAGTAATGTTTCTTTAAAGTGTTTTGGGAGCCCTCTTGAGGATTGCAATGGCTGTTCAAAAATATAGCCGCCCTTATTTAAGAAGTACTCTTTAGATTCTATAGATCAAGTAAATGCTCTGCTGGAACCATCAGAATGAACAATTACAACATGGACAGCAGCAGCAGAAACAGGACAGGGGCAGCAATAGTTTCTTTACATGAGAGACACTCCTATAGAAGGTTGATGGGCAATTAGAAAGCTGACAAAGCGGTCCAGATTTGCAAATAGGGGACGTTTTGGACTTGTAAAGACACGGTGTATAAGTATTTTGCAAGCTATGGGAGGCTGCATTCATTTGTGCATGGTGCAGGCAATGTCTGCGGTAATATAAAAATCAACAGTTAAAACGTCCCTCTAAACCATAAAACATGTCCACAAACAGCAGAAAATAAATGTTCCCCACACACTAACCTGTCAGACCTGCCCTACATGCATTGCCAGATTGTCTTATTGGCTTGTCTGACCCCGTCCAGAGAGCAAAGCTCTATAAAAGCGGCTGGGTGGCTGTGGAGAAGAACCTTGACAGGGATGAATGGGGCACTGAGTGAAATAGGATGGCAAATGCATTATCATTCTGACCATGATTGAGGGGAGTTACAGGCAAGACACTGATAGGGAGTGTGGTGTCAGATCCACTAGAATATAAATGGGACGGGGGTAAGGGGCAAGTAGTGAGAGGGAGAGAGCACAGCTTTATATCCGGTTGTTAGGAACAAGTGGATCCTGTACCTTAATGACGCTACTGTTAACTTTTGTATATCATAATCATGCGCCAGGAGTACACCAATGTGCACTATAGCAAAATGCGCCCCAGTTAGGCCTGTTCTGCATGTATTTTTTTTGTTGAGAACCGCCATTCTTAGGTCTTAAAGTGTACTAATGGTGCCCAGTAATAGATATAAGCAGTCTCTACATACCCAATAAGAGTGTTAGCTGGCATCAGTGTGTCCGAGTTCCTGGCCTGGTCACTCCTACAAGTCCAGTTACTGGTATGGCTTGTCTATATGCTAATTAACATTTAAGGCCAGTTTCCCACAATGTCTGGGCCATTATATACGCCCAGCCGGGTTCCTTTCTTCTTATCCTAAGTATGCCTCCTTGCCAGCAGTACCTGACTTGCAGCCTTGCTTCTTCCACTCGCTGTGAATGATACAGGGGGATGCCAAAAAGCTGGATAGGGCTGCTTGTGTGGTGCAGGATGAAGGGCCAGTGCAAGACAATGATGAAGCACAGGAGGACTGGCAGTGTGCTGAGCTTCCCACACAATGAAATGCCTCTGGAAAGCACATCAGCCAGCAAAGAAATACCACATACTCGATCTCTGCGGTCTGACCACTTAATCGAAAGATGAAAGCCATCTAGAGAAGTTCAGTTGCCATCAACTGAGCTAATAAACAGCCAACCACTAAGATTCACTGAAACGTATCACTGCTTCTAAAGAATCCCTTTTTACAACTAAACCTCTGGATACAAACGTTTCTATAATTAACTAGGGATTGATCACTATCAGTGCTCCTTTGTTATCCTCATCCCCACCCTTTACTATCCGTCTGAATTGTTATTTTAGTGGTGTTTTTTGTTCTTAGGTCCATTTACTTATTCATTAAATGTTCAAATTTTTTGTATTTGCACTTAATAATATGTGTCCTGCAAGTTACCTTGGGTTACGCTGGACATGTTGGCACTGTACTAGTGAATAAACCAGCATTCAATAAAAGATAACAATAAAATAGCTGAATGAACTATATCTAAAGGCTTGAGCCCTATTGTAAGAAACATGCGACTGTGAAACAGACTAGCCCATCATTTAATCTAACAATGCATAGAGAGATAGATGCAGTTGATATCACAGATAGTGGTTGTAGAAAGAATTCATGCAAAGAAGATAGGAGGCCACCATCAGCGATCATGAATTGCTGTAACATACACTGGCTAACACGTCAGAACTCTCAGCCATGTGATTTAATAGAGCTCAAACCAGACAATGAAAAGTGACTGCGCAATATCATTTATTTTCGCTTTTTAATGACTCGTTTAAACCCTTTCTACTCTCAATGGGACGTTCCAATATAATTCATGTACATTCCTTAAGACACTACCATGAGTTTATTGCCATTCATTTATGTTGTACAAACTCGGTTCAGAATGCATTAGTTGGGTGGCGAGAAATTATATCATGATTGTGCTCTTCAAAATTTTAATAATGCTGTGCTCTTACACCATTCCCAAAAGTAAAACTTGCCGATAAAGAATTTAAAACGAAAGTACAAAATACTATATCGGTAAAATATGCACAAACATATTGTGCGTAATCATCTATCCAATCATGATTTGATGTGTATATTTGCTTTTGCATTTTTCCAAGGGCAATGAAACAGGAAGCCCTCTGCGGAAACCATAGGTAAAGGCAATTTCTATTTTACTTAAGAGGCACTAATCTTTTAAAATATACTGTCCTAGCCTTTGAACCACAGTAAAAATGCCCCATTAAACCTATCACTTTCTAGCCTGCTGGCTTTCTGAATTCATGTAATGCAGACTGACAATGAGGTTATACAGACGCAAACATTTTTATGCACGGTGAATTCTTATTTGTTTCTGCCAAGCGGCAATTCTTTAAAAACACACTGAAATACTTCTCCAAGCTGCTATCTCCCTGGGCAACAGGGAGGCAAAGAACATTTTACACTAGACAGCATAATGGCAAGAATGTCTGTGTCAATTAAAAGAGGCTGAGCAGCCAAAAAGAAACAAGAACGCAAAATGCTTACGCCAAAGCCTGGATCTGGCCCAAGCGTGCCCAACAGCTGCATTTGTGCAAGAGCAAACATTCGTAAATGCCCCCAGAGGCTGGAGTAGTGAGGGCTAATTTATTCTGAGTTGGAGATCCATGGCTGTAATGGGATGTCAAAAACATGAATAAAATGTCATCATGCACACCCCGTTAGATAAATCGAAAGACCTCTCTACTGGAGACGAGTCTGTGGGTCAGAGCCATGAATCTGAACATGCACATCTGCAAGACGCAGTTTGCTCCTCCATGTGGGTCCCAGATTTATTTATGGAATCCACATGCTGAATAAGGCTGTTTTGGCAGCACTAGTGCTGCTAAACCTGTTGATGCCCGGACATTATTGAATAATTATTTTAGGAATCCGCCTCGTTGGGTCCTGCAGCAGGCACGGGTTACTAGTTCCCAATTGTAAAACAGGAATAGTTTCCTACTGGTGTTCTGTGGCCTCTGTACTGTGGAATCCCCATCTGGGAACCTAGTATGTCTTTTTAGCACTTAGCTCTTAGGTTAGCGAGGCCGAGCAGCCCAATACTTACCCACAACTTACTCCGGGGATGCGCCGTGGGCTAGAGACTCAGCACTCAACAACCCAACAAACAACACTTAATAAATCACTGTCCAATCAATGCCTTTTCTTTTAAAAAGAAACATTATTACACACACTACTAAATACTGCATGCTTATATACAAATACAGAATGGTAGGTGGAAATGCTTATGGTGACACGTTTCAAAGGGCATCACAACAGACAGGGGATGCATACTAAAGAAAGGCCCAAAGATCAGGTATCCCCTAAATTTACCCTGTATCTCCTGTGCTGGAGACATTTCTAACAGCCTGCACACCAGCAGGCCTTAAACACTAAAACTGCAATATTCCCCTTATCAGACTAACATGATAAAGGGCGTGCAGTTAACAAAAGTTAGGCCTGCTGGCATTGTCAAGGTTTCACCACAATTCTAAAAGGCAGAATTAGTAGGCCAAAGCACAGTGCAATCAATATTAAAACATTTTAGGAGGGTGCTAGCTTACAGTGGCATCCCAAAATGATTCACAGTTTTACGGCCATTAAAGATTTCAAAGTTCTATACTGATCACGCTATCAGTCTTTGTTCTACATTTATACCTGTTGCTCCACATGACCAAGATACAAAGGTCCATGTACCCCAGAACTATAAGATTAAAAAGTCCAATTTCCAGCAGTGCTTAAAACTAGAGCAAAACCCTCCGAGGGTCAATAATTCCCTGACTCTGGAGACATAGGTTGGAGGCACAAAACTGCTGTGGGGGTCTCTGTGGGGCTGATCACTCTGCTGATGGTGAAGCCTCAGCTCCTCCGAGGGCAATGCTTTCTTTAAAAGTGCTAATTTGTACAGCTGCCCCTATACCTTCTGTGACATGCTTTCACCCACAGGAAATCGCTTTCATGCAACCACAGAGAATTTGTTATTCCCTTTTGATTTTTGTGTACTTTCGGGTGAGTTGCTTTTCCACAACTGGGTAGCCAGACCCCAGCGGGCTCCTGCAACACACTTGTCAGAGGTTACGGGAACTCTACAGTCTTCATGGTGCTGGCCTGCTGCCTTCTGCCTGGCACTCAGCTCCTGGTGTGCTGGATTTGTTGCTGTTGCTCTCCTTCTCAAACCAGTGCGTTCCTCAGAGGCCAGGAAGGGGAGCTAGTTTCCTGCTTTTCCATGTGGGCACAAAGTCCTTCACTAGGTCTCCCCAGCCCTGGGTATGAGGAGCAGGAGAAGCACTCATCTATGCTTCTGGGGCTCTGGCCCTCTGCGAAAGCATGACGCAATTTAGTGTGGTGGTGCTCCACAAGTTGCCTCGGGCACTGGGATCCCCCAGGAGCTCAAAGTCGTCCATTGAGCATTATGACCTAGAAGCAGCTGGACTATTTTCTTGAGCACTGGCAATCCATAGGGACTGTAAACCTCATGTGCTCTAGATTGGGCTGGTCTCCCAGGGCCCTGGCTTCCCTGGTGGACTAGTAAAACTGCTGAGAGCCGTAGTGATTTCTTTGGCTGGGTGGCACTGGGGACCTGCTAGGAATGCCCCTTTGTGGAGGCCTAACAAATATGAGTTTTCTTGACCCGTTTGGACATTTTAGATGAGGTTTGGCTTGTTTTGTTTCTAGTAGCATACTTCAACCAGCAGGAGTGTTTATTTCAGGCCTCCTGTCCTCTAAACATTTGTTGTCATCCGAGACCTGATTTTTAATGGCTCTCTTTGGTTTAGGAAGTGGTCATGAACTGTTCTCTGACTTGTTAGTTCCTTATAGCCCGCTGGTTAAGAGTTATTGGCGGTACTCAGGACCTGCCCCTCTGTCTGGGCTCCTGGTACTATCCTTGGACTATTTTCATCCTAAGCAGCACCCTGTGGCCCTCAAGGCAAGTTAACCTCCCTGTACTTACAAGCCTTATAGCCTCCTGAACACTTACATGGCACCTCTTTGCCCAGTTAGAGTCAGTGGATTACCATTCTTCCTTTTGTATGAAGCCCCCTACAGGACTTGTCCACAGACGATCCAGAGGAACCCTTTCTTGCAGGGTCCCCAGCATGGCAAACCACTCTATTGTCAATCACAATGAGTGGGGAATACAGTGCCAGTAGCTCTTGAGACAGATTCACATAGTCTAAGGCAGCACAAGACGGAGTGTCCTGGGGTTCACCCACAAAGAGTCCTTCCATCCTTTCCTTCTGCAGATTCCACTGCTTGCCAGTCTCTCCCTTGTGCAAGGGTTTTTAAGTGGGGGGGAAAGATCCAGAAAGTGGACACCTTTGTCCAATCCAAAGATGACAGACCATTACCCCAGCCCTGTGCCGTCTATCCTCCACTGCCAATCTTTAATTTATTAAATTGTATCAGCAAGAAGCCTTACAATAATATAAAGCAATACGCACAACAATGTGCTTAAATCCATATAAAACCATAATCATAATTTCAAAGCATATTAGCAGCAATCAACACTAATCTGATAGGTCCAGTAAATAAACCCCTACACCCCCCATGCCCATTTTAAGAAACTGGGAAGCCCTTTGTCAGTGCCTAACCTTTACTTGGGGGGGAGCTCAGAAGAAAGTGTCTGTGCTCGCAGGAATGAAAAAAGGGAAGGCTAGTGTAGGGAGAGCCATAATTCCATCTCACCACTAGCTCCTGAGGTCCTATTAGGTCTTATGGTATTTTATGAATCAGCCATCCCTAGTTTAATTGGCAATTCCCTTAACCGGAGTCAAGTGGCCATATATATGAAGCAATCGAGTTATGTTCGCTCATGTTATCCGGCAAGTGCAGTTTTGGTGCAATTTGCTCCACTAGACTTAAAAATAGGTAGGAGCTATCGGCTCCTTGCCTCATCAAATGCCTTACAGGCCAGGGTAAAATGAGCCACATTGTCCACCTCCCCAGTAGTACAGTTGCAGAACTTCAAACCTGCCACCAGCCTGCGAGTGTGGACCAGGTAGCCTCTTAAGGGCAGCATTCCTAGCCTGTATTTTATATAAAGAGTCCTCTTCAATTCAGGATACAACATATCCAGATATGCCTGGGGGACTATATTGTGAATGTTATTAAAATATTAATGTGTGATCGAGTCAGGCGTAAGTTCCCGGTACACCCTCATCCTGCTGAATTCCCGGTACCGATCTTTTACCAGGCCCACCATATCCTTGCTGACTCTACCCGGGTCTGCCCATAGGTCCTCCAACCGAAGGTTCCCCAGAATCTTTTTAATGTGAGTTCCCCAGGAATGCCCCCCGGATCCATTGTACGCAATGACCTCTTCCAAGTTTTCTAGGTACACCGCCTCCCTAGGGTTACGAACTAGCCTCACCAATACAGTATTGGCCTTAGGGCTGCTAGCTCCGATATCGATATCAGGTTTAATTCTGCAAAGATGGCTTTCAGCGGGGTTCCCTGCCCCAACCCCTATAGGGTTCTCAGAAAGTTGTTCTCAGCAACCTGCAGCACTCTAGTATTCGTATATCCCCAGAGTTCTGCTCCATAGAAGGCTGCAGCCACTGCTTTCCGAATACAAATCTCCAGGATAATACTGATACTTCGGCCACCGGCCTTATGCTTGAATCTCAGTATTGCCCCGGCTGCTTGTTTAAGGGCTATGGCTGCCTTTTGAACTTGGCAGTCCCAGCTTAGGTTCTCAGAGAACCACACATCTAGGTAGTCGAAGTGCTTGGTAACCTCAATTGGGGCATGGTTAATTGTTAGTTTCCACCGCAGGCTAAGAGAGGACTGCAAAGTCATCCCCATGGTCTTCATACAATTGATAGTTAATGATTTCTCCTCACAGTATTTAACAAAATGGGTGAGGAGTCTATGGGCCGCATTTTCAGTGCGTGCCAGAAGGACTGCATCATCAGCGAATAATAGAATTGGAAACCTCCTTCTGGCTACGAAAAGGACATCTAGCTGCTCCCCAAAGAGAAATTGGGTCACATCATTTCAGAAGAGGCTGAAGAGTAGGGGTGCCAAGTCACAACCTTGCCAGACACCCTTTTGCACCTGAAAGGGGTCTGTGCACTCCTCACTCATCCCGTATCTCACTCTAGCCATGTTGTCTGAATGTAGCGCTACTATGGCTTTCACTAGGGGGCATCAACCCCTGTGTCGAACAATGACTGTCATAATTTGCCACTATCTACTGAATCAATGGCAGTTTTCAGATCGATAAAAACCAGGTACAGTGAGGACCTCCTGATTACTGTGAACTTATATGCAATCAGGTAAAGTCGGATGATCTGGTCGATGGTTCCAACCCCTGAACGAAGGCCCGCTTGCACTTCTGTTATCACACCCTGGGTTTCAACCCACCTGGGCCCGGAGCCTTGTTCCTCTTCATTGCTCCCAATGCTCTAATTACTACTGGGATCAGAATTCCTATTTCACAGTGGGCAGTAGAAAGGACATCTTGCACCCGCCTGAAAGCCAGTGAATCAACCGCAAAGGTACTATATAGTGTACTAAAATGGTCAACCCAACCAAGTGAGCCTATGCAGGCTTCTACGACATTCACTACCTCCTTCCCCACTCTGGACACCAGTGCCCAGAATCTTTTTGGGTTATGGTCAACAGTAGTTTCTCTAAGTTCATCCCAGAGTATACTTTGGTACGTTTCTTTTTTGCCAGTAGATGCTTACAGTCCCTTCTATATGCTTGAAGTTTCTCTCCGCTAGCGGAACTATTGTGGCACCGGGATAGGGCAAGCGAGACTTCTCTTCTCACCCTTATGCACTCCTTATCGAACCAGCCTTTGAAACCTGTCTGCCTTTTTCTGCTGTTGTCATCTAGCTTGTATGTTACAGGTTTAGACCACAGAGCCTTCAACTCCCCTATCATTGTGTCACAGGCCACTAAGATCGGGGGCTGTCATTGGGCAAAGCATTTATAATACATTGCCCATTATTAACCATTATGGATTCAAGTTGTGAAAGACCCTGCAGGTACTTTTTGCCATCCCACCGTATTCTCTTTCTGCAATTGGGCGGGACAATCTCTCTCTCATATAGCCCAGGTGCCTGCCTCATCATGCTTCCTATCCCTAGGACATTTGGCCTCATATTAAAAGCGAGTGGATTATTTTCGCTTTCCATTCTACTGACCACGGACATATCGGGGACCGCTGGCCAAGTTTCCAAGATAACGTAGTCAATGACCGATAAGGATCTGCCATTGTCGAAGGTTGCCTTCGCGGCACCATCCGACTTGGAATGGCCATTGACAAAGTGGAGGCCATTACCAAGCATAAGATCAGTAAAAGCCTAAGCTTTTTTTGTGGACTTTGGGCAACTCATTGCTGTCTCAGGAATCCCCATGCTGCGGTCTTCTGTCACAATTTCGCCACTGTTAATAGCATCACAAGCAGACATGTTCGTTTCCACAGACCAGTATCACATCGCCATCTCTTTCGTGGCCACTTGTTGTTTTGTCACGTACACTGCCTTTTCTAATTTTACTAATGCATGCAGAACACTCTTTACAAATTAACTGAAACCCCAGGACCACCCTGGTGGAATTTATACGTTCAAAATGTCCATCCGACCACCTTCATCTCTACCTGCCCAAAGTCTCAAATGCTGGATGGTAGCGGGAGCCATCGAAAGTGGCGCATCTACTTGCTCTGCTTTACAGTTTAACCTGCACAAGACCCAGATTGAAATACCACCCGATGGGCGTCCCTTCCTCGACCGGGCGGCCAACATGTCAAATCCCAGGAACCCATTATTACAAGTTCTTTCAGCTGCCCAAGTTTCTTGAAAGCAGCAAATATCAAATAGACTAACAAATTGTAACCAGTCATTGCCTTCCACCTTGCTGGCCAACCCTGCAATGTTTCAGGACAGGATTCGCAGTCAGCCCCCCTTCAAATTATTACCCGGGACGAGCATACTAGGGGGATAGTAGAATGCTGGAAGGGTGACTTTGTTGCTCAATCCGCACCTATTCCAGAGGGTGCTCAGGAGTTCCTGGCCAATACCGCCGCTAGCCATGACCAGCCCTCGCAGATATTCCCTTTCTTCCTCTCACCATGGCTGGGAATCCTAATTTGTCTACAGTTCTTGTGAGTAGTGATGGTCAGTGATTCTCACACTCCATTGCCCTTAGCTGCGATTTTCTTCTTTTCTTGCGATATTATCGGTCCATACCTGAGAGGACTCCCGGTCCTTAGCATGTCTGGGCTAGTCCTGCACTGGTCAGCCACCCTGCGTTCCTCTTGGTTAAAGTTGTAACATGGCTGCACATCAACCCCCATTATTTGGAAACAATCTGTATGGTTGAGAATTAGGCTGGCTGTACCTGGTAGAGCAAATTTCCGGAGAGCTGAAGGGCAGGAGCGAACTAAGTCACCCTGGGAGGCTACAGGGCGAGCATACCTCTTGCCATAATTGGTCTGTCTTTGCTTATATCCCAGTTTTACTAATCTCACATTGTTGGAAGAGAGGGCTCTCAGCTCCGGAACAGCATAAAAGAGGCTTAGTAACCGTGACGTATTTAGGGGTAGATTTAGTCCAACATCCGAAAAAAGGTCAACAAACTCCAGAGAGTGCCCGCTTTACCTTCTCGCTGGCACAACACCAGGAGTTGCGACAATGCCAGCATGATGTAAGTAGCGAGTGTCCATACTGTCTGTGCATATAGTTTTTGAGGGCACCAAAAATGGTACGGCATCCGGATTCAAGTCTGAGTTTGAGCCAGGGAGAACCCTTGGTTCACTGAGTATTCACAGATCACCCTGTTCAGTTGGAGTTACCGCCATCACCTGAGTGCAGGGCAATAGACTGTCTGCCTCAGGCGTTCCTCGTGGGCCCATCCCCGCCACCATTCTTTTTTTCTTTCTCTTAATGAAGCCTTTCTTCTTATTCCTAGGCCTCCTCTTCCCCAGGGGATAAACTTGGTAGTCTGAGCCTTCCATTGCATCACCCTCATTTTGCATAGTCTCACTGTGTTAGGGTTGAGCGGATCATGGGGGGGCTGCTTCACCCCCGCATCCATCGGCCTGCCATGAAGTGGTATCAGGCGCATGGACAGCCAAGTTGCTGGTAACTGTACTCACCCCCCTTGGCTCATCCATGGGGCTTACAGCTGGAATTGTCCCTCTATCTACACCATCCTTGGGGTTAAAGAACAGCCATTTAAGGGAGTACACTGGGAATGGTATAGCTCTTTTTCTCCTTTTCTTAGCGTTTTCTTCCTTCTTACTATCCCTACTTGGGATCACACTTGCTTCGCTTAGGGTTTTGTCTTGCAGCCCCTCATCCCTCCTTCCACATTCCCCAGGGCCCGCTGGCAGATCCTGGAGTACAGTAGATGTGGGTATAGCTCTATCTCCTGTGTTAACCTGGTGCTCTTCAACGGGGGCTGTCCACCCCTAATTGAGCATGCCCGGTGCCTTCTGTACTGCCATAGGTGGAGTCATCACGGGAAGAAGCCATAGTCAGAGGCCTACCAACCAGTGGAAAACTCCTTGGTTGGGCAGTGTTGAGATGTACAGTTTGCTTCTGCACAGTACTTCTTGTGGGCTGAGGATAGTTGGACAGGCTATGACTAGCATACCAGGGAGGCTGGTAAGAAATATTCTGGTTTACTCCATCTATTCTTCCGCCCGGTACTAGAGCCTGTAATGTCATGGTTAGCAATGACTCTATGTGCTTTGATCCCCCAAGAAATTTCTCCAGCAATGCAAGAATTGACATTAAGACATTGTTTAGTGCAATCATGGCTTCAGAAATTATGAACCCTTGTGGGGACTCTCTGGATGCAGGATTGGTCCTTAGGTGCAGGAAAGGAGAAAGGTGCTGGTATGCAGAGTCAGTCAAACAGAACTCCCCCACTAGGGGAGGAACTATTGTTTGGAAACTTGAAATCAAAAGCAGCCTCCGCCAAACTGCTATCAGATGCCGGCCGAGCATTAGATGGTTCACAGGATTCCATCTCATTTCTGGTTGGTGCTGCACTGCACGGTATATTGGAAAGCGTATAATCCAGAAACATCAAGGAACTTTCACTTAGATAGTCGTTTTTTCGTCCTTGATTGCCGTCACTCGGATCTCTCCAGTCGATGGATTCCTACTAAGTGGCAATAATTCACTGGTAGGGCAACTGTGGGGTAGGGGCTCAGGTAAAGCATCATATACCTCCCTTCCCGACAGTGCCCTCTGTCCACTCCTCTGCCTCTCCAGTATTGGGAACCCCGATACACTGAGTTGACTCTTTAGTGTAGGGCATGATTTCTTACAAGTTTGCTCCTCATCCACCAGTGCTATCTCTAATGGTCCAGCCAAAGTAAATTTAGTGCTCTTAACAGCTCTCTTCTCACTGTCTCTCTCACTGTCTCTCTCCAGGCATTCATGGGGCTCTCCGTCCCCATCGTCGTTGTCATTTTCTCCTGTATCTAAAGCAGTCCCCGGCACCCCTTGACTCTCCTTCTCCAGTTCTATCTGTTTGGTGAACTGCTGCAGTAGTGGTGCCTTATCCAGCAGCAGTGGTTCCTTATCCACCTTCTGATAAAAACTAGTGATTAACGTCCTGGGGGATCTACGGGCTGCCTTGCTGTTAGCACCAACAGGGGGTGTAGGGTGTAGGGGGCATAGAAGGTGCAACAGGGGAGAGCCCAAGTCCTGCAAACATGGGACCACTAAGGGTAGAAGGTGTCAACAGCCCACCTGCACTTGGGGCTTTGCACCCGAATCCTTTTGCTTTGGGCCATCTTTCCTGCACTGCAGCTTTAAAAGTTCCAAGATGGCGATTTCAAGTGGTCAATGGTTACAGCTTTGTGAGAGCTTTAAACCTGTCCGAAGCTGCCACTGCCAAACTGGTTCCTTCCCACCAAAACTTCAAAAGGACCACATGGAGAGAATAGAGACAAACGTCTTGCTACCCCCTATTGTTTCTTTAGGAATTACATGCCCATGCTTGTCAGTATCAAAGCAACAAACCTGTGCATCTTTACCCCTATCCTCTTTGGCCCATTGTTTGGGAGAAGCTTTGATATACCTGCTGACCAGTAGAGTAATTAACTTGGCTCAGCAGGGTAGTTCAAAGGGGTTACTCAGATAAATATAACCACGAGCCAAAATATGGGAAAAGTGCAAATATGGCCAAATTAATATGCTATCTGCACTCAGAGTCTTTGTGATCCCATCAAAGCACACAATAAATATCTCTCTGTCATGTCAATGGGAATTGTTACTTTGGTGTAGCTTTCACCTACAGTGTGAAAACAGTAAAGCACTACAAACATACAAGGAAGTACCACAGACTCACACTATAGTCAAAATAAATGGGAGTATTTAATTTTGAATGCCCAATTAAATTACACAGGATGCAAAGGCCAAAAACAGTTTATTATTTGGATCTCATTTGTGAAAGGCTACCTGCACGCAGTTACCTGATAGCATTAGGCGTGGGGCTCCCTTACTCCTTCCGCACATGGATGCAAGGGCGAGTTGACTTGCTATCACATGTTGGTAGTCCACTGCCTCTACCTCACCAGGTCAGCACTGGATCTTATTTTAAAAGGTGGCACTGACAGTGAGCATTCAAAACAATTTTTCATCAGCATTTACAGTGAATGAGACTTACAGTACAGAGCCAAAAAAGGGGGTGGCCTTTCACACTAATTTTGTCCACTTATTTAATAGGCCACGATTTCCATGAGTCTCATGGGGTTCAGTCAGCCCTCGACTAACATAGTACAAAGAGTGTATTTCCCTGGTGGGGCCTTAAACGCACCACTTAAAGAAGTGAGTGCGATTTAATTGCTAACCCTAATTTGATTTTGCAATGCTCAATTCATTGATAGTGCAGTCAATGCCGGATGGGGATATTTGGTTTACCCTTTCTGCACTGTCCTTTTCTCATGAATGTCCTTTGCCAGGTCAGAATCCACACAGGGCAAATTATGTTATCTATGAATAAGAGATCCATTTAGCATTTAGCATTCAAACATGTATACATATGTACAATAAAAAAAGTAACCAGTCTATTCCATGTAAAATTATATAAAGCAACAAAATCAAACAATGTCTCCTAAATGTAACATTAGGTACTCAACGACGACATAATATATAGAGTTTATGATCTCTGGCTATGAACTGTTGGTAAACAAAGGAGAAAATGGAGGGTCACAATACACAAGCAGTAACCCCTAAAAAATTGTTTGGGGTTTCTAAACAATTATAAACACATGGAGCATACAACAACTGTGGATGTAAAAGTTGCATCCATTAGAAATCAGAGAACACATTTACTATTAGGTCAAGCAACGTGCCATAGCAAGAGAGCTTGCTGCTCTGCAATGTGTGAAAGGGAGTGAGCAGAAAGTATTCATATTTATAAAGGTAGGGACCATCTTCGCTCTCTCCTTGCACTGGAGCTTTCTGTGCTGCCTACTGCCAACACTGGCAACCTTGCCCCATAGAGCAAAGGTGTCTGCATTACAGGCAGGATTGTTTTTGTGCAGGGAGGGACACCTTCCTGCATGAAAATAGTCCTTACAGGCATATTACTCTTTGTGTTTGTGCTGTACAAAGCAGCAACATGGAAAGAGGAAGTAACGAGGAGAAACAAAGATATTTCTCCTTGTTACACCTCTGTCGGGCCGATGCACCATTTTGGCGCTAACTCAGGATTATAAAACTGGGTTTCAGTCAACTCCCATCCTCCACCCACGTAATGCCTACCCAATGAAAAGTATCTCAAGACAGTGCTATGCGCTGAAAGCTGTGCAAAGTGGCTTTGTGTTGCTTAGTAAATGTAATATGGAATTTTTTGTCGGGTTGCACTGCAAAAGTGATGCGTCCCAATGCAAAATCATAGTAAATCTTGGCGCAGGTATCTCATTGCTCACAGTCACAGGTTATGGGACTAGGTCCGCCACTTATTTCCCTGTTTAGGGTTAGGATGAGGTGGCACCAATAAAAATGGATAGTTTGCTCATGACCTTGGGCTCTAGCAGTTGCAAGTCAATGACTCCTTGTCCAGAGGAGGAAGATTTCAGAACTGGAAGTAGATAGACTACGGCATTACCCTGAGGGCAAATAAGGTGTGAGCCCACTGACAAGGGCACACTCTATTACATAACAGGACCTCTTTGACCATATTATCTCTGCCTAGCATGCATGACAATTTTGTACTTAACCTTTGTACAACAGCATACAATCATGGAATCGCATTTGTGGCTTAAGAACTTTTCCTCCAACTCCCAGGCAATTTTGGCTGGAAATAGGCCAGTGCAGAAACTACACCAGATGGAGGTTAATGGATAGTGCAAAAGGTCGAAAGGAGGGCATGTCCCACAAAGGTAAACCAAACAACTAAGCAAACATTGACATGGTGAGGGAGTATTCTTATCAGGCAGCGTGACAGTTCTGCTCACCTGCACTTGTAGGTTACAGTTCATGTAAAACTCTCTTCTGGAAAGGGGTAGAGAAGGCTTACTGGCACTCTGGGTTCATTTGATTGTCTGTAGACTTCTACAGGTGGAAGGTCAGCAACAAGACTCACAAACAGAAGGTAAACTAGGCATTAAACTCAATGCGTGCCATGAAGTAAGGAGTAGCACGCAGTTCCACAAATAGGACTTACTAAAGCATTTCCATACACCCCTGATTTAATGTAACTCTTCAACAGGTGGAGGTGCTTCCTGCTTAACAACTATGCAGCAATTAGTATTATTGCATCTACAAAGCTTGAATTCCCAACAAAGAATATAGAAGTGATTTTTCCATTCTTATTGCTGATTCTGGGTAGTGTGGGCCTTTCTCTGCGCCCATCATGTTCTGCTGGACAATTGTATGAGTATGTCACACTAGGCAGGTACAATATTTATCGCCTTACTCTGGTGAGAGACTGTAGGTCTGCTTTAGATCCGGGCGAAGGGGAATATTCTGTCTCAAACGTGACAGATAAATCTGTCTGCTGTATTATGTTCCATTTATATCCTATGGGGACATTAATATGTCTGATGGGATATCTGTCACGTTTGTGATGGAGTATTCCCTCTGGTCACATCGAAATCCGGGCCTATGTTTATTCTCCTAAGATAGGACCTGGAGATAAAAGAGTCTGAAAAGAAAAAGTGAGAAGAAGAAAGTCCCTTTTTGTTTCCCTCTCAGAGGCAGCTATCCTCAATTTTATATTCACCATTTTATACTTAAAATATGTTCCGGATCTGCTGTGGGTATCAGTAATGAAAGGTGCAATGAGGGTGATTGTGATCTGTATTCTATTTACACCTGTTCAAGTGTCTATGAGGAGTGACCCTTGAAAAGCAACAGTCAGGGAGCTTTCACTGAGGGGATGATTTTATGGCCAGATCATACTCTTTAGCTGTAATCTGAATTAATAAAACAGTTATTAATAAACAGTTATATTATTTACGTTTGTGTAGGTCAGAAAAGTCAATATATTTTCTGATGTAGAGAACAGAGTTTCAGCATGTAATTTTTAATAATACTTCATTAACCTCCTCTCTACTGCAGCAGGTACCACCATCATAACCATTGTTTTGTCTACCAAAAGCGTTTTTTATTTGATTATCTGTACTTCAGGGTTTTCCTTTTATTCCATCTTCCAATCCAGTTGGCATTTTCTTACTTTAACCATCCCGTGTCTCTGCGTGTCTCTGAATACACGCCTGGGTGGGTGGTAGCTGGGCTCTTGTGCATTCCCTCTAGACAGCCATGCGTAAAGGGAGCTTAGGTGTGACTGAGTGGCCATCTGGATGTTGATGGCCCAACTTGGGCAGGCTGGGAGGGGTGAGCTGACACACCTGAAAGGATGGGTCCTCAGTCCTCCCAAAGGGCTGCATAACCCATTGTAGTGTGTCTGGAGCCAAAGCAGGAAGGGCAGGGACTTTGTACACTTTAAAGACATCTCCTTTAAATCTTTCCACTTCAAAGGCATAACTGGGCATAAGTATTTTAGATCAGACACCACCAAATCAGGACACTTCTGGATCTGAGGACATTCTGCCAAGACGAAGGACTTCTGTACTGCTAAAGGGGATCTCACTTTGCTGAAACTCTGTTGGAGTTTGCTTGACTCCTGCTTTGCTGTCCCTGTCCTGCTGCCCTCCTTGCTTGAGAGTGAGAAGGGCTGGACCTGCAGCTCTACATCCCCAGACCCAAAGTGACTCCAAAGGCTTGCTGGTTTGCCTCCAGTTCTGAAGTCTCAGGGACATCAGACGTCACTCACCTCTGCTACAGCTTCTGGACTCTGCCAAATTTGAGTCCTACCCAGACAAGTGGTGTAAATCCAGTCCTGGGCCCTTGGAAGTGGGTTCTGCAGCTGTGTCCTGAGAAAATCCAACCATCGCCGTCACTGCACCAATCACAATCGCCGCATCTCTCCTCAGCATTGATTCATCACTGGTGCCACTGAGAATTAGCACTTCGCATCATCGACTGTGTGACTCTGGATCAGCATCACCATCAGCCCCAGTGCATCACCTTTACATTGCCGGCTGCGCGGCTCAACAACGATGCGTTTCCTTTATTGTAAAGGCTTCAAAGCTGCATCCCAAGGACATCGCATTAATGACTGCGTGGCTCGACGATGCATCCCTGATGATGCATCGCCTTTGCATTTGGCCTGCCTGTTCCTCAGATCTTCGCCATCAGGACATCCCTCCCTACAAGGTACTCATTCAGTGGGGCAAGGTTGTCCCCGTAGCCTGCCTGTGCTCCATCAGGATTGGCCAGAGCTTTCGATTTACCCCTCCCTAGTGCGACCAGATAGCTCTGGTTGGCACTTTAAGTTTCTAAGTGCTACATTTGCAGATATCTGTTAAACATTCATATCTCAACTTCTACTGACTGGACGTTTGTCGGGGGGTGAACAGGGGGGGTGAACAGGGGTTAATTTTCTGACATACCCTGACTAGAATGGTAGTCTCTACTTGGGCAGGGTGCATACTTCTCCCAGCTAGAGACTCCATTTCTAACAGGATGTGTTCCTCAGAAAGAAGGATTTTATTGGAATTTAAAGCAAGATCTGAACATCATTGGAGGGAACCTAAGATGTGATGGTAGATTATTGCCACCAGAGAAATGTGTGAATATATAGTACTCTAGTGCATGGGGTCCACCTCTGCAGCACACTAATGAAAGCCATAAACAGGGAAATCTATTGGTGGCCAAGAATGGATAGTGTGGTGAAGACGCAGGTGAAGGAATGTTTCCAAGGTGTGACAGGAATAAAGTAAGGGTAACAAGAGAGGTTCTATTTTGCCTGTTCTGGTACCTGAAACCCCATGGTGGAAGTTATGCCTAAATATCCTGGGTGCTTTTGCTGCTCATTGAATGATTCTTGATAGTATTGGTGAACCTCTTTTCTCCAGTAGCAAGTGACAGAATGAAATGTCATTAATAGGGGGTACCAGAGGAGGCATATTGATAAATCAGTGAGGAAAGGCACATAAATTTGTGGAATGTGGCACACATTAAGAAACAAAGAAATGGTTCAATGGTTTAAACATTTTTCTCTGAAGTCTAAACCATTAAGGGTAGTGAGGGATAAGAGGAATGTGGTAGTTCTTGACAACTGGAGGAGGTGGAGCATGTCTAAACTGTGTAGGGTAAGGGGTGATGCTGAGAAAGTAAATGAGAATTCATCATGAGTGTGTAAGGCAGTTGACAGTGCTGAGACAGGAAACAATGTGCGTTTGGAAGACATGGTAACTGAGATTTAAGTAATTTGCACAGTACTAATGTGATTATGCATACATTCCTTCCATTGATTGCCTGAAATCGTGCACCTTTTGTTGCTATACCTATACCCTTCCTATCACTTTTCGCAAAATTTCTAACTGTGCTTCATTATATCTGAATTCCCTGGACAATGTGTGGAGTTGAGCATCCACCACAAAACAGTGGCATAACGAAACTGGAGGGGGTCCCTACAAACAGGGCTGGCTTTTGGGTGGAGGGAGCAGTGCGACCGCACCGGGCGCTGACCTCAGGGGGGCGCTGTGTTTAGCAAAAACTTCCAAAACTTGCGATTTAAAAGCAACTGCTGAAAAGTTCCTTGTGTGTCTAGCCTTCGGGAAACAATTAAAATGTCAAGATGCCTCTTTTGATAGTTGTTCCTGCTAGGGAGAGAGATGGGAGTTTTGCCAAGTGGCAGCTTTGACTCAACATAAAGTAGCATAGAGGGTTAATATGCCTGCTCCAAAAAACAGAACTTTGGGGCTTATTTATGAAAAGTGGCCCTGATACAGTGCAGCTCCACTTTTCTTGCACCCTTCTGCACCCCCCCTAACACCACCATGTGTGCGTCATATTTAAAATAAGGCGCACCATGGCAGTAGTTAGGGGACTAGCATCAGACTTTTTTTCTAGTCCGGTGCTTTAAAGAATTAGCATCAATATGTTGCTGCTAATCTTGCAAAGCACTGAGAGGCCCATTGTAACCAATGTAAGCCTCCTTTTAATGCCTGCTCTGAGCAGGCGTTAAAAGTGCCGGAAAAAAATAACACAAAGAAATCTGACAGATTTCTTTGCGTCATTTTTTTGCCCCCCTAACGAGGAAAAAATTATGCAAAGTAATCTGTCAGATTTCTTTGCGCCATTGTTTTGGCCCCCCTAATGAAGGGATGCCCCCTTTGCATAAATTATGCCTGGCGCAGGCATAATGTAGCGCAAAGGGTTACAAAGTGGCACAATACATGCATTGCATAACTTCGTAATTATGCTGCAGCGTTTTTGGCCTTCTAATGCCACATTAACTTAAAAAAATTACACTAATGTGGCGTTAGAATGGCACTAGGGGCTCTTAAATATGCCCCTATGAGGAATATTTGAAAAAAGTGGCGCTGCACACAGTGCTGCTCCACTCTTCTTGTGCCCCTTAGCGCTCCCCCAACGCCACTGTGTGTGTGCTGTATTTAAAATACAGTGCAACACAGCGGTGGTTAGGGGACTAGTGTCAGAATTCTTGACTCTAGTTCCGTGCTTTGCAGGATTTTCATAAAACATTTTGATGCTAATCCTGCAAAGCACCCAGAGGCCCATTGTAACCAAAAGATGCCTCCTTTTAACGCTTGCTTCGAACGGGCGTTAAAAGTGGCAGAGAAAAATGACGCAAAGAAATCTGTCGGATTTCTTTGCACCATTTTTTTCGCCCCCCCCAACAGGGGAATGCGCATAATGTAGCGCAAAGGAATACACAGTGGCGCAATGCATGCATTGCGCCACTTTGTAAACATGGCACCGCGTTTTTGGCCTTCTAACGCCACATTAGCGTAAAAAATTACGCTAATTTGGCGTTAGAATGGCGCTAGGAGCTCTTAAATATGCCCCTATATTTTATGTGGCTAGCCGAGTGGATTAGTAAAGCCAGCCTTTACAAGTGCTGTAAAACACATTAATGTATGTGAAAGGGGAGTGATGGAGAGATGAGGGGCACATTTTCCGGGTGGTAGTGAGTGAAATCGAGGAGGAGGTCATTTGGTGGGGGGCGCCACAATAAACTGTCGCACAAGGCGCCACCAGTCCTAAAGCCTGCCCTGCCTACAAATAGCATAGAGGGGGGCCCCCTCCGGTCTCACTCAGGCCAGGAGCTGTGCCGAGGGTTCCCCTGTAGTTCGCCCCCCTAACGCACCACGGGCCTGCTGGGCCCTTTGTTACACCCCTGCTACAAAGAAGACGCTAACGCAGATGAAATGTAAATGTCAGCAGACCATAAACTACATGGAAACGGGCCATAACGAAGACAATATGCGTTATGTATACTGTAAATCCAGATAGTAGACAATACTGTTTTTTTAATTAACTGTGTGATAAATATTTGCTTGTGTGCAAATGGGGATGTGTCATGCTTGGCTTGTCACTTCAATTGCATCTGTCCTCATTCCATTTTTAAAACTTGCATTAGTATTATGGCCTGTTTTCAAAGTTGGTGAGTTTTTTTAATTTGATCTGCTATTAAAGACTTGCACTTCAAGTTACTGGGTTGGACTCTGTTGCAGCAACAAACTGTCAGTGTCTGTTTTTACTAAAGTTGGTCTCTAGCTCGGTGCAAAGAGAGTGGGAATAGAGGAATTTTTGCAAATGCCTCTTTAACGTAACCCCCTCCCCGTTCGCGTCCAGGCTAGAGATCCTCAAGAGGGTAAAAAAGAGGTGGCTAAAAGAGGCAGATAAAAACAACTAGTTACAGACTATGCACTGCTCATTTGATAAACATTAAGGTTGAAGGACAGAGACAGTCCTGCCAATAAACTGTGGCGTGAAGCCTCGGCAGATAGAGGGCTCCACAAACTGAGCTATTTGCTTTCTGTGATCGACAGCCACAGGTGAAGCCTTAGTTGGAAACGGAAATTTCTTTCTGGAAAAAACAAACAAACAAAAAATTAAATTAACTGAAACAAAAGAAAAAATAAGAAAGTGAAATGAATCATCAAAGGTAGTCGACTGGAGGATGGGTTCAATTTAGAACTTGCATTTAAAGTGACAATTACTTTACTATGCAGTAATTTCATTAAGTATCCAATATTATGATTTTTTGTCAACAGTGCTCCCGCAGACCAAGTTTGTGATATATCTACTTTCGAGTGTATCAAGTCCTTGACTTGGAAGTTCCATGTGCCAATGATTAGGTCACCTATGTGGCGGCAGCAGTGTGGCAATTTGTCACATAATTTTCTCTTGTAAGGTACTACATCATCTTTGTTGTAAATTCATTAACAAACGTTTTTAAGATGGTGTTAAATGTGAGGATTTGTTTCGCCTTCTGCTATTCAGGGGTTCTTGTGACAAATCAGTAATCAAATCACTGACAAACAAAATTGCAAAGTTTTATTTTCTGTAGTAAACTTTTTGTTTTATTTTACTAAGTCTTCTTTCCTCACTTTTCACTGATGTTTTTCATTTTGTTTTGCTCGTGGGCCCTGTTCTCAAAAGATAACTATTATCTTGTTATAAATATTGCAAAGCAACATTGTTTCATTCTTACGTGCAGTTTTCAAAATTATGCTTTAACACATAAATGTGCAGTATACTCCAATCCACCCCAGTCCAATCCAATCTGACCCACTCCAATCCAAAACACTTACCCCTGTCCACTCCAATTCACCACACTCTAATTCTCCCAACCCACTCCACTCCAATCTTCCCCATTCCAGTCCAAAAAATCTGCTCCACACCAATCCAATCCACCCCAATCCAGACCAGACCAATCCATTCTGCCCCACTCAATAGAATCTACCCCACTCCAATCCATCACACTCTATCCCACTCCAGTCCAACCCACCCCACTCCAGTCCAACCCACCCCACTCCAATCCAACCTATCCCACTCCAATACACTACATTCCAATATATCCCACCCTACTGCAATCCAGCCCATCCCAAACAAGCCCACCTGACTCCAATATAACCCACCCAATCTAATGTAACCCAATTCACCCCACTCAAATCCAACCGCCTCACTCCAGTCCATCCCATCCCACTCCAATCCAATCCACCTTAATCCACTCCAGTCCCATCCACTTCACCTTAATCTTCCCAACTCCATTCCAGTCCACCCCACACCACCTTAATCCATTCCACTCCAATCCAATCACTGCACTCCACACCAGTCCAATCCACCATCCCACTCTAATCAAGTTCATCCACTCCAGTACAATTGTCCCCACTCCAATCCACCCCACCCTTATCCAATCCACCCAACTCTATCCAATCCATGTCACTCGATTCCTATCCACCCCACTCCAATTCATTTCACCCCACTCAATCCAACTCACCCCACTCCAATCAAATCCACCCCGCCTCAATGCATTCCACCCCACTCCAATCCACCCTACCACACTCCAATGCAATCCAACCCACCCACCGCAATCCAGTACCCCACTTCAATCCACCCCAATCAGTCCATCCCACCCCATTTCAATTTTCCCCATTCCAATCCACCTCACCCCACTCTACTCCAATCCACCCGACTGTACTCCAATCTACCCAACTCTAATCCAATCCTACCTACTCTACTTCAATCCACCCCAATCTACTTCGGTATACCCCACCCCAAACCACCCTATTCCACCCCAATTCAATCCACACCACCCAGTTCAGTCCCCTACTCCAATCAAATTCACTTTAACCCACCCCTCTCCAGTCCAATAAAGTCCACCCCACTCCTGTCTGATTCACCCCAATCCACCCACTCCAAACCACCTTAATCCAACCCACAGCAATCTTCTACATACCAAATCCACCCCAATCCAACCCACCCCACTTAATCCAATCCACCTCACTGCAAGCCACCACAGAAAAATCTATTTCACTCCAATACACCCCACACACTCCACTCCACCCCGATTCAGTCCACCCCACTCAATCCAATCCACCTACTTCATTCTACCCCACTCAATTCCATCCCAATCCACCCCACTCCAGTCCACTTCATCCCACTCTAGTCCAATTCACCCCACTCCTATAGACCAAACCTCAGTGCAATCCACCCACTCCAATCCACCCCACACACTTCAGTGCAATCCACCCCACCCTATCCCAGTCTCACCCACCCCACCCCAATGTGATCCACTGCACTCCAATCCACCCTGCTTCAGTCCACCCCACCCCAATTCAATCCAGTCAACCCCACTCAATGCAGCCCACTACAATCCATCCACTCTAGTCTGCTCCACCCCAGTCTACCCCAATCCAATCCACCCACCCCAGTACAGTCCACCCCAACCCATTCAGCCCAACCCAGTCCAATTCACCCTACTCCACTCAATGCATCCATTTCAGTCCAATCCACCTCACTCTAGTCTAATTCACCCCTCTCTAATTCACCCCACTTAAAACCACCCTCATCCAATTCATCCCACCACAATCCAACCCACCCCAGATAGTCCTATCACTTCATTCCAATCCACCCATCCCAGTCTAGTCTAATCACCCCACTCCAAATCACCTCACTCCATTTCAGGCCACTCCACTCCAAATCTACCCACTCTACTCCAATCTAATTCACCCAACTTTACTCCAATCCACCTCACTACCTCACCCCTCTCCAACCCACTCTACTCTGTTCCACCCCATGCCTCAACACTATCTGCCACTGAACTATTGACCTCTACTCTCCTCCACTCAACTCTGCGACACTCTACTCCCCCTACTCCTCTCTATAGCACTTCACACCACTCTACGACACTCCACGCCACTAACATTTAAGTATGCTGAACAGCAGCCAAAGTGATGCACAACATGGCAAAAACATTTTGCCAATAGCTCTTGTATAGGCGAGACCTATTGGGTTTGCCAATGCTTGTTAGGTTTTGCATTAGCCAAGACCTTTTGTTTTTACTACAATTATTCATCGAATTTTCCTAGTATTGGAGTTGGCAGCGAACCCTTATCACCCATTGGCCAGTTGTTGTGCCATTCACATCTTTCCTCCATCCACGAAAGTACTGGGTGGTGAGTCAGTGCAATTCAGCCAACTTCACTGTGAGTGAAGGCATTCTGCTCTTTCACAAAGTGCACATTCACACAAAGTACTTTACACCAGTATCAGGGAGTGCCATGGCAAAGTATGCTTTGTGAAGGCAAAAAGATTTTTTTTAGCCAATGATCATAGTTTTTTATATTGACAAGGGCCCTGTGGCTACTCAAGTATAATGTTTTACAAAAACCATGACAAAATAAAACAAGCATTGACAAAGCCAAAAGGCTAGCAGCCAATACTAGACCTATTGGCGTTGACAATGTTTGTCTATATGTGCTGTTGAAAGTTGTAATTTTATGGAAAAGCTCAAAATAATTTTTAAAACAAGCTCAAAATAATTTTTAAATACTGTTTTCAAAGGGATATTTGTTATATTTGCAGTTTGAGCGATTGGTAAGTTTTCTTTTCAGCGCAGTTGTTTCTACTTCATACATTGTTTACAGCGCTATGTTGTATTGTATTGTATTGCTGCATTTGTCTGGCACTTCATATCCCTTACAAGATCCTGGAGCAGTGATACTCAAAGTTCGGCCCATGGGCCGTCTGCGGCCCTCCTACCCTTCTCATGCGGCCCCCAGATTAACAGCAGCGCTGGGCTGCTGTTTACTTCTGAGACCACTAACATTCAGAAATGTGTTAAATAAGTGAGGAAGCTTTTATTTACAAGCTAACTGAAGAAAAGGAAAAACGCAAATAAAGTATCCTACACCATTTAACCACCCACAAAGACCCACTCCCTTCCTGTTAGCATAAGTGCGGCCCTCAGGCTCACCACAGACCATACTTTGTGGCTCTTGGGAAAATGTTTCTATGAGTATCTATGCCCTGGAGCAATCTAGTTGGCATCAGGTCCCTGTGCACTCAATAGGGTCTATATTTGGAAGGATGTTGAATGTATTATGTCCTGTATCAGAGATGTTAGGTGAGGTACCTCAGCTTCAAAGGTCTAGTTTAAAAATAGTGTGTGGTGTACATTGATGCACATGTCCCTGGCTGGCTCACTTATTTAAAACCATGACCGAATGTCTTACTTCAGTGCTTCCAAGGCCTGGTCAGTCCTAATAAGATTTATTTTTCTCCCTGAGTTTACTTCTCACGTTGCTTGTAAAGTACTCTAGTGTTTCTTCCTAGGTCCACGCTCATGAATGCAGCAATGAAATAGATAAGTAAATAATATAGCAACCTTATGTAGCTGGAAAGGATAAAGATGTTTAGTATGCTGAGATGACCTCTCGGTACACAGATTTTAAGGACCTCGCAAAATGCACAATGGTTTGGTGGCTTAGTAATCACTGTGGAAAACAGAGACATGGAGGCCTATTCGCAAAGACATTTTGGAGTAAGAGAAGTGGTGCTTATTTAGTATTCGTGTGTAGACGGTCGTGCCTTCAATTGGCTAAAAAATAGCTAAAATGGGAATATTCATGAAGTGTTCATATACTTATAGTATAAATAGAAAGAATTGTGCCCAGTTTGCACTTCTACTAAATAGGAGTTGGACGTTTTGGGACACGTAAGAGTACATAAGGATACTACTGTAGTTTTACCTACTGTAGTCATAATCTACCATCCTTTGTTGGGCACTTCTTTAGCACCTAACACGTATGTTGATTTGCTATATTATGCTCTGGAAGCGCGTTTGAGGAAGTTCACAGCAAATCGTGTGCAGAGCATGCAAAAAGAACACATCTCGGGCAATCTCTCTGTGAAATAGCAATGCAAGTCGGGTGGGAGATGTTTTTCCTCTTTCAGAGGAAGGACTGAAACATTCATCTTTACTTCTGAAGCAGTTTGATTGATCTGGAATGCCAATTATTTCTTTCCACCAGCGTGCTTCGAACATGTAGTTACGATGCATTTCACAATGTCGCATCTTGCACTGTCCGCCGTTTGTTCGCCATTTGGAACAATACCTAGAGTGATACTAATGTGTGCTAAATAGCCACATCTCACTGGGCTCATCGTGACATAAGCTGACGTGATAGCCTGGACGTTTTTCTTGCTTTTGTTTATGCTTGACTTGCTGACCTCGGTCTTCTGCACATGTGCACGCATCCTTAGAGTCCACTTGACCCCACGAGGTGTGTGTATTGTGAGATAATACTCGATAAGACGTTCTCGTATTGTGTATGCTACCCTTGGTTACACCTGGGCCTTGTTCGATTATCTCACTTTCGTTAAGTTGGTTAGCTATACTCGATAACTATTCTCACTTCTCTCTCTGTTCTGCTTAAAGGATCATACTAGTCATTTAGTTCATGAATTGACATCTTCAGGTACAACAGTGTGCAAATGTAATAGGGTTACAGAATCTGTCCTCAATCTCCACAACTCCTCCCCCCTGACACATCTAATATGTCCACCTATTGCTCCTAATAGGCCTGGGCAGGGCTGTCAATTCAAATTTCAGTAATTTGCTTCAGTGGCATAGAGTAAAGTGGACTGGTGTAGAGTGCATTGGCGTAAAGTGTTGCAGAGTGTAGTGGCGTGCAGTGGAATTGAGTGCAGTGGTATTGAATTCAGCGGCGTACAATGCAGCGTCACAGAGTGACGTAGAGTGCAGTGGCGTAGAGTGGCCTACAGTGTAGCACAGTGGAATGGCATAGTTGAGTGATACAGAGGGCAGTGGCACAGAGTAGAGTGGCCTAGAGTGCAGTGGCTTGGGTGCTAAGTAGAGCTGAGTGGCTTAGAGTGCAGTGGTGTAGAGTGGCGCAGAGTAGAGTGGCATAGAGTGGTGTAGTGTAGAGTATAGTGCCATACAGTGCAGTGACATAGAGTGGAGTAATGCAGAGTAAAGTGGTGTTGGGTTGAGTGGCAGAAAGTACAGTGTTGCAGAGTAGAGTGTCAGAGTGCAGTGGAGTAGAGTGGTGTAGAGAGCAGTGGTGCAGAGTACAGTGATGCAGAGTAGAATGTGGTGGCGTAGAATGCAGTGACATAGAAAGCAGTTATGGAGAGTGCATTAGCGTAGAGTATGGTGGTTAAGAATAGAGTGGTGTCTGGTACAGTAGCATAGAGTGGAGTGGTAGAGAGTGGAGAAGAGTGACGTAGAGTGCAGTGGCTTAGAGTAGATTTTTTTCAGAGTAGAGTGAACTGGCATAGAGTGGAGTGGTGCAGGGTATACTGCAGTTGCGTAGAGTGGCATAAGAGTGTAATGGCGTAGAGTAAAGTAGTGTAGCGTGCAGGGGCATAGAGTGCAGTGGTGCAGAGTAGATCAGAGTGGCGTACAGTGGATTGGTGTACAGTGCAGGGGCATAGAGTTGAGTGTTGCAGAATAAAGACCGTTGGCATATAGTTTTTTGGCATAGGGTGCAGTGTTGCAGAGTATTGTAGAGTATAGTAGCATAGAGTGGAGTTGTGCAGAGTAGATTGGTGTGGCCTAGACTGGAGTGTTGTAGAGTGTAGTGGCAAAAATTGCAGTACTGCATAATAGAGTGGTGAAGAGTGCATTGGCATAGAGTGGTACAGGGTAGAGCAGAAAGGCGTAGCATGAAGTGCTGCAGAGTGCAGTGGCATGGAGGGGAATATTTGTGGTATGGTAGCAAACTGCCATTGCAGACAACACGTTTTCAATCAAAATGACCTTTACATTTGTGAAGACATACAGCTTTACTTATAAAACTATAGAGCGCACAGATGAAAATATGTGGAAATTGCATCACCTACTTTAATGGTTCCTTTTGATCATATTAAAGTATTTGTTTCCCACACGCTTCAGAAATATAAAATAAAATGTGCTTCATTTGTGCGTTCATAATTCTAATATATTCTGAAATAGTTACATAGTTTATTTAAAAGTTGTTGAGTGCTAGAAAAAAACTCTTTTGTATCCTCACTGTATAGCAAGAATGTCACATAAATCCTTTCACTTCGAAGTCAGCAAAATAAAAGTTAACAAGCACCCTTGGAAGTCAGTGCCTGGCATTTGACCTAGGTCTTTGAATGTACAACATATGTGATGAGATAAGAACAAGATTTACAGGCCTGTTTACAGTAAGGGGCCGTTCTGAAGGATTCAGTGAATAAGGTTTTAGGAAGGGAAGGACTGAAATCAAGCTGGCCAATGGAAAGCATCAGGCAGAATACATTTCTAGGTCAACTTTCTGGATGTCCTCTAGATGTTTTTAGGAAACCAGACAGCACTGCAGTCTGGGAGGCTGCAACCTAAAAATGTCTCTCTCACAGTATTGCGAATTGTACTTCGCCTCAGCCTCAGCACAGCCATCCCATCTAGAGGGTCTAGTAGTCAGACCTGTTCGATATTTAAGCCACCTGACAACTTGTTGGCAAACTCCTAAACCTCCATAAACCTCATCTCACCATGGCCTAATCCTAACACCTGTGTCAGGCGGCAAACTCAGATAAGATTGCACCAAACTCCATATGGCCTACTCAACTGGGGTTTAACCCCGGCTGCCTGGAGCTCAAAGGATGATCAGTATTGCCAAAATACAAACCTGCTTTTACTGCCCGAGTTCTTATGCCCCACTCCCTCTACAGAGTGCTTTTTGTCAAATATAACTGCGTTCAGTATTTTAAATTGCTTTTAAACAATTCCAATCATGAATTTCACAGAGCCTATCCACTAATTAAAGCAAGATTTCATGCATTTTAATTGTGAGCTACGGTGTCAGTGACATTCTCCTGTGTCATACACTGCAGTGATTTAGAAATACAGTCGGAAGGCAATTAGGTAAAAGTTCAACTGCATTGCCCTTTTTAACTGATGTACACTATCGATCATGAAGCTGCAAGGCGTTATGACACTAACAAACATCCAGAATGATCCCTGCCCTTTTAGACACTGCATAATTATCTTCGGTTGATTCATTCTTTTTGTACTCTACGTTCTTGCTTCAAAAAAACAACAATATATCCTTTTTGTAACCAATGATCTCAAACTGTCCTGGAAGTCAAAGGATAGGTCTCTGAGTGAATATTTATGAATGCTAGCTCAATAAGTCAATATCTCGACGGCACTATGGGTTTTTATCAGATCCTGAATGCTTTTGCCAAAAAAGCTTCTTTGGAAACAGTTATACAGATTGACTTATTCATGCAGCAGCAAAGTAAGAATATACAATCTACGTTCCATAAAGCAGTCTCATATGAGCAGGGCCAGGCCAATGGCATTCTGCGGGCGTTACGTCACCCCGAATAATCTGCAGATGTCAACAAAAATGTTGTTTCTAGATCAAATGGATCCAATGGTACTAAAACCACGTGATATGCTCTGGCAGACCCTTTACAAAAGCTTAGTGGTGACCCTTCAGTTGCTGAATGCAGTATTCAGGGGCATATTTACAAGCCCCTTGTGCCGCTGTTGCGTCATGTTTTGTGACGCAACCGGGGCGCAAACCTTTCAATCATATTTATGAGGCCATGCAAAGCCACTCTGTATAGCTTTGAATGGCCGTATAAATATGGAGTAAGGCAAGGTAGCACAAATGCTGTGTTGCCTTACTGTGGTTTAGGGAGGCATTTCATGGGCATTGCAGTGGGTGTTACCACACAACATCCATGGATTATGACGCATCCCTAGATTTACAGGACCTTGTAATCCTGGGGATGCTCCAAAACCTTACGCCTCCCTAGGGGAGGTGCAGTGAGAAGACATTTCATTATTTCTCCATGTTTTTCCTCTTTCTATCTGTGCTGCATTTTGCTGCACACATAGAAAGAGGAAAATGCCTCCCAGGATTGTTTTTGTGCAGGAAGGTGTCCATTTCAGCACAAGAATAATCCTGCATGCAACGCAGGCACCCTGGCACCATGATGCATCGGTGCCTGCTGTGATGCTAGGCTACCAAAACGGTGCCAGGGCAGGGGGTAAGGGCAGAAATGTACCATATCCATAGATACTGCACATTACTGATTACTTTCCTTTTGATGCAGGGCAGCAAAGTCCTATAAATATCAGTCTTGGTGTTTAACCAGATACTAATGAGGTCAACCTTTTTCTCAGATAAGCGTATTAAAAAAAACATGGCAAAGTAATGCTGCAGAATAATGTGCCACATAATTTGCCTTTCATAGATGAATAATTTATTCAGTTCTGCCAAATTATATGGTCCCCCGTTGCTGTATAATAATTCCAGTGGCCCTGCATATAAAAGCCAGTGTTCCAGAAGTGGATTTTTTCAAAGGTGTTCCATGCTACACATAGCGTTCAAAGACCATTATGGTCTACCTACCATTCATAAAGCTTTTTCTCACTATTATCACTTACCTGCCCAGCAACATCATCATTGGCAACTGCACAGTGATAAAGATTTTGGTAGAGGGATAGCTGATTATACCACTTCATGGTGCTCAATAATATTTTATTGATTCATCCAAAGGCGAAGAGTGGTCACGATTTGAATTTAGAACAGCCTACTCGAAGCACAACATGAATAGTAATATGGGGCCAGATGTAGGAAACACTTTGCGAGTCGCAAACGGCAAAATTTGCCGTTTGCGACTCGCAAATGCGTGTTTCCTATGTAGAAATGCATTTTGCGAGTCGTTACCGACTCGCAAAATGCATTTCCGAATCGCAAATAGGAAGGGGTGTTCCCTTCCTATTTGCGAGTCGCAGTGATATGCAACTCCATTTGCGACCGCGTACGCGGTCGCCAATGGAGTCGCAGTTACCATCCACTTCAAGTGGATGGTAACCCACTCGCAAATTGGAAGGGGTCCCCATGGGACCCCTTCCAGTTTGAGACTGGACCCCAAAATATTTTTTCAGGGCAGGGAGTGGTCCAAGGGACCACTCCCTGCCCTGAAAAAACCGAAACAAAAGGTTTCGGATATTTTTGAAATGCAGCTCGTTTTCCCTTAGGGAAAACGGGCTACATTTAAAAAAAAAAAAAAAAATGCTTTATTTAAGCAGGTCGCTAACATGGAGGCCTGCTGACTACAGCAGGCCTCCATGTTAGCGAGTGCCTATACTCGCAATGGGGCTGCAATTTGCGACCCACCTCATGAATATTCATGAGGTGGGTCATTGCGGCCCCATTGCGAGTTGCAGTCGGTGTCTCAGACACCGTACTGCATAGCAATTTGCGACTTGCAAATTGCGAGTCGCAGGGACTCGCAATTTGCAAGTCGCAAATTGCTTTTTTTGTACATCTGGCCCATGTTTCCTGAGAATATACAGTGGTTGACCTGGTTCAATCCTACTCAAAGAACGCCGATGTTACTTTAGCTCAATGTACATTGCACGAATGGTTGCTGAGGTCACATTTGCATGCATTGTGCATTCAAAGGTTGTCTGCAATGGGTGTTTAAGGGTGTCATCAGCACAGTGCAGCTAGGGCACTTACCTTTGTGAACAAAGGTGGTTGGTGGTGGGGTTAAAGGAGTATGGGTTGTATGTCTCAGAAAGGATATATGTTTTCCCTGAATTGCAGTAGGCATGAGACATGATGGAGTTCCATAGTTTTGTAAATCTTCTTCAGCGCCTAGGTGTAAATCTACACTTTTGTGCTCTTCACCATTTCTGAGTATAAATTTACACCAAAGTGAAGTCTTGTGTGTCTCCACTCCCTGAGTTCAGGGATGTAGACATCCAAGACTGAAATTAGGATTGTAAATTTAATACTAGTAACTTTTCTCATGCTGGTGGAGATCTCCACAAGTAAGGAGGAGAGTTACCTATGGAAACGTCCAGGAAAAGTTATTAAAAATACATTTTCCTAAAATATTTTAATATCAAATATAAATATAAAATCATTTAAACACGGTTCATTAACAGAACAAATACATTATGTTCTTTCAGAACATTATCTTATTCAATTAAATATAAATTAAATAATTCAAGTTGTATTGTATTGTAATTACATGTTCGAGGCATGTGTGGCTGTAGTTACACATGTTGTGCATACTCTTGCTGTTTAGTGTTTAGCCCTGATATGTGCAAGTCTTTTTACTTCAAAGAAGATTTCTTAAGTCACGAGGTAATGTGACTCCACCTCTTGCTGGTAATGAGCATGGTCATCTGCCCCATTGCTTGATTGTATTCTTTCCATCATTGGGCTCGGACATGTGTTACTGTGCACCAGATCAATGCTGTCATGGTGCTCCTAAGGGCCTTTTCAGTTCCTCTTCCTCCATTGGTATTGTCTTTGATTGCATTTCTCTTCTTTCGTATAGGATTGATGCCTGCAGTTCATCCAGGGCAGACTTCGGTAGACATAGGTGCCTGGTAGGACCTCGCAATTCAGGGCCTTTTCCCTTTCTGCTTCCTCCACTCTCATCATGCCTCGCCTGTGATAGACTGGATGCCTTTTTGATACTGCCCTTGTTGCTGTGCGAAATACCCCGGGACTGGCATCCACCAGGTTTGTTATTGCTGCCTCTCACACGAACACAGAGGCCTCCTGCCATTCCTTCTACTTGAAGAAGACTCTTCAAGACCATTGGGCCTGTTGACTCAAGATGTCACAAAGGAGTGGCAAAGACACTCCGGATCTCTTTGGCACTGAGTCCCTTGGGGGGCTGGGGGAAAAGAAACATCAGGAGCCATCTGTAACTGATGGGGAGGCTTTCTAACCTGATGGCAGCTCCCGCTCCAACCTCGAAATTGAAGATCTACTGCCTGATCAACAGCTCATGAGTACAGTTCCCACTGTTGTTCCCCCTCGACACTGCTAGCACTCTGAGCTTCCACCTAATAAGGGATTTTCAAGTGCCCTGGACCCACAGATCCAGGCTTCAGGGCCACCACTCCCTTCCAGCCATGGTTAGCACAGAGCGTCCACTTCGGATGCCATGCCTAGCTTTGACTCTGCATCAAAGAAGATCCTAAAGTTGGCCTATTCTGTGCCAGCCACTCTCAGCTTGGCAGCAAGCCAACCGATGGATTCAGAGCCATCTGCGTTGAAACCCTAATCAGCATTGGCAAAGCGTTCTGTGCAGACAGCAAAAATCAGATGTCAGGCCCATCAAACCAGTCCTCCAAAAATTGTGAGATAAACTTGATGCTCACCAGAGGTATATTGACATCAATCCCCAGATGGGCGAATTCTTACATAGCCTCCGTCATCAGGGACTCAACCTTCAAAGAGATAGCATAGCTTAGAGGATACCCTGGAGCTCCCATCGCCGGCCAAGCTGTAGAAGAAGCAAGTCGAGGTGACCAGTCCACTTCATGAGCTTCTACTGCCCAGTCCCTCTACCATACCACCAAGGCCTCACACCTCACCATCCCAACCTTCTTCTCTACCTCACCCACTTTCCTATATGCCACAGGGGTTACCACATTCTGATCTGGGTAACATGTGTGGGGGGAGGAACCATATGACATGCACCCACCAAGAGACCCGTGGGATTCTTAAAATGTGGATCCACCAGGAAATACTGATCCTTACCTCTACTCGGGCTGGCCCTCTATACTACATCCTACTGTGAGGTACTAGGTAGGGCTGCAGCATACTTTGAGGAAGACATGCACAAGGAACCTGTTGAAGAGGACTTCCTCTTTGAAACTCTCTCTTCTTTCTATCGTTCCATGGAGTACCTGCCTGTACTAAAAGGAATGCTCAAACCTGCTCCTGATGTTTTCAAGATAATCACCTTCTGAGACAATAAGAAATATAAGGCTTCACTTTGCGGTCACCAGAGCACCTAGAGTTTTTACAAAATGCCTTGCAATAAGGGCCTCCATGTATTCCTATACCTGGATGATTGGCTTTCCAGGCATTGACTCCTCTTTTTTCAGCCAGATCAACAGGTCACAGACTTGACGGTCACGCTCCTGCTTGGCAAAATGGCCTTCTGCATCACCATAGTTCCCCACTCAAGGTTATACATACGGCTGCTGCAAAAATGCTTAACACATCAATAGTATCAGGCAGTGGGTCAGTGGGAAGTGTTGATCAGCCACCACACTCCTCCCTCTCTGCAGTGGTGAAACACCAAGAATCTGGTGAAAGGACAGATTTTACCTGACCTAGTTTGCCAGATTACCATTATTACAGACACATCTCTCACTGGGTGGGGTGTGCATCTACAAAACCGACTGTCCAGGGTCAGCGGGACCCCAGTCACAGGAACCTCCATATCAACTAACTGGAGCTGTTAGCTGTCCAGTTAGTGATCAAGGCCTTCTTTCCCCACTTAGTGAGCAAGGTAGTCCTTGTCTGGATGGACATGACAGCCATGTATTACCTACAGAAGCAGTGAGCGACTGCTGTCCCCAGCTTTCTCAGCTATGCTATGCTATGCTATGCATCTGGTCATTGGCTCTCCACCAAAAAGATCCATCTGCTCTACCGAGTACCTTCCTGGGGTAAACCTCAATTTTGCCGACCTCAGCAGGATACAGCAATAAGTCCACTCACTGATAGTCCTCCTCCATTAATTTTGGCAATGGGGGTGTCCAGAGATAGACATCTTCACTACAGCACAAAACACAAAGCCCAAACTTTGTCTTCAGATTCTCACAACGAGAGTCCATGGACAATACACTAATGATGAACTGGTCAGGGATATTTACTTACGCTTTTCGGCATCTCTTCTGCCTTCAGTTTGTGACCTTGAGGCATCAGCATACCTCTCTCATTCTCATTCTGGTGGCTTTCACCTGTGCCGGACTGCCCTGCTTCACCACTCTCATTGACCTTTAAGTGTTTCCATGCAATAAGCTCCCCAAACAGGTTAGTTCTTCTCACGCAGAACCATGGAGAAATCTGGCATGCTAATCCCAACACTCTCTACCTTGTGATATGGCTTCTGAAGTATTAGAATTCAGCTACCTTAATCTACATCCTGAATGCAAGAATATGCTCAAGGAGGCATGCAGGGCCACTACTCGTGCCTGTTGTGCTGCCAAATGGAAAATGCTTTTCTTCTACTGCTTCTCAAATCACATTGATCCTTCAGCAGCTAGCGTCCTTAACATTGTCTGCTGTTTTCTACACTTACAAGCCTGTGTACTAGGCTTCACCTGCGTCTGGCTAACCTTGTCTGCAGTAGCTGCTTATCTCCAAAATAGGCCACAGATTTCCATCTTTAGGATCCCAGTCATTAAAGTTTCATGAAGGGACTCAAGAGAGTCATTACTACATGGATTCCTGAGCCCCAGGGGAAATCTAAATATTGTCTTTACAAGACTCATGGTCTACCATTTGAGTACTTCCAGTCAAGCTACCTTCAATATCTTTCGTAGAAAGTGACTGTCATTTCTTGTGGCTATGAGCTCACTCAGAAGAATCACTGAGCTCCAAACATTAACACTGGAATCTCATTAATACCTCTAGTGTGAACCCAAAATGAGATCCATTACTTATATGATTCATGGCAAGGTTCCCTGTTATGCATAGCTGAGTATTTGTTTGTAGTGTATCATATGTGGAATGCAGTAGGTGGCATGCATGAGGAATGTAGGTGTGCGCTAATCTTATTGCTGTCAATGAGGGAAAAAAAGTGTAAGCTTAATAGGGCTATGCTTCTTGGTAACCTGACAAGTATGTCTTATTAAAACTGTGCATGCTTTCAATGTAACATATCTGATCTGGCAAGCTTTGAGTGTTGTACAGAGGGTGTTCCAGTTATGGTTCTGTGGACCTGGTAATGCATCCTCGCATTACCTGATGCAGAAGAGCAAGATGTAGATACATATGCGGATGTTGATAGTTTCCATCAGTAGCTTGGCTCTAAGTGATACATTGGGTGTTGGTTACTACTTTGATTATACCATATTTTGATGGGTGATGATAGAAGTGTCAGTCAGCTGGAAACAGTCAAGTCTTATTGCTCTTTGGAACTCAAGCTGATTAACAAGGGTTGTGGTGCTTGCTGGGAGAGGATTCCCAGAATTTGCTTTCTCACAAAAATGGTCCCACTGAAGTGGAAAGTTCTGAACCTAGAAATAGTAAATAGCAGTGCATGTATTGAGTCTATATTCTGCCAGGGTAGAAGGTAAAGAGCTGGTGGTACAGTAAAACTAGCTTAGGGGAGCGTGACTTAGCACCCATCCACGGAGCTCCACTGCAGTTGTGAGAAGTCTTTCACTACATACCTTCATATTCACGGCCAGACTTTTGCTCTCAGGCTGCACATGAAGCAGAATACCTAAGGAGTACGAATACATTCTCAGGTGTCAGTTTAATGACATTTTTGCTGTCTTCATTGCGATGACTGTTGTGTGTGCTGAAGCTCCTCTTGTGCCTGCCATCTCATTTTCTTCTATGAGGTAATTTTGGACTTCACACACTGCACGCTTTGTTGCTAATGCCAAAATTCAAGCCTGCATTCCTCATAAACCACTTTGCTGTTCTGAGCTGTTCGTGGGATGTACTTTTTCAATATGTTCTGGGCTCTTTGTGGGATGTCCTTTTTCAACAAGTTGTTCCTTCAAGTCTGCATTTGCGTTTTCTGAGGCATTACAACAGATTGCCTTGTGAGACTGTTTGGTCTTATATTATATGCTGTTCAATTGGAGATGATTACCAGGATAATTCCTTTTATCTTAATAATTACTTTTATGTATGGGTAAAACTAGGGCCCATATTTATACTTTTTTAGCGCTGCATTTGCGTCGTTTTTTGAAGCAAAATTGGCGCAAGCTTCCAAAATACAATTGTATTTTGGAAATTTGCACTGCTTTTGCGTCAATAAATGACACAAATGTGGTGCTGAAAAAGAATAAATATAGGCCTAGATATTTAAAATTACACACCCCTGGCATAACCAGCTCTCAAGACACAGTAGATACCAAAAACTCTTTCTCTGTAATGGAATACAATATGGATCATCCGGATATGTCATCTCAGGATTCCCATTTCTATGGAGCTTCTTTTAGATGAGATATGTGCCTTGTGGCCTTGTTTGGAGGAAACTAACACAAAGCTTCAGTGACTAAACGACAAATGGTCTCTAATGGAAGACCGAGTAATAATAATAGAACAGATGAATGCTATTCAAGAACCTGCTCAAGATGTTAAACAACTCAAAGCAGAAGTAGCATATCTATAGAAGGTCACTGAGGATTAAAAAAATCTCAGTAGGTACAATACTCTTCACATTTATGGCCTTGTGGAAAGACGGAGGGATCTCAGCCTATTTCCTTTTTCTTCCAATGAAAAATTCTGCCTGAACCCACTCATCTCAACCTACAGCATGCTCTTAGACTTGGTCATCGATCCTAGCATGCTTCCTCATCGCAAAAACCTCGGGTGTCACAATATATTTTTTCTAGAACACCAAGATCTCCTCACAGTAATCAAGGTAGCTAAAACCAAAGGGCATATTGCTTGGTCAGGAAACACATAATTTTTTACTCAGGCCCTGGCTAAAGCCACATTGGATAGGAGGAAGAGATTTCTTGACATGCATTCCACATTACGTTCCCTCAGAGCCAGATTTGGTCTCTTTCACCCGTGCTTCTGTAAAGTAACATACACCAACAAAACGACAATGTAAGACGATCCCTTCATGTTGCAGAAATATATTGATAACTGTAAAACAGAAACAATGGGCACTTCCAAATACTCTTTTACTTAACTGCATTGTTTGACATTCTCTTAATTTCCCATGCTGTTGCGTTTTTAATATCTTGGTTACCTCACCATTTCACCATATATTTTACTTGTATTTTAATGATATATTTCATGTGAGATAATAATGTGTTTCTTTTTCTTCATTTCTTAGGTAATTCTTGTTTTTTCTGTACTGCAAGATCTTATATATTTATCCCAATACCTATGGTTTGGATGTTGTCTCTCCTGGCTGCCTCTGGAGCCAGGTTGTTGTCATCCTACCTTTTGCAGTCGTACCATTCCCAATTATTTTGTCCTGATATTTGGTATGTCTTTTGTCTTGTTTTCTACTTGTCACTATACTTATTTCTTCCATCCTATTCATCTTATCTTTCTTTACTTCTTTATCTTTTCTTCTATTTTTTCACTTTCTCATCTCTTTTCTCATCTGCATTTCACACTTTCTAGTTGGCCACTTTCCTTTCATGGCATTCTTTTTTTTTGTACTTATCTTTCTGCTAAGAAATGCATAGTTTTGTTTTTTACGCAAATTAGGAATTTGTATTCTCGTTATTCTTCACCTGTAGAGTAAACTAACTTCACTGTAATTTTTTTTCCATGACTTTACATATTATTACTTGGAATGTAAAAGTGTTAGGTTCACCTACTAAGCAACAGAATGTTTTTTACTCATTTAGCCAAATTGAATGGCAATATTGCTTTGCTGCAGGAAACTCATGTTACTGAATTGGAGATCAAAAAACTTGTTATTAATTGGGTGGGTGATGCATTTTCCTCACCAAGTAATGGGAAGCATAATTAAGTTGTAACCCTTTGTAAACAAAAATAATTAGACATTACTTTGCTGTCACAAGAATTAGATCAAGAAGGCCAGTGGCTTCTCTTGAAGTTACAAATGAATAAGATACCAATATCCGTTTTCAATATTTACACACCCACACATTTTGGCAAAACATTTTGGCCCTCGATTGCACACAAACTGATGCCTATTTCTGATGACTATTTAATTTTTTGGAGGAGATTGCAATCTTGTAATAGACCCATTCCTAGATTGTTCCTCCAAATCTTGTTTTGTTCCTTCCTCCATTCACAAACAATTCACTACTACCATCAAACAAAGATCCCTCATTGACGCCTGGAGAATCTGCAAACCCTGTTAGCAAGAATGCACTTTATTCTCACCTTTACACTTCTCTTAATCTAGGATTGATCCATCTTCGTTTCTAAACATTTATCTCAACATATCCTACCAGTTGAAAAAGGCAAAACATTTATTTCTGACAATGCACCGGTAATTTTAGATCTCAATCTTCTTTCCCTTCCCCCAAAAGTAAAACACTGGTGCTTCAATACATCTCTTCTATTGGATACCTCTTTCACACAATGCTTTGACACTTTTTTAACAGTTATTTTTGCTTTGAATGAATCTCCTGACTTATTGGGACACATTAAAAGCAGCTTCTAGAGATTTTATCCTTACTTATGTTTCCACTGAAAAGAAAGCAAATTCATAAAAAGCATTGGATCTTATGAAACACATTAAATCCTTAGAACAGTCGTATTTCAAAACCAAATCAAAGACCTGCTTAGATAAATTGATTAAAGGCAAATTTGACTTGAATAAACTTTCCATAAAAGATGCTGCCTCTTATCTTTTTAAATCTCGTTTCAGGTATGATGGTGGTCAAAACAACACAGGTAAACTCTTAGCAAACTATCTTAAAATGAAAAAGAAACAAACTAAAATAGACACTATTTTAAGAAATTACTTCATTCCTCTTTTTAAAGACAATGATATTCTTAAAAAAGTGTACTAAATTATATCAAACTCTATATACACCGGAAAAATATCCTGTACAATCTGATATTGACTCCTATCTTTCCTCCATACATAAGGAATTTGACTTTACAGTTTTTATTTCCATTGCCTCTAATATCGCAACCCATGACGTTCACAATGCTATTAACTTCATTAAAAAAGGCTAAGCTCCTGGGCCTGATGGCTTTCCTATCAAATTCTACCTTTACTTCTCTAAACAATTAATTCCTAACTTACACTGTCTAGTTACTTTCCCTGCGTCTTCTGGATCTGCTTCCTGAACCCTTCAAGAGGCTTTAAATTGCCTAATTTCAAAATATAATAAAGATCACAAGTTTTGGAAAAATTATAGACTCATTTCCCTAGTTAATTCTGATTATAACAATTTTGCCAAGATTCTGGCATTACGTCTTGAACATCTCCCCCCAAATTTAATTGGTGGTGTACAGTCTGGATTCATTAAAGGTAGACACCTTTCTGATAATACCAAACTTTTCTTTGACATTTTTGGAGTAAATCCAGGTTTAAAAAACACTTTTTAGCAGCTATTTCCTTAGATGCTGAGAAAGTATTTGACCAGATACATTGGAATTTTCTATTCTCTACACTTTCATGGTTTAGTTTTGAGAAAAGGTTCATCAACCTAGTTTCTCTTTTATACTCTTCCCCCTACAGCATCTACTTTTCTCAATGGACTAATCTCTTCTCCTTTTCTTTTACACAGAGGTGTATGACCAGGATGTTCCCTATCACCTTTCCTGTTTATTTTTGCTCTTGAACCCTTTATATCTAAAATCCAACAGAATAGTACCCTACAAGGTTTCAAATATGGAGATAAACAAATTAAGTTATTGGTCTATGCTGACAATACTCTTTTATATATGGCTTTTCCTGATTCTTTTTTCACGGCTTTTTAAATGCAGTTTCCACTTTTGCCTCTCTTTCAGGTTATAAACTTAATTCTGACAAATGTGATATTCTTGCACTTAACAAATGTTTCCTCAAACATTATTTTTTATCTGAAGGGTTTCTTTGGAATCCAGTAAAAATCAAATACTTGGGCCTTTGGTTAACTAACTCTGTAAAAACACTGTATCACTCAAGTCTACTACTGTACTCTTTTCTTTATCCACTCACACTTCCTGATGGAACCCATTATCTCTCTCCTGGTGGTGTAGATTAGATTCTATTAAGATGATATTAGTCCCTGCCATACTTTTCTACCTGTCAAATATTCCCATTGACATTCCTGCTTCCATCTTTAAAAAATATTCTATTGTCACTACATTCGTATGGAACAATAAAAAAACATTATATATTTCTTTCCAAACTATGAAGGAGTGAACAGCAAGGGGGAGTTAACCTTCTTCATTTTCAATCTTATCAAAATGCTTTCTTTTTCAAATAATCATGCTAACCCCACCACAACTAAACCCCTCTTAATGGACAGAAATGGAATTATCTTTTACACTATCTTTCTCCTTTGCATAATTTTTGTCTTTTACTCAATGCCTTTCTTCCATGTCACTTCCTATTTTTAAAAATGCTTGCGGAATATTATGCCCATTTTATATTTCTTATCTTTCCACCCTAGATCAACGCCTTCAATCTTTGATCTGGTACAACAATTAAATAATAAATTATACATAATAAATAAAATAAATAATAAAACTATTTTTTGGAAAGCCTGGAGAGAGAAAGGTCTGTTATGGACTCATCAAGTGATACATAACCACTAACTTATCTCCTTTTCACATGCTCAATCCCTCTTTCATTTCCCTAACTCATCCAAAAACAAATTTCAGTCTTTGATCTCTTCTTTTTGTAGTACATACGTTTCACCTCATTCATTGCCCATCCCCCCTCTATTTCACTTATTCTACCACTGTTGCTAACTGACACTATTGCCTCTCACATATATAAATGCCTTACTTCTGCCCCGTTGATCAGCAATAGGAAGCAGATCTCCACAACCCCTTTCCTGTTCCCTTGTGGAACAAATTATGGCTTAAAATCTTCCAGACATCATGTGCTGCCAACACAACTCAAGACCTCTTTTTACATTTACAGTCACCTTCTAAATACCCCTACTTCCTTGCATAAGTTTGATATTACAGTTTCACCATCCTGTTGGTCCTGATCCGCTTCTGTTTCTGATATTAAGCATATCTTATTTGAATGTTCCACAACCTTTCAATTTTGGTTACAAGTATGGAAACAATTAAACTCCATATTTCATGCACATATACCATTTTCCATCACTAACTTATTTTTAGGTAGTCTTTTTGATGATTGGCATTGTTGTACATTCATTACACAAATTGTAGATTTAATAATTGTTGTTGCATTTCAACAAATTACAAAAAAATGAAAACTTGATCTACATATCTCCTTTCAAGCATGGTGGTATGGTGTTTGCTATAATCATAGACGAGATAGGGCTTATACTGCCCTAATGTCTCTGGCTACCAAGCAAGATGCTCTTTGGTCTCCAATAACCATTTTCTTACACTCCTCTGTTTCAAAAACTATTTTTCATCAATCCTTAACTGAAGAAGTATTTATACCTCCTCGAATACATCATTTTTCCATTAGATTCTGTATACCAATGGTCAAATGTTTACTTATTTATTCTCTAACTACATATACTCTACAGCTTTTGAAATTCGACTACTGTTTAAGATTGCATTAGTTTTAATTGCATAAGAAGAGCTAGGTTTTGTTCTTCGTACCTTCTCTCCCCCTCTCTCTTTTTTCCTATTTTCTACATATAACTGCAAACATTTTACTGTATTATTTCATTATTATTCAAATGTACTCACTATATTGTTCTTTCATCACATTGTTAACCTATTTTTTATGTTCAATAAACTTCACTTTTAAACTTAAAAAAGAAAAGTTAGCTTGGTACTCTTAATTGCTTAATGGATAATGCACTGAATCTTACTGTATTTGCTGGTGATGTACCTGCCTAGTGGCAGTTAATGAAGAACGCAATGGGCAGGGATGATGTGAATATTCTGAGAACACTTTAAAAGTGGTGTCAGACAAAGTACTGGGTAAAAAGATAACGCCCATTAGTGTGGTTTAGATACCAGAGAGCTAAAATAATGGTAGCCTGTACCCTGTGGGTAACTTTTGGATATGGTAACTTGTGTTGCAAGGTCCTTATAGTGAAGGAGAAGGTTTTGAAAAACATGATTTTCTTAAGGGTGTAAAAGATAGGTCAGTGTGCATGATCATCCCGAGATTTCTCACAATCATGGGTAGGGAATGTTTGAGTTTCATGGGCCTTTTGGCACTGGCTTAATGTGTAAACGAGCTTCTCAGGTGAATATATCCATTTTAAAGACTTAATTGGTTTAGTGGTATCAATTGGTCCACTGCTATAAGACAGGAACCTAAGTCGCAAGAGAAGGAAGTGATGGTTGAGTGCTAGGGAATGATTGTCATTGATGAAATGTGGGGACAGAAACAGAGAAATGTAGATTATTTGGGATCTCTTTTTAAGATATGATGAGATCCAGTCCAGTGTACTTCCTTGTTTTCTGAGGTTTCTCACTCTTTGTAGTGTGATTATGTGGTGTACGTTGTCAAATGTAAAAAAAAAAGTGATACCCCTGTGATAGAAAGTGGATTTGAAATCATTCAAGATGATGATTAAACATGATTATGTGCTATGACCAGAGACAAATCTCATTTGCTAGTAGGAATGCATGCTGTTTTCTTAATAAAAGGCAGAGAGTGGTATGAAGATTTGAACTCTTTCATAAGTTAAAAAAGATGTTTATCCTTAGAAAAGCTTAGTTAATAAAGTAAGGTTTGATCAATACTTTTATTTATTAGAACAGCCAGCATGTTTTGCTATGGTTTGAATATACCAGTTTGGTTTTTCAAGGCTGAAGTATAATGAAAAGAAAAAGAAAGCAACTCCTGTTGGGCTTATGGATCCACGTAATTGATTCTGAGGATAGCACCCATAGAAAATATTTCAAACAACCAACACGTAAAAAGTATCACACTGATGCAATAATACAGATGAAGCAGTGGTCAGATCCATGTTATCCACTGACCATTTAAAAATCTAGAACTAATCACATCTTTCAGTGTTCATATTATAAGAGGTGGGGACTGTAAACAGTTTCTACACAGAATGTTACAGAATATTGCTATTTAAGGATATTTTTTGCCTCAAATATATTGTCATGCCCATGCTGAAAAGCAAAAGATCAAGCTAAGAAATTATGGAATAGAACTTTGTAAATACATGAGGATGCCAATTAAAGTTAATTTCCTCCAAATTGTTTTAAAAACTAAGTTGCCTTCCATAATACTACGTGGAACTCAATGATTTAATTGCTTACCGGTAATCCTTATTACTCCGAATACCCTGTTTCTCGTACCAATACATACACATATGAGCTGCTTGACCTCTGCTCATACTCACGTGCACTAGCCATAGCCAATCAAAGGATTTTTGCACAAAGCCCCGCACACCCCCAACTCTATAATCACTCTTTAACAGATCTGGGTATAAAAGGGCATGGAGCCCAGAAGACATCCTGTACATCCCCAAGCCCAAGAAACCAAGGGAAAAGGTTGTGATCTGGGAAGGAAGGGGAAGGGTGAGACTTAAGTATTGGTACAAGAAACAGGGTATTTGGAGTAATGAGGATTACCAGTAAGTAATGAAAACATTACCCCCTCAACTCTATTTCTCATCCCAATACTTACACATATGAGGATATACCAAAGCAAACTGAGAACAACCTGACCTCCACAAAACAAATGCCGTAAACTCTGGATACTGCAGAAACAAAATTTATTGCAAACCAGAAGGCATCATAGAGAAGACCAAGGTGATAAACGAGTAACAGAAGCCAAAACGTGGGACCCAAAGGACAAGGATTCTTTAACATCCAGTCTGTAATAGGACACAAAGGTAGAGGGAGTAGCCCCAGCAGCAGCCTGACAAATGTCCAACAAGGAACCCCATCGTGCCTCCGCCCAGGAAGTCACCATGTCCCATGTAGAATGACCCTGTACACCACCCAGGAAACATACATTCTGAGAGGCATAAGCCAAGGAAATCAAAGAGCGAATCCATCGAGTAGTAATAGAAGTTTTCAGGCCATGATGAAGCACACCAAAGTTCACAAAGAAGGCTTCACATTGACGAAAACCCCTGGTGCGATAGAGATAGATGGACACAGCTCACAACACATCCAAACTGTGTAAGGTCACCTCCTCAAGAGTAGTAGGATTTGTAAAAAAGATGTCAGCGCTATCTCCTGGTGACGGTGAAAAGAGGAGACAACTTTGGGAAGGAAGTTTCGACCCTAGCGAAGAACCAGCCAGTCAAAAACACCTAGAAATAGGGAGGCCGGATTGACAAAGACCCCAGCGCATCCAACCTTCGGGCTGAAGTGATAACCACCAGAAAAAAAGTTTTTAAGGAAAGAAACTTTCAACCCACAGTATCCAAAGGCTCCAATGGAGGAGACTGAAGGGCCCTGAGAACCGGAGGCAAGTCCCAAGGAGGAACAACCGGACAAAACTGAGGCCTCAGTAAAGAAAAACTCTTAAGGTGGAAGGAACCCAAAGGAAGGAGCTCAGGCAAACTAAAAGGTGAGGCAATAGCCCAATTGGCTGCCTATTGGACCCTTAATGTAGAAACAGCCAAACCCTTCTAGAAACCATCCTGAAGGAATTGAAGGACTGAAGAGGCAGGACAAGAAGCTAGGTCTAAAGAATAACCCCTACACTACTGAACAATGGAAGACCAATGATGAGCGTAAGCCTTTCTAGTGGAACTTTTCTGAGAGTTCTGAATTGAAAACACTCACAGGAGTGGAAAGACCATGTAACATCATACCCCTCCTCTCAAGAGCCAAACCGACTCATCCAGCGGCAAGTGGATGGGGGAAGAATGGGCATCCGAAGAGGACAAGGATGGATTGGGGGAATCCACTCTGGTGCAGCCACCAGCAGACACAACAGAAGAAACTAACCCAGCTGAGGCCAAAAGGGTGCCACCAAACGAGAGAAACTGACTTTCTCTGAAGCATGGCCAAGAGCAGATGAAGAAGAGGGAATGGAGGAAAGGCATACAGAAGCAGCTGTGGCCAGGTTTGGGACAAAGCATTGTTCCCCCAACAACCCTGTTCTGTGGACCTGGAAAAAAGTTGGGGAAGGAGGGAATTGGCCGTGGATACAAACAGGTCAACCTGAGGAGTGCCGAACAGGTGGCAAATCTGGGCGAATATATCTGGAGCCAGACAGAATTATAGGGAAGAAGAAAAAAACGCAGCTGAGCCTGTCTGGCCGAACATTGTCCTTTCCCCCCAATATAAGTGGCTGAGAGGGAGAGAAGGTGAGACTCTTCCCATCTGCTCACCTGAAATGCAGGAGCGGCCAGTGCCAAGAACCTGTCCCGGACTGCCTGTTGACATAGGACTTGGCTACTGTGTTGTCTGTCCGCACCAGCACCACCTGGCCCTGCAGCAAGGGAAAAATATGTAGCAGAGCCAGGAAGACTGCCTTCAATCCCCTCCAATTGGAGAAGAACCTGCTCTCCTGAGGACACCATCATTCCTGAAAAGAAAGGGTACCCAAAGTAGCCCTCCAACCCCGCATGCTGGCATCCATGGTAACCACCTTGGGAGGAGGCAATGCCAGAGGAAAGCCCCAGGCTAAATGAAGGGGATTGAGCCACCACTGCAGAAAGTGCCAGATGTGTTGGGAAACAGGCACCAGAAAGTCCAGCGGATGCAGACAAGGCACCCAATGTGACAGCAGATGATGAACCAGAGGACCCAAGTGCAGCCGAGCCCACAGACAACAATGACAGGGATGCCTGAAAGAAAGTGAAAATAAAATATAAAAGTGCAAACCAGAATGCAGCAGGAGACAAAACCAGGGAACAGCAAAGGCAACCTACCCTGTGACCCTGAAGAAGTTGTCAGTCTCGAGCAGGCACCAGATCCCTTGTACTCAGAGCCAGGAGCAGATTGCGCAACCACTGCGCTCGGTCCGGAGGAAGGCTGACAAAACCCACTGCTGTCTAGAAATGGGATCCAATGAACTGCAGATCCTGTGTAGGAGTTAGATGTGATTTCTCCCAGTTCATAAGCAGGCCAAAGGCCTCAAGAGTCTCACACACCAGCACAATCTGAGATTGGAGGACGGAAGGACAGCACAGGATGATAGAGAAGCCAATCATCCAGGTAGAGATGAATAATTACCCCGAGATAAGCCACCAGAGGGGCCATCACCTTGGTGAACACCCTAATAGAGGTAGCCAGGCCGAAGGGCAGGACCCGAACCTGCCAATGGACACCTCCCACACAAAAGCGAAGAAACTGCTGATGGGACAAAGCAATAGGAATGAATGTGGAAGTAAGCATCCCTCAAGTCCAAGGAGACCAGCCATTCGCCTGGGTGAACAAGAGGAATAATGCACTATAGAGTGTCCGTCTTGCAGTGATGTTTCCTCGAAAATGGGTTCAAATGTCTGAGATTGAAAATGAGCTTGACCTTCCCTGCAGGATTCAGAACTGGGAAGACCCTTTCCTCGCTGCCCCCCGGGCACAGGTACCACAGCCTGTTTTGTGATGAAGTCTGCAATCTCTTGGGACAGCACAGGAAGATTGTAGCACAACGTCAAAGAGTCTACGGTGCCTCTAGGGGGAGCTGTGGAAACAAAGGCTAGGGAGTAACTATCTGAAATTATCTGTAGAACCCAGGCATCCAAAACATCCCTTTGCCAGGTGGGAAGAAAAAAGGCCAGATGACCCCCCACCAGGAGGGAGGAATAGTCAGGTTCGCTTCCCGTCTTTAGGAGCAGGGGGAGGCTGAGGCTTAGAAAAGAAGTGAGCAGAAAGGGATGCAAATCTCTGTGGCCTGGAATGAAACCATCCAGAAAAAACCCTTGTGTGCTTCTTAGGAGGAATCTTGCTAGAGGGGGCAGGCTGGGGTCGAGAACGAAAAACCTGGGCATGCTTCTGATTCTTAAAGGCTTTATGGAGCATCTGCTCCAGATCCTCACCAAAAAAGACAACTTCCAGAAAATGGCATATGTAACAACCCTGACTTTTGAGCAGAGTCCCCAGTCCATTCATAGAGATAGACATGGCGAAACGGAAGCTTTCAAGACATCACAGGAAACATCCACCAGGAATTTAGCCTCAGCCTCCATGGAAGAAAAAAGAGAAGAGCATTCCACCCCATCATGGATTCCCTCAGTCAAAGAATGGAAATCTTTAGGCAGGGACTGAGAGACACAACCAGTATAAATGGTAGCCCGAAGGGCAAGGTTTAAACCTGAAAAACATTTGTTCAAAGAAGCCTCCACTCGTCGATCAACAAAATCTGACAGGGGGACATCTTCCGACATAATAGAAGGACCACCAGCCAGGGGAGAAAGCAGGGTATCAATTTTACAGGAAGGAAGGCAACTCAAGATTGCCTTTGGCCAGAGGATAAAGGCAAAACAAAAAATTTGGCAGATCAGCCCTTTCAGAATCCCACCATTCACAAAGGAGAAGATCCAATAACTCTGTTGACAGCAAAAACAAGTTGGTGGACGGGAATGAAACTGCTGAAAAAGGCCCGAGCTGGAACCAAGGATCTTCCATGGGGTACTGAGGTTCTCCCCAAGATATCTGAACAACGCCAACCAATCAGACTTCTGAAGGAACTTGGACCGGGGCACAGCCTCAGCCACCGGAGACACAATGTCCTCATCATGTTCTGGAGAAGGCCAGGAAGAGGAAGAAGAGGGAGAAGACACCATCAATGAAGAAATTGATGAGGTAGGAGAAGAGGTAGGAGAAGAGGGAGAGTAGCGAGAGACACCCAAGCCTTTGGACTTCAAAAAAGCCTGAGAGAGGGAGGATAGCAACATCTGGAATTGCTCATCAGAAAGTCCCATACCCTGGGATGACCCAGGAAGAGAATCTGCAGACCAGTGGCATTTACTCCCATCCTGAGAAGCACTGGAGCAATGATGGCACTTAGCTGACCGCTTCTTTTGGTCCATGATGAACTGATGAACTGACACCAAGAAGCAGCAGGACCCAAAAAATAAAGGGAAAAAGAACCCCTTTGTCGGTCACCACAAAGCCAGAACCAAATTATCTTTTTTTTTTTTTTTTTTTTACATGAATATACTTTTGCGTAAAACAAACCAGAGGCGGCGAATCCCAAGAATCGAGGGCTAAGCATACGAAGGGAGCCTCCAAAACCTCAGTCCCAGGCAGAAAAGGTACACAGCGACTGAGCAGACTAAACCAGCCCAAGAGGTGTAGTAATGACCTCCCGCCACACCAGGGACAACAAGACATCCGGCCGACCAGCCCAAAAATGGCGTGAACAGCGCGTAAACTGCCCGCAGCAGGAACGGGTTCCATGCAACTTGGCCGTTTGATAGACCGCGATTGGCGGGATGTGACAAACAGCCTCTGAACGACCACGCGTGCAAACAGAAGGAAGCGCATAGTGGAAAAAGAAACCAGAAGCAAATATCGCTGCAGCCTCCTAGTCTCAGACAAGGAAAACATGTGATGCCTAGGGCATACAAAAAGGTAAGCACAACATCCCAAGGGCCCACAATGAAAAAGCCTTATCCCAGGAAGGCCCAGCCAACCCAACTACTGGTGAAAAACTGCAAGGGCAAAGTGCCCAGCACAGCACACAAGCAGGGAAGCAAGACGATAAAGGAAAGCAGTTTATCCCAAGAGGTCTGGCCTTCCAGGGCTTACCTTTTGAATGGAAACAGCATCAGCAGAAGGAAAAAACAGGATGTCTTCTGGGCTCCATGCCCTTTTATACCCAGATCTGGTAAAGGGTAATGGTGGGGAAGGGGGGTTTGCGCAAAAATCTTTTGATTGGTTACGGCTAGGGCACGTGGGTCTGAGCAGAGGTGAAACACCTCGTGTAAGTTTTGGCATGAGAAATAGGGTGAGGAGGTAATGCTACTTTCATGCAATATCTACAGTTCATCTCCTCTGGAGAGGGAGAGATGTGGAAACAGCTACTTGTCTTTGCCAAGCTCTTCCTTTTGCTTAACTTAGAAATTACTTGGGTCGAGTTGTTTTATTTTTTAAGAGTTATTCGCACATTCTTTGATAGAGATATGCTACCATATGTCCCAGGAGACCACTTAAGAAACCTAGGGGCATTTTATACTCTGTTTTCACTGAATTAGCTTCATTTATTTTTTACTCTAATTTGGTGCAAAACTAACTCCATATTTATACTTTGGCGCTAGACCCGTCTAGCATCAAATTTATGGAGCTAAAGTCATTTTTTGGACTTGGAAACCTACCTTGCCTTAATGAGATGCAAGTTAGGTGTTCCAGTGCAAAAAATGACTCTATGGCCTTAGGCTTTATTTATACTCCCAGGCAAAAATAGTGCACGGGAGGGAGGAGGGGTCAAAAAATGGGGCAAAGCTTGCTTTGTCCCATTTTTTAATCCCTGGGTCAGGGAAAGTGTTAGGGGGCCTATGTGCCTATTTCCATGGTGGAACACCATGGAATAAGACCACAGGTGCCCTCTCCAGGCCCCAGGGACACCCCCCACCCACACCAGAGTGACAGCAGAGGATGGCCATAGGGGGCTTTGAAATGGGCCCTCATACATAGCAAGGTGCAATGCCCATGCCCAAGGGACCCTGTGCTGGCCATTCGGGTGGTGGGCATGACTCATGTCTTTTCTAAGACAGAAGTGAAGTATTATGGATGGTTTTTCATCAGAAAACGTCTCTATGCTGGTTAGAGTCATTTTATTTTACTCTAACCTGCCTAACGTCATTTTTTTGGTGCAGAACCCCCTTCTCCCATACTGCCAGCCCCACCCGAATGACGTCATATTTTTGTTTACACTAGCCTACCCTTTGCACCATTCCATAAATACGGTGCCCGGCTGGTGCAAAGAAATGGTGCAAGCCAGTACTAAACTTTTTGGTGCAAAACTGCGTTAGTGCAGTTTTGCTCCAAAAAGTATAAATCAGGGCCCTAATTTATTTGGAGCTCTACTGGTTTGATCACATTTCTGATATTTTGAATGTATATACTGACATAAGGAGAGAGTTCAAATTTAAACCGACAGTTAAAAATTGATAATTTCGTTTTTATATTAAAGAGGCTTGAGACGTATACCTGGCACTATATCATGCAAAAGCTCTTTCATCTTCTGTAACATTTTTCTGCTCTAAACTTACTTTGTATTCAATCTGCCGCGGATGTAAGGCAAATTAACTGGTGGATCAAAATAAATGTAACTTGGGCGTATATCAAAATCAAAGATCTGTATCTCTGTGACTTTTGTAATCGAGGCTGAATTCAAGATTCCCCTACATTCATTTTGTTTGTCTCTCATTAATTGATTAAAGGAAAAAAACATCTGTATGAATTGATTTCAGGAGCAAAATGCAGAACGGTTCCAGCAGCTTTAGATAGAATATTTGTGCTCCGTTGTCCACTAGTGTTTATTTAAATTGATATTTTAAAATCTGTTTTAACTCTCTAAAGCTGTTTAATTGGTAGAGTGAATTCAGTAGAAGTCGCCCGATTTGTATCCGATAAATAAAAGAAACAAGGATATAAGCACAGAGGTGAGCTAAGAAGTGGGACTAGTATCACGAGGGTTGAATGTTCTAGGGAAGCCAGAGACCATTAAAGATAATAGACTTGGCCCAGTGGCATCCTGTGGCACGGGGTATAGTGCCAGATGAGTGTTCATTGCTGGTGTAACTCATGGGTGATGTAGAGGGGTATCAAACGTGTATCCAACCAGGAGCAAACATTAGGAGGAACGACTACTTGGTATTACCTATTTTAAATTGCCTATATGATCCAACTCCTGGTGACCGGGTTTAGCCAGGTGAAAGCCAGTTTTAAGGAGATTAATGGTTATTTCCAGTAGCGAAGAAAACACACCTATTGGAGAATGTATTTCTCTAAACAAACCAGTGTTATCACTGAAGATATGGGGTCCACTCACATGGAGGTTAAATAGAAATCATGGTTTCTTAAAAAACCCTGGATTGCCAGACGTTATGTCTCAACCAGTGACAGAAGTGCAAACCAGTGCAAAATACAGCTTCCATAGAAGCAAATTAGTAATCTAAGTCTATTTGGTACATAGATGAGGTAATCGAGATAGTTCAGCCTGGTGCATAAGGGGAGAGGACGAGGAGGAGATCTATCTATCGAATCTGTTTGGCCTTTAGAAGGCCCAAGAGGAACATCAATGCAAAATGTCACTCCAGTCGTCCGTGCTTTACCATGATCCCTGAAAGAAGGAACTCCTTAAAGGCAGCCAGGCAGAAGCAGTGGTATATGCCCATCAAGGGAATATGCCCGTGCTAAATTGTGTATAAGAGGGAGAGAAGTTCATGGGTAGGCGGGGTGGGAGGAGAGAGGCTGTGAAATGTCATGTGATAGGGAGGGAGAGAGGGCAGAGAGAAGGCCAACTCTCTCCTGTTTGGGAGCAAAACAACCTACAAGCACTGTAAAGTTACAGTATCAAACCTTGCACATGACACTTCTTCAGACTTTCAGATCTGATATCTGTGGAAGTTTGTAAAAGGGAGATTTTTAACACTGGTCCAGCCTGGACATTGGGAAACATTTAGGTGCATCCAGAAGTACTGTAAATAGGGTGCACACACTTATTCATCGTTCATTAATATACCTTCCATTTTATCTTTATTTTATACCCGGATAATTGTGAGACTCTGTCAATTCAAATACAGATGAGATGTTTACTGAATCATGAGCTAACTTCATCGACATGCAGCAGGATTGTTATTGAATATTCAGGATCGGGGCTTCCACTGATATTTTTTTATTATTAATAACGAAGCACAATAAAGGCTCTTTAAAAAGTGCAAACAATATAGGAGAAAAGGGGCAGACAGTCTTGTCCTCATGCTTGTTTGTATAATACCTATACATTTTCATTCAATAGTTAAATCTGGAGTTTACTTTTCATTTATTTTACTTGGTGCTGCCACAAATTGATTAGGAAAGCCCATTGCTATCAAGCGTTTAAACAAAAAAAAACAATTTACTAAATCAAATGCTTTTTTCACATCCAAAAAACACATAGGCCCTCATTCTGACCCTGGCGGTCGGCGGAGAGACGGCGGTCGGACCGCAAACAGACCGGCGGTATTAAAAATGGCATTCTGACCGCGGCGGTCCCCGCCGCGACCGACCGCTACTTCTCCACTCCGACCGCCACGGCGGTCATGACCGCGGGGCTGGAGTTTGCGCACTCCGGCCCGGCGGTCGTCCCAAGACCGCCAAGGGTATTATGACCCTGCCTACCGCCGCGGTTTCTTGCGGGCGGGAACCGCCGTGCGAACCATGGCGGTAAGCACTATCGGGGCCAGGGAATTCCTTCCCTGGCACTGATAGGGGTCTCCCCCACTACCCACCCGAGTCCTCCCCCCACACCCTCCACCCCCCTGCCCCCCCCCAGAGGTGGTACGAACCCCCTCCCCACCCCCACCCCGACATGCACATACATGTACCCCGACATGCACACACCCCCAACATGCACATATACACACCCCCTACACACACATACACAACGGGGACACATACCCGCACACATACATGCCGACATGCGCACCTGCCGAACAGCACACATTACCCATAGACACAGCAGCACCCCCCGCCCGCATACACGCACTCACACACCCCCTCTACACACTCACACGCACACCCCCATGCACGCACACATCACACAACACCCCCCCACCCCCTCCCCTCACGGACGATCAACTTACCTTGTGCGTTGGTCCTCCGGGAGGCGACGGGAGCCATAGGGACGTGACCGCCAACAGAAGACCGCCAACAGAAGACCGCCACACAGAAATGTGGGTCGTAATTCTGTGGGCGGTGTTCTGCTGGCGTGGCGGTGGAGGTTGACCAGTCTCCACTTTCCCGCCGACCGCCAGTGTGGCTGCTGGCGGTTTTCCGGCGGAACGCTCCCAGCGGTCAGAATGCGCACAGCGGCACACCGCCGCGGTCGGCGGTCTTCACCGCGGCGGTAACTCAGCGGTCTTGCGAAAAGACCGCCAAGGTCAGAATGAGGGCCATAGTTGGTTGTTTCAATACAGCCTATTGCTTCTCAGGAATAATGGATATGGACCGCTATCTGGTGCCCAGGTATAAAACAAGTTTGGTTGGAGGTACTAAATGAACAAGTGACTTAGCAATTCTGGTAGTGATTATCTTCATATAAATCTTATAGTCAGAATTTTGCAATGATATAGGTAAATATGAGCTGCACTTAGAAGGATCTTTTCCAGGTTTTAAAATGTTTACCAATTTTCTATTTTTTAAAAGAAGTGGGAGATTAAATTCAAGTCATTTCTTTAAACAGAAAAGCATTTCTTGGTGCTAAAATATCCAAATGTATAAATATATATGTCATTTAGGAGTTCTTGGTGATTTAGCAGATGCCAAGGTATTAACGGTGGCTGCAACTTCATCAATTGTGATTGTAGAAATGCTTCTTGCTTAGCATTGGATAGTTTATCTAGTTCTGCCTGCCTTAAAAATGGATTAATCACCGTATACCTCCATATAGAGATCTTGATAGGCTTTAAAAATACCTGCCTGTTTCATACAAGTTTCATACAAATTCTATATTCCCTGGGTTAATAACATGCGGTATTCACTTAAAAAAGATAATCGGTATTCACTTTAAAAAAAAATTCATGTTAAATCTTGTCCAAATATATTATCCTCTCTAAGGCTTTTTGGCTCATTGTTGATTCAGGACCTCTTTCTTAATGGTGCTCTTCTATGCCTTGATTCTGGCCACATTTAAAGCAGTAACATTCTCTGAAGGGGGTTACTATTTACTTTCTGAAAGACTACAGATAGATTAATTTTGACATTATTTCTAATGCCTTACATCTCTTTGATAGAAGACTTTTCCACTACTATGATGTCCAGTAAGTAGGTTTTAAACATTTTATATATAGAAATTGCCCTCGCTGTTCCCATATTTGTTTTCACAAATTCTACTATTCACACTCCTCTTTTTTCCTGGACTTGCATTGCAGTCATTACAGATACAGTGGCTCACCAGATTTTTTTTATTTTAACCTGTTTTGATCCTGCACTTGGGTCCAAAGTTTTACTATTACCATTGCATTGTCCTAGAAATCATACGTAGTATCTCAGCATAGCTGCATTCCAAGGTGGGGGCAGCAAAAAATATATAATCTAAGCTTTCCTGGCTCTGAAACCTTTTGCATACGAATGTATAACCTCTATCATTAGGGTGTTGTTCCCTCCAATTATTTATCAATTAACAGTGATCTAATAACGTTTTGAGGCAATTCCATGTGTGGGTATTGCAGAGAACCACCCTTTGGATTCTCCCTGTCCATTTTTCCTCTGGCTACATTAACATATTATTAAAGTTGGAAAATAGGCCATTTCTATCATCATTTCTTGTGTCTTGGTTACAGATCTTCAGTTATGGGTCCATGATAGCATCCAATAGTAAGTTTAGTTGTTGTCCTTTCCTACCTCAACTAGAATCCATCTATCCAGTTTATCTCTATTTTCTGGAGTTATCTGCCACCCACTATTTTTTTTAATTCATGGAAACCCTGTTTAATGCAGCTGAGGCTGTAGCCTGTCAAACATAGTCTACACACTGACTCTTACACTGTAGGTCTTGATCTTCCCATCTCAGATGCATCTCTTGCAATACAATAAAATAAGCTTGAGCCTCATCAAGTAGGAGCAAAATACTTCATAGTGGTATCCAATTCATTTGTATCAATAGAGAAAAGGATACATGAGCATTGTCTGATATACATTGTGTTCCTCTTCTCTTCTCTCTTTGTTGTTGTGTACCCTATAGAGTACATGCTTTCCCTTGCCCTGGAACCTCTTCTCTCCCACGTTTCGGTCCTTCCAACCCCCAGAGCGCCACTCCCATAAGGATTAGATAGGCCACCCTCTACCACCTCTCATCAAAGCTAAAAATATTTATAGATCATCTGCTATGAGTGGCTTTGTCTGGGCTAAGGGGCTCTAAGCTCTAGACTTTTGGCTAAATATTCTGGATCGACTATGAATGTAGGTGAGATGAACAGCGACGCAGCAAGTAGTGCCTCTCTCTGGGCTAGAGGGGCCATGAATAAGTCTGGACTTAATTCTAGCCTGAAATAAATACATTAATACAATGTCTTAAAAAACATAAGCGGCAACAGTACTCACTGAACCAGGTGGTTGAATCGTCACAGCTCCTAATAGTGAAGAGACAGACTCCCGCAAAGCATAGGATCACACTGACTCATGGAGCACAGACTCGCAATGAAGGAGAGAAGGGCTCACTCATCTTTCTTGATACCAAGATATATGAAGCAGGTGAATGTGCTGACTCAATCCCTGGAGCCCACTTGGACAAGGAAAGAGGACCTGGAACAGAGAAAACCCTCCACACGAATGTTGTAGCCCTCTTTGGATACCTTAGGGTGAAGGAGAAACAACAGGGATAACCTAAGTGGCACCAGCTGGGTCATAGGGATACAAGTCCCCGAGCCTCGGCAAAATTATGTCTACTTCTGGCAACTTACCAAGGCAACTTGTTTCACAATTGATGTGCAAGGTAAGCCCAATCTGCATATGAGAAAACCCAGTTGGGGTCAACAACAGAATACACGCCCCTCTAAATTGAACTTGAAACTTAAAAGGTAAAAAAGAAACAAACATTAAAATCAAACCACTACGAGGATTTTTAATTAAAGATGTGACGAGCCAAGAAAATGGAATGAAAGATGCCATTAAAAACACAGCAGACTTTCTAAAAGAGGTGACACACCATTATGACCACCAAATATAGTTGGCAGAATGCGACATTAAAAAAAAAAACACAGACATGAGTCCATCCCCTGAAAAGCTCATGTTACCAAACCATGAAACTGAAAAAACTCCAAGCAAAGAAAGCAACCTGAATTTGCAGAACACATTAGAGACTGAGAGGGTGAAACTCTGCTACATGTTTTCGGGACCAAAAAACAGCCACTCCACCCTGCTGAGAAGGCTATCACTATATTAGATGAGAGTCTACTGGCTCTTACAGACCACTGGATTCACATTGTGAATTACCATCAACATTAAAATAAAACAAAGAGGAAGAAAGGGGGAGAAATAACACTAAATCCCAGCTTCTACTCAGAAGTGAATCAGAAAATTAGCTAATATGGCTTGACAAGGTGACAACAGAAACGTCTCCCAACAATAATAGAGAAGCCCCAATCAGGCACCCCAATACTACCTAATATTTGGAAAAAAGGTGGGAGCTTGGCACCAGAGAAGTCTTGCAGGCCAGGAGAAGGAATGAGACAGTCCTACCAGAAGGAACGGAATTAAAAGAGCAAGTCTTGTTAGAACTTTGGAAGACAAGAGGGTTACTATCTGTACATCAGTATCTATTGTACTATAATCCCCCAATACTGCACCTTTGAATCACTATCATTCTCCAACTGTAAAGCTGAATGATATAAACAAATTATTTAGAGGTTGAAGTCCTGTAGCAAAACGAAAAGTCAAGATGAAGGTCAAGAACAAACATCCATTAACATCTGTTCTATTTCCGTATCCGAGACTGAGTTTAACATAAGCACTGCAGTCTCATAAGATGGTTCTGATTGTGAGACAGATCTAGGTTCCATCTGTAAATCCCAAATGCAGAAAAAAGCTGTACTAAAAGGAAGGGAAAACATATGACTGACCTATCCCAGCATACTTTTTGACATTTTAAACTTGGAGCAGTAGTTTCATATCATCCAGTGTGAAACCAAAGAAAACAATTAATCAAACACCAACTGGAGAAAGTAGATTTTGAACTGGGTGCAGTCTCAGAGTGTCTCTTAAAAACAGAGAGAATGTTGGAATGTTGGAATTAGTTGAAAAGCAGTGAAAGCCAATTTAAAGCCAATACGAAAGTTATAAACTGCACAGGAAACAAGAAGACATTGAAAATTGATTGCACCAGCAGAATTTAATGTTCATAGATGTCCCAGAAGATGAGGAAAAAAAGAACAAATGGAAAATACATGTTAAAATGTGATCATTGAGCTGTCTTCAATAGGACAGGGAATAGGAGGCAGTGCTTCTCATTGCAAGGGCCCGTAAGATCCTCTTCCAGAATCCCAAATCTGGTGCCCTCTCTACACACAATATTGGTGTTCTTCTTGGACAAGTCAAAGAATATATAATAGAGCTAGTTGAAATAAAATATTCAAGGTTCTGTCCAGATTCACTTTTCAAATCCTTCACAATATATCTTACGAGAGTGCATAAATAAGCAAGGAGATGCAAGCACTCGTCTATGAGTTAAAAGCTGATGGGAACCTGGACCAAGAAGTACAGCAGTCAAAGCTGAGAATACTATTCTAGGGGGAACTGCACAATATTTAATGAAGTAGAAGACATGAAAGCTTTTTTGGGGTAGCTGATAATTTAAGAAGAGAGACCATGGTCCTCCATTAGGGCGGAGGAGCGTCACTCCCCCCCCCCCGCAGCAGCAGTTGTAGATCTTTTCAAGAAAACGATAATAAACAGTGTTTATTATTGTTTGCTTGAAAAGGGGCAGGCCACAGGCTGAGCACTTTCAGGGGAGTGCATAGGGCACTCTCCTCAGAGCGCATGTGTGTTTGGCCGGCAGTCTCAGGCAGGAAAAGAAGAAGAGTGCAGACTGGAGCATAAAGATTAAGACGGGTAAAGGTGAGCGTATTTTACAGGATGCATTATTCTAGAACATACGCACATAAAACATGAACACAGAATGAGTGCTTAATGCAGTTGAATGTCTCATTTAGACTGAGGTAACAACAGGTGTAAATTATGTTTAGTTGTACCCTAAAGGAAGCATAAGCATGCATAGTGGCATCTTGGTTCTGTACTCTTAATTAATTTATCTGTTCACCTGTAAATTATATTTTGTTTCCACCTACTACAGCATTCAGCATTAGGTCAGCCACTTCAGCCTTTGACTCCATTGCACTGTGTGTAATGCATATCCCCCTAAAATGAAGTGCACTTCAATGCCATTTCTGATGGGCTAATACTTTACCTTGCCATGACATATTGTTACCTATTCTTTAAAATATACATGCAGTGCCAGATTAAACCCTGTGGAGGCCCCCCAGGCAGTCAAAATTGCGTCCCCCTCTTGCAAATTATCTCCTAATACATTTTCAATTTTACCAACCAACAATTTTAATAAACCAATTTTACTACACAAAACTAGACAAACTGTTATGTGAATCTGATGTCTTTGGTTTATGTACTTTAAGTTGTTAATGGGTACATTACATTAATACAGTATTTCTATAGAGTTTTTGGTGTAAAGTTGTCATTTCTTCAAGTTGATTAATTTTTTTAGGGTCGAGCATGCAAGCGCTCTGTCCCCGTTGTAATCTTTCTGTGGGCTTATAACCACGCTTATGTCACAGCCATCACTTTCATTGGTTTGTGGGCTTGCCCTTTAAAATTTGCTTTATTTCATTAGTGAAAAACATGCATACGTCATGCCTTTTCCGGTGTTTAGCCCTCCTCGAGAGCACCTGCCAACTACTGAAAACATACAAGGCTCCATGTTTTCCGTATGGTTTCTGGACTACTTTTACTCTTTATTTTGTAAGTAGGATGATCTCGCCGGGCACTAACCGAGCACTTTTCATGACTACCAGTTTAATTCTATTGTTTGTCCTAGTGCTCCTTCGCAAATTCAAGGCTTTACACAGCGCGATGGCGCTTGTTTTTTTTTTTTTATTAATATGCAAAGGTGAAACCAAACCAGTCTTTTTGTTCTGATTAGTCACCTTAACGCTCATGTTGTGGCGCTTTAAATTGGCTCCCTTATGTGGAATTGTACTACTTTTTATTGTCAGTTTATGTGTCAAGAAATGTCCGGTTAGGAGTTTACAATGCTACTAGCTCTAACTCAAGCAAACGTGAGACCCATTGCATTGCAAATGCTTGTCTATCGTTTGGAAACAATTTAAGAAAGCTTGATTGAAGTTTTCTTTCAAGATCAAAACAATATTATTTTGATCATTTATTGAAGGGGTCCTAAAAGAAGTTAGGCCCATTGGCCGGTGCATACTTTGCCTAGTTGGTAATCCGGCACTGTATACATGGAGTGCATTTGGCATAACCCAGAGTAGTATTACCCTTTCATCTCATTTCATTGGCTACATGGTGTTGTATTCTGCGTTCCAGGCTTCCATTGTAATGTGTATGGAACGATTTTGCATCTGACAAGTCCACTCAATCATCATGCTGTATCACATTCAATTCTTTATCTCCTATGTGCCTATCATAATGAAAGCAATCCATTTTGCTGTTTTTTTCTCCATTGCTGGCTGAGCAAATATGGTAGGCTTTAATGTGATAAACAGAAATTGTGCATAAAATGCATGGAAATAGCATGCTTGTGTTGACTTGCATTACCACATAAAAGACAAATCTATTGGTATTAATAATGCTTTCTTCCTTTTTGGTCATTCTATTAGAATTTTCTGCATTTTTTAATTATATTTTAAATGTTAATGTTATATTTCAAGCATAATTCTAACACATTTAGATGGTATGCTTTATTTTTATCATTTCGGGGCATATGTTTGTGGCCAAAACAATTTAAGAAAAAATGTAACAATAGCAGCAGCTTGCCAAGACGAGTCCTATTGGCTTTGCCAATGCTTGTTTCATTTGTATTTTCATTTGCATTTAATTATACATCGGAGCACTGAGCATCTGGACAGATGAGCACAAATCGCGCATGGTTGACTTTTGCTCAATGAAAATCTTCCAGCAAAAAGGCAGTGGTAACACTGAGTTTGAAGGGGCATAGTAAAAGGTCTAATTGTTTTTACCCTATTTCTAGTTCAATACACTACATTTGATGTTGATGGCCAGTACAATCGATTTGACCACTAAGCCCAAACGAAGCTCTTTAAGTATGTAAAAACATGATGGAAACACTTTCTACCTGAAGAAACAGTGGTAAAATCAGTTACTTAGGTGCTGCTAAAAACTGCAGTAGGCACATTAGTGGTGTCTGAGATTTGGGAAGTCAGTTTATTTTCAAGGTAGATGCATTCCATGGGACATATTCCGATAGCGGCATATAGGTTTTCTCCAGGGTAAGTGTCACCCGTCCAACGAGCAACAGTAGTGAGATTTGGTTAGTGAGGGAGACAGAAAACTGGTGGTTTGTATCAGTACCTCATTTTACGGCTCTATAAGATGACCAAGGGGAATTCAAGTCAGATAACCTCCTACACCAGGGCCATCAAAGTCCAAGCAATAAATAAAGATACCTTTAAACTATGTGCTTCTCTTGTCACATTTGCCATTGATTCAATGATACAGGTCAAAGGTCAGGCTGCTTTATTATTTTAACATGGGAAATGCAAAGTGAGAGGAGTTTTTACATTGAATTATGTCACAGTCTTGCAGGAGCACAGGGAGTGTTAAGGAAAGGCTGTAGGGTGTTGTTTTTGTAACACACAATGAAATGTAAATACCTGTAACTGAAATAGGTGCATGCAGTAGTTAGGGAAGCAAAAGTGAAGAACAATTGTTTTCAATTCTGACTTTTGCTGCAGGACCAAACACATCTAGTCACTTCACATGGTGATGCACAATTGCTAAATGTTAACAGAAACCCGATTTCCACATATCATTTGTGTGCTCCACAAGTTTATCAAAGAAACTGTATGTGCTCATTTAGTGGCCATCCAAATGGGGAATGTGCAGTCTGTAAATGACAATGTAGTACCATATGATGCTGTAGGTATATTCGAAAATCGCCCCCTTCATGTCTGGGTTGGGAAAGTTTGTCATTCTAAAATGTGGGTCATGGTTCTAAAACGTTTGGGAGCCACTGCTTTACAGTCTCAACCCCATTATGAAGAATTCTGAATGGAGGGTGGTTCCATCTTGTGAATTGAAGGCTCTCTGAATTGATATAACATGATTCTTTCTTCTTCCAACTTGTTCTCTGAGGTGGTCCCTCACCTTGCGAGATAAGCACCCACTGCATTCCTTTCACAGATACACTAGTAATTGTCCACCCCTTCAGTAGGAACGTTTACCTTACCTTTTTTAGCTCTAGGAAACCTTTAGGTGTCTGTGCTCACTATAAAACATTAAATCAATTATTCATTCAATTCAAGACAACTTTATTCAGTCATATTAATATAGACCACAAAAGTAAAATTCGAACAAATACACCAGAACACAATAAAGCAGTACTGATTCATAAAATAAATCCTCAGAGAAGGGATAAAATCAAAGTGCAAATAGAACATAACCTCCGAGTACAATGCACAGAACAAGATCAGATTTAAAATCCTGCCTGTGGCTTCTGAGCGAAAGGATGAACCACGAAGCCAGAGAGGTCGCGTGTAGCTTGTTGCATCTTGTGGCAGAATGATGATTCAAACATATAAAGTATTCCATAACTATACTAAAATTACAAATAATACAGTGCATCACAACAATAATATCAAAATGTCTGTGCTGCAGGAATAGTAAGGCTGGAATGCATCTAACAACCAAAGCACACAAAAGGTCCATCACTATGTAGGAGACTATCCAAGCGATTTCTTTGCCTTGAGCACCACCTTCAAAAAAGTATATACAGGAGAAACAACCTCCTCTGAACCCAGAGCTTCAAGCAAGTGCAAAGCTTCTGTTCAGTGATGCAGGGGTTAATTAATAATGGTTTTAAAACTAAAAGACCTATAAGAGGAATTAAAAAGCACACAAAATTGCGAGTAAGCTGCTGTGTGCTGACTTTGGATCATATGGGCAAGACAAAAGGTCTTGCAACCAGTCATTGCACTGAGGAAAAATTAACCAGTCTGTAAAGTAGGCTAAGATGAAACCTGACCGTAATAAAGTGCTGGTGGTGCAGTGCATCAGACAACAAAAATGGATGAATAATCCTGATTGGCTTGAGCTGAATATAGCAGGCAACAGAGGAAAGTACAGAACCCCGAGTATGTGTAGCATATAGCCCGAGTGTTTTTTGGTAAACGTGGGCAAGGAGCACAAGGGGTCTTCAAACAAATCCTGCCTGCCCAGAGCCACTGCCATATCCCTGATGCCCCTCAGCCAGGGAAATTCTAGGTATTGCGAGAGGGACAGACAGTCCTTAATTAGAATTCTATTTAAGGATAGGGCATCATTGACCCAGACCCTTTGTCATATCAACTTTAGTCATATCCTGAAGATATCTTCAAGGTGTAGAAGACCTAACTCCCTGCGGCTGATGAAAGGGGTGGCGGGTGGTGGGAGGTCCAGGAAGCAATGAGTAAACTTTTTTTCTGTTACCTGTAGTGGCGATACCACCAGTGTGCCCCAGATCCCCGCTCCGTAGGTTGGCAAACCAACACATTTTGCATGTAAATGGCCAATATATGTGCAAGCATCCTTTTGCCTAATTCAGTGGCAAAGGAAAACACAACACTAATACTCCTTGCTAATTGATTGTTTCTGTTTTCTAGCTGTCGTTGTCAGGATTCCCTACAATTAAATGTTATTCCTAGGTAATTAAAATTATCCACATGTTTAATGGTGGCAGCATGAAGCTTGAAAACTGGTTTTGGACCCTTCCTGTATCCACAGGACATTACAAAGGAGTTTCTTGCTATTAATCCTCATATCAAGGCCCTCAATAAAGGATGCAAAGGTATCTAGGAGACGATGCAGCACTACTGGTGTGCGGCCCATGATGACAGCATCAGAAGAGTACAATACAACTAGTATTCTGCATTTTGCAATCTGGGGCATGTCTCCAAGCCTAAATACTAACTCCCTCTCCATGTGATTGATATAGAGGGAGAAAAGAAAATGTGCGATAACACACCCTTGCATAACACTCCTGTGCACCCCAAATGTCTCTGAGCACTCACTACCCCCACCCCCTGCCCAGCCTGAACCTTACTGCAACACTTGAGTCACAGTAGATTTCCCGGATGTTATTAATAATGGGTCTGTCAATGCCCAGGCCTTCCATTATGCCCCACAATTTAGAGTGGGACACATGATCAAAGGCACTGGATAGTTCCATGAAGCCCAAGTGCACCATGCTTTGCACCATGCTTTGTGATTCCATATTTCCACAAGAAAGGGCAGAGGTTGATGCATTGATCTTCTGTCCACATCCCTCTCCTGATACTGTGTGTCTGAGAGGGTGCCGCTCTCGTCTGCCCAGGCCTCCAGACGGGAGAGTAAGACATAACCCAGTACCTTTACTGTGGAGTCCATGAGGGAAATTGTACATAACAACTGGGGTCCTCTCGATTCCTTCTATTGAAGATTGGGGCGATAAGCAAGTTGGACAGTGAAGGGATCTCAATGGAGTAGCTGGCTGCTCTGGGGACGTTGGGTATCAAAGGGGCCCACAGGTGTAGATTGCTCCTAAATAGGTCCAAGAGGACCCCATCCAGACAAAGGGCTTTTCCGCTAGGGCTGGCTTTAATAGCTGCTATCACCTCTTCCAGTGTGGGACAATACTTGGGGAGGAAACACTCCTTTGCTGCAGCAGAGGAGTCACTGTTGTTGCCTGATTCATGGCTGTGGAGTAGACCCCACAATGAAGGTAGGCCAATCAATTAATAAGTCAATTTACCCTCCGTTACTCCTGTTTTGATCTCATCCTTGGAGACAGCAGCCCTATGACTGCTGCATGGCGTATGGTTCTTTCTCCAATCCCAAAGCTCTTATTTCCATGGTTTGGTTCTGCACACAAAGTTTTCCTAGGCATAGATAGCTAGTAAAAAAAAGAGATGTACAGGCCAAAGTTGTTCTTAGGATCCCACTATCCATGCTACCGAACACCAAGGCTGCCAAGTGTTGATTCCATCTTGTGTCTCAGTATCACACTCTTTCTGGTTCTTTCCAATCCTTGGTTAGTCTCTTTTTGGCACTGCATTACTATTTTTCTCTAGCTCCATCTTTCTGAATTCTGTGTCTTTCTCTCCGTTGCTTTGGGTTAAATTTCTGGTCTCCAAAAATGAGTGCCGGTTCCCACCAAACGGAACCACCTGCACAGTGGATAACAGTTGGATGTTGTTTTTGTGCGGGGGAGGCGAGAGGAGGTTTTGAAGGTCAGTTTTTTATAGTCCCTTCTGTGCTTGAAATAACAACAAATGAAGACACAGCGTTTAATAGAGATACTAAGCCTCTGCAAAAGATATTTTGATAGTATTTATAGAAATGTTTTGGAACTTTTGTAAAAATAACTTTTGCATTATATTATGTAAAGGGTTGAGGGTGAGGGCATTCTGTACATTCAAAAGACGTACAGGACACTGGAAGGAGGGCTGGTTTGACAAAATGTCTCTTACAAGACATTCTCTGTTTCTCTTAGACATTTTCTACTCAAATCAGTCAACCACAGAATATAGCTGTGCAATATTTCGTAGCCACAAGTGTAATGAAAATTGTGAACATGACTAGACTAGAGACCAGTGGTTCATTTTCGGTAGGCACAATCAAGGGGTGAGCGTAAGGCAATAAATTGTTTCAGGCACTTTCCAGGAGGTCCAGGTTAGAAAATCATCCTGTAAGAGTGGAGTGGTAGCTACGTGATGCGGTTTCAACTCTGTGAACACTTGATGTAAATACATGCAGAACAAGAAGAAGAAATTGTGGCAGTTGACATCAACAGGATTCAAGGTACCATGGTACCCTCTTAACCCAATATTGGGCCATCATTGAAAATGAAAGGTGACTTATCTGTGGTCTGTTGGTTAGTTGTAAGAGTCGATGGAGTGTAGTTCATTTCTAGGTTATCATGGTGGACTGAAGGATCAGCAAGTGAAAGGACAACAAGCACTAGCTAAAGTCTCTTATTTGTGGCATAACTAAGGCCCCCGCAGCCTCTGCGGTGCAGGGGGGCCCGAGCTCCAGGGGGCCACCTCAGCCAAGTACTCGGGCCCTGAGAGCCTCCATGTACTTTGCAGGGGTGGGCGCAGCTCAAGTTTCGTTCTGCTACAGTCTCTTACGTCTCCCAAAAAAGGTTTAATTCAACTTGGGGCAAACGCATATTTCTTACCAAGACACGAGAATTCTCATGGAGGACAGGGGTTGGTCATGTCATCAGACCCGACCTTTGCATCATTAAATGCTCAACTTGTTCCCTCCTTGTAGGAGGCTGGCCTGGCTTATAGGGGGTATCTTCTGGTTCTTACACCTTGTGCCAGGTCCAGTTATCCCTTATTAGTAGAATAGAGGTGTTCTAGCAGCTTAGGCTGATAGTGGTAGCTATAGCAGAGCAGCTTAGGCTGAACTAGGAGACATGCAAAGCCCCTACTATACCACTTATATTACTTAGCACTATATCATAAGAAAACACAATACTTGGAGTTCCTAAAAATAAAGGTACTTTATTTTAGTGACAATATGCCAAAAGTATCTCAGAGGAAATACTGTGAATATACACAAAATATACACACACAAACCAGAATTGGTTAAGTAACAGTAAGAAAAGTAGTACAAACAATGTAGAATACAATAGAATGGAATAGGGAGAAATAGGCCTGGGGCAACACAAACCATATACTCCAAAAGTGGAAAGCGAACCACTAATGGACCCCAGGCCTAGTGTAGTGTGTAGAGGGTCGCTGGGAGTGTAAGAAAACACTAAGGGTGTCCAAGATACCCCACCTCAAGACCCTAAAAAGTGGGAGTAAAGTTACCCTACTACTCCAGAAAGACAGTAAAGTCGAGATAGGGGATTCTGCAAGGACAACAACTGACTGCAAAGCATTGAAGATGGATTCCTGGACCTGAGGACCTGTAAAGGAAGGGGACCAAGTCGAAGAGTCACGCAAGTGTCCAGGTGGGGCAGGAGCCCACTAAACCCCAGATCAAGGTGCAAAAGGGCTGCCTCTGGGTGGAAGAAGCTGAAGATTCTGCAACAACGGAAGGGGCCAGGGGTCAGAAGATGTCCCACGGCGTGCTGAAGGATGCAGAGTTGTATTCACGCAGAAAGACCACAAACAAGCCTTGCTAGCTGCGAGAGTTGCAGTTGAGGAATTTGGATGCTGCCAGGGCCCAGGAAGGACCAGGAGGTTGCCCCTTGGAGGAGGAGACAGAGGAGGCACTCAGCAACACAGAGAGCCCATGCAGAAGCAGACAGCACCCGCAGAAGCACCTGAACAGGCACTTTAAAAATGTGAGGATGACGGTTGACTCAGAACAACAAAAGAGGGTCCCACGACGTCAGAGTCCAACTCAGCGAGTTGGGCAATGCAGGACGGAGTGCTGGGGACCTGGGCTAGGCTGTGCACAAAGGAAGTCTTGCAAAAGTGCACAGAAGCCCGAGCAGCTGCAGTTCACGCAGCACACAGGATTACTGTCTGACGTGGGGAGGCAATGTTACATGGCCATGTTCGGAGTTACCATTGTGACGCTACATATAGGTATTGACCTATATGTAGTGCACGCGTGTAATGGTGTCCCCGCACTCACAAAGTCCGGGGAATTTGCCCTGAACAATGTGGGGGCACCTTGGCTAGTGCCAGGGTGCCCACACACTAAGTAACTTTGCACCTAACCTTCACTAAGTGAGGGTTAGACATATAGGTGACTTATAAGTTACTTACGTGCAGGGTAAAATGGCTGTGAACTAACGTGGACGTTATTTCACTCAGGCTGCAGTGGCAGTCCTGTGTAAGAATTGTCTGAGCTTCCTATGGGTGGCAAAAGAAATGCTGCAGCCCATAGGGATCTCCTGGAACCCCAATACCCTGGGTACCTAGGTACCATATACTAGGGAATTATAAGGGTGTTCAAGTGTGCCAATGAGACTTGGTAAAATTAGTCACTAGCCGGCAGTGACAATTTTAAAAGCAGAGAGAACATAAACACTGAGGTTCTGATTAGCAGAGCCTCAGTGATACTGTTAGGCACCACAGAGGGAACACATACAGGGCATAGTTTATGAGCACTGGGATCCTGGCTAGCAGGATCCCAGTGACACAGGCAAAAACAAACATACATACAGTAAAAATGGGGGTAACATGCCAGGCAAGATGGTACTTTCCTACACTCCTTAGTCTCGTTTATCAGTACTACGATTTCAAACATCATGGAGTGAGTGCTCTTCCTATGTCCATCTTTACCATAATATGCATGATATGATAAGTAACAATAACGCCCACAGCTTCTGCAGAGCAGGGGGACCCCAAGCTCCAGGGCCCCCATAAGCACTTTGCACGGGCCCCTGGCCTGGGAGCTCCTGACTGGGTCCGGAGGGTGGGGGCAGACCTGAATTAAGGAGGTGCGACCGGAACCCTGAGTAAGGTGCAATCACTGTGTTTAAAAAAAACGTATGGGTTTAGAAGCACTGAACTTGGTTGTGCATCCAGCTGTTTTCAGACAACAATAAAAAAGTCAAGATAACTCTGTTATTGCCTGTGAGAGATCCAAGTTGTTTCTAGTGGTAGCTTTTACTCATCACAACGTAGCACAGAGGGATAATGTGCCGGCTGCAAAGAACGTGCACCATGCAGATCACAAAACTATGAGTGAACTATGAGTAGCACTTCGAAAGAGAAATATATGTCAGAGGGGTAGCTATGGAGAGGTGAGGGGCAGTGTTGGAGCGTGGTAGTGAGGGAATTCATAAAGAAGGAGGTAAGGGGGATGTGCCAAGAAAGATTATCGCACCGGGTGCCCTCAGCGCTTACGCTGGCTCTGTGTGGGGAGGCCCCTTTCATGTATTTTGCAGGGGATCTCCTAAAGTTTTGTTATACCACTGGGGATGCCCAACATAGGCCAAGGAAAGAGCCATGCCAGATGTTTTGCTTAACTACAGACTAAGTAGATATGTTTAGTCTAGATTCATTATAGATTTTTAAAAAATGTATGTGGACATCTTGAAAATCTGGGAGGGAGTGGCCTTTCTGGGCCTTCCTTGGACACCCTGGGTGCAGCACATCAGTAACATGCCGGGCTCACATAATCTATCCTTCACCAAGGAAAAACACCCTCAGGCCATCCTATTCACCTAACACTTTCTTCCTTATTTTGTCCACACTAAAATCTGTCAGTATACTAAGGCACTGGATGTAGAAGACACCGGTGGCTAAACCAACACACACATTCACACACAACTGCATAGGACTGACGAAGCAATGCACAGAGCCCCACATCTAAATGACTCCTGCTGGGACGAAAGGTATTTTTGGAACATCCCTCACTTACTTCTAGGGATGTCATCTCATCTATTAAACGATGCAGTCTTTATTTTAGTGCATGACGTCTTACATCCTTCAGACACCAGGTCAGCAAGTGGGACTGCGCCTAGTGAATGACGGATATCCCTATTGTTCCAAATCTCCAAGTACAAAGAAACATTACATGTGGAAAAATGGGCTTAAAGCACCATTGCCTTCACCCCGAGGCGGTCGTGTCAGATCTATTAAAGGATTCAGTGCTCAGAAATATGCGCTGTCGCTCCCACCGCCGAGTGAGGAGGATCTGCCGCGCCAGACTTCCGCTCGATGCAGAAGGAACCCAACTGGATGGTGCCGCAAGAATAACCGGAGTGGTACTAAAACCGCTCGACCACTAGTCTTGAAAAAATACCATTCCAACAAAAAAAACACAAAATGACTTGTATCTAAGTTTCATTATTATTTTAATTGTGTACATTTACAAAAATTAACAAGGGACTTTGAGTACTTAAATCAATACTACTTGCTTCTTCGCTACACTTCATTTCTTCCGCTGCTGTGCAGTCTCTACCTCATCAGGCGATAGCGCTGCTACTGATGGTAGGGTGACCACCCGGCACGGATGTAAATTGCGGACAGTGTTTATAAAAATCCAGGACAAAGGGTCAACATTCAGACAGTGTTAGTTTTATGGACACATCAGCAGAGGTCACGTGTTCTATTTGTCAGCCTTTTGGCTTTGGCAATGCTAGTTTTGTTTTGGAAAGGTGTTGTAAAACCTTACTGCTGGGGGATGCCACCCTCTCAACAATATGACAAAAATTGACTAGTAGCAAAAATATTTTGGCTCCCAAAAAGCACAAGTGGCCAGAGTAGTACTTAGGGAAGAAGCTACGTTTGTCTGTAGATTTGCTCCTTATGAAAGGGAGAATTGAGTCACTCACAGTGAAGTTAGCCAAGGGCTGAAGTAAGCTCTTTCACTGCTGCTGCAAGCTGTACACTGGCGTGGGTGGAAGTATTATGTTAATAACAACAGTCCAATGGCTGAAAGACTGGTTAAGATATGTATACCTATTTTTAAGAATCTCTAGCTATCTATCCATCTATTGCACATGTCTAATTTTACTAAAATTACAAAGTCTTGGCTAACACCAGGGCAAACCTTAACGAAAACCAGATATTCAACCAAAACATTTCTGAGGAAAAAAAATACAGTTGACTAGATAACTCAGTGGAATTGGAGTAGCTATCTCTGGTGTGGTGGAATATGCTCACCAAGATATCACCAGTAGCAATGTGTGTAAACACTTTTCGAACATCTACGGAGTAAGGACAAATTGGCAACTTAGTCTAAATAAACACATTTGAAATGCAAAACAGACTGGAAAACATCATAACTAATTTTACAAAAACATGAACAGAGCTCAAAGTGATAAGTGGACTTTGGGGTACTCAGCTTGTAAATCCCATGCTGTACATGCTGCACCTCATGTGTCTGTTACCTGGCCCTCTGTTCCTTTACAGATGCCCATTGTCATGTGGGGGACAGCCCAGAAACATTCTTGCCTCCTTGACACTGCCTTACCACGGATGCCATTCCTTCAACACTATACAGGGCTGCTAGTTTCTTTTCATTATGATCCCAGCGGGGAATGTTTACAGTAAGGTTTTTACATCCATCCTTGGTTTACGACAAACATTTCACATTTATTTCCCTGTTCAAGATGGAAATCAGTCCGTCACATCCAACACTCTTTCTTGGCATGGAATGTCTCAATCCTTTATAGCATAACCCCCCTCATCCCTAGCAGGGCACTAAAGCGCTTTACACCAGGCAGGAAACTGCTCAAGAGTCCAATGTCTGGTTAGTCCAGTGTTATTTTTGACTACTAGGTTTCATCTGGTGTGCCCATAAACCATACCATGCAGTCAATCCAGCTTTGTTGTGGTGGATTCAATAATTAATATTTAGCTGTGATCATTAGTGGGGGCAGGGAGGTATGTGAGCTCACACACATGGATGGCCGGATTTACAGATGAGCTAGAGGAAATTTGGTAATATTAGGTTGGACGAGTCTGAAGTTCACTAGAAGTAGGAGAGGTTGTGATCTTGTAAATGGGTTTTGAGCAATTTACAGAAAAAACAATAATAGAGAATAAGGAAAACATGCCTGTGACAGTAGGTTGTGCTCCAAGAGAGAAGGCATGCAGAGGATGGAAGGGAAGGCAAGGGCTGTGCATCTCAAAGGAAAAAGGGGAGGTAACCATCAGAAGTTTTAATTAAAGGTCACTTTTTCATGTCGGATTTTAGGTATATAGAAGATATTTTCGAGGCAGCGTGCAATTTGAGGATACAAGCCTGTAGAAATGAACAGCATTATTTGTAGATGAAGATTGTGCTATATTAGCTATTCGTGATAAGCGCTAGAATTAGGCAAGTTTTTATGAAACCCACCTCTCTTCCACACTAAAGGCTTGATTTAAGAAATAGAAATATGCCTGGCAATTTTAGTAAAATCGGAGCCGTACATAACAACTGGCGTCTACAATGGATCTCTGGAGTCATTCCTGCTAAATGTTGGGAATATTATGGTAGAGGTGTCACAAAATACTAAAATGAAGGTAAAAAAAAATGCAATTTTGTTTACAGCAGCAAAAGACAGGTAGCTCAGTTATATATGTAGTCACTGCAGGGATACAGGCCCTTTACCTATAAAAGGGAAAATCCAGTTGCCTCACTGAAATTTTAGTTCATAACAGCAGTTTTTCACGGACGGGCACTGATGAAAACCATATTGTCCTGAACAGCTAGGTTGAAGAATTTGAATGTACTCATACACCGTAGAGGTGGGCGGGCCACTGAAAGCTCTAAAGCCACTGAAATGCTTAAGCCAGTCTCAGCTAGGGGTCCTTATGTAACTTCAAGCCCAAAACAACCTGAACTTGCATGTGGCTTCTGCCTGCTGTCCACACCCTACCCTTATGGGAAAAGAGTTAAAATCAATACATTAGCACTTGAGATAAAATGAAGAGACATACATAGATACCCTTTATAGTGAATGGTTGGACAAAGTGAAACCAGAAAACCAGGGATTATGGCTTCCCCTTAACCAAATTGTGTGATCTTCTGCAAACATTTTACTTTGTCAATCGTCCTTTTACTTTATTATCACATATGAAAACACCTTCAAATATGTGACTTCAGAATACAAACTATACAAAGTTGAGCTTTATTTAATATACTTTAATGTTGCTGTTCCTATAAGAATCTGTACCGTATACAGAGTGCATATGAAAACAAACTGGCTTGCCTCTTAGGTCACTAATAGCACTGTCTCGAGGGCATACAGGACAAGAATGCTTCTAATATGTTGTTTTAAAAATATCACTTTTAATAAATACCTCTCACTGCAGTGATAAAATGTGATTTAAGAAAAAAGCTTCCGCATGTTAAAGAAATGCACTTATTTGGCTTTTAATGAGACTTTATCATATTTAATGTGGTGCTGTTGCAAAATTTACATGGCAAACATTTCTTGGGCATGGCTTGTGCATGCGCTCTTAGAGTCCAGCCAGACCCTTGGCTCAGCTCACCCACCTCGACTACACCACTTAAATAAAGGAGGCTCTTTTACTGCACATATTTACCTAGCATCACTCAATTTGGTCAAGTAGAATGCAAACTGAAATTTCAGGAGCGTCCTGAGGCGTGCATCTGTGCTTGTAAAACCCTCACTCGACACAATGGAAGGAAGGCTGAACATTCATTTAATCTTGTAGGAGAGCCAGTGCCTCGCAGCGTGAATGGGGGGCGGGGGGGGCGTAGGAGTGAGAATTAGGAGAAAGCTAGAGTGATGGGCAGAGGGGCGAGCGAGAAGAAAATCATGTTCCTCACAAAATGTGAAAATAAAGACAAAGCTAGCCCGAGCAAATAATGTTTTCTTTACAAACGTGGGCCAATGGGACGATCCTCCGACACTTTTAACTTAACTGCTTGCAGAAGCTAAGATTGTCACAAACTCATGTTTTTCTTGCCGTCCAGGACAGTAGTCTGTTGCTAGCTAAGTTGTTGGTCTCTCAAAAGTGGGAACTGAGGCCAGGAACAATAACCCCCCTTGTGATGCGCCTGCAATGGAACCAGGGAAGGAAAGAAGCGAAGGTGTGCTCAGTACCCCTTAAGTAACTAACTAACTAATTAAAATTATTCTGTTAGGTGGGGTGGAGTGATGAGCACAAGGATTGGCTGAGAACACACAATCAATCTGAGGTAACCTTTCATGTTCTGGCCACTCTACTGGGTGGACACTGGAGGGTGAAATCCAGCCACATAATTGGCTGGCACCCTGCGTTTCCCAAATTACAGACAAACTGCGTCCGTAAAGGAAGTTATCACGGACAACAGACAGGAGTCTAAAATTACAGACTGTCCGTGTAAATTACAGACGGGTGGTCACCCGAAGTGATGGCATCATTGCTAGTGCTATGTTGTAGTTAAAAGCTTGAGACTTGAAGTCCACTCAGAGATGCGAGGCACTGGGCACCGTGACCTGCCTCCACAGAAACAGACCGAAAGTAGGCATCATTGATAGACTGTCTGCATTAGGTTAGGATATGGCAGAATGATAAGAGACCTCTACAACACAGACATGCACAAATGCTGTTTGCACACCAGCGATAATTCACAGCACAACAACACAAGACAAAAACACAACCTATAAACACAATAGTATTTCACATCACAACACAAATACAAAACAGTAATATAAAATGACAACATAATAATACCACAAAACATACCAACACCAGAACAATTCACTGTATTATAATAATCCAATACCATGATAGCAGAACAGCAGTCTATTACCAAAACTGACAAAACCATGCAAAATCAAAGCTCAGCACAACACATTAAAAAAACATAGCACAAGCTACTTACTTAGCAAGAACAGAACTATACCACAGTACCAAAAAAAGTAACACACCAAGTAAAGACAAAGCACTAAAACAACAGAATACAGCATTCCAGCACAACACACCAACATATCTCTAATTCATCCATCCATTCACAGTCACTTGTTCATCAATCCATGCTCTCAACATTCCATCTGTTGACGGAGCCTCACATTCACTTATTGTCCCATCTAGAGAGCCACACACAACTTTACAGAACAGTGATGATGGAATTTCACTTACAAAACAGCTAGGATTACTGGTGTTGATAATGATTGGTTGAAGCTATGTGTTTGTGTGACTCCTTGATGGTAAAGTTGGATTTATGATTCCAACTTTAAAAATTCCACTTTAAGAAAATTGGCATTTTTTTGTGGGCCTGCTGCCTGCCTCCAATTCACATTTGGGTGTGGTGACCGCTGGGCCTTATGGTTTCCCTGTAGATTGTCACACAGAAGGGGAAATGAGGGAGTGCCTGATGGTCAGTCACATCCTGGTGGCCCATCACCAGGCTGATGGGCCATCCTGGGCAGGATCGGAGGGATGGGCTGCCACTTGCACCTGAACAGGGCTGTGCCTGTCCTCACACAAAGACCTGCATAACCCCTTGTAGTCTGTCTGGAGCCAGGGCAGGAAAGGGAGGACCTGTGTGCACCTCAAGGCCCCTCTTTGAAGTCACCCCCACTTCAAAGGCACCACTGGGTATAAAAACTGTACTTCTGACCCTACCAAATCAGTACACTTCTGGGCCTGAGGACATTCTTCCAGTAAGAAGGACTGCACTGCTGCTGAAGCGATTGTCACTCTGCTGGAACCATGCTGGATGTTGCTGGGCTCCTGCTTTGCCTTCCCTGCTGCCTCCTTGCCTGGAAGTGAGAAGGGCTGGACCTGAATCTCTACATCCCCGGAACCAAGTGAATCCAAAGGCTTGCCTCCGGTTCTGCAGTCTCAGGGACATCAAAGGCTGTCTGTATCTCTCCTACAGCACCTAGACTCCGCCACCTGTGAGTCCTGCCCTGCAAGTGGTGCCAATCCAGTCCTGGGCCCTTGGAAGTGGTTTCTTTTGTGCTGCAAGTGTTGACGTCCATGCATCACTGCTGCTGCACCCATCGGAACAGGGACATCCCTCAGCGCAGACGCATTGCTGCTGCTGGTGAGGGCAAAGACAATGCAGCACCAACTGTGGGGCTCTGAACCAGTGCATTGCCTTCAGCCTGATGCATTGCCTTTGCATCACTTGGCTAAGCAGCTTGATGACAATGCATCGCATTCGCAAAGGGGTTTGATGCCACACCCCTGTTTGAGGATCGATGACTGCGGGGCTCGACAGCGATGCATCCCATGACTGCATGGATCACAACTGACCCATTGCCCTCTGCATCATCTCCTCTGCTTCTCATATTGGGTCACCTAATCAACCCCAGTTGATTTAGTAGTTAATTGTGCAAACCGCATCTGTGCAGGATAACTGAAAAATCTTAGTGTATGTATTAGTTAAAAATAATGTATTCTTTGCAGACCACTAAATCTATGTATATCTGTGTCACTCAGCATAATGTCCTAGGATGGATGAGCATCTGGGCTACTCATTACAGTAGTGAAAGACCAAACAGAAGAGGTTGTAGCAAGGAGGGACAGTAGAGTTTGAATTCAGGGGCATAGTTTGAGGTAGCTGTTTGGGATGGGACATCCCCCCCCCCCCCCAAATAAATGAATTCTTGGCTTGGTATTTGGGTCTAGGGGTCTTGAATCTGGTCTTTTAAGTCAGTGTCAATTTTTCTGGCTGTAAGCCGAGTCTCAACAGTAACATGTGATGCAAATGGGAGAGAGAGAACAAGACATACCATCTGCTGGTTGATTTTCAAAATGTGAAACCAGATTACCTGAAATCAATACTGCCTTCCCTACTTGTTCAAACTGTGTGATCTTAGGCAAACAGTTTATTTTTCTTTGCCACCCATTATGAGCACACTTTTGAATACTTACATTCATGATGTGTGCTGTACAAGCACCTCTTATGTTCAATTTAATAGACTGTAATGTTGCTCCATCTATTATAAGAATTTATTCCAAGTTTAGGGTTTAAATGACTACTGACTTGCCTATTAGTTGACTGTTGGAGGTAATCCATGAATGTTTCTAAAAACTATGACTTCTAATAAATGTCTTTCTATGCAGTGATTTTTTCTAATATACTAGGGTGAAACACTTCTGCATGTTAAAGAAATATACCTTTCATTAATTTAGAAGAGATTCTATTATTATATTTATACATTATGTTTGTTGCATGATACTTATGCAAAACGTTTTCATGGCTTGGCTCGTGAACAGACTCATAGAGACAGCCAGACGCATGATTTGGCTCTCACTATGAATTTGCCTTTTCTCCCTCTTCCATTTACAACTTGGGCTTAGTACATGGGCCTTTCAGTCACTTGATTTGAAATGATTTGTAAAAGGCAAGGACAAGAAACATGAAGCCCTCCTCACAGGCACCGATTTGACAACTATACCATGATGGCTTCTTGTAGCATAGACGAAGAAGAAAGCGTGCAGTGAAAAACAATTTAAAGTAAGTGATGCCATGGTGGGGACTCCAGGCCGTTGTTGCACATAAAAGTAGTTATGAGATCCCAGGGAGACTTACCAGGCCCTGGTGGGATGGGCAGAGATGCTGCTTCAGCAGTGGTATTGGGGGTGTGATAAGATAAAACAATGATTAAATATCGTTTTATCTTTCAGCTTCTGGCTTAACCAGGGGGCGACGCTCCTTCGCCATTGCGATGGAGCCACCCCTGGTTTCTAGGCATACCACTGGCAATTACACACCCGCCGAAAGGTGATCGGATGAATGTCAGCAAATAGTTTAATGGGATGATAGGATGAATGCTAGAAAATAGCTCAGGTTAGCATTTTAACCCATTATTTTGTACCCACTGTGCTACTATAGGCAGAGGACCACCTAATGCAAATCAGCGCTGACCTTTTTCCTTATGGAAACAGTCCTTCCTGCACCTTGATCTTCTCAACCCTCCACCTTGCAGCCCACAGCTATTTTAGATGGGAAATTTGAGATTTTCACCCCCTGAATCTCACAGACTAAGCTATGCCCTGCTTGAATTTAGAATTGGACAGAATGAGGCACATGAAAGAGGGCGAAATTCTGTACCTGCTCGAGTCATCATCATCTACAGTTTTAATGAAGTGGTCTAGGATGGGCATGAAAGCAGTTAGGAAACAAATGGAGATTACATCATCAGAGCAAGGGCTACAGTTCCTTGAACATACAGGCATGAAACTACAAAAATAGTTATGTGGTCAAAGACATATGGACTTGCTGGGTACACCATACATCTTCAAAAAGCTAGGGCAAAAAACGGATGAAGTCAGTCCGTATGGATTAAAAATGATGGTATATGGTCAGAAGACCAAGAGCGGAGGCTTGGGGGTTAAAGTCAAGGGCCCCTGGTGAGGATCACTCCTGAAAAGGTGCAAGGATTGGAGGTAAATAGTACCTGATATCCATTTTCCTTATATGATAACCCCCTCAGAGAAATGCCCCAAAAGGCTGAAGGGTGCACAGTGAATCTAAACATTCTGACTTTTTGGGTCCCCACAGAATGACTATAGGAAGCTGGAAACCCCAGCCTAAGCTGTTTGTTATTTGAACCTTCAAACAATACACAAAACTACAGAAGCAAGTATACTTCAAATACAAAAATTCTGAAATAATTTGTTTCACTTACAAACAAAAACAATACAAAAATCAAAAATGTAATTTTAGTGGGAAGGTTATAGCGTTTTAAAGTGTGGCTTTATTTATAAAAGAGAAAGTGATATGCTAGATACTAGCATTTCGCTTCAGCTTTTTTACTACTAATGTTCGTCTCCAGTTGTCTTTGCATACTAGTTCTTCAATGTTTTTGCCTTGCTCCCACAAAGCTAACGTGATCAGCTTAATTTTTAGTCTCACCATTTCGAATTCCTTCACATCAAAGAGCTTCTTAAAAATGTTCGATTTTACCTATAGCTTTTTTATGTATATATGCTTTGGTAATCTGCAAATAATTTTTAACAGTCACAAACCCCCAGGGTACAGTGGACCTTAGGTTAAGAACTGAAGTCTAGCAAACTCCCATCTCCTGCCTCAAACTAGGAAGCTTCTACTGACTACATATGGGGACTAGGCGTGGTAACAGAATATTGTTGTCCGACTCTTGCCTGCATAAATATTGTATCTTAAATGTTATTCCATTGCAGTTAATATTAGAAAATCTCACACAGAATGGGGCAATATTTAGGGCACTATATTATATCAGACAATATTTTTGTATACTTTATTCTGGCATACAACAGGAGACTGTTCTAACTTTTCCCACCAGTGATGACAACTTAAGTATGGTCATTACTTTCTTAAACAAGCATTTGCAATGCAATGGGTCTCGCGTTTGCTCGAGCTGTTAATGTTTTAAATTCCTAACTCGACTTTCCTTTAGTAAAACAGTTGGCAGAAGCGAGACGATTCAAAGTGCCACAGCTCCCATGAGTATGAGCGCAGAGGAGAGACACAAAAGGAAAAATAAGTTTGCTTGCAGTCACGCGTATCGGCAAAAGACAAATTATCCACGTAACAGGGTTGGTGTCCAAGTCTGTAACCAAACCGCCCCAAGGAGGGACAAATGTAAACTACTTACCAATGATAATAAAGTATTTTTGAAAGGCAAGCCAGGGAACGAGTGATAGTGATGGATGTGTGGTGGGTGTGGTTAAAAGCCTACAAGACTTACAACAGGTCAGAGCGCTTGCACACTCGATGTAAAAGGTACACAAATAATGTACTTGCTGCAGCGGTGCATAGTAATATATTCCTTTCCTATAAACTAAAGTGCCAAAGCTTAACAAATCTCACAAACAAATCCAAACTTAAGAGTGCTCAGAAAGCATTTCCCCAAAGTGGACAAATCCGTCCTTCTCTCAAACTGCAAACTCAGGGCTAAACTCACACGGTGCACTCACGCGACTATTCCAATAGTCGGAACAGCCTCCTACTAAATAGGAAAGGTTTGAACAAACTAGCACGTCTATTGAAATTGCTTATTTACTCCCTTCCTGAAAAGAAAAAAGGTAAAATGATTTGCGTCTCCAGGGAAAGTAATCTGGATAGTGGCCTTATGAGTGTAACTGGAAGCTTCTTCAGTCATTTAAAGGGGTCATCCAGCTTAGAGGAAGTAAAGTTGTGTTTTCGCTGTCCCACATCTCTAACAGTCTGCAACAATATGTATTCTAGAATGTTGTTTGAAGATGGCACCTTAGGTTTGGAGATCTATGGTGACATTTATTCTCCGGATGGCAATTCAAAAAAATGAATATCTGCAATTTAATAACAAATGGCTGCTGAAAAATTGATAATGGGCATTCATATACAGAGCAGGAGTATGTCATTTCTTTCCAGGTAAATCAATGCATGGAAAGAACCGTAGCAAAAGTCGAAGAGATATAAACAACAAGCACAGGCAAAGCCAATAGAACTAACTGCTTTGTTGCTTTGTCGGTTGTTTACATGTGTGGCTGGCTGGGTGGATGAATTTTAGAATCACTCAATGGTTGTGTGAATTGATAGTTCAGTAAGTGGATGGATGAATGAGGGTAATTAATTGCCTGAACGGATAGTCTGGTGATGAGGGAGTGCATGAATGGATCGGTACATGAATGGATGTGTTCATGTGTGGATGAAGGGGCAGTCATAGTGTACGAGGATAAGTGGAAAATGGGTTACTGAGGAGAGCAATGGGTAAGAATGGAGAGCGTATGTGGATTGGTACGTGTATTACGTTTGTAGTTGGACGGCCAGATTAATGGGTGAATGCATAAATAGATGTAGGTGCGAGGACAGTTTGTGTGAGAGAGGCAAGGACAATGTGGATGACAAGTGCAGTGTCATGGAACTAGCATGGGAGAAGGAAGAGACAGTGAATTAAGTTAGGACAACCAGGTCATGCATGTGAGTGAGAATAAGGTGCAAGTGCGGGGTGGGGCTGAGTCTGTTTAGGTGAGCAGTGTGGTACAAAGGGCTCTGTTGTGAGTACGGCTGATTTTGCGCAACCTGAGGAATCAATAACACCTAAGAGGAGTTGAGACTCAATTTGAGCTAGATGAACTAAAATGTTTTGTCATTGCAACCCTTCAATTTGCAAAATCAGAGTTTTCTAAAAAAAAATAACCAGTTTCTTCTTATGTATTAAACACGTTTTAGGTGTCAGTAATGTTTTACCGGCTCACAAAATGGGTTAAGAAATGAATAATGAATCACATTTTGGAAGGGCGTGTTTAGGGCGCCCCTTCCAATTTGTGATTTAGTACCATATGTACTAATGGTTTGCATCCAGAATTCCATTTTAAATCATTGATAATTTAGTGATTCCGAAGTAATGGCATTCTATAGCATTCACAAATGGGAAAGGGGGTCACCTTTGGACCCCTTTTCATTTGCAGATTGGGTTGACATGTTCAGGGGGGTAGACAGTGGTCCCATGGACCATAGGCAACTCTTTCTGAACATTTTCAAAAATGCAAACATTTTTTAGAAAACCAGCCCGGTTTCCCTTAAGGAAATCGTGCAGCTTTATAAAAAACAAAAAAAGGTTTCACTCTGAAATGCAAGCACACGAGTGGTGTTCTGGGTCTGCTTTCCCTGGCAGGCCATCATCCCCATCATTACAGCCAGTCAGGGTGAGCCACGATTTGTGACCTGCTTAATTAATATTCATAAGGCAGGTCACTTTGCGACCCTTTCTGAATCCACTAACATGATGGTTCAGGAAATCCAAATGAGGGGATTCTATGCTGCCATTTTGGACTTTCAACAGCAGATTTTCAACCTATCCCCACCGACTCCCGGAGGTTACCCAAGGGTTGTTCCGCACATGGCGGGCCATGCTTCTCCGGACTCTGTGGCATCCCAGGCTTACCCTGGAGGCCCCACTGAGGGAGGGCACGTGGTTGACCCAGGTGGCTAATCTGGAGAGCTACTGAGGTTGGGATACATAGGAATCTTGAGGCTTGGGGATGTTTGGAAGGGTGTGGAGGGCACATGAGGTCCTTTCAAGACGTTAGGGCAGAGTTTAACATGTCCTCCAAGCTGTTTTGGTACCTCCAGCTCTGACACGCCCTCTCCACCTACCACGCTGTCCTTAGTGATGCTCCAGAACATAGCCCCCTGGAATGCATGCTCCTCATGTATCATTTGGGTAAGGGGGGCTGTGTCTCATATTTATTGCTCGCTGGTGGTGCACTCCTCTATGACAGTAGACACCCTGAGAAAGATGTGGGTGAGCCGGGTTGGAGAGTTAGATGAGGCTGACTGGAGGGATGCTTATATGTCTCCCCGCATATTGTCAATGTCCACTAGGCTTCACTTGGTGCAGTTCAAGTTCCTGCACTAGGCATACATGATACCTACTCGCCTGTGTCAGGTGTGCCTTTGCACCTCACCCGTATGCTCCAGGTGTCATGCTCCACTAGAGGATTTCTTTCATGTAGTTTGGAGTTGCCCTATCATACAAGCTTATTGGGCAGTTCTAATAAGGACTTTTTCCACAGTTATATGGGCCCCCATCGATTTCAACCCTGGATTGCTCTACTGGGCATTATGAAAGCCATGAGTTGCCCTCGATGAGATAGATCACTGTTTGGGCTGGGCACCTTACTTGCGAAATGAGACATAGCCTGACAATGGACATCCACCACAGTGCCTTCCCTATAGGTGTGGAGGGAGGAGGGGTATGGATTGATGTGGTAAACTCGAGGAACCATTTACAGAGCGAGACAATGCCACAAGAAATTCCAGAAGGTATGGAAAAAATGGTGAGTCTATCATGGACTGATGGGCTAACTAACCCTCATTATTGTGTTTGTAAGACAACGAGATAGGTGAGCAGGGACTGCTTATGGGAGTTTATTGTTGTGTTGGACCAAATCAAATATGTTCTTGGGTGGAACATGGTGATTGCTGTTGTTGGTTGGCATGTAAAAGCTATAAAGTATTTCTATAAAAAATACTGCTCAATTTCCTTATCGTGCCATAATTTCTACGTTCCAGTAAATAGTGGCCATAGATTCGATATGTGCAGTTACCAGAAGTTATCACTAATATTGCATGTTAAACAGGCTGCTTATAATGAGGGCTTATGTTGAGTTCTCGGCTGCTTGAACATTATCCTTATCTATCCATCTTCCACCTTAGTGCACTAATGTGGTTTTGAAAGAATATTGCTTTTGCTACATTTCACAGCAAGAAATACGAGTTAGACATTTTCAATGCAAGATCAAGATAATACACTTAGTAAATGCCCACCTCATGCTGACACGTATGCTGAAGGTAAGTAAAGCAAGTTTATCGAATATGGCATGGGCAGACACAAGGAGAACTGACAATTGGAAAAGCGCATAAACACTATAGTTTAAGTATGGTCTGAGTAAATTTAACTAGAATTCGTTATTGGCATCATTACCCTTTTCCCTCTATTCACAAGAAAACCCATACCCCAAGGTGAAGGGACTGGAGAAAGTGTAGTTGCAATCTTTTCACCACAATATCCTATATTATGCATACCATTCATTGGCACCTTACAGTAACGTGCAGCCAGGCCCACAATATCTTGAAAGAGGTCATCATTTCATTTTACGTAGGTTGTAACCAGGACAGCTCTTGCATAAGGTGACCAGTAGGGGTCAGCGAGGTTGCTGTTTTCCAGCTGTAAGCTGAAACTTCTGTGCTTTCCTTGGGGCTAGAAACAACATAACATAGGAACAAATACCTCTTTGTCTGTGGGGCTGATAGGTCCCACATCGTATCTGACCTCTGAACATCCACCAAAAGGTGGAAGTTTTAAATCAATAAGGAAATGGATTGCATCTTAACCCTTTCACTGCCAGGCCTTTCCGCCCAGTGCTGAGCCCTTTTTCAGCTCTTTGTGGTAGTTCGCGCTGAGAGCTCCATAACCCTTTTTTCCAACATTCTGGGCAATCTAAAAATACCCATGGTTTGTGGATTGCCCTGAGGGACTAAGAAGATAGTCAAAATACAGCAACAATTTCAGTTTTTTCGAAAAAATAGGGAAACATTACCCCAGATAAGTGTCTGGTTTTTCCCTAAAATGGGCATCCACAAAGGATTTGCTGTACTAGAGTCAATATCTTGCCGACTCTCAGACCTGAATCAAAAAAACAAATTTTTCTCCACAGTTTTGGCATTTTTCTAAAATGTAGCCCATTTTTTCAATTGTGTGTGGTGTCAACCGACTTCCAGTTTGTGGTGGAAACCAGTGTGAAACCCATGGGTAATCCAGAAGGGCTATACATTGCTGAAAACTAGACAAAATTGCAAATTCAACATGGGGGCATATATGTAGTTCCCTTAAGGTTTTCCCAAAGAAAATAACTTGAAATAAATACTGAAAAAGCAAAAAATGGGCATTTGTGACAACATTTTCATTGTTACTTTTTGTCACGATGGCAGATTGACAAGAGCAATATATCATTATGTCTGCTAGACCCCTCTGGTTGGGGGCCATATGGGTTTGTAGGTTCGCCAAGAACCTAATGTACCCAGAGCAAACAACTGAGCTGCATCATACAATGGATTTCCATTGATTACAGAGTATAAACAAATTCTTTTAGCAGAGAGGTAAAGTGAAAAATGGGTATCAAGAAAACTTATGTATTTCTGAAATTGGCTCAAGATGTAGAGTTTAGGAGCAGTGGTTATTTATGCATTGCTGAATTTGTGGGTAACCCGAACTAGCATATGATTTGGAGGGTGTTTTTCTAGATGTCATCTTTCTTATACACCAGTTTACATTTGAAAGGCACACATGGAACTGGTAACGTGTCCCTATATGATAATTTATTACACATCAGGACTCGTTTTAGGCCAATGAATCTTTTGACCCAGTTGAGAGACACCTTAGGACGAGATAGCTAATCAATATGTCAATCAATATGTCAATAATGTCATCAATATTTATCATAACAATACATTTCACTTTAGTCAAAGTCATCAATTGATTCAAGACACTAGCATGACCTTGCAGTCATGAATAACCACATCAGTTTAGTAGAATTTTATGAAGTTTTATTCCCTATTGATTACAATTCTAAAAGCAGATGCGTTAATCTCAAAACCAAGAAACATAATAGCATAGTCATGATATGGCAACTTTGGTAATATTTCATTTAGGCGAGAATCACAAACATCAGAACATAACACGGTGTGAACATAGATCAATTTAGCAGAGTGTTGATAACGCGTCAGTTCAACAAAGCATAGATTCGGTTGTTTGTCAATTTGCGTCAGTTTAGTGAACACATGTCCTAACCACTGATTAGCATTGGCATTTTGGACTTCATGCAAAACAATTTAGAACACCAATTTGGAAAACATCTAACTAGGGTCTCTGTCAAAAGTAAGCAGTTGGTACCCAGAAAGGACAAGCAAACAGACAAATCACAAATGCATTGTCATAATTACCCTCCAAAGTTTAGGTCAGCGCGCAGGTTCAGTCTTCGTCTTCAGGACATCAGTTAATTCGCCATCAGTCTAACTCAGCTCTGGGGCAAATGGGCACTTCCCTCATAAGGAGGTAAAGTGTAAATGGGCAAATCTAAGGACGTGGATGGTTCTAAGCGAACCAATAAGTCACCAAACAGAGTGATAACGTTTCTGGATAAAATCAATAGCATTCCCTACCTAATTTTTCCCAATGACTCCCCGTGTCATGGGTTTTTATCCCTTTTCCATTGTACATTCCCCTAAAATGTCATTGGTCGTTTGTTATACCCCACTATCTTTAACCTATTAGAAAATTCATTAGGTCATTAACCCCATATTATTTTACAGACACTTCATTGGTCCAAATGATTTATGTTTTCAGAGGTAGCACGTCCGGTATGATTTCATCCTTCTGTAATTCTTTGCACATCTTTTGGTCAGTAGCTCCATTGTCTTTACCTGTTTGGACGACCTTGTATATTACATTAATCTACACTGTTGCATTTTGTCTAATATCATTCTACAAGCAATGAAGAATTTGTGAGAACGTATCTGCTATGGTTACATTCAGCTTCTAGTTTGAAGAAAACAAGGGGTCATGTCCTTTTGCGACTCAGCATACTGCAAGATAGGAAAAATACATTCAATATGAGAGCCAGGCAGCTAAGCTTCGGCTCACGCTGACTTAAGGCCTACGAGGATTTCAGCACAATATTCAATAATACAATCATTAATAATTAGTATAAACATATTCAGTATAACAATTTATAAACATTTTAGTCATTATTATTAGTCCACGTATACATTGGTGGCCACTCTCTGTGGTCACATTTCAAGTGCATGTTTAAGCAAAATTTACTACATCTGTTTCTATGCTGCATTATCACACATTAATTTATAAACATTTCATGTTAATATAGATTATATAAGCTACGCTCTCAGTCCCTCCTCTGATGACGTTCGTCATCACACTAACCTTTCCCTTTTGACCTTTTAGTTTTAATTTTTCACCTTGCGCATAATGCGCATTTCAATATCTTGTCCCTTGTGTGAACTTTCCCAAATTTCGTTAAACATTTTCTCCCTTTCACTTTCCTCATTTTTCTAATTTCTCTTTGTCCAATTTCTTCTAATTTTGTCATTAATTTTGCATGCTTCCCATAAACCTAATAAACAGGCCAGAACAATTGATAGACCCCCTAATATTTTTGCAAGAACCCCATTCCAAATATTGCTAAACCAGCTCCCTACTCTGGCAATTTCTTTTCCCACTTTCTCCCACATTCCAGGTTCCTTTAAATCCTTCAAATCTGCACTATCTCTAGTTAGGTTAGTAAGCATACCTCTAATCTTTTTACTATTATCTGGTATGTACGAGCAACAATGACGCTCGTTGAGCATCTTGCAGACTCCGCCACTCTTTGCTAAAAGAATGTCTAAAGCAAGCCGATTTTGAAGAGTCATAGCTCTTTCCGCAGCAAATTCAGTATCCATCAGGAGTATAGCTCCTGTAAAATTTGTCAGCATGTTATCCACAATAGTAGACAACTTTCGAATCTTTATGGAGTTTAAGATAACCCCAACTGAAGGAATTATGGCTCCAAATATGTCACCAACGATAGCAGCCGCTGTCTCTCGTTTTCGTCTAGCATGTTGTAATTCAGACGCTTTAGGTATTTGCTGTAAGTCATCAATCTGGTAAATCTTTGGGAAAACTATTCCCAAATAGCATGTCCCATACCATCCCTTAGGGAGACAGTAATAAGCATTAAGTCCACAGATATAATAGATCCTAGGGATCGCTGGGTCCTGTCTATTTAACATGAATGTCCATTTACTCTGAAACAAAAACACATGCCTACATTCACTCGTTCCCACAAATAAAGTGTCATGTTCAGATTTCGGCCTATATATACAAAGCCTTCCTACATGTAATGCATCTATAGCTAATTTGCCTTGCGTCTTTATTGCACTGTAAGCATAATCATTTGCATATGTGCGTTTCTCTAACCCTTTTTCTAGTCGCTATTTCAAAGCTTTGTGTCTATCATCAGTGTGATCTAAGAAGCTTTTCTCTACAGGTGTTAATAAGCAAGTCAGATTGTTGCGGTGTGCATAAGCGGTTCCAAATGTAAGTGTTGGTTCGAAGAAACCTCTAACTATTTTTATATTATGCTCTTTAGCCAATTTGTTCAGAAACTCAATCACTGGCACAAAAGAAAACATCACATCCAAATTTGAATAAAAATATTGCACATGCTCTTGATTATAGAATCTTGTTAGTAGCAAACTACAACTTATCCCGTAGGTTAATGGAAGACTATGATAAGTGTCCCCTTCTTGTACTGATGAAGGAATCTTTGTGCACAGATAACAGTTTTTCGCGTCCATGGTTTCAACATACTCATTCAACAAGCGATAGAAGACATTAGTGGAGAGTTCCCCTTTTGAGTTAGTTCCCTCATGCAAGTGTTTTGTATCTTGCTCAAACTTCTCCCACGGTGTTAGTGTTGTAGTTTCAGGTTTAGAAGCATTGTTAGTCGCTTTCTTATCCAACCACAGCATTCCCACAATCACACCTACAATTATTATTGCACACACAATGCCTAATATAAGGCTTAACCAACCACACACTTTACCCTTCTTGCTACTGCCTCTATTATAAGCCATGGCCTGTAAAGAATCAGAAGGCAGAATAACTCAAAGCAAACAATCAACTTGAGGACAATTTAAAAGCTCTTTTTTTTTTCTTGCTGCAAAGTCTCTCTTTCTCTCTGCGTGTATTCACAGCGTTTCACTCACTCCAGGACCCTTTTGCCAATCAGGCTAGCAGCTTGTCATAATCGGGTTTCAAAGTCAATTGAGGCTATCAGTGTCACATCCGGTAGTTTATAAGTCTCTTTCTCAGCTTTTCAGCTTTCAATTTAAATTTTAGTTTTAACACAGTCTCTTTCTCTGATTGATTTCAGGTACCGTAATATTGGCCTGGTACTTCTCGATCAAAACAGAACGCTAGAAATTCTTGTTGCCATTCAGATGTCGTTGCATATGCCCATTCTATTTGCAGTTCTCTTTCTTTTCAACCTGCGTTCACTTTGCAATTCTCCTTCACTTAGATCCTCTACTCTGGATGTATCAATTTCTTCTGCTATTGTTTCACCTGGCACGACCTTTTCTTTCGCAGCCTGCTTCTCTGGCCAGTTATCACCTTTATGCGTCTTCTTCCTGCTTGTCCTTTCAGGACGCTGAACAGCACCCTCCTCTTGTGCTATGGTGTTTTCTCTTGACGGACCTGCAACTGGTTCAGGGGATGCCGGTGTGCTTTGGCCTCTCTCTACTATTTCCCCTTCTTCTTTTACTTATGGGTCTGTAACAGGTTCAAGTTCTAACCCGTATCCGTCTACTTCTGGGAGAACCTCTCCTTGTCTTAGTTCTCCTGCTGCCTCTACTGAGATAGGCTCACTGTCACCTCTCTCAAACTCGTTTACTGTTTGAGGGACTAGGCTGTTCTCAGTGGGCTCTCCTGCAGTCTCAGTTCCCCCTTGGCTACTTTCTGGCCCTGAGACTTCCTTCTCTGGAACTGCTGAGTCAGAAACTTCAAGTTCCTCGTCAGTCGGACAAGTTACCTTCTTTGTGTGACTGGCATGTATCCAGTTTGGAACACCTGCACATTTCACAGCAGTGGTTGTTGTCAGTATTACTTGATATGGTCCCTTCCAGCGCGGCTCCAAACACCACTTTCTCCCATGTTTCTTGACAACCACCCAGTCACTGGTTTGCAGGGTGTGACCTGGATCACTGAACGGTGGCAATGTGTTGGCTTCCACCTGGTGGGAAAAAGAGCGAACCACATCAGCCAAACCTTTGCAGTAGTCCAACACCATATCATCCGTGATATTCACAAGAGCATTTGCAGGTACTGCGGGTAGCCTCTTAGCTCTGCCCATAAGTATCTCATGGGGTGATAGTTCTGTCTTCTTATCAGGGGTGTTTCTCATCGACATCAGTACTAAGGGTAATGCATCTGGCCATTTCATATTGGTGGCTGCGCACATCTTTGCCATTCTCGACTTCAAGGTACCATTCATTTGTTCTACTAGTCCCGAGGCTTCAGGGCGGTAGCTACAATGCAGCTTCTGTTCGATGTCTAATGCAGCACACAAGAGCTTAATCACCTCATTGTCGAAATGTCTGCCCCTATCTGATTCTAAAGAGACCGTAAAACTGAACCTGGGTATTAGTTCTCTAAGCAACAGCTTTGCAACTGTGAGACTGTCATTTCTACGTGTGGGGTAAGCTTCAATTCAATGGCTGAAAACACACACAATCACCAACACGTACCTCAATCCTCCACAGACAGGCATCTCAATGAAATCCATTTGCATTCTGCTAAATGGACCGCCAGCTCTCCCTGTGTGACTCAAAGTTACCACAGTCCCTTTTCCGGCATTCATCTGTTGAGAGATGATGCACCTGTGACAGGTAACCTCTGCGGCTTGTCTGAATTTCGGGTTAAACCAGTCAATCTTGAATGACCTGTTCATTGCATCTCTCCCAAGATGTGCCTGTCCATGATAAAGCCTTGCAAATTGTGACAAAAGACTGTTGGGCAAAACCAGTTTCCCCTCCTCTGAGACCCATAAGTCGTCAGCTCTCTGTACACATTGCATTCTCTGCTAGGAGCGTTTCTCCTCTTTGCTAGCACGACCCTGTAGTGATTTTAGCTCATCTAGTGTATCAACCACCCTCAATGCAAAGTTCAAGCATGTTTCATTTTCAGTTTGCGGTAATAATTCCCACTGGTCCTTGAACGATATACAGTTCAATGCGCAAAACCTTTCGACTTGATCTGTATAGTCGTTTCCCATTGACACAAAGTCTTGTGATTTAACATGAGCATTGCATTTCACCACGGCAATTTCAAGAGGTAACTGAATCGCATGTAACAAATCCTTAATCTGTTCGCCATTTTTCACTGGAGAACCAGAAGAGGTCATGAAACCTCTCTGTAACCACAATTGGCCAAAATCATGTACAATGCCGAATCCGTATCTGCTGTCTGTATAGGTAGTGATTTTCAGCTGCGTGGCATGCCTTAGTAAGGGCAATTAGCTCTGCCACTTGTGCAGAATACACTCTCTCGAGCCAGGAAGCTTCAATAATACCGGCTATTGTACATACAGCATAACCTGCTCTCAGTATTCTGACTGAGTCTCTCAAACAGGATCCATCAACAAACATAATGTAGTCATTTTCATTTAACTGTGTATCTTGAATGTCAGGTCTGGGTTTGGTACATAGTTCTGTTACCTCAAGACAATCATGCTCCACTTCCTCCTCATTATTAATCTCGGTACTTTCAACAGGAAGTAGAGTTGCCGGGTTCAATACAGTACATCTCTTTAGGGAGACATTCGGTGACCCCAAACTAATTGTCTCATATCGGGTAAGTCGGGCATTTGTCATGTGCTGAGTTTTAGTTCGGGTCAACAGAATTTCAACTGAATGTGGAACCATTACTGTTAAGGGATGTCTCATCCCTATGCCTTCACACTGCGTGAGGCTCTGACAAACTGCTGCAACTGCGCGCAAACAACCCGGTAAGGCTGCTGCGATTGGGTCTAAGGTAGCTGAAAAATACGCTACAGGACGGCTTGCACCTCCATGGACCAGTGTCAAAACAGACAAAGAACAAGCATCACGTTCATGACAAAACAGTAGAAAAGGCTTTGTGTAATCAGGCATACCCAAAGCTGGTGCTCTGCACATTCACTCTCTCAATTCCATGAATGACTCAAGCTCTTCCTTGGATAGGGTTATTGTGAGAAGGTAGCCTCTTTCTAGCCTTGTTACCCCCACTTTTGGCCTGTTTGTGAGTGTATGTCAGGGTGTTTGTCACTGTTTTCACTGTCTCACTGGGATCCTGATGGCCAGGCCTCAGTGCTCATAGTGAAAACACCATGTTTTCAGTATGGTTGTTATATGTCACTGGGATCCTGCTGGTCAGGACCCCAGTGCTCATAGGTTTGTGGCCTATATGTATGTGTCACTGGGACCCTGTCACACAGGGCCCCAGTGCTCATAGGTGTGCATGTGTATGTTCCCTGTGTGGTGCCTAACTGTCTCACTGAGGCTCTGCTAACCAGAACCTCAGTGGTTATGCTCTCTCATTACTTTCAAATTGTCACTAACAGGCTAGTGACCAATTTTACCAATTTACATTGGCTTACTGGAACACCCTTATAATTCCCTAGTACTGAGGTACCCAGGGTATTGGGGTTCCAGGAGATCCCTATGGGCTGCAGCATTTCTTTTGCCACCCATAGGGAGCTCTGACAAATCTTACACAGGCCTGCCACTGCAGCCTGAGTGAAATAACGTCCACGTTATTTCACAGCCATTTTACACTGCACTTAAGTAACTTATAAGTCACCTATATGTCTAACCTTTACCTGGTAAAGGTTAGGTGCAAAGTTACTTAGTGTGAGGGCACCCTGGCACTAGCCAAGGTGCCCCCACATTGTTCAGAGCCAATTCCCTGAACTTTGTGAGTGCGGGGACACCATTACACGCGTGCACTACATATAGGTCACTACCTATATGTAGCTTCACCATGGTAACTCCGAATATGGCCATGTAACATGTCTATGATCATGGAATTGCCCCCTCTATGCCATCCTGGCATTGTTGGTACAATTCCATGATCCCAGTGGTCTGTAGCACAGACCCTGGTACTGCCAAACTGCCCTTCCTGGGGTTTCACTGCAGCTGCTGCTGCTGCCAACCCCTCAGACAGGCATCTGCCCTCCTGGGGTCCAGCCAGGCCTGGCCCAGGATGGCAGAACAAAGAACTTCCTCTGAGAGAGGGTGTGACACCCTCTCCCTTTGGAAAATGGTGTGAAGGCAGGGGAGGAGTAGCCTCCCCCAGCCTCTGGAAATGCTTTCTTGGGCACAGATGTGCCCAATTCTGCATAAGCCAGTCTACACCGGTTCAGGGACCCCTTAGCCCCTGCTCTGGCGCGAAACTGGACAAAGGAAAGGGGAGTGACCACTCCCCTGACCTGCACCTCCCCTGGGAGGTGTCCAGAGCTCCTCCAGTGTGCTCCAGACCTCTGCCATCTTGGAAACAGAGGTGCTGCTGGCACACTGGACTGCTCTGAGTGGCCAGTGCCACCAGGTGATGTCAGAGACTCCTGCTGATAGGCTCCTTCAGGTGTTAGTAGCCTTTCCTCTCTCCTAGGTAGCCAAACCCTCTTTTCTGGCTATTTAGGGTCTCTGTCTCTGGGGAAACTTTAGATAACGAATGCAAGAGCTCATCCGAGTTCCTCTGCATCTCCCTCTTCACCTTCTGATAAGGAATCGACTGCTGACCGCGCTGGAAGCCTGCAAACCTGCAACATAGTAGCAAAGACGACTACTGCAACTCTGTAACGCTGATCCTGCCGCCTTCTCGACTGTTTTCCTGCTTGTGCATGCTGTGGGGGGTAGCCTGCCTCCTCTCTGCACCAGAAGCTCAGAAGAAATCTCCCGTGGGTCGACGGAATCTTCCCCCTGCAACCGCAGGCACCAAAAAGCTGCATTACCGGTCCCTTGGGTCTCCTCTCAGCACGACGAGCGAGGTCCCTCGAATCCAGCGACGCTGTCCAAGTGACCCCCACAGTCCAGTGACTCTTCAGCCCAAGTTTGGTGGAGGTAAGTCCTTGCCTCACCTCGCTGGGCTGCATTGCTGGGAACCGCGACTTTGCAGCTACTCCGGCCCCTGTGCACTTCCGGCGGAAATCCTTTGTGCACAGCCAAGCCTGGGTCCACGGCACTCTAACCTGCATTGCACGACTTTCTAAGTTGGTCTCCGGCGACGTGGGACTCCTTTGTGCAACTTCGGCGAGCACCGTTTCACGCATCCTTGTAGTGCCTGTTTCTGGCACTTCTCCGGGTACTACCTGCTTCAGTGAGGGCTCTTTGTCTTGCTCGACGTCCCCTCTCTCTTCAGGTCCAATTGGTGACCTCCTGGTCCCTCCTGGGCCCCAGCAGCGTCCCAAAACACCAAACGCACGATTTGCGTGTAGCAAGGCTTGTTGGCGTCCTTCCGGCGGGAAAACACTTCTGCACGACTCTCCAAGGCGAGAGGGATCCGTTCACCAAAGGGGAAGTCTCTAGCCCTTTTCGTTCCTGCAGAAACCTCAGCTTCTTCTGTCCAGTTGAAGCTTCTTTGCACCCGCAGCTGGCATTTCCTGGGCATCTGCCCATCTCCGACTTGCTTGTGACTTTTGGACTTGGTCCCCTTGTTCCACAGGTACCCTAGATTGGAAATCCACAGTTGTTGCATTGCTGGTTTGTGTCTTTCCTGCATTATTCCTCTAACACGACTATTTTGTCCTTAGGGGAACTTTAGTGCACTTTGCACTCACTTTTCAGGGTCTTGGGGAGGGTTATTTTTCTAACTCTCACTATTTTCTAATAGTCCCAGCGACCCTCTACAAGGTCACATAGGTTTGGGGTCCATTCGTGGTTCGCATTCCACTTTTGGAGTATATGGTTTGTGTTGCCCCTATCCCTATGTTTCCCCATTGCATCCTATTGTAACTATACATTGTTTGCACTGTTTTCTAAGACTATACTGCATATTTTTGCTATTGTGTATATATATCTTGTGTATATTTCCTATCCTCTTACTGAGGGTACACTCTAAGATACTTTGGCATATTGTCATAAAAATAAAGTACCTTTATTTTTAGTATAACTGTGTATTGTGTTTTCTTATGATATTGTGCATATGACACTAGGTGGTACTGTAGTAGCTTCACACGTCTCCTAGTTCAGCCTAAGCTGCTCTGCTAAGCTACCATTATCTATCAGCCTAAGCTGCTAGACACCCTATACACTAATAAGGGATAACTGGGCCTGGTGCAAGGTGCAAGTACCCCTTGGTACTCACTACAAGCCAGTCCAGCCTCCTACATTGGTTGTGCAGTGGTGGGATAAGTGCTTGAGACTACTTACCACTCTTGTCATTGTACTTTTCATAAGAGAAAAATATACAAAACAAGGTCAGTGTACTGTATATACACATAGCCAAAAAGTTTTGCATTTCCTCTTTTCACTCTTTTCTAAGTGCTGAAAAGTACTCCTAAACTTTCAAAAAGTTCTTAAAAGTTTAAAAAGTTTTTTTCTGTCTTTCCAAAAAGTTCTAAAAACTTTTGTCTCTTTCTCTATCACTTTAACTCTCTCTAAAAAATGTCTGGCACAGGCCAAAGTGTTGATCTGTCCAAACTTGCATATGACAACCTTAGCTGGAAAAGAGCAAGGAGTCTCTGTATAGAGAGAGGTTTGAGTGTAGGGAAGAATCCTGCCTTGGAACTGTTAATTAACATGCTTAGAGAACAGGATAAGGCCAGAGGTGGCCCATCTGTTGAAAAAGTACCTAATAGTTCCCAATCTGATTCAGGGACTCCCCCAGGAAAAGATTCAGGAAAGAAACTTCCTAGCCTGCCCATTACTAGACAATCTAGCATAGATGGTAATGATGATGAGCCACACCAAAGAAATAGTGTTGTCTCACATCATAGCAAAAGCATTTATTCTCACCATACTGGTAGTAATGTTTCTGTAAACCAAGCTGTTAAGTTGGCTTCTGTAAGGGACAGGTCTCCTTCTGTTCATTCCCATCATAGCTCTGTTTCTAGAAATGTCCCTCCCACCAACCCTGATGACAGAATGTTAGAAAGGGAACTCAATAAGTTGAGGGTGGAACAAACCAGACTGAAGCTTAAAAAGCAACAGCTGGATTTGGATAGACAGTCTTTTGAATTAGAGAAGGAAAGACAGAAGTTGGGTTTAGATACCCATGGTGGCAGCAGCAGTATTCCCCATAGTCATCCTGCAAAAGAGCATGATTCCAGGAATCTGCACAAGATAGTTCCCCCTTATAAGGAGGGGGATGACATTAACAAGTGGTTTGCTGCACTTGAGAGGGCCTGTGTTGTACAGGATGTCCCTCAAAGGCAGTGGGCTGCTATCCTATGGCTATCATTTAGTGGAAAAGGTAGGGATAGGCTCCTTACTGTGAAAGAAAATGATGCCAATAATTTCCAAGTTCTTAAGAATGCACTCCTGGATGGTTATGGCTTAACCACTGAACAGTACAGGATAAAGTTCAGAGAGACCAAAAAGGAGTCTTCACAAGACTGGGTTGATTTCATTGACCATTCAGTGAAGGCCTTGGAGGGGTGGTTACATGGCAGTAAAGTTACTGATTATGACAGCCTGTATAACTTGATCCTGAGAGAGCATATTCTTAATAATTGTGTGTCTGATTTGTTGCACCAGTACTTGGTGGACTCTGATCTGACCTCTCCCCAAGAATTGGGAAAGAAGGCAGACAAATGGGTCAGAACAAGGGTGAACAGAAAAGTTCATACAGGGGGTGACAAAGATGGCAATAAGAAGAAAGATGGTGAAAAATCTCAAGATAAGCATGGGGATAAGGGTAAAACCAAAGATCCCACTTCAAATCTTAAACACTCTTCAGAGGGTGGGGATAAAACAAATTCTTCCTCTTCTTCCCAACCTGCACACATTAAAAAGCCTTGGTGCTTTGTGTGTAAAAATAGAGGCCATAGGCCAGGGGATAAGTCCTGTCCAGGTAAACCCCCTGAGCCTACCACCACTAATACATCAAGCTCTAGTGCCCCTAGCAGTAGTGGTACTAGTGGTGGGACTGCTGGCAACAGTCAAGCAAAGGGTGTAGTTGGGTTCACTTATGGGTCCATAGTGGAAACTGATGTCATCAGTCCCAAGACAGTTTCTGTCACACCTAGTGGCATTGGCCTTGCCACACTGGCTGCTTGTCCCCTTACAATGGATAAGTACAGGCAGACAGTTTCAATAAATGGTGTTGAGGCCTTGGCCTACAGGGACACAGGTGCCAGTTTCACTTTGGTGACTGAAAACCTAGTGCACCCTGATCAACACATCATTGGACAACAGTATAAGATTATTGATGTCCATAACTCCACTAAGTTTCTTCCCTTAGCTATAATTCAGTTTAGTTGGGGTGGAGTTACTGGCCCTAAGCAGGTGGTGGTATCACCTAGCTTACCTGTAGACTGTCTCTTAGGTAATGACCTAGAGGCCTCTGGTTGGGCTGATGTAGAGTTTTATGCCCATGCAGCCATGCTTGGCATCCCTGAGGAATTGTTCCCTCTCATTTCAAGTGAAATGAAAAAGCAAAGGAGAGAAGGCCTGAAAACTCAGGATCCCTCTCCATCAACAGGTAAAAAGGGTATCACAGTATCCCCTAACCACCCTACCATTCAGGATACTATTCCTGTGGTGGGAGAAACCTCTCCTGGGGTGGCACCTGTTCCAAGGGAATCATCAGCTGGCAAAGCTGGACTCTCTGAGGGGGAAGTACCTCTCTGTGGGATAACTAACATTGGTGAGAAAAACAGCACCATTTTAGTTAACATGGAGCATCCCTCCAACCCTCCCAGAGAAACTTTAGTGCAGAAACCCTGCACTACCTCACAACACTTAGGACAGCATCCCTGCCCTAGTGTGAAGCTCATAGGACAGCATCCCTGCCCTGCTCCAACTCAAGAGAAACAGCATCCCTGTTCTCTCTTCCAGCCAGATGGACAACGTTTTTGCCCAGCTATGGCTTTTCTGAGACAGCATCCCTGTCTGGCATTTCCATCACTACAAATAGGTTCAGTGGACAATTTCCACTGCTCTAAACTAAAACTTACTGATAGAAACTCTGAAAATACATCTTCACATTGTTGCTTAGCTAAAAAACTTCAAACAGGGTGGTTTACATCCCCACAGGGAAGTAACCATATAGTGGATGATAAAGGGAGTAACCAGTCTATTGCAGAGCTACTCTCTACTTATCACCACTTAGACAATAAAGTCTCAACTGGCCAAGGTTAGCCTTATTGTCCTTCGTTTGGGGGGGGGGGTTGTGTGAGAAGGTAGCCTCTTTCTAGCCTTGTTACCCCCACTTTTGGCCTGTTTGTGAGTGTATGTCAGGGTGTTTGTCACTGTTTTCACTGTCTCACTGGGATCCTGATGGCCAGGCCTCAGTGCTCATAGTGAAAACACCATGTTTTCAGTATGGTTGTTATGTGTCACTGGGATCCTGCTGGTCAGGACCCCAGTGCTCATAGGTTTGTGGCCTATATGTATGTGTCACTGGGACCCTGTCACACAGGGCCCCAGTGCTCATAGGTGTGCATGTGTATGTTCCCTGTGTGGTGCCTAACTGTCTCACTGAGGCTCTGCTAACCAGAACCTCAGTGGTTATGCTCTCTCATTACTTTCAAATTGTCACTAACAGGCTAGTGACCAATTTTACCAATTTACATTGGCTAACTGGAACACCCTTATAATTCCCTAGTATATGGTACTGAGGTACCCAGGGTATTGGGGTTCCAGGAGATCCCTATGGGCTGCAGCATTTCTTTTGCCACCCATAGGGAGCTCTGACAAATCTTACACAGGCCTGCCACTGCAGCCTGAGTGAAATAACGTCCACGTTATTTCACAGCCATTTTACACTGCACTTAAGTAACTTATAAGTCACCTATATGTCTAACCTTTACCTGGTAAAGGTTAGGTGCAAAGTTACTTAGTGTGAGGGCACCCTGGCACTAGCCAAGGTGCCCCCACATTGTTCAGAGCCAATTCCCTGAACTTTGTGAGTGCGGGGACACCATTACACGCGTGCACTACATATAGGTCACTACCTATATGTAGCTTCACCATGGTAACTCCGAATATGGCCATGTAACATGTCTATGATCATGGAATTGCCCCCTCTATGCCATCCTGGCATTGTTGGTACAATTCCATGATCCCAGTGGTCTGTAGCACAGACCCTGGTACTGCCAAACTGCCCTTCCTGGGGTTTCACTGCAGCTGCTGCCAACCCCTCAGACAGGCATCTGCCCTCCTGGGGTCCAGCCAGGCCTGGCCCAGGATGGCAGAACAAAGAACTTCCTCTGAGAGAGGGTGTGACACCCTCTCCCTTTGGAAAATGGTGTGAAGGCAGGGGAGGAGTAGCCTCCCCCAGCCTCTGGAAATGCGTTCTTGGGCACAGATGTGCCCAATTCTGCATAAGCCAGTCTACACCGGTTCAGGGACCCCTTAGCCCCTGCTCTGGCGCGAAACTGGACAAAGGAAAGGGGAGTGACCACTCCCCTGACCTGCACCTCCCCTGGGAGGTGTCCAGAGCTCCTCCAGTGTGCTCCAGACCTCTGCCATCTTGGAAACAGAGGTGCTGCTGGCACACTGGACTGCTCTGAGTGGCCAGTGCCACCAGGTGACGTCAGAGACTCCTGCTGATAGGCTCCTTCAGGTGTTAGTAGCCTTTCCTCTCTCCTAGGTAGCCAAACCCTCTTTTCTGGCTATTTAGGGTCTCTGTCTCTGGGGAAACTTTAGATAACGAATGCAAGAGCTCATCCGAGTTCCTCTGCATCTCCCTCTTCACCTTCTGATAAGGAATCGACTGCTGACCGCGCTGGAAGCCTGCAAACCTGCAACATAGTAGCAAAGACGACTACTGCAACTCTGTAACGCTGATCCTGCCGCCTTCTCGACTGTTTTCCTGCTTGTGCATGCTGTGGGGGGTAGCCTGCCTCCTCTCTGCACCAGAAGCTCCGAAGAAATCTCCCGTGGGTCGACGGAATCTTCCCCCTGCAACCGCAGGCACCAAAAAGCTGCATTACCGGTCCCTTGGGTCTCCTCTCAGCACGACGAGCGAGGTCCCTCGAATCCAGCGACACTGTCCAAGTGACCCCCACAGTCCAGTGACTCTTCAGCCCAAGTTTGGTGGAGGTAAGTCCTTGCCTCACCTCGCTGGGCTGCATTGCTGGGAACCGCGACTTTGCAGCTACTCCGGCCCCTGTGCACTTCTGGCGGAAATCCTTTGTGCACAGCCAAGCCTGGGTCCACGGCACTCTAACCTGCATTGCACGACTTTCTAAGTTGGTCTCCGGCGACGTGGGACTCCTTTGTGCAACTTTGGCGAGCACCATTTCACGCATCCTCGTAGTGCATGTTTCTGGCACTTCTCCGGGTGCTACCTGCTTCAGTGAGGGCTCTTTGTCTTGCTCGACGTCCCCTCTCTCTTCAGGTTCAATTGGCGACCTCCTGGTCCCTCCTGGGCCCCAGCAGCGTCCAAAAACGCCAAACGCACGATTTGCGTGTAGCAAGGCTTGTTGGCTTCCTTCCGGCGGGAAAACACTTCTGAACGACTCTCCAAGGCAAGAGGGATCCGTCCACCTAAGGGGAAGTCTCTAGCCCTTTTCGTTCCTGCAGAAACCTCAGCTTCTTCTGTCCAGTCGAAGCTTCTTTGCACCCGCAGCTGGCATTTCCTGGGCATCTGCCCATCTCCGACTTGCTTGTGACTTTTGGACTTGGTCCCCTTGTTCCACAGGTACCCTAGATTGGAAATCCACAGTTGTTGCATTGCTGGTTTGTGTCTTTCCTGCATTATTCTTCTAACACGACTATTTTGTCCTTAGGGGAACTTTAGTGCACTTTGCACTCACTTTTCAGGGTCTTGGGGAGGGTTATTTTTCTAACTCTCACTATTTTCTAATAGTCCCAGCGACCCTCTACAAGGTCACATAGGTTTGGGGTCCATTCGTGGTTCGCATTCCACTTTTGGAGTATATGGTTTGTGTTGCCCCTATCCCTATGTTTCCCCATTGCATCCTATTGTAACTATACATTGTTTGCACTGTTTTCTAAGACTATACTGCATATTTTTGCTATTGTGTATATATATCTTGTGTATATTTCCTATCCTCTTACTGAGGGTACACTCTAAGATACTTTGGCATATTGTCATAAAAATAAAGTACCTTTATTTTTAGTATAACTGTGTATTGTGTTTTCTTATGATATTGTGCATATGACACTAGGTGGTACTGTAGTAGCTTCACACGTCTCCTAGTTCAGCCTAAGCTGCTCTGCTAAGCTACCATTATCTATCAGCCTAAGCTGCTAGACACCCTATACACTAATAAGGGATAACTGGGCCTGGTGCAAGGTGCAAGTACCCCTTGGTACTCACTACAAGCCAGTCCAGCCTCCTACAGTTATGGTATACGGTTCATCCTTAGTCTCTTTACCTGTCCGCTTTTTCAATGGTTTAGAGATAATTGAAAAGTTGGGTATCCACTGACGACAGTATCCAACCATTCCCAAAAACATCCTGACATCTCTCTTTGTTGTCGGGGGGGGTTCATCTGCAAAATAGCTGTCACCCTTTCCCTTGATATTCTCCTGGATCCTTTTTCAATCAAGTGTCCTAAGTACTTCACCTCTTTTTGACAGTACTGCAACTTCTTTGGAGAGACTTTATGTCCATTCTTTCCCAAATGGTTCAATAGGGCAATTGTGTCATACCTGCAGTCATCTTTTGTTCTGGACGCAATCAGTAAGTCGTCAATGTCTAGTGACTCCAAATCCTTCTTCAATATCTGATTGAAGATGGACGGTGACTCAGAAAACCCTTGAGGAATTCTGCACCAACTGTACACCTTGTCCAGGAATTTGAAACTGAATAAAAACTGGCTGTCCTCATGAAGAGGCACCGAAAAGAAGGCTTGTGACAAATCTACAACGGTAAACCATTCTGCATCACACGGAACCTGGAACATAATCACTGCTGGGTTCGGCACTATAGGGCAACACTTTACCACATTCTTGTTTATTTTCCTTAAGTCCAGCACAATTCGAACCTTCCCACAAGGCTTTTTCAGTCCCATTATTGGTGAATTACATGGGCTGCTCAATACCTCTTTCAGAACTCCTTGCTTTACAAAATCTGCAATTATTTGTGACACCTGAATAAGGACATCTTGTGCAATGTGATATTGTGGTACCTGGGGAAACACTGCATTTGGCTTCACTTGTACTTTAACTGGTTCCACTCATTTTATCAATCCCACTTCCTTTCCTGTCAAATCCCACATTTTCTCTGTCACTGTTCCTTGTAACTCAACTGGTAAGTCAGTCACTGTAAGCATCGGGAACAAGGTTATCAAAGGGTAGTCTTCATTTGCGGTCTCTGTTTCTGATTCTGTAAACTGCCCATCATCCCCCTCATCATCACTGTTTGTCTGCACCTCAATTCCATCATTAGAACAGGTAATCAAGCATTTCGTCTTACACAATAAGTCTCTTCCCAGTAGGGACATGGGACTTGAATCACAGACTACAAACGTATGCAGTCCCTGAAAGTTGCCAATCTCAACTTGCACCGGATCTGTGATCGGATTTGTCAAATACTGGTTTGCTACTCCTACCACTCTTATGGTACGCCCTGAAAGTGGCAATTTCGGAACCTCTGCACTTCTGACTGTAGAGCGTGTAGCTCCTGTGTCAACCAAAAAGGAAATCTTGTGACCCATTACCTTTCCCTCTACATAGGGTCCCCTCTGATCTACTTCTAGGGATGCTGCGAGCCTGCACTCCTCACTGTCTGAACTGTCATCCGACCATTCCTCATTCATTCCGTCTTCACCACGCAATAGGAATTGCTGTACTGTATTATTTTGGTTCAATACTTGACCTGTGACCTGCTGAGGAAGCATCACCTGTTGCTGTCCCATTGGAGCTATTGATAATTGCATTTGCTGTCTAGGTACCATAGGAACCTGCTGTTGTACTTGCTGCATTTGTACTGGTTGAACATGCAACATTTGCATTTGCTGAATGGGTTGTAGCCCCTGCATCTGAACCATGTTATTTTGGAAGTTTGGATTTTGACTTCTCAATTTTGGACCTCTCACATTTTTAAATAAACCGACATTTGTGCTTTGTTGAACGACACCATCATGCACCACATTCGGGCATTCCCGCTTCCAGTGCTCCATGCCCCCGTACGTGTGACATGGTGACATCTTTTTTATCCCTTGTATGTCATTTTGAACCACAATAGTATTCAAGTCTGGACCGCGATTCACAAAACCTCGACCTCGGCCTCTCGGTTGCGCCTGAAACACACCATTCCCCTGCGGTTGTTGCTGTACCATCTGCTGGATTCCATTCCCTTGCATACCTGCCTATGCTGCCCTTATCTGCATCACCATCACTTTCTCTTTCAACTTTCTCTGCTTCAGCTCAATCTCGTCACTACAGTATTTCGCATACTGCAACACCTCATCAATCGGCTTCGCTTGCCAACAGATCAACTGATTCTTAATCATCTGGCTAACCTCTGGTCTCAGGCCTTCAACAAATCTAAACACAAGATGGTTCATGTCTTTCGGCTCAAAAGTTTCAGTACCACTGTAATGTTTGAACGCTTTCAACAACCTCTCATAGTAAGCATGTATCGATTCTTTAACCTCCTGTGAGGTCCGATCGATTTTCTGCCAATCAGACACTTTCTGCTTCAAAAACTCAATCACTTTATGATAGTACTTCATCACCTCCTCAGAGGGTGCTCCGGTCACCTTATCTCTTGCCGGCTCCTGTGTTGGCCAGTCTACACCTCTCTTGCACTCAAGCCATACGTCGGGTGGGACAATAATCTCAAACAAGGTATTCAAGTCTTCCCAGAGACACTTCGCAAGCTTTTCAAACCTATCTGTTTGCTGATACCACTCTATCAGCTTCTCCCTTAACCTGGGATAGTCGTTCGTGAATGACAAAATGTCTCCTCTAGTCCACGGTACATGGACTAGAACCCCTCCAGCTGTTTCTCTCATCTGTAATATTTTTACCGTTCCGGTATCTGGTGAAGCTTTAGTTGGACTTGATCCCGGACTGTCACTTTTCTCCTTGTCTCTTTTCTTTGCCCATCTGCCTTCCCACTTTTCTAAGGCTCCCAGATCTGAGCACTTTGCAGTATTTCCTTTAGATGCGCTTTCATTCTGGCAGACCTCATGTGCTCGAAGTCCTTTGAGTCAAAGTCTAGCCTGTAGCTTCTTTTCAAATGTTTAGTATTCTCAATATCGATATTGTATTTGTCTGCCAGGTACGCCAACCTCTGATGTACCTTACCTACTTCTTTAGTGATTTTAGGGCACAGATATCTCAATTCTGCTTCTGTGTATGACTCTAATCGGTTTACCCCCATTGTTCCCTCCACTAATTCAGCAGCTTCCATGCCCAGTCTCACAAAGTTCAGGTACTCATCTTTTTCTGACCTTTCTGGCTTTTCTGCAGTGACTGTAGTCTTTTGTGAAGCATAAGTCTTGTCTAACCACTCATTTAACTGTTGCATCGAAAAACCTTGCAGTGAAATATTCCCTGCATGCATCATTGGCGACAGTGAAGCATTCGTACTTATTGTCTGCGGGATTAGCACACCTAGCCCTGCCTGTCTCATTGCCTCCAACGGGGCTCCAACTGGGCTAAAGTCTAACAAAGACCTTGGTCTTTCGATTAATTGCTCTCCCGTGGCCATTAACTGGGGAGTTCCTATGGACCCTCCACTTATTGCATCTTGGGTCATTACTCCCTGATCACACATGCCAGGCTTACCTTGCGCATACAATGTCACCGGCGGACCAACAGTAATTGGCAATAATATGGCAGCTGGTGTCTGACCTGGTCCCAAACTCCGTGGAGCAGCAGCTCCAAAAGTTTGATTCTCTCTAAGCCGGGGCAGGTACTAATGGAGGTCCTGATGCTGGATTATACCCTGGTATCAGCTGTTGCTGCGGCTGGGCAGCAATTGTGGAGTTGTCTCAAGCTGCACTAACCTTGATTTTGTATATATCGGGTCAGGCGGGACTATCAGATTTGTAGTAGTCTCTAGTACTGGGACGTCTGGATAGATTCTCTGTATCTGTGGTGGAGGTTGCAACGGTATCTGCATGTCTGGCGCAGTGGGTACACTGACACCATTCTGTGTCAAAACCGTATCACAAGAATGTACTGTATCGGTAACTCCCTTCTCCTGCGTCTGGTTCCCAGGACCCGCACTAGTGCTCGGGACATTGTCGCTTACCGCATAAGGTGGCGGGCGATCATGTACTATCTGATTTAGCAATTCTTCATCGTCTGAATCATCTTCTTCTATCCAAGATCTCTTAGTCTCTTTGGGTTTACTAGAGTCTTTGTCTGTCTTACATGTGGCTTTCTTTCCCTGCGTCTCATCTCCCTGTGCTATTGCTGGGAACAATTTGAGTCCGTCAACTATCCCTCGTCTCCACATTTTGCCTCAGCAAAAGTATTTTCTGCTCTTTTTATTCTCCTTTCGAATTTCTGCTGTCTTTGTTTAATAGCCATTAAATCCCAGACTGCTAATGCCTTGTACTGAGCCGGCCTCGGAGGTGGCTTTTGTACACTTAACATCCATCTCAAATTCTCTAGAACTCTCGTATTGAACGTTCCATGCTCCGGGAACGCCAAACATCCCTCCTTTTCTGTCAGTTTGCGCCACTGTTTCATCCATAAGCAAGGCGCGACACCCTTTTCCTCCATGACTATATAAGCTGGAGTACCTTCAGGCGGTGTAGGCTCCCCTTCACTCGCCATAATGTATGCGTCCCCTTTCAGAGCGCTCTTAAAAGCTTTGATAAAATTAATCTTTAAATTAGAAAGTGACTTTAATTCCTAGGACACTCTTCACCCACCTTTCTCAACCTATTGCCTCTCACGGACGGCAGCCAATCCATGCTCGACCCCTCGCGGCAACTGACCTATCTCAGCGCGGCACCACTGACGTCACACTCACACACTGCAGCTGACAAAGTCTTGCGGCTCGTCCGCCCCTCAGTAGATTCTCACCAAACTAATGCAAAATTACTGCGAGCACCTTTAACAACAGCAACAACAACTCAAATTTGCCGGTTTACTACAGGAAGGGTAACACATTTGCTTCAGAACTTTACAGAGATTTCACTTGAAGCCTCGGCCGCTACTCTCTCCTTCTTAGTTCCCGCACCCGCAAGCAGAATTCGACCCGCAAATCCTACTCTCGACTTGTCAATGGTTCGTTCTAGTGCACTATAGAACTCGCCAAATCTCCATCAAAGGTTTCACACATACCATTTTGACTCAAACTCGACTTGTCAACCACGCCCGATTGACCTAACTAAACCGCACAAATTACAACATAAACCCAAATGTCTCCTACACTTGTCAATATACTCCGGAGTCTTAGACCACGACGGGTCCGTACATTAACAACCAACCACGTGGATAATTTTGAGCACAAAGCGCCACACTCATATGAAGTACGCCGACTTCCCTACTCTCATACTGTGGAGTACGCCCACTCCTACTAAAACAACATCACCTGGCCTAAATACACACAAACCTCACAAATCACCTGCAAGACGCATAAGCTGAGCAAGCGCAAATCCTACACCACACATGCTAAAACGGCGAGAACATTCCCAACTCACTTAGGCAGGCTCCGAGATCCCAGGAAAGTCATGGTGAATTTAGAAACGCATCATATCTCCAATTTGCATTATCTCAGAAAAAACAATCTAAACAATAATTCTCCGTCCTAGGGCCCCAAAGGGCCAAACCATCTCTCTGCTACCAGAACTGGTAATGCGTCCCTTTATGATAATTTATTACACATCAGGACTCGTTTTAGGCCAATGAATCTTTTGACCCAGTTGAGAGACACCTTAGGACGAGATAGCTAATCAATATGTCAATCAATATGTCAATATTGTCATCAATATTTATCATAACAATACATTTCACTTTAGTCAAAGTCATCAATTGATTCAAGACACTACCATGACCTTGCAGTCATGAATAACCACATCAGTTTAGTAGAATTTTATGAAGTTTTATTCCCTATTGATTACAATTCTAAAAGCAAATGCGTCAATCTCAAAACCAGGAAACATAATAGCATAGTCACGATATGGCAACTTTGGTAAGATTTCATTAAGGCGAGAATCACAACCATCAGAACATAACACGGCGTGAACATAGATCAATTTAGCAGAGTGTCGATAACGCGTCAGTTCAACAAAGCATAGATTTAGACGTTTGTCTATTTGGGTCAGTTTAGTGAACACCTGTCCTAACCACTGATTAGCACTGGCATGTTGGACTTCATGCAAAACAATTTAGAACACCAATTTGGAAAACATCTAACTATGGTCTCTGTCAAAAGTAAGCAGTTGGTACCTAGAAAGGAAAAGCAAACAGATAAATCACAAATGCATTGTCATAATTTCCCTCCAAAGTTTAGGTCAGCGCGCAGGTTCAGTCTTCGTCTTCAGCACATCAGTTAATTCGCCATCAGTCTAACTCAGCTCTGGGGCAAATGGGCACTTCCCTCATAATGAGGTAAAGTGTAAATGGGCAAATCTAAGGACGTGGATGGTTCTAAGCGAACCAATAAGTCACCAAACAGAGTGACAAAGTTTCTGGATAAAATCAATAGCATTCCCTACCTAACTTTTCCCAATGACTCCCCGTGTCCTGGGTTTTTATCCCTTTTCCGTTGTACATTCCCCTAAAATGTCATTGGTCTTTGGTTATACCCCACTATCTTTAACCTATTAGAAAATGCATTAGGTCATTAATCTTTCACCCCATATTATTTTACAGACACTTCATTGGTCCACATGATTGACGTCTTCAGAGGTAGCACCTCCGGTATGATTTCATCCTTCTGTAATTCTTTGCACATCTTTTGGCCAGTAGCTCCATTGTCTTTACCGGTTTGGACGACCTTGTACATTACATTAATCTACACTGTTGCATTTTGTCTAATATCATTCTACAAGCAATGAAGAATTAGTGAGAACGGATCTGCTATAGTTACATTCAGCTTCTAGTTTGAAGAAAACAAGGGGTCATGTCGTTTTGCGACTCAGCATACTGCAAGATAGGAAAAATACAACAATATGAGAGCCAGGAAGCTAATCTTCGTCTCACGCTAACTTAAGGCCTACAAGGATTTCAGCACAATATTCAATAATACAATCATTAATAATTAGTATAAACTTATTCAGTATAACAATTTATAAACATTTTAGTCATTATTATTAGTCCACGTATACATTGGTGGCCACTCTCCGTGGTCACATTTCAAGTGCATGTTTAAGCAAAATTTACTACATCTGTTTCTATGCGGCATTATCACACATTCATTTATAAACATTTCATGTTAATATAGATTATATAAGCTACGCTCTCTCACAGCGAAATGCTCTTGGTAATGGTAATTACAAATGTGCTACTGTTCTGTGGTCCCAAGGTCCCCCGAAAAAATGTCACCTCACTGGTGTGGGTAGACCTAGTGCCAACAACAGAAAACAGCCCAAACCGCAGGCTGGACGCAGCCCATTTTTCCACCCAAAACTGACCCTCTTTTCCCAAAGAGGGTAGCTCCACATTTTGGGCCCTATTTCAGCTCGCACCTAGAGAAACCTAGCCAACCTGAACATGTTTGAAAACTATACACATAGGGGTATCGAGGGTTGGCTGACTTGCATGCCTCTCACCAAGTTTAGTTACCCAGAATCCCTTGCAAACCTCAAACTTTGACTACAAACATATTTCCTCACATAACTGGGATGAAAGTTCTAGAATCCATTGGGAGCCACAAACTTCTATCCACCCGGCATTCCCCCAAGTCTCCCGATAAAAATAGTATCTGACTTGTGTGGATAGCCCGTGACAGGAAATGGTCTAAAATGGAACATTGGCCTCAGCACATTTTCCACCCAAAAATGACCTTCTTTTCCCAAAGTGGGTAGCTCTAGATTTTGGAATCTAGCTCAGCTGTGACCTAGGAAAACCTAGCCAACCTGTACATTTTTGAAAACTAGACACCAACAGGTATCCTGGGTGGGATACCTTGCATGGCTTTCACCACGTTTAGATACTTAGAATCCCTTGCAAACCAAAAACGTTGACTAAAAAACACATTTTCCTTACATTTCTGTGAGGGAAAGTTCTAGAATCCCTTGGGAGCCAGTAACTTCCATCCAACCGGCATTTCCCTAAGCCTCCCAATAAAAACAGTACCTCATTTGTGTGTCTGGGCCTAGTTCCTGCACCAGAACAAATCAAACCAAGGACAAGGAGGGTCCCTTTGCGAGGACTCCCATTGACGTTAGTTTGATCAGCTCCTGTTGCGGACGCTAGATCCAGCCACACAAGTGGGGGAGAAACGCTGGGTGGTAGGAATATTCTGGTTCCTTTCTGATTCTGGAAGAATATGGCCCAGAAATCGAAGGAAAATGTCTGATGTTTGTCACATTTTGACGTTTGCAGGACATTGGGTATAAGGAAACTTTTGGGATCTATGAGAGGCATCCCACCCTGAACTCCCTTGGGTGTCTAGTTTCCAAAATACATAGAGTTGGTAGATTTTCCTTAGAAACAATGTACACCATGGCACAGAAAGACAGAAAAGACAAATATTACGTCGCAACCATTTATTCCTCAAGTACACACACATACTGGTTGGATTTGGCACAAGGGTGAGTGAACGTTCATAACATACAATTTTATGAACAAAAATTAAATGCACTATTAATAACTGAAAGGTCAAAAAAACTGAATCAATGACTCAACTTGTGAGCTGTAAAACTGCAACAAGGCACCAACCGCTTTATAGGCAAGTCACACACCTTTCATAAGTGACACATACAAGACCATTCACACCACCAGTTGCGGGCACATTACATTATAACACTCACATCAACAGAAAACGCCATTCAAAGGCCCATCACTTTCATATGCCCACATGACTGACACAGCAATCACACCAACTGGAGGCTGACAGAGTGTGTGGACTGGTGTTTGGCTAGCAGTGTGTGTAATGACCCGCAGCAAGTTGCTACTCACACATCAAATGCCAAATGCCAGCTCGCAGACAATGCCAACCAAGCACCAGCTCATGCACACCACCAGCCAAACGTCAGTCCATACACACCCCCAGCCAAGCACCAGTTCATGCACAACAGCCATGCACCAGTCCACCCACATCACTAGTCAAGCGCCAGTCCACCCACGCTGCAAACCAAACACCAGTCCACGCACACCACCATCTCATTTTTTAACAATAAAGAAAACACAAACCAATTGGAAGTAAATACAAAACTATAACCACAAATATAACTGCTCCAACTAAATACATCACACTACTGTCAACTGTGAAATCTGAACAAAAATTATAAAACCATTCAAACCAGTCAGTTTACTTTTACTCTCAAGGTTGCTCCTAAAAACTCCATTGTGTGTGGTAAAATTTAAAACATATGGGGGCACAAAGCCCTGGTTTAGAAGGAAACTTGGGGCAATACATACGACTCTCCTTCCACACACCTCCTTGCATACAGACTCTACATCTAGTACCGAGAAAGTCTTTCTTTTTTGGGAGTGGGAGGAATGTGATCAGCAAAGTGTTGATCTTTCAGTCTAGCTACATCCTCCACTACTCCAACTTTAGGAACATTTGCCTGTTCCACTACAACCGAGCTGCCTATCACAGACTGCTGAAACTGAACAAATGCCATCTTTGACTCCGGAGAACAATCCTTGAATACAACAAAAGCAATAAAGGTTGCTAAATGGAATAAATGGATAGCCAAATTCTTATACCAAATGTAAGCCTTTCGACAGCAGTGTAAGGTCCCAACCTCTGATCTACTCTATCAACTCCACCCATGTGCTTATTGTAGTCTAAAATGCGAACAGGTTTGTTCACTTCAGCAACCAGACCCCAAACAGTCACAGGTGAAGTACTTTCATCATGGATGGCAGTCAACATGCAGACATCTCTTCTGTCTGCAAATTTCACAGCTAGAGGTTCATCAGTATGCAAGACACTGCACTGTCTCCTTTCACGTTTTACAAACATGCTGTTTTGCATAACTTTATGGTTAAAACAGATTGTGTTATAAGGAACAGTATCCATTTTGAATAATTCCCTGAGCAATTGCACACCAGTGTTATCTACATATAAAAGGTAACCTTTGTTATAAAGTCATCCACCAAATTCCCACACGAGTTTCTCACTAAATCCAAAAGTGGAGAGACAACCAGGGTGGTCAATACTGGAAGCCCTACGAGTGTACACCCTAAAATAATAGACAAATCCACACCCTATACACGTATTAATTCTAGATTGTGAACTCTTGCTAGAAATATACTGCCTAAAAATCAAACAGCCCTTGAACAGGGCCAAAGACTCATCCACAGCTATTTCTTTCTTTCTTTCTGAAGATTGAACTACAAAGTGAGCAAGGACAGGCCAAATCATAAAAAGGTGGTCACAATGAGGGCGATATTGTGGCAATGCTGAAGCATTATCCACAAAATGCAGCATTCAAAGAAGAATCAAATACTGATCATGAGTCATGATTGCAGGGAATATAGCTTTTGCTATCAAGGGACTAGTAGACTAATATGAAGACAGTGACCGCTTCTTTATGAAGCCTATCTAAAAAGTTAAAACTAAGAACTTCAAGTCATCAAGATTTGTGGGACTCCACCGGCTAGCTCTAGAGTGGGGCTTAAGTCTGGCACTGTTGTCCCTGGAATACTGTTCAGCATACAAATTAGTCTTGTCAAAAATTTCATCCAAATTACATCATCCATAAACAACTGAAAGACATTTATAGGGAAAATGTTTTCAGTATTCACTCTACACCCTGGTGATACCACTAAAGGCAGGCAACGCTGACTGCACCATGTTTGGTGCAACCCAGAATTCAGCTCTTCTAATCGGAAGCCTTTCAGCCCCAGGCTGCAATCCAGATGCCCCATTCTGTATTATTGGCACATCAGTGCCCTCCCATAAAACAGGCACTTCCTCTGCACTGAGAGTGGCTTCATCATCAGATAATTCTGCTCAGACAGAACATTCACACCAGAATCTTACACTTCCTCCTCTGCCTCAGATGCAGAGTCAGTCTCATAATCATGGTCAGAGGAAGATTCGGAAAACATACCAGCAACCCGCTGAGCAGTAATACTGCTGCTAGCCATAATCCTAACTAATAAAAGTAACTTGACAAATAACAAGAACCAACACCGTGTGAAATAAGCAATAAGCAATAAACAAGGTGTGGCTTTATCACAAAGACCTATATACTCAAAACCAATACCACTCACTTGTCAGAGACAGCTAGATTCACCAGCACCTACTCTGCACAGACACAGCAAGCACTAGCCACCAAACAACACAATTCACAAAAATGCACAAATCCAAGAAGAATTTCACACACAATAAAACAGAAGCTAAATATGCTGCTATTATTACAACATTCACAATAAACACATCCATGCAGATGCATTACACTCTTTTAGAGAAAAAGAATACAAAAAACTTTTTCTTACCAAACACATGCAACTACACAACCTGCAGATCTACAAGTGCCAATACCACAAGCAGAAGTCACAGCAAATGAAATCAAAAGCTTTGCACTAGAATAAAAAGGAGAAATAAAACATTACAATCACAAATACAAATGATGACAAGAAATGAATCAGATAACATGATAAAACACTATCCATCACCACCAAAATGCCAAAAACATCACCAGTGAGAAGTCAGTCAACACACGCCATCAACATGAAGCCAGTCAACACACACCACCAGCAATATCCCCAGTTCAAACACACTGCCAGTCAAGCCCCACTCCACACACATCGCCAGATAAGTGCCAGTCCACACAGACAGCCAAGCAAGTGCCAGTCCACTCACACTGCCAGGCAAGCGCAATTCCACACACACCGCAAGCCAAATGCCAGAGCACAAAGCCAGTCAAATGTCAGCCAAACTCCAATTCACACACACAGAAACTTTCCCTGGTACCTAGTGGCTTTCTGGGCTAAAAATGTGGCCAATCTGCCCTCAGGCCAAAAGTATACCAATTAATTTCCCCACCAAAGGGCCCCATGGAGCCACTTCCAACATATTAAAGAGAAAATCCCTGGGCTTGCCCAAGGGGTCTCTTCCCACAAGTTTATCAAATAAAATCCTGGGTGTCTAGTGGGTTTTGACCATATTGGGCAAAAACATGGCCAAACCAGTCCCAGGGGGGATTGAGGGGGGTGACACGGAAAAAACATTTTCCCCCAGGGAAGTGACCCTTTCCCAAACGGTTGCTCCCTTATTTTGCACAAATTAAAAAATGCCTGGTGTCTAGTGGGTTTCGACCCCTCCCCCCCCGATCCAGAGGGGGCAGAATGGCCAAAAAACAGCTGATAATAGCCCACGAGGATGAAACACAGAAAAAACATTTTCCTTCAGGGGAGCGACCCTTTCCCAAGGGGTCACTCCCTTATTTTGCCCAAATAAAAAAATCTGTGGTGTTTAGTCAGTTTCACCCACCTCCCTGGTGGCAGATCAGAGGAAAAAAAACAGCTGATCTGCCACCCAGGGGGAGGCAAAACATAGGTATATTATGAATACCCTAGCCTAAAAGAATGGAAAAAATCCCTGGTGGTCTAGTGGATTGATTTGTGCTCCATGATCGCAGGCCTCACCTGCAATCGTAGAGCAAGAATCAACTGACAAAAGACACAGGGAGAAAGAAACAACTCCTTCCTTTCCCCCTGTGTCTGTTTTTCAAATACAAAAAAACCCCAACACCCAGGGAATGGCTTACCTTTCCCTCTCTCCACAGCGCTGGAAGCACAAATGGCTTCCAGCACGGTCTGCTGCATGTGATGACGTTGGTGTCCACTGTGTGTCCATCTCATCAGATTGCCAATAGAGCGGGTGAGGGTGGCAGCGGAAGCACTTTAGCTGCCATCCCAGGTGGAGGGGTTGTAATGGGTGGCCCACAGGGGGGATGCCAGGGCTTCCCCATGGGTGGGTGCGAGGATGGAACAGTTCCGTCCTCAGCACATGTCCACCATAGCTAGGGATGGAACCGGTCCATCATCAGCACGGAAGGGGTTAATCCCTTTTATTTTACATGTAGTTATGTTATTTGGAATGCAGAGAACATTTAATAGCGCTATATATGATGAAAAACATAATTGGTTGTTCCTAGCACTGTCTTAAATATAAAAAAAGACTTATTATACAGATACTATGTGCATCATGAAAATGCTTATCTTGGCTTTTGGGTCAGGCTAGATCCTTCACACTTCAGCTGTTTGGTGTAAAAGATATCACCAAGCCCCTAGTCACAGTAGAAGATGCAGGTCATTGACTGGGAAGTCCCTTGTGTCACACTTCAGCGATATTTTAAGTGCAGTAGACCAGGACAACTAGAACACTAGTATCTGTGTTTGTGGCACTTGTCTTTCCCTTCTGTTTTTCTAATACAAAATGCGTCCTCGCATCCACATTTCATACAAAAATGTTGTGCAAAAACAGCAGAGTGCCAGTTCACATAATTTCATGTAATTTTTTTAAAATTTTGCAAACTTAGACAGAAAGGAAATTATGTGAATTCCGCATATCCCTAATCTTGATTCCAATTGTTGGTGGGTTGTTAGACCTGTCAGACGTATGGTGGTCTACCTCTAAACGTTTTGCCTTCCTCCTCTTTTTTCCTGATCTCATTTTTGCTGCCTTAGGGCTCGGCATTTTACTACTACCAACCGGTGCTAAAGTACATTTGTTCTCTCCCTACAACATTGTAAAATTGGCTGTATCCAACTGCCACATTTAATTTACTTAAGCCCCTGTGCCCAGGGCCTGTGATTTAACTGCTACTAGTGGGCCTGCAGCAATGATTGTTCCACCACATCAAATAACCCTTTAAACATGCCTCAGGCCTGCTACTGCAGCCTGTGTGTGCAGATTTAAACTGCCATTTGGGCCGGCAAAATAAACATTTTGCAGACATAAACCTTCCTTTTTAATACATACAGGTCAACCATAGGGTAGGCCTAGAACACCCCAGAGGACAAGGTACAGTGTATTTAAATTGTTGGATGTGTATTTCTAAGTTTTCTTGGTAGTGAAAAACTCATACTTTTTTTTGTAAAGCTTACCTTCCCCATAGGATAACATTGGGTTACTTTATTCAATTTAAATCATGATAACTTTCAATTGGGAGCAGGTAGGCACTCCAAGATTGGTGTCTAAAGAATTACAATTAAGAGCCCTCTTTATTAGACAATGCAGATTTTTTGTCACAATTCTGAAAATACCATTTTTAGAAAGTTGCCATTTTCTTGTCCTAACCATTTGTTTCACACAGCCGAATCTTAAGTCACATGATAAGGTTTAGTTGACAGTTTGTCTTTGTGTATTGCTCCCAGACAGTCAGACAAAGGCAAAATAGTTATATTTTGGCGGGATGGGTCACTTTGAGTTAATGAGGGGAGGGGTTGTCACCTACCAAACTTACACATATCGCATATCAAAGATTCTGCCAGAGCACTCTCACAAAGGGATTGTCACCAATCTACTGTGGCCCCAGGCAATCTTGGGGCATGTGCAGAGAGGCAGGAAATTCCAAGCACCTCTGAAAGGCTGTAAACTTCTGTATGTTTGTCCTACTTCAAAGTAAGCACTAGGTATAGATATTGAACTTCAGACCGTAACTTTTCTAATCACTTCTGCATCTGTGTACTCTGCCAAAAAGAAGGACTGCCCAGCTGTGAAGTCTGCTGTGCTGACCTGCTTGTTACCCAAGGACTGCTTGGCTGCCAAGGACTGATGTTACGGCTCCAGGAACCAGCCTTCCTGGATGTGCCATCTCTATGCACTATGCAGGGAGCTGGTTGGGGTCTCGGGAGCCCTGGGCCTCTCCCAGAGCCCTCCACATGGTACTTGATGGGTGCTCCAGGTCACCCTTGGGGCGTCATCTATATTTAAGGCATGCCCTGGGAGACGTGGCCCCTGAAGCCATAATAAGCTTGGGGAGGGGAGATGCATTGCTCTACTTGTCTTTTCAATAAAATATGACCCCAGGGGATGTTGACTCTGGGGCCTATGAAGGCTCGGGGAGGGGGCTGCACTGCCTTCCTCCCCTTTTAAATACCATAGGACCATGGGGGATGGGGGATGGGGGATGGGGTCCCCAGGGCCCAGGAAGGCTTTGGGAGGGGGCTATTAGGACCCTCAACTTTTTTATTGGCTTTGGTCAAGGGTGATGGGGTCCCTGGGGCCTGTTAACTCTTGGGAGGAAGGCCGCACACCACCTCCCCTTTTTTGGTTGTATTTGGCCCCAGGACATGAGGCCCCAGGCCTCTACAGGCTTAGTGAGGGGTGCTACATGCTTAATATATATGTTTTGGTCTGGAGGATGGGTTTCCCGTGGCCGAAAGACCAACCCTACACTGTCGCCAAAGGCTGTGCATAGCATCGGGTTGGCAGCCTGAGGGGTGGGGTTGTCTGCCTTCAGGCCAGGCCCTGCCGTTAACTCCGCACTGCACATGGCCGAAAGCTGTGCGCACCATGAGTTGACTGCCTGAGAGGATGCTGGCCCTGCAGACAACCTGTCGCTGCACACTATCAAAGGCCAGGCACAGAGTGGTGTTGGCTGCCTGCGTGTGGCTTCGGAGCAGGCCAGGCCCTGTGGCTAACCCATCACTGCACAAATGTAAAGGCCATTTGCAGTGTGGGTTTGGCTGCCTGCAATGGCGTCAGTCATGGTCCCTGTGGCTAGCCTCTCAGCGCTCAGTCAAAGGCCATGTGCAGTGTGGGGCTGGCCACAGGCCCTGTAGCCAACTCCCTTGCTGCACACAGCTGAAGGCCATGTGTATCATGGGGTTGACTTCCTGCAGGGTGTTGGAAGCAGGGCCAAAGGCCCTGCATGGCTGGGGGTTCCCTATGGTTACACAATATTACTTTACATTAAAAATAATTTAAAATTCACTAAAAAAACTAGGGTTAAAGAAACATTATAGTTAGGTGAAATGTTCAGCAACAGTGTAGTGCTTTAAACTAAAAAGACAAAGAAATTCACAAATTATAGGTGTAACTGCCTCAAGTAACTCATGCCCTAATGTAACTTTAACTCACGCCCTCACTATGCACTGCTAATTACCCCCAATATTACATCACTCATAACATCTTCTGTGATATCATTGATAACATCACTGCAACATTTGCAATAAAATTATTTATGAGAAAACTGTGCGTGGCTGGGACACGAGCTATAGTTACCTCAAAACATGAATTATATTTATTTGAGGTAACTATAAATGTAACTGTGAACTTCTGATCTTTTTTAGGTTGTTACTGAACGTTTCACCTAACTATACCGTTACTTTAACCTTCGCTTTCTTCAATGTGTGTGTGAATATGTATATATATATATATATATTTATTTATTTATATATATATATATATATATATATGTATATATATATATATATATATATATATAATATACACTGAAAAGAAAAGAAAAAAAAATGTATATATAGATATACATACATACACACACAGCCGGGGCTCCTCTGCAATGGCGGAGGAGCATAGCCGACTTGGCTCACAGCTCGCAGCTGAAAAATAAAACAATATTTTAATGTTGTTTTATTTTTCAGCTGCTGGCTGAGCAGGCTGTGCTGGCTGTGAGCGGGGAGGGGCGGGGCTGGATCATGGGAGGGAAGAGGAGGAATAGAGTGGAGTGTTCTTAAGTGTGCATGTCTGTTTGGCCGGCCTAAGACGGCTGTCCAAACAGACACGCGCTCTTAGGTGTTTCACCAACCCAACTGTATTTGACAGCCGGGTTGCAGATACAGCACAGACTCCCTGTGCCTGAGTGAGTGGCAAACCAGCCCGCTCAGGCCAATCCCCGTGCTGCTCTCATGCTTGGTAATAGCATGAGAGCAGTGCTGGGTTTTCAAAGGGAGTCTCTGAAGATGCTGGGACTGCTGGGACCAGGAAGAGGAGCGCAAGGAGGCTGGCAGCACCAGGTAAGTTTTTTTTTTTTATTAGTAATCCCCCATTCCTTCACGTGCGCTCCCCAGCGCCCCTTTCACCCGCCCCACTACTTTTAAATTGCATCAGTCGCCACTGTGTATATAAATAAATTTCCAATGTATGTGGATTGAAGAATAGTAAATCTATACTTCGTATATGCACTTACCTTCATAATATTTTAGTCCACGACATTTGGACCCTGATATTTTGTCTTCGGTGTTCTGACATACAAACTCCCTTTGCACATGTGAGAGTTAAGCATCATAACATGAGGCTTACCTGTCAGTCACTTGTACCATGTGCACAGGTCACACTGACAAAGGTCTTATCATTATAAGACATGACAAGCAGAGATTGGTACATTGTTTTCATGCAAATGAAATGCAAGATATGTGAAGAGGTACAGACCCTGTGGAAACTGAATCCATAACAGTTATCACCACTTGCCCAGCATACACACATACCAATGCACGCCATCTCAGCTGTGCTTTAAGCATGGCAATTGGCTAGTCTCCTGTAAATACAGAATCTGTTTTTCTATCTGTGAGTATGCATAAGTGCAGGCACTAGTCTTCACAATGTTTGCATTTCCATCTCTACAATGGCAAGGCCAATGTGTGGGGGTGCTTGCAATTCAGGAGTGGCAGGTGGTGAGTCAGTTTAAATAACGTCCCTCCTACTTTATTTGGCAGGCATATTGCAATTGCAAATGAGGAGCCATGGTTTGCAGTAGCCTGTGACGCATCTGGTCGCACCTTTTCTTGTGATTTTGCATTGTTGCATGATATTGTGGCAACTACTGCAACGATGCTGCTGATCCCCCCTCCCCCCTTCAGTGTTTTCTTGTTGCTTTTTAGCTGGCTTTGAGAACAAAGTCTATGAACTTTGCTCTCCTCATCCATTTGGGGAGGAGAGCCACCAACCTGTCGTTTGTCTGCTCAACCTAAGTAAGATGGAAGCTTCAACATTCTTAAAGAAGTCTAGTAAATTGTTTCAAGGGACCATATCATCGAGCGCTGTGCTGGATCAGCCTGCAGCTGCAGCCGTGTCTGTTTTTTATGCGTTTGAGGTGTCATCCATATACCTCGGAAATCCTCAAGGTTAATACGTTAGACAGCACAAGGCCGAAACAGAGAGATTCAATCTCTGCTTACTGCTTTCGACTTCTACTGTCTGCATTAAAAATATTAATTCAGAAAAAGTTATATGTATGAACTTTAGACACCTCAAAAGCAAAAAACAGCTGTAGCTCTGCATGATACAGCTCCTTGGCCTGCACTTGTGAATTTGCACATTTTTAAATGTGTTTTTGCAAAAGTAGGTGATGTGCCATTTAGCTATTTTTCCTCATACACAAATAAAGATCTGATGTGTTTACCACTTAAGGTAATCGTGCTGGAAGTGGGATTACAAACGTAACTTCAGTATTTCTGGTCCCAACGTTATATTCAGTGGATTCATATTTGGCACTAAAATATTGTGCTACCGGTTTTAATTTTCTGACAATGTTTTTTATAGCCCGAACGTGTGCCCAGGGGCATTTGAGCACTTAAAAATAGAACTAAATGGTGTTATGCATTATTTCATATTATTTTTTGCCACTAATCGTAGGATGTTGAGAGGCGGCTGAGAGAAGAGCCTCGGTCCCCAAGACCCAAAGTGGACAGCTTTAGCCCTTAAGCCATATCTTCTCCCAAGTTTGTTGAAGAACTCTACAGCCCAGATTTAAAGGTACTGAGTCGGATTTGCTTACCTTTTTTTAACGCAGACCCAACGCAAAATCTTTTTAGGGATTTACAAACCAACGCAAATAAGAACAGCATTTGCAATGCAATGGGTCTCTCATTTGCTTGAGTTAGAGCTATTAGCATTATGAACTCCTAACCGGACTTTTCTTGCCATATAACTTGAAAATTGAAAGTAAAACAGTTTTACATAAGCAAGACGATTCATAGCGCCATGGCCACCATGAGCATCAGCGATAAGGAGAGACACAAAAGGAAAAAGAAGTTTGCTCACAGTCAAACTCATCCACAAAAGTGTAATTAGCCATGTAACAAGGATGGCAGCCAAGGCGGTAACAAGACCTCCACAATGAGGGACAAACGTAAACCATTTACCAATGTCAAGCAAAGGATTTTTGAAGGGCAAGCCCACGAATAAGTGATAGTGGTGGGTGTGAGGTGGGCCTTGTTAAAAGCCCAGCTACATACCAACAAGTCGGAAAAGCAGCGCATGCACCCTGCTAGGCTTTACCTAAAAAACTAATGCTAACCTGCACTAATTTCTGCTTTGCATTAGTCTGCAGCAAGGGGTGTTCCATGGGTGGCACATGGTCATTTCCATGCTGCCACCCTTGGTTTTTGATGCAAAACCCTTTCTACAAACAATAGTAGATATGGTTTTACGCTAAGAATTAACACCACTTGAAAGCACGTGTCAAAAGGAGAAATGCTTTAATTTTCTGTCTTTTCTAACTTTGCATGTGTTCTGCACTGTACAGCACACATCCAAAGTGTGAAAAGTTGTAAAATCAATCTGAGACTATAATGTTGTAGTAGGTTACCCTTCTAGCATAAAACCTATGCTAGACACACGCAGACATCTTTGCACTATGGGGCAAAGGTGTGTGCGTGGTGCTCTGCAGCATAATTCTGTGACGCCACTAGGGAGAGAAGATGATAGTGGCATATCTTTATAGATATGACCCTATCCTTCTCTCTCACGCAACTCAGTGTATCAACCCTGGGTGCTGCGCTGTGTTCTATGAGAGGTTTGTAAACCTGGGCCTACAGTTGGCACAAGTAGTGTATACACTACTCCACATTCATACCCTCCACTCATCTTACTGCTAAATAGAGGTGCTTGTCAATGTATCAGGCTGTTGATTACACTACAACAATCTCATGATACAATCCAGTCATGCTTACATAGCATGAGGCTTATGATGTGGTCTAGTGGCTATGTTCGGAATTTGTTCTGGCTTCTAATACCGGCCTCGGCCCCTGACAGAGAATCATGTGAATGTATGCAAACCCCTAACTCTGTCTCCTCGTGCCTAAAATGTAAATGGGGGCAATTATGCCGGTGCATAATTAAAACATGTAAATCCCCAGTTAACATGAACTGTCTCCTGCTACCCCCGGTAGGAGTCACCGATGAGTTTGTACTTGTTAAAAGTATTTTCGAAGTATTTCTTGAGTTATTTTGAGTAAGGGATTCCTGTTGAGTGATCTTACCATGTAACCCACACAGCAGTACTAGAAACCATATTTAGCAGAAAACAAGCTGTGTATATTTTCATATGTAATTACCATTCTCTATAAGGGATTTGCACATTACCTGCCGGTCAGCGACTGGTCGTGTAATACCCGGCATTGCGTAAGCAGGGTAATGAGTATTATGCTAATCCCTGCTGATCCAGTCAGTAGAACATGCACTGTGATGCTAAATCTGCTACCAGACATATGTGGGAAAAGCTAATCTAGCAAAAGGAGCTCACGCTCCTGGACACGGCTCAAACCCAGCTGAGGCAAAGCGCCCGGACCATGCAGCGGCTCTTCCTGCGGCGTGGCGGCCAACATGATGGGAGAGAGGCTGTGGTCCTACCTCATTGTAGCTACGATGTCTTCAGGTACTCTGTTTGTTGTTACAGAGCTCTAAAGCTCACTCATATACTGATGACTATGTCTGCATCTTGTTGATACAGTCTCAGGTCCTCTCAGATCCAGGCCATTTGTAGGGCTTTGTAATGTTCTTCCCCTCTAATACTGACAGGCCTTTGTTGAGTATCTCTGTGCGGCAGTAGGAAGCATATGGTCGCTCACTACTGGTTTAACTACAAATACTAGCCAGACGTTTGTGGGGTGAATGTGTGTTCAAACCGCGTGGGTAGAGGTAATGCAACAACATAACTTGAAAATTAGTTCTTGAGGCAGTGCTGGTCGATTTGCAGGGCACTACACAAAGCTGCCACTATTGTTCTTCTGGACAGATTTATCCCTCACATTGCCATAAGAAATCTTCACTCTGCAGCCGTCAACCTCCTACTCCTAACGTCTGCCAAGAAGGTGCTGAAAAGGTTGCTCCTTTCTTACCTGTCTTCCAGGGACCCTCCCTAATACACCCTTCCTTTCGAGAAACTCAGTGATCACACTCCTGAGACTTTTTTAAATAAAATAAAACAAGGCTCTTTATTAATTATTTGATGTGGAGGAAAATCAGAGCATTCCTTTAACATGGAGTGACCAGCTTTGGTGCAAGATTGGCAGGTCGAGGCCGAGTTTTCAGAATAACCCCTGATTATGAAGTTACGTTCACTGTAGTTTAATGATAGGTGCATTTATGTTAGATGAATAGTAGGAAATTCTATCATGGAGCGGTTCCTCCTAACCTGAATCAGGCACCCCTATTTGAATGGGAGAGGACAGCAATTTGGTAAGGAAATGAAAGACGAGTAATACAAAGGTAAGGCAAAGGGACAGCGATGAGGCAAGAAAATGTGGTAAGGAGCGGTAGCAGTGATGGGGTAAGGAAAGATGGCAGTAACCGGGGAAGGAAATGTGACAGTAATGGGGTAAAGAAAGGTAGCATTGAAGGGAGAAAGTAAAGTAGCAGTGTTGGGATAAAGTAAGATAGCAATGATGGATATGGAAATGGAACAATGATGGGGGAAGGACAGGTAGGAGTGACTGAGTAAGGAAAGGGAACAGTGATGGGATAAAGGTTAGCAGTGGTAGCAATGATTAGGTAAGGAAAGGTAGCAGGGAAAGGGTAAGGAAAGGTAGCAGTGATGGGGCAAGGACAGGGAACAGTGATAAGATAAAAGGGAGCAGTGATGGGTATGAACAGGTAGCATTGATGGGTAAGGGAAGGGAACAGTGATTGGATAAAGGGAGCAGTGATTGGGTAAGGAAAGGGAAGAGTGATAGGATAAAAGGGAGCCGTGATGGGTATGAAAAGGTAGCAGTGATGGGTAAGGGAAGGGACCAGTGATTGGGTAAGGAAAGGGAAAGGTAATGGGTATGGAAAAGTAACAGTGATGGAGAAATTAAAGGTATAATTTATGGGGTATGGAAAGGTAATAGTGACGATGAAAGAGTGCAATGATGGTGTGAGGAAAGAGAACAGTGAGCGGCAATTGGGTTAGAAAAAGTACTGTTGGTGGAGCAAAGAAATTGTGATGGGGCAGCTGTTGGGTGAGGAAGAGGAACAATATAAGCAAAAGTCTTGTAAGGGATATTCTTGTTTGGATTCTCCAGCTAGTAGTAAGGTGCTCCAGTCCCCATCCTGGTTGGTAGCAGCAAGCACGTTCCACAGTGGAGCTGGAGATGAAGATGTTTCTGATCTGGAGATGAAGATGCTTCTGATCGGCATGCATTAGACACCTTCTGGCTTGTGTACTAACGGAGAGTGTCAAACACAGGGTCATTGCTGTCAAATGAGGATTCCAGGCCAACCACGACTCTTTCTAAGACCTTGTAGGCCCCCCTGGTCTGAGAGTCTGTTATGTCAACAAGTGGCCTGCGGAAGTTGTTATTCTGTTGCGAGTGAGGGCAATACTCAGTGGGGTGAAACTGTGGAAATGAGAGACAGATAACAATTTATTTTTAAAATATATTTTATTAGAGTTTGGTTCGAACAGATAACCACTTTTCATATGAAAGGCTCGAACACAAGGCAAAAATGCAACATTAAAAAACGTGGAAGAAAGCAGTGCCTATAGTCAGAAAGACAGCTTGGTCAGATTAAAATCGTTTAATTGATAACCAAGAACCCAGAAAAGCTTCTTATGTTTTTCTGTGATCACGCTGACTCGCATGTAACGTCAGCAATTGACCCTCCGTCTCTTTTCGGAGATCCTTGGAGTGGGCACGATTCACAAACGTCTTGGCACATAGAACATTACATTTATTTAACAGTTTAATGACTCGGCCCCCAATCCACGGAGGCAGTCGTGTGTTGTACCACATGTAATAAAAAAGGAATAAAACACACTGACACCAACAAATTTAAGCATAAATGCAAATCTTCCTTAGTGCACAATTGGTGAACCAAGTGACCCTGATCCTTACACAGCATGTCAATACTAGTTTGTCTTCCTTGTGCGTTAAGCCCTCTTATGGCCATGGGGTCTGTGCATTGCTTAGGGTGATGCTTGTGTGGATTGTATTTCAGAGATGTAAATATGTACAACAGTTGTTTCCCCCTTCAGAAGACAAATCACTGCAGAAATAATGGGAACAACTGTATACTACACTGTCAGTACGACCAGTGTTTACTACTGACTTCCGGTGTGACCTGCAGTTTACAGATAAGGCCCTCCACATTGTCAACTACGTTTTATTTCCTTTTGAGGTCAATAAATTGAACGCCATTAGTACTGGTAATAACAACTGTAATGACAACACTAACGCCGAGCAAAAACTATGTAAAAACAAAATACTAACATTATTTCATTTAATAATCCTCTGCATGAACCTATTCACTTACGTCCTTTCGTCCCGCACCTACAGTCAATACATTGATCACGTTTTCTTCTTGAATTCACTTTCACCATGCGATCTTAAAGTAGGGGGGTTAGAAAGACAAACATGTAATTGTGATACTGTCAGTTTCAATTAAATGCAAACATGAAAAAAGAGGCCAGAAGGCACACGTGAAAGAACGAATTCACTCGTAATGATATTGAAGTTTTAGCTTGAAATATGTGTGGAAAACCAGATGGATTCATAACTTTAATGAGAATTGGTATACATCTGTGAAAAATGTTCCTAGAATTTCAGAAATTACTCAAATGTTATATGAAATCATCTGCAGCGCATTTTCGTATGGAAAACTCCCAACATTTTCTGAAAGTAGATATTGATAAAGATACTGTAGATTCTGCATGTAATTGTAAATGGTATTTATATAGCGCCATGGTATTTATATAGAGCTTACTACCCCTGTCACTGCATCGCATCACCTTGCAGCAAGTAGAATGCTACTGTGAAACCCAAGATAAGAGAGAAATAGTTGGCAGATTAGTATTTTTTTTTATTTTTCACATTAGCTGCGTTAGGTTTGTGGTCTTGATTTCGTCTGTGTTTAGTAGAGTTTAGGCTAGGGATAGAATGAGTGGAATGGATTTGAAAGTGGAAGCAGTAAGTTGTTGCTGTAAGTAGTGTTTTTTTCTGATTTCTATCCTGTGGATTCTTCACCTTTTGAATACTCTCAGTGCGCCAGAATCCAAAGGAAATCTTTTCTTTCTAGCTCTACACGTCGATGAGGACGTCACAATAGTACGGCTCCGCAAGCGACTCCATCTGACATCATCCGAGCCATAAAAAGTCCTTGCCAGCGTTCTAACGTCAGTTCCCTTTTTTCCATGCCTTCAACGCTAACGTTTTTTCTACCTCTCCTGTTTGTTACACTGTTTCGAGGTAGCTTTGTTGAAGTTTTCATTGTATAACAATGTCACTGCCGAAGAAGTTGGGTTTTAAGCTTTGTAGAGAGTGTGGAGGCCATATGTCAGTTATTGACCCGCACGAAGATTGTCTTTGGTGTCTCAGTTCCGACCACGATGTTGGGGGATGTTCTTCGTGCCTGCTAGTTGGGTGACATGACTTTAAAAAGAAGGTGAAAGTTTGAGGATGTTTGGGGGTTCTAGTAGTCAGTAAGGTTTGGGATGGATGAGTCAGAGAGCAGAGGGATGGGACAAAGTTGAAAAGAGGATTAATACCAAAAAAATGAAATTATCTTATACATATTTATGCACATGACACTTTGTAAGCTTTTAATGGCTGAAGAAACCTCCTCTATATGAATGTCCATATGTGCACAGAAGCAGCAATATTTACATGGCTGGTTGTGTACGTTTGGCTTTTGGTGAAGTATACAAACGTTTCATGATATTTCTTAACATTTTGGTGGCAGGCATAAATTTCCCTACATATATCATCTATATGTGCATAAAAGGAGCAATTATGACATTTTCTTATATACACATGTATGTTGTGGTGTAATGAGCAGATTGTGATGATACGATCACTTATTTAAAAAAAAAAAACACTTCAGCAGAAGGAGCTATATTTATGAATTTTAGGTCTTGTAGATGTCTAAACCTTTTGATTTTACAAAAAATGTATATATTATATACTTAATTTTAGGGGCTTTCAGTCAGCTCTCTTCATCCATTGGTCTGCTGTTGTGTCATTCAAGTTTTTCTTCCGCCCACTATACCATACTGCTTGGGACAGTGAGTCAGCTCACTTTCAACACTGACTAATATCATTTTGTAAATTGCAGGTATCCACTGTGAGGAGGACGTCAACGAATGTGACACAAGGCCTTGTCAACATGGTGGGACCTGTGAAAATTTGCCAGGAAGTTACACCTGTCACTGCCCTGTTGAAGGACAGGAGGGTATATTTTACGGTGGCTCAAACTGCACTGACATTCTCGTTGGTTGCACACAAGATAAATGCAAAAATAGCGGCGTCTGTTTTCCTCATCTGCAACATGGTGAACACGGCTACACATGCCGATGCATCCCTGGGTACACGGGACCGAACTGCGAAACAATGACAACGTTCTCCTTTGATGGCCGCAGTTTACTTAATGTCACCCGAACTGCAGATGTGGAAAAGGAAATACTTTATAACATTACACTGAGGTTTCAAACTGTGCAGCGTACAGCACTGATATTTCACCGAGGGACTGTAGAAACATTTCTAAAGCTGGAGCTTCGGAATGGCTATTTATTCGTGTCCCTCTATGTCAACAAGCTGCTCAAGGCGCTCTTACATGTTGCGCAGAATGTCAGTGATGGAGAGTGGCATGCAGTCGAGGTTACCTTGGCTAGAGCTGTTACTCTCAAAGTACTTGACAGCGCTTGCATTGAAAAATGTGGAAACACATCTGCTGCCGCAGTGGCCGGTCTCCCACTGACGCCCGCCTTTCAGAACACATTTTTGGGGGCATTTTCAGCTGGTGGGATGAGTGATGAGACAGACCTTCAGACCGAAGATGCTCAACCTGAATCTTGGCTCGTCGGCTGCCTTCAGGATATTCATATCGATTCCAGCGTTACTACCCCGCTGGCCATATCCACCAAAGGATCGTTAAACGTCAAAACAGGATGTCACCGAGAGGAGCGGTGCGAAAGCCGTCCTTGTCAAAATAGGGGACGCTGCGTCAACTTGTGGCTGAGTTATCAGTGTGATTGCCATCGGCCCTACGAGGGGCCGGACTGCTCCAGAGGTAAGGAGAAGCTACATGCATTCCACTCCCTGACAGGGCTTACAAGATAGATTATGTTAGCTAAAGCAACAACATATAGCGTTATGATTGGTTTTGTTGGGAATCAGGCATATGACCTAAAACAACGAGGGAAAATTGATGAGAGGAAACATTAAATGTCATGTTTTCGCATGCCAGCAAAGGCAGTGATCTGGTTCCTGGAAACCAGCTGGTATTAAAATTCTATATGGGACGCAAAAGGTTGGGGCCGGATGTTTCCCAATGTTGTATTAACCTAGAATATGCTAAGTGCATTACTATATCGCCTTTCTCCCATTTGTATAGTCCTATAGCCAGTACTTAGTAGGTAAAAGAACTGCTGGGGCCTAATGTTTTTCTCCAAAACCCGCCGCTGGTGCTGATGAATGTCGGGAAGACCAAAAATCAATACTACTTAGTCCTGATTCCATTTCATGCCTTGTTCATCCACCAAAACACACTCATAGTCCCCTTATCTCATTCTTGCTGGTTCTTTTTAATCCATGCTTTCTACTGTTCTTGTTCCTTTCTCATCTTTATCTTCCTTCTTTTTCCTTTCTTCCTTTTCCCTCTTTCTCCCTCTCATGGGCCCCACCTGCAACCACGAGCTTAAGTTAAGCACTGCCCACAGAATAAATGTTCAATTTTTTTTTGCATTTCAAGTTTCTGACCATGATAAACACTTTACGAAACCTCTGAATACAAAACAAAGAATGCATATATATATTTGAATTATTAGTAAGTCCCTTGCAAAGTGGTATACCATATACCCGGGGCCTGTACTTCAAATGCTCCAAGTGGGCCCGCAACACTGATTGTGCCACTCTCATAAGTCGCCTTTCAAACCTGTCTCAGGCCTGCCATTGCGGGACCTGTGTGTGCCGTTTACTGCCACTTCTACTTGGCATTTAAAACTATTCGCCAAGCTTTAAACTCCCCTTTTATTACATATAAGTCACCTGTAAGGCAGGCCCTAAGTAACCCTAAGGGCATGGTGATATGTAAGTAAAAGGTAGTACACATACCTTTATGTTTTACATGTCCTGGTAGTGACAAACAGCCTATTTCATTTTTCACTACTTTGAGGTCTACTCCTCTCATAGGGAGCATTACAAATTCCTTAATATACTTCTAAGCTGTAATTCCTGATTAGAAAGGAGTTGCTTTGTCATTTTCATGTCTTTACTGGTGACGTCGGATTTAACATTACTATTTTAGAAATGCCACTTTTAGAAAATGCAAAAAGAACAATTGATGGACGGAATGCTGAACAATGTCAAACATTCACCCTCAGTACAGAGATCTGGGCCTAAATCCATAATTTATTTTGCACACCATGCCATTCCAGTTCGGAACCAACCATATTCAAATCTGTCTTAACCCTGCTCCCCATGGAAAAACAGTACAGCCTGAACTGCCAGGCCAGGTCCTCCCCGGACCAGAAACAAGCATCCTGGGACTGGTTTCGGGGTTTCACCCATCATCAGCCAGGCTAGCTTGACTCCAGTGGCATAGCGAGTATGGGACCTATGCCTGGGCATACCTGTCCCACTTGGGGCAACACATTGAAAAAGAACAATTGCTGGACAAAATGCTGAACCATGCCAAACATTCATACTCATTACAGAGATCCTGGCCTAAATCCATATTTTTTTGCGCACCATGCCATTCCATTCTTAACCCAACCATATGCAAATCAATCTTAACCCTGCTCCCCAAGGAAACAGTCCAGCCTGAGCTGCCAGGCCAGGTCCTCCTTGGACCAGAAACAAGCATCCTGGGACTGGTTTTGGGGTATAACGCTTCATCAGCCAGGCTAGCTTGACTCCAGTGGCATGGTGAGCACGGCACGCTTATCTGGGCATACTCATCCCACTAAGGGCAACAAATGCAAAAAAGAACAATTGATGGGCGTAATGCTGAACCATGCCACACATTCATCCCCATCACAGAGGTCCTGGGCTAAATCCATCGTTTTTTTGTGCAGCATGCCATTCCATTTTGAACCCAACTATATGCAAATCAATCTAAACCCTGCTCCACAAGGAAACAGTCCAGCCCGAGCTGCCAGGCCAGGTCCTCCTTGGACCAGAAACAAGCATCCTGGGACTGGTTTTGAGGTATAACGCTTCATCAGCCAGGCTAGCTTGACTCCAGTGGCATGGCAAGCACAGCACCCTTATCTGGGCATACTCGTCCCACTTAGGGCAATAAATGCAAAAAGAACAATTGATGGGCGTAATGCTGAACCATGCCAAACATTAATCCCCATTACAGAAGTCCTGGCCTAAATCCATCGTTTTTTTGTGCAACATGCCATTCTATTTTGAACCCAACCATATGCAAATCAATCTTAACCCTGCTCCCCAAGGAAACAGTCCAGCCCAAGCTGCCAGGCCAGGTCCTCCTTGGACCAGAAACAAGCATCCTGGGACTGGTTTTGGGGTATAACCCTTCATCAGCCAGGCTAGCTTGACTCCAGTGGCATGGCGAGCACGGCACCCTCATCTGGGCCTACTCGTCCTACTTAGGGCAACAAATGCAAAAAGAACAATTGATGGGCGTAATGCTGAGCCATGCCAAACATTCATCCCCATTACAGAGATCCAGGCCTAAATCCATTGTTTTTTAGAACACCATGCTATTCCATTTTGAACCCAACCATATGCAAATCAATCTTAACCCTGCTCCCCAAGGAAACAGTCCAGCCCAAGCTGCCAGACCAGGTCCTCCTTGGACCAGAAACAAGTATCCTGGGACTGGTTTTGGGGTATAACGCTTCGTTAGCCAGGCTAGCTTGACTCCAGTGATTTGGCGAGCACGGCACCCTCATCTGGGCATACTCGTCCCACTTAGGACAACAAATGCAAAAAGAACAATTGATGGGCGTAAAGCTGAACAATGTCAAACATTCATCTCCAGTACAGAAATCTGGGCCTAAATCCATTGCTTTTTTTGTGCACAATGCCATTCCAGTTTGGACCCAACCATATGCAAATCAGTCTTGACCCTGCTCTCCATGGAAGCAGTCCAGCCAGAACTGTCATGCCAGGTCCTCCCTGAAACAGAAACAAGCATCCTGGGACTAGTTTTGGGGTATCATCCCTCATCAGAGAGGATAGCTTGAATCCAGTGGCATGGCAAGCACAGACCCACTTCTGAACATATACGTCCCACTTTGGGCAACATTCACCCTCAGATCTGGGGGTGAATGTTTGCTTTCTTCAGCATTCTGTCCATCATCTGTTCTTTTCCCTTTTGTCACCCTAAGTGGCATCCATGGCGTGTGTGGTCACGCAGACACACTCAGGCAATCCCATCATCTCCATGTGCGACATGAGGTCTTCTTCCCTCCTGGTAATGTGCTCCAGGTTATTGGCTAACAGACAATATAAAGATATTACAGTGCTCACAGAAACTTTCAGAGAGCCTGAGACCTCCCCCACACTCAAAGGGAACCAGAACCACCGCTCGATGGCTCTCACGATTGTCAGTGATTGCGACTTGGTGGAATGCGTTTGGTAGGGCTCTGCAGACACCAGCTGACACTTGACAGTTGTCATGCTGGCTCCTGTGTCTTGCAGAGGCTCCATCTGTTAGTTACCCATTATTAGTGACCCACCCAGTTGACACTTGACAGTTGTCATGCTGGCTCCTGTGTCTCACAGAACTTCCACCCATTGCCCATCATTGGTGACCCATCTCCTATACTTTGTAGTATTGGCGGGCATGTGGGCTTTTGGATCCATTTCTCTATCCTCCAGGGACACTAGGCTTACTTCTATCTGTTCCCTACAACTATCTGGGACTACCTCCTTCCCGAGAGCTACACTCACCAACCCAGGTGTCTGGCCACCAGTGGGAAGCTTTGCCTCCTTGGGATATTTGGAGTCGCCCTTAGAGTACCCATACTTGTAGCACTTTGTGCATCTGGGACTGGTTAACACTGTTGCCTTGGGAATTATTTTGGGGCCCTTTTGAGAACTACATTTCCCTACCCCACTTTCTTCTCTTGGGAAACCTGACCACCTTTGTGGATGTCCCCCCACAGATACCTTTTTGGACACTGGCACTAGCCCAGAGGTCTGCCTCCTCAGCAAGCTTCCCGGGGACAGTCAGCTTACTGTCAACTAGGTGCTGGTGCAAGTCCGTAAAACAGACACTGAGCATGTGTTCACTCATGATTAAATTTTACAACCCAGCATAATCATTAACTTTCCTGCCCCTCACCCAATCGTTCAATCCCCAGCAAAGTAATCAATCAAATCTACCCACTATTGGTTGGGGAGCTTCTGACTGTCCCTGAATCTTAGGCGATACTTCTCAGGAGTCAGTCCAAATTTGGCAAGTAAGATAGCTTACATGGGAGTGTACTTGGTTTGGTCCCCAACCTCTAATGTTAGAATTGTGTCCCTCCCAAGTGTTGGCATGTGTTTCCACAGACCTGCCCCCCAGTGCTCTTCAGGGACCCTGTGTACCTTTAGTGCAACATCATAAGCAGAAAACCACTTACCAATGTCTTCTCCCACCACATAACTGGCCACCAAATCCTTGGGTATACAAACCTTCTTATCTCCATCAGGTACGGTATGTATGCTGCTGCCATCACGTCAGGAATCCGCCTGCCTGAACTTGATATACAGCTCTTTTAGACTCGGTTCATGAGCCAGAAGTAGTTTCTTCCCTGCCAAGGCTCTTTCAGCCTTTCTCTCCTTAGCCTCAATTTTGAGTTTTGCCAACTGCATCTGGAATTCTCCATCCTCTCTCCTCTCTTCTGGGGAAAGGTCATGGTTGAAGACAATATTTCCTGCCCTCACAGGGAGCTCAAATCCAGGGATGTCCCCTTCAACTGCTGCAGGCAGCTCCTCGGAAGAGCCATTCTCAGTCTCCTCCAATTCACCATTCTCTTGGGAGAAGGCCTCTGCCCAGGCCCTCAGCACCCTTTGAAAATCGACCTTATTGGTGGCTCCTTGGGCAGGTACCCCCATCTCCTTGCAGTATCTTTTCAACTGGTTAATTGTGTAATCATCCAGCTTGGCCAACTCAAACTCCATGGCTCCTCTTTTCAGAACCTGCTAGAGACATGATACATAGGATGGAAAAATGTAAAGGTGGGAAACAATTAAGGAAAAAAGCCTGAAATGGTCTTATATGTGGAAGGGGAGTTCACACCGAGCTATTGTATGGCACTGCACAAACAAGTTCTATCCTCACCGCTGATCGCCAGTGTTAGAAATTGGGTCTAGTTGGCAGAGATATGCACCCTGTCCAAGTAGAGACCACAATCCTAGTCAGAATAAGTCACAACACAACCTAAATTATCCTGTGCTCAAACTGTGGTAGCTTGGCATAGAGCGGACAGGCTTAACTTTGAAGGCAATGTGTAAAGTATTTGTGCAATAAGTCATACAATAACACAGTAAAAACACTACAAAAAGACTTCACACCAGGTTAGTAAAACATATTATTATTTTATAAATAAAACAGGACCAGAACGACAACAATCCAATGTGTAGAAATTGACAGATTAAATTTTAAAGAATAAATGCAAAATAGAGCTTAGAATCTAATATTGCTGTTAGGGGTTACTTTAGGTCACGCTGGACCAGTATAATGTCAAAGTTCGGGCTGACAGTGATGCAACGCAGGCTGGCTACAAGACCCACACAAGCTCGGGGAAACAAAGTACCTTTCTTGGTAGCAACAACGAGATGCGTGGTGAGATGTCGATCAGGTACTTGGAGAGATGGCAATGCATCGGTCTGTCCCAAGCAGCAATGGCTATGCTTCGGTTCCAAAGAGAAGCGCTGGAGCCGAGATGCATTGGTTCTGAACTGCACTGTGTCCAGTTTTCCCAAAAGTCAGAGGATGCGTCAATCTCCGTGGAGTGCAGCGCCAGCGAAGCGCAATTTAGATGCTTCAAGCTCTCGAGGCAATGTGGCGGTTCGAAGAGCAGTGCGCCGATTGTGCTCCCGCAAGCTGGTTGATGCACCGGCTTTGCTACTGCAGACAGGAAATGCGTTGATTTTTGTGATGCACGTCTCTGGGTTCGCTTCCAGTGAACCAGGCATAGAAGCTGGGATAGACATCTTGATGTCCCTGAGTCTCAAGCAACAGAAGGCAAACCAACAAACCTTTGGAGACTGCTTGGGGTGCAAGGCATAGTCCAACTAACCCTCAGCAGGTTCAGAGAGCAGCAGGGCAGTGCAGCAGAAAAGCAGTCCTTCCAGATAAGCAGTCCAGCAGAGTAACAGTCCATGTTGCAGCACATCATTTCTTCTGCCAGAGTCTAGTTGTAGGTCCAGAAGTGCTCGATTTGGTGGGGTCAGAGACCCTGTACTTATACCCGGTTGTGCCTTTTCTTTGTTTCAATGTTTTATTGGAACAAATCACAAATGCAATACCTAGCACCACTGCCACCAAGAAAATGACATTTGTTGCAGCTGTTGGAGGAACTTCAGCTACATAGTGGATCCATGGTTCTCCGGTGTGCAGAAGAGCACCCAAACCTCTGTGCGGTGAAAAGGCCTACTGCTCCTCCCTGGTGGGGGGACCCGGGAAAGACAGGCTGGCGATAAGGGGATCGGACAGAAAATGGGCAATAGTACACCACCTATATAAGTCAAATAGCCCCCATGCTTGGAGGGTGCGCACCCCACCAGCTCTGAACGGTTCAGATGGGATATGGGTCACCAGAGATTGAGTCCCAACAGTAAACAAATAAGACATCAAGACCCAGATGTAGGAGAAATGACTTACGGTGGGGTAGGAGGGGCAGAGGGACAGGTCATGGAATCGCAGCAGGCACCTATGGAGGGGTAGCTTTGTGCTGTTGCCGCTTGAGGGTCTACCGGCCTCTAGCACATGATTAGTTGAGTTCATGACAGTGTCTTTGCGCTTTGCCAAAAAGCAGTGATTACAGAGGAGGTAAGGGGATAGTACGGGAGGCTACAGATAGCTTGACCCTGTCGTGAGGAATAGGAATACAAGCTCTGGCTTTATAGACTTGTCGAGGTTGTGACTGAGGAAAAGAAGAGAAAGAGAGTGTCATGATGACAAAGATGAAGGAAATTAAAAGGGTCTGGAGGCAGGATTAGACATGGACATGGATGGTGTTAAAGAGGGAGTGGGGGCGACTAAGGAAAGGAGGGTAGCTGCCTGAGCCAGGGGGAGGGGATATCGGCAAAGAACCTAGATAGATTGGGTTCAATCAATCAGTCAATCAATCAGTTTTTGTATAGCGCAACTACTGACCCGTGAGGGTCTCAAGGCGTTGGTGGGGGTCTGAGCCTCATACGAAGAGCCATGTTTTGAGGGTCTTCCTGAAGATAGTGAGAGATGGGCTTTGTCTTAGCTGCGTGGGCAGGTTGTTCAGGCTCTTAGCTGTGAGGTATGTGAAAGATCTTCCTCTGGCGGTGGCATTCCGGATGCGTAGGTTGGTAGCTAGTACCTGCTTTTTGGAGCAGTGGGGTCTCGTGGGGTTATGGAAGGAGATGCAATGGTTCAGGTAGGCCAGTCCGATGTTGTGCAGGGCCTTGTAGGTGTTGGTGAGTAGTTTGAAGTTGATTCGCTTCTCTATTGGGAGCCAATGGAGGGTCCTCACGGTTTTGAGAGCTATGTTCTTGGGGGGGAGGTTCAGGACAAGTCTTTCAACAGCATTTTGGATGAGTTGTAGTTTCCTGATGTTCTTTGTGGTGGTGCCGGCGTAGAGTGTGTTGCCATAGTTAAGCTTGCTAGCAACTAAGGGGTGGGTGATTATTTTGCAGCAGTCGCCGGGATCCATTTGAAGATTTTGCGGAGGGTGTGCCACCATGAAGAGTTGACTGCGTTTACCTCTCAGGTCATAGAGAGGGAGGAGTGGAGGTTGATTCCCAGGTTCAGGGCGTGGTCAGTCAGAATAGGTGATGCGCTGAGCGATGTGGGCCACCAGGAGTCCTCCTAGGCTGAGGTGGAGTTTCCGAAGATGATGAGCCCGGTTTGTCCAGGTTAGGCATGAGGCAGCTCTCCCTCATCTAGGCAGCGACGGTTTCATCCCAGTGTGAAAGTTCCTCTTAGCTTTGTCTGGGTCTTCAGTGAGGGATATGATGATTTGTGGGTCATCGGCGTATGACACGATGTTCATTTCGTGGTCTCTGATGATGGTTGCCAGCGGAGCCATACATATGTTGAAGAGCGTTGGGCTCAGGGAGGGTCCCTGCGGGACTTTGCAGCTAACTTCTGTTGGTTTGGATATGAAGGGTGGGAGCCTGACTTTCTGTGTTCTTCCATTGAGGAAAGATTGGATCCATTGCAAGGGTTTTCCATGGATTCCTGCGTCGTGGAGTCTGGTGCATAAGTTGCTGTGGGAGATCGCGTCGAAGGCTGCTGAGAGGTCAAGGAGTATGGGCACTGCGGTGTCCGTGGTCGAGGAGTGTGTGGATGTCATTGGTGGCTGCAAAAAGAGCTGTCTCCATGCTGTGGTTGCTGTGGAATCCAGACTGAGAGGTATCCAGAAAGTTGTCCTTGAGGAATTGTCGCAGCTGTGAGTTTATGGCTTTTTCCACGATTTTGGCTGAGTAGGTAATCGGCAAGATGAGTCTGAAGCTCTTGAACTCTGATGGGTCGGTTGTGGGTTTCTTCAGGAGGGGGTGGACTTCGGTGTATTTCCAATCTTCGGGGAAGGTGACTGTTGTGATGGAGCAGCTTAGCGTCTTGCGAAGTTCGGGGGCGATGGATGCACTGACTGGGTCGTGGATGTGAGGACAGGAATCTGTTGGAGCTCCAGAGTGAATGCTGTTCATGACGATTTCAGTGTCTTCTGGGGTGAGTGTGGATCAGCTGTGGATGGTTTGGGTGGGTTCTGGAGGGCAGGGTAGTCGTAGGTTCTGACGCGGGGTGGGTTCTGCAGGATGAAGCTGTCATAGATATCCTTAATCTTCCAGTGGAAGAATGTGGCCATTTTGTCGCAGAGGTCTTGAGATGGGAGGATGTTAGTGGCTTTGGAGGGAGGATTGGTGAATTTGTTGATTACTGTGAAGAGTTCACTCGTGTTGTGTGGGGAGGTGTTGATGTGTTCGGAGTGTGGCTTTTTTAGCGTTCTAAAGCGTTGGTGATGTATGGCAAGGGCGGCTCTGAAAGAGGTGAGGTCAGTTTGGCGTTGAACCAGCTGGCTTTTTTTGGGATACGCTTGACTGAAGTTGATCTGAGGGGGGCTAAGGAGTTGGCACATTTGGTGATCCAGGAGTTGAGATTGCGTGCTATGGTGTTGGCATCGTCGGTGGGGGGCGGGGTGATCTGGCGAGGGTCGTGGTGTGTTGCTCGTCGGTGATTCCTTTCCATTTCCTGTGCGGGCCCTGGGGAAGCCGAGGCGGCTTTTGGGTGCAGTAATGGTGAAGTGTATGCAGTGATGGTCGGTCCAGTCCGGAGTGGAGGTATTCTTGAAGGTGATCCAGTTGCTTGAGGTAAAAATGGGTCTAGTGTGTGTCCTGCAGGGTGCATGAATGCAGTGATCAGTTGCTTGAGGGCGAGGGTGGCGAGATTGCGGAGTAGGATAGTGGTGTTTCGGTCCTCGAGGTGGAAATTCAAGTCCCCTAGGAGGAGGTATTCAGTGGACGCCAGGGTGTGGGGACTGGCGATGTCTATAAAGACGTCAATGAAGGCTTGGTGGTGGCCAGGTGGTCTGTGGACCAGACAGGGTGCCATGGAAGGAGGAGTTGTGAGTGGCATGGATCAGGAAGTGTATGTGTTCCATTGTGCTGCAGTGTTCCGCTGTGTTGACCATGATGCAGAGTGAGAACTTGTGTACAATGGCCAGTCCTCTGCCTGGACGGGAGGGTCTGTCCTTCCTTAGGAAGTTGTAGCTGTCTGGGATTGCGATGGCGATGTCCGGTGCGGAGGTAGGGTTGGTCCAGGTCTCGGTAAGGAAGGTGATGTCTGGATGGGTGGAGTCAGTCAGGTCCCATAGTTTGGTGGTGTGCTTGTGGAGGGAGCGTATATTCAAAAGGAGGCAGTTGATTAGGTTGTGGCAGGCGTCGGTGGTTTCAGGTTTCGGGTGTTCCGGTTGTCTGTTGAGGCTAAAACTGAGGCTGCAGTTCTGGCAGGAAAAAAAGGTCTGAGGGTGTCCTTAGGAGATGCGGTGCAGCAGACTCTGAGCCTTCTGGTGTTAAGGTGGAGGAGGGTCTTGACGTCGTAGTGGAGGGTGGCCAGACATGGCTCGTCAGAGATCCAGGGTTTCTGGAGCTGGGCGTGCTCCAGGCGCGGACGGGCACAGACGGGCTTTCCTTTGGTGCGTCTTTGGCATGCCAGCGGCGCATCTGCGCTGCAGCCACCATTAAGAAGGGAAGGGAGGTGGGTGGTCCAGTCAGCTGGAAGGCAGGAGGGCAGGAAAAGCGGTTCTCGGGGCAGGAAAGGGGGTGCCACAGGGGCAGCAGTGGCACTGGAGGGAGATGGGAGCAGAAAGACAGAAAAATAAGAGAAGAGACAGAAAAAAAAGAAAAAGAAAAAACAAAGTAAAAACAGAGGTAAAAGCAGGAGTAAGGAGAGACAGAGAGAGATGGGAGATACTTGTGGATGGCCACTAAGCCACCAGGGATGAAGTGCAGGCAGGAGCCTGTGGGTGGAGGAGGACCTCGAACTGAGAGTCAAGCAGACTCTCAGTTCATTCCCTGAGGCAGAGGCAGAGGTAGCAGCAGGAGGAGCTGGGGAGGGCAACAGACACTGGGCAGGATGTCAGTGGAGCGTGACTGAAGAGGAGCGGGGGGAAAGGCGTGTGGGTGGAACCAGGAGGAGGTAACAAGGTGGGGGGGAAGGGCCACAGGTAGGGGCAAAGAAGAAGCAGTTACTGATGCACCAACTGATGTTTCACTTGGTGTCCACCTAAGCCTGGAAAAAGGAAGCCCAAGTGTGGGAAAACATGGCTGCCTGGTCCTGCATATTGTAAATGACCCGCTCATACGACGCTGTTTGATACGTTGCCAACAGCCATTCCACATGCGTTAGGAATGTCGTAGCTCTTCAGTGTCAGAGGATGCAGAGTTTTGCCGTGGCAAGTGCCATGTGAAGAAGACGCGTTTGGGGGCACCTCAGGTCCGGAGAACCTGTAAAGTCATGGAGTAGTAGCGAGCGCGGGTAGCTGGTTCGTTAGTGGCAGTGATACTCGCAGTGTGCATCCCATCGCATCCCAGTAGTTGGTGACCGGACGACTTTAATTTAACAGGCGTTCAGTACCAGTCGTGGAGCATTTTAAAGAGGCAGAACTTAGTTCAGGCTTCACTCGCTCCATGATCACAGGCTTCTAACATATCTGCCAAATCTTCCTGGTCGAATTGTTAATGGAGCTTCAGCTGCCAGGAGGTACGGAGGCTGTGAAGAAGGGGTGGGGAGTAGAGGTGGCAGATCAAGAGAGCATTTATGTCGGACATCACGCCACGGTAGCATCCCCATTCGTGAAGATTAGAAGTTGACAGGGAGGGGGTCAAGGACCAGTAGTGGGGACTCAAGCGGCTAGTAAGGCAGTGTCATAGTTGAGAGTAGCGCCAGGCTTGCTGGACAGGAAGGTTGAATTCCTCTTGCAGTGTAGTAAAGGATTTCAGGTCTCCATCTGTCAGGACCTGTCCTATGTGTGCAATGCCAGCCGTTCATCATACATTCCAGTCCAGCATCTTCCTTCCAATCCTCAGCTTTGTTACCCCATAGCGGGGCTTGTTCATGGGGATAAGCATCCACCCCAAGTAGTTTGTGGTCGCGTTTCCAAGAATATATATAATGGCTGCCCTATCTCCATTGAGAGGGCTCATTCCCCTCGGACAATGCAACAAGGCCTGTTCCATTTGCAACCATTGCATTTCCTTCTGGGAAGTGTGTACGCCAGTTGGGCTCGGTGCAGCAAAAGTGCATACATCTCCACAGATGGTAAGCCTAATCCCCCAGAAGAGCGATGGGCCTGTAGCTTGGCTTTGGTTATACGGGGGCGGGCAGATCCCCAGAAGAAAGAGCATATGATCTTGTCTATCGAGCGCAGTAGAGGTAGGGGTGTCAGCAGAGGCAGCATACCCAGGACATAGGTAAAGCGGGGTATTGTTTCCATGTGTACTGCCTCTGCCCTCCCCCACAGTGAGAGGTCGAGCCTGGACCACTTGTCAAGGTTTAATTGTGGTCTTGCGATCAAGGAATCGATATTGTCCTGGACCATATTTCCCAGGCCTCTGCTGATAAGGATCCCTAAATATTTAAGACAAGAGGGTGTCGAGTGGATTGGTAGGCCTGCAATGGTCGAAATGGTGGTGACCCAGGAGATTGGCAATGCCTCGCTTTTGTCTCAGTTTACTTTATAGCCTGATAGGACTGCAAATGCCATGAGGATGCCTTGTAGGCATGGGAGGGAGCACAGATGATCCTTAAGTGTAAGGAGGATGTCGTCCGCGTATAGATATAGCGTGGAAGCACCGCCTGATACCGGGATTCCTGATATCTCTGGGGTTTGACGAATCTTGGTGGCTAAGGGTTCCATGGCCAGGAGAAACAATAGGGGTGACAGCGGGCAGCCCTGACGGGTCCTATGATTGATGGGAAACAAGTCTGATAGGAAGCCCCCGCAGTTCAACTGTGCAGTGGTTAAGTCGTAGAGCCATCTGACCTTGGCAATAAAATCATCCCCTAGACCAAAGCATTTAAGGACCTCAAACAGATACCACCATTCAATCTTATCGAATGCTTTTTCAGCTTCCAAAGATAGGGAAGGGCCTCTTCCTGTAACTCTCTGCCTGACCATAAAGTATGTGCCAGTGTGCGTAGGTGATTCCGGGGGGAGCGACCGGGTACAAATCCCACCTGGGTGTGTTATATAGGAGAGGGAATGACTTTGCGTAAGCGAGCCGCCAGTACTCTCGCTAGGATCTTGATTTCACCATTCACAAGGGAGATGGGCCGATAGCTGCCGCAGATCATGGGGGTCCTTCCCTTGTTTTGGATGGATGGTTATGGAGGCCTTGTTGGAAACTGGACCCAAGGTACCAGCATGGCTTGTTACCTTGAAGGCTTCATGCAAGGATGTAATTACATCCTTTTCCTCCCACTTTTAAAATTCTGCGGAAAATCCTTCTTCACCCAGGGCTTTATGGCAGGATAGTCTAGAGATTGCCTGGGCAATCTCTGCCTTGCTTATTTCACCCTCCAGGAGGCTCCTGCCATCTTCGTTAAGACAGGGTAGGGGGACATCCATTAAAAAGGCAGATAAGCCTGCTGGTTTCACTGCAGTTTGTGGCGTATGTATAGAGCAATAGAAGGCTGCACATTTTTTAACAATATCCTAAGTGTGCATGAAGATAACACCAGTCGCAGAGCGTATGGCTGGTATGGCTAAAGCAGCTTCCTGCTGCCGCAGCGGAGCTGCCTTATCCCACTGCTCATAGTGATGGCCCTTCATCCTGCTGAAAGCATATTCCGCCTTGGAGGTAAAGAGAGCGTTGAGTTCCATTTTGGTCTTTTTGAGTCAACAGCGTAGAACAGAGGAGGGGGTTGTGGCACATTACTGCGTTTGGGTCACTATCGCCGTCTCTAACTCTGTTTGTTGGTTCCGTCTTTTAACATTTGCTATGGCCGCATCTTTCATCAGCTGGCCTCGAATAATCACCTTGGCTGCAGCCCACAGAACCCTACCTGAGGTAACTGAGCCCATATTGTGTTCCAGATAGGCGGCAAAATGAGTTTTAAGTTGTTCCTTGCCCTGTGGTGTGCTGTAGAGCAAGACATTAAAATGCCAGGGCTTACGTTCCAGGCTGGCTAGCCCCAGGCTGATGGTGAGTAGGACGGGCAAGTGGTCACAAAAGGGCAGCTGCCAAAATCCATGTGTTTGTAACTCAGGCTAACATCCTTTGGGTTATCAGAAAGTAGTCAAGTCGAGAATACTTATCATGCACCAAAGATAGAAAGGTGTATTCCCACTCCACCGGGTGTTCAAGGCACCAGTGATCCGTCAAGCCATGATCCAAAATGATGTAATTCATTAGGGTTCTATCAGTTGCATTAAAACGGTCTAAAGGGCATGATCATCCATGATTGGGCCACGCACCACATTCCAGTCACCTCCCAGCAGGAGAAGCACTGCCCTAATTTCTGTAAGGAGATGATTGAACTGTAGGAAGAAGGACCATTTGGACAGATCCTACACATAGCACATAGTTACCAATCTTTAGTTTAATAAGTGCGTTATGATCTATGGTGTCTGTCCATATGCCTCCCCCGTTTCTGGCGTCCACCGGTGGTCCATTCGTCCTCAGATGTAGATCCGAAGGAGGCACTACTTAACGATTGCAGATTGTCCTGAGGTCTCGATATTGAGTGGTCCATTGGTTGTTGAGGAGATTGTCCAGGAAACTACACAGTGCAGTAGGATCCAAAAAGTCTCTGGAGTGGCCTCCTTTGGTAATCAACATGCCAGCAGGTTCAAAGAGGCCAACGTTTATTTTGAGTTGTGGTAGTTGTGGCCGCAGGGCTAAAAAAGTTTTCCATTTCTTGTTTGTGTCCCGAGAAAAGTCAGGGGAGAGGTGCACTTTGTGACCCTTGTTGGTGTAGGCGCCATGGGTCCGGGCCCCATCACTCTGTCCTGGAATCCAGCTATATCAGTGCGTTTGGAAACGGGATTCTGAGGCCAACTCTGATATCCTGGTGTCCATACCTTCGAGGCGTCTACCCACCGCTGCTATTTCTTGCAGGATGCGTTCCATCGTGGAATCTGGTTGCGCACCTAGGTGGGCACCTGGCGCCTCTGCGACAGACAGCAGCTGCTGATGGGGTGCAAACAGGTTGATGAATGGCTCTGGACACAATGCCCTGAGATTAGGGCCTGGGATCCCACTGGAAAGGCATACACATCCCTACCCAGAGTGTCTGGTAAGATGTCCTCAGCATGTGCTTGATAGGCCATGAATAACAGTACACTGAGTAGGAGGAAACCAGGACAACTGCACATTGACTGTACTTCAGTCTTTCCTGTATGGGCTCAGCTAAAGTATGAGAATGTGGTGATCATGCAGCAGGGAAAGATCCCAGGATTGGTAGGTTACCGTGTCTTATTGTCCTGGACCTCCTGGAAAATCATCTGGTGCCAAAGAATGCCCCCAGATGGCCATCCTTGCTCTCTGTCTCCAGTAGATTGTCGCCCTTAGGGAGGCTTGCGTTGTCCTTATGCTGGCCTGAATGTGTGGGCCCCTTGGTCCCTCCTCTCACCATCTGGTGGGCATGTGGGGTGGGGCTAGTAGGGGTTCTGTAGCCAGCCAGCTCCATTCCAGCTTTCTGGGCCAGTCCATCTCCACAGGTCCCGGGAGACTTGATTTCCTTAAGTGGGTAGGTGGGGGGTACACAGAATTTCCATTCTTTTCACCCCCATCCCCTCATATTTCATGTGTGGAGAGGGAGGAGCCTGTTGTTGTCCAGTGTGCCATGTGCCCCACCCGTGATGGCCGCTCGATGCTCCCACCGTCACAGGTTACCTAGAGCACGCAGAAATCAAGCCCAAGGCTTCACCAGGCCTGGAGGGCCGAACTCAGGGGCCTCTGAGTCCCGGACTTCGGCTGTGCACTGCTCCACTCCCCCCCCCCTCAGTTGCAGGTGTTTTTGGGGTGCCACAGCTGCCCTGGGGACGCAGTGGGAGGAGTACACTCCCCTAGCTCTGCTGCCGGGCCTTCTTCATCCTCCGGCATGCGGAGCCTCCTCAACAAGCGGCCATCCTGTTCTTGGCCAGACCACACAGCCTCCTCCCCCCCAGTTGTGCCTTTGAAGTGGGGCAGATTCAAAAAGGGGTCTTTCGAGTGCACAGAGGCCCTTTCTTCACAGTCCTGGTTCCAGACTATCAGTAGGGATTTTTCAGCCCTTTGTGTGGGCACAGTCACTCCCTATTCAGGTGTAAGTGTCAGCTCTCCCTCCACCCTTCCTGCCCAGGAAGAGCCATCAGAGTGTAGATACATGCAGATGATTGCTGAGACACACATCATCTTCCTGTGTTTGGGAATGCACAAAGTGTAGCTGTCACCCACCCCAGATGTGGGTGCCGTGCTCGCCATGCCACTGGAGTCAGACAGGCAGCAAGGCATACGGAAGGGTAAGAGCAGATAAATGCCCATTTTCTAAAAGTGGCATTTCTAAAGTAGTAATGTTTAATCCGACTTAACCAGTAAAGATGATTTATTATTACCAGTGATATGAAACATGGTGTAGTTACTCCTTTCTGATCAGTAATTACAGCTTAAAAGTGTCTTAAGGAATTTCTAATGCTGGCCTATGAGAGGAGTAGGCCTTAACAGTAGTGAAAAACAACTTTGGGAGTTTTGCACTACCAGGACATGTACAACTTACAAGAACATGTCCTACCTTTTACTTACGTAGCACCCTGCCCTAGGGGCTACCTAGGGCCTACCTTAGGGGTTACTTGTATGTACAAAAAGGGGGAATTTAAGGCTTGGCAAGGGGTTTTAAATGCCAAGTCAAAGTGACAGTGAATGGCACACATGCCCTGCAATGAGATGGCTACTTGTGTGGGTGGCACAATCAGTGCTACAGCCCCACTAGTAGTGTTTAATGTACATGCACTTGGCATATGGTACACTACTTTACGAGGGATTTACAGGTAAATTAAATATGCCAATTGGGTATGGACCAATATTACCAGGTTTAGGGAAGAGACACAAGTACTTTAGCACTGGTTAGCAATGGTAAAATGCACACACTATCAAAAACGAGGAGTGAAAAATGGAGGGAGGCAGGCAAAAAGTTGGAGGAAGACTACCCTACAGCTGTCAGGTCTAACATCCTTCATATATTCAGATATGCTCACCCCTCAATAAAATCAATAGGCCACTGAAATTCATCAGTTACAGTTATGTCAAGTAACTGTACCCTGTTCCCTAACGCAACTATAACTCACCCCCTTGCCATGAACTGCTAATAACCTTCCATATTACATCACTCATGGCATGTTCTATGACATCATTGATAACATCACTGCAACATCTGAAATAACATCATTGACAACGACACTGTACATGGTGGTTTACCATCTGGCAGTTTTCACTACCCCTTACCTCCAGTGATTTTCTGGCAGTGACTGACAGTGAAAACTGACGTGTAATTTTGCCCATCTAAAGTAGGTGGGTGGCATGACAGGTCAGCCTTTGAAGACCCTTACTCCATACCGCTGTCGGAGGGGATTAATCATGGTGGAGACCAAGTACTTTCCACTGTGATTAATCCTAAGGTCCACCTGCTTATATATTTGGCAGGTGGACCACATTCTTGGCGGTAAGGATAATCCATCGCTGTTGCAATGAAGCCCTTACAGCATAGAATTAAATCAGGCCCATCATGATTGACTAGTCTGAAGGAAGTCTGGTAGAATCAACAACCATGATCTGAGAAGTAAAACAATGTTGCAAGTATTAGGGTGTTGGCTACTTATCTCTTATGAGACTTAATAGATAATCTGCATATGAAAAATGGTGGCATCTGGGCATTAAGAAGAAGGGGATACTTTTTATCACACTACCTCCCTTTGATGCATCTTGAAATTAATGTGTTGTCCAACTGCACAATGCAAACATCTAACCCAACAAAGCACCCGTCTGATCTGCCATTAAAATATAGAAGCAAAACAAAGAAATCAAACATAGTAAAAGACAAAACGTTTTCACCAATCTGAGGCCTGATTTAGATCTTGGTGGTATTACCACGAATCTTACAATGCGGAAGACTCAAAAACACCGTCAAGTTGACGGTGTTCCACTCACTTTATTTAAATGTATTGCGGCTGAGCCGCAGACTGACAAGACGGGGTGCTCTACCTAGCGCTATTTTGATATAACAGTCCTGCAGGTGGTGTACTGGTGGCGGGTTGCTGAGGGAGGGAGACCATCTTGGGAGTCACTGGGCATTGTACAATGGCAGTGGCTATCGCAAAGAGGTAAGTTACAGACACACACTGTACCTTAGCCATATGTGTCTACCTGCATAACGTACAATACACACATTATTATCCATTGACATTCCACCACAACACATCTACATGCAGAAAACACACTTTGCCATACATCCATGACACAGCATACACACACCGTTGATACTACACACACATATTTGCACATACAACACAACCACAATAACCAACACAGTGACGCACCCATCTACACACACACACACACAAACATGCACAAATGCACAATAGCACACATTACAACAAAGGCCACCACACAACAACACACACCTGACAGTTGAACACAGCAACAAAAAGACACAACAGACATCAGACCCACATGAATGTGGCACACATACAGACACATCAACATCACTCACTCCAGCTCCCTCCACCTCGACCAGCCAATCCAATCTCACACACACATATATGTACTGACTGACATACACAACTAAACTCGCAACATCACAGGTACAGATTCACCTGCAATGTGCACACAGAGACGGTGACAAGTGTTATGCCATTGTTATCGTGATGCCAGCATTCATTTGGCAATGAATACTGACACCACAATAACAATTGTGTATGTGTGCAATAGTATCCTGTACCAGTGTGTCCCCATCAATCACTAACACAAATGTGTTCCCAACATATGCATGTCAGAGGGATTTAAAAAAAATACATGTGGCATGTATATTACTGCAGATGTCCCTAGCTCATGTGCAGTGCCCACACAACTTACACAGTATTAGCAGTGTCCCTACCTTTGAGTCCGGCGATGGCAGCGTTGTGTATCCTCCTTGGTCCAGTGGCAGCAGCAACAGCAGGTGAAGTCCTGTCCTGTTCAGTCCAAAACAGAAGCAGAAACATGAAAAAAGGTAGGTTTTGTGCCCCTGCTTCCCCCAATCCTTCAACCCGGGAGTGGAGGTCGGACCACCACAGTTGGCTTGGTGGTAAGGCAGGCACATTCAAATCTGCTCTGTGGTAAAGGTGACTAGAGTTCTGCCACCAGCCCTTATTGAAAATGCTGCTGTTGAGGCAGCTGGAGATTCTTGGTGGAGTCGGCTGTACTCAGGACCTCTTTCGCCTATGGTCCTGCCAATATCTGAATCAGGCAGGCAGACCTCCTACTAGGCAGATGGGTTTGCCATCGATAAATCGAGGGTGGGACTGTTACCACCAAGATTTAAATCAGGCCCTTAGTTTTGTTAGAGTAAAGTAACAAAATTGATATAAATAAAAAAAAGTACAATATGCTTACCATTTTGATGGGTAAAGAGTTAGGCAAGGATAAGAACACCATGTTACAGTAAAGCAAATGTGTGGGGAATGCCACATGTCAAACCACATTGAAGAAATGGACTTCAAGAAAGAAGAGGCCTAAAATTATCACATAAGTTCCATCTGTTCTCAAGCATTGACAAAGCCACTAGGATTCGCCTGTGAGATCTATTTGCTTATTCATTGCTTATTTTTTCCCTTAATGGCCATTTTGTGAGTGCATGCAGGTGCAGCAGCCACCTTTGAAAGAATTTTGTTTAATGTGAAGAAAACTTTTCAAATGTGCCCTCTGAGCACAATTGTGCACAAGCACGCAGGATTCATCATTGAATGGTTTTTCTCATACTTTAAAAAAATATTTTTTCAAAAATGGCCAGCACAAGTGTGTGCACATACATTGTGGCCATCTTTAGATGCATTTCCTTAAATTGTATAAGAAAAGACATTCAAATATGGCCACTATGTAGGACTCAGCTCACAGGCCGGAAAGATAACCTCTTGTTTGGCCCGAGCCACTGTACTACACGGAGAAGAAAGATTTATTTGGTCCCTTTACTCTATTTTTATAAGCCGCCTGCCCTCTGTACCTAAAGGCCTATTTATTCCCAGGTTTCTCAACCTTCCAGCCCGGATATTACCACAGGGGCTCAGTGATGGTCTCCTTCACATCCTTCTACAGCTCCATCTAACAACATAACTACTCAGAGGTCAAAAGGTTGACCATCTAGGATAGTCACCTTTTTCTGCTATCCCAACAACCAACAGATTTCATGTACTCTCTGACATAGACCGACTCCCAATGAAGTCCAGCAATTGTATTGATCTAAGCCCTGCTCTAGCAGTCACACCCTCAAAGAACGGCTCCAAGGGCGGTATGGCTAGCAATTTGGAGACTCGACCCTTCACAATACTTAGCTGGAATTATGCGTGAGCTTCGTTCTCTTGGGGCTACCGTACAGCTAAGGTTTCCGGCAGCACTCCGGATCATGTGGAAGAACAAAATGTATAACATGAGAGATCCGGGGGAGGTTAGCGCATTTATAGACCAGATTAAGGCGTCACAATAAGATCTAGTGGAAGTATCTCGTCCGATGGGGAGTTCGAATTTAGGATAACAGGATGGTTATCCTAGTAGAATCAGGGAGGGTTCCCCAGGGTAGGGGGGTTGGGTTTGGGTGGGAGTTGGGGTTGGTGTTGGTGGAGGGGGTGGAAGGCACTGGGTGTGGGGGTTTGGGTTGGGTTAGGTGGGTTAGGTGGGTTGAAAGGATAAAAATAAGAAAGTCCTCATATGTTGTTTACCTAGGAGGGGGGTGCGCTGTGCTTATGACGTTTTCCTTTTCTCCTGACAGATATGTCTAAGTATGGGAATTTAAGATTGAAATTTCTTTCTTGGAATGTGAATGGTTTAAGAGTGGTAAGCAGGAGGAGGAAGATTTTTGAATATTTAAGATTGGCGGAAGAGGAGATTATCATATTGCAAGAAACTCATCTCCAACAAACAGAGTGGGAGACCTGGGTTAAACGGTTGAATTGGGTTTCTCTTAGCGTATGCTCCTCCCAAACTAGTGTGATAAAAGGCGTGGCAGTTCTCATCAAAAAATCCATAAAGCTTAGGATAGGATCGGTGCAAGTTGACCCTAGAGGGAGATGGGTAGTGGTAGAACTGTGCGTATGTGGTTATTGGGTCACGGTGGCAGGCTATTATGGACCTAACCTAGATGATCCCACACCATTTCAAGAGTTATTCAATATTTTACTTCTAGCTAGATATCCAGTGGTACTAGGCGGAGACTTCAACATTTTGTTAGACCCTGTACACGATAAGTCAACCCCTCGAGGTACGGATAACTCTCCTAAAATGAGGGCACAGGTGAAACAAGCCATGCAAGATTTAGGATTGGTAGACATATGGCACTGCAGAGGAGGCGAAGGAGACAGATATACATTTTACAATAAAAAATATGGGCATAGATCTAGAATAGATTTTTTTTTAATACATAAAAGTTTATGCCCAGAGGTCAGAAAGGTAGCCCACAATCCAGCTCACCTCTCAGATCATTCAGCTGTAAAATTACACTTGGATATCAGGGTCGTAAATAAAGGTATTAGATGTATAATTAATCGCGCTATACTATTAGACGACTCTATAGTAGAAGCATTAAAAAAAGACACAAGAGATTTCTTTCTTTTGAACCAAGGTACGGCAAGTTTATGGTGTGTTTGGGACGCCTTTAAGGCTTATATTAGAGGGAGGCTTATGAGCCTGGCAATATACAAACATCGTGAAGAAAAAGAGAAATTGGGAGATATGGAATTATCTCTAAAAACCTTGCAAGCTGCAATCCATAAAGCACGAGCAGAAGAGAAGGTCAATTTATTAGAGGACTTGATATGTCAAGAGGTTAATGTTCGGACTAAGCTAGAGGCTTTTTTGGAAAATCGCAGTAAGTTAAAATGGGAAGCTAGCCGATATGCTCACCATGAATATGGAGAAGGTTGCAGTAAGCTACTAGCATGGAAGGTTAAGTCAGACCTCTCTAAAAGATATATTTCAGCAGTCAAATCGGACAATACGATTTGTGTGGAGCAAGAAGAGATTGAGGGGGCATTTGTATCTTTTTTCCAAGACGTATACTCAGAAAGCCTGGTTAATTCAGACGAGTCGATTAGTGATTTTCTAGAAAAACTACACCTTCCAGCTCTAGAAGATTCTGAAAAGACCCTATTAAATTGTAAAATAAATGAGGCTGAGCTTATTGAAGGCATAAAAGCGTTAAAAAAAGGAAAGGCCGCTGGTCCAGACAATCTACCTAATGAATTGTACAAGGTCTTGGGGGAAGTTATTAGTCCTTTTTTATTAGAATTATTTAATTCTATGCTGGTTGAGGGGGCTCAGACACCTAAATCCTGGAGAGAGGCTATAATTTGTCTAGTTTTAAAGCCAGGTAAGGATCCAATGTCTTGTGCATCTTACAGACCCATCTCCCTGTTGAATGCCGACTACAAACTTTATACAGGGATTTTAGCCAGGAGATTAGGGAGTGCCATAGGCAATCTGATTCATACGGATCAAAAGGGTTTTATGAAAGGGAGGTATCTCCAGGATGTAACACATGAGTTATTTGCTGCAATAGATCTGGCGGAACAAGAAAAGACCCCTCTGGCGATCCTGACTTTTGACGCAGCAAAGGCCTTCGATCGGGTCAATTGGTCTTTTTTGAGGTTAGTGCTGGAAAAAGGAGGCTTGGGATTTCCTTTTGTTAGGACAGTCAGGGAATTGTATAGATGCCCCTCAGCGAGAATTCTGGTCAACGGCCAGTTATCACAAGAATTTAGGATTTGGCGGGGTACGCGACAGGGATGTCCATTGTCTCCCTTGCTTTTTAACTTATATATTGAGCCTCTGGCAATTTCTCTTAGGTTAAGTAAGGAAATTACTCCATTTCAAAGTGGGGATTGGGAAAAAAAAGTAGCATTATATGCGGATGATCTTATGCTATATACCAAGGATGTTAGTTCTACCCTACTAGCGTTCAATACTTTGATGGAGCAATTTGGTAAACTTTCTGGTTACAGCGTAAACACAGAAAAGACAGAAATAATGTGTTGGAATTTGACTTATGCTTCTCCTTTAGTCAAACAAGAGATCAGATATTTGGGTATACGATTAACAAATGATCTAAATGAGGTACCTAAACTAAATTTTAACATAACATACAGAGAAACCAAAAAATTGCTAAAGACGTGGGCCGCTCTCCCTCTTTCCATAATTGGAAGATCCAACATTTTGAAGATGTGTATTCTCCCAAAATTCACCTTTTTATTCAACACTATTCCACTAGAGTTTAAGAACTGCTGGTTTAAAAAACTACAGGGGGATTTATCCTCGTTTGTATGGGCCTCTAAAGGAGTAAGGATCTCGTGGAAAAAGATGAGTAAAAAAAAAGAGTGGGGGGGCATTGCGTCTCCAGATTTCTTCAAGTATTATCTGGCATTTCAATTAAAAAACATTAGAAACCTATTGAATAAGAAGTCAGAATATGATCCGGCGTGGAAAGCCTTAACGGCACACCTCGAGGAAAAAGCAGATCATTTTCTATATAAATTCGGCCATCCTAAGTACTTCAAGAAGGTACGCTTGAAGACACTCAGACATGCATGCAACATTTGGATGCACTTTCGGAAGGTGCTAGAGATACCCTATTTTTGCAGCTCTTCCCCCATTTGGGATTCACCTGGCACTCCTGAATGCCTCACTGATAAATTATCAATTCCTTTGAGAGTGAGTGGGATTGTAAGATGGGGCCAGATAATGGAAGGACCAGAACTGTTAAGCTGGTCGACACTTTATGAAGGGACTGGAGGGACAGTCTCCAAATTCAAGTATCTTCAGATAGCTAGTTGGGTTAAATCGCAACAAATAGGAGAAATAGGAAGGAATATATGGGAAGGGAAATTAAACCAGAAAATCATTAATAAGGAAGTTGCTCTGTGGTACCATGCTCTGTTGGAAGCAACAAGGGATGGGACATCCCTTCCCTTGTTGAAGTGGGGGGGGATCTTTCCAACTCTAGATGTGAAATCTTTATGGAATAGGTCCTGCTCAGAATTGTGGTTCACGACCAGCCCGGCAGAAATGAAGAAAAACCATTTGTTCACACTTCATAGGGTTTACTGGACGCCGGCCAGATTAACAGCTATCGGGAAAACTCAGAAAAACTGTCCGAGGTGTGGTGACGATAAGGCAAACGATATACACATGTTTTGGCAATGTTAAAAGTTGTGGGAATATTGGGAGGAGATAGGAAACACTTTAAAGATAATATTTAATGTGAACGTAAAATTGGATCTTTCTATGGTGGTGTTTGGGGTCAGTGAACAGGGTATGAATTATCAAAAATTGTCAGCACATCAGGAGCACCTGTTGTTTGTATTAATACTTTTGGCTAGACGAGAAATTTGTCGTAAATGGGTTGACCCCTTTCCCCCCCGTTCTAAGGATTGGCAAATATCTGTAAATCGAATGTGCATAATGGAACAACGAGGTCCCCTTTCTAGAAGGGATAACTTCTGGATGAACTGGGAAAATGTCTACCAATAGTATATTACTGTTTTGCTGTCTGGTCTCCTCCTCGTGCAACTTAAGTCCAATGATTAGTACTCCCCTTACCCAATACTGGGCGATGCTTTGGTTATGACTAGGTTTCATAGAAAATAGTATATCCTGGTTGATGGCATACGATTGGGAGAATAATAAAACGTAGACCAAACGGGACGACCCAAGGGTTACGTTTCCCCCGTCCGGTACCATTTTTCCTCTACCAAAGCATGGGTGATAATTATGAGGACGAAAAAAAAAAAAAAAAAAAAAATACTTAGCTGGAATGTTTCAGGCCTTAAAGCAAAAATTAAAAACAAGAATTGGCTAACCTTTATTCCTAGGTTTGACATTATAGCCCTGCAGGAAACATGGGCTACTGAATCAATATCCTGCGAAGGCTACACGTGCTATATCAGTCCAACCTTGCCCTCTGTAAGGGGTAGAGCTAAGGGAGGGCTCACTGTTTGGATTAGTTGGAGCCTACAGGTTGAAACTACAGTTATTGAATCAGAAAATCCGGCCTTGCTAACACTGTGAATACAGGGTAAATTTTATACCTTTCTTTCCATATCAATAGTTTTTACAATAACGATTTGGTGAATAGTATTTGTAGTCATTTTACACATTTGTTTAGTTTCCTTTCCACATTGCAGTCTGTAGGTGATGAAAAAAGGCCACACACTTTATTTCTTGTGTGAGGATTTTAACACCCAGCTGGGCAATTACATCTTGATTTCAGGGGGTCAGACAGATGAGCTTCTAGGGAGGGTTAAAGATGGTAGGGTGGCAGAGCTGGTGGTACATATTGCTCATCTGGATTTAGTTGACCTTTTTAGTAGTTCCATTATCCCCTCCTTAAGAGGTCAGGGAAGTGACTTGATTATTGACTAAATGTTTGTAACAAAACATTTTTTGTCTTGGTTCTCTGGTGGGGAGATTGTTCAGACTGAGTGCGGGGATCACAATGCCCTCCTAGCCAGGGGGTAAATAGATATACTCGTTACTCCAAACCTACCTGCATCTCTCAACATTCTTCTGATGGCCTAGGGCTTATTTGGCACCATAAAGATCCAGGAGGGACCCTGAATCTTTTGTGAAAGGGTCATTAAAGGGCTTATTTGAAAACTTTTTAGAAAGTGCTAGTGAGGAAGGTATGTCTGCACATTACGATTGCTTAACTCAGAGCGTTAGATACTCTTTACTCAAACCTATTTGACCCAATGAGGGTGGGTCGCGATGGTTTGATGTACGCTGCTCAGCAGCTAATCATAGGTTTAGGAAGGCACTGACTGCTACCCCCAGAGTCAGGAGGGATGGAACTTAAAGAGGCCCGTTTGCCTATAAGAGTGCTCTGAAATGTAGAAATGAGGCCCTGTTGAGGCTGGACTGGGAGCTTTTGGAGACTGCGGCTGTGGGGAAAAATATAAGATCTTTTGGGACACTGTTAAAAAAAAATAGAGATAGAAATGCCCCTGAATATTCGTCTTTTGCAATGTAATGTCTTGGGATCTGACTGGGTCTTACACTTTAGCACTATATATTACATGGAGAAGAATGCTGTCATGGTCAGTTCCTTAGAATTGAGATTACAGAACTTTCCGCTCTTCTGTGTTTTCTGATCTGAAGTTAACCTGGCAATACAGCATTGTTCAGGTGGGAAAGCTTCAGGACCGACAGGGTCCCAGTGGAACTTATAAAATGTAAGGTCGATCTGTGGAGCCCATTGATTACTATTATGTTTAATCAGTCCCTGAACATAAAGATTCCCTGCTCTTGGGCTTTGTCTACTATTGTACCCATATTCAAGAAGGAGGCCGAGCCTCATCAAATGTTACAGAACAACTTTCCTAAACTATGGCACAGTTAAAATCATAGGGAGTGTGGTAATTAACTGCCTATCCCCATGGACTCAAGAAAATAATGTCCTTTGTCCAGGTCAGGACTGGGTACACTGGAGCAATACATAAATTTGAGTCTGATACTCAATAAACGCTTGTTGTTCGGCACGGCCCACTGCACCTCGCCTTTATGGACCTCTCCACAGCTTTGGACCGTGTGAACAAAACTAAATTGTGGATGATGCTATTGGGCCTGGGGGTGGAACTACCTGTGGTTAACTTCCTGCAAACACTGAATGTAGATCTAGAAGCCAAAGTACGTTTGAATGCCCACTGAGATATGACCTCTGAATTTCCTCTTAAACAAGGTGTCCATTCAGGGTTGCATAATGGCCCCGTTGCTCTTCACCATCGACATAAATTATTCTCTGAATTGATCTTGGCTCTTGTGGATACCCCTAGGATTGTCCACACCCAGGACCCTGCATTGCTATATGCTGAAGACATGGTTTTACTGGCGCACGCACCCAATGCGTTACAGGTGCTAGTCGACTGCTTTGTCTCTTATAAGCAGTGTGGACTTAAATGCTAATTTTGTGAAGTCTCACATAATGGCGTGTGGGCCAGGTAACAGTAACATCCTCAGGCTGATACTAAAAGGTCAGTCCTTGAGTAATATGAATGACCGGTTATTTCGGTGTTATTGCTAACTCAAAGGGCTCCTGGCAGCCTCAGTTGAATCAAGCACGGCTTAAATTTAGTAGTGCGGCTGGCGCACTGTTTAATCTACCTCGACAAGGTACTTTGTCGACATTAAACATTTATAATGCACAGTGCGTCTCTGCTGTCATGTACGAGGACAGGATTTGGGGTCATTGTAATGCTTTGCCCCTTCAAACTGAAGAAAATCGTATTTGTGGGAGGATTATGCAGGTACCTTTGTCCAACTCAAGCTCCCATCATGCATTCAGAGTTTAACAAGGTTAATCTGGCCCCTTTGTTTTTGTGGGTCAGTGTGTGGTCAAATCCTGCTGCGTCTCTATGCAGGGACGTAATATTGGATTGCCTCAGTCTAGATAAGAGCCGATCAATCCCTTGGTTCAATTATATCTCTAAAACATTTTGCACATTGGGGTTGATGAATTTACTTATGTCCCCAGTGACCATCCAAAAAATGACAAGCTGAAAGTAAAGTATCACTTCGTTGGATACTGTACTGCTAGAACAATGAACTCCACACTGTGCAAAGTGTTGGTTTTAAAATTGTATATATCATTTGGAACTTCTGAGCCCACACTATATATGTATGTACCCTTTACAAACTGGGATAGGTCTCTTTTGTTTCTATTTAGAGCCGGCACGGTTTGACAGATTCTATGCTTTTGGGGCTGTAGTAGTCCTTTTGGAGGCTGAGTACTGTCTTCCCCATGTGATGACCAGGGGGAGCAGTTGTTGTTACATTTCATGTTTTTTGTAATTTTTTTAATCTCCAGTTCAGCTGTTTCCTCAAACCTTTGTTAAACAAGTTGGGGCACCACAAATGTAGAGAGGCGCTATTCCCATTACAATTGTTGAACAGCCATGAAATATGCCTGAGAGTAAGCTCCTTCCTCCAATCCGCTGCGAAATGCAGAAAGTCAATGGAAGGGTAGCCTGGGATATGGCCTCTTTTATGCTGTCTATTTACAGAATTCGTTAAGGGTATTTGCTGGTGCTTGTGTGAAATGTCAGGTCTATTAGCTAATTGTATGTATATTGTATCTTTATATTTATTTATTTAATACGTGCGTTTGACCAGAGCTGTTGCTGGCCCTTTTCTAAATATGGTTGTGACAATTAATGCTGCTATAATGTGTAATTATGAATTATAGCTGACTCAACTACGTTATATTATGAAATTGTATGGTTTAAACTGTCCTGAATTCTCTTTTATCGTCATTAATCTGTCTGAATAAAGATTTTATGATGATGATAATGATGGCCACTATGCACGTGCATGTGCAAGGAGGGCATGATTTGGTATCTTGAATCAGAAGAAAACAAATGCGTCTGGCATGTAGGCTCATGTTCGGGACCATCTTTGAATGAATAAATTCAAACAAAAGAAAATTCATTCAAAAATTTCTGCTGTGCATGCATGCACCTGCGCACACAAAGAAAATGTATTTGGCTGTGCACTCATACCATATTACCAATACAGGTGCAGAGGCAAAGAAGCTTTTCTAAGGAGCGATAGCTGTGTGTGATCTTGGAAGTACCACCCTTTGAGTGGGAACATGAATGATCCAAAGAAATGGCAAAGATCCTCCGCAGGGAGGTGCAGTCACGGACCTGTGTGGGCATGTCCATGCACACCCTCTAAAGGCAGGCTCGTTCCACGATAAAGAAAGATGGAGCAGTGGTGTCAACTCTATGTGCCAAATTTAATTGTGATGCTCAGTCTTGAATACGTGCGAGCTTGCACCTGTTTGGAGGTAGTGCACATTTTTTGTAATCACGAATATGGTCTGTCTGTGCCAGTCCCACCCAGTGAGGATGCATTCCAATGTAGACCAGGGACATGCACTAGTCGTTGTAATACAGCACTTGGTAGGCTTCAAGAGGTGGAAGAATTTCCAGAGTTAGGATGAAACTAAGCCTTTTGTATGCAGTACATCTGAATTTCTGTCTGTTATTCCATCTAACGTGAGCAGCCCACCTTGTTTTCCTTGACACCTTGGATGCTAATGTTCCTTACTGAGACCAGGCAGTCACACCTCAGGTATTCCACGCTTCCCTCAAAGAAGCAGGTGGCTGATCGTTCCCTTATTTCCCTACCTTCCAAAATCTCAATTTCCCTTCAAAGACACCGGATCAGCTGATATCAATGGAGCTCACAGAGTACTAAATGCTCTGTCTCTCTAACCAAATACTAATTGGCCTATTCCAGTAACCTGTCTTTAGCCCTCTTTTATTTTCACAACACGAGTTGCCACAATGACATCATCATTCTCATATCATGTTTAGCTGTTAACACACAAATGTCCTTCACCTTTCCAACCTTCACATCTGGACTCCAGGAAATGCAAAGTATTGGCAAACTGCATATAAATGTGGACAGTCCAATTATCAAGTTATCAAAAAAGGATATAATATTTTTTTCCTACTTGTTACACTTTCACATCTCTATCCACTTCAATGTCCCCCCCCCCCCAAGTGCATCTCTGCCAGAAAGTTAAAAGTAAGATTTAACTTCTTCGTCAGATGCAAGACATTAGAATGATACACTCCCACCACCTCTTTAACACTGCCTAAAATGCATTCACCAACATTCCAGTGATGAGCAGCCTGGACATTTTCAAAAGCATGTTGATCAGTCTCTCACAGCAGTGCTTTCCCCTGTTGATGGCATTACATATTTTGCGATTAAAAATATTCCTTTTCTTCACACATCCTCCCTCTTCATTTTACTGACATCAGTCATGATACCGAGCACAGGTCCTATCACACGATTTTCCTGACATATCTAAATCCATTCTCAGTAAATCATAATCTTAGCTATCTCACATTCCAAAACATAGATTATGATTTACAAATTACAACTTTCAATTCCTAAACACCTCATTCTGAGCTTCCTCTAGGTTTTAATATTCCAATTTTATCATATGGTTATAACGTACTATTTTTGGGATTTCAACTATTGTTAGGTTTGCAAAAGTCATATAGTTAGTCAATCCTACAGTTTTCACCACAACCCATGTCTGCATGTTCTTAATCTTAAAGTGTTATTGGGCCATAAGAATGTTTTCCCCATTAACTGTTTCCTGCTTACCTAAGGTGAAATGTGTAGTCTCACACTTAATTTCTATGTTCTGCCAGTCTCCAAATGTTATGTGTGTGTTGCAGTTCTCTTCGTAAATGCCCCCTTAGATGGTATTGCAACTTTTCATCACCAAAACAACTATGATAAATGGGTCAATTGTACTGGTTATGGTACATTGGTCTGTGTCATTTGATCTGTGGTTTGCCTCAAGATATCGCCAAGTTACTCCATGCCCCTGTGCAACCCAGTCATCATTCTGATAGTCTTCCAGAGGACCTTTTTGGTTTTGTAATGTGAAGGCAGGCTTGATCTAGTATATAGAGTATTTTTCAGTGGAGATTGCAGAAAGTTGATTTTAGAGACTATGGCCCTCATTATGATCATGGCGGTTCGGCCCGCCATGCCGGCAGTGGCAGCTGAAGCCTCCAGCCGGCATGGCGGGCCGAACGGCCATATAATGCACATGGTGACGGCCACCAGCAGCAGCCGTCACCCGGCGTCAGGCAGCCTGACGGCGGGATGAAAAGCCATCCGCCAGGGTAGCTGCGCTACCCTGCGGATGATGTGTCATTTCCCGCCAGCCTTTTCCTGGCGGGATATCCCGGCAGGAAAAGGCTGGCGGAGGGGGTGCCCCGGGCACCCCTGGGGGCCCCTGCACTGCCCATGCACTATGCATGGGCAGTGCAGGGGCCCCGGTGCAGAGCCCCATCGCGAAGGTCACTGCCTGATTTTCTGGCAGTGATCTGCACGACAGGTGCAACTGCACCTGCCGCACAGAGGCATGGAGCCGCCGTCAATGTCCCGGCCGAGCCTTTCTGTAGGCCGGCGGGCGGAAAAATTTTTTCCGCCCGCCGGCTCTCAGAAAAGTTCATTATCTGGCCGGCAGGGTTCTGGTGTCGCTGGCGGTCAGTGTTTTGACCGCCAGCATGAACACAGCGGTTGTTTCTGCAGTGTTCATAATGACCACCTATGTTTGGAACCAGTCCAGTTCTAGTTTATGGTCTTGAAAGCTTGTTATAAGTAAAGAGATACTTTGTGGAAACTGCTAAAAACCCATCATTGGAGGGTTTTGATGGATGGTGTATGTTTTGGTTATAGGAAAGAAAGAATCTTTTAGGGCTTCTCTGCACATATCACAAATATGATAGTGACTTGTGTTTTTGAGTGTTTTGTTTCTGTTGAGATCATGGAGATGGCAGTGTGTTGAGTGGTTCAGTCCATTGGGGCTCTAGGTAATATTTTGAGAGCCTCTCTTGTCTTTTGCTGATAACGGGAAGGGTAGCAATGGTGTTGAATTATGGTTGATGTTGGCTTTTGGTCATGGGAATATTATCAAGGTCTTCCTGAGGGCCTGTTGGCGTGTATGCTTACCTGAGAGAGAGTGTGGGTTGTCATGTGTAGCCTTACTTGGGAGAGAGAAAAATGTATGTAAAAATAATTAGAACTTGGAGATAACAGGCTGCAGGGATCAGGCAGCTTGTTGGAGAGTCTGATTAAGTGCTGCTGTGGACCATAATTGATTTATGTTATTTGGGAGTTGCAGAGAGAGGTGTAAGTTTAAATGTGTTGGCTAGTATTTGCTGTTTGATTATGCTTTGACTAAAATCTCTAGAACACACAGTGGGAAGGTGTGAGCTCAAATCTGTTGAAAAAAGCAATCACAGAGATGGAGGTAGGACTCAGTGTAAAGTGCCATGTTTTGTGGTTCTCGTTTGAACAAGGTAGTCCTGGGTTGACCCAATGTGGAAGAGTAGATTGCACCATAGTTCTTACATAAGGAATGAGGTTTTAACTGACAACTAATTTTCATTAGGTTATGCTCTCATGCCAAGGGCCAGATGGATCTCTGAGGTATAGGGGGAGTTAGTATTTGGACACCTTAAACTTCAGATATTCATTTGGGCCTTTTCTATGGCATGCTGTCAGTGTACGGAATGCAAATGTCTTAAAAATGCACCATTTTTATATATCAAACTGGTAGTCAAAGGTACCTTTTGATAACTGCGGATCTCTTCACTCAGAATGGTGGCAATGATCACAAACCTCATGTGTCAGTTCTCAGTAGATCTGGGAATGGCACACTGCAGAGGGTACGTATCAGGATCTACTCATACTTCCTCATTCCCCATTTAGGTCTATTCGTTCTCTTGACTATCTACTGGGAATCAAGCATAGGAAAGTAATCCTCTGCACCACATGCTGTAAGCACACTCAAGGCTTTCTTTATCCAAGATGTTCTGCACAGAATTAAGTAGGCTTTATTGACTTTAAAGAAGATTCTGGACCCAAGCCCCCATGGCCCAATAGCCTGATTTGATCCCATTTCATTACCAAGGTTTTTCCTGTCTTCTGTTACCCTTGTTTTCCCCATTATTCCTATTTTCTAGTAGCTCCAACGATCCTTTCTTGCTGCTTGCTTGATTCCCATTCACATTTACTCCCATGTTCCTATAAAAGCCCAACATTATACCTACTGGAACCACATTGCTCTCACAAAACAGTCAGTGGCCATTCACTTAGAGTCAAGAACACTTACAATGGTGCTATGTTTTATTCTATTTGTAGTACTGCATTAGACTCATTGACAATTAAATGTAGAGACTCTTGTGTCTTTTGTCACTGACTTTGATATACAGGGCACTTTTAGCAGGTGTAGAGGTCTGTCATCTCTTGCCCTCTGTACTAGCCTAAGGGATCAGTGCAGACTCACAGGTGGTCGTTTTAGGTGATTTAAACATACATTTCAATCTCCATATTAGGCCTTTTCCTGAAAATTGTTTAGATTTATTCTCCCAGTTTGATTTGAAGGTAAGTCTCCTGTTTCCCTTACAATAAAGGACATTGTACATTATTATTCCAGTTCACCTCAGTGCCAACACTTTTATCCCTATCAAGTGGCCCTGGTCTGGCCATTTCGTGTGAATCTGAAAAGTCTAACAGTTAATGGTTCTCTCTGTCTGGCAATTGAGTTTAGGAGGTGGAATTTATCACCACAGACACTTTATTCAGCTCATTCTAGGAAAAAGCACTAGCGCAAATTCAACTGCTGGCCACCAAATTCTTTTGGATGATAATTACAAATGATTGATTATAGCTGGTAACCTCCTATGCCACCCCCCCCCCCACCACTAATAGGCAACCTGAGTAAAAGGATTTGTCCCTCTTTCAGATGGTTATTTCACGACCTGGCTGCACTCTTCATGGTGTGGAACACCATTGGTGATGAGATTATGAACCGGCCAAATTGGAAACGCAGACATTGAGCTATATCTATAAATGTGTGTTTAAGAAAGCTAATCTTAAATTATATGAAAGTATAACCTTTAATGCGCCTAATCTATCACCAGCAATCTTTGCTGTGATCAGGGACCTTGAGTGTTCAACACATTCAACCTTATTGCAGCTTTCTTCCGTGGATAAGATTTCTGCTATACAAGCTACTTTAAGGAATGGTCAGTACCCCCATTCCATGCTCTCAGCTGCTGCTCTTCCACATTCAGCTGGTCCCTTTTCTCAGTTTAACCATTTGAGCAAAGATGATTTTGCTATGATGGCTCTTTTTTACAAACCTTGTGTGTTGCCTTTGGATCCTTTGCCTCCTAAACTTAATCCCCGCTATTTGATATTGTACTGTAACCAGTGCTTTAATAGGCCGGTAATGTCTGGTACTGAGTACTAGCTCTTTTTTATTTTAGGAGGGGGAGTATCTGCACTTCTCAGGAAAACATAATACTTTTCATTAGAGAGTACTGGCACTTCTTAGGCACAAGCAGGTACTCTCGTAAAGTACCTGCACTTCTATTTTCCATTTCAAGCACTGACTCTATCTGACCATGAACCATCATTAATGCCACTTTATCTTCTGACAAGGTTCATAATTCTCTTAAACTGCCTTGTTTTACTTCTCTATTAAGATACCTCTCTCTTTGCTTGATAATCTGGCTAACTTCTGGCCTGTTTCATAGCTAGCATATCATTGTTTAATCTCCAAGGCCCATATTTATACTTTTTGACGCAAAACTGCACAAATGCAGTTTTGCTGTCAAAAAGTATAGCGCGGCTTGTGTTATTCCAGAGCGTCAGCCGGGCCCCAAATCTATGGAATGCCGCAAGCCAGCGCAAAGGGTAGGCTAGCGTAAAAAACATTTACGTTAGCCGGGTGGGGGTGGCGGTATGAGAGAGGTTTTGCACCAAAAAATGACATTAGGCTGGTTAGAGGCAAAAAAAAGTCTCTAACCAGCCTAACGTTATTTTCTGACACAAAACCATCCATACCACGACTCCTGTCTTAGAAAAGAGAGGAGTCATGCCCACCACCCCAATGGCCAGCACAGGGGACCAGTGTGCCCTGGGCATGGCCATTGCACCCTGTGCCATGCAGGGTGCACATGGTTGGGCCCCTGATGGCACTCTAAATTAAAAATAAAAATACTTACCTATACTTTCCCTACTTAGCTGGGATGGGGTCCCCCATCCTCCGGTGTCCCTCTGGTGTGGGTGGGGGTGTTCCTGGGGCTTGAGGAGTGCACCTGTGAATGACCCATTCCATGGTGTTCAACCATGGAAATGGGTCCACAGGTCCCCTAACGCCTGGTCTGACCCAGGCATTAAATAACAGTGCAAAGCAGGCTTTGCACCATTATTTAGCTCCTTCTCCCACAGGTGCATCATTTTAGCACAGGGGATAAATATGGGGTTATGGGGTTAGCACCACTTTTTAGATGGGAATGCCTACCTTGCATCTCATTGACGCAAGGTAGGCTAATGCATTTAAAAAATGGTGCAAACTCCAATATTTTGACGTTCGACGGGTCTAAAGTCAAAATATAAATATTGAGTTTGTTTTGGGCTGATTTTGCGTAAAGAAAAATGATGTAAATTCTGCGCCAGTGGAGTATAAATATGCCCCCAAGTCTGCAGAGATCAGTCAACTTAATTACTCTCCCTAGATGGGCCTGCACCCGGGGCACAGCTCTAAGTTTATGGTTTGTTTGCATTAGACGGCATAGGTCTGATTTAGATGTCTTTGCTGCCTTGATCTTATTAGATCTTTAGGTGGCATTTGACACTGTGACTCACCAAATTGAGTCTAGGCTCCACAACTTGGGAATAAAAGACCTAGGGCCATATTTATACTCCGTTTGCGCCGAAATTGCGTCGTTTTTTTTGACGCAATTTCGACGCAAAACTAACGCCAACTAACGCCATATTTATACTATGGCGTTAGAGGCGAATAGCGCCAAAGTTCCCGGAATGTGCGTCATTTTTTAGCGTGAACCCCTTCCTTGCGTTAATGATATGCAAGGGAGGCGTTCCCGTCTAAAAAATGACTCCCAGGACTTTACGTGGTATTTATACTCCCGGGCAAAAGAGACGCCCGGGAGTTGGCGTGGCTAAAAACGGCGCATTTGCGCCACTTTTTAACGCCTGCTCAGGGCAGGCGTTAAGGGGCCTGTGGGCTCAAAATGAGCCCACAGGTGCCCTCCCATGCCCCCAGGGACCCCCCCTGCCACCCTTGCCCACCCCAGGAGGACCCCCAAGGATGGAGGGACCCACCCCAGGGACATTCAGGTAAGTTCAGGTAAGTTTTATTTTTTATTTTTTATATTTTATTTTGGTGGCATAGGGGGGCCTTATTTGTGCCCCCCTACATGCCACTATGCCCAATGACCATGCCCAGGGGACACAAGTCCCCTGGGCATGGCCATTGGGCAAGGGGGCATGACTCCTATCTTTCCAATGATAGGAGTCATGTTGATGGGGGATGGGCGTCGTTAAAAAATGGCGCAAGTCGGGTTAAGACGATTTTTTCGACGTAACCTGACTTGCCCCATTTTAAGACGCCCATGCGCCATTTTCCCCCTACGCCGGCGCTGTCTGGTCTACGTGGTTTCTTCCCACGCAAACCAGGCAGCGCCGGTCTGATTGCGCCGTCTAACGCCATTCCATAAATACGGCGCCCGCATGGCGCTTCAGAATGGCGTTAGACGGCGCAAAACTTTTTGACGCTAAACTGCGTTAGCGCAGTTTAGCGTCAAAAAGTATAAATATGGGCCCTAATGTTTTCTTAGTTTTCTGACTTCATATCAAAGGCAAATTTTCAGATTTTGCTTTACATTTTATATTGTCAGCTAGACCTTGTCTTTGCGTCCTTCCTCAAGATTTCATTGGTCACCCTTGTTGTTTAACCTTTACATGGAGCAATTGGCATATCTAATGATTTGTTTTATACAGTGTAGTTCTACATGAAAATGGCCCACAAATCAAGCTAATCTGGAACGGCCGTCCCGCTGCTGATCGACTCTGTGATTGTGTTCCAGTGTTTAATAATGGATGAGTTCTAACAATTTAAAACTCAACAGTGATAAATGTTACAAAGAATATGAATGTGAAAATATAACACAACAACAGACACAGGCTGAAAGCACTACAGAGCTGTACGTAGTAAAAGAACATTGCAGGCCTGAATCTAATACTAACCCGAAAAAGGTGTAAAGTTCCCTTGAAGTCAATACGGAATAAGTAATTGGAAAGGGTTGCATTGAAAGGCCAACTCATGTTTATTAAGCCTTAAGGAATTAACAATCTTAACACACAGGCTCACTGGCACATACTTTGGCCCAGATTTATGAAAAGTAGTGCTGCACCTAGTGCAGTGTCACTTTTCTTGCGCCCCTTAGTGCACCCCTAACGCCGTAATGCCACCATGTGTGCACCGCATTTAAAATACAACACACCATGATGGTAGTCAGGGGGACTAGCATCATATTTTTTGATAGTAGTGTGGCACTTTGCAGGATTATCGTCAAAGATTTTGGCGCTAATCCTGAAAAGCACCTAGAGGCCCATTGAACACAATGGGAGCCCCTTTTTAACACCTGCACTTAGCAGCCATTAGAAAATGCAGATTAAAATGGTGCAAAGGAATCTCATAGATTTCATTGCGCCATTTTACGGCCGCCTTAGCTCCGGAATGCCCCCTTACATACATTATGCCTGGAGTAGGCATAATGTGGTACAAGCGTTTGCGCCACATTGTAAAGATGGCGCAGAGTGTTTGCCCTTCCAATGCCACATTAACGTAAAAAATATGATGCCAATGTGGCGTTGGAATGGAGCTAGGCCACCATAAATCTAGGCCTTTGTGTTTTCAAATAGATTGTAACCTGATTAGATAATGGGTGCAGGAAATCTAATCAGGTCAAACTACAGAAGGTCTTAGGTTCACAATGATAAAGACCATGTTAATAAATCTGCATTTACCACAAAATATGTATGCATTCAAGAATGAAGAATGGTTAGTTTGCCAAGCATTATAAAAGCCACACATGAAGAATGTACAGGGGATTAGGTTAGAATTTAGGGTTACGGGGTCACAGGTGTTCTAATGCTTTTTCTGTGTTCAGTCTATAACTGACAAGTCAATTGTTATTTGCTGTTCTGTAATAAATGATCTGCAATAATTTAGGTTATAGTTTTGGGTCATAGGACCCCAGGTGGCATGATGTTCTCCGCACTCAGGGCCTAGTTACAACTTCGGCTGACAGAAAAGCCCGTCCACCAAAGTTCCGACTGGTAGGTTGCCGCCATTGTGGCTCCCTACCCGCCGGTGCCATTATGAGTTTCCCACTGGGTCAGCAGGCGGAAACTCAGTTTCCGCCTGCTGACTCAGCGGGAAGCGGCCTACAGCATTGTCACCGGCTCGTAGTGGAGCCATCGGCAATGCTGTGATGCGTCGGGTGCACCAACATTGCTAATTGCATGGGCAGTGCAGGGATCCCCCCCCGGGGCAGCCTGCACCCAGTCTCCACCAGCTGGTGGAGAAGGGGGTCGTAATCCCCAGGGTGGCTCTGCTTAGGACCGCCAGCACTGCCAGACCGTCATGTCGATGAAAACTGGTGGTGTTGGCGGTCCGTCCGTGGAGCTACCACCGTGGTCATAATGTGGCTGTCCGACCACCGCATTGGCGGTGGTCAGACCGCCACCAGAACCCTGCCCATCATTAGACTGCTAGGGTCATAATGAGGCCCTTAATGTATAACTATGTAGTGATTTATTGTTTACTGTTTTGTAATAAAGCATTGTGTGGTTTTGTATATAAGAAGCTGTCAACAGCAGATTGAGACTGGCTGCCTGTGTGAGAAGGGTTGATCATCCTGTTGTGACAGTAAAGAGCTGTCTTTCCATTGCCAAAGAGGAGTCTGTCTTTCTTTCCTTTTACTGAGTTTTTGAATAACCCCACAACACAAAGGAGAGATTATTTGCTGTATGAAACAGTCTTCTTTTGGGGAATTTTACCAGCATATCAGATCCATGGTTGTGTTTAATTAAGCTTTAAAATAAACCAACTTACCAGCATATCAGATCCACAGTTGTGTTTAATTCAGCTTTACTGATCACTTATTATCGCCAACACAATGTTTTTCATGGTATCATCCCCATTGTCTAAAAAGGTTTAAAAATAAACATCTCCTGAACATCCCTGGGGTTCTTCTAAAGACTTTGTTACAGCTTTCTTAATAGCAGCTGTTACTAAATGGAACTTCCTGTCACTGTAGCACTGCCAAGATTCAAATCTATCTACTTTTAGGGAACTGTTGAAGAGTTGGCTGTTTCCAACTAACAACTAGCGAGCAGTCTTTCCGTTATGTTCTTGCACCGCTTTACTGTGGTCTTTTGAGAGGGCCTGGGTTTATCAGTGCCAAGATACAGTTAAGGGTGCATGATGCACTATATACATTCAAAACCTAAACCTTTTCTGTACTTGTGTCCATATTATCCTTCATCTTTATTTTCTTCATCCCTTTCTTCTCTTTTCAGTAATAACTTTAGCCTCTTATTGATTGCCTTGCCTCATTGTACTTTCTCCTCCTTACATTCCTTTCAATGTGCCTTTTCTTCCTCCTTGCTATTATCCTTTTGTCACCCCTTCTGCAAGGCCCTTTAAATATCTTTCTTTGCTGTTTTGCTCCTCTTTAGGGTACTTTTGTTGTCCCATAGGTTTTTCTGTGCAGGAGGATATAGGGTTGCCCAATAAAATGCCTCTACAGAAACGGAAACCAGTTTTTCTCTCGACCACCATCACAAAATTCAAATCCTAGAATAATTTTCTCACTGACTTTCATGTATGTTTTTCTTTACATCTACTGCCAGGCATATTATCTTGGTCCTTACCGCTATATTGCCCTCTGCACGTATCTGTGGTGGACTCTTTTCCCTTTACGTATGGATGGAGGGAATTGATTTACGATTTCTCCACCATCCTTCTGATTGACTATCTCTTTTCCTGGTTCTACATCTGACATTTTTACCTGATGCAAACTTGATATGATTACACAGTGGGAGAAGCTCATGTGCCTTATTTTGATCCAGTAAAATCAATCCATACTATCCCTTTATTTCCCAAGCTATTCACAGCACATTCCAGAAAAAAGATATCAAGCCCTCTGAGCTCACCACAGAAATCCACCCACTCAAATGCCTAGAAACTCCCCATCTTTGCCCTAGAATGCAAGGTCTGTAGGTTTGTGAAAGCCTCTCTGACTTCTCCCATTTCAAGCCACATCTCACTCTGAATACCCATTGTGCCTTCCTACCTCATCCACTTGTTGTTTACTTTTTTCCAATCTCATTAGATTGAATGTGTGTCTGCTCCTTATATTTGTCCCTAGGAATCTGTTGCCACAGACCCCTCCTACCACACTTATTCTAGCACTCCGTTAGTGTGATGCTCATGATCTCTGATGGTATTAGGGGTAATGGTCGCAAACTGTGATGCTTAGTTGTGGCTCATTCCCTTTTTTGTCTGACTTTTTTGTCTGATTGCAGTCACAGACCATTGATCAGATACCAACACCAGAGCTGGGGAGATATCTGATTCTAGCAACACAAAAGGATGAGGGACAGAGTGCTGAAACTTTTCAAACACTCACCCCCAGTCACAGAATGGGGTTTAATCCATTGTTCTTTTGTTCACCATGGTACCCCAGGTTAGACCCAGCCATATGCAAATCAGACTTGACCCTGTTCTTCATGTGATCAGTCCAGCCCGAACTGCCAGGCCTGGTCATCCCTGGACTAGAAACAAGCATCCTAGGACCGGTTTCAGGGTATCACCCTTCATCAGCCAGACTAGCTTAAATCCAGTGGCACAGTGAGCACGGGGCCCAAGTCTGGGCATACCCTCCCTTCTTAGGGTGTCTTTAGCAACATAAATGAATGATGGATGGAGTACTGAAACTTTTCAAACACTCACCCCCAGTCACAGATCTGGGTTTAATCCATTGTTATTTTGCTCACCATGCCACCCTAGTTTGGACCCAGCCATATGCAAATCAGTCTTGACTCTGTTCCCCATGGGATCAGTCCAGCCTGAACTGCCAGACCAGGTTGTCCCTGGACCATAAACAAGCATCCTGGGACCGGTTTCAGGGTATCACTCTTAATCATCCAGGCTAGCTTGAATCCAGTGGCACAGTGTGCTCACCTCTGGGCATATCCCTCCCACTTAGGGTGTCTTTAGCAACATAAATGAATGATGGATGGAGTACTGAAACTTTTCAAACACTCACCCCCAGTCACAGATCTGGATTTAATCCATCATTCCTTTGCTCACCATGCCAGCCCAGTTTGGACCCAACCATATGCAAATCAGTCTTGACCCTGTTCCCTATGGGATCAGTCCTCCCTGGACTAGAAATTAGCATCCTGGGACCGGTTTCAGGGTATCACCCTTAATCAGCCAGGTTAGCTTGAATCCAGTAGCACAGTGAGCACAGGACCCATGTCTAGGCATACTCTTACAACTTAGGGTGTCTTTAGCAAGACAAAAGGATGAAAGACAGAGTGCTGAAACTTTTCAAACACTCATCCCCAGTCACAGATCTCTGTTTAATCAATTGTTCTTTTGCTCACCATGCCACTCCAGTTTGGACTCAGCCATATGCAAATCAGTCTTGACCCTGTTCCCATGGGAGTAGTCCAGCTCGACCTGCCAGGCGAGGTCGTCCCTGAACAATAAATAAGCATCCTCGGACCAGTTTCAGTGTATCACCCTTTATCATCCAGGCTAGCTTGAATGTTGGCACAGTGAGCACGGGGCCCATGTCTGGTCATACCCTTCCTACTTAGTGTGTCTTTAACAACATAAATGAATGATGAATTGAATGCTTAAACTTTCCAAATACTCACCCCCAGTCACAGAATTGGGTCTAAACAATTGTTATTTCGCTCACCATGCCACTTCAGTTTGGACTCAGCCATTTGCAAATCAGTCTTCACCCTGTTCCCCATGGGATCAGTCCAGCCTGAACTGCCAGGCCAGGTCCTACCTGGACCAGAAACAAGCATCTTGGGACCGGTTTCAGGGTATCACCCTTCATCAGCCATGCTAGCTTGAATCCAGTGGCACAGTGATCACGTGACCCACGTCTGGGCATACCCTTCCAACTTAGGGTGTCTTAGAAACACAAAAGGATGATGGACAGAGTGCTGAAACCTTCCAAGTCACAGATCTGGGGTTTAGTCATCATTCTTTTGCTCACCATGCCACCCCAGTTTGAACCCAGCCATATGCAGATCAGTCTTGACCCTGATCCCCATTGGAACAGTCCCACCCGAGTTGCCAGACCAGGTCCTCCCTGGACCAGAAACAAGCATCCTGGAACTAGTTTCAGGGTATCATCCTTCATCAGCCAGGCTAGCTTGTATCCAGTGGCACAGTGATCACGGGACCCACGTCTGGGCATACGCTTTCAACTTAGGGTGTCTTTAGCAACACAAAAGGATGATGGACGGAGTGCTGAAACTTTTCAAACACTCACCCCAGTCACAGATCTGGGTTCAATCCATTGTTCTTTTGCTCACCATACCACCCCAGTTTGGGCCCAGCCACATGCAAATCAGTCTTGATCCTGTTCCCCATGGGAACAGTCCAACCAGGACTGCCAGGCCAGGTCCTTCCTGGACCAGAAACAAGCATCCTGGGACCTGTTTCAGGGTATCACCCTTCATCTTACAGGCTAGTTTGAGCACAGTGAGCACAGGACCCACGTCTGGGCATACCCTTCCCACTTAGAGTGACTTAGCTATGTGATTCGCCTGGCGGGACACATTCCCTTACGAAATCATGAGGGTGCTTTGGGGATGTCAGAAAATTGGTATAGAGCCACTTGACCCTGAGGTAATCCCTGCTTTTCCCTAAAACCTGAGGCAATACTGTTACCTAGAGCTTCAGCCTGTAACCCCGGGGAAGAGAACAGTGGGGAGAGAGAGAAACACTGGTCTATATTAGCAAGGTGATGCAACCCGGGGACACAGGAGTGTTGGGATAATGTTCTTCTAGGACACAGACAGCACCAAGGAAAAACAGACGTGATCAATATAGTGAATGGTAAACAACAAGCCAATACCCCCTCCTCATAGTTAGAAGCTTTGAAAAACCCATTGAAGGCTAGGAACCAACCTTTATCACAGGGGAGAGGGAGATTTGAACCCTAACAAGAGGGAGCAGACAGTGATCCAGTGTATAACTGCATGTTCCCCCATTGAACTCCCAAATAAGAAACTTTTTTTTTTTAACAAGGAACCTGTCCCTTTAAGGGATATATGGTGCTTTTAAAATGTTTCACATTTCGAAATGCAAATGCTGGAATGGAGATGTGTTTTCCTTTGCAGGCCACCATCTGTATTTGTAGTTTGCAAGGGGTCACAAACCACAATAATTCTAATAAGCATTAGACAAGTAATTTTGCAACCCTCTTCAAATTGGCTTTCTTTATTGCATCCTAATAGTACATAGGTACATTACACAGTAGCATGCAGGTCACAAAAAGGTGGTGCACTTTGCACCCACTATTTGTGACATAACTGGCATGGATCAGTGCTTTTTTTGGAATTTGAAATTTTGATTTGTTAAGGAGAAGTCTATCTAGGGATTGTCACAGACCTAAAGACCAAGGATTAGTTTTTACTCTAGAGGATTGAGATGGTATGTTGGATGTGCTAAAGGACAATGGGCCTGATTTAGAGTGTGGTAGATGGATTACTTCATCACAGATGTGACTGATATCCAGTCCGCTGTATTATGATCTCCATACGCAATAATGGGATCATAATACGGCAGACGGAATATCCGTCACGTTTGTAAAGGAGTAGCCCCCTCTGCCAAACTCTAAATGAAGCCCCATGTAGGAACTCAGCAGCAACATCAATGAAAAGTTCCAAAACCTCAAGCACCAGCAACAACAGAAGGGATTGAGTACCACCTAGTTTCCTCTTTTGAATGTGTGCATCAGGGTTAATGTTTATTTGATTGTGCATTTAATTCTTAAGGTCCAGGATTAGCATTTAACTCACACATTTGTAAGTGTAAAGGAGATCATAATTTCCCCTCAAAATAGGTAGAGCTTAATTAGATAAAATATTAAGTGCAATGGGCCCAAAACAATCTTAGGAACCCGCAGCTGGCACTGGCATATGTCTTGCCTGCCAGAATATAAAGCTGCCTGGTTTTCATTCCACCTTGTGTCTCTTTCTTCCATGACCCTGCACGTAGTCTCCCTATCACACTCTTGCAGGTTCTTTTTATTTACATTTCCTCATTGTCACTGCTTTCAAGTCTTTCTATTACTTCTTTCTGCCTTTCCCTTGCTTGCTCAGGATCAAAGTCTCATGATGAAATATCAGCCTTAACCAAAATTGCCTAATGATTTCCATCATGTGCAACCATAGCACCAAATAAGCAGTGTGAATTTGAAATGGACAATCCAGCCAAATGTGGAATAATTTGCTGTAGCACACATGCAGGAGTGGTGTCGGTGAACGGAGTAGACCTCAGGGAGACTTGGAGGTGCATTGTCTTCTAAAGCAGCAAAAGATCCTGAAAGATATGGACCTTCTTGATGTGACAGTTGAACACCTGATCTAAGTGAGCAACAAAAAGAGGTAAATAGACATGGGCTTAGTCGAGCATGAGCGGTTGCTCCTTTACTGGAGGTGCAGAGACACATGGCTAAATTTATTAGGATTTGGGGCAACACAACACAGCAAAAAAACGTGCTGCGCTACATCAAGGAGAGAGCAGGAATGCGCCAAAATTACTAACATGGTGCATTTCTGCTCTCTCTTGGCGTGGGTGCTCTTGTGGCTCCTAATTGAAGTGCCAATGCAAACACTCTTATGCCATTGAGGAAGAGAAGGGTACCTGAGTTAGAGGCAGGATTGATTTTGTGCAGAAAGGGACACCTTCTCTTAAGAGGAAAAATCCTTGCCTACCTGTTGACCATCATATACCCAACAAACTAAATGTTTCTTGAGCCAAACAAGACTTGCAGAGAGCAGGAGTGCTATTTTTTGCACCGTATATAGCACAAACTCAGCCCAAAGACACTGGAGTACTTTACATGAGCACTAGATTACATTAGGCGAGGCCAAATGTCCTTTTTTACGTTTTGGGCCTAAAATCACAGAACGTTGAGCCGATGCTGTTACTGAAACATGATTCCACAGTTCCAAGGTTGGCAGCTGTGACTCTTAAGCCACATCCCATCCACCCCCTAGGTGACATAACTAAATCCTGAAATTTGCACCTAACGGAAATTTACCACTTGTGGGTAGAAGTGTACATTCTGAAGAAGGAGGAATACAGTTGGCTCATTTCATAGCTGAGGAAACGCCTCAATTCAAAATGAATCCTATTTCCTGAAAAAAGGCAATAAACAATGTTCCCCTGCATTTTCAGGGTCGAGCGCGCGGAAGCGGTCTGACCCCTGTTGTAATCTCTCTGTGGGCTTTTATCGACGCCCATTTCACGCCCATCAGTTTGGTTAGTTTGTGTGCTTGCCTTTTAAAATTTGCTTGATTTCATTAGTGTCAGGCATGCATACGTCATGGCTTTTCCGGTGTTTAGCCCTCCTCTACAACACCGGGAAGCTACTGAAAACATACTAGGCTCCGTGTTTCCCGAATGGCTTCTGCCCTACTTTTTCTTTTTATTTCCTACACAGCGCGATCTCGCTGGGCAGGAGTCGAGCACTTTGCATGACATCCACCCTGTTACATGGATACTTCTAATTTTGCTGGTTACATGGATAATTCTCCTTTTGCTGGTTACATGGATAATTGCACTTTTGCTGATACGTTTCACTGCGAGCAAACTTCTGTTTCATGTTCTATGTCTTCTTGATGATTATGGCGTCCGTCGGCTCGCATTTGTTAAACTGTTTTACTTTTCATTATCAGTTTATATGGCGAGAAAAGTCTTGTTAGGAGTTTACAACGCTAATAGCTCTAACTCGATCAAATGCGAGACCCATTTCATTGCAAATGCTTGTTTATTGTTTGTTGTGATGGGAAGTGCTTTATTAAAGCTACCTCAATTTTAAATATCGTTCAAATTTCCTTTAAAAGAGCGGCCGTGTGATATTGCGTCATACAATGCAATAGGCTAAATTCTGATGAATCGTAACACAGGTCACGTCACACATCCATAACAAGGTCACGGAGGGTAGGCGAGCCGCATTGTCTGCTTGGGAATACCGCACACATGTGGTGGCACTCTGCCTCTCAGTCAGAGGAATTTTGATGGAAACGGATTGCTGTTTTAACGATTGCCAAACAAAATCCAATATAGCAACATAGCGATATTTAATTCGACACAGTACATGCAGTCTCCACGGCAGTCGGTGTATTGGCGAACCTAGCGCCGGTCCATTGCTAGCGCTAATACATGACAGAGATCTGTCATTTCGATACAACCTTGAAAGACGGAGAGCGGAAATGAAGGCGGATTGTGAGCACCAATTCCCCTTTGAAAGAGGGCAAGTAGCGGAGTCTGGGATAGCTGAGGGCAGTTTTTTGGCTGCATTTCCTTACCCCGTGATGACGTGAAATAGATCCCCGCGACCTCAGAATTTTGCAGTATTTCATGCACTCTGGTTCCAATACCCCATTTCGTTTTTCAATGGGAAATAACAAGGCCTGAGAGGCAAATTTAATAGACCTTGAATTCCAGCTGTAAGCTATCTTGAAGAGTGACAGACAGCGTGGGGGTTATAGTCAACATCTGTTAAACATGCTCTACCCTCACTGGGTTGAAATCAAAGCCATGCAGGACTGGCAAAGTGCTTATTCTCGGTCGAGTGGCAGAGGATTATTTTACGACATTCGAAACCTACAGGTCTTTCGCAGCTCACGCAGTGTAGTCTGCAAATCATACCCTAATGTCACTCTAGAAAAGGGATCCTGATCATAAGCAATATTCTAAATATTGTCAGGCCCGTGCCAGTAGAATCCACTGTGACAGGAGATATAAAGAATAAACCTTTCTTCTGGCAGGAAAGCCAAATTAACACAAAGCAATTTTTCAGTACACAAAGGGAACCACAAACAGATGTCTGGATATGCTGCTCAATGCCAAAACCCTCAGTTCAATATAGGATGAGGTGCCTATGTGTGTCACATCACCAACTTGTGTATCGCTCAAGCTGGGCACAGCTCAGGTATACAACACCTCTACACCGTGTGTTCAAGAAACAAGGCTAACCAATGACACAATCTATGCAGGTGGTGGAGGAAATGTTGGCCAAATTCTATGCAATGAAAGGGTGGGGGACATCGGAATTTAATTCTAATAGTGATCAGAATTAGATTCTGAGGAGAAAAGAGGTTGACTATTCTGCAAGCATAACTAATTTTAATGGAGGGGGGGAGGTGTGAGATATTTTAAAAATCTTTGTAAACTACCCCAAACAAGGTCAATTCTTAATCTTGAGCTCTGAAGTAACCTATATTGTATCCAAAATGTGTCATACCATCAGAGTGCAAGCACACCTCAAAACGGCCTAACCATGCTCCCTCACATTTCTTACTAGTTTACATTGAGACAATGTTTAATAACTTTCTTCTGGTTTAATCTCATCAGCATTGAATTCTCCTTGCTCAATTTACATGTAAAAAGTCACTCCTGGTACCATGTACTCTGTCTTCCTAAAGCAACGAATTCACTCCTAATTTAGTTCAAAAATATTATCATATGGTGTTAGAAATTGGGTTACTAGTTGAAGGGGAGGAACCCCTTTTCAAGCAGCAACCACTATTCTTTTTGAGGGTGAAAAAACAAGCAAACCCTAAATTAAACTTTGCTCAACCCTGGGGTAGCTTGGCACAAAGCAGTCAGGCTTTACTCCGAGGGAATGTGTAAAGTATTTGTGCAACATTTCAAACAGTAACACAGTGAAAACACACCACAAAAGGAGCCCACAACAGAGTTAGATCAATAAAGCATTTTCAATAAATAAAAAAATAAAAAAATGACAAAAGTCCAATCAGTAGAACCAAAGCTATTGGATTTCAATTGTGGATATCTTTTCACGCCGGACACGGATACAGTCATAAGTTCCTGGCTACTGGGACCCGGTTAGGCCCACTGAATAGAGTACCTAAATCCTAGTTTGCAGAGCACTCCAAGGATCCGTGTCGAAGATGCTCCAAATAGGCCTAAGGCATGCCTCTGTTCTGAGAAGCCACGAGGCTGTGAGGTCCTGCTGTGTTGGCGTTGAAGATACTGATGACAAAGGCTTACGATGTGAAGTCAAGGATGCATTGTGCAGTCAGGGTGATGCATCGGTTACCGAGGAGCTGGAAGGCTGCAAAACAGAGTCCGTCGTCTAGGCTGTCATCAATGAGGAATGTGAGAGCCTGCGCTGAGAATGCATTGTGCAGTGGTGGTTCTGAAAGGGTGGCGGGCAGTGCTGTGACCTGGGTCTTTGTGGCAGTTCCAATCCATGCAGTAGTTTCAATGCATTGGCTCTGCTTGGGGTTGTGCCCTGCAGGAGAAGTGTGTTGGTTCCACTGGATCCACAGAGGCTGGCAAAGCACCTTAGTTCCACTTCCAAGGATTCGAGAATGGAGTGTCACCACTTGGCAGGGTAGACTTACAGATGGCAGGGTCCAGGTGCAGGTGCAAGGTTGTTGGAACCTTCTGTGTCTGAGGCTCTAGTCAGGAAGCCAGCCAGTTATCCCTTGTAGTCACTCTGGGGTGCTGGGTTCAAAATATTCAATTCCAGTCCTTCTCACCCAGGCAGGAGGGCAACAGGCAGCAAGTCAGTCCAGCAGGGCAGCATTCCAGCAGACAGGCAGCCATTCCGCAGCTCACCAGTCCTTCTTCCTGGCATAGCATCCACAGGTCCACAAGCGTACTAAAGGGTTGGTGTCTGAGGTCCAGTTTTTATACCCAATTGTGTCTTTGAAGTGGGGGAAAAGCTTATAGAGGTTTCTCTTTGAAGTCACCAGGCATCCTGCCTTCCCCTTCCCTGGATCCAGGTTAACTATAGGGGGTATGCAGCCCTTTGTGGGGTGAAAGGGCATACTCTATTCAAGTGTAAGTGTAGCTGTGCCTAGTCCCTCCCTCCCATCCTGCCAGTAATGGCCCATTTAGACACATCTATGCTTCATATTGTGTGTCTGTCTAGGAGGAATACACAAAGCTCAACTGTCAGCTACACTCAGTCATGTGACCCAGCCACAGGCTAAAGGCACCTAATAGCTAGGGCAGAAAAATGCAAACTTCCTAAAAGGGGCACTATCCAAATTGAAATTTAAAATCCGACTTCACCATATTGTTCAGATTTTTCATAAAAATTCTAAAGATACCAAACATGAATTAATTACCTGTTGCCATTTGGAAATTACACTTATAAAATCCAACAAGGTAACTCCACTGTTATCCTATGGAAGAGGTAGGCCTTGCAGTGCTGATAAACAAAATTTGTGAGTTTTTCACTACCAGGACGTGTAAAACATAAAAGTACACGTCCTACTTTCAAAGTACAGTGCAACTTGCCCATTGTTGGGCTGTCCAGAGCCTACTGTAGTGGTGACCAGTATGTATTAATAAAAAGGAAGGTTTGGGCCTGTTAAAAGGTTTACTTTGACAGATTGAAATGGCAGTTTTAACTGGACACACACAGGCTTAAAGTAAAAAATAAAAGTGCTATGAGGCGGTCAATTCTGGCTGCGTCATAGCACTTTAAAAAAAACTTTAAGCCATGTTGCACAGCAGATGAATTTATGTGCAGCGTGTAAAAACAGGATGCAATCCCTGACCTGAAATTAGGCAGATAGGTGCATTATGGGCTCCCAGCAGTTGCTTGATTTGATCAGCAGGCGGAACAGAGTATAAGCTGTTGTAAAATCTCCTTTAGAATTTATTGCAGCACCAACATGCATGGCCTCATGGTTATCTGACAATAGTGGTAGGCTAGGTAGCAGTTTCCTAGGTAAAAACCACTTCCCACAACTCGCCCAGTTTGATCACTGAGGAACATACACGCGTCAAAGTCAAAGGACGCACCCAACAGTTAAGAGACTGGGAACGAAGCTAAGGTGAAATGGCCATTGATCACAAATAGACTGAGCTCTGTTCTTATGTTACTGAGTTATAGGCTGGTGTTGCACATTAAGACCTCCACCTTCATCAGGCAGTTCTGCTTTTCAGGTACCGGTGCTCTGTCCTTTGATTAATTGATGTATAGATGTGTTTTTTGTCATAATACTTTTAAAATAGTCCAAACATAGACAACCTTTGAAAATATATTATTTTTGACAGGAGGCAATTCTTTAAAATGGAATTACACGTGGGACTGGGAAGTATAACTTGAACCATGCCAGATTTTTATTTCTTTATATTTTTAACAAACATCTCTTCTGTGACTCTAACATGCAGTACAGACGCAAGAAAACACCTTACTAGAAGGTTCAAAGATGATGCTAGAAAGTCTGCTCAATATTTGGGAAAGTTGAAAATCACAAAATCTGCTGGAGAAGATTATGGAACACATTTACTGCACAATTATTTAAAATCTTTGCAGTATAGTATATTTGACATCTTTCCATAACAATTAAAAAGGATAAAAGGTCTTGTCGAGACTATGATCCAACATTTAGTGTTTTGTATAGTTCAATCAATTTGATCATGTTTAAACTGTTTCATTTTTTTTTAAAGCCAATTGGGAATCTATGCCACTCAAGCATACCTTCACTTCCTCCTTACAGTTCCTGAGATTGAGATGAAAAAGAATGCCACAGAAATGGTGCGTGTTTGTGGAAAAATCAATCTACATGGGTAGAGGCTGCCCACAAAAATGGGAAAAAATCTGGTCCCTGTGGGGAACATTTCAAAGGACAGTGGGGGAGAAGTGGGGCTAATTGAGGCTCAGCCTGACAAGTTTGTAAATGCATTGTTCCTAACTACTCTGTACCTTTGATGATGCAAGTTTTGAATATGCCTCATTGATTGATATAATAATGGAGTACGGCCCTTCACCGACCATTTGATTGCAATGTACTGCCTTTTTATGTTGCTTTTCTTCATGAAACCTTAACAAAAAGGTCTATAAAAAAAAGAAATTTCCGCCTCAGGGCCAATAATATATATGCAAATATGGATGATGTAGAGTATTGATTAATTGTTTCTTTTGTATAGGTGATATGTTTTGTCGTTTCTATCTTCAGAGTGATTGTAGTAAAAACCTCTTATGGTTCAAATCTTCTTATTACATTTTCACATATAAAAACAATTGCAATTCTGTGAGCTCTCATTGACCGCCAGCTACACTATACAAAGTAATTATAACAAACCCGAAACTCCTCCCCCCACACTCCAGGGAACTGCAATGGTGTTAAACATAAAGAAAACTGATCTCATCGATCTTAACATGTTTCCCAAGGAGTTTTTCTAGCTAGTGTAACCTCTGATAGACAAAGATTGTGAAAATATATGGGGCAGGTAAGTTCTCAGAATTCAGATGATAGGAGGGCTAGGAATGGGTGCCAGAGATTAGGATACGACGAGTCTTGGGCAGAGAGGCTCAGGGTCAGCTTTTCTATCCCCAAAATGTACCAGAGGTGGTGGAGCCACCCCTAATAGGTGGGAATCTGACTCATATACCATTGTGACAAAATGTTCTGCAGTGCCGCTCCCAGTGCCACCCAATCTGGTGGCCCCTCTGGGATCTAAGCAGGAATGTAAGCACATTGGCTAGGCCCAGGATAGTAGAGGCAGGAAAGCGAGGTAGCTGTGTAATGCAATGTGTATCTATATCATCTAGCAGTCGGGACCAGTAGGCTGTAAGGTGGAGGCAGTCCCATAGCAGATGCAGTCGGGTGCACTAGAAGCCACAAACATGCCAGCAATCATTCTTACAGGAGGGATTGCCCCAATGTAGGTGAGCTGACATTAGATACCAATACATCACAATTTTGATAGCTGTCCCAATATTAGCTGTATTGCAGGCTGTGTGTGTCACACAGTAATATATTTCTCCCCATTCCTCTGAGGTCAGTGAGCGGCCAAATTCCAATTCCCAATTTCTGACTGGTCGATATAGTTTGAGGGGCAGATGGTCGAAGGGGACCGTAGAGCTCAGTGATGAGACGTCTATCGGAAGTCTTAGTGAGCAGCCATAGGTATTAGGAGGGTGTTGTGCCATGGGGCGGATTGAGGAGTGCATGCTCTAATGCCTAATTTGAAGGTAACACAGTATCTCAGTTTTGGGCAGTACATAGTGGTAGGGAAGTTTGGTAAAGGGGAGGGGGCCTTCCTCATCAAAAAAGTGGCCTAGGGATCGACATCTTGCTTGTCGCCACCGATCAAAGGCCATCAGATGTAAGCCTGGACTGAAGTCTGGATTCCCGATTATTGGGGTCATCAGGGAGGGGAATGATGTTAGGCCCCTTCTCTCGCTCACTTGATACTAGATCTCCAGGGTAACCCAGGTAACTGAGGAAAGATAAACACTCCATGGACATATATCTTTATGTGAGAAAGGAATTGTCCATAAGTGTTGCCCTGCTACTGCTCTGGGCATAAAAAGCCAATGCTTTTTAGATTCCTCCCTGGACGATTCAAGTAGGAATTGAATCTGTGCCGTTTGATAATATTATTGGAGATTCAGAATGCCCAAGCCACCCTCACTGGGGTGTCGGTAACTCAGCTCTCTCGTCATCTGAGAATGGCCACCAGCCCATACTAAATAGCCTAGGTCTCGTTGCATAGCCTGGGTGGCCCCAGCAGGAGGGGTACTGGGCAGAGCCTGGAATGGGAACAATATTTTAGGAAGATTCGTCATTTTAATAGCAGCTACTTGGCCTAGCCAGGAGAGGCAGAGCGGTCTCCATTTAATTAAGTCAGCTTTAAGCTGGTTATGCACTGCCTTGTAGTTCAGAGATACTGTCTATTGAGGGGTCGTGGCCAGCTGTATCCCCAAATAAGGGAAGGAAGTGGACACCCACTGAATGGGGTAAATGTGGGACAGGGCCCTTTGTGTATGCAACACAAGGAAGAAATTGAGTGCTTGAGATTTGTGCACATTCACTCGGAACCCTGCAGCCTGACCAAAGGCCTCCAGCTTGGTCAAAAAGGTGGGTAGAGATGTGAGAGGTTCTTCTAGTGGCACCAAGACATCATCAGCATACAAGCTAATGTTATGCTCTTCCCCCACCAGAGGGGATGCCTCTGATGTCCGGGTTGTCACGGATTCTCTGGGCCAGAGGCTTCATGTAGAGCTCGAATAACAGGGGAGAAAGAGGGCATCCCTGGCAAGTACCCCTGCCAATAGAGAACGAGATATGGCCAGTGGTCCCGGTCGAACGCTTTCTCGATGTCGATTGCTAGGACCATTTGCTTCCAGTCCAAGTGGTACACCTTAAGTGTAAAATTATTTTCGTATTATCACTGCACTGGCAGTGAGGGACAACGCCCGTCTGGTCTGGGGCGATAAGGGTCAGCAAGAGAAGGCCTAGGAGGGCCACAACAATGCCGGTGAACAGTTTGATGTCAACGTTCAGCAGAGAAATCAGCCTAAAAGAGGCACAGAGGTGTTTATCCTTGTCTGGCTTTGGAATGACCACAATAGAGGCCTCTAACCTTAGAAGATGGAACTGAGGAGGGACTTCTGATAGAGTTAAAGAGTCTGGTAAGCAAGGGAGCTAGAGTGGCACAGAAGGTTTTATAAAAAATTGTACGGAAACCATCTGGGCCCGGCGATTTGAGTGTTTGTTTTTTGCTTAAAGATGTTAGAGATCACCTCCTCAATATGAAGTGGGCTATTTAACTTATCTGCCAGTGCTGATGTTAGTTTGGGAGTACGAGCTCCTCTAAGAAAAAGGTATGCTCCGGTCTCCAGTAAATCCTGTTTGGTGTAGAGATCTTTATAAAAGCCTTTAAAGGTTGTTGCCATACGTCTGTTGCTAGTATATTCTGAGCCACCCGCAGCTAGGATGGATTGAACACTCATGGCTTGTCTCTGTGCCATAATGTATTGGCCAAGAGGCAACCCAATGGTTCCTGCTGATATAGAAAGAGTGGCGGAGCCTGAGGGTGGTGTACTCAGCTCTATCAAGATCAATGCCCACTACTTGTTCCTTGCCGCTTCCAGCTGTCACCAGATTTGAGGGGCACCCATGCATTTGTGGATATGCTCAAGTTCCAAAACCTGGCAAGAAAATTGCTCTCCTTTGTCCCTATGTATTTTATTACTAGCTAAAGATATTATGATGAATTAGCCCCTAACTGCCACCTTCAGGGTATTGCACAGCATGTATATGTAGACCTTGGGGTGTTGTTTACCACCAGGATGTCCACCAGGGTTTTGTTGAGTTGCGAGATGACCTCTGGGCGGTGCAAAAGGGGTTCTTTCAGACGCCAGTGTCATGGTGAGGATTGCAGGGGGGGAAGGTCAAAGCGAGTGATAATGTGACGTGATCAGACAGAGAGCGAGGTTCCATTTTGCCAGTGGTAACTAGGGACCGGATATCTGAGGTGCCCAGGAAGGTATCTATATGAGCATATGTTTTGTGTGCATAGGAGAAAAACGTATAGTCTCTGGTATAGGGATGCAGAGTACGCCAGAGGTCCCTCAAGCCCAGATCCCCACACCAGAGCAGCCCCTCCCACAAGAGAGCTCCAGAGTGGCCCTGATGTTGTGCTGATCTGTCCAGCTTATTATTGAAAAGAGATCCAGAAGGCCTCCCAGAAGAACTAATCGGTCTTCCGATGTCATGACTTCACCCACCGCCTGGCATAGAAAGGGTTCCTGTCCCTCATTGGATGTGTATGGAGTTCCTAGTGTGAAAGTGTAATTGCTCAGGGATACTGAATAAGCGAATGGCCTTCCCTTAATATCAGCTTGTTTAGGGCCGATCTTACCCCAGAAAGAGTTGGAGACCAAAATTGCTAACCCTTCTGACTTGGACGAACCAGATAAAAAGAATTGGAGTGCATTCTATGCCAGTTACTGGCCTCTAGATGTGTCTCTTGGAGTAAACAGATATGCACCCCAGAGTGCTCAAGGTAAGAGAGAATGGCCGGATGCTTAATAGGATAGTTGAGGCCCTTCACATTAAGGGTAAGAATCTGTAAATTGTGGTGCATGAGGTTGGAGGGTGATGCTTTCTGTATTTCCATTAAAGGAGAAGGGTCATGATATTATAAGGTCTGGGATTCTGCCTAAAAAAAGCGAGCTTTCAGGGCATTATCATGGTGACATGAGATCGCTGTGTGTAGATTCCCCCACTGCAAACAAGAAATAATAAACAAGGAAATGGTAACCAACATTATTAACAACAAATGTGACATTGTCCAAACCAGCCGGTAGCTTGGACATAGTACTCAGTTGAATAAGATTTTAAAGGGTGTGTGGCAACTCTGAATCCCTGTCTCCCCACGCCCCTGCCAGTCCACCACTCGAAGCAGTACATTTGGAGGATTGCGGCTTCATTCATCGCACAGCATTACCAGGCAAGTCTATAAAGATGCTCTCTATGATTGCTTGTCATTCTTTCGCCAGAGTCGCTGGGTCAGGATGGAGGCCCAAGGGTGAGGTTCCAGTGATCCACTTTCACTGGTGCCTGCAGTCTCCTCGTTCACTTTGGCTGGTCTGGATCGGTTTGGGAGGATCATTATCTATTCCCACGAGTTGACAGGCTTCCTTAAGGCAGCAAATATGATAGAGGTTACCCTGCCAGAGGAAATTAGACTGAAGGGATGACACCACAAATATGTAATTCCTCCTTTTCACAGTTAGGTAGGGACAGGGCAGAATTATCTGCATTTCTGGAGCATGAAGTTTTGATAAAGCATAGGTTTTAATCCATTAAATTGTATCGGATGTTTGTCCCTGGCAGTCCGGAGTATGCGTTCCTTTAATTGAAAATTGTGTACACACATCAAAATGTCTCCAGGAGGGGCAGTATCCGGACTCCTGGGCCCAATCTGTGTCCTTTGTCAATCTTGATGTCCAGCTCTGGGGGCTCCTCTAGAATTGATCTGAAAAGTTCCACAACAAACGAGTCATGTCTGACTCTTAAGTTCCAGGTGGCACTCCTTTAATTCATATCTTTTTGCATCTGGAGCATTTTTCCAGATCTTCGGCATGGGCTTGTAGGTCCAGGTGTTGATCTTGGAGGTGAATGATTTCTTGGTGCAACTCAATCTCCTCATCTCAGCTGGTTTCATGATATTCCAGAGAGAAAACTCTGTTGTCCAGGCCATCTAGCTTGCGGCAGACTTCTTTAAGATTGTTGGAAAGGTCTTTTTTGAGAGTCTGGAGATCGTCCCTGAGGGAGGCAAAGAGAGCGTCCATTGAGGACCGGGTGACCGATGCTTCCATCTCCACTGGAGCCATTATGGCTCCTGTACCCGGAGGTGGTGCAGGTTCAGTAGTTTGTGGCACCAGAGGTTTGGTGAGCAAATCCTTCAGTGTGCAATCCTTTTTGCCCTGTCCAGTTACCATTTCTTTTCCCTATCTTAGAGCTCACGCTACAAGGCAGGAGTGGTGACCAGCAGTCATTTAATTCCAGAAGGTGCATCCTACAACAAGGGGCTGGTATCTCCCACCAGGTCCCCACGAAGCATTCTGATCACACTGGAAATGTGGAGGTGTCCTGACTGCCAAGCGGTGTTGCAGTCACCTGGTGTGTGGGGGCTCCAATGCTCCGAATATGTCCCAGCAGGGCAAATGCCACAGTCCAAATTGTGGGTCACCCAAGCAGCTCCAGGAATAGCTCGGAGCCCTTGACTAGACACGGAACCACCTCAGGGAATCTTATCAGTGATGTTAATTATGTCTTCTGCTAGTGGGGTGAACTCTGTGATGATAAAATTAACTTGCAGCCCAGGATTCTCAGCACTGGTTCCTAAGGGCCACCAGCCTCAGGAGGGTAGGTGTCAGTTGCATTCTTAGTGGGTTATTCCAATGTTTTCAGAAGGGAGCAGGCATAAGGCTGGCACGAGGTTCATGGGACCCTGGAGCCCTCAGACATTGCGATGTGAGTGGGGGAACAATGTGAAGCTACCCAACTATTCGTCTACTACCGGGGCCCAGGGGATCCAACCAGGGCCTGTGGCCAGCACTGGCAGCAGCAACCAGCACCTGGGCACCAGGAGCCCCCTGCAGTGGTTTGCCAACTCTCCTTGCCCCAAGGTTTGACCCTCAATCAATTGTTATGGCTTCCACTAGGTCACCAGCGATGCCAGGGCTCAGACAGGGGCCCGCGATGTCACCAGGTGCAGTTCAAGGTTTGATGAGAACAATGGAGGGGTCGGCACCTGCAATGCGGCGGCGGGACTACCGGAAGGCAGTTTGTGAGCGTTGGCCCACCACCCTCCTCCTCTCTCACTGGTGTGATAAATTCTTCAGATCTCTGTGGGGCAGGAGGGGGGCCACGCAAGATTCACCACCTTCGTATACAGCTGCATGGTGGGGCCTCGGTGCAGCCCTTGCATTGGAAGAGCAGCCGGCGCAGGTGAAGGCCTCTGTAGGAGTCGGGTGCCGCCCAGGCCGAGACCCCACCATGTCACACAGGAGGCACCCCCCGGGCACCGGCTTATGACTCTGGGTGGTTCCGGTTGGTCGGGGCATCAGAAACTGGGACCGCAAGCTCTCTGCAGCGTCCTCTAGCTAATGCAAAGCCTTTTAGGGAAGTCTCCTCCGACTTATATCCAGGCTAGGTGGGGAAGCCGATGCCAGGGACGGAGACACCAAAAGGCACACCTCATCCACACGCCATCTTAGCCACGCCTCGTAATAACCTGTTAGTGGTATTGAGCAGATTCTTATTCCGGCTAAGAATCTTCTTTTTTCTCTTGACTGAGGGGGATGTCTCAGAATGTTTGGCTATCGTTATTTCCATATGCATTTATTGTCATTCAGCTATTTTTCTTTTTTTCATAAGTAGAGTAATCCTCTGCTGTTGAAATTTATTCAGCTTGTTTCATCACTGTTGGACCTGGCATCCTTGGTGGGATTTTTTTTCTTAACTTTTTGCTTTTAACTCCCATATTTGCTGACTTCGTTTTTGCTGGCTACAGGAATGTGCACACTTTGCCAATGCTAACCTGTGCTTGTGCTGTCTCCTTAAAACATAGTAGAACTGGCTTATACTCAATTGGGCGGTGTCTTGCACACAAAGGGCTGCATACCCCCTGTACTTAGTCTGGAGCCAGAGTAAGGGAAGGCAGGGAGCCTGTGCACTTCAAAGATAATGTCTAGAAGCTTCTCCCACCTTCCAGAGAAAGGGCACCAGGCATAAATATTGGGCCTCAGACACCATCTGTTCTTTACACTTTTGACCTGTGGATTCTCTACTAGGAAGAAAGACTGCTGTGTTGCTCAAATAACTCCCACTCTGCAGGACTGCTGCCCTGCTGTGCCTGCCTGGTGCCCTTTATGGGATGAGAAGGACTGGACCTGCATCTGTGGAACCCAACTCCCCAAAGTGACTCCAAGGGCTAGTTGCTGTCCTCCTTAATTGAGGCCAGGGACAGAAGGCTCCAGCAACCTTGACCCCAATACCTGGACTCTACCATTTGTGAGCCTACACTGTCATGTGGTCTACCCCAAGTCCCGGACCCTTGGAAGGGGGCCAAAGATGCTCTGCCAGCCTCTGTGGATCCAGCTGAACTGATGCATCTCATCTGTCTGATGCAGACCGAGCAGAACTGACACCTCAATGCTGCTGAGTGGTTCACCTTGTCGCAAAGACCCACATCGCTACTCCCAGTCTCATTGAAACCACCAATACGTGACATATCCTTGGCGCAGACCTTTGCATTCCTTATTAATAGCAGCCTTGACAAAGATGACGGACTCCGCTTCACAGCTCCTCTGACCCAAAACATTGCCCTGGCTGCACCACGCGTCCTTGACACTGGACTTTGCATCCTGTCGACGGGATCTTCGATGACAATGCAGACCCTCACATCACAGCCTTGACCCATTTCTGAACTGATGCATTGCTTCAGCTGCTTGGTGCATCTTCACCTTGGACCCTCACAAAGCTCTGCAAACCAGCATTTAATGTACTCTATCAGTTTGCCTAGCTGGATCCCTGTAGCTGGTCCACTCTTCATCGCGGTTGGCCTGAAATTGTGACTCTGTCCCGGTCCGGGGCAATTAGATATCCAAAGTTGGTGCTTTGTGCATTTTGGCTCTATTTTCACTGAAATCTAAAATTGCAAACCTCAGTTTCTGCTGATTGGATTTTTGTTATTTTGGTCTTGTTTCATCTATTAAAAATAACTATCTTTCTAAACTGGTGTGGGATCCTTTTGTGTGGTGTTTTTCACTTTATTACTGTTTGATGTGTTGCAAAAAATACTTTGCACATTGCCTCTGAATTAAGCCTCACTGCTCTGTGCCAAGTTACCAGTGGGTTGAGCACAGGTTAATTTAGGGTTGGCTTGTGTCTCACCATGACAAGGATTGTGATTGCTGCTCAAGTAGGGTTTCTCCCCTCTCAGCCAATAACACAATTTCTTACAGTTGTTTACGTAAGTGGAGAAATCATGTTCCAAACATTGGTAAAGTGCAGTGATGAAAGTGAGTATTTGAGATAAGTGCTCACTGGCTTCTTGAGGTCACAATTGAGTGCTACAATAGGTCTTTTAGTGACCTTTCTGGTGTCGCTCTAAAGGCCTGATTTACCAGAACCTGATCATCGTCATCGATGCGTCAGATTTCTTACACCTGCCACACATCACCTAACAGTGTCATGGATGTGCTGTTTTTACAATACAGAGCGCAATGGTGCATTTTTTCACAGGTGCATCAGAATTTCTGACACATCTGTTGGGGCTAAACTGACGCTTTGCTGGAGTTGCGTCATTAAACTGATGCAACTCCAGCAACGCGAGGAGAGTCCCATAAGAAAAAGCCATGCATCAATTTTACAGCTGCTCTGAGCAGACGATAACATTTTGATGCAGTGAAGTTGTATAATGACACAGTGAAAAGTTGTAAATTTATTTGTGTCAGTTCTGCATGTCTTTTTCCGTGAGGAAATGCCTACCCTGCATACATTATACCTTCTGCAGTTAAAATGTGACATGAGACTTTACAAACTGATGCATTGGGCCCAGTGCGTCCGTTTGTAAATATGGAGCAGTGTAGTGCACTACTAGAGCCAACGCTGTGTCAAAAAAAAAGAAATGACGTAACAGTGGCGCAACAGGCTTGTACATGAGGCCCTAAGTTTTACACACTATGATATGAAGAAGGCTGTCAAAATATGCTCTTGCTTGAAAGTTAAATTCTAAGGCCCATATTTTCACTTTTTGACGCAAACCTGCGTTAGTGCAGGTTCGCGTCAAAAAGTATAGCGCCAGCTAGCGCCATTCCAGGACCCCAGCATGGCACCATATTTAAGGAAAGGTGCAAGCCGGCGCTAAGGCCCGGTTAGCGTCAAAATACATGGGTCTAACCAGGTAGGGGAGGCGTAGGTTAGAGTAAAAAAAAATTACTCAAACCTGACTAGCGTCATTGTTTTGATGCACAGCCCCCCATGGACATGACTCCTGTTACAGGAGTCATGCCCCCCAGCCTAATGACCATTCCCAGGGGACTTATGTCCCCTGGGCATGGCCATTGGGCACAGTGCCATGCAGGGCGGTCCAAGTTAGCCCCCCTATGGCACTTTAAAAAAATAATAATAATACTTACCTGGACTTACCTGGGATAGGTCCCCCCATCCTTAGGTGTCCTCCAGGTGTGGATGCAGTGGGTGGGGGTGTCCCTGGGGCAGGGAAGGTCACCTGTGGTCTGTTTCCATGGTCTCTAACCATGGAAAAAGGCCCACAGGTCCCCTAATACCTGCCCATACCCAGGCGTTAAATAATGGTGCTAAAGGCTTAGCGCCATTATTTAAGGGTCTCCTCCTCCCTTGCCTGATTTTTGCACGGGAGGATAAATAAGGTGCTAGGGCCTTTGAGTCATTTTTTGCCCGGGAACGCCTACCTTGCATCTCATTGACGCAAGGTAGTTTTCCGCAGGCACAATATGACGTTAACTCCAATATTTTGGTGATAGACATGTCTAGTGCCAAAATATAAATATGAAGTTAAGTTTGCGCCGTATAGAGTATAAATATGCCCCTAAATGCGCTTGAAATGAGCTATCAGGTAGTCTAAGGAACTACCTATACGTCGGATACTGAGCCACGTTTAACCATTTTGTACCTTTCCCATGGAAAAGTGGTTGGCTTAAAGGTTAGTGTGGGCTTACCTTTACTCCTGGCTACTTGTAGAAAGGGTTTCAGAGATGGGCCTGTCTCTTTGGTGATAAACCTGAGAAAAAAGAAGTTCAGTGCCTTTGCAGTTGTCTTTAAGGATGTGGGTTGTCACGTGTGGCCTCCCTGACCATTTAGCCAAATGCCTAGGTACTTATATTGGGAAATGCGCTCAAGTTTGGTATTATGTAAGTACCAGCTAATCTTATTTACGATGTTCTGGCAAAATATGATCATTTTAGTTTTCTCTTTATTGAGAATCAGTTTATGGTTTGCACTATACATACTCAGCTTGTTTAGATTTCTTTACAAACGGATTTCTGTTTTGTCTTTGGTAAAATCACTGTGTCATGTGCGTAATGTAGTCTGTTAAGTTATTTGCCAGATAGTATGTTTGGGGATTGGCGAAGGACGTAGATTACCTATGTACAGATTGAAAAGCAGTGGTGCAAGAACACAAACTTTACATGTTCTTATCTTTTCTGTGGTGGTCATGTGTGGCACCAACCTAATTTCTACCCAGTGGTCTGTGTATAAATTGATGATTGCATTCAGTGTTCTAGATGTTATGCCCTAAACTTGCCACTTCTCCCATAATTTATCATGCTTAACCAAGTAAAATGCTGTTTTGAAAGCAATGAAATCGCAATACAGTAGATTGCTATTTTTATTGGTTTGAAGTATTATTAATGATATAGTCATTAGAGTATCCTTAATGCTACTCACTTTCCAAACCCAGATTGATAAATGGGAATCAATTTGTTGTGATCTGCCCATTCTTCTTAAGTGCATTTCCCCTCAATGTCAGTAATTACTTAGGGAATTGTACTGACCCTTTTTGTGTACGGACACTAAAAAGGATAATTGCCGGGTTCTATGCACTACATTTACCTTCAAGTAGTGCGTATAAAGCGGTGTCAGCATGTCTGCTCAAAAATCTAAATTGTCTTTGATAAGCACAGAGGTGGACCATTGGGGTCGGGTGCTCCATTCCTTCGGTTGTTTTTTAGGATGATTTTTATTTTTGATTTTGGGATGATTTTTAATTTAGGTTTTGCTATGGCGGCTCTTTGCTGAACGGGAAAGGGAGTTATTTTATGTGCAGTATTGTCCAATATATGTGTGCAATATATCTAATCTAATCTTGCAAGCTAACACACGCGCTTTTGTTTTTTCCACCTGAGAATATACATTGCGTACAAAAGTCCAGAATTTCTGCTGGTCCTTTTCTGGGCAGGCATTGTACAGCTGCAACCATCTCTTTTCTTTTGCTTTTGTGTTGGTCATCCCAAATTGATTTCTGTATTGTGCTTTCAATTCTCTTATATCGCCTTTGAGCATCTGGTTGAATTTTCTTGTGTTAGATACAATTTGATTTAACTGTTTTTCTCCATACTTAAAATATGGGAGAGGATTTTAGGCTTTCTATACCTGAGTGTGTTTTGCTTAGTGAATCTACATTTATATTTATTTATTGTACATGTTGCACTCTGCTAACTCTGCTATACCCTTGTAAGTTCTTATATAGCATAACTAAGAGTTTTCTCATTTTTATTATAATTGGGTAGATTAATTTTAACCATATATAAGTACATAATCGAATAATCATGATATTTAGTACTTTTTAGTGGACTAGCCAATTTTAAAGATTGTACAATTGTGGCATTGTACAAGGGTACCATCTTCACATATTTATCAGTGTTAGAAATGGGGTTTCTGGTTGGCTAGGGTATGCACCTGAGCCAGGTAGAACCCACCCACTCTAGTCAGGGCAAGGGAGTTACACGTCCAAGATAACCCCTTCTCGCCCCCTTGGTAGCTTGGCACGAGCAGCCAGGCCTATCCCAGAGGTAATGTGTAAAGCATTTGCACAACACACACAACACATATGACACACTATCCCCACCACAAAGGAAACACAAAACCAAGTTATAGAAAAATAATCTGTACCGTACACAACATAATTAATAGAGCAGACACAACATGTCAGTAATATCCTGCTACCCAAGCATTTGTCAGAACGTTGCACAATAGTTACTCTGCAGAAACCAGTAGTAGTCACACATAACACACAGGTTACTTATTAATGTGCAACATGAGCAGTAGTCAGGAATCACATTACTAAGGAAATACACTTGTCATAGAAATATCATAAATACCCATACCAGGAACATTATAAAACATATGGCAACTAATAAACACATAGCATGTCATGCCCATAAAAGGAACATCAACACATATATGGCACATTATCAAAGAACCAGGTCAACATAAAAGACCACAATGTCTATACCAGGAATATTTAGAAATCATATGTCCAAACAAAGGTACCTGTTTCTATGGTGGTATGGCCCCTCTAGTGCCACGAAGAACAAAACAGGGGCCTCTGTCACTCCTCCGCACCAAACGGGGGCCTTGCAGTAATTTAGAGGGAGGGGGTGACACGCACCCCCTCCTGCTTTTATATTGGGCCCCTGATCTATGGGGGCCCCCCTGGGGCACAACTGGCCCTCCAAAGGTGGAGGGCAATGCCAGAACAAAGCAACAACAGGAGACCCTGCAGTGTGGGTTGCCTCCGGCGAGGCTTCCACCCAGACCGTGGTCTCTTGGGCAAAAATCAGGTCTCCGATGGGGCAGAGGGAGCCTTCGATGAGGCTTCCTTCCACCTTGCCCCCCCACCAACACAGCTGAGGGGCCCGGTGGGGCAGGGAGCCTCCAATGTGGCTTCCTTCCCCGCCCAGCTCCAAACAAGGGGAAACAGCCGGCACTGTGGCAGCAGAGGATTGGCACCAGAGTGGGTGCCTGCTTGTGCCTCGGGGGTGCTCCTCGGAGCGTGCTTCACCCCGGGGGCACACTAGGAGCGTGCTCGTGCCTTACTTCACTTCAGTGGTGCCCCGGGGGTCCCAGGGCCAGCGTGTCTCAAGAGCGCTTTGAAATTGGTGACGCCCGGGTTGCGGTGGTAAATTCTGGCACAACAACACACTTCCCAAAACGTGCAACAAAGAAAACAAAAGAAGGAGGCGCTCCCACAGTGCCAACAAACTGGAAGGAGCTTTCAAGGTGCTTTGGGGCATAATGAAAAGTGCTCTTCAGGCACTATGCTTAAAAGACAGTGCAGTGGTCAGGGGCCAGAGCACCCTGCCCCGGGGGACGCAACAGATGGACCACAGGTCGGCAGGGCCCAGCAGCAGGCCAGCACAAAGGGTTGCAGTCAGTGGCAGTTCCTCCAGGTGACCAGGCAGGTCACAGGTCAGCACAGCAGCGGCAGTCCAAGGTGGATCCTGGTGAGTCCCTCCAGCAGCATTCCTTATCCAGTTACAAAGTAAGTTCACAGTGTCTCCGAATTGTGGGGAAAACTCCCCTGTACTCATACTCAGTTTTTGCCATATTGTAACAAAGAAGGGGAGAGGAGGTTCCAGACAGCTACAACTGGTTCTGGGAGTGCCCCCTCGCTCCTTCAGCACAGGCTCCAAACATCAGTTGGGGGGTAAACAACCCTTTTGTGTAAGGCCAGGGCATAGCCTCTACAGATGCAAGCATGCCCCGTCTCTCCCTTCTCTCAGCCCAGGAAGACTATTCAAAATGCAGATGCACCTCTGTGACACCTCCACACTCACTGTGTACTGGCTGAAAAGTATGCACAAAGCCCAACTGTCACTCTTACCAGACGTGGATTGGAGTAAAGCTGCAAAAGACCAGAGTCATAAGCACAGAGAAATGCTCACATTTTAGAAGTGGCATTTCTATAATGGTAATAAAAAATCCACCTACACCAGTAAGCAGCATTTCTCACTACAATTACAACCATACCAAACATGCCTACGCTACCCCTCATAGATCAGACAATACTCCCTAGACATAAGGCAGGGCATTTCCAATGCAATTCTATGAGCAAGACAACACTCACAGCAGTGAGAAACAAAATCGACTTTTTGTCACCACCAGGACAGTCCTCACAGCCAGGCACATGTCCTGCCTTCAACACACCTTACACCCTGCCCATAGGGCTAGCTAGAGCCTACCTTAGGGGTGACTTACATATAGTAAAAGATGAGTTCCAGGCCTGCCAAGTACATTTAGATGCCAGGTCCCTGTGGCAGTAAAGTGCTTATGCAGGCCCTGTTCTATCACGCCTGACACAGGTTTGAAAACCTACTTCTGTGGGTGGTGCAAGTAGCGCTGCAGGCCCACTAGTAGCTTTTCATTTACAGGCCCTGGGTATAGAGATACCACTGTACAAGGGGCTTATAGGTAAACTAAATGTGCCAATTAGGTGTAAGCCAATCTTACCAATATTGGAAGGGAAAGCACTTGCACTTTAGCAATGATCAGCAGTAATAAAGTGCTCAGAGACCTAGAACCAACAACAAGAGGTCAGAAAAAATAGAGAAGAAGGCAAAATGTTTGGGGGTGACCCTGCAAAAAGGGCCTGGTCCAACAGTAAACATTCGGAAATGTATTTTGAAGAAACACTTATTTCTTGCATTGTGAGTAAAGACATTGCCCTTTTATTTTGATAAGGTTGTTTTCGTTTAGGGTCTGAGTGACCAGTTCTTTACTGCTTGACTCAACAACCATGTATCTGTTTGTCCAATGTGCAACACTTACCTTTTTTCAAGCAAAGTTTGACCCTTAGCTTGAATGTAATAACAACACAGATTTTCACAACGCATTATCACAGTGTGCAGTCTGAAAAATAAATCACTACCACACAAATGTATGCACCCCTAAACTCATGTTCAAATACCCACAAACACAGGAGACAGAAACATGCAAGTACAAGAGCATGCAGGACCACACAACACACATACACACACAGGCCTGTATGAACCTAAACGTACAGGGTCAAATACTGCATATGTGCACACAGCCACACAGAGACCCATGTACACACAGGCCTGTATGAACACACATGTACACTGGCAAATAGAGACATAAGTACACATTGACTCCACTCCACATCTGGAGCAGAGTGACAGCTGGGCTTTGTGCATACTTTTCAGACAGCCTGTACACAGGGACGGCGGAGTTGTCACAGAGGTGCATCTACATATTGAATGGTCTTCCAGGGCTGAGAGAAGGGGAGGCGGGGCACACCTGCATTTATAAAGGCTGTGCCCTGGCCTCACACAAACAGCTCTTTTACCCCCAACTGATGTCTGGAGTCTGTGCTGAAGGAGAGAGGGGACACTCCTGGAGCCAGTTGGAACTGGTTAGAACCTTTTCTCCTCCTCTTTGTGAAAGCTTGTGCAAAACTGTGTGTAAGTACAGGGGGTTTTCCCCATGTTAAGGGAGACACTTTGAGACACTAATGGACTGACCTGGACACTGGATGCTGCTGGAACGACTTGCAGGACTGCCTTTGGACTCCTGCTGTTGTGCTGACCTGTGACCTGCTAGGTCACCAAGAGGAACTGCCACTGCCTGCAAACCTTGGTGCTGGCCTGCTTGCTTGGGTCGTGCCACCCTATGCCTCATTTCTATGGTCTCCAGGGCCTGAGTGGTGTGCCCCCTGTTCCCCTGTAGCTCTTCTTGCCTTCCAGTACTGGGGAGCGCTGCAGCTAATTTTCCCCATAGCGCAGGAAGAGAGGTTTTATTTGATGCCCAGAGAGCACTCTGTTTTACTTCCTCGCCAAGTAAAGAACGTTTTGCTGTGAGCGCTGGCGCAGCAGGAGCACATCATTGTGGGTGCCTTGTGCTGGTAGTGGAACGCGCTACTGGGCTGACTTTTGCAGCGCAAGAAAGCATACTGTGTCTGTCCGGCTGCACCCCCCATTTTCAGGACACGATAAGGGCCAGGGAACCAGCTCGGATGAGTGCACTCTCGATTGGTACATTAAGGAGCGCCCCGTGGCACAGGAGTGCTGTGTCGTATCCCCGGGGTACAAGCAGGCATCCATTTTGGGACCTTCCGATTATTGCAGCTGAGCCGCAGAGAAAAAGGAGCCGCCCAGCCCTGCAGCTGTCAGGGAGGCTTCTGCAGGTACTGCCCCGGGCGTGCTCCTAAGGAGGATTGCAGCGCACCCAGAAGCCACCAGCAATTGCAGCCTCCTTGAGGATGCGGGTGGCTGCCAATGGCATGCGCGAATCAGCGCAGGGAGATCAGGAGAGACCTCCCCGCTGAGGAAGAAGGTATGTGAGCTGCTTCCTTCCCACCCCTGCAGTGGAATCCCTGAGGATTGTGGGGGGGCCTTGTTGTTCAAGGGGAAGGCCAGGTTCGCAGTTGACCGATGTTGGTGACAGGCCAGGGGTGGTGACCCTCAATGGAGGTCCCTGGTCCTGCAAGTACTGTGCTGGGTGTGTGCCTTATTTTACACACCCTATAATATATGAGAGAAGCACGGACACGCTACAACCTTTGCGCACAAAGTGTTTTTGCTGATCTACACACTTCGTGGGGGTGCACATTTCTTTGAGTGAGGAGGATAAGAATCTGCCTTGGGAGGACTGTGTCTTATGATGAGGTCATGGCCTCTATGTTACCTACAAAGGACATTCTTTGGTGATACTCTCACGTTATATGCAGTCATGATATGGTTTACTGTATGCTAATGCCATGAGCTTTATCTTTTGTCGTGCTATGCGCAGTCATGATAATGTTTTGGCAATGGTGATCATATGGTTAGTATGACGTGCATTATTCTAGTAAAGTTTACCTGACTACTGCTTATGTTGCAAGATAACCAGTAACCTATGTGTTTTATATGACCACTGCTGGCTTTTGCAGAGTAATAGTACTGTGTAATGTTCTGACAACTGCTTGGGTAGCAGGGTATTACTGACATGTTGTGTTTGGTCTAATGATGTTGTGTACAATACAGTTTATTTTTATATAACTTGGTGATGTGTTTTCTTTATGGTGGGGAATAGTGCATCACGTGTGTTGTGTGTGTGTTGTGCAAACGCTTTACATATTGCCTCTGGGATAGGCCTGACTGCTCGTACCAAGCTACCAAGGGGGTGAGCAAGGGTTATGTTGGGTTTGTAACTCCCTCACCCTGACTAGAGTGAGTGGGTGGGTTCTGCCTGGCTTAGGTGCGTACCCTAGCCAACCAGAAACCCTACTTCTAACATTTACCATTCAGTAGCTTTATGAAAGTATAACGTATAGCATTTCATGGTAGGTGACTCATAAGAACAGAAAGGAATTCACATAATAGGATGACCAGGTGCTCTGGATTTGTTGGGCTGGTCCCAGATTTTCACCAGCTGTCCCGTCAGATTTAAACAATTTTGGGTCAGGTCCCGGTTTTCAGTGAGGGTTGAATGCAAACAGCGAAAGCATGTTTTTATGTGCTACAAAGAGTACTACCCAGCAGTTCTTATTGGAAATCAGTTTAAATAACATGTATGATCCTGGGTTTAACACCTGAGCTTTTATTTATTCCCTTATTGACTCATTTGTGTTTCTATACTGATGAGCACTGTCATTCTGCGCCACTTGGATGATGTTGAATTGAGACATTCTTCTATTTTTGAAAAATTTCCTGGTTTCTGGCTTTCAAGATCTGGTCACCATAACACATCATCATAATCAGATTAAGGCATTGGAGCTTGGGGATCCAGGTAAGAGGCAATATTTAAGGGTTTGTTTGCATATAAAACTCAAAGAAGCCCCAGAAAGGCTAACTTGCCTGGATATGGCCGAAAAATAAGAAATGTCCCTACAAGGCACCAGATTCTCTCTGAAATCCTAGGTTTTAGTAAATCACCCTTCTGGTGGCTTAATAGCAAAGTATGTCCAGTTCGCTAACTCTTGAGCAAATCTCAACGTTCTTCTGGATTGGAGAACAGCCGATAATTGCAAAGAGCACTTTTTGTCAATGACACTGCACTGTGGCTCGGTCATAAGAAAACGTTTGAGGACAGAATCCCCCGAATCCTACATAAATTGCACAAAGGCCATTGTTATTCCGCGTCCTCACCCACGCTTCAAATCTCTTCATACATCTATTGCCTCTCAACAAACACGCTATACATTTTCATTAGGCGAAGACTTGATTCCCATGTGAGTGTACTGAAAATTCCAAAAAAAAAAAAGACTCCTTTGGGTATTAACCAAATGAAATTCACACAAAAGCAAAACTGGCCAAGTGGGAAAAACGGTTTCTCTGTTCCAATAAAAGCCAGTGGAATTAACTGTTAATAGGGGCTTTTATGGAATCTCTGCAACGCCCACCGGAAAATGAAAACGTTATGAGGTCATGAAATTTATGTAATTTGTTTTTGAATAATTATGCATAATTACAGAAAACGTAAAATCAGCATTTGGCCTATATTTTAGCACAAGATACTTCCTTGTATCCATTTGGATATGAGGACACATATTGCACAAAAAAATAGAGCAAAATACACAAATATTGCAAAGAGTAGCCACTCATGTTCTGATCATTCGTGTTGTTCTTGTGTGCCCATGCCAAATCTACTGATGTGTAATTATGTGATGTAGCATCATTTTGGGAATGTCACGAAAGAAGCACATTGCAAAATTACGCTATAATATATTCACATAAAAGAAATTACACACAGGCCTAGAAAAAATAACTTACTTTCTCTATGAAACTTTTCATCTGGGCATTGGCTAAAAAAGATTCGCCTAATGTTTTTTTTTTTCATTAGGAGCCATTCCGCAAGTTAAACTGCCATTTAGAGGCGGACACACAAAATTTGGAACATTCAGTCAATGGACAAACATACCAACTAGAACAAATGTGATTGGAAGGTGAGGAATGTCAATGATTACTGGCTGTTGGTGATAGGGACTGGGTTCTCTTTATGCTGGCACATAGCATGTGGGCATGTCTATTACGGCGGCCCTTAGGAGAAGGTGAGTGGTATTTCTGCCTTTCCCCACCTTTCTCAATGTGTTTGGGACCTCTGTACAAACGTTTTCGAATATCAGTCTTGGGTACACCACCCACCCATTTTCTTTGGGAGCCACGGTCAGACTAAGGCCACCCATCGGAAAGCCACCACGCCAACAGAGATACAATTCACTGAGCTCACATTGGTCAGGTCACAAATGAATCCCACAAAATAATTGTGGCCGAACTCCAGAGCAATTCGACCCTTGTTTGAGTCAAGGCTGCAATGGCATATGCTAGCTCATGCGTATAGATTCCTAGATGCCATTGTAGTTCAAAAAAGGGCTTGGAGCATGCCTGCCACCCACCATTGGCTTGTGTTGCACTCTTCTTTACAGCCTCGTAATTCATCCACTTCAGTGCTGACATAATCTCCGGTGTGATCGTGGAGCAGGGACTAAGCATTGATTGATTTAACTTAACTAGTGCCCAGCCGCTGGTCCCAACATGATTGAGTTACTGTTTCTGCTACCCTACCCCTCCCGCTGTCTGCTGCTCGCTCATTAGCGTTTTTTCCTTGTTTTTTTGGCAGGCCATTACAGCTCTTAACATGAGTACCAATTACATTACACAAGTTTAAGTTCATCTTTTTAATCACGGTCCGATTAAGTGATGTGCCACTAATCACAGAATGTTGAGTTAACCGTACTCAAATCTGGTTCCTCAGTTCTAAAGTCAGATGCTCTGGCATTAGCTCACAATTATTTTGTGTGATTCCTTCGTAACCCAACCACTGTGAACTTGGTGAATTCAGTCTCTCTTGACACACTGGCTTCTCTATGGAGATCCTTAGTCTGACCAGACACCTCCCTGGAGCAAGTTCCGTAGCTCAGTTTACCGCCGCCCCTCACCCAGACCATACATCATTGTGTGGTGCGTCCCTTGCTGCCATTCCTCTGCTTCACTTCCTGTCCCTATGTCCATGGACCTCAGTTCTTCGTACTGGTTAAGTGTTCGGTTGTTACTCATTGCCTTTAGTGACTGCACATTGTGTGCTTAGGGCTCATCCTCCTGAGCTGCCAACTGCACAATCTGTTCTCTACTCTTCTAACCTTCTGCCGTGTTTCTCTGCCCGGGCTACGAATGTGGTGAATGACTAACCTACAGATGGGGACTGCCTTCATGATACATACCACATTGCCATTTCTCTAAACAACATGAGATTTGGCATGGCTGGTATCACTAAAGGCCGCTTGAACGGCAGGGCAAAGGCTTCCAGTTGGTAACAGCCAGGGTCCTGTGAGAATGCTATTGTTAGACCTTGAGGTTAGTATCTGTAACTACACTACCTGGCCATGTCGTGATCACTGTTTTTTCTCATGTTGTGCTAAATGACCTTAGGTGACTCATTTAAATTTTTTACATATCCTACCACAAATGACTATTGAGTAAACAAGTGCAGGGTATTTTTTATTGTACTACAACTGCCTGTTTTTTGCACACGAGTAAAAGCAAGCTGCCTGATTTCAGTTATTCGTGTTTTGCTGTGGAGAGTTGCAAAGTGCTGTTTTGCTGTTCATGTGTGTGACCTTTCGAGTGAAGATTTATCAAGAGATTAATTTAAGCTATCTATCGTTGGCTACAGAAATTCACCACGCAATTCTTTTGTTGCCTCAGAATCTTAGAACCTTCTGTTACATCACCTTTAGATGCACTCTGTTTTTTGTCAGACTCTTGGTCTCTTGTCTACAATGTCTTGGGTACTTTCCAGTCCATCCCATGTGAATTCTTCTCAGCCCCCACCCTTGTGCTACAGTCCATTGTTACTGCAATATTCTCATTCCCATCTCCCAGTAATCTTTAATGCTCATCCAATATTCAAACATCTACCTTTCCAAACCATCCAAGTGTACCTTTTGCCATCGCTGTGTTGTAAGATCAGTCCTTTGAGTATCCTGCAGAACATCCCCTTCCATTGTCAAGGACTTGAAACTGGAATAAATTGTGATGACTTTGGTCCCACTTTTATACATAGCTTTTAGAAAGGGAATGTGGTTTCAGTTGTTTTTCCTTTAAAGTGTCCTACTCATGCTGCTCTCCAAAAACAGCCTTTGTGTAGAGCAAGGGTCTCCAACCTTTTTTGTAAAGAGAACTTATGTTCAATGAAACTCATCAAGAGCTACTAATGTTATTAGTGTTGTAATAGGGACTGTATCAGATGAGATTACATTAGTGCTCATCATATGCCAGGTTAGTACCAGCACTGAATACCTCAGTGCATCAGGCATGTTTACTAGCAGTAATGTGATAATAACCTTGTCAATATGGAATGACTTCATGGTTAATACATAGTAGCCATAGCTTCAATGCCTTTGGTACCAAGATAACACCTGCTGTACAAAAAGTCTCCCAAGTGCCACATTATTTATCACTCAAATATCTGCTTTACATGCATTTTGTAAATGCAGCCACAATGCTCTACAACATAGCTTAAAGACATTCGCAAAGTCAATAGCTCTGGCTAAGCACACTCTTTCTGCTCTTCTGAAGTTCATTCACCACTTCCTAAACAAACTATCTATCACTCTCTATCTTCCTTTCTATCTATTCTGTGCAGCTCCCACCCTATCTATTCACCATGCCACATAATTCCACTACACAAATACACTCCACACTACACACAATTCCACCCCAACACAATTCCACAACTAATAATTCCAATACAACCCACATAATTCCACTCCACATCAAATACATCCACTACACTCCAAACCAAAACACAAAGATAAAATACATGGGCCCTCATTACAACATTGGCGGGCGGCAACCGCCGCCCACCAAGTTGTAACCGCTGTGCGGCCGCCAATGCGGCCGCATTCCCGTTATGCCGATTATGACATCCCTGCTGGGCCGCAACATGGGAGCCGGCTCCAAATGGAGCCGGCGGTGTTGCGGCCGGGCGACGGGTGCAGTTGCACCCGTCGCGCTTTTCACTGTCTGCAGACCAGACAGTGAAAAGCCGCATGGGGCCCTGTCAGGGGGCCCCTGCACTGCCCATGCCAGTGGCCCCAGGGGCCCCGCGACTCCCCGTACCGCCAGCCTTTTCCTGGCGGTTCAAACCACCAGGAAAAGGCTGGTGGTAGGGGGACTCGTAATCTCCTGGGCAGCGCTGCTGGCGGATTACTACAGCCGGGGCCATTGTGGCGGGAAACCACCGGCCCGACGGTGCAACCGCAGCACTTCCGCCGCGGTTGTAATGACCTTGGAAGCACCGCCAGCCTGTTGGCGGTGCTTCCGTCATTTCAGCCCTGGCGGTCCTGTACCACCAGGGTTGAAATGACCCCCTTAGTCCTTTATGCCATGTTCTAACTCTTGCAGATGTGAGACTTACAGCATTGCAAATGATTGTTCCTGAATTGTGTCCTAGCTGGAAGCAGGTGTCAAAAGTCAAAGGAAGCACAGCAGGGAGCAGCTACGACACCTTGCTTCAAGACATAGTAGCTCCTCAGCAGAAACATACACACTCTGCATTTCATTTCACACATTAGCAAGAAGATATACTGAGAAATTAAGGTCTTTCACTCTCTCACCATTTGCTCTAGATGTGTGTGTTGTAAAGGAATCTGTTACACCATTGATGACCATTCATAAAGCATACAATACAAGCAGAATAATTATTGACACTTTATGCTGGATGTTGATTACTATTTTTTAATGCTCATCAGTCTTAATTGAAAGAAAGGTTGCGGTACAACCTCAAAATATTCCAAATGTTGTCTTCCAGTTTACACATAGCTGTGTGCAGCAGCTGCATAAAATGCTTAGCAGTTTCACCAGAACTGGAATTTGTGACCTGAAGCTTACACAACTTGACCAACTACATTAATCGACTGAGCTACCTTACTAGGATATGAACCTGTGTCCTCCCGTTTACATGCAAAGCTTTGCAGCAGCAATATTAGAACATTACCTCTCTAAACATTTATGATGATTAAAATGTGTGAGTTGACTATTGCACAGTGATCTCTACAGCAAAGGGTTAGCTATCTTACCAGAATTATAACATGATAACTGCTGGGTACACAAATATTACAGCAGATACCTTTTTTAAGATTACTTTATTCAGTTTTTCACTATGTTTTACAAATGCAATAATCAACAATACAAACACAAACCCTTGCCTTAGCACCGGCATTGGGATCAAGTAGCAAATAGTCATCGGAATCTACTTTGCTGGGCGTCATATGATCACCCTCTTATCAGGAACAGCAAATAGGAGCATATGCAGCCAATGTATTGAACGTATAAAAAAAAATCACAAACAGGCATGCACCTTGGGTAACATTGAGTCTCACACCTAATGTAAAATTACTTTTTTTGGTGCTTCTCGTAGGTCATAAGTTGACAAATCATTACTGAACAATGAGCATGTTGAATGTCTGGGTCTCTCCCACGGTGACGGTTCTGCATTCTTGACCTCCAGTGTTGTAATATTTGTGTCCCATATAGTGTCTACTGGTCCCATCCAACTCATAGTTCTGGCCCCTTGATATACCTCCATAATTGAAATTGTTGTCCAGAGATTTTCAATTTTGACTTGTGTTTTTGTATCATTAGAGAAGTAATTTATCTTGGGAAAATATTGCTGATCCAGGCTGAATTTTTCTGGATGATATTTTTAAAAATGGGGGATGTGTTGCAGTGATGATGTAATATTTCAGGAACCATATGACTTATATACTTCATATGGGTATCATATTATAGATTTTGGGGGCCAAATAGTCTTATGGAGATAGAAAATAACTCCTCAAAGCAACCCTCCTCCATTTTCTAAAATGGTGACTCTATAATGATGTGTTTTAGACATCATATTGGTAATTAATTTTAATATTGTTTTTGTTGCAGGTTTTCCATTGATTCAAATTCGTAAACACGAGTGAAGCAGGTGGTAGTAGAGGATCTTTACCTCCTGACAGAGGGTTGCTAACAACAAAATCTGAGGACTCCTTCAACAAAGAAAAATGTGTCATATGCCAAACTAATCCGAAATAAAGGATAACATCAACTGTGCCTGGACAGAAGAAAGATTGAGATGCTGAAAGAATTTAGCAAGACTAAGGGGGTGATTCCGAGACTGGCGGGCGGCGGAGGCCGCCCGCCAGTCTACCCCCGACAAAATACCGCTCCGCGGTCGCAAGACCGCGGAGGGTATTTTGAGATTTGCCCTGGGCTGGCGGGCGGCCGCCAAAAGGCCGCCCGCCAGCCCAGGGCAAATCTACCTTCCCACGAGGACGCCGGCTCCGAATGGAGCCGGCGTAGTGGGAAGGTGCGACGGGTGCTGTTGCACCCGTCGCGTATTTCAGTGTCTGCTTTGCAGACACTGAAATACTTTGTGGGGCCCTCTTACGGGGGCCCCTGCAGTGCCCATGCCATTGGCATGGGCACTGCAGGGGCCCCCAGGGGCCCCGCAGCACCCCCTACCGCCATCCTGTTCCTGGCGGGAGGCCCGCCAGGAACAGGATGGCGGTAGGGGGTGTCAGAATCCCCATGGCTGCGGAGCGCGCTCCGCAGCCATGGAGGATTCTCCCAAGCAGCGGAAAGTCGGCGGGAGACCGCCGACTTTCCGTTTCTGACCGCGGCTGAACCGCCGCGGTCAGAATGCTCGAGGGAGCACCGCCAGCCTGTTGGCGGTGCTCCCGTGGTCGGTGACCCTGGCGGTCACCGGCCGCCAGGGTCAGAATGACCCCCTAAGTTCACAAAAGATTGAAACTGATGGGTGAAGAGGATCAAATATTTTATCATTATAACAAGTGCTGCAAGTTTGACGCAACGGAAAAAAGCCTGGAAATAAATTGACAAAAAATATCAGAAACCAGTGGATCAGAGCAAGAATCCAAGTCTTTTGGGAAAGGGACGAAAACCAAACCCAATGCCGGTCCACTTAGAAGATCGATGACTACCCCTCAATCACCTCTAAGAACTGATCAGAAAGTAAAGGATCTTCAATGTGTTATCTATGGTTTAGCCAGAACAAGGGCCAAAGGGATTGACATAAGAACAGAGTATGTTAGCCTCAAAGGGCAAAGGTTTTTATCTGCAGCAAGTTACTTCCAAGATGAAGTTTTCAGCTGAGAAACTGATTTAAACACTGAGGTGAATGTATTTGTAGCGGATTTGTATGACCACCTGAACTGCACGCGTGCATACATTCAGAAATAGGAATGTACAATGAGCTCCCAGCAGCAACGTAACTGCCAGCCTTCTTTTAAATTTGCACTCTTTGAAAAAGCAAAATAAGTTTTAAAGGCACTCTTGATTGATGGCTACAGGTTCACACTCAGTGAGATAAGAAAAATAATGGTCAACATTGATGAAACTGTATTGATCCATAATAATGAAATTAATACTTTTTTCTGGTGAGAAAGTACAATGACAGAATTTGTTTTTGTCTGTCTAATAAAAAGAATGAGCAACATATGGTGTTCTCAGTTTATTTGACTTCTGAAGTTCTTGCTGCCAAATAAGATCACAGAATGCAGAAAATTAGCAGGAACATTTTTAAGAAACGTCCCGAAAGATTTATATTTTGAACTTAATGACAAATTTTGTGATGCCCCAGAGCTCTCCTTAAATCATGAGAGTCAACAAGAACGTCTGATGTTGTCTTAACATTTTTTTATCATTGTTTAATTACAGCAAAGCAAAACTATTACAAAACAAAACTGTTACAAACTAAAGTTCTTGAGTTTGGAACAGAAGCTGAAAACATTGGTGATAGCTCAAAAAAGTGTAAGAGAATTCCATGAACCCAACACGCTTATGCTGTGCAAATGTACTGTCTTTTCCAAAACATATTTTATGAACTACACAACGGCAAAGAAAAACTCCGCTACACATGATGATTGCCCAGGCAATCTATGAAAAGGGCAAAAGTAGAGAACTAATCCTTCAATGAATATGATTGGTGTGTCAACAAGTTAAAATTACATAGTATGGAGTTGGAACCTGTTAGGAGTTCACGCTGTAAACTCTTGTGAATCCGACAGGACACCACTTCCAAGTCACTTTACCAGGAAAGGATTTACAATTGCTGCTTTTGATCATTCTGATTTTGAAGACATCTCTTCTTTGTCTGTAACATCCAGCACACATAATACTGCCCTGGTACTTTTTCAAGACTGTACCAATGAAGTAGCCGCTGGAAAATAAGCTGTGTCAGCTGTAGGCATAAACAAATGAAGCTACAAACTTATAACAAAACTGCCTTGCCAATGTGTGCAAAATCACTACAAGCCATCAACACGTCCCAATTAACCAGAAAGTTTCAAAGTGGCTGAAGACATTGGTCTTTTTGTACTTGATGCCGCTGTCCACAATGCTGATTTAACTGAATTTATCAATTTGCTTATTCGGTGCGGACTGAAGGATGAAGAAAAGCCAGTTTCTCTGTGGGCTGGAATTCGTGCTCTGATCTCCCACAATACCTTCCCAATGAAGAAAGTTGGGTTTTTACCAGTAATACCATCTTTAGTCACAAACTACGCAACAGTATACACAGCTCTAAAAAAAAATCCAAGCTGTGCATGCTCAGCTTGAAGACCAGCCTATCCTGCCAATTTTCTTCGATGAAGGTGTTTTACATATTATAACTGCCATTTGTATGAGCGATTGAGTAGAATTTGATCCAATGATAAGTGTTTTCCACAGGACAAAAGTTTGCACTGCAGTGTGCAGGAAGTTATCTCGGTGGATGTGGCATTGACAATGCACTTATGGTAGCAAAACTGTCCAGTCACTATTGAGCATAACTCATTGTGTTCATCCATTACAAGCTATGCACATCATATCTGAGGCTATAGAAACATTGCATTGGAATGCTTATTGGAACAAGAAAGACAAATTAGGTTTTGCATATCTTATCTCAGAAGTGAACAAGGCACAGCGTGCACTTAATTCAAAAGACATAATGCAAAGCCAGGGAATGTTCAATACACTCAGTTCAAAATCAGAAAACCTGATAACCAAGTTTGTAGAGTTTGTCAAAGAATGTGAAGAAAAATCAGAACTTTGCAAGTACTGGGAAATATTCTCCACATGATAGCTCTAGTGAAAAATTTGGCACAAGCTGATCGGGAAGGTGATTGAGAGCTGCATGTGATGATAGTGGTTTCTGTGTTCCGCAAATTCGATTGCATAAACTACCTGAGATATGGGTCCAGGTATTTGGAAAGAGTGAAGAAGCTAGAGGTGGGAAAACCATACCTCTACAGAAAATTCATCCAGAGACTTTTTGTGTGAAAGACAGAGAGGGAACGTTCAATGCTGTGGCTCCAGATGTGGAACTCGAACAGACAATTCAGAGATCACAGAAAAGCTCCAAGGGAATTGTTGGTCACACATGTAAAAGTTAATCTGTTTTTCAGTGGCAGCTAGTTTGCCATGTAGTCTTTTCTGTTTGCAATGTTTTCAGAGAGACGACAAATTGAAAATGAATGGACCACTGTGAAACTGTTTCTCACCATGAACTTGTGGGAAAGAGAAGGGAACATTTTAATAAACATGTTGACAGCCTTCTTCATGTCATACTGCAGCAAGTAAACCCCTTTGAAATAACTGAGCCTGTGCGACTACACAACTTTGTGACCAAACAATATGTGGATAACAATATAAAGACATGTCAACTAGATGTCCTGAAACATGGATTGAAACTATATGCAGAACTGAAGCAGGAGAGAATTGTATTGAAGAGTAAAAGCTGTTTTCAATAATAACTAAAGCTAAACGTATATGCTTTAAATGCCATAGTAAGAGGTTCATCCAACCAGCCAGTACAAAACAGGTTACAAAAAACAACTTTAGCAAGCACATTGAGAGATGGATGAAGCAAAAGAAAGGGGTGAATTTATCAAGGACATTCTGTCACATGATCTTCTTCAAACAAACACTGTGGGGGTGATTCTGAGACTGGCGGGCGGTGGAGGCCGCCCGCCAGTCTTCCCCCGACAAAATACCGCTCCGCGGTCGCAAGACCGCTGAGGGTATTTTGAGATTTGCCCTGGGCTGGCGGGAGGCCGCCAAAAGGCCGCCCGCCAGCCCAGGGCAAATCTACCTTCCCACGAGGACGCCGGCTCCAAATGGAGCCGGCGTAGTGGGAAGGTGCGACGGGTGCTGTTGCACCCGTCGCGTATTTCAGTGTCTGCTTTGCAGACACTGAAATACTTTGTGGGGCCCTCTTACGGGGGCCCCTGCAGTGCCCATGCCATTGGCATGGGCACTGCAGGGGCCCCCAGGGGCCCTGCGGCACCCCCTACCGCCATCCTGTTCCTGGCGGGAGACCCGCCAGGAACAGGATGGCGGTAGGGGGTGTCAGAATCCCCATGGCGGCGGAGCATGCTCCGCCGCCATGGAGGATTCTCCCGAGCAGCGGAAAGTCGGCGGGAGACCGCCGACTTTCCGTTTCTGACCGCGGCTGAACCGCCGCGGTCAGAATGCTCGACGGAGCACCGCCAGCCTGTTGGCGGTGCTCCCGTGGTCGGTGACCCTGGCGGTCACCGACCGCCAGGGTCAGAATGACCCCCATTATTTGTTGGAGATGTTGCAACCAAACCAGTGAAGTACAAACTTGTAAAAAAATGCTTGAAAAAAAACTTTCACCTGGAGAATTTTAATTCAAAAGGTGTCCTCAGTGAAAAATGCTGCTGTTGTGGACTATAAGTCACAATTGTGAATGGTCAAGATTTCATCCATGCAAAGGAGAGGCCATTCAGACTGTTTTACAGATATCATAGTGTGCACCTTGCAAGAACTGCACACTGTCTTTGACAGTTACCTTAATCTATCTGTCAAAGAATCAGACGAATGTCTGCAAGTGGAAAAATTGACCTTGCCTGCATCAAAAATGCAACATCTGTACCTGTGCAATTTGATAAATTATGGTCATCAACAACAACAAGATGAACTTAGAGATGTTAACTTGGCAAAACATTGCTGTGCTTCATTGAACACTGGATTTCTAATTATTGCAAGTGGAATGATTGTCAATGAGGAGTTGGTGCCTGCAGAAATATATTCAAAAGGTACAGGCCATATTGTTTAAGAATTTAACTGAAAATTGGAGGAAGCTGACCTTTGTGTTGTGCCACATGTTGAGTGGACTGTTCGAAATGGTTCCAATCGAGTCATTGTACTGGCAAATAACACAGATTTTATTATTGTGCTATTTACATTTGTTGCAATGTTCATAAATAAAGGATTGTCAGAATTATGGATATTTTATAGAACAGGCGAGAAAAGACACTTAATCCTGCTTCATATTATGTATAAGAAACATGACCAAGAGTGCTCAGTGTTCTTATGAAGGCACATACTCTCATGGGTGATACCACTATGAGCAAAATTGGAACAAAGCTTACAGCTTTAAGTGCTAAACCTGTGAGGTTTCTAAAACAATTTGCTGCGACAGAGGAAGAATGTGACTTTAAACACAGAGAAAAATACCTTGTGTATGTGTGGAAAATGAACTCTGACTGTCACACATTTGACGATCTTCAGTAGAGTGAGTTCAAGAGAACAGTCCCACTAAGTGACCTTCCACCGAGGACATATTCTGTGCGTGGACTTATAAAAGAATGTTCTACTTGATCAGAAGATGTGTAAATGTTATGGATGATGTATATGTAGAGAAAGATCTATGTGAATTTAGTTGGGAAGATATTGATGGGGTGCTTAAACCTACAAAATTTCTAAAGCCTCTACCCACAAAACTTACACATAGATGTACTTGCAAAACCTGTGCTACAAAAAGATGTCTGTCTGTTCTGAAATGTTCAACTTTCTGCAAATGTACCACGAGCAATTGCCGAAACAAATAAATAAAGTGAACTATGAAAATGTGTCTAAAACAGGAGTGAAAAAAATAATTATTGTTTACATGTTCAGATCATAAATATTGTTTGGTGTACACATACATTATTTGTTTAATTTCTATATATGTCTCTTCTTCCTCTATAACAGCCACCATTTTGGCAAATGGTGGGAGGGTTGCTCTGGGGAGTTATTTTCTGTCTCTATAATACCACTTGACCCCCCAAAGCCTATGTTTTGACACCAAAACAAAGAATATAGGTCTCCTGTTTCTGAAAATATTACATCATCACTGCAACACATCTGCCATTTTCAAAAATGTTGTCGGGAAAAAGTCAGCCCGTATCAGCAATATCTACCCAAGCTAAATTACTTCTCTAATGAGCCAAAAACACAAATCAAAAATGAAAATCTCTGGACTACAATTTCTTTACAGAGGTATATCAGAGGGGCGGGATTATCAGGGGTCAGGCCCTGATTAAAGCTGCTGACACCGCCTTAGCCTGTTTGACCAGTTTTTGTAACCAGCACTTCGTATCAGACGTCGCACTGGCCTTCCAGGTTATTGCTACATACCACCTAAGAAAAGACCAAGGTAGGTCAGTGAGCCTGCAGATTTGACTCCCTCAGTCCTGTGCCCAGTAGGCAGTAATCAGGGGTAGTGGGTATTATCTAGTCCATTAGTTGTGACATCATATCTGTAAATTCCCTCCACATGTGCTGAGGTGGCTGTCAGTCCCACTCGAATTGGTGAAGACCAGCATCCTGCTGGTGACACGCAGGGCATTCCAAGGTGGCCTCCAGGAACAGGTGTTGGATGCCCCTTCGAGTCAGATATGTCTAATGTAAGTAATGAAACTATGCCCCTCATCACGACTTCGGCGGTCTTTTCCAAAGACCACCGGAGCCGCTGTTGCCGAAATACCGCCAGTGCTAGCGGTCTTAAGACTGCCCTAATATGACTGATCTCTGACTTTCACCCAAAATCTGGTGGAATTCCGAGACCAGTCATGCTGGCGGTCAGCAATGCAGAGGCAGTACCGCCACCGGTACTGCCACGCCAAAAAGAGACAGCACACCGTATTACAACCCGTAATATGGCGTGGCGGGGTCCAGATGGTGAGCTGCTGCCGGCGGTGGAAGCGCCAGGACCCATCCCCTCCTGTATGACCTCCTGGACAAACAAGGTAAGCGGATATCTGACAGGGGAGGGTATGTGTATGTGAGTGTTTTAGTGTGTGTGTGTGAATGTCGTGAATGCGGGGGGAGTGTTTGTGGGTGCGTGCCTGGTTGTGTGAGTGATTGTGTGTGGAGTGGGGTGAGTGCCTGTGTGAGTGGATGAGGGAGAGCGGGTGAGTGCGTGTATGAGGTACAGAGGGGTGTGTGTGAATGTATGTATGTGCATGGGGGAGTGAATGCGTGCTTGAGTGCGGTGTTTGTGTTTCAATGTGAATGGGTGTGTATGTCGTAATTACGAGGATGCGTGGGGGTGTGTTTGTGTGTGAAAGTGTGTGAGTGCATGTGTGCAGGTATGTGGACGTGTGTACAAGTGTATCCTGGCAACAGGAATGCTTATTCCTGTCTCCAGAGTGCAAGATCGCCAGCTTTTTACTGGCGGTCTCCCACCTTGTGATACCACTGGCGGTATCACGCCATCAGCCAGCTGGAGGTACTTGGCCAAATTTGCCAGTATTCACCTCTGGCCCATCGGCAGTGACACAGCCACAGAGGCCCTGGAAGTCTTCGGACCACCAGAGTTGTGATGAGGGCCTATGTTTAGCAAAACTGGCGGTTTCTGGAGATTTATTTGATTTGTATTTTGGCCCCCTTCCCACTGTTTATCTGTCAATACAGTCCCTAGGTTGGCTGCCCGCTTTGCTCTGACTGGCAAATCTGCTGTGTACTTTTGTGTGTGCAAAGCATTGTTTATCACGGTGACAGTTTTTTTTCGAGTTGCTGTGTGTAGCAGTACTTGCAGTGGTACTGATGTTACCAGCTCAGCATTCCTCCCTCCACACAGGGCAAAAACAGCTCATTATATAGCATTGTATTCCAGGAAGTACCCCACTGGTATCCCATTCTCAGCTCTCATGTCTTGAAAGGACCCTCGTTTTACAAATCTTCATTGTGTTTCACTCCTGTCTCTATCCAGAGAAGAATATCACTCCCGCTCATGAAGTTCTTTATTTTCTGTAGTGCTCAGATTGGTTATTGTGCTCCACAGGGTGGGTGTCTTCCATCACCTCAGACATACTTATGCCGCATTTGCATGTGACTAACATTTGGTTAGTCTCCAGTGTTCACGTGTGACCAGATCTCAACAATCATGTCAGGATATGTTGGCCGTCCAGGAGGAGAGTTATCATGCCCTTTTTTGTGGTCAAGGCAGTCCCTAGCCAGCACATGGCCACTGTAATTGTGCAGCTGTGTAGTACAACTCATAATTGGGTGCTCCTAGCCATTCATCCATTACTTAACTTTGTGTCTCCTACAGTGCAACCCTTTTTCTGCCCGTTGCCAAATTAAATCCTATCGTAACCCATGAAGGCTGTTGAAGAAGCACCTACGAGATATCAATGGTGAGGAACAAAAAAGAAATGCAACAGCTTGGGTAGTATCAATTTTTTGCCTATTGCCACCCATCCCATTTGGGACAAGGCAGTGAGATCCAAAATGGACAGAGTGGCATGCCGAAGCCACCATTCTGTCTAGGGTTCCGTCCAAAAGATAAGCGACTGGGTGACAAATATGTACCCCCCGATATTTGAATGTGTGAAATCACCAGTTAAATCTAGTGGGCAACATAGATTCCCTTTGATAGTCAGGTATCCCCTGGAGCAGGAACAGGCATGATTTGGATGATTTATTTTGAGGCCTGACATTGCATCAGAAGTATTGAGCATCTCGATCAGTGCCATTAGGGACGTGTGGTCATCAAGTAAGTATATAAAGGCTTCATCTGTGTACAGGTTTACTATGTGCCATTCATCAAATGCCAGTTTCCCCCACATCTGGGACCTGGTGCGCAGTCAGCACACCAGGAGCTCCATCACCTGTATGAAGATGAGCGGGGACAATGGGCATCCCTGTCTGGTGTCTCTGCATATTTCAGTCTCATCTAATATTACCCTGGCAGTCTTCACTCACTGATGGCTTGCTATACATTTAAGGTATATACTGAAAGGTGATCTCACTCTACTTGACAATGTGTCCTAAAATATATCATTGTAACTATATAATTAATTAAAGTTTAAAAAGCTCTCTGGGTGTTTACAGGGAATTGGACACAAGGCCTGGCCACAGGCCAGGCCTTGCAGCAAACCTCTGCCGCTCACGTCCAAAGGCCGTGTACGGCGCAGGGTTAGGTGGTTATACGGGTTGGCCACAGGCCCTGTGGCCAACCCTTGCCATGCACAGCTTTTGGCCATATGCAGTGCAGAATTGGGTGGTTATAGGGGCCCTGCAGTCAGTCTCCGCTGTGCACGGCCAAAGGCTATCCGCAGTGGTGATTGGATTACCGTATAGTAACTAAAACTACTTTACATTATTGAAACCATAGAAATTCATTGAAAAAAACAAAGGTTACAGGGATGTTATACTTGAGAAATAGAATTTAAAAAATCATAGAAATTAACTTAATAAACAAAGGTCTCAGGGTCCTTATAGTTCGGTTCTGAATTTACTTGTGTAAAACCAGAGAAATTCAGCAGTTATAGAGTTGTTTCAAGTAACTATAACTCATGCCTAAGGTAACTATAACTCATGCCCTCACCATGTAAAATCAGAACTATAACGTCCCTGTGACACACGGCCTTTGACTGTGTGTGACAGGGGTTGGCTGCAGGGCCTGGCGGCCAACCCACTATAACCATCCAACCCTGTGCAATGCACGGTCTCTGGCCGTACCCGGCGAGGGTTGGCCACAGGGCCTGGCGTGTGGTCAGGCCCTTCTGCCAACCCCCTGTATCCACCTAATTCCTCATGCAAAATCTCTGAGTGGGACTGTGAGTGTGTGCATGAGTCTCTGATTGGTTGTTTGACTGAATGCATGACTCTTTGAGTAGGACTGTGAGTGAATGCATGACTGTCTGAGTGGGTCTGTGAGTAGGTAAATGATTGTCTGAGTGGGTCTGTGAATGGGTGTGTGAGAGTCTAAGTGAGTATGTGAGTGGGTGCATGTCTGAGTGGGTCTGTGAGTGCATGTGTCTCTGAGTGGGTCTGTGAGTGGGTGCATGAGTGTCTCAGTGTGTCTGTGAGTGGGTGTGTGGGTGTGTCAGTAGTTGTGTGAGTGATTTGACCACAAAGGAACCTCACCTTCCCTTTTGTCCAACAAGAGCCCACATTTTTGCACAAAATATCTACTCTAAGTGGAGTTCTTTCTGCCTCCTTGGGTAAATGTCCAGCACGTATTCTACACTACAGCTGCATAGATGACCATGAAGAAACATCTCCAGCAAACTTGTGTGTATTTGGCAATGTTATTGTGACTCGTGCGTCCTTCTCCAAAATGTTGTTATAACATGTATCCTCTTATATAGAGGCACACAAGACTACAAAGACATACATCTCCACCCAACCGGGGTCCTTCCTCAACTATATGACACAAGTGCTTCTTGGTTTTGTGGAGATGTCCTCATATACCCGGCATCAAGAATGCACCATCAAAATTGGCAGGAAATGCACTGGAGGGCCCTTTAGTAAGCTGTTCATCGTCCTGGCAAAAGGTGGGAAGACCTTTCAATACTAATAGAAATGGGTGAGGGGCCGCACACTCCTCTGGCCAATTTAAAACCCCGGGGACCCCATCCCCCAGGGCATGGCCATGTCTCCTGGGTGCACTTTCGCACCCAGTGTGCAGGATCAGGACCGCCAGGGGCTCAAGATCCCTGCGGTCGCAGCCTGGTCCCTGCCTCCTGTGGGAGCCTGCATTGCTATTGCACAGAGGGAGCTGCTGAAAATGCAGCTCCCTCTTTGCAAGAGTAATCATTTCATTTCTTTCCCTCCCCACATGTCTGTAGGCAGGGAAAAAGATGAAACCTCTGCTTCCAGTGGGGGAGAGAACTATGACAGCTCCCCCCTGCTGGAACTGTAGTGTTTGCTTTTGATTGGTGGAGGCTGTCAAAGCTCCCGCCAAGCAAAACCAAACAGCTGTGTTCCAGGTGGGTACCCTGGGACATAGCAGGAGCTGGCTGAGGGGGATGGCAATCCCCAGGGCCATTATTGACTCCAGGACATGGGCCACATGGACCCCCTCCTTTACTCTTCAGAGCAGACCTCCGGGAGATGGTGGTCTCGGGGGCTGTTTGTGACCCAGGAGGGGGGACATGTCGGCCCTCTCCCATTGTTTTAAAAGCATTGGGCCCCAGGGAGGCAGTGGTGCCTAGGAGGTCAGCGGATCCCCTCATTACATGTTTTTTTGCCTCTTGGAGGTTGTGGTCCCCAGGGCTCGGGTGTTCGCGTTGCCACATCATTATTGCTGGTTTAGCCCCGGTGGTGGTTTCTAGGGCTTATAGAGCCTCAGTAGGAGTGCGCCCCTTCTTTTTCATAAATAAAGCCCCAGGAGGTGGTAGTCCCTGGGTCTCCAAGAGCCTCAGGAGGGGGTGCCTCCCTCCTATTTTTGATGCCCCTGTGACCTGGCCCACCAGGGGCTTTTTTCAAAACATACACAGGAGCCTATGCTTGTTTTTTTTTTTTTTTTTTTGCACCAGACTTCTGGATCTGCCCTAGTTTTCAGCCAAAATGTTTTTAAAAATGCTTTTTTGATCTGGCGGGGTCCCTCTGGGACCCCAGCACCAGAGCTTAGGGGTCAGGGTGTCCCTACCCTGGCCCCTTTTCTTTCTTTTTATCTTTTTGTCAGGGACATGGCTGAAGAAGAGTCCTAAGATGGCTGCCAACACTTTCATGTTTAAGTGTTGGCAACCAATCAGATCTCAGCACGGGATCAGGAGGGCTTGTTGAGCCTTCGGGTCCATATATGTAAAAATGTGATTTTTCTTTAATACCTCAAAAACTAATGAATGGATTTCCACCAAATTTGGTGTAATTCCGTCATGCGGTTCGGGTTGTAGTGATGTTAAAAAACCCTAAGGGAATTAACATGGGGAAAACATGTTTTGAGACCCCTCTTTTTCTCGACCCCTGCTTGACGGATCACCCCGAAACTTCCCAGACAGCAGCTTAAGTGAGCATCAAATTATTTTGGAAAATAGTGAGGATTTGAAGATTCATCAATGGACGACAAAGATATAGGCAAGTCAAAAACCGTTTTTTTCTATAGAAACTAGGGACTAGATGTACGCACAAATGGGTTTGCGACTCGCAAACTGCGAGTCGCAAACCCGGATGCTGGATGGTGTCCCTGACATCATCTGCGAATTGGAAGGGGGTCGCAAAGACCCACCTCATTAATATTAATGAGGTGGGTCGCAATTTGCGACCCCCTTCCGATTTGCAGCACTCACAGGGATGGTGGCCTGCTGGAGACAGCAGACCACCATGTCTGTGACTGCTTGTTAATAAAGCAGTTTTTGTTTTTTTGTATTGCAGCCCGTTTTCCTTAAAGGAAAACAAGTTGCAATACACTCGAAAAAATGAAACGTTTGTGTTTCATTTTTTCAGAGCAGGCGGTGGTCCATAGGGCCACTGCCTGCTCTGAAAAAATGTTTTCAAAGCCATTCACAAAGGGTGCTAACTGCGAATTGCTTTGCGAGCGCATTCGCGGTCACAAAGCAATTCTACATCGCGATGCGAATCGCAAATAGAAAGGGTAACACCCCTTCCTATTTGCGAGTCGCATTCCCATTTTACGAGTCCGTAACCAAGTTACTGACTCGCAAAATGGGAATGAGCATCACGATGTGTGTTTTGCATGGCGCAAACAGCAAAATTCGCTGTTTGCACCATGTGAAACGCTTTCTACATCTGGCCCTGGGTCCCAACTATAACTACCTGGTGGCAACTGCCGAAAGGTTATATATATATATATATATATAATTCTTTTTTTAAAGTGAATGGTACTTAGTGTGTATGTAATTATCAAAAATATTGTGCGGTCTAGCTATATTTTAAATGTTTTGCTTCACTCTAATCAAATTCGTTTTTGGAATGACTGTCGTGTAAACATTTGTTGAGACTAGCTGTTTTTTCTAGTATGATGAACAGCATTGTGATAAAATTTGTTTTTTTGTCCTAAAGAGTACACCGCTGGCAGATTTGGTCAAGAAGGCACAAAAGGATTTGCTTCATTCCAAGTCGGTGAGATTGAGAATGTCACAGTATCAATGTTTGTTCGAACCCGCAAATCAGTGGGCGTGCTCCTAGCTCTGAAGAACAGCACATCCGTGTACCTGAGGATTCAGTTAGAACAAGGCAGGCTGGCACTGTCAACACACAACAACCTCAAACTCTTAAGCGAACACCAAGTTAACGATGGGGATTTTCATTTGATAAATTTAAAAATAGAGCAGAACCAAGCAGAATTATTCCAAGCATCTCAAAATCTGGGACGTACCTCGATTCCTGTTCACGGAGCCCACGGTAATTACACACTCTACATAGGTGGCCTGCCAGAGCGGCAAGAAACGGATCAGAATGGTGGATATTTCAAAGGCTGCATCCAAGATGTAAGACTGAACAGCAATCACTTGGAGTTCTTTCCCCTCTCTTCTTCAGAGGTGTCGACCAATCAAAGGTTGCTCGTCAATGTGATACGTGGATGCTCTAGTGACAACTTCTGCAAGGTACGATGGCATTATTCATCTCAGAAGTATATTCTGTTTTATCCGCAGATTTCTTTGGCATTTATTCATTTTATTTGTTCATTTGCAAATTAAATATCCTGTAGAATGTCAAGCTGCTCTGGGTTTATGGAGTCAGAATAAAACGCTGATGGGCTCCAGTCCAACAGTGCAGCGTAGAGTAAGGTATCCCTAGTTCTCCCGGCTCTGAAAACAGCCATGATTACGTTTTTGAGGCAGCTGAGAAATAGCAGCTCAGATGTAGAGGTATTCAGCCCCCAGAAAATTAACGATTTGCTCCAGTTCATAAATAATACTGTGTCCTCTGCTAGACCCTCAAATATGGGAATATGTAATGTTTTCTTCACAACTCCCCATTTGTATAGATGTCTTTTTTAATAGTTTGAAAAACATGTTGGAAAATATTGTGTCACCATGCTGAGATGGAATTCCCAATAAAACCTTAAGCAGAGGGTTGCAGACGCTGGCCACAAAGGTAGAACAACAATGTCCTGGTCTGTTTTAGCGTCCAGTGCAGCCCTGTGATTTTTCTTTTATTTTTAGCTTACAAGTAAATTATTTTGTAATCAAGAAAATTATTTATTGGCATGCTTTCCCTAGCTATGCCATGGGCTGACCAGCCTGTTTAAGCAACTTGGCAAAAATAACTTTTTCATGTGCAGGTATTTTTTTACAAATTGGATTTATAGTAGTCTAAGCCACATTGAAGGGTACAATGTTTTAGAGTGATACTCACCACGTTAGCTTGGCACCAGTGTACATCTAATTCAAAGCAATTTAATACAAGAATCTAACCACTTATTAAGTATTTGTTTTTCATTTTATATGTAACATACATTTAATGAATCACCTTTCCTTTGTTTAACAGGCCATTGATCAAATATATCCTGTTAGTGTAATGTTTGCATTAAAAGGTGTGTATGTTATAACAAATGTATGAAACTTGCAGATGCAAATGTTCAGATCCTGCCCTGCTTCAAATGCACAGTTCCACAACTGGTATATTATTATAGTAAAAAACGATTGCCTGCAGTTAGAGATGGACCAGATTCCAACGATGTTTAGTTCCGCCATGGTTGTCAGAAAAGGACCGATTTTTCTCCTTTCATTTTGAACGCTTCTGGTCCATTTTCTAATTTCTCTTTGTTCGACCTTCCTTTCTAGGAGTTCTCAGAGTTGGAGATTAAAGTTTAAAGGTTTATTACAAATTTACTAAAGGTGAAGTAAAGCGTCCAGTCAGATTAAATAATACAAGCATAAGGCATACAAGAATCTCAGTTACAGGAATACAAACAATTAGGAAGAGAATCTGATGGTCAGTACAGAAGTCGTGGTCCTCTTGTCTAATCATTTGAAAACTAATCTAAACATTTTAGCTAAACTATGGGGGCAAATCCTAATTATTTCTCAGGAGATATAAGAAAGAAATGGAAATAATCAGAGTGTCAGCATAACAGAAAATCAATATAGGTTCTGATAGAAAGGTGTGCATAGCATAAAGCCACTCAACTAGATTAAGAATAGAGATCTTTATACCACTCGAAGTCTCAGGGGAATCCACTCTAGTCAAAGGATAGAAAGGGTCTACTGCTGTCCAACTGAGTGATTATCAATTTCAACGTCATTGAACCTTTGAGAATCCTGTCATCAACGCCAGTAATTTTCCATCTTCTGCATGCAGTTGGAATTTGCAACTCCAATCAGACTTTCATCCCACAAAACAAACATCAGGACTGCTTTGGGTATTTCCCAGATCCTCTTGCTCATGAGCAAGTCTTTCTTCTTCAGTTCGTTAGCACTTCTTGTCCTTCTCAACACATCCTCCTGTACCACACTTACTCAAATACACAACATACCTTTCATTGACCAAAGGCTCATGCAAACCCACCTGCAAATAAAGAATAATACAACAAGAAGAAAGCTCCACGTTGAAGGTTAAGCATACAAAAACAACACTTCAGGCCTTCAGTCAAGCTAACTTAGTAGGTGATTCAATGCACATTTGAGATCAATAGTTATACATGCATTTCCCTTCATAGATGTAACATAATGATGAATTTCTGTGACAATATATCTTTCAATTGTAATGCCAAAATCCAGATACATTAATATAAATGCATACACTTGTTATATTTTAACCAAAGTCATTATTAAAACACACATATAAACTGTTTTCCTTTCTACTTGTGAGTGCACCTCAAATAATATGATTCAACTCTACTAACATTAAAGCATACAATATATGTTTTGTTGATTACACTTTTGTGTCACTCCTGCAGCACATAATGGCACAGCCAAAATATGCATTCTCAGTCCTCGCTCTGTGAAGAAGAATTAAGTCATCACAATCAATCAAAATTCCTCGAATTAGCCCTCCCAAAACCCTATTGTTTTCATCAGTTTCTGTCTAGATTCTCCCAGGTGCTTCGTATCATCATAATATTTATGGTGATTCTCCTCTATCTCAACACCTGCTCTCTTTCTCTTCTTTGTCTTTTCAACCTTCATCCTCTGATACATTGTTTAACCCTACAATTCAAATTATTTCATATGACAATGACCAACAACAGCTTCATAACAAAACCTACAACTCCGCTTCCTAGATTTCCAAACCATCTGCCTACAGCAGAAAATCTATCTCCAATAGCCTCCCAGGGCCCTGTTGCTTCTACCTCCTTCAAATCCTTAGGCAACACAGAAATGATCTGAAAGTCCTTACTTTTTTCCGGGAATGTCAGTTTTCATTGCTGAAATATTAGCATCCAACAGACTCCTCCCTTTTTTGTGCGTAAAAAGTGTAATGCAAGTATGTTCTGCAAAACCATCGATTTTATCACTCCCATCTCTGTATTCACAAGCAACAAGGAATTTTCTCTACTAGTTGTCAATGTATCCACCAATGTATCCACTATTGTAGACAGTTTGCTAACCTTCAAATCATTCACGATCACTCCCATAGGCATGATCAATGTAACAAAAAAGTGTCCGACTACCTCTCCAGCATGAACACCTCTTATAGTTCTAAATTTCTTATCACACACAGGATCATTGAAATGTTCCACATGGTAAGTCTTCAGAAAAATATACCAAAATAGCATGCAGCATGCCATCCTTTGAGTAATTTAAAATAATCATACTATCCAAAAATATAATACGCTCCAGGAATTACAGGGTCTCTACCATCTAAAAAAAACATTCTTTCCTCTGATATCAAAGGTATGTGCACATTCACCCCTTCCTATAAACAATGGGTTCAAATAACTTTGATCAATGTGAATACGCAGTTTTTCCTTATGTTGCCAACCTAGAGCTAGGTGTTCAACTTTCTATCTATTCCAACTATGGTGTTTCTGAAGATCTTTATCAGTTTCAGATTTGAACTCTAAATCTCTCCTTCTGTCCTCCACTAAGTTAAAACATGTCTTCTCCACCTTGGTCATTGTACAAGTCAAATTATGACTCTGTACATATGCGGTGTCTAATGGCTTGAGAGACACAAAATACTTTCAGGCTATTTCTGCACCTATAAAATAAGGATTTTTATTCAGGTGTTTGAACATAGGAACTTCTGAAAGAAGTAAATCATAATTTGAAAAATAATATTGGAAACTACCTGGCCTATACAATATACTCAACAGAAGACTACAATAAATTCCATATGTCAAAGGAAGGGGTTGGTAAGTGATGCTTTCTGATATGCAAGCAGGTAATTGCGTACAAAAATATAACCCGTTGCATTTATAGTATCAATATATTCCTAAACCAATCTAAAATAATCGTATGCTGAATAATCTGCCCTAGAATCTATGTGCAAAGCCTTATCATTTAATCTATATAAGCCACTACCTCTAGAACTCAGTGATTGCGCAGGAACACTAGGCAACATCTAATTTGTTGCAAAAGGGCTGGAGAAAATGCTCCTATCCATAAAATAACTAACACTACAAGGGAAACAAACAATAATGGTTCTAGTATGTATTTACAACTATGGGTCCGGTTAGCCTCTGTGATTTCTCTAAAATCAGATCTTTAAGGTGAAACTCAGCAGCAACAGAGTATTCTCCATCAGTTCCACCTGTTCAAAGCAGCAAACAAAGTCCAAGTGATGAACAACAGCAGATGGATTTACAAAGTCTTTATCAGTCTTACTTAGAACTACTTCTGGGTTCTTCTAAAGTACATCCTTACACCTCTTCACCTATGCCACTGGTCACGGTACTCTTCTTTATTCCCTAACAACGTCAATGCAAAAACTCTAAAATATACACAATTCAAATTCACTGATAATCACATCCAGAAAGAATGTCTAAATCTATCCAACAGCACAGGAACCTCAAAATATAATTCAAAAACAATGTTCATTTCAAGGAGGTTTAGTTGAATCTATAGTTTTATTCAAAAGACTCCCAAAATGTTCTCTTTCCGACATCTGCAACAAAGTATGTCCATTTAGGTGAAGAGTAGCTCCGACAGGGCACCCTCATTCTTTTTTACCTCATCAGTGACAATCCTTCATTCTCACCTTCACCTTAATCTGAGTTCTCAGGCACTGATTTACACTTTTTCACGCAAAACTGTGCTAATGCAGTTTTGCGTGAAAAAGTTTACAGAAGCTCGCACCATCCCAAGACACCGGTCAGGCGTCATATTTATGGTATGATGGTAGCCGGCGGTAAGGCCCTACTAGCGTAATAAAAAAGGACGCTAGCCGGGTAGGGGAGGTTGTTCGTCAAAAGATGATGCTATATGGGCAGAAGCATAAATAATGCCTCTAACCAGACTAGCGTCATCCTTTAATGCACAACCCCCATGGACATGAATCCTGTCTTGATAAAGACAGGAGTCATGCCCACCACCCCAATGGCCATGCCCAGGGACATTGGGCCCAGTGCCATGTAGGGGGCCCAAGTTAGGCCCCCCATGGCACTTCTTAAAAAATATATATATACTTACCTGTACTTACCTTACTTCCCAGAGGATAGGGTCCCCCATCCTCCGGCGTTCCTCTGGTGTGGGTGGGGGTGTCCCTGGGGCTAGGGAAGGGCACCTGTAAGCCCATTCCATGGTCTCTGACCTTGGAAATAGGCCCAAAGGTCCCCTAACGCCTGCTCTGACCCAGGTGTTAAATATTTAAGGCCCCCTTCCCCGTGCTTTATTTTAGCATGGGGTGATAGATATGGTGCTAAGGCCTTATCGTCATTTTTTTCCCTGGGAACGCCTACCTTGCATCTCATTGACGCTAGGTAGTTTCCCGCGAGCAAAACATGACTATCTCCAACACTTTGGCACTAGACGGGTCTAGCACCAAAGTATATATTTGGAGTTAGGTTTGCACAGAATTTGCGTAACAAAATAAATGACACAAATTCAGCATAAATGGTGTATAAATATGCCCCTCAGTATCATCAGGAATCGTCTGAGGTACACACTCTTTTGGCAGATTAAAGTTTCCTCATTCTTGTTTTCTGGGCCAAAGTTTTCCACCTTTCACCCACTTTCTTACAGCACTAAGGCCCATATTTATACTTTTTTTGTGCCGCATTTGCATAATTTTTTGACGCAAAAAAGACACAACCCTACAAAATATAATTGTATTTTGTAAGTTTGCGCCACTTTTACGTAAAAAAATAACGCAAATGCGGTGTAAAAAAAGTATAACTATGGGCCTAGGTCCTTCATCAGGCTCTGAATCTCATTTGCCATTATAGGACAAGACTCTCCTGTCTCAGATTCAATTGCATAGCTTTCCAGACCCCCCCAGTATCTGATGTTTCAGACTCTGTTTGCTCCCCGACAGCTTGACTAACCTGCTCCTGTCATCTCTCTGTTACCACCAGTACTTCTGGAACAGGTGCTGTCACGTCTAGGAGACATTCAACTGGGTGAGTATGAGAAGCATGGATCCAATAAGGGAGACATACTCATTTAACCACTGTTGTGGTTACCAAGATGACTTGATATGTCTCATGTCAACGAGGCTCCAAACACATCTTTCTTACATGTTTCTTCATCAAGATGCAGTCCCTGAGACTGCAGACATGGCCTTGTTCCTGATGTGATGAGGCTTTAGCTGCTCTATTATGATGAGGCACAGAATGCACTATGTCAGCTAGCCCTTTACAGTAATCATGGACCATATAATCTGTAATATTCACAAGTGCATTCTTAGGAATAGCTGGCAATCTCATCCCCCAACCCATGATGATCTAATGAGGGGACATTCCTGTCTTCTGATCAGGTACATTGTAAAGACTCATCAACACAACAGGCAAAGCATCAGCCTATTTCAAAGATGTAAAAGCACACATTTTTGCCAGTCTTTACTTTAATGTCCCATTCACCTATTTAACAAGACCCGAAGCCTCAGGTCTATAGCTGCAATGTAGTCTCTGTTCCATTTGCAGTGCTACACACAACCACCTCAGGACCTCATTATTCAAATAAGTCCTCGATCTGATTCCAAAGAAGTCGGGAAGCCAAACTTGGACCTAAGCTCTCTCAACAACAGTTTTGCTACAGTGAGACTATAATTTCTTCTGGTTGGGTAAGTTCCAACCGGATCTGAGAAGATGAATACAATCACCAGGACATATCTCAGCCCACTAAGCACAGGCAGCTTGATAAAGTCCAACTATATCCTGTTAAAAGATCCTCCTGATCTCCCTATGTGACTTAATGTTACTGCAGTTCTCACTCCAACATTGTTATGCTGCAACACAGAACATCTGTGACACAAAGCTTCAGCCATCAACCTAAATTTAGGATTAAACCACACTTGCTTAAAGAATTTCACCATGGTGTCTCTACCAACATGAGTTAGACTGTGGGAATGCCTAGCCGTTGGAGGTAACAAACTACTTGGCAACACCGGTCTTCCATTTATTGAAACTCAAATGTCATCATCTCTTTTGCCACATCCTGCTCTGACCCATTTCTGTTGTTCTTCCTCCGACAGTTCTTCCTGAAGCCTCCTCACCACTTCCCATGTGTCTGGGGTTGTAACAAAAGGTTGTAGTTGGTCTCATCCTTTCTCTTATTTATATACACATTAAAAGTACAGACATTGTGCGCACAGTACTTTGTAACCTCATCAGTGTAATAATTACCTAATATTACATGATTGTTTCCAATATGGTGTGCAGGGCACTTGACCACTGCAACCTGTTAAGACAATTATAAGGCTTCAAGAAGGTTCCTTATTTGCTCGCCATTCCAGATTGGGAATCTGGAAGAAGTCTTGAACCCCCTGTGGGACCATAGTTGTCCGAAGTCATGAATGTCATCAAAGCTGTACTGACTATTGGTGAAAATTGCCACCTTCAGCTGGTCAGAAACACAGCATGCCTAGTAAGAGCAATCAATTCAGCCACTGGTGCAGAAAATATTCCTTGAAGCCAGGAAGCTTCCACAACTCCTGAAACTGTGCAGACGCATAGGCAGCTGTCAGACTTCCTCATATGTCTCAGAAACATGACCATGAACATATAGCACAAAATCAGATTCGGGTAGTGCTCGTCTTGTATATCCGGTCTCGGTTTGTTGCATAGTTCAGTGACATCGAGCCAATCATGATACACTTCACATTCATCATTTTCAGGATCAGGTACAGGTATCAAGGTGGCAGAATTTATAACACCACAGTGCGTGACAGTCCTGTTTTCCACCGCAAAAATGACTTGTTCATACTTGGTAAGGTAGCTACTTGTCAAATGCTGGATGCTAGTCCTTACTATAATGCTACAATGGTTCTGTTGGAAGATAAAAACTTCTACAAGTGCATTATTTCAAAGAAATATTCAAGGAATTTCCTTTAGGTCCTCTGATCATATCATCTCAATAATTGATAACAAAACACATCAGGGTTTAGTTGCCTTTGTATATCAACATTCATATATCAAGTTTTAACATAAATGAAAAATTCAAACAAGGCTGTCTTTAACAATAACCACTAAAGTGAGGTGATACAAAAGAAATAACTGAAGTGAATGAAACACAAGAAATAAATCCTGACACAAATACAGACAATTATTTTGCAATGCCAGTTTTTTTCCTTGAGCCTCTGTGCAGTATCAGACAGTTTTACATTAAATGCTCTTCACTATGTTCTGAGAAAACGGGACATCTCATATATATCCTGCGGGCAGGAGCAATGGCAGGGAGATGGCTGGGACAGCTGGGGCCTTGAGGCTCCCCCAGCAGTCCCTGAAATCTAATAAAAAGTGAGTGTATCCTGCCCTGTTTATTTATCTTTGATAAATACAGAGGGCAGAATTAATTGTTGCACAAAGCTCACTTCACAGAAATTGAACCTCATCAGGAAGCAATTACGGATATAAGCAAGGCAGACACCCAAGTTGAAGTTTCACCTGTGTGAAGTAGTAATTATCCTAATTTCTTCACATGGTCAAGGTAAAGCAAGTGTTTTCACTGCATTTCCACTTTAAAAAGTTATCCGTAAACCTAGATGGAGATGTTGGCATCTTAGCTTTTTTTAATGTAATATCTCATGTAGTTCACTGATAAGTGGGTCTTTCTTTTCATCTGCTGCTAAGACCAGAGCTTGTGTTCTCCTTTTTACAAACTAAAAGTATATAAAATGGCCTAGAAGCCCTACCCATTTGCCCCCATATACATTAGTAATATGCACTGTTGTCCTGCCCTTTTCCCACAATGATGGACAGCTTGCTAAAAGGCCACCTGAGTGTGTTTCCCTCTGTTTTTGGAGGTGTGTTTTTGAAGCAGAGGAATATGATCACATCTGCAACAAACAAAGAAGCACTTACTTCTGTAAAGTATAAATCAACCAAGTGTGTTTTCTCTGCAATTCCACCTTGTAAAAGTTAAGGACACACAAGGTCACTGGATTGCAAACTCTCCACACCTCAATAATAACCTGTAGTACAACATTAATCTGGGAAATTCTCTTGGACATCCTACATGTATAAAATAAAGGAAATTATTTTTTGGATAACATCTTTTCACTCATCCCCTTCCTTATTTTCAAACAACATATTTTCCTTATATGAAGGAATGGGTGATTCATACTAATGCAGTTGAAAAACTGTAAAGTAGTCTCTCTGATCAAAAACCTACACAGAAATAGTATAATGAAAATGTACCTAGTAAAGCTAGTTGGAAAAACTCAAAACATGCTTAAGTCATTAGAACCTACAATGTATGTAAGTAATATCTTTCACATGTTTTGCCTTCATTGTACGCAGGTCATTGTGTTTTTTTAATGCAAAAATTAGGTCTACGTTATGAGTTATGTGACACTATATGGCATAGTTTAGTTGCTGTCTTGACTTTGATGCCTTCCACTCTGTACATCCAGCCTGGCTTCCCACCCACCCTTCTCAAGCGGAGGTGATGATCAAGCTGGTAAGCACTGCATATTCCTCTGCACTTCTTCCCCACTGTGACATGCTCATCTTTTCTATAATTTTCTCAATTCAGTACAATCCTTGCCAAAATGGAGGTGTTTGCTACTCTCTCTGGGATGACTTCACCTGCACCTGCCCTCCGAATACAGCAGGACGAGCTTGTGAGGAGGTGAAGTGGTGCGAGCTCAGCCCATGTCCCTCAGACACTCGCTGTCAGCCTGTTCCTCGTGGATTTGAATGTGAGTTTGTAATATTGTTTTCTGATTTTAAGTAAAGGTTTGACTCTTAGAGAATCATTGCAAAGTGAATGTCTGCACAGAATGCTTACTCGGAATGACGAGGAGTTAAGAGTGGAAAATTTTTATTACAAGACACCAAGTGGTGTGGTAATGGTCAGCGGGATGTTTTCTACAATGAATCATATCCTTATGAATAAATGCTGCTCCACCTCCTTAATTGTCTTCACAGTCAAAACAGACAATAGAGTAATGTAGTCAGGAGTACCAGAACAAATTTTGAAATCGCCTTTGACTTGGGTATCTGGAAGAACTAGAATGTCCAGGTCAAGAATAACAACAGTGTCAGAAATTTCCAAACAGTGCTCAGCTGCGGAAGGGCAGGCTGTTGTAGTGTTTTTTTAACCATTTTTATTGAATTTTCAGAGGAACAACTCCATATGTCATATATTCCTGGCTTAACAGCAGAGACTCTCATATATAATACATCTCAATGTATGTAAGTTGTTATAGAGAGCTTGGATCATGATATGGAGAAATACTCATAACACAAAACACCCTATCCCACCCACTTTGCCCTCCCAATTGTGGTACTGATTATGTGTATATGTAATCCTATATCAACTCATGTGTTTTAGGGGGCTATGCATTGAGGAGGACAGCCAGCAAGACCCTTGTGGAATAGTACAGTATAATCATTAATCAACAGAGGTTGGGCTAGTAGGGGGACCTTCCATTTTATGACGTATAGCGTGCAGTATGGCATTCCATGCTCGAAGATCGTCACCTAATTTTTCTGTCTGTATGCATACATTTCATATGGATTTCCTCCTCCACTCCCCACTCATTCTTATCTCTAAGCCATGCTGTATGGTTACGGGGCTCTGGAAAGAGCCAACAAAGAGCTAAGTGACGTTTCGCTAATGTAAGATAGAGGAAGATACATTTTCTACTAAGTGTTCTCTTGGCCGAGTTAGGTATGAGACCCAATATAGCTTGGCTTATAATTAACTGAATGTGCCACATTGAGGTTCTATTAATGTCCTCCAAAATCTGCTCCCAATAAGGGAGCAATTTCTCACAGTCCCATACCATATGTAGGAAATTGGTCCCAGGAGTTCCACACCAAGGGTAGGCATCCAGTCGCGTATTATAGATTGCATGTAATTTCAGTGGAGTGAGGTAAGTTTGATGTAAAAAGAGTATATTGCATTAACTTGAATCAGGCGTTGCAACTGGCCAGTCTCACTCTGGTAAAAATATTTACCCAGTCCCCCTCGGATAGCGGTTCCGGGACCACCTACTCCCATCAGAGCTGAACTCACAGTGGGGTAGATAATTCATTAGTGCTCGATATGTCTGGGATACCAGGCGCCGCTCCCCTGCCATTGGTAGGAGTGTGGAGAGTGTAGCAGACGGTGGGGGGCATCTGGAAATGATGGCCATATCTCCCTGTCCATCGCTGAGATTTTACAGTACTGTAAGAATCGACCTGGCCATTCAACAAAAGGTGTCACACGCCTCCGCCATTGAAATAAAACGTCCCTTCGGGTAAAGATCCTCTAGGGTGGTGCAACCTCCCTCCCTCCAGTGGTGAACCGACATAGATTCTGCAATTTTGCAAAATGGTGGTAGGGACCACAGAGGCATAACAGGGGCATAGGGTGTGTGATGAACTACCCTGGTGACTGCGTTCTCCCAAATACAAGCTACTTGTCGAACCACATATAGGGTGTTCAGAGGTAATCTGGTTCCCCTCATTATGAGGGATGGCAGCTCTTCCATCTCGCAGGAGCCTTCCAGTGGTTGTTTCTCACAGGAAGCATCTGGTGAGAGCCAATATATTGCATGTTGCAGGTGAGCCGCCATGTAGTACAATTCAATATTCAGGACCTCCAACCCCCCATTCTCCCATATGCGCTGCAAGGTAGAACACATATGTACCCATAGCAAATCGTCAATAATACTGTCTCTCTAGGGATCATATAGAACGATCCTTGTAATACGAGGAAGTATGAACATTTTCGCTATAGCAATTCTTTCCATGAGCGACATAGGCAGTCCCTGCTGGCATTTTACAGAGGCCTGGAGATCCACCTTTACTCTCCCTATATTAAGTTCATTAAAAGATTGTGCTGTGGGTGCCAGCCGGATTCCCAAATATCGCACATCCATGGTCTCCTAATGGTATTGCCAACTGTGGGATGGTCTTGAGGGCCCGGCCCATCAGTGAGCCCAAAGGGAATAATTTAGACTTGGAGGGGTGAACTCTCAGAGCTGAGATTCTCTCAAAATACTGCAGCAGCAGCATGAGGTCGGACACTGACGGGTTGCGCAAATATACCAAGGTGTTATCTGCATATAGGGACCTACATGTATGTTCCCACCAGTTGGGATGCCCCATGGGTATAATACTTGGCGAAGATGTGCCTCTAATAGCTCCACAGCCAGCGTGAAGAGTAACAGTGATGGGGGGCATCCCTGCCTCGTCCCCCTATCAAGAGTACAAATTGACAAGACAGTTGTCCCATGTTTTCACCCGAGTACATGGCTCCATGTAGAGGATCTGGACTCGTATATAGGCTGTCCCAAACCCAAGTCTATACAACACCTGCCATAAATATTGCCAATGCAAAGAATTTAAGGCCTGTGCTATATCTACAAAGGCTAAGGCCATTTCCTCAGATGAGATTGTATGGAATGATAGACATGGGCTAGCCACCGTAAATTATGTAAAGTACTGCGTTTCGGAATAAACCCGGATTGGTCCGGGTGCACCAGGGAGGAGACAAGGTAAAAGGCGGAGGGCCAAAGTGCCATTCTGCACTTTAACGTCAATGTTCAGTGGCGATATTGGTCAATATGCCGATAGTACAGTGGGGTTCCTGTTCCGTTTAGGAACCATAATTATAAGCACCTTGTGCATTGTGGGAGGAACCGACCATGATTCAAGGATTCCCCAAAGACTTCAAGGAGTTTATCCTCCAAAATATTGGCAATGCTACGATACAATTCCGCTGGGAAGCCATCATTACCAGGAGTGTTCGATTTTTCAATCGAACAGATTACTGTAACTAACTCCTACTTAGTAATAGTGCGGTCAAGATTCTCATGGGCCTCCGGTGTCAGCACTGGGAAAGTCACCCGTGCCAGGTATTCATCAGTGTCCCTTATATGTATAGATGGTGTAGGGGCATAACAGGCACTAATGTGTGAGCGAAACACATCATTGATAGCTCCTTGGAAGTAGATTGTTTGACCATTGGTGCCAGTTATGGAAAGGGAAGGATTTTGAGAATTTTTTTGCCTTACCAACCTAAACAACATCGCCCTGGTCTTATCGCCTTCAGCGTGAAGAGGCTGGCGATGGACAGTGTAAAGATGTTTTTCCAAACGGCCCCATCCATCTAGTACCAGCTTGCAGATTTTATTCCATTCCCCCAGGTAATCAGGTCTGGCCGGGAGTTCCTGTTCAATCCTCCGCAAGTTTTTCCCTGGGGTTTGTATATCCTTCTCCAATTGTTGCCGATCCCCATAAAACATCTTAAGACATACACCACGAAGGATGGATTTCATCGCATCCCAATCTGTGGTTCTATTACCTGAGGTACCTCAGTTTTCCTGAAAGTAAAGGACTACGGACTGCTCAATTGTCTGTTCAAACTGGGGGTCGGCAAGGGCTTCTGCATGCATGCGTCACAGCGGTATAAGTGGATGCCTGCGGTCTGCCCCAAGATCAAAAGGAACAGAGAATGGTCTGGTAGGAACCTTGGAAGATACACTATGTTATCTACTGCAGGGGTTAAACTCTCTAAAGTAAAAAAGTAATCCAGACGGCTGTAAGTGCCTGCTGTGGCAGTATAACAGGAGAACTGTAGCTTGACAGGGTTGCAGACTCTTCACACATGAGAGTCCCATTTCCCTCAACAAGGAACAGAGGTCAACAATATGTGGTTTAGTGTGAGGTCTGAGTGGTGGGCAGACCAGATCTCCATTAAGGACACTATTTCAACCCCCCAATATCACCTCAGCATTGAGAAAGGGAGTGGCTGCCTTTGCTACAGACATAAAAAAGGTGGTGCAATCCAGATTGGGGGCATACACATTAACTAAACCGATTTCGTGACCATTAAGCAAACCGTGCACAATCACAAAGCGGCCCTTGGGATCTATGATGTGATTCTGATGTACAAAGGAACACACGGGGCCACCCATATCAATACCCCCCTGGCAAAGCTCGAAGGGGACATGGCATACAGTTGTCCCTTCCATCTTCTATTAAGGGACCGGATGCATTCTCCCCAAATATGTGTCTCTGCAAAAAGGCTATGGAAGATCTATAATGTTTTAAATAGGCATAAATCTGTCTACGCTTCTCCCACTGAGCGATACCATGGACATTCCATGTTATAAATTGAGTATGGGGGTCTATGTTGTGGTGAAAAGGTAAGTGTACATCTCTCATTCCCTGCTAACATTCCCCTCATTTCCCCACGAGTGACAGAAAAATTAGCTGAGTGTTGAGGAATGTGACACCTACGGATGCACAGAATATGAACATGTATCCCAGAACCAATTCCCGCATCCTAAACTATAATACCCAAATCCCCCCACCCACTGGGCAGCCCTGCAAAGTACACCCACCTACCCCGAGGCCAGTAGCGAACCCAGAGGAGCCACCCCATTACTGTGAATACATAGAATCAACAAAAACCACAAATACAACTATACATAACCAATAATGTCAACCTTAGTTGCGAAGCTAGAGGATCCTGGGGGGTGGGACGCAGTCGCGCTCAAGCTCCCACTCTGTTATCTCCATGCTTATAGATGGAAACTCCCATCTCTCAAGGGACATATGATAGGGAAAAGGAGAGGCAAACATAGACAATAGCATCATTTACAACAGTCCCATTAGACGTGCCCCACGATCCCACTCAAAGCAAATTCAGGATGAAGTGATAGCATGAATATTTTTGGGAGGTGAGCTCCCCACATGTCAGTTTGATAGAAAAAAGCAAGCGTTCAGGATTTGCCCTCCCTCAGGGACATCAGTCTATCTGCCAAGCCAGAGCCTGCATTGGAAATATATGTCAAATTAAATCAGTAACCATAATCAGTCTCCACCAAAACATAGGATGATCCAGGAGCATTAGAGAATTGCTGGGATGAGTCACCCGGGCTACCCCAATCCCTGGACTCCTGCAAAGTACCATCTGGGCACACTCTAATCATACTAGAGGAGCAGCCACCACCGCCCCCTCCCCCGAGACTGTTGATGGCCTGGGCAGGGCCGCCGCCCCAAGGCTGAGGCAGAATCCCTGACCCGCCGGGGCTGGTCTTGGTCCTACAGCTGAGGCAGCAAGTCTAGGCATTTGCACACCTCTGAGGAGCTATAGAAGAAACATACCATCCCTTCATGCTTGACACATAGCTTGGCAGAAAACAACAGCCTATTTTTCAGGTTTATAGCACGCATTAATTGTTTAACAGCTAGAAAGAATTTACGTTGGTCCTGAACCCACCGGGTGTAGTCTGGGAAGATAGATATCAGCCTCCCCTGAAAAATCATGAGGATCGCTGGGCCTCACCCAGTGGAGGATCGCGTCTTTGCTACGAAAATTGAAAAGATGAGCAATGATTGCTTTAGGAGGGGCCCCGGCCCTATGGGCTCTTTTAATGGTGAAGAAATTCGACAATTTCTTGGGCTTGAGCGATGTTGTTATCCATTCTTCTAGAAATAATACCATGTAGGGACCGTCTGCGTTTTCAGGGAACCCCAAAAAGCGAAGGTTGTTCTGGCAGGACCGACATTCAGCATCCTCCACCCTGTCGTCCAGGCATGCTGTCAGCTTTTACAGATCCAACACCGTAGAGCTGCAGAGCCTCCAAGTTTTTTTCTGTCTGCGCCAGACCCTCCGACACATTGTGCAGATCCCCAGGAAGTAGATTGACCTCAATGGCCACCACATCAATTTTATGTACCATCTCAGCCTTGGAGCCCTGTATTACCACCATAAGGTCAGTCATGGCAGGGACGGAAGACTCGTCTTCCCCCTCCCCAACCCCCGGTGCCGCTGGGGGGGGCCAACTCCTGAAGGCATCATGTCCACCACTGGGGGTGGTATTGCCTGCGTGTAGTTTGCATCAGCTTCTGGCCCTTGTCCTTCACCATCTTGTCCCTCTCACACAGCAAGCGCCTAGAGTTTAGGGTGTCCACTCAGCGTGGCCAGAGTCCAGTGTGAACGCTCCAATTCACAGGTCTCAGGATCCCTCTAGGATGTGTAGAGTAGACCACAGCATCGGCTCTCCATCTGCAGTTAATGGGGTCACCTGGTGCAATGGAGAACAGCGCAGTACAACAATGACTACCACTGGGCTGCCATTTAGGATCCCCAGCATCACCAAGTAAGCATGGGGACCATGGGTGACCCCCCCCAGCCGTGCTCCAAGGATCCCCACTGGGTATTGGGCAGCACACCCCGCACCATCACGCCGTCATGCCGGCTCATCACCCAGGGCCCTGGGACCCCGGGCCATCACTCGGGTACTCCACACAGCCCAGTGCCCGCAAGGAGATGCCTCCTCACCCCCAGGCACCGAATCAAGCCCGTTCTACTTCACCACAGGTCATAACGTGGAGCCCCAGGGTGCTCTGCAAAGAAGGAGGGCCACTCCGTTTCCTCCGGCTCAGCGGGTGCTCGCTAGCCCATGTCGCTGAGGCCACCCCTCGCTACTCGCTCCTGCAACTTGTCGACAGGGAAGCCCCTCCATGCCTTAGGACATCAATCTCAGTTGGTGCTGCCTCCATCAAGCCCCCATCAGGGTCACCCATCGTGTCCTCCAAAGCTGCCCACACAGCCCCACGAGGGCACCCCAACTCAGATGAGGCCACTCCTCCACGCCGGGCCCGATAGGCCCTCCACGCTGCGGCAGTTCGCTGTGTTGTTTCTGTACTCTCTCGACCACCATGCGGGGACAGGGGCATCCACACCCCCTATTTCATTAGTGGGAGGCATCTGGAGATGTGACGGGCCAGGCGGGCATCAAGATACTGCAGGATAATCCTGAACAAAGACGGGAGCTCACAGGGATGCGACTAATCGCTGTGAAAGAGAGAGGCCATATTTATGTGTTGTACACCATTAATGTGTTAAATGGATGCTGTTTCCATATTCTATCCAACCTGCTCTTGCATATTCCCTCTCCAAATCAGTGTCCAGTCACAAAACCACACTCCTATTCTTCCAGGGAGAACTGAGCGCATGATGTGGATAATATAGTGTGGTTAATATTGTGTCTGATAGGATTGTGAATGAGGCTTCCCAAAGTATAATTTTTAAGGACTTCCGCTGAAAGTTCTGGAGGATGTGTCCAAGTACTTTAAACCATTGTTCAAGAAATGTTTAATTTGTTTTGTACAATCTCCGAGTGCAGTTGCTGAGGAAGTAATGAAAGATGTCTCTTACCTAAAGAAATGGGTTAGTGTTTAATGAATTTCTTAAGTCCTAACTATTATGTTGTTTCTGATTTCCCAAATGTGACCTTCACTATGATCATGCTATGCTGAATTTGCAGGCTCTGTTAATATAATAGTGTGTTTGACTATATAACCTTCTGTGCTCCAGTAGTTAAGGCGGTGGCTATTACTCGTATTTATGCTAGTGCTGTGGCTCCTCTAGATTTTTGGCCTTCCTGTGCAATTTGCCTTTCTCATTTTACGGTTTGCCTTATTGCCCCATGCACTCTCTCACAACTCCTTTGGGATACTTTGCTATTTTGACATGCTCTGTTATGCTATCAGTACTTTTTGATTGTGGTATTTTTTTTTTTTTTTTTGAAAATGGTGAATTTATGATGCATTATTTTCCTGTACTCTGATAGTTTAGGATGATTTTGTTGCTTTAATAACATCATTTTGCCCTTTTTCTGATCTAGAACCCAGTCCTTTATGCACTCTGTGGCCCATATTTATACTTTTTGACGCAAAACTGCGCTAACGCAGTTTTGCGGCAAAAAAATTGCGCCGGCTAACGCCATTCTGAAGCACCATGCGGGCGCCGTATTTATTGAATGACGTTAGCCGGCGTTAGCCGCCGGCACTGTCTGGTGTGCGTTAAAAAAAACGACGTACACCAGGCAGCGCCGGCGTAGGGGGAAAATGGCGTATGGGCGTCCAGAAATGGTGCAAGTCAGGCTGAGGCAAAAAAATCGCCTTAACCCGATTTGCGCCATTTTTTTACGACGCCCATCCCCCATTGAAATGACTCCTGTCTTAGCAAAGACAGGAGTCATGCCCTCTTGCCCAATGGCCATGCCCAGGGGACTTCTGTCCCCTGGGCATGGCCATTGGGCATAGTGGCATGTAGGGGGGCACAAATCAGGCCCCCCTATGCCACAATTTTTTTAAAAAAATAATACTTACCTGAACTTACCTTAATGTCCCTGGGGTGGGTCCCTCCATCCTTGGGTGTCCTCCTGGGGTGGGCAAGGGTGGCAGGGGGTGTCCCTGGGGGCAGGGGAGGGCACCTCTGGGCTCATTCTGAGCCCACAGGTCCCTTAACGCCTGCCCTGACCCAGGCGCTAAAATCGGGCGCAAATGCAGGTTTTTTGGTCCCGCCCACTCCCGGGTGTCATTTTTGCCCGGGAGTATAAATACGACGCATATGCATCGGAGTCATTTTTTAAGACGGGAACGCCTACCTTGCATATCATTAACGCAAGGAAGGTGTTCACGCAAAAAAATGACGCTAACTCCATGAACTTTGGCGCTAGACGCGTCTAACGCCAAAGTATAAATATGGAGTTAGTTTTGCGTCTAATTTGCGTCGAAAAAAACGACGCAAATTCGGCGCAAACTGAGTATAAATATGCCCCTGTATTTTTTTACTGTTTAACTCTTCTGTTGATTTCATGATGAGGAGTGCTGTCTTTAACTGCTGGAGCAGACAAGCGTTCTGGATCCGAATAAATAGTCAATTTTTGGTTAAATCAATTATTAGGGTTCAGATGAATATTGGGTTCCGGCTCTCACAAACTTGTAAAGCACACAACTCAGAGAGGAGCAGATGTTTTAGAAAAGGGATTAACTTAAGGTTCAATGGCTACTTGAATAAAACTATTCTATTTCATCATCTTAGGTAAAGGAAAAGTACGAGGTGGTCTGTTATCAGTAATATCCGAGATAGAGATGTTGAACGGGGCTTGGACTTTAACAAAGTTTGGAACAGAATATGAGTGTTCATATAATTTAACAAGCTGCAGAAGTTCCCTATCACTGAGAGAATACCTCATTCTTAGGGGCAATTATTGTGGTTTGTTTATATTCAAGCTAGCCCAGAAATTATTCCCGTTTATGGTCAGACAGTTAAGTTAGTAACGCAGAGTAGGGCAGAGGTCAGTTTGTCAATGATAAGTGACATTTAAATACTAACCCTGTCATTAAAACTATGGTTGTAGAACATCCACAAGTGTCATAGATTTTCTAAACCGCTTAACTTCACTTGTGAATATAAATGTCTGGAGAGCCTGATTCCATGACTCAGGGCCTTTCAATTAAGCAAGACAGTCTATCAGAATGGAACAGTTAAGCAGCCCAGTTGCCTAACTTCTGCTAACACCATTGACATCCCTGACTTTGTGAAATTATTTCCTGCATTTGTACAATAACTGAGGGGCAATCTGTCAGTTTAGGCTTTGGTACATGCATGGAATCTATAAACCCAAGCAAAATGAAAGTTACCCAAAACTGTCTAAATGGAAACAAAGTATTTTCAATCAAATGTGTTTATATTATGAAAACAATTGAAAAGGCTGTACTCATGATGAATTTTACACTTTGCTAATCAATGGAAAGATTAAAAAGACACACTGGGCTTTCCAAGACCTGTAGTATAAAATTGCTCATACAATTACCAAAAATATGTTAGACACAAAAATATGTTGAGTTTCGGGACCAAAATAAGGAGAAAAAATACTAAAGAGAAGAGTGGATGGTTTTAATTAAAAAAGATGAGTGCCACATTGAAGAGAAAAGTTGTAATTGCGTTGTTGTATTCTTCATGGCCTCAAAATCAAATGCTACGTGTACAATAAAATAATACACTTATGTTTTTTTGTATTTTTTTGTTGTCTTTGGGTGTGTCAGTGTAGAAAAAAAGAAAAGGAATCCGAACCCTTCCCTTTCTACTACTTTTTATTGTTATCATAGTTTCTAGTTGAGAAATATCATTAACCTGTCCAATACGAACCACAACTGTTTATGATATTTTTTATGATAATTTATTGAATACACTGAGAAATCTGAAGGATTGGGCCCATGGATAGTGATATATGTTGGCAATAATGGTATGCAAAAGTCACTGTCTAGCATGTACCCTCATCTGGGACCAAAGTGAAGTCTTAGACAAGATCAGTCTTCACATGGTAAATTTTGTGCAGTTGATAAAGGTCATGGGCCTTATATCCACGTACAATGATCCTGATATACAGATTGATAATGCGAGCACAAGGGATGATTTTGCAAAACTTAAAGTGTAGAGGATCTTCAGATGTTGACAACTGGCAAAGAACCTTTTCAATATTGGCAAATTTTAAAGAACTCTGGTAGTAGCCATTAGGGGTGGGTGATAAATTCTGCTCCATGAAGTTGGTAGATTTTTGGCCACTCTGCATTCAAACCAAATACTGCCAACAATCGTGTGATGGAGTTTTTTCTCAAGCATGGCTCACCAATTGTAAGTAGGCAAGAGTGAGAGAGAATATGCATATCCTAGCTTGATGTTTTGGGTGCTTGGAGGGTGCCCGATGAGATTTTCTCACTGTGAACGGCCGGGGGTGGTTGCGACCGTTCATGGTGAGAAAGCTCAAGTAGAAAATCTACTTGAGCAGTAGCAGCTAAATCAACTCTAGCATCAGCATAGTGCTGTCCACGCTTATTTTGAAGCACTGAAGCCTGGTGCTAAAAAAAAGTGTAAGCAGTGCAAAGTGCCGATTTTCACCTATTAATGGAATTCTGCAGAATTTCCCAGAGTTTTCCTGTAACTCTGCAGAATTCCATGGAGTGAAACTCTGTGAATTCAACCCACCCGAGTAGCCATATGAATCAATAATAAGCACTTCAAATCACTGAGATTCTCTTTTGTAGTAGAAACTACTAGAAAGCTGGCAGTTTAGTCTCTCACAGCCGATCTCAATTGTGGCTCTTTTCTATTTTCTGTAATGTGGTATCTACAGATCCATCATGACTGTCATCCTACCTTTCTGGTTGACAAGCTCAAACTCCCAAGTGGCTCTCAGAAATCTCAAAACCAGGATCTTATCAGACTACAGACAAAAGGAGTGCAGAGAAGAAAAAAGTAAGGCAACAGACCTCCATCAATATTTCCAGAATGTGGAATGACATCCACACATTTATCAGGACTGCCCCAGCCATGCTTCAATTTAGGAAAGAGCTGAAGACATACCTCTTTAAGGAACACTACATCAGGATGCAGTAACTGTACTGGTTTGCTCTTAGAAACAGCTACCCCTCATATAAATTACCTATTTCCTTGCTTTACCCCTGTACAGCTCTCCTCTGCCATGTAGTTTGTCGTGGCCTTTCTCCAAAATTAAGTTTTGTTAGGCTGGAATTCTTCAAATTGAAAGTTTGCCTAGATGACAGAATGTCTTGGAATTTTGCATCTATATATTCCATAGTGTGGAGTGCATAAAAAAAGCAGTTCCACTGTGCAAAAATACCACCACTCTCTCACATTACATAGTCAATCTAATTATGTAGTATGGGTGCTTATGTTTTTTAAATTCAGCATAATTTAACCAACTGGTTTCACTAAAGTGTATCAAACAATTGTGCTCATTTTCTCAATGTTAATTAGACAAAAATAAATAGATTAATAAATAGTTAATTTCATATCTTTGGAATGGCAGTTTCTACTTGAATTAATAGCAACAATTTCCTAAGCCATATTTAAGTGGTGATGTGAAAAGTGAAGAAATGTAAATGATTTACTTTTATGTGTAAAGTGGAAGGGAGTAAGAGTGAGTGACAGTGCGGGAGAATAAAAGAGTGAGTGACAGTGCGGGAGAATGAAAGAATAAATTAGAATGATTGTTGTGAAGGAGTATGAGTGAGCCAGAGTGAGTGAGAATGAATGTGTTGTCCAGAGTAATCACTTAGTTATGACATTTAAAGTAATATTGGTTCAATGACAGTGAGTAAGAGTGATTGACAGTGCAGGAGAATAAAAGAGTGAGTGACAGTGTGGGAGAATGAAATAATTATGAGAAAGATTGTGGGTGAGTGAGAACGAGTGAGTCAGTATGAGTGAGAATGAATAAGTGCTTTCCAGGGATTTCACTCAGTTATGACAAAGTAATATTGCTTTAATGGAGAGAAAAAAAATAATGGCCCCACACTCTGGGAGAATACTCCCATGGTACCGAAGGAGGGGGGAGGGATTGATTTATTTTTTTCAGAAAGAAATTAGCACTTTGGGAGTTTGTTCGTGAAAAACAAAAAGTTGGATATGCGGCTGCCTGAAAGACAGAGGTCATGCAACAACTTTTCAGTGCCTTTAGAGTACTAGCCATGGCGGATACTGCTCTTAATTTGGCTGGCAATACTCTGGCCAGGATGGAGGAGGAGATCAAATCGGCTCTTGATAAAGTATCCAGATTATTAACTGCAACAATATCGGGACAGAAATCATATGCAGGTAATTGTACTTTACATTTAAGTATCCTGAAGAGATATATATCATCACGATATATAGATGTGTTGTTAAGAATAGTAAATTAATAATTACCTAAACATACTTCTCATCATAATATTGTCAAAGTCGTTATTCTGGTGTCGATATTTATGCAGGATGACATTTAAAACTCATTAATCAGGTAGGACACAAATTGATACATTGTTCCTACTTGTTTGTGATGTTCTTATTTGTATGTGATTTTAGAGTAGCTCTATTTGTTGTCTTTTAAATTATAGTGTGTTGTATTAAGTCTATTAAGTGACTGTGGTAAATAATTATTTTTTTAACTATGAATAAGTAATTGTTTTTTTATTATTTAAACTTTTCCCACTGAATTATCTTTATTGAATGTGTACCCTTTCTTTTCTGTGATGGTAATGGCTAATGAGTCCAATGACTTTAGATGCATCACACATGTTACTATTCTAAACAATTACTGAGCGGTTGGAACGTCTGGTGAAACCCCATGCTGGAAACGTTGCATCTATAAAGTAGTCGTTTGTGATGGCCCATTATTTCGTTAGCATGATATACAGGTATTTCCACCATTGTTTGATACTCAGCACGTGCTATGCAGTGTCGGTCTGATTAGAAAATCAAGTGCAGATAACAGAACACGATATAATGTTGTATAGCACTCCGTGACAGGGCCTACTGTATTGTGTGTGCCACAATATCAATGTTGCCTGATTTTAAGCACAGGCTCCTCTCAATCCCATTCAACATAATTGCTGGATACTTACTACGTTGCTTTCAAATATTTTAAACCAGGTATGCACAAAAATAGTTTTCAAAAACATTTCTGATATGCTATATTTGTTCTTCCACAGGTATCACTCATGCAGCTTTTAATGGCAAAAACAGCATAATATCGTACAGAAGCAATGGGAAAATAACTCGGGACCTCACCAATGTCACCTTTGGGTTTCGGACGCGAGACACTGAAGTGGTTCTACTGCATGCTGAGAAAGAGCCTGAATTTATCACTATCGGAATTCGGAACTCAAATCTATTGCTGCAGCTCCAGAGCGGCAACAGCATCTACGTCCTGAGCATTTCTAGTCTCCAGCGCGTGAACGACGGGAGATGGCACCGAGTCACACTCTTCATGACAGATCCCTTGTCGCAGTCATCAAGGTGGCGCATGATGATAGATGGGCAAAAGGACATTGTCACCAGCTCTGTCAGCACCGGAAATCTGAACTTTTTAAGAGAGGATACAGACATTTATCTGGGTGACAAAGACTCCGGCGACGCGGCTGGGCTGACCGGCTGTCTCGCGGGCTGCCTCAGCACGATAGAGCTGAGCGGAATTTATCTTCCTTACATTGAAAATTCCGCCCTCCACATGAAAAAACCTCAAGATGAGCAGTTCCTCAAAATGTCCCCAAGCCCTGTCACTACAGGCTGCTTGCAGACTGATGGCTGTGCGCCTGACCCCTGTCTCCACGGAGGGGCCTGCGAAGATCTGTACAGCGCGTACCGGTGCACTTGCCCTAAAGGATGGGGTGGAACACACTGCGAAACCAACCTGGATGAATGCCTTTCCAATCCTTGTGTCCATGGCAACTGCTCGGACAGAATTAACGCCTACGTGTGCAGGTGCGACCGTGGCTACACAGGTGTCCATTGTGAGCGGGACGTTGACAACTGCCTAGGCCACCAGTGCCCCAACGGGGCTACCTGCGTTGATGGAATTAACAGCTATACCTGTGTGTGTCCTGGGAACTTTACAGGGAGGTTCTGCAAGTAAGTAATGCATGCACGTGAAGTGTGCAAACTCCCAAAAATTTCTTGTGCTGTTTATATGCGCAACTAGAGGTGCTTAGATGAATTTACCCGATTTCATGCGATTTTAATAATCTTGTGTAAGGAAGATAACGGGAAAAAGTAATATATTGTTGAAAAGCACTCTTACCTACACATATCAAAAACAATTGCACATAGCAGATGCAGTTTTGTAAACTTTAATTAGATTTACCACCTTATATCAAAAGGGCAAGGATTCCTCTTAATTTAGATCCAGTGCAGTAAAACCCACAACCAATCCATAACGTCACCATTTTGGAATCTGTGGCTCTCTGTATTATTTTTTGCCTCAGGATATATATATATATATATATATATATATATAATGTGTGTGTATATATATATATATATATATATATATATATATATATGTATATATTAACTTTTGTCTACTGGCTCTGCTGAGTTGCTTACACACATTACAAGTGTGGTATTGTCAACTCAGGGGTGTCAAAAGTAGACTGAATGGAACAGATCCGTGCCTGCGTTTTAGTATATTCACATGAGATGCGTTAAAATACCATCATCAATATGTAAATATTTCACATAATCAGTGAATATCCTAATAATATGGCATGGGTCCATCCCTCCTGGATCAATATTGAACACCCCTCTATTAATGCATTACACTGACCAGGAAGATGGGAAATATGATATTTCAATTTCTAAAGTTGTGATGGGAAAAGTGTGGAACCACGCCTTGGAAGCTGCCAGTAGCATAGCACAATTAACATGACACTGCTCAAATAAACAATCATCACAGAATTGCCTACATAAACTAATTAAAAGATCCATCCGTAGACCATGGACTTGTTTGAATGGCTGCACATTCATTGACCATGAATTAGTCCTGATCAGTTGTGAGATGTTAAGGCATTGCTCTGAACCTATAAAATGGCCATTGTGGAGTCAGAAATCATGAAGATAATAACACTGTTTAATTAAAACCAATCCTAACATTGCAGGTATAAAACACACACCTACACGATAAACCAGGAAAGTCCCTTATTATTATTTGTGTCAAGCCACAAATTAGCCACCTTAGTTCCACTATTCTAGTAAATTACGCCAATATTACAATAATCAACTGAAATTTACCTAGTAGCTCAAATAACCTAAGCAAACCATCGAGGAAATGTACAAACTAGAGTCGTGCAAACCTCTAAAACGCTTCCGGAAGAATTATCACTCTGGAACGGCACCTCAAAGTGCGAGGCACCATTAAATGAACCCACAAATCCATACACACCGAAACATCCTGAAATAATGACATCATCGAAGGAATGCTGGCAGGTTCTTGAAAACTCCTCTAATCACGCAACTGCACCACTAAATTCTCTCATTAATGTCATAAGTTGTAACAATTCCCACATTTTCTCCATCGGTCAATACGTTCGTCATAGAAATTGTGCTACCTAAATGAATACCCTCACCCAGGGCATGATTCCTTGAAATGTATTTCTACATCGATTATTGTCATCAGTAAAAAAAAAAAAAAATCACACAGTAATGTCATTTTCCCGGGCTTTTCCACCAGCAGGGTAATGATCCAGAAAATATGTACAGGTCTGCCAGAAAAAAGCACCTGCTTTACCATGATCGCAGGAAACCCGAATGAAGCACGAATTAGATGAATGGTGGACCAGAAGATGAAATACCCTCCTTAGTGACTCAGATGCTCCCCAAAGATAAGACGGAAAGACATCAGTCTCTCGATCACAGAACATTCACTTAGTAACATCAGGATCCTGGTATAAGTTCTGTGGTGCGTGCATCAGGCAGAAAATACCTCCTAAACTAGCACTATTAACTCACAAACTAGCAACAACACTGTATGCAATTCGCCTTGGCATTGCAATGTTTATTTACACATACAACCTTTCACTTGCTATTTCGCAGGATTCCGTAACTAATTTTGGAATGCCAGAGGGAAGAGAAGTCTCTCCCCACAGGCTGAGCAAATATGTGTCTTCATAAAACCGTATTTAGATAACAGGGTTTTGGCAAAAAAGGGTGCAAATGATTTTGGGCATATTTTTTCATTAGCACCAAGTTAAAGTTGAATGCCTATTGTGCTTTTTCTGGTGGCCGGTTTAAATGGAGCAACAGCTTGACATTAAAACTAAGTGCTAACAGAGGACATACATTATTAAAAGGCACAAAAGAGTTTCTCAGTTGTTTAGTGCCAATCATGCCCAAATGTTTCCAGAAGTTTAAATTGGGTACACGATTTGGCAGTTACCCATCACAAATGGTATTTGTGACTGGGTATTATTGTGCTAACTTTTATATACTAAGCAGGGGCGTAGCTTCCACTGGTGCAGCAGGAGCAGTGACACCTGGGCTACTGAACCCTGACTATTGCTGTATTTCACAGTCAAACAGTGGCCAAGGGGCCAGTTTACTTCCTTGCAGTCGGGCCCATGGCACATTGACTATACCACTGTTCATAAGTCAAAACAACCTTAATGTTCAGAGGAGCAATTGACCTTTGGCCCTCTGAAACCGTAAAGCTGTGTTCACTGAAGCTGATTTTGTATAACAGGAGTAAGAACATTGATTGTAGGGACCTGGCCCCACCTCAAAGCCTGACACAACCACTTGCAGCCATATGCATCGATTCACCCAAATGCTAGAGGTAGCAGAAGTGACACCATGCACCATTTGATATTAATGACATTTTAGGAAGAAACAGCATATGGGATTTGCCCCCACGCTCTTCCCAGGAAGTGATGTCAAATGGCCATAGCAGTGATTATATCACAATACCTGGCATTACTGAATTCTTTAATAACTGAATGATTTATAAAACAATACAACACAGCCAAGTGTACATGTTGGATTCCCACTATATGACAGTGTTGACATGCTATGTCAAGGGAACTTTAATTCTTTCTCCTTGTTTTGCTGAAAAAATGTGTTTACCAGAAAAGGATTGGCAAAGCAGACACTTTAGTTAAATATTTGGTTTGCTGTATTAATTTTACCAACTTTGCTGGACAAAAAGTCCTTGCTTTCTCATCTGGGCCCAGACAAAAAGACCTTTTTCATAGATGAGATTAACCAAGAGCAGCAAATCAAATCAACTAATACATCAAAGTTTTCCATTCCATCTTTACGAGTCAAGGATGAGAGTTGGTGTGATTCACAAAGCTTTAGTTAAAATCTTTTAGTAAGTAAATCGTTATTGTTCAGCAACAAAATCTCAATCAATTGGTAATCGATATAAATCATCAGTATCAGATTAAGTGCATAACAAATTTTCGATAAAGGAAAAATCCCCATTCTAAGCTATGGAGAATGAGAGGAAAGCACCAGTTAGAACCCATAAAGAGCTTTAAATTCAAGAGGTGAAAGCATCAAGGGGGTTATTACAACTTTGGAGGAGGTGTTAATCCGTCCCAAAAGTGACGGTAAAGTGACGGATATACCACCAGCCGTATTACGAGTCCATTATATCCTATGGAACTCGTAATACAGCTGGTGGTATATCCGTCACTTTACCGTCACTTTTGGGACGGATTAACACCTCCTCCAAAGTTGTAATAACCCCCAAAGTCTTTAGCATAAAACCTCAAATCTTTAATCAAAACAGACCTTCCCATAAAGAGATATTCAAGAAACTCAGAGTCTTAGAGCAACATAGATTTGAGCAGGTAAAATAAAAGTGTCTCTCAGAATATATCTGAGAAGTATCTACTGGATTCCAGACTCTCTGCAGAGCCCTTTGCAAAGTTAATGTGCAGGATCTGCCTGACTACTCTGGGAAAACACACATTTATAACATTCTCAAATCTGTAATTGAAACAAGTTGTTGCAGCCTTAAGGCAGCCCATCCCGTCAATGCTCTATGTTATCATGGGAACAGGAAAGCTTTCATCATCAAAACAGTCAAGGGACAATGGCTCACAGATATTAAACCTTACAATGAAACATTATGTGAAACATTTTGTAAGTTACAGATGTGTTCTCACCATTCACTTTCTATAAGATAACTGCAGTTCATGGTTAGGCCTCTACATCACACCAGTAGGTAATGGGTTTCTCACCCATCTAAACTAACAAGCTTCATTGTTCATGCAAAACATTTCACGAATATTTAAAAAAAAACATTTTAATACATTATCATATTCTATTAAAACTATGCCTATGGGTAGGTTGAAAGCTAACATTTTCCATTGAATCATACATTCCTCAGCATGTCAGCTTATCTGAATATTAGCATTTCAAATTTCTGACCTAGGTCAGAGTTTGAAAGACTGCAGAATGCATTTTTCTTTTCTTTTACAGAGTTAACACTTACAATTGTGAAAGCCTACTACTTTTAAAATATGGCTTTTTGTTTAAAGTCTCCATGTTATTTATATATGTTAATTGCATTAATTTTCTTTATCCTAAAAAGCGTCAGCAAGGTATAGATTTACAAAACACGAAACAGCATTAGAAACATATTTTTTATACCACATACTGTCATGTTTTTATAGTTCCCCTAATGTATACTGCAATGAGAAATGTATTGATAAATGATAGAGATAGAAAAAAAGATTTAAACAGATAGCTGTTTACATGTATTATTCAAAACAAAGCATCTATTGAATTTGAGCTATGTTATTAGTTTAAGTTATGTGTTATTAATACATTTTTCATTTATGATCATTTGCAAAGCATTATTACTTGTGTGAAGCACAGGGGTGAACTTGTTTCATTTAAACACGTTTTTCATGTATTCACAATATTGAAGTATGGGAGCATCTCGTTTAAGAATATTTGGTTTGTACTTCATCTGTTTTATTTAATCAGAACAGTATACATTGCACTGCTGAATTTATTCATTTACAACACCGAAAACATAATGTTCTGGTCCAAGCAGAAGCTGCAGAAAGTAACCTGTGCTTACAAGGTAATGCTTGTCTTCTGTTCTTGCAGTGATGGCCGATGATCTTTGAAAGTTAGTTGGAATAATACTTGCCCTGAGTTGTAGCGAGCGAAGCAAGTGAGTCCCACCATCTCTAAGGTGGGTTGAGCAAATGAATCCCACTATCTCTCGGGCAGGTTGAGAAAACTAAACTGTTAGAAAATGGGGTACAATAGTGAATTTAAAAGCACAATTTATACATAATGCAAAGGATCTAAAAAGGGCACTATTAAATATTCAAATCCTTTCATGGAGTGTCAAGCCAAAAAAACCTGACCCTCTCTAGTTGTTGACCACCTTTTTTCAAACTGTTCTATAGGTGCTCCCCTATCTTAAACTGTATCTCCATTGTGCCAGGGCTAGCATATTGTCATGAGTGTCCCCCATATGCCATGGTCTTCCATAAGTTCAAAAGTACAGACACAACAGTGCCTGCATTTTAACATTAACCTTATGTCGAAAATTGCCTCTAGTATGTCAGGCTCAGTATTTTGTGATAGTTATTCCCTCCCCAGTGCTACAGTTGCCTTTCTTTAAGCCAATAGTTACCTTCACTCTTCCCCTGGAAGCATTTTATCATGGGTGGCCCCATACCAGAAATTTCCTCTGTTATGTATATGCCAGCATTTTCCACTGGTGCCATAGGTGTCACAGTTGCCAAGTGTTACCTTCTTGTATGCCAGTGACAGCTTTCTGCCATGGTTGCCTCTATAAGCTAATAATTACATTCAGAATGCTCATGGCAATAGCAGACTAGCAAGCATTTCATTACTCTCACTTGCAGTTCACACTTGCTCTAAATTACTATGGCTCACTCATGTTCACTTACTGATTTTCACCCACAGTTATTCTAATTTACTACTTGTCACTCACTCCCACATAGGTGCTCACATTTACAAGCTCTTTCACACAAACATACTCTCTCTCACTTATGCACACAGCATACATTTAAAAACATTTTCATTTTTGCATACCTCCAATTACCCTGTTCCATTTTGTTAGTAAACTAATGTTGAACAATAGACCATTATTCATTATTAGCATAATAATGAAAACCAAGGTGAATGGAGCCATTATGCCCATACAGGAGAACTGTACCTGTGTTTGTGTCACACATTCTCCATCTCTGAGGCCAGGGATAGTAAAGGCAGTATTAAGGGTAGTAAGTTGCAATCCAGGGATCACAGTTGTGACCTCTGCTGACCCCTAAATGACATTCATGCTTGTAGCCAAAGTCAGATTATCTTACAACGAATGGGAAGGCCAAGTTTGTATCTGAACAGTATTCATCCACATGCCACATCTGCTTTAAGACTATCAAGAGATTAAAACATGGAAGCCAATCAGGCTTTTGTCCAGTAGATACTGAGTAGTACAGCTTAATTGAGTAGAGGTGAGGCTTGTCAGGGACTGTTGTACAGTACAGACATAGCATTTTTTCTCACAAGAAGAGTGGTGATCATGAACTTTCAAAGTAAGCAGTGAAAGTGAAAACAATAAGGAATTCAACATTATTTGAAACAAACACAATACAATGATAATAGTGTAAAAGGTAATATAGAACCAGAGATTATTGGATGTGGTAATACAAAAGATGCTAGACGTGACTCTTATTGACTAGAAATGTACAACTTAAGGGAAATCCAAGAGCTCATCGATGTAATTCATAGAAACCCTGTTAGATTTCACTTTTCTCTTTAAAAGAACATTACATCTTGATTGTTCCTAATGTTACCCTTCTCCAGTAATCTTGGGTGGTCATCTGACATGGCCAAACGGTTTTCTATAGAAAGAAAAAAATATATTACTCAATCTTGCAGAGACCATTCATTTCCTTACCCTGTACAGGAGGGTATCACACTCCCTGAGCCTAAGATTTTTCTTAAACATGGAATGTCATGTGAATACTTGTCAAATGAAAAAACAAATCTATAGGGTCACGCTTATTTGTAAATCAACATTTCAAATGCTTCTGGATACGATTTTCAAACACCTGAATCCTGAATTCAAAATAAACGTATGGTCATAGGATAAATTAAAACTTGAACGTATTTTGCACACTAATAGGCTTGTTGGTAACATTCAACCCTGAAATAGTGTAAATGTTCTATGAACGTGTCAACAATTATGTGCAATGTGCATGATTAATGCATGTGTCTCATACCTAAATGTGATTCAAGCCTGAAAAAAGGGTTAACTAAAGTATGTGTAACTAGGTGGTGATTTACAAAGATGAAAATATCTGCCATACATGTATGATTTGCAGAAAGTATGTGTAAACCAAACACTCATAAATACGTTGCTGATATGCAGAGGTGGCTGGGGATGTGAGCTGCAAAATGGTTATAGTTGATCAAAGTCATAACTATGTGGGTGTTCAGAAACCTCATCTGTTGCCTGAAAGTTCGAGGTGCAGGTATTACAGAAACGTTTGACGAGTGCATAGTTATGGCAGATTATCATAGGCTTTGTTTAGAAAGTGGAGATATTTCAGGGGAAAAAAACTTATGAAGAAATAAGTACCTCAGGAGAAAAGTTCTGAATTTAATAAATTTCCTAATCCTGCACTTCAACAGTCATACAATCTTTGCTTCACACATTACTAGAGCTACAAAACCAGACAAATGTCGGTGAGATTTGCACTAATCACTAACATCAATTATTCATTTTCCACACATACAAGTTCCAGTTTTCTGAATCGGGTAAAAAAAAAATATGCCTCAAATGATCCCGGAGAACTGGAGGTGGCGGAGATTCTAATCCGGCATTGCAGCACTGCATGCAGCGCTGCCCTGTGGATCACAACCTTGTACTCCACCAGCCTTTTCATGGCGGTAACACTGCCATGAAAAGGCTGGCAGAGGACAGGTGCAGGGGGGCGCCTGCACTGCCCATGCACTTGTCATTGGCAGTTCAGCGCCCCCCGCCTAGCACCGTAGCAATGTTTTCTGTCTGCTTTGCATACAGTGAATAATGCAAGGTTGTTTGTGCACCCTGCTGGCTACAGCATTACCGCCGGCTCGATTACAAGCCGGAGACAATGCCGTAGCATCTTTAACGCTAGGCCGGCGGGCAGAAACTCAAGTTTCCGCCCGCTGACCTAGCAGGAAGCTCATGATGACTCCGATGGGGAGGTCGCCACATAGGTAGCAGCCACCTTGTTGGGAGATTGGCGGACAGGCTTTTCCATCTGTCAAACTCGAAATGAAGCCCATAGTGTCATTTCTCATACATAAAAACACATTTAAAGAAGTGTTGCTGTGTTTCTTCTGAAACTGAGTTACAGGGAACATGAATTTAATAGATATGTGAAACAAAATACATTTTGGCGTCTACTTTACCCCGTCTACAAGTTCATATATTTTACACATACCTGCTCATAGTAATGGCATATTCTCTTGCAAAATGTGCCTCACACTGACGCTGCTTCAATCTTCAGAAAAAGGATAACAGGAAAGTGAAATACATTATATAGTAATAGGACAGTCATACATTACTCTTCATGAGTATACCTATACCTCATAATTCAATGGTGGGTGCCATTATCTCCAGGAACACCAAGTCTAGTGAAATACAGATTGTGACAGCAGAGTCCACACAGGCTTTTAGTGGATATTAACTTTTCCATTAACAATGTCATGTGCTTACTCTAATGTAGAAATGTAAAGACATCATATATTCAATATGAAGAGTCAATTAATATAAATGGAAAACGTAATGATGTGTACATCCTCAAAACCCCAAAAGATTTAATCTGTATTCCTTGTGATGCACTCTAGCTATTAAGGATATTTCAGTGTGATTAAAAACCACCTATCATGCATTGTACTTTAGGTTTAATCCATAACAACAGAACATATTTTATCATAATTTGGCTAATTGGCTGTATAATGTTTGGGCCTCTAGTCTTAATTAACTGGTTCATAAAGATTTGTGCAAAGTACTGTTGAAACACAAACATGTGAGATCAAATATAATACTGAATTAAGAACATATTTCGAAATAATTGGCAGAAAAATCCAAAGTGAGTGTGCCCCTGCCAATCAAGGTTTAGCAGTTGTTTTTAGGGATAGGCAATATTGTAATGGGTTGGCTTTAAGACAAATTAAAGATAATGTAAGCTACCTGATGCTCTCAAAAGACCTTGCTTTGAAAAATATGAAATGTAATATGTATTAAAAGAAACATTTGATAATGGTTAGACTAATAAAAAGCCCAACAATGTATTTCCCAGCACAAGACTCTCCAATGATATCAGTATTATGTTCATCGCATAATATACATAAGACATACACTAGACACCTTGACAACATATCTCTAAGGTACACATAGTTTGCTACAATATTTTTTATGTTAATACTTCTACAACCTTTTATAAAAGGGACATAAGCATATACATACAATACTGAATTCGGTATTTATTTTTGAATCTGCATTGTCCAGCAAACACATAACAGATCTGTCACATTATAATAGATAACAATCACAGTTCATTTAACATGAACGTATACAAAAGGGCATCCTAGTACAGATTCCCTTCACTTTATAGGTCATCTAAGTTCTTTAAAGTAAATTAGTGGATTAAAACTAAAAAGAGAAAAAAATAAATCCTCATTATTTCATCACATGTGAGTGCGTTCACCAAACAATCCATCGATCAGGACATGTCTCAGATCAGACTTTGAAAAATACAATGACTGTGCTTACCATGAGCTACATGGCACAATGAAATGCAATTCTTTAAAGCAAAATAAGAAAGATCCACAAATTAATCCTAAACAGCCCTCCATCTTCTCTCTTCTCTGTACCAAACAACCTCATTGCCTGCTTACTACAATGATCCTTCTCCACCTTCAATCTGCCTCTGAGGAGGAAATAATCTAGTGTGACTTCTAAGATCAAATCACTGAACATGTCTCTGGATCCTGGTCTTGCAACTCGGGGGGAAAAAGCCAGTCCTACTCTTTCATCTGGAAGGAACACCCTGATAAATTCTTCCCTTTCACTAGGCACTGTCAAAAGGCAACTGAGACATGCAATAATCCCATGTGTCTAAATAATGCCACTACAGACCTTCACGTACTGATCAATAGTCATCCCATATCACAATACCTTTGAAAAGTTCTGGAAGAATAACAAATAAACTATAAGAATACATTAAACTAAATCAGATATGACATGGCCTTCTGTTAGGTGTCTGTCAATTGAGAGAGCTTATATCAGCTCTGGCTACCATTACACAAGAACTCAAAACCACATTTGAAGGCCAACAAAGATTTTTGACTCTCTTAAATCTCTCTACCCTGGTTACAATTACATTGTACTTGTTAGAACTGACAGGCTTAGGGTGGTCTTCCCCCAACTTTTTTGTGTGCCTCCCTCCATTTTTTCTGACCTCATTTCTGTTGGTTTTAGGACTCTACACACTTCACCACTGCTGACCAGTGCTAAACTGCTTGTGCGCTCTCCCCTAACCATGGTAACATCCGCTCATACCCAACTGGCATATTTAATTTACTTATAAGCCCCTAGTAGAGTGCACCATATGTCTACAGGGCCTGTAAATTAAATGCTGCTAGTGGGCTTGCAGCACTGATTGCTCCACTCAGATAAGTAGCCCCTTAACTATGTCTCAAGCCGGCCATTGCAAGGCCTTGTGTGCAGTTTCGCTGCCACTTGGACCTGACATTTAAAACTACTTACCAAGCCTTAAATTCCCTTTTTCTTACATATAAGTCACCCGTAAGGTAGGCCCCAGGTAGCCCATAAGGCAGAACATGTACTTGTAAGTTTTTCATGTCCTTTTACTGTAAAAACTCCCAAAGTCGTTTACACTATTGTGAATCCTCTGAGAGGCCAGCATTGGAATTTCCCTTACATACATTTTGAGTGGTAATTTCCGATCTGAAAGAGTGGCATTGCCATGTTTGGTATGGTTGGTATGGTAGTGAGAAATCCTACTTACTTCTGAAGTTGGATTTAACATTACAATTTTAGAAATACCCCTTTTAGAAAGTAGGCATTTCTCTGCACTTACTGCTCTCTGTGTCTTACAGCCTGTTTTCAATCCACGTCTGGTCTGTGCTGGCTGACAGCTCCCCTTGTACATTCCACCTAGACAGCCATAAACACAGGACACATTCATCTGCATACTAATGAGTCTTCCTGGGCAGGAAGGGTGGAGGGGCTCTCACTTACATTTCAAAGGCTAGAGGCCTGACCCCACACAAAGGACCGATAACCCCCCACAGATCTCCTGGCAGGCAGGACTGGTTTGAAAGGGTAATTTGTGCACTTTAAAACCACTCTGAAGTCTCCTGTACTTCAAAGGCACATTTGGGTATACATACTGGGTCTATGACACCCTAAAATCAGACACTTCTGGACCTGCAACTGAACTCTGTCAGAAGTACTGCTGTGCTGGCCAAATGACTCCCTTGGTCAGCTTTTCTGGAACGGCTGATCTCTTGCTTGTTGCCCTGCTGCTCCCTGACTCTGCTGGAATGACTTTGCCTTTCCCCACAAGTGATCTCCAGGGGATTGTACTGAGCTTTCACCCTGTTAAGAAGTCTCAGGGCCATCAAAGACTTCACCAGAGAGAGAGAGAGAATCCATTGCACTGGTAAATCGATGCAACACCTGCAAAAATCAACGCATTGCCTACCAAATCGAGGCAGCACCTGTTTCATCCTTGCAGGTTGTTTTGGAGTTTCAGTGCATCGTCCCTGGGTATCAAAAGATCCCCACACTGCAGTAAGGAGCCAAGGCTGCTTACTCAGAAATCAACACATCACCTTGCCCGAGACGAAAGAATTGATGCATCACCTCTGCTGTGCCAGAAAAATCAATGCATCACTTTACTTTCTGACATATCTCCACCTCTACGGTCCTCTGCATTGTTATTTTTGACGTATCCCAGGTACTTAGTGTTAAAAAGATACCTCTATTGATTCCTATGGATTAAGACTTACCTAAAAACGCTAAAAAGTGATATCTAGACTTGTGCATATTGGATTCCTGTCATTTTGGCCTTGTTTTATTCTGATAAATATTACATATTTTTCTAAACTGCTGCGGAATACATTTTGTGGTGTTTTCACTGTGTTCCTGTATGAGTTATTGCACAAATACTTTACACATTACCTTCTAAGTTAAGCCTGCCAGTCTGTGCCAAGCTGCAAGAGGGTGAGCACATGATAATATAGGTTGTGTTGCAACTTACCCTGACTAGGTTTGTGGTCCCTGATTGGACAGGGTTCATACCTCTGCCAACTAGAGACCCAATTTCTAACAGTCCTGTAAAGACAAAGAATGTTTTTTGATTACAAGAACTGCTTTACATAAGTATCAGTTCTTTTGAGCAAGATTATACTAAACAAATATGCATAGGTCCCTCACAATCCTCACTTTGTAGTTCTCAGTTTGGTGTCCCGTAGGCTCTGCTCTTTCTTCACTCCAATGTAATTGCTATCTGTAGCCCCTTTCTTGCAAGTATACCAGTACAGGATTCTTATCCATCTATACACTGATAACACACAGTTCTACATTCGCATAGGTAATGATTTGGGGAGATATGATAACATCATCTACCACTTATAAAATCTATTGCTTATAGCTATGTATGACAATTGGCAATTTATTAAGCACATGAATAAATTGATGAATAAATAAATACTCTTACCTTATGACAACCACCAGTGTTTGTATCACAATCTACAAATATGAGGATTTACTAGATTTTAGCTCCTTATAAATTCAGAGAGTGTATAGAGCAGACACCTAACTACTGTAACTATAACTACAAAGGCTCAATGAGAGGCATACATTATTTGTGTTTGAGGGTTTTCAGATATTGCATTCTCTAACTACCAGAAACAGCCATTTCTTTCTAGGAAAGCATACTCATAATATCTTAAAATACATTATGTCATTACAATATTTGAAATGAGATGCCATTGCTCATCATCCCACAAATGAAGTTGACACCACAAAATGAAAACATTCATAAAGATTAATAATTCTTTGTAGAAATATAAACATCTGGAACAGATAGCAAGATATGCTAGCTATATTATATTACTATCACTGTGCATTAATAGTCAACATTATTTTCAAAATAGATGACCTGTGATGAGGTTCAACAAACCCAGTCTTATATACTCTGAGAAAAATGATATGTTGAAAAACACCTAATGCAATTTCAAAATAAATATTGATGGTATAAAAGTTACCTTAGCAATTGATAATAAAACAGTAAATTACTTTGCTTTACTGTTTGAAATAGCACTTTCTGCAGGGTTAGCCCTAAATTGTTTGCCCTTTTCCTTCTATTTTTCTGACCCTTTTTTTGTTGGCTTTAGGACTATGGGCACTTTACCACTGCTAATTGGTGCTAAAGTGCATGTGCACTCTCCCCTAAATTGTGGTATGATTGGCTAACACCTGTTTGGCATATTTAATTTACCTGTGAATCCCTTGTAAAGTGGTATACCATATATCCAGGGCCTGCAAATTCAATGCTTCTAGTGGGCCTGCAGCTTTGATTACGCCTTGCACAGAAGTAGCATTTCAAATGTGCCTCAGGCCTGCCACTGCAGTGCCTGCATGTGCAGTTTACTGCCCCTTTGACTTGGCAGTTCAAACTACGTGCCAAAGCCTAAGCTCCCTTTTTACTAAACCTAAGTCACCTCTAAGATAGGCCATAGAAAGCCCTATGGGCAGGGTGCTGTGTATGTAAAAGGTAGGACATGTACTTTTATGTTTTACATGCCCTAGTAGTGACAAACAGCATATTTCATTTTTCACTACTGTCAGTGCTGCACACCTCATAGGAAAGCATTGTGAATCCCCTTATTTATGGTTAAGTGGTAATTTCTGATCTGAGAGGAGTAGCTAGGGCATGTTTGGAACAGTAGTGAGAAATCTTGATTACTGTTGTAGTTGGATTTTACATCACTAGTTTAGGAATGCCCCTTTTAGAAAGTGGGTATTTCTCTGTGCTTATAACTTAGAGTATACTCTTTAGACAGCCATAACACAGGAGGGTCTAGGTGTGATAGAAGAGGCATCTGCATTCATCGGCATACTGATAGTCATCCTGGGCTAGGGGATGGAGGGTCTTTTGCATCTTACATGTCAGTAGTTTTGTCCTGCCCTCAAACAATGGGATAATTACCCCCTACTGATATCTGGAGACATGGCTGGGTTGGAGGGGGGTTGTGTTTCATATGAAAGGGTACCTTTGACATCAACCCCTGAACAAATGAATTTTTGAGTGTATGTACAGGGGCCCAGACACCATGATTTTTAGAGCATCTTTGGAACTGGGACTGAACCTCTACCAGAAGGACTGCTGAGCTGCAAAAGGACTTATCCGGATGGATCTTCGGTTGTTGCCCTGCTACCTGCTGCTGCTGGGTTGCACAGAGGACTCACTGGATTGCTTTTCTGTTTGGTGCCCTGCTGCCAGCTGCTCCTGTACTGTGGGTCACCAGACCCTGCGGCCCTGTCAGGAGGCACCACCATTGTTGCCTTGATGTGCTGGCCTGCATGCTTGCTTTGGGACCTACCCCTAGTGTTCTCCTGGGGATTGTTGACTGGTCCTTGCACCCTCAGAGCCTCTGGGTCAAAATGGTTATTGTGGGCTTCTGAATCTGGAAATACTTGCCTTGAAAACAGTGTAGGGTAAGTGTTGTATTTACTCCCTACTCCGGGGAAGTGCTGACCCTTTCTCCTCACCACTTGACAATGCAGTGCATGGAGAGAGTCTTGTAACATCCCTCTGGGTGAGCACTTGGTTTCCCTTCATCGGTGCTGAGTGCACCAGGGTGTCCGGCGGCACGGTTTGTGCATCCCTGCTGCTGTATTTTGCTTGACACGTGCTGCTTAAGCAGAGCATGCGTGAGTCAACAAGCTACTTTCACAGAGGCCTCTATGGAGACCTGGGAACAGTGCCCCCCGCAAAGGAGGCCGCGATGTGAAGCAGCCTGAGCCATTGGACTCCGCAACCGCCGCACTTCGAGAACTCCCTTCAGAGGAGCCCTGACAGCCAGACCACTGTGCTGGCTCTCCCTTTTCCCATTCCTGATGGAGCCTTCTGATGCATTATTCAGGAACCTCGAATGGACTAGGCATGCGAGGTACGTGCCAACAACCCACCCCCCGGTGTAGGGTGTTAGACTCACTGACAGCACGGGCCCGGCTGCCCAGGGCTGCCAAACTAATTTTTGTGGGAGGAGGACAATGTCACCAGGTCTGGAGAGGCCTCGGGGACCTCAGAAGGTACTCTGCTTTTGGCAGCTGCACTGCTCAGTTGCGGGCAGCTGAAGCTGTGAATCACTAGCAGGGGGTCCCATGAGGTTTCCCATGAGTTATGTGCCCCCCACCCTTTATTTGGGCGATACCTGGGTGGCCTATGGATACTAACAGCATGACGTGCTGCGGTTTCCACAGAGGCTCTAGTCACCACAGGGATTACCATTTGCCACCCGAACGGGAGCACGCCCTCCCCGTGTTCTATGTCTTGCCCATGAGTGCACTAGCCTGGGCCAAAGTTCACCTAAATACCCACAGTTAGCCTAATAGGAGCGCAAGTGGTCTGTACCACATATTGGAAGGCTTTAGATTGTGATTTATGTGTTTCCTTCCACATAACCAACTACATTCCAGGCCCATGGAGGTTATAGGTATTGTGATGCCTTCAGTATTACCTTGCATGACCCATATTAAAGAGTACTACTTTGACATTCATGTATTGGGCACAGTATTTTGCATCTCTTAAAAAGTCATTTTCTTCTGATATATGACATTTTGTGCCTTACTAATGAGTACTACCTGAGCAATGACTTTGTATGCAAATTAGGTCTAATGTTTAAGGTAATTCCCAGTCACACAAAATGTACAAAGCATTTAGGAGAGTCATGACCTCTGACGATAAGCCTGAGTGCTCTGTGCAAAGTTTCCAGGGGCTAAGCACAGGTTATCTTTGGTGTGTAACTTAATTTCCCTGACTAGAGTGGTGGGTTCTGCCTAGCCGAGGTGCATACCCTAGCTAACCAGAAACCCAATTTATAACATTAACATATTGAATATCCTAAAAATGCAAAGTTTGATACAGTTTCTTTCTAAAAGCATAGGATACAAAAATATGCTATTGGAAGCTATTCCAATAATACTCCATTTACACCTGCCAGGAATGTGCAAGAGACCTCCTCACAGGTCGTAAATGCCACAGATTTCTCAACCATGAGTGTGGAAAAAGCTGAGGTAGTAAATCTCACTCAAGGGGTATGAAGTGGGTGTTAAAACACATGGTCGGTTTTATATGTTTGCAAACATCTACAACCTTTAATGTTTCTAAATATTTGTAAACTAAAATCCATCCCCTTTTCACCCTGTATATAGTTGGAAAGTCCCTCTCTCCTTCCAGGTTGAGAAGGTGAATGGATGTCCCCCAGATTTGGTGGGTGTGTTGCTGAAGAAATTCCATCATGGGAGAAACGGTTTCCCACAGAGAGAAAGAAAAAACATGCATTTGTATCGGGGGCTGTATCCTCCTGGCACACAGCGGGAATAGGAGCCCTGGGAATGTCATGTGACATTGTTAGATGTACAAATGGAAACTTGTACCTGGCACAGTTTTCCAGATCCACCTCTATGAATGTTTGTCCACAGGGAAAAAGGTAAAAGTGCATTCAAGTGGCAGTATATATCAATGGCCATACTTTAAACACTTTTTATAACTAGGGCCATATATGCCTACATTTAAGAAATACAATTTAAGGGCTTTGCTTCAGTCCATTAACAGGAATAAAAAACGATTTTATCTAAACCTTAAATGGTACAAGAAAGACAGAAAAGGATGTCATGAAACCGTAGAATTTACTTGCAGGATGCTTTTCACGATGCAAGACAAGATAAACGTGAACTTATGAACAACCATTTCCTTTGAAAAATACAAAGAAAGAATATAGAGTTATATTTTGATCAATGTACTACAAAATAGAAAATGGGGTATTATTGTGATATTTGAAAACAATCAGACCTAGGGCATTGTTTTTTCATTACAAAAGAAAGCCACATACCCTTCTTTAAATTGTTCAAATTTCATTAACATAATTAATGGAAATGTGGAATATATAGGCAATACAATCACACTAAATCACTACACCACATGTCACAGAGCATATGTGATATGTCAAGAGTCAATGGGGCTTACTTTATGTGCAACAAATATGAAGTGACATGTGGTAAAGGTGTCAAATTTAAATACCAGTCTTCAAACTTCATTTATAAGATACATTTTTGTTTTGAATTGAAAAACAATATTAGCAGAGGAGATTCAAGACACTGAAGGGAAAACAATTATAAAACCATCGTCCAGACTGAGAGACCCCTCCAAGAAACAATTGCAAAAAGAAGATTTTGTGTTACCCATTCTACTATAAAGTCTGGATTTGAGACATTTACTTTAAAATTTTGATAGGCTTTTGATAGATACAGATGTGTCCCCCGAGTTGCCAAGAAGTGCACCTAAAATGTATGCACCTGAAAATATAACATATTTTGTTGAAAAGCTGTCATTTAACGCAAACTGTCCATTTTACCATGAACAACATTCTGAAATTTATAATTATACCAACATTGTGAAATGTTTGTCATGTTTTGATAAGGCATCAATGTGACAATAGGCATATGCTCTTTAAAGTCCAAATTTGTTATGGTACACAGAAGATCAGATGTATAGTTGCATTGTATTCTTTCAGTATTGCAGACCATCTATGAAATATTGTGTTAATTTAGCCTATGAACCCTAAGTAAACTCCTTTGTACAGAAAACATAAAGTCATACATTTGGGAAGAAGCAGAGACTGTCCTCAGTCTTTTTCCAGGCAAATAGGAACAGTCCAAATGCAATCTATTTCTTGTCTTCTCAGATTCCTGCAGCAATCTGAGTTGCGAGTGATGAAACATCACAACTGTAGTATGCTGAAGGTGAGACATTCAAGGTCAATCCCTCTTACCCTTCCCATGGGGGTCCACTTACCCCCTTGGGAATATGTCACATTTTGTGGAGAGAAGATGCACCTAGGAGGAAAATGGGTGAGGAGAGGTCGAAAGACACACACACTTTGCCTGTTTGTGAGTGAACACAAGTCAGTGAAGGAGCCAAAATAAGGGGGAGTTGAAGGCACATATAAATCCTGCTCAGGAACTGAACTAGGATGAAACACCACTACAGTTGTACATCTTTGCCAACCCAGGCCTAGTCATGTTACAAACAATTACTTCTGTCACTTGGTCAGACCTCTACCTAGTTACCTTCCAAAAAAGACACCAGAACACATCCCAGCTAACACTACCTTGCCCTCCACTACATATCAACCTTGGAACAAGCTAAATTTGGATGAACTAACAAACCTGCATACCTCAAACACAGATCTGGTCACAATCAATTCTGTACAAAGACTCTATGAATGGCTCCAGAAAGCCTTTAATCTCCTCATTCCACTGAACACATCTACACATAACAAAATAAAACATACCAATTGGCTAAATGCAGAATCATAAAAGATCAACAAACAAATTGCTATGCTTTAATGCAACTGGCTCAAATCAAAAAACCCTTAACACAAGATATGCCTGTACAGACACATTAGAATATGCAAGTCTGCAATCAAAAAGTAAAAAAAAACTCCAGTATTCCAACCAAATCTGCAATGCAATGTGTGCCAATAAAGAATTCTATAAAATACTCACAGAATTCAGTAAACCAAAATGCACATGATCTTCTCACCCCATTTCTCAAGATCTTTGTAACAAACTAGCAAATAATTACACAACTAAAACTATCATATTGGATTTTTATTTAAAAAAAACACAATCAACAGCCCAAACCCATTTCCTACAAACCTCTCCGGAGGAAAGCAAGTAAAGCCTCCATTATCCTTTAAAAAACTCTCTCCAACTGAATTTCTGGATCTTGTCAAAGCGAGCAAGACAGCAGGCTGCCCCTTGGACACTTTTCCACATCAAATGTTCAAAAACATTCTACTTTCTACTTCTGAGGCTGTCCCAGTCAGAACACTAATCAGCAACTCCTTAACAACAGGAGTTTTCCCAGAAGGCATTAAAAGAGGCATACATATGCCTGTTATTAAAAGACCTACCCTGGCAAATGGATCATTCTTGTGCAAACCTATAGAAAAAGCAGCTTTTGCCCAGATATCCTAATGCATTGAAGAAAATTCCATATTTTATGACGTCCCAGAGGAAGCCTTGAATTGCCCCTTATCTTTAGTGGGATGACCTAAACACATGGCAGACAGAATAGGGTTGCTGCCCTTCTTCTCTTGGATATTTTGTTGGCCTTTGACTCAGCAGATCATGACACACTAATCCAAATACTTGAGGAAGATGGAATAGAGGGCCCAGCTTCTACTTGTATTACATAAGGCCTGCACAACAGAACAAATGTTGTGAATACTCCTCCCTTTTCTTCTAAACCATGCAGCATTAGAGCAGGAGTCCCTCAAGGATCATTCATCTCACCCATGCCTTTCAACATCTATATGAAATAACTATCAGATCTCTTCAGCGGATTTGACTTCATCTGCAGATGATACACATATAATTCTGAAATTAGATGACCAAAAGATCATTGGAACATCAAACATCTTCAGTTTCCTTTGGGCCTTTGACCAATGGATGTAATGAAGCCACCTGTAATTGAATGCCTGCCAAATAGCACTACTCACCTGGGTGACTGGAAAACCTATGACCTTCTCTGTGCCTTGCCTGATGATCTGGGACCACTACCAAAAATAACTGAGGAGGTAAGAAACCTCAGAATTACCATGGATGTCAAGCTGTCAATGAATGCACAAGTATAGAAGGTAGTCAAATCAAGCTTTCTCACAACGAAAACACAGCGACGCATCTTCCAGCACCTAGGATTCCCTCACAAGGTTCAAGCTACCATATTGCTTGTACTATCTAAATTACCTTATGCTAATTATCTGTATCACAGCTCACTTCTGTGAACTATGAGATTACATAGAATTTAGAAAGCTGTTACTTGATGACTCCTACATGTGAAGCCAAGTGCACACATCTCCCCTGCCATGAGGGTCCTATACTGGCTACCACACACACAGCAATACATGGCATAATACCTCTCTTCATTAGAAAAATAAAGAAAGAAATACATGGAACAAAGAAACCTAAGCTCGAGAATGGCTCTCTGACTTATTGTTTCTACGTACAAGGAAAAAAACATGGGTGGAACATCTTCCTCTGTTTAGGATTATAAACTACGGAATTCACTACCCATATACATAGGATCTACTGATAACCATCTCAGCTGCAGAGGATTAGCCAAGAACAAGGCTATAGTAACAACATAGCAGTGTACCATGGCAGTATACTCAAACACAACCAACTGTGTTTCCTATAGCATAGACATGAAGTTGTTGTTATATATGTGTCATTGTACATTGAACTATGCTTTCAGTTGCGAACAGATACATGCATATGAGGAGGGAAAATGTACATTAAATATTGCTGATGCATTTTATATAGAAGAGTTCACTTTAGTCAGAAATAATCTTACAAAGCATCGTGCATATGTGTAAGTTAATTTCAGTTTTTTATTATAAAAAAATAAATAAGTACAATTCCTCTTTTCATCCTTTGTACCATCTCTCCTCTCTCTGATACATCCCAAAGCTTTCTAACTACTATGAACCCCTAATCTTCCTTCTTAATGCTCCCCTTCTTTTTTACCTCTAAAAACCGATACATCCAAACACTATGCAACCAGTTCTGACAAAAACAACGTACCACTCCTCCTTTCAAATCCACTCCCATCATTCTATCCCTCCTCTATACTCTACTAAACACACAAGAAATCAAGATCACAAACCTAGCTCAACTAATGCATGAAGAATGCAAAAAACTAGCAATCTCTCTTATCTCTAATCTTGGGCTCTGGAATAGTGCGCTACTTGCTGCAGATCGCCTCAACGCCTCATCAGGGGCACTGAGGGCTTTATAGATAACATTGACAATTATCTCCCACAGCCACAGAGAGATATGACATTTTGTCAGTTAGATGCCTAGTAGTTTGTGTTACACCACATCATGGCTTTAAGTGAATAAATGTCTGTTAATATACATAAAGAACCGTGTCTCAACAACTGCACATCTGTGCTTCTAAATTCAGACTACATGTATTCACAGATGTTCCACCCATCAGTGCCCATGTTGCCAGTGATGTGATTAATCCATTTATCGGCCTTTGTTACTTTGTGCACTGTTTGAATGGGATAATTAATTATGACTTGATATATACAAAGTGACCTATTTGTCTTCTGCTCTTTTCATGTTGTTTGAAAATCGTAACGTGTGTGTATCTGCGTGAAGAATATTCACTTTAAATTCAACCTCTACAGTAATCCATGTGTCCACATACCTGTTGTGCCCATGAGGTCCTTTTGAGAAAAATTCCTCACAGTCATCACCCTCTGCATTGGTGTGTTTGTGAAAATACTGTTTGAGCTTATTGTACTAATGCATTGTTCCTGTTGTGGTTCATTCCCGATCGTCCTTCACAGTGTATACTCCTTGCCTGAAGCCTCTCCTCTCAGTGTGGTAAGAATGTATGTACCACTGTCCAGCTGTTCTTTTTAAGTGTTTTAGCCAATATGTCACTTTTTACTCTGCTTTTTTCCTGGCAGATTTAACACTTTTGCTTTTTAATTGTAGTTCCCTAGGTGTTTCCTTAGCGCTGCTAGTCAATCAGAAAATAAGACAACATTCAGAGTGCTGGAGAACTGTGCTGAGCTTCTTGGTCAGAGGGGTGGATGAAATCACTTGCAAAAACAGTCTCAAGATTCTTTTAACATTAAACACAGATCAGTTCAAGGGTTTCTAGTCAAAACATATGTTGGAAACGTTTAGCGCAAGACAGTAAAAGATTTATGAACCATACATACTCATAACCTGTAAAACCTCAAAATGAGCAAAGCCAATACGCTCTCAAGGGAAGCATACTGGTTTGTTCAGAGAAGGTGAAAACGCTTTTCCCTGACCTCAGATATAGTCATCTGAACATTCCTGTAATGACCCATTATGATATTTAGCAAAAATTATTAGTGACTAATGGCCATCCTTTTCAAGAATTAGTTCAACTGAGACATAAAAACATTTTACTCTGAAACAGGTATGTTACCTAAATAGAGGATTTTATAAGTGGTAGATTTCCCTTCCCTACTTTTTAATAAAGAGCCTGAGATTCCCAATTCGTTTTTTGGGCCATAATTCACATCTTATCCTCCTCTCTAGCAACCACTACTCTGTAAATTCACACATAGCAAAACTAAACTTCTAAAGTGTATTTTCCTGTTAATGCTGAAGAATTGTACTTACAGGAACCTGTCATGGAATTTATTTTAAAAAAAACAAAGTTTCCCTTCAAGTATACAAAGGATTATGACAGAAAAATGTAGATGGTATACATACAGAATGGATCCTTATACATTTTGCTTTATAAACAACCACAAAAACGTGGAGAATGTTATCTTTGCTCAAAAACGGTGTCACTTCTTGGGTGAAAACCAGTGCTGACTGTCTGCCCATGCACAGCTTTGATGGATAATACGTGTAATTTGAATGTTGCTGTACAGACATGCACACAAACACCGAACAGAGATAATCTATTATAAATCTACATTTCGTGGGGTAACCAGAGCTTCGATGTATCCTTTGCTTACATGGAAGTGTCAAACTTGGCCTTCTATGATATCCGTAGGAGTATGTCTCTTCTAAGTAAATGTTTAGTGTTAGTCAGAAAGAATCTCAAAAGGATTTTCTTACCAAGAGTTATACTGTCTTCCATCCAGGCACAGCAGATTACTCACATCAGTGTGTTCAAATGAAAAGAAAAACCTCACGTGTTTCAACTATGGCAACTGTACCGAGATTAAGAATGAGCTTCGCTGCATTTGCCTCCCCGGCTTCATGGGAGAACGGTAAGCATGTGAACTAATTGTTCAATATGTTCTTATGAATGCTCAGATGAAAATGTTATTTTCTGAAGCTTTCCATTTGTAAAATGAAACTCCTGCAATGTGGTAGCTGTTTGCACTAATTTTGGGATTTATGTTTGCTATTGGGAGTCATGCTGTAGTCGTTCCCCACTGTTTGACTGTGGTACAAATGATATGAAGAGATGCTTACATCAGTTGAAAGGTCCAATAAAATAATGAAGGTGTGGTAAAGATGGCACCAGCCACTCCACAAGAAATGCAACCTCCCTCCCAGCCCTGTCCACAGGCCTCGCCATGATACTATTGGAGTCTGCAGTACCTCACATGCTGAAAAATCACAATCCTGAAAACAACGAAACTCAGGGGACTGATCACTGTGTGTGTGTGTGAGAGAGAGAGACCTGATGCTAGTTTCTTCCCTTAGTACCTGGATTAACCCGGTTTTGGCCTTTAGCAAGACAACAGTTAGAGATTGTCTTTTCTTAGATCATTCCCTGGCTGTGCCACATCAAGACCTTGGCACTGAAATTGGGTTCCCTGATTTGTTTGCTTCAACTGAGAAGCTAGCCAAGAGTGGCCTTTGCTGGGTGATTAAAACATTTTTATCTATTATGTCCATGGAGCTGGAGGTAAGGGAGCTTTCTAAACCCACTGTAAGGGCGTACATCTTGTTAAAAACTTGTCCTTTAACAGAACCATATTTATTTGACACCTCGTTACCTTACCACCGCTTCCTGTTAAGTAGGTTCAGCCTAAATCTGGTACATTGGCTACTTGCTGTACCCCAGGGGAGACAGCAGGTGGAGTACTATGTTCCCTGCACCTGCAATAACTTTTCTACCCAGGACACTCTTCATTTTGTGCTTTTCTGTGATCATTTGAGTTTGCCACAACGACACTTTATTCTGCCCAAAGGGAAAGGTTTTGTACAGGGTAAACTGGCCATGGTGTATCTTCAGATACTAACTAGTCCCTTGGAGTGCTTTTTTGTTGCAGGTTTTGTAGTGGCTGCCTTTAGATATAGAAAAAGGTGCAAATGGTAGGACTTTCACTGTGCTATAAGTTTTCTGTCTTGTCGGGATTTTGCACATTTTTGTGCTTGTCTATTTAACTTATTTTCACCTGTTCATTTTAATGCTTTTATATTTTTTCTGATTCTTGTATGTGTACTTTTATGGTTTTTAAGTAACCAAATAAAGTAATTTCTGACTCTGACTGCTTAAAAATGAAAAGAGAAGACTTCCATGCTTGTTATACTGAAGGATACCTTCGAATATGACATTGGACTGTGGAAACAGATGACTTCATCCCTGCATTTACCTTCCCTTCTGTGTCCAGAATGCTGGCAAAGGACTTTTGGACCTAGCCTAATGATACTGACACTAAAGGTATAGGAGACCAGGTCCTGCTAGGGAAGCCCAATGAAACATGTCTACAGAGAGTGTAGAAGGCCCCGAAGATAGGAAGCGGTAGCCTGCCTGAAAAAACAGTTGAGTAAGCTACACCCGAACATTTCTCTTGTATGTGCACATAGTGCTTCTCTCTTGTTCCTGGAAAGTACAGAACGTCCTGTAGACTAAGAAACGTGGTGCTACTGCAAGGAAATCTCAAATATTAGTGAAAACTAGATATTTTGTTCTTGACTTGAACTGGAATTCTGTGGCTCCCCTTTACAACTGAAACATGTGGCTCTGTTTCTGAGAAGCCACATGTTATGATGTTGAGATTATTTCTATCAGGAAATGAGTGTTAAATATGGGTCTCAGAACAGTTTAATCTCTTTATAAGAAGGTCAGTGTGCCCAGCCTTCCTGATGAAGATGCAACTTTAATATTTTTTTTTGTCTTAGGAGGTTTTCTGGCACAGAACATTGTAGGCATTCAGGTATGTCCATCCACACAACTCCATGGCTGGCACTCTTCAGTAGACAGTAGGTTCTATTGTTGTCAGTTCACATACAGCATTTTTAATTTTTCCTCTAGTAATGAATCAATGCATTGCTATCCATCCACATAATGCCACTTTAAATCATGTTCATCCAGTTCTCCAGGCTATCATCTTATCTCAAAGGCATTACCCTGCTTTTTCAATGTCATGCAACATAAAATTTGACACCTATGGCTTATCCTAAAACAGTCTGCACTCTGTTTTGTTTTGGACAAAATTGTTCTCATCTTTACATTTATTCCAAATCTGAGATCCAAAGATGACTTGAGGAATTACTTTACCAGCATAAACACTAATATTGGCAACTGAAAATAGCATCTTTATCACTATCCAGTTCATTAAGAGATTTCATTATTATTTGGCCCAAAAAGGTAAAACTATTTATATATGCATACAAAAGTACCTAAACCAGTAAAATATTTAAATCACAACTGAAATAGTTATATTTTATACCACTCAACCTGAAGGAATTAGATTGAGGGGGGAGGCCCTGTACTATTTAAGACAGTAACATATATACATAAAGTGTGAAAGCAAAGTTACAGTACATCAAGGACAAGAGCAACTTAGGGCTGAATGTATACGCTTTTAGTCTGCAGGGTCCATATATAGCTTACAAACAGGCAGTTACACTGTCACCACCTATCACCAATGTATAGAACTAGAGGCTGTAATAAAGATTGAAAAGCGTAAAACTAATTAATCCAGCCCCCTACTAATCTTCTTCATGATCATTCTCCCATAGAGGTTCATAAATCATTCTTTCCTCATTCCTCAGGCACTCCACAGATATTGACCCACTTCAGACTGAATTCTGGTATTCAAGATTCCTTTCACAGCCAAATATGCTTTACTCACAATGTGCACACCAATATCCATCAAGATGTGCATAAGCCAAGTAGATCTCAAACTTTTATGGATGGATATAAAAAAAAACGGTATCATTGTTTCTATTGACAGAGAATTGTAGACACTGTGAGGGTAAAAAGAACCCGTACAGTCCCATGTCTTATGTTTATCATCAATAATTAAACAACCTAATCTCAGAGAACATAAATGGTTCTCATATATGGCAGAAGTGGTGTTCCAAAATAATGTTGCCTACTCAAAGCACTTTATCTATCAGATAAATGGTACCCAAGGCAGACCTTGCTAGCCTATCATGTTGACAAAATGTATATCTTTCCAAACTAAAGTCCGACCCCATCATAAGATTTCCTAGCTTTTGGTGCTTCACAATAAATAACAAGTTCAGCTGCCATACTTAGGATGTAAAATATGGAAACCAGAGAAGACTGTTTGATGCTTTAGGGGCAATGATTTACCTCACATGTTTCCTATAAAGATCTGTATTAGGTTTAAGTCTTAACCTATTTCATATTCTAAGGTCCTAAAAAACGTCCCCCATGATTGGTTTAATGCCCAGATCCACCGTGTGTATGCATGTGTAGCAGAATTGGGGTCCTGTGGCCCACATTAGCAAAGAACCAAAGGAAATACCTATTTTAATCATTCCTCCAAATCCCCAAAGTCAAAGCTGTAACCGAGGCTCCTGCAGAATAGAGGGGTCCAGCTATTCAGCCCCAAACCCATGAGGGTGTCCCAATTCAGGCTAAGGCCAATGAATATCTGTGAGATACCTGAGTCTCTGGGGTCCCTCATCACATTCTGCAGTGAGCCTCATTATTTTGTGTTACACCACACCACAGTTCATATCCAAACATATCTGTCTAGAGCTTTCATAAGTGATGGATTTGGCTCTGTCAGCTTCACTTACAACAAAAAAGACTTCTAGATGACCCTGTGAGTCTGCAATAATAAAATGTTCTCTTCTTCCTCTGGCACTTCAGAGTTCTTATTAAAATACTTAACTAGGTACTCAAAGTAGTCCCCAGACTCTAATACCTTTCATGGGGCCACAGGATTGCAGGCTAGCAGTATTAAATAATTCACAAATAACAAAATAGGAACTAGGGTGCTGATCATCTTGGAAACAGCAACCTAACATCCAGTCAAACTTGCATTGGAGTTATGTATGTAAACATTGAATACCGGCTACACTAGGACCATACCCATTGACCATCTCCTCTTTATCACTATTATCATGCATTGTTCTCATTATGTATTGCTGTATTACAATAAATGATGTGAGGGTTGGTTGAAAAGCACAGCACCCATGAGACTGAGTCAAAAACCAGCTTTCAAATGGACAAACAAGAAGTAACTTGGGCTGCCCTTCAATATCAGGTACTTCATTAAAAATACACATTAGAGACACACCATAATCTGTGATAAATCCCATCTATATTTTCCCAGAAGCCTGCTAGTATTGGACTTTTCTCCTCTTTTTAATCATAGACATGACCCAAAAGTGCAGATCTATGCATTTGTGTGAGATATTGATCAGGCAGATAGGTTTACTGTTGGCTTAATTCCCCACTCCAAATACAGCACATTATGTGTAGATCTCTGTGAAACTAGAACCATTCCAGTTAATACCACAATATTAGCTATCATAAATAAGATGGGACCGCACAAGTATTGGATAAATTTAGAAATATAAAAGGGAACTTCCACAATCCTGGTAGCTTATTACATTTGTGAATCCCCAAAGCTTTCATTTCCTCAGGACTTTTCAGAAAGGATTAGACAAATTAAATTTTGAATCAAAATGATAATTAAACAAGGCTCACAATCTCATGCTCACAAATTGCTTCATTACTGGTGTGAAGCACAATGTGTGAACCAAACCTCATAACAATGGCTTTTGTTATATTTAAAACAAATTCCTATTACAAAAAACTTTGAACTATTCAGGAAGTATTCAGATGGACCTGTTGCCGACTGTCGATTGCAGATATTATTTCTTCATCACTGGAGAGTATTAATGATTACAACTAATCTGTGGTGTGTCTAGCCTTCTAATGGAATGAAATAACATAGCTACTTAACTGTTAAAAGGTATTAGAGTTAAGTTGTGACATCAAATTGGCTTCTGTCGGAGCCAGTATATAAAGTGGAAGGCAGGTCAACAGCCATCATAACAGCTGCAGTTAAAACAAAGCAGCAAAAACAAAACCTGCTTTTCATTCCTGTAATCTTTTCTTCTCAAATAACAGTGATGAGCAGAAAGAGGATATTTAAAGAAATATGTTTCTTTTGTGTACAACCAAAGATCATTACAGGAAAACTAAAATGCCTGTGCAGCTATCTACACATTATGAGCCCCAGCATATGTTTCTAATCTGACTTGCATTAAACTGATTCTAATATCTGTTTGCACCAAATTATGAAGTACTTTTACATGTGTTTAATTTTTTATAAAGTTCTGCTTTTATGACTCATGCCTGCAACAATAATGTTAGACCTGTCATCCTTAGGATGGCAATCCCCCAAACCTTTTGTCTTACTCCTCCAGTTTTGCTAATCTCGTTTTTGTTAGCCTTAGGCCTTTGTGGACTTTACTACTGCTAACATGCACATGCTTCGTCCTTTAAACATGACAAAATTGGCTTATACCCTATAGGCACATATGAGTTACTTATATGTCCTTAGCAACCTGGTACTATATATAGGCTTGTAAATGAAATGCTACTAGTGGGCCTGCAGCACTGATTGAGCCACCCACTTAAGTACCCCTTTAATACATGTCTCACGCCCCTACTGTAGCCTGTGTGTGCAGTATTAAGGTGCCATTTCAACCTGCCAATATAACCCCTTTGCCAGGCCTAAAACTTCCTTTTTATTATATATACATCACCCCTAGGGTAGGCCTAAATGACCCATAGGGCAGAGTGCAGTGTATTTAAGAAGTCTAACATGTATTCTTAATTTTCACTTGTTCTGGCAGTGGAGAACTCTTAAACTTGTTATTCACTACTGCAAGGCCTGCCTCTTTCATAGGATAACAGTGGGTTAACATATTACATTTAATAAATGACAACTTTCAGTTGGGAGCAGGTGGGAAGTTCGAGTTTGGTGTCTAATTAATTGTAAGTTAAAACCCTCTTTCTTGGTCAGGTTTTAAGTCACAATTCTGTAAAAGTCACTTTTAGAAAGTTTGCATTTTTTGTTCCAACCATTTAGTGCCTGCATCCTAAGTCACATAACTAAATGTAGCTGGATTGTGGTCTTTGTATATTGATCCCAGGCGGTAAGACAAAGGAGCATAGGTGTTGGCACGATAGGCCATCTCTGACTTGATGAGGGGCTGTCATCTACCACACATGCCCATCGTAAAGGCTCTGCCTGAGCACAATCACAAAGAGATTGACACTAGTCTATTCTGATTACAGACAGGCCCAGCCAGGGGAGAGAGGCAGGAAATTCCAAACATCTCCAGGGGTGGACACCTCCAGAACCTTCTTCTGCTTCAAAGTGGGCATCTTTTATAAAACATGGACCCTCAGACTCAACTCTTCAGTACCCACATGGACCTGCTGAAGATTCAGAAGGACTGTTGTGCTGGTCTGCAAGTAAGACTGCTACTCTATTGAACTGTTGTCTGAGTACGAAAGCACTGTACCTGCTTCTTGATCCCAGGGCCACTATAGTGACCCCAAGGCTAGTTTGCTGGCCTTCTGATCAGAGCATCAGGAACAGAAAAGTCTCTAACCATCTTGAACCCAGCACCTGGACTCTAACGTCTGGGAGTCTTGCCCCCCCCAATGGGTTCACCCCACTTCCTAACCCTTGAAAGAGGGCCTGGAGGTGCTCTCTCACCCCAGCTGTGTGATGCTGTGAGCAGAATCTATGCAGTGCACACACATTTACTCTCCGCCACTTTGGAACCACTGCTGTCTCATCCCTGATGCAAGACTTTGCATCACAGCCCACAGTTTCCTTATAACCACCTCTGTGTGACCATCCTCAACAGAGGGTTGTTGCATTGCAAACCCCTCATCAACAACAGCCTTGATGATGATGAAGGATTACACATTGCAGCCTTGCAGATCCTTGAAACCACTGATGTGTGACACATCCTTGATGCGGGATCTCGCAAAGCTCTGCGACCAGGATTTCAGATACTTTGTTCAACAGGCCTAACAAGGTCTCTGTATCCTGTCCACACTCCATGGCAGTCAGCCTGAACCGATGACCTTGTCCAAGTCTGGCATGAGCAGATAACTACAGTTCATGTTTTGTGCTTCTTAGCACTGCTTTTACTGAAATCTTTAAAACTGCATATCACTGGTTCTATTGATTAGATTTTAGTAATTTTGGTCTCAAATAATTTATTACATTTTACACTACGTTTCTAAATTGATGTGGCTGCTTGAGTGGAGTTTCACCCCCTTCAACCACTCACCCAATTTCCAACCAATGCTATCTCCTTCATATTTTAAAGCTAAACACCAAGGAGTTAAGCAGCATGGGAAGGGTGATGTGTGACCATGTATTATAAGGCATAAGGTATCCTTTGCCTTACATTATAAGGATAGTACAGTTACCTTGGTGTGCTGCTACGTTTTAGAGGATCTCAACCTTCAGCCAGGTCAAGCAACTCATTGGTGATTTGCAATGTCCTTATGCTGTATGACAGGGGCTACTTTATCCAAAATATAATGGGCATTTGCTGTCAAAATTCTGATATGAGATCTGATAAAAGGTGAATCTGTTCTTAGGAAAGACAGATTGTAATTCCAGTAGCATTGTACTTTCCCCTGCCACTGCTCGAGATGCCTCAATATGTATTAAACACACTAAAGAAGGTTAGTGTAGTTGAATCCCTCCCGGTGTCTAAATTAGAACTAGTATTTATTGACTGCATCTACAACTTAGAGGATGCCCAGTTGGATAAAAACAGTTCCAAATAGCTATTCAGCCAATGGAAATCAAAATGTCAATGTGGCATTATACAAACCATTTGTCTCTACCACTCCTTTCTATGTAAGCTTTACACCGCCCACCTTCGGATCCTGCCTTCTCAACGCGCTGTTAAACTTGAACCTGAAATGTTCACCAAAAACCTTGGAAACAGCTTCTGCGATAGACATATTCAATTGTTCCCACAGAAAATATATTCTAAACTTTTATTTTTATTCAAGATGCAATTGTTTAAGGTTTTTACAGCTGCTAAGGTAAATGTGTAATTTACCAATTCAACATTAGTATAAACGTGTGTTTGTAAATAGTTGTGTGAACATGTGCACATACATGTCAATGTTAACCATTTTGCACTAATGAGCTACAGAAGTGCACACTTATTAACGTGTAAAACCTTAATATTAGTAATATTTTGACATAGCGAAAATGGTTCTAACAAATAAATACGTTGCAGTCTCACCCTAGTAATAGTTCACCTGTAAGACCTCATATGATTTCTATAACTGAAAAGAGGCACATGATGTTGGAAGATGTAAAAGACCAGGGTGTTTTTTGTGTGTGGTATTTTCCACTGAATGCCATTTAACACCAAATTGTATATTTGTAAGCTTTTGCTTGTTCCCTCCGTGTCCCGTTTTGGCTCCAAGTGCAGTTGGTGGTAGTGAAAAATAATGTTAATATTTTTTACAAAATAACGTTGATTTTAACTGCTGCTAAACCTCACTGAATGTTGCAAAAAAGAAATAGTGCGCATCTGTAATATCTCTAAATATGCCATATTCTGCTTATTAGCATCTGTGTTTGAATTAGAACCACCTGGGCAGTTTGTGCTCTCTGTAATTACTATGGCTCCTATGCACGAAAAGGTAATAAACATGCATCTGCAGATTTACTTCTGTATGAGTGCAGACTTTCTACTTTTTGGAATGAACACATTTCTATTCGAATCAGCGTGCAAAGCTGCGTGTAACACAGGAAGTCATGCAGGATCCACAGAAAATCACGAGATTACTAACGTTTGTGCCCATTCCATAAATATGGACTACTGAATTACTAAGAACCCTATAGAGGGCAAAAGGATTCCCTTGTGCTAATGCACTTTTTTAAATATATTTTTTCTCAAGGAAGGGTTTGTTTTACCCTTGTACAAATCTCTTCCCTTCCCACCCCCACCAAATATGAGGTGATCTGTTATCCTTCCCATTACTGAAGGAGAGTTACACCAACCATGTGCTGCAGTAAATCTCCTACAATTTCTCTGGTGTGAATGAGTCAGATCATAGTTTGGGAATGCCGACAAGCTTCCATGATTGTTGGCATTCCCTAACTGTGAAGGCAAATCATGCTTTCAAACACCCATTTTAGCAGCTGAGATGGCAGCTGAGACTTCCACAATCAAGGAAAAGATCCCCCCCCCCCCATAAATGGGCTAACATCTGCCAGAAATCAATTTATAAATTCCTTGCATCATATAAAAGGTAAATCTGATCATAACCGTTAATCACATTTTCTTTGTGACTGGGTCTCTATATGCGTACAAAGACTATACAATATACATATTACAACATAGCATTACAGTGTAGTTAGCTTAACTCATTTAAAAGGTATTTCACTGGCACTGTTGTATGTTGAGACGAAGGATATAATTTCAGAAGCTGCACACTACCAGTCAAAGAACTAGTCTCCTACCTCACTGTTCCCCAACTGAGATTTCAGACCTCCTCTTTTGAATTATCACCTGGAGTTCTAACCTTATTTGATGGTATGTTTGTGTGTGGTAAAGAACCCTTGATTGAATGCTGGATGGTGCTTAGGAGTCGCAAGCATGGGCCAGCTTGAACTCAAGGACCTAGGTGTGCACTTCATTCTTGCTCTATCAGTGAGCATGCAATGCTTATCAATATTTATTCTGGTTATGATATTCAAGTAATTTATATTTGATGTGTTTTTCAGGTGTGAAATTGACATTGATGAGTGTCAATCTGATCCTTGCTTGAACGGGGGCCTCTGCCAGAACCTACCCAACAGATTCCAGTGCATCTGCGATGTAAATTTTGCTGGCGAGCGTTGTGAGATAGATGTAAGCGACCTCTCCTTTTACGTGTCCATGTTACTGTGGCAGAACCTCTTCCAGCTTCTCTCTTACCTCATATTGCGTATGGATGATGAGCCCGCCGTAGAGTGGGGGGAGCAGGACGAATATTAGTCTTGCAGACCTTCTGTAGTTTCCAATACAATCAGAAGATACCTTGAACATAACATCACAGACTATTGAGACTTATCATCATTGCAATTTTAAAAATGTTTAATGGTCCTCCATTCCTATAGCCAATTACCTACATCTAAAACGAAGGGCTTGATTTAGAGTTTAGCAAAGGGTTGCTCCATTACAAACGTGACAGATATCCTATTCACCTTAATACAAATGATATACAATATAATGAACATGTAATAAAGACGATGAGCTGTGTTACGTTTGTGACGGAGCACCCCATCTACCATGCTCTAAACAAGTCCCTAAATATTCATTCTTTTAAATATAATTGGCTCATATTGCAGATCAAGTTGACCGAAAAGCACAATACGAGTTTTGCACATAAGTCAGCTCTCTCATGCAGCCTCAAAAACTTATATCCGTAGTAAATATAATCTCTGATCTTGGAAGGGTGTTCCCTGGCACACACCTAACATTGTCACCACATTCTGTAAAAAGGTGTACTTTTTGGGCATCGTTTAGGCCTCGAACCACATGTTAAATTGTGTGCAAACAATTTTGTACCCATTTAACATTTTTGCTATTGTGTGTTGAACCAGAAAAGCATTCGCTCACTGGGAGCTTGCACCACATTACATCAGACACCAAGTAGAAACAAAACTTAATTGCTTCTGATCTAACTCACTAACCTTAAGAGGCCTTGGATATCAAATTGTAACATTCACTCAAAATAGTGTGTGCAGCATATGCAAATGAATATGTAGATAAGACCTATGTCTCTTTTTTTGTAAATCTTTTTATTGATTTCACATAAAACCAAAGCCTGTGTACATCACTATAAAAGTTCAAAAAGCCATAGTGAAGTCAAGGTAAATATGCTACACATTGCTGTCAATGGGTTTTAGTAAGCAACGGGATACAAATAATGAGTATATACATGCTCAGTATTATGTAACAATGATTCTTCTGATTCTTAGGGGAATGAAACAGGGACCCAGTATAGACAGGCAGCAAATCAACTTTTTGAAAAGAACTATGCCCAACACTACCTTCCCTCTCACGTTGCTCCTCCTCCCCACACAGAGTAAATGTGTATAATGAAATATTCAACATGGGATCATTCACCTTCATGAGTCTCCCATATTTTCTACAGAATGTCACTCAGGTAGGGGTAGCACGTCAGTCAACTTAGTCAAGTAGTTATCCCACTGCTCCATATAGGTACGTCTCCCATCCCTGGTTCGTGCCTCAGCCCGTATTGAGGTCATTTAGGTTTTGTGTCGCTGTTTCGTCCCCTTGTGTCGCACAAGGGTGATGCAAAAGCTTGTTAAATCCGGCCCTTAGTATTATTTCTGTAGTGCAAGAGAATCATATAGAAACCAGAAGCAGGGGCTACCTCTAGAACAAAGACCTATACCTAAAAAAAAAAGATTACAAAAAAAAAGAGAATAAAAATGACAAATAATTGTGCACATTGTAGACACCCAAAGAAATAAAACTGGAAAGATTTTAAAAAATGATGATAAAAATAATTTGAACTTAAATAGTCACATATGCAAAACGTGTTGTAAAAATGTAAAAAATATAACAGATGCAAATATTTAGAAAATTACAGCAGCAGCGGCTGCTCTGTTAGGGCAGAGGAGTGTTGCACCCCTGCTGCCAGTGCTGCAAAGGTGCCGTGTTTGGGGGTGGGAGTCACTGATGCTGACTGCCAGCAGGGGAGTGGTGCTCACTCCACTAGTTTAGAGTGAGCATGTCACTTTGGCCGGCCATCTTGCGACGGCCAGCCTGACAAGCACACTTTAAACCTCTCCTCTAGGCTACCTTAGACAGCGGGGTGGAGAGCAAGCACAGGCTCCTGGGGCCTCAGTGAGCAAAGAGCCAGTCCGCTCCAGGCAATCCTAGTGTTTCTGTCATGCTACTTGTGCAGCATGAGAGCAGCGTCTTGATTGGAAGAGGGGAGTTGGCTGAGGCTCTGGGAGCCTGTGCTGGTGGAGCCACTGATGACGAGATGGAGAAGTGCACCAAGTGCAGAGGCAGAAAGTAAGTGAATCTTTTCACTATTTTTTAAAATGTGTTTTACCTTACTGCCAGCCACTTTAGAAAACTCACACTGACTTCACCCTCAACTACAGAGCTCTCAATTGTGGCCCATTATAAACATTGCTTAAAACAGACCATGATTGAGAGTTTTAGCTTTAAGCCTAAGGGCACCCTGCTGGTTTTTTTCCGTGCCTGGCAGTGCCTTAAATATTCACCCAACCAGTTCTATTGGTTGGGAGCTGCCACTGAATTACAGATTTGTACATTTTAAATTAATTTTAAAATGTGCAACTTATTTCATATCTAACACTATTCTATACACATTAAACATTGCACGTTCCAAAAACACACTTAAGCACAGAAAGACACACAGTGACAAACTATACAGTGGTAGCTGAAAGGGAAGTGGACAGACCCCGGAGGTGTGGCTTGAGTTATGTACTTCCACTTGTGATGATTGTCAGATACTATTATTTTCCTCAGTTCGTACCTCTACATAGCAAAGGTGGAAATCTCCACTTACACTATGTAAAAATTCATTTGGATGAGTGACGACATACGTCTTTGGGGTTGTATTTTGAGTTGTATGCATTGCCACTCCCTAACGTAAGGGGGTAATGACATACTCCTTATACTAGGCAAAATCTCCAAGAATAAGTGATTTCATTTCAGTGGAGATTTATATCCAGGCGAAAGCATACATTTACTTGTGCGGAGATGGATGTCTACCAGTCGATTTACCTTTTTGAATTGGGCACATTATTTTCCTTTTGGCTCCGTACAACCAATTAACATCATAGGTTGCATGACATTTGAACCTATATACAACTTCAAAAATTGTAAAAGCACTATCTGAATTTTTAAATGGCATGGACTTTTGAAAATGTATGTGTTTTACTTGTATCCCGTGAGCTGAAAGGTAATGACCAGTAACTTAATAATCATCTCATCCATCTATTTTACAAAAACACTCCTAATCCTACAAGAATATCATTGCTTTGTAACATTTGTTTGTTTGTTACATTTGTTTGTGTAATATATATGTATCGTAATAGAACATTCTTTTTCTGCTGTATAGTTAATATGTTTTAATTTTTTCAAACTTCTTTATAATCTGTAGTCCATACATGAGGTATGAACCTATAAAATATGTTGTGATGTGTTTCACAAAGAGCTGCCTTGGTATGAAAACATGACCGTTTTTAATATTATATTTATTATTTTGTCAATTTGATATTGCATTTTCATACATTGTTCAAGTTTTGTTTGTTGTAATGTATCTACCTATTTGGAAACATATCTATCTTTGTGTGAAAATATAGAGCAGCTTTCCAGTATTACATAGCCACAAAGTACCCATTCCTTCAGAAAATCTACTTTGGAAATCCATGTGAAAATTAATGTAATTTTTACCTGCATGTGGACAGGACTCATCCTCATCACAATTGTGTGACCAAAAAGAAGCATAAGGGACCAATAGTCGCATCAAAATATTATGTAGGAAAAAATAGTGCAGGTGAAAAAATAGAAGATATACCAACAGCACAAGAGAAGAAGGAAAATACTACATTTAGGGAGTGGCTATTACTTCAATAACATCAGAATATAGTTCTTTAACTTGGAACCCGAATTTGTTGAAATAATTCTAGGGTGTATGTGAGCCTTTTTCATTAAGAAAATACTCTCCATGTTTACTTTTGCGTTGGTTTCTTTCCCTAAGCCACATATGTAGGAGCTTCATGGCGATGAACACAGTTAAGATCTTAAATTTACATTATTTGATATAGAGATTCATAATGCAGTTGCCTGTCCTGGAGGCTGTAAACAACAAGCAATACAATTACCCACATTGAATGCGTGTATTTTTCAACCCAATGATTCTAAAAGTCTGAGCTGACAGGATTGAAGCACATCGCCTGCAGGTCTAGCACTGATATCAACAGTAGTCACTTAACTCACTGTACCTTTCTCCTAACAACTTACCAAGCATGCCTCTGTCTTAAAAAAATATGAAATGTGCCCTGAAGCCAGTGACTAGTCTGTTATTTGCATCAAATAATGTGAACAGGAAGGGAAAAAGAGGGTAAATATCAACCCTCGACAAAATGCCAGTGTAGTAATTGGCCTGTGTTGTTGTGTGCACAAAGGGCCTCATTACAAGGTCTCCAGCATTCTAAATTAGGCCAGTAACACAAGTTCCTAGCCTAATAGTGGCCAGTATTACGAATTCCTATGGTAACTCCTTGTTTCTCATGGGATCCTTAAGGTCCCTATCGCAATGCATGTTTGTAAATAGGTGGATCCTATGCTGCATGTCAACCATCTCTGACTCTGATCCCATTCAAGTTCTCTACTCATAAATATTTGGGAGCATATTTACACAGAAGATGTGCAGCGCAGCACTGCGTGAAAAAATTGCAGCTCTGCGTCACTTCTTGAAACCAGGGATGCACTGTATTTACACAAATACAGCACACCCCTGTGCTTCCCTTAGCTCTGGCCCTAAATTTAGCAGCCAAGGCAGGCATCCTTGCACCATAGTGCAAGGGTGTCTGCGTTGAAGGAAATGATTGTTTATGTGCAGGAAGATGTCACTTCCTGCACATAAACAATTTACAATGGCGATTTGTTACTTCTATGTATGCTGCAAAAAGCAGCACACATAGTAGTAGCAAATCGTCATTATTGAAGGATTGTTTATGTGCAGGAAGGAAAACCTTCCTTCGCATAACCAATCATTGATGGCGTTGTGCACTTTCTATGTGTGTTGCAGGATACAGTACACATAGAAAAAGCAAAAACAAGGAGACATAACAGTATTTCTCCTCGTTGCGCCCTGCTAACACCACCTCTGGGGTGGCATTAGTTTTTGGCGCTGCCACAGTTGTACGACATCTTGTCAAAAGCAATGGGTGTTGTGGTGGAACACCCACAGTAACACCCATTACATGACCCTCTGCCACAGAAAACTGCATCGGAGGGGCCCATATTTACAAGACAGCGTTAAGACACAAAAAGTGGCTTAGTGCCACCTTTTAAATATGGTGCAGTGCACAGCGCCACCGGAGCGTCACAAAGAGTGGCTCTATAGGCATGTAAATATGCCACTTTTTCATAATATTCTAATTACCTTTATTCTGACAAATATAAGTTCAGTTTAATAGATAATCTTGTGAAATGTGGGGATACTACTGAGAAGCTCTAACACACTCTAAAATATCACAGCACTCTCAGATGAAATATAAACCATCTGTAATATTCAAGCAAGCCTGGATTTCTTGGAAAGCTCCTAATAACATATTTTCTTGATATTTCATGTAACAGAAGAAAGATTTATTTTACTTTTTTCATTTTACCGAGTTATGTGTGTCATTGATAATGTAATTGATATGTGTGAAGTTGATAGTGTCTTTCCTTCTCATGTCGTGTCATCATTAAAATTTCCACTGATTGTACTTTACAAATTCTCACTTCATCTTTGTACGTCCTTTGATGCATTTCAACTCCATTGACTGTTCCTTTCTCTCCATTTTTTGTACATTAAAGTCTAATGATGTATTTTTGTGTACGTTCTTCATTTCTCCTTGTAAAAAAGTCATCATTTGTTTTTGCCATCTCATGATTTATAATTGTCATACAAACTGTTTAGCTGCAACAATTTCACAATTACTAATTCACTGGCTAGTCATATGAGACACATTTAGTAAGAAGGGTCTCACAACTGTCAAAAAAACATTTAAGGAAAAAATATTTATTGTACATTTACAAAAGATATATATTTCTTATCCTTGAACATATCGGGCCAATTCGCAAAGGCATTTTGAAAGTCATATTGTAGTACTCCCGTCATACCCTTTTATGTACTCTTACATGCTTTTTTAAATTAGTTCCAAAACATCTAGTATGGGAGTACAATAGGAGTATTCAGGGACTATTCATATGCACTTAGTACAATAGTGCACTTTCCTTAATAGGGGAAATGGATGGTTCAGGAGCCATTCAATAAAGACATGAACAAATATGCAAAGCAAAACTCCTGCAGTAGTACTTCCCATACTCATAAAGACTTTTGTGAATCAGCTCCTTATTGGTCAGAAAGAACTAATCAAAGTGAAATGGGTAATCCTTAGTGCCTTCCCTCCATTTCACCAGTACTTTACAAACTGTTTTTTCCAGTGAACACCTACACTATACAACATATGAACCAAGTTTAATAACATGAACCAGGGCGAGGTGGCGTCAAAGGCCAGCCACAAGGCAAACTTTATATATCTATATAGGCCCATATTTACGAGAGCCTTGCATCATTGTTATGTTACTTTTTGTGATGCGTAGGTGGTGCAAACCACTAAATCATATTTATGAAACCTCACAAAGCCACTTCGCATGGCTCTGAACGGCCTCATAAATATGTAGTAACGCAGTGCACATCGATGTGCTGCCTTACTCTGCGCTAGGGAGGCATTCAATGGGCATTGCAACACTCATGGATTTTGATGCATCCCCAGACTTACAAGACCTTGTAAACCTGTGGATGCGCCATACCCTTATGCATCCACAGGGAAGGCACCACAAGGAGAAATATCTTTATCTCTTCCTGTTTTTAACTCTTATGTGTGCTGCATTCTGTGGCACACATAGAAAGAGGGAAACAGCCTCCCTGGATTGTTTTTGTGCAGGAAGGTGCCTCTTTCAGCACAAAAACAATCCTGCATGTAACACAGACACCCTTGCACTGTGGTGCAAGGGTACCTGCGTTGGTGCTAGGCAGCCAAAATGGCACCAATGCAGGGGGAAAGGACAGGAATGTGTTGTATTGCTTTAATATGGAGCATTCCTGCTCTTTTGCTTTGACACATGGCAGTTCAGCATGGTGACTTGCTGCACTACTCTGCGCCGAAATCTCGTACATTTGGGCCATGGTGTATACATATGTAGTGTAAGCACTATATTATGGATCCAGAGATTTACTGCTGTCTACTGTCAATAGCCATATGTTGATTGACTCACAGTTGGGACACAGCATGCTTGACCACTTATCACTGAGCATTGTACCCAACCACAATCTCAGCCCTTGAGCTGCTCCCACGGGACAGGAAAAGGGATGCTGCAAAGACACTAGCTGGCCATGATGTAGTCGATGAGTCAGATTAAGTCATACCTAAAGGGGTTTTTGAATGGAATAGCACTGGATCGCTATTGGTTGCAGCTGGGGCTTCCTTTAATGTAATACTATGTAAATTGGGCTTCCTTTAAAGTACTGTTATGTTTTTTGTGGTTTGACAAGTATTTCTTTGGAACCTTAGTACTCTTAAAATATAACTAACTGCTAAAAAGCTAAATTAAGGCTGATATTATTTAAAAAGAGTCACATTCTTCCCCATGTTCACATTCTAACCACAGTAGAAGTTCAAGAATTATACTCAGATGAGTTGTGGCTTTATTGAATTTCCTATTTCATAAATGAATATTTCAACCAGTTAAAGAAGGAGACTATAATTAATACTTAATTTGTATGGACTGAGACTGGACAATATCCCTTTTTTAGGTCAAAGCCTACCATACAGCACAGCTGTCTAGTTGCCAAATACTTATTGGGGACATTCTGAAAGCTGGCCTAGGAATGCATTCCACCCATTGCTTACCATTGGCTTTGTGGTTTGTAACTCACATTTGCTTGCTTTCTATATGTTGGCTGTATTTCCTTTAGGACGTCCAGCATGTCTTTGTCCCTCCTGTGGAGGACAGCCTGTTTACCAACTCTCTGACTCTCTCCTTGTATTCTTCCACAAGTGCTCACTTTCTCTAAACAGGCCATTACATTTTGTTTTTATCTTGTCACATTTGCGGTGCATTCAAAGATAAAGGTCAAATTTCAAGCTCTGTCTTCTGAGGGAGCTTGGTGTTTACTTTTCTTTCTCTGACTTCAAAGTGGGAGGATGTATGTAGCCATCTGGGGATGTGAAAGGAAATACTTTTTTGTAGCACACAAAAAATATAAATGTCTGTAAATGAACTGTGCAAACATTTCAGAAAATGTCAAATGTAAGAAAGCACGAATGAAGCACATTTGTTTGTACTTCTGAAGTGTGGTGGAAAGAAGTATTTTAATACGATCAAAACAAATTAAAACACCAGATCATGCCATTTTCATACAGTATCATTTATAAGCTGTATAATTTTATCAGTAAAACTCTGTGACTGTGCAAATGTAATGATCATTTCAATTACAAATGTGTTGTGTGTAATGCCGGTGAGCCATCACACCATAAATACTCCCACACTATGCCACAGAATGTCTCACCACTCTACACCACACTATGGCACTCCATGCTGACACTCCATGCCACTCTACTCCAATCTATGCCACTATAATTCACTCTATGGAACTCCACCGTGATACTCCACTCTGACATTCTATGCCTCTACTCCACACCATTCTACTCCACTCTATGCCACTGCATTCTGACACTCTATGGCACTCTACACCACTCTACTCCATGCCACTCTACTAAACTCTTACCACTCCACTTCACTCATGACACTTTACTCTGACACTCTATTCCACACCACTCCATGCAACTCCACTCTATACCACTCCACTCCATTCCACTTTATTCCACTTTATTCCATTCTTTGACACCCTACACCATTCTACTCTGACTCTGTATGCCTCTCCACTCTAATCCTCTCTGCACCACTACTCTGTCACTCCACAATACTCTATGCAAATCCACTCTACAACACTTTATGCCACTTTAGTCCACTCTACGCTATTCCATTTTACTCTTTGACACTTTACTATACCCCACTCTACTTCACGACAGTCTATGCCACTCCATGCCACTCTACTTTATGCTGCTCCACTGTACACCACTCTACCCAACTTCATCTATGCCACGCCACACCACTTTATTCCACTCGGAGCCACTGCACTCTACTCTTGCACACAACTCCACTCTTTACCACTCTATTCATATGACTCTCCACTCCAAAATGCTCAATGGCACTCTTTGCCACTCCACTTTATGCCACTGTTCTCTACACCACTATCTTTTACCCATGCTGAGCGGCAGCCACACTTGTGTACAATATGGCTAGAAGACATTGGTGAAGCCAATTGCTCTTGCATAGGCGAGACCTATTGGCTTTGCCAAGCTTCTTAACCAAGTCTAATTTCCAACTGCATGGAAGTGACTTAAAACAGTTGTTGCATTTGAGTAGTTGCATATGTGTGTGGTGGATTACTGACAAAATAGCAGGGACTTTACAGAAAGAAATAACACTACTTTGCAGTTTGAGGCCACAAACCATGCGACACAGAAGTTAGGGTTTTTGGTAGAACTCGCTGAAATCAAACCCCAAATAAGTAAAACCAGTACTTGCTGCCTTATTTAACAATAGTTACGCTATTTAACTGACCTCAAATACCCCTCTTCCTATATGTCGCTCCTCGCAAACTGGCATGTGCACAAGATACACATTTTAATCAAAATGCAATTAGTGTGGCACAAGACATCTTTATAACACATGGCATCATTACATGTTTTGCAACTGAATTTCCAAATTGTAGTACTCTAGAAGTTATTTAGCATTTGGAGGACAGGAAAAATGTGATAGATTACACTGTCCATCACATTGACGGTCCACTATTCCTATTTGAATGAATCATATTTCTGTTGCCAGAGCCCCTGCTTACTGTCATTTTAACCAGCGGTTCCACTGACATCAGGCCATCGGTCTAAGTACCACAGACTGTCCTCTGTGTTTGGAAGGGGCATTTTTAGATACTTTATTCTTGTTGGGGACCTTTAGAAAAAGCCTTGTGGTCCCGAAAAGAAAAAAAATAATCAAAATGACCTCCACACCATGGTCAAAAACTCTGAAGGATTATTTTTCTGAAATAAACTCATGCTTTGGGCTGCAGGAAACATGCTGCTCATTTTGCAAACTTACAATGCCTCAGAGGAGTTGCTGTCATGGCCATTCCGCTGAAAATTTAGACAACTCTGTCAGGCAATTGGAGATCTCTAAATATGGTCATTTGTAGTCCTACAGATCAGCGGAGTACATGCCTCCGCACCCTGTTGGAATGGAGTAGAGCCCCCCAATGCCTAAATAATCCCCTAAGGTTTGAAAGTCAAAACAGCGCTTCCTCGTATTCTTGTGTACACTGGAGTGGGACAACATGGGAAATGAGATATGCAATATGAAGGCTTAGCATCAGCATCCATGTTGCATTTTGCTACTGTTGTGGACATCTAGCCATTCATGACTGCTCCAGGATAGCTTCCCATTAAAAGTTTGAGTTTGGTGTAATTAGTGATGGTGAGCTGCACCATCCACGGAAAGCAAGTGTGCGTGGCCTGCCATCAACCTGATCTTATAAGGCATGCAAATGGTGGAAGTTAAGGGGGGACCTGGGTTTTCATTTCTTGATAATGTGATAATAGAAGAAATGTGTGCAGCTCTACTAGTGCACCCCTATCTGTTCTTGTAGTATCAATCATTTGTACCATAGGGCCGGCACACAGCTCTATTAGTGCATTTCAATCTTCTCTATAATACCTTGTGTTATACATTACTAAAACAAATACACTCTTCAGTCAATGCACCTGAATGTTGTAAGCAGCACCACCTACTATTTAAATACTGGCACTGACTCGCACTGCACTCTAACTCTAGATCAGCAGTCCCCTTCAGTTTTATGTGTTCATTATAAACATAGCTTTGTAAATGCACCTCAGTACTGAAATATATAAGCCTTTATTATTTCCAAACTAACACTGTTACATAGGAGGTCTCGCAGTGCACTTTAGGAATAACTATCAGTACTATGATAATTTTGCCTGCCTTGTACAACTATAACATTGCATTGTATTACTGTACCAGAGAACGATTTGCATCTCTAGTACTTGTGCATCAAGACACAGTCCTGATGATGGACATAGATTTGAAAAGGTATTTTTGTCTAGCCTACTAATGCAGTGTTAGTCTGTAGGACTGTTTTTCAGTAAATTAGATATAATGGAATTTTAACAGGTGCTTTAAATGACAGTACTTGAACTTTAGCTGGATTGTTTGCCGGAGAGATTTCCAGGGTAACGTCCTGTGAAACCCATATGACAATCAGTTACATTCAAGAGTTTAAACCTGTGTTGGAAGAATTGATTTTGAGCCATTGAAGACCCAAGCATGAGGAAATCATAGGGTTGAATATTGACCAGCTGGTTCCAAGATGTAGACCATAGCCGCACCTGTGGAGCAAGCACTTACGTTTAATATTTATTCTGGCTCCCCTTGGCAGTTAATGCAAGATTTGATGACTTGCTACTGTCACTTAATCTAATTTTCTTAGAGCATTGTTGAGGTAAAGCTCAAATTGTGAAACCTCCAGACCTGCATGTTGGGCTAAAGTCCACATTTTGAACCCTCCAGACCTGCATGTTTCTAGCACTAGGGAGTCCAAAATAGAGAATATTGCCCTAATCTAGACAATAATTTATGAGGAGCATTCAAATTATAACACCCTATAGCAATTCTCATATACAGGGTTCAGTCATGCTCCAGTAAATGCTCAGAGACAGGCCTTATGGCACGGCGTGGTGTTTACTAGGTATGGTACCTCAGGACCTGTATAAATATATGAATTTAAAAATTATTCAAAAATTATAGAAAGTGCTTCACATACAGGACCTCCATGAGCCTGTTGGCTATTACTCATCAACCGTCTTGCTGTATCATCATCAGCACTTTCCTATAGTAGCAGTAGGGTCAGGCGCAATGAATGTCACTATTAATTATCAATGTGTGTAACTAATATTATGCTTCTCAAGGGTTCACAACCCTCCTGCAGGTCCTAAAAAATGGAAGAAAGAATCTAGTAACTTTCTCTCAAAGTAAAGCATATAAATGAGTCAAACATAGCATATCACATATAATTTTCTCTGCCCCTTGGCTCATAATTAAAAACCTTATAACATGTTTAGGCCAGTTTGTTGCGGACGGCAAAAATGTTTCATTGCCAAACAAAACTTACAGGTGAATACTTCAGGACATGAGGACCAAATGTCACCCCACTGTACACTGTACCTAAAAAAAAAAAGAGCATTGGGAAAGCCAATAGGTCTTGCCTATACAAGAGAAATTGGCTTTGACAATGTGTTTTGCCATGTTGTACACCTGTGTGGCTGCCGTTAACTAGGGCTAAAAGTTAGTGGCCTGGAGTATCAGAGTGGAGTAGGGGAGTAGAGTGTTGTAGAGTGGATTTGCTGAAGTGTCGTAGAGTGGAGCAGAGTGTTGTAGAGGGAAGTAGATTTCAGTGGTTCAGTGGCAGTATGTGTCAGAGTAGGGTGGAGTGGGTTGGAGTGGATTGAGGTAGTGGGGTGGATTGAGTGGATTGGGGGAATGGCATGGGGTGGATTGGAGTGGGGTGAATTGGATATGAGTGAGGTGGAGTAGGGTTGGGTGGATTAGATTAGACTGGAGTGGGGTGGATTGGAATGGGGTGCGTTGGGTTCACTAGATTGGTGTGGGGTAGATTGGACTGGAGTGGGGTAGACTGGGTCGGAGTGGTGTGGATTGACTTGGAGTGGGATGGATTGGATTGAAGTGGGATGGATTGGTTTGGAGTGGGGTGAACTGGGAGTGGGGGATTGGATTGGTGTGGGTGGATTGAATTGGAGTGGTTGGATTGGAGTGGGTGGAGTGCATTGGAGTACGGTGGATTGGAGTCAGGTGGACTGGATGTATTGGATTGGAGTGGGGTGGACTGAACTGGGATGGGGTGGGGTGTTTTGGACTAGAGTGTGATTGGATTGGGGTGGGGTGGGGTGAAGTGTTTTGGAATGGTGTGGGTGAATTGGATTGGAGTGGGATAGGCTGGATGGACTGAATTAGAGTGCGTGGACTGGTGGGAATGAGGTGGGATGGATTGGACTGGGTAGAGTGGGGTGGGGTGGATTGGAATAGAGTGGGGTGAACTGGAGTAGAGTGGGGTCGATTGGAGTGGATTGAAATGGTGTGGGGTGGGCTGGAGGAGTGGATTGGGGTGGGGTGGATTGGGTTAGGGTGAGGTGGATTGGGTTAGGGTGAGGTGGATTGCAATAAGGTGAGGTAGTTTGGATTAGCGTGTGGTGAATTGGATTGGAGTGGGTTGGAATGGAGTGGGGTGGATCAGAATGGGGTGGGGTCAGCTAAAGTGTGGAGGATTGGATTGAATGGGGTAGATTGGATTGAATGGAGTAGACTAGGATGGGGTGGCATGGATTGGATTGAGTGTGGTGGATTGGACTGAGGTGGGATGCATTGGATTTAGGCCCATATTTATACTTTTTGACACACATCAGCGCTTGGGCAGATTTGCGTCAAAAAGTTTATCACCGGCTAACGCCATTCCAACGTGCCAGCCGGGCGCCTTATTTATGGAATGACATTAGCCGGTGCTGCGGCCCGGTTAGCATAAAAATAAATGACTTTAACCAGGCAGCGGAGGCGAAGGGAAGACTGGGGGATGTGCGCCAAAGAATGGTGCAAGTCAGGTTAGAGTAAAAAATATTGGCTCCAACCTGACATTTTTTGACGCACAACCCCCATGGAAATGACTCCTGTCTTAGCAAAGACAGGAGTCATGCCCCTCTGCCCAATGGCCATGCCCAGGGGACTCCTGTCCCCTGGGCATGGCCATTGGGTACAGTGGCATGTAAGTCGGCCCAAGTTAGCCCCCCCATGCCACTTGAAAAAAAAAATTATGCTTACCTGCACATACCTGCACTCACGATGGATGGGTCTCCCCATCCATGGGTGTCCTCCAGGGGTGGGTGAGGGTGGCAGGGGGTGTCCCTGGGTGCAGGGAAGGGCACCTGTGGACTGCTTCCATGGTCTCCCACCATGAAAATGAGCCCACAGGTCCCTTAAATGCCTGCCCTGACCCAGGCATTGAAAAACAGCGCAAATCCGGCTAGGCGCCATGTTTTAAGGCCCGCCAGAGGATAAATAAGGTGCACATGCCTTAGAGTCATTTTCTGCACGAGAACGCCTACCTTGCATGTCATTAGCGCAAGGTAGGTTTTCACGTACAAAAAAATTACTCATATGCCATAAATTTGGCACTAGACGGGTTTAGCACCAAAGTATAAATATGGAGTTAGGTTTGCACCGAATTTGCGTAAAAAAAACGGCACAAAACTGGCGCAACCAGAGTATAAATATGGGCTTTAGTGTGGTGGATTGGAGGTATGGTTGGATTGGATATGGGTGGATTGGATTGGGTGGATTGAAGTAGATTGTGGTGGGCGGACTGGATTGGAGTGGGTTGAAATAGACTGGAGTGGGGATGTGGCATAACGGTTAGAGCCTTCGACTTTGGAGCTGGGGAACCAGGTTTGAGTCTCTACCTCGGCTCACTTCCTGTGATTCTGGGCAAATCACTTAATGTCCTAGTGCCTACCAAAAAATGAATGTGTCCTTCTGTAATGTAACTGGTGCTCATGTAGAGCCTACAATACTTTTGGGTCAAGTTTGTGGTATATAAAAAAGCACAAAAAAATTGTGTGGATGGGGTGGATTGGTGTGGGGCTGATTAATTGGAGAGGGGTGAACTGGATTAGAGTGGGGTAGATTATGGTGGTTTGGATTGGGGTGGATTGGACTGTAGTAGGGTGGATTAATGTGGAATAGATTGGGCTGGATTAAAGTGGATTTGTATTGCAGCGGGACGGATTAGGGTGGTGTGGATGGGTTGGAGTGAGGTGGATTGGGTGGCAGTGGACTTGTTTGGGGTGGGGTAGAATTGAATGGGTGGATTGAGTTGGGTTGGATTGGCTTGGAGTGGAGTGGGGTGGGCTTGATGAGTTGAGATGGAGTGGCACGATTGGAGTGGGGTGAGATGGATTGGAGTGGGTTGGATTGGAGTGGGGTGGATTGGAATGGAGTGTATTAGGGTAGGGTGGATTCGATTGGGGTGAGGTGTATCGGATTGGAATGGGGTAGATTGGACTGGACTGGATTTGGGTGGATTGGATTAGTATGGGGTGGATTGTATTGGTGTGGGGTAGACTGGATTGTAGTCAGTGGATTGTGGCAGATTCGAGTGGGGTAAATTGGGATGAGTGGAGTGGCTTGAGCTGAGGTGGATTGGAGTGAGGCGAATTGGAGTGTGGTAGCTTATTCTGGATTGGATCAGGTTGTTTGGGATTGGAGTGGGGAGGGTGGAGTGGGGTATATTGTTTATGATTAAAGGGTTGCAGACTGTTTTGGATTAGAGGCGGGCAGATTGGAGAGGGGTAGGCCCTTTTAGATTGGAATGTGGCAGTTTGGAATGGGGGGACTGGAATGGGGCAGACTGGAGTGGGGTGGTTTGGAGTGGGGTGGATTGGAGTGGGGTAGATTGGGTTGGTGTGGGGTGGATTGGATGTGAGTGGGTGGATTAGATAGGCATGGGGTGGACTGGAGTGGGAAAGAGTGGGGTGAATTGAGATAGAGTGGGTTGGATTGGATTGGATTGGGGTGAGGTGGATTGGATTGGATTGGAGTGAGGTGTATTGTTTTGGATTGGAGTGGGGTGAGTGGAAGTGGGACAGATTGGAGTGGGGCAGATTGGAATGGACCAGCTTGTTTTAGATTCGAGTGGAGCAGACTGGAGAGGGGTGGGTTGGAGGTGGTAGATTGTTTTGGACTGGAGTGGGCAGATTGGAGTGAGGCAGATTCAAGTGGGACAGATTGTTTTGGATTGGAGTGAAGCAGATTGGAGTGGTGCGAGAAATGGCTTACCTGCTTACCTACAAATGACATTGTGCGGCGCCAGTTGTTATCTTTCCAATGCTGAGATGCTGATGAGGGTGTGTGGGTATTTACACAGTCCACCAGCTTAGGTAAGAGGTGTGGAATGATTGGTCTCTGTGAGTCTATAGACCGCAAGTGATATGAATGCAGACTCTGTTTGAAGGGTATAGCTAGTCCTCTGTTTGGTGGCAATTTTAGGATTGCATGGTTGCTGCTTTGACTACTTGATATATATCCTGAGGCGAGTCAGAGCGGTAGATACTTCAGAATGCCACTGATGGATAGTTTGCTGCTTTTTTACATTCATTGATTCTTTTTATCTTTAGGCAATCACAATTTCCCTCCGAGAAGATTCTCTTATGGCCCACTAGTAGGCATTCACCTGGTGGTCATATGGCAAATACATATTCATCAACTCACTTAATGTCATTGCATTTGTTTTTCCACTCCTTTTGTCTGTTCAGTTCTTTTTTTTTTAGGTATGGTGCACAGTTGGGTGACATTTAGTCCTCATGCTCTGATGAATTTGCTAGTACGTTTTGTTTGGCAATGAAGCATGTTGGCCAGTAGCAACAAACTGGCCTCAACATATTATTACGTTTTTAGTCATGAGCCAAGGCATAGAACAACATAAATGTGACATTTCATGTTTGGCTGAATTTGATGTTTTATTTTGAGAGGAAGTTACAAGATTCTTTCTTCAGCCTCATTTCCATAAAAGGTAAAAATGGACCACCCGAGCGGGCCCTCATTAAACCTGAAATGACTGTATTCTTCACCATTTGTGCCACTTCACCTTTCCTCCATTTTCAATACATTCTTTATTAGCCTAGAATCTCTTGTGATAATATATATTTTTTGTTAATGGTGGGCTGATCTAAAGTGCCTAAGTCCCAACTCATTTTGAGAAGGCTGAGACTCCATTCTCTCTATTTCTGAGAATCTTTGGCATGTCAAACCCAATGGCGACCATCCATCCCACTAAATGCAGCAGTTGCTGGCAATTAATATGGTCAAATCGTGGCTCCAAATTGCTCATGCAACACCTTCTACATAGACGGAGATTTTGATAGTAGCTTTACAGATTATGGTATTCTCGGTTCTGAAAAGCACAAGACTCTGAAAATCGCCAAATACAGGCGACAAGTAAACTGCATACTGGAACCTTAAAACATAACTGCACTTTCAAAAAGTCAATCATATGTCTTTCCCTATATTGTTAATAAAGAAGCATAGCACAGATAACAAGTATAGACTCATCTGGGGCAAGTAAGAAAGTGTGTGCTTGGGAAACCTGGAATAAGCATTATGAATGTTTGTGATGTATTAAAACTGTGGGAGAAAGGGAATGGAGTAAATAGTTCTGCAAAACAAAAAAAACATTCTGATTAAACATGTCGATCCTCATTTGAAATTCTTAGTCTTAGCTCTTCGTATTGCAGTTTTCGATTCCACTCATGTATGTTGCACCTCTAGATAAGGGTGTACTACAACAACTAATGCAAAATGGAAAACAATTTTTGATGCTAAAAACACGAACATCGAAAAATAACCTCCTCTTTGAGGCACGTTACTTTGAAAAACAAAATAACATTATAGGGACATTTTCACTTGGTTGAGGGGTGCTAGACAGATATTATTGTTTAAACTTCAGAAGTAGGACAGAAAACTAACCTGAGCCTTGGGAAGTTTCTTAAAGCACTAAATTATGGAATGATAAAATCACGACGATTCCAGTTCTGTGGTCATCAGGAATGTGTGTAACCTGACATGGGAGATGCCTAGGAGAAGATAAGGAAGGAAATGGAAAAAGTAAGGTACAGGTGTGCGAGTGGGAAGTCATTCACTTGAAATACTAGTGAGCCAGAGGACGGGTTCGACCTTGCAAGGGCAAGCACATTACTGGTGGAAAACCTGTTTTGCCTTTATTATGCATTAGTTCAAGTATTTGCGGGAACTGCAGGGTTAATATTTACAATCCACTACAGCTGAGAGAAGGACCAAGTTGTTCCCCGAACTTCCTCAGCTGCTACTACGATTCATCACTGTGAAACCCACCAACCAGAGATTGTTGCAGATCTCTTTTTTAATCAATGGATCGAATACCTTTCCTTGGGATCTGTTTACTAACAGTGACGGTGTTTGCAGTTTGGACGGAGGATCTAGACCCAAAAGGTAAAGAAAGCCAGGAGCACACGTCATATCAGCCTGTAATGCTACATTAAGCAAATGTACAATGTTTGCATATGCAGAAAGCCCGGATTTATAAATTGTTGTGATAAATAGCAATTTAAAGCTCTAATCATGGAAGCACGATGATAACTCGGTTCTCTAATGCAATTAATGATTCATGGGATTTTAATACCTCTCTCAACGCAGTCTTTATAAAATAGATATCAGTTACCTAATCCGTGAGAATGTAATTTCCAGTTTGCCAAAGAAACCAGGTAAATTATAGACAAAGACAGACCCCTGTTTGGCTAATGTACCACATTATTTGCTGAATATTTCTGTCACAATATATATTTAAAAGTTTACTTGTATGTTGAATATCAATCACCGAAGTGCCGTGTATCTGGGATCAAATCTGAAATATTAATAATATAAAGACTGAATGCCGCCGGCGAGCGGATAATACCCATTACTGTTTGAATTATTATTTAGTATAGAAACAAATATATAAAGCAGCATGTTTCATATAACAAATGTGGCAGTGTAAATAATGCTATATAACTTTGGACTAACGATTACTTACTGAATAATCTATCATGGGTGGGACTGACCATGACTGACCCAGGAAAAAGCTTTTCTGAGGAGAGTGGTGGCTGAGTGGTGGGTTTATACAGAACAGTGGACTTCTTTCGGTACTGGATGGGTCAAGGGGTCCTTGTCTAGCTCCAAAAGCAGCCCTGAGGAAGGTTTTGTTCCAGGTGCATGCAGGATTTGCTGCTGCAGTCAAATAATGCTCAAGGCAGGGTAATGTGCAAGACTCAGAATTAATGAATAAATTAGCTTCTCTTCAGAATTGCCTAAAAACCCTATGCCATGATAGCCAATTAATTTCCAAAACACAATATAAAATAATTTTATTTAACAACATTTTAAGGAAAAAATCTCCACCCAGCCGCCCAATCCTAAAATCCCTGCAGAATTAGGTTGGGCTTGCTCAATGCAATATGTGGCTGGTATTAAAACATTTCCAAAGTTGGTTTTAGTTTCTAGTCCGGACATAAACCATTGTCATTGATTAGGAGTAAATATAAATGCTAATAAGTCTGGGAAAGCTCTTTACTGTGAACATGCTGCTGATTAGTACCGAGACCATCCAGAAAAGAGGAGTGTGTTACATTCTGTGTTCATGAGTCGAACTGGAATATCCTGACGTAAAATGGATTTCTGACTATGTAGACTACTGGATGTTTGCAGGTGTACTTTGTGTAGGTTTCCTGCTGCATAACTGTGTGCATCGATTTAAGTGTTCAAGGCAGTTATGGTTGACGAAGAGTAATAGCGTCCACACTGAAACAGAAAAAGTCTGGAAATTCACAAGCTATGTTGATACTTTCACCTTAGCTCCTACTCCACGCTCCTCACTCATCCTTTACTCTCACGCACACCATACACGGTTTCCAATATCAAACAATCCCATCCGACAAAATGTATGTGTGTTACATTTATATAGGATCTGAAAATAGAGGAGCACTGTGCAAAGTCAAAGGCAAAGTTACTGAATGGAAGGAGTGTTCTGAGAATGAATGTGGACTTATAGATGGTTGTCATGTAGAGTTCTTTAAAGCGCTCGGTTTTCATCAGGGTTGCGTTGGTCCCAGTAGGTAATGAGCCCAGTAGGTAATGAGCTGATGTTCCAGAACTTCCAACCTATAAGGAGAGGGCCTGTTGTCTTGTCTTTGTGCCCTTCTTCCTCTTGTGACTGCAGGGTGCCAAGAGCAGTCAGTAGTGGTATGTCTGCGAAATAGGTAAGTGCCAGTCGTGATGCCTTTTTAGATAATGCAGCTGTTTTTAAAGATGGCTAGTTGGTTTGTCAGAGGAACCAGAGAAGTTCTATCAGGGTGGGAATGATGTGATCACCTTTCTTCGGGTCCTTGATGAGGCATGCTGCAGCCTTTAGGATGCCCTCAAGGAGGCCAGTGTGGAGTCTGAGAAGCCATGAAGCAGAGTGTTTCCACAGTTAAGATGTAGAAGTTTGGAGTTTTGAACAACATTTTTGAATTCCTTGTCTTGGTGGAACAGTTTCACTTTTTTTTTTTTTACAATAGAGGCTTTTTTTTTAACAGAGAGAGCTTAATTTTCTTTGTGATGTGTTCCTAATTCTTAATTTGAGCCAGTGGTTGCAGGTGGGGTCCACCAGCACTCATTTTTGGTGCCTAACACTTATTTTTCATCAACAGGGGTTTACCCAGAACAAAAGAAAGGAAAGCAGAAAAGGGGAAAGACTGAAAAACAGTGACAAACGGAGAAAGTGTGGATAAAAATGAATCAACACGAGTGAGATTTAGGGGGAGAAACAGTACACTGTTGGATGAAAAAAGAATGAAGTGAATTAGAGACTAGATAGCCTTGTTATTTGGCAACCACACGTTCAACAGCAGTTCACAAGAGGTTCTGAGAAAAATTGGGGTCCTGGAACTTATTCTTTTACAAATTAAGCACAGTAAGTGTTCCTTGCTCGTCACTTTGATATTTAGAATGAACCCATGTAACTTAGCCTTGGATGAAAGTTTGAATTTGAACCTTTCCCGCCCATTTCAGTCATTGAGCCAGGTTAGGACAAACTGTTGTTTGTAAAATGTACAATATCTCAGCGTACATCCATAATGAAAAGACACTTATTGATATACTAATCCATTCTCTCATTCACCTCTAATATTCACCCTCCTCCAGTGATGGCAGAGATGAGAATTTTATGTAATGACTTATTCTCATCCCTCATGCCTACCTTTCTCACTGAACCTCGGCTGTCATTTCAACAATCCTTTTTCGATCGCTGTTAATTTACATTATCTAATGTCATATTGTGTTTGGACACGTTTAATGTTAGAAACAGTGCATGGCAAAAATGCTATAGAGACTGGAGCAAATATCAATTGTCCTGGCACTCTGTTTGCAACTTCAGTAAGGTTGCCTGGGCAGCTGATAGCTGCCTTGTACCTCGTTGGCCTAAAACACATTAGGAGCTACAGAGGATGGCCGAGCTGCCAGCTGATCTTGTGCTCTTTTCACAAATGCAAAGCCAGTACTGGAACAGCTGTTAGCAGGCCCTATGATTCTTACCTCTTCTTACTTATGTCTTTCTTTGGTAAATCCTTCCTCATCATTCGGCAAGGCTAGAGATTGGAAGGGCCACATATTTCACCCACTATGAAGGCAATGCAAGGGGTGACAAAATCCCCTTACGCCTGGCCACCCCAGTTTATGAAAGGAATAATATCTCTCTGGCTTTGAGACAGATAAGTAAGGTACCAAATACCCTCACACGTGATAAATATAAGGGTAAGAGGGCTGCTACCTCCATACTCTTGGCAAAGGTGGAGCACTGAGAACGTCAACACATAGAGCAGCTACTACAAATTATATTTCCTCACCCTTTGGTGAGTTGGGGGAATGAGTAACTCCTGTAAACTCTTAGACAAGGTCAGGGATGCAGAGAACGTTAGTCCCCACCATTGGGCAAGGTGTGTGGTCCTTTTTGTGGTGACAAAGCCCACAATTATCATCCCTAACCACTTGTTAAATTCTGGTAAATGTTTATTTGTCCCCATGCACCCTTGTTGTCAAGGCCAAATCCTAATCCAGTACTTTTGCCTATTATGTCGTTTTAAGTAGAGACCAGCCTTATAGAAATGACCCTTGATCTTGCTCTAGCGGGAGCAAATGAGCCTTAGCTGACAAACATGAGCCCTTGTAGGCGTAAACACAAGCCATTGAAGATCGGTTTTAACCTACTTGGACCTAATCAGTGGAATGTAGCATGAGCCCTATGGTACATCCAGCAGGGGACCCAAATCTGGGTGTACCTGTCTCATTTAGGGTATCTGACTTAGTAAAACACAGTTTTCAAGAAGGCACTTTACAGACATTTCTGCAACTTTGTTGTACGCCTCTCTAATTACACGCTACATTCCACTGAAAACATAATTAATGCTTTGATTGGTTATGCCTCCATGCCAGTGGAGGACTATTTGAAACTATGTAATGGATGGCATATAGCCCCACTACAATGCCACACTGCTTACTGTGCAGACCACCTAAACATGTTGTGCCAGGTGCACACTGTATATGGAATTACATGGGGGGTGTTTCCTATTCAGTGATACAGTTATGTCATTCGCATACACTTTTTTGACAATTAATACAACATCAATTGACTCCTGAGGTGAGAGGAGGCATGTGGTCAATGTGGCTTTACCACCTGGCGTAACAGCTCTGCATGTGCATAAAGTTTTAGCTGCATTACAATGTTATCTCTTCATCTCCTTGTTATTGCACCATTTTGCCATGACTCTTTGGCCCGTATTTATACTCCGTTTGCGCCGAATTTGCGTCGTTTTTTTCGACGCAAATTCGGCGCAAAACTAACGCCATATTTATACTTTGGCGTTAGACGCGTCTAGCGCCAAAGTATGAAGAAAGAGCGTCATTTTTTTGCGTGAACGCCTTCCTTGCGTTAATGAGATGCAAGGAAGGCGTTCCCGTCTAAAAAAATGACGGCGACGCAAATGCGTCGTATTTATACTCCCGGGCAAAAATCACGCCTGGGAGGTGGCGGGTCAAAAAAACCCGCATTTGCGCCTGAATTTAACGCCTGGGTCAGGGTAGGCGTTAAGGGACCTGTGGGCTCAGAATGAGCCCACAGGTGCCCTCCCCTGCCCCCAGGGACATCCCCTGCCACCCCTGCCCACCCCAGGAGGACACCCAAGGATGGAGGGACCCATCCCAGTGAAGTACAGGTAAGTTCAGGTAAGTATAATTTTTTTTATTTTTTTATTTTTTTTGTGGCATAGGGGGGCCTTATTTGTGCCCCCCTACATGCCACTATGCCCAATGACCATGCCCAGGGGACACAAGTCCCCTGGGCCTGGCCATTGGGCAAGGGGGCATGACTCCTGTCTTTACTAAGACAGGAGTCATGAAATGGCGTCTGGGCGTCGAAAAAATGGCGCAAATCGGGTTAAGACGATTTTTTAGCGTCAACCTGACTTGCGCCATTTTAAGACGCCCTAACGTCATTTTTTCCCAACGCCGACGCTGCCTGGTCTACGTGGTTTTTTTCCACGCACACCAGGCAGCGCCGGTCTGATTGCGCCGTCTAACGCCATTCCATAAATACGGCGCCCGCATGGCGCTTCAGAATGGCGTTAGACGGCGCAAAATTTTTTGACGCTAAACTGCGTTAGCGCAGTTTAGCGTCAAAAAGTATAAATATGGGCCTTTGTTTGCTATACAGTAGTGCTTCACTTGCTGGTTGTTTTGTATGGCACCTAGTGCTGGGGTGAGCAATTAGTGCGTCATCAGCATCATTTTGTTTTAGTTGTATGTTAGCAAGTACCTGGGGTTCTCTTAGTGACATAGTTGTTGCTGTTACTTTGGACGATCCTTCTTGCTGTTTGCTAATGTTCCATTTTTGAGTCTGAGGGCTTCGCCGTAGGTCAGTGCTTTAAATGGAAAAATAGAAGTGCAGGTACTCTGTATCAGAGTACCTGCTTGTTTCTGGGAAGTGCCGGTACTCTCCAATTAAAAGTATTACGTTTTTCTTGAGATGTGCCGGTACTCTCCCTCTCAAAATAAAAAAGTGCCGGTACTCAGTACCGGAGAGTACCGGCCCATTTAAAGCACTGCCGTAGGTTAAAAAAAGGGCTTGTGACGTGTGACTGACTTATTAAAGGATTGGGAAATGGAAATTGTTCACGTACTATAAAGGTGTGAAAACTAGAAAGGATATGAACACTCAAAATATTAACAAATATATAAACGCTGAACTGTCACCACAAAGCCTGAAATACTTCAATCAGCATTGTCCAGTATTTTCTATTATTTGATATTTTGGGCTTCATTAATTATTGGTTTCTTATGAGGGGGAGGTTTCAATGGAAAATGGGCTTGTAGCTTTGTGTAGCAATCTCTGCTATATGATCCGGAGAGGATTAAAGCAACCCTATTTCTGTTTCAAAATGGAGCAGAACCTTTGACCAGGGCAGTGCCCGCAAATATCTCATAGCGTTTCCACAGCTGCCTCTCTGTTAAACTCCGACTAAGGCCTCATCTCACCTATCCTATCAACCTTGACTAAATTTTAAGATCATCATGCGTTTTAGCTCCGCTCCCTGGCTCATCGAATGCCACTGCTCTTGACCCAGTCTATCTAACAAGAACACTTCCTTAGAGTCACCCCTGTCAACACATGTTCAAGTCATTCCAATAGGAACCTGCAAGAAGATCTAACAATCTTGTATCGACTTCAAACAATCAAACATGCAGTAGCCTGTATTTGCTAAGGAGGGGACATACGAACCCATGGAGATGATACAACCACTGGTGACTGATTACACCTAATCTCACTAAGGTGTTAATATATAGATATATAACATTTCCACCATTAATAGAGCATCCCAGCTTTCTGTAACTCTGGCAAGTAGGGATCAATTTAGAAGGCTCTGAACTCAATAAATATTAGTTTCAAATGTCAGTGGTCTTATAGTGGTGACTCTGTAACAGTCACGGAAACTACATCTGACTGCCATTCTGCTACTGGCCTACATCACTTTTTGTCTCTCAGCAAAGTGCCACAGGAAGCAAATATCACCCCAAATTACCTAGACAGTACTGTTAGAAATTGGTTCTCTAGTTGGTAGAGGTTTGTACTCTGTTCAACTAGGGACCACACTCCAAGCCAGGGCAAGTACGATACACACTCAAAGTTTACCTGAACTCTGGTAGCTTGGCACAGAGCAGTCAGGCTAACTAAAAGAGGCAACGTGTAAAGTATTTGTGCACACATACAATAACACCACAACAGGACGCCACACCAGTTTATAAAAAAAGTCAATATTTATCTAAGTCAAACAAGACTAAAACATCAAAAATCCAACATACACAAGTCAAATTATGAAGTTTTAAAGGCTAGATCAAAATGCAGTGCATAATAGACAATAGCTCCAACAGGAAGTATCTGGTCACTCTGGACCGGGGCAAATCCAAAAGTGCAGTTTGACCGCGATGGAGCGCTGGCCGGGTTCAGGAGTCACGGAGACTCGCTGACAGAACCTTTGTTGCATCGATGCTTGATGACGTTGTGTTGATCCAGAGGAGGGGATGTGTCGCACTTGCAAGCAATGTGTTGTTTCCTGATTGGGCAACGTTGTTGATGCTTCATTATTCGAAAGCAATGAGTAGGTCGGGCTTTATCAGCCAAGCTAGGGCTGCGTTGTAAGTTTGGGTCGTTGCTCCACGCACTCATCGAGCTTCAGTGCAGGCAGCAGCAAAGCGGTGTTTCTGCAGCAGATATGTTGGTTCCAACTGGTGGCCCATGACTGGATTTGGTACCACTTGGCTGAGCAGGACTCACAATAGAGAAGCCCAGGTGCTGCTAGTTAGATGCAGGTGAAGTCTTTGATATCCCTGGGACTTCAGAAACAGGAGGCAAGCTCAGTCAAGCTCTTGGGGAAGCTTGAGATTGCAGGGTGTAGAGAGCTAGACCAAGTCCTCTCACTCCCAGGCAAGAAGTAGCAGGCAGCAGGCCAACACAGCTGAGCAAACAGAAACATGGCAGCCCCTCCGGACAGCATAGAGGTCCTTCTTCCTGGTAGAATGTCCTCAGTCCATAAGTATTCTGAGTATATGGCGTCAGAGGCCCAGTACTTATACCCAAAACAGCTTTTTATGTAGGGGTAACTTCAAAGGAATTCTCTGAAGTGCACAAGGTCCCCTTTCAACCCAGCCCTGGCTCCAGACTACTAGCATGTGAAATCAGCCCTTTGTGTGAGGGCGGGACACAGCCTATTCAGATGTAAGTGTGAACTGCCTCTCCCTGCCCAGGACGACTATCAGTATGTAGATGAATGCAGATGAATCTCCTGTCACACCCATCCCTTCCTGTTTGTGGTTGTCTGGAGAGAATGCACAAATGTAGCTGTCACCTAAACCCTGAGAGCAGACTAAGGCACAGAATGGTTAAAGTGAGAAAATGGCAACTTTCTAAAAGCGGCAGTTTCAGACCTACAATTTAAAGACCACCTTTACCAAAAGATGTATTTTTAAATTGTGAGTCCAGAGACACCAAACTTTTCTCAATTGGAAATTACACTTAGAAGATGTTCTACGTTAACCCAACATTAGAATATGGGAGAGATAGTCCTTGCAATAGTGAAAAACGAATTTTAGAGTTTTGTAATACCTGGACATGTTAAACTTAAAAGTACATGTCCAACTTTTTAAATACACTGCACCCTGCCCTTGGGACTAACCAGGGCCTATCTTAGGGGTGACAAACGTTAAAAAAAAAAGAAGGTTTGGGCCTGGCAAGTGTGTACACTTGCTAGGTCGAAATGGCAGTTTAAACTGCACACACAGGCACTGCACTGGCAGGCCTGAGACATGTTTGAAAGGTTACCATAGTGGGTGGCACAACTTGTGCTGTAGGCCCACTCGTAGCATTTGACTTGCAGGCCCTGGCCACACATAGTGCACTTTACTAGGGACTTATTAGTAAATCAAATATGCCAATCATGGAGAACTAATGTTACTATGTTTTAGACACAGAACATGCAGTTTAGCACTGGATAGCAGTGGTAAAGTGCACAGAATCCTAAAGTCAGAAAAAAAAAGAAGTTCGGCACACACTCAAAACAAGAGGTCACAAAGCAAAAATCAGGGGAAACCACATCAAAAGATGCCAGGTCTAACACGTGCCCCCCGCCCCCCCAGCACAAGGTGGAGAGAGCTACCCAACCCCTTGGGAGTTCTTGTCACTAAGGCGGAAAAACGACCGTGCTCCACCGTAAAGTCCATTCCCTATAAGGAGATGCACCACCTCTGCAGGTTAGGATTCTAAAGACAACTACATGAAAAGGGGTGGTAATCACCCCATAATATTACGTTTTTGTGTTTTCTATTTCAGAGACCATTAATTGCTAATAGCCCTATATGGTCTGTATGATTGCATGCTTTCTGTTTAGCGCACCGTGTAGACTAGCATTAGAATCTGTAGAAATTCCACGGATTTAGTAAATCCTGAAGAAAACCTGCTGACCCTGAGTGGCACTTGTGATAGGCTGAAACATGTCAGCCCTATTGAACTATAGAGTTTGGGGGTCAATGCACCCTTTATACATCACACTTTATTATCCCAGCTAAATGGCCTTATTAATAAATAAGAAGTAGGATTCTGAAGGCTTTTTTAACTTGCACTTAGGTTTTAGTAAGAGCTCCGTTAACCAACTGCGTTGAGCCCACCCGTTCACACTAGATGCAGTGGGTGAGAATCCAATGATCAAGCATGCCACTGATGGTACTTGTGGGTGAGTATCCTACTAATATATCCATGTGATGCAAAGGTCGCACTGTTTCACCTCAGTTCAGATCCCTTTCCATGTTGGTATATATTGAAACCAGTGATTGTGAAACTCTTATACTGTTTAAAGTTTGCTAGCTGCAAGGCTCACCTCTCTTGTGTACTGATGGTAATATTAAAGGGAGGATGAGGGTGGTCCCTTTTTGGTTGCTTCTCTTTCCCTTTTATGTTCTTACATATTAAGCCGTGTAAAGCCGTGGGAGTTAGGGATATTTGACCCCAACAAAACCTCCTGATCACCAGTAATTCTGGGACATTGAGGGTTCAATTGTCTATTCTCACATGAGTTTTAATTTACTCCCTTCACAATTTTACTTGAGCACAATCAGAACACGTCACCACACTTTCATAATGGCAGAAAGCCTTGGGTTATCATTTACTGATGAGGACATTAATGAGATCTTGGCAGGAGCAACTTTCCGATTGGATCTCAACATCTCACAGACCATAGCACAGAATCAGCATGGGGATACATTTGCAGAAAACAAGATAAACAGGACTAGAGTAATCCTTCAAGGGGTCATTATGACCGAGTACTTCAAAGCTAAAGCAGCCCCAAATGGTCAATTGGTGACTAATGCCCCAAGAATATCCTTGGAAGACGCCACTTTAGGGAAAGAGTTGATGCAAATTGCATGGCTTTGTACAAGAGATTGGCTATTCCTAATTCTAAAAACAGACAAGGGATAACAGAGACCATTCTAGTCTAAATGCAAATCAGTGAAGGTGAACTAAGAGCAACAGTGACAACCTTTAAGAGGTTGAATGAAATTAACAAGGAAACTAATGAATATAAAGAAAACCTCTATCCCTTCAAATTTTTCCAAACTTTTTTTAATATTTTTATTTTTATTGAGATCTAGCATCAGAACATATCATTCATACTTCGCCAGTAATATACAAAAGTGTAACATGTATAGATCATATTTCATTACAAAGTGCCTCCACATAGCAGCAACAACATATACATTTCATAATATCAGCAGCAATATCCGTATAAAACAATTTTCCCTGCCAGCTCTACCAACTTCTTTTAATATCCTATGGTGTCACCATAAACTTTCCCCAAATCTCAAGGAATCTCTTAATCCCCCCCAGATCTCAATGCATTTAGCCGCTCCTGGTTCCTTACTTGTTTCATTGTGGCAACCCATTCCTCTATAGTGGGGATTAATAAGGTTTGCTACTTTTGTAATAAAAGCGATCTAGTCACTGCCATAGCAATAATAACTTTATAAGTCTGGGATCGAACCTTCCCACGGCATCATAGCCCAAAACTAACAACCAGACAGTGGGAACTATTTTTATCCGCAGGGCCTTCTTTAAATATATGAATATATTGTCTCAGAATTCTTGAATGAGAACACACCTACCTGTGACATGCGTCCAATTTGCAATGACCCACACTTTACATAAAAAAAAAAGTGTCTGGGCCAGTTGGTGATTAACCTGGGCTAAAAAAAGTGCGGAGTACAATAAAGACTCAGTCCAAAATTAAAAAATTACAAAAGGATGTCAAAAAGTTCTCATACTCAATGGTTTATCCGTATTCAACAACAGAGTACAAAGCACCCATAGACACTAACAAAGATCTGTCAGATACATACTCCTCAGATGACAGGTCGACAGACTTGGAGACATGGAGGAATGATAACGAACAGAAATGGAGATCTAAATCCACTAACAGAAGGAAACCTTGGGCACTACCCTGGCAAGGATATAGTTACTACCCACCAACCCCACTTTACTTTCAGCCTCTTTTTCAACCACAAGGACAACAGATGTTGCCATGGGGGTCAGCATTTTACCCAATGGGCTCCCAACTTTTCTTGCAAAAACAGCACCAGCCTTTTTATCCAGGGGCCAAGGCCACAGGGGAAGGAGAAAAGGGGTACAATGGAAAACAGAAGAAAGCAGAATACCCACAAAGAGCATGACCAATGTACAACAGGGCCCCAGCACATAAACAATTTAGTGACCAACCTCACTGACAAAAGCTTATATCTATGCAACTCCAGGCACTAAGTAAAGGCTTGGGTTTTGTTCCAACACTCAATTTTGACAGGTTCCACTTACACTGTGAACTCTTCACAAATTATGCCTTTAAGCCGATTTTGGGGATCAGGAAGTCACAGAAGATCTCTCTTCCACTGGCCTGAGAAAGAAGTCAACTTTTTCACATCTACTCATGCACCCAGGTGGAATTATTGGCTTTTGAACAGGAAGTATGTAAAGAAAATGAAGGTACTGACATTAAAAACGTAAACAATTTTCAGAATCTAAGCAATGAGGAAAAACAGGCTCTATATGAATTACAAACTGACACTGACATCACAATAAAACCTGCTGATAAAGGCAGAGGGATTGTTTTACAGTCCATCTCAGCTTATAGAGCAGAATGCCTTAGACTACTGGCAGATGAACACAACTATGAAACATTAGTTGTGGACCCTACACCCACACTCATCGGATATTTACTCCATGATAGAGGAGTCAGAGTGTGAGGGATGGATAACTAAGCACAAGGGGGATTTTCTGAGAAACACCAATCCAGTAATACCTTATTTTTACACTCTGCCTAAGGTCCATAACAAATTGTGGCCCGCCTTTTGTATCAGGGATAGGTTCCATTTGGAAGCATTGTCACAATCGTGTGACTTCTTTCTTAAGCCTATACTACAGAAGATAGAGGCATAGATAAAAGATATCAAAGACCAATTGGTCGATATCAGAAATATTGAATTTGATGACCAACTAGACCTCATAATGAGTGTAGATGTAGAGAGCATGTACACCAGCCTTCCCCAGGAGGAAATCCTAGAGGTGATTAAGAGGATACTTGAGAGTGCAGAATGGGCTTATCTCATACCCCGAAATGTTGTGATGTACTGTACATGTCTAGCTTTGATGAAAAACTATTTTGAATTTAAAGGTACTCTTTTTCTACAAACACCCGGTACCTCGATGGGAAGTACCTTTGCCCCGAGTATGGTAGGGTTGTATGAGCATAATCTAGAGAAGATAACATGAGACTAAACCTTACTGGAGCAAGATGGTGATATGGAGAGGGGACGTACAGACTGCCCTCAATTTCAGCACTTGGCTCAATAAGCAGGACAGGAACCTTTAATTCAAACAGACTATTATCATGGAGTCAATAACATTCCTGAATATGGATCATTTCCCAGAGAGAAGGCGCCTGCAGACGAATATCCATCAGAAACCTACTGCTAAGAACAGTCTGTTACGTTCTGACAGTTTTTACCCATGTCCACTACGGGAAAATCTCCTGTATGACCAATTTCTCCATGTGTGTCAGAACTGTAGCTATCTAGATGACTTTAAACAACAAGCAGACCATCTGTCAGATAAACTAAGGGCACAAAATCACCCTGAAAATATAATTCAGAAGACAAAGAAACGTGTGCAAAATTAGAAACGTGATGTCCTACTAGAGACACCAACAAGGGAGAAAAAACAGAACTCCCTCTGGTATGTGTCATCACATACAACACCACTTCAAACTGTGTCAAAAAGATCATTAAGCTCCATTGGCGCATTCTATATACAGGACCAAGACAGTGGGACTACCCTCTCTTTTCTAGCAAAAGAGCCAAAAAGTTGCAGGCGCTACTGGTCAACAGCAGACCTAAAGCCACTGTAAAGCCAGCAAATACGATCCTCAGGACACTAAGCCTTCCAGAAGTAAGGGGTCACTACCCATGTGGTTATTGCAGCACCTGCCATTTGACCACATCAACAAAGGAAATTGACTGAGGTTTACATATTCTGTGGAAATTACGGCGCCACACAGTTTGCAATATCAAACAAGTGAAATACCCGATAACCTGTCCATGCAAATAAAGATTGGTAGGCATGACGACTTGAAAGGTCAGCACAAGAATCTGTGAACACAGGAGCAACATCTGATGTAGATGCAATACCACCAACATGGTGGTACTACTGGATGCTCCCTAAAAACCTGAAATGAGTGATCCTGGAACATGTTGCAGCAGAGACAAGGAATCTGGAGAAAGTTCTATTTGAGAGAGGGAGTAGCACTAGATTTATAATTTATCCACACAGAAGAGGGGGCTGAATGATGACATCCCCTGATGGAACGTGCTAGAGTAAAAAACAAATAATTATTTATACTCACTGCCCTGGAGCATACACTACTGAATATGGACTGCTGTTTGACACTGGGTGTGTGTGCATAAAGTGTATATCTTCACAATATCACTTACCAAATAGGTGATTGGGGGCATGATATCCCTTGGTGTAGTAAGTGCCGGGGGTACCAGACCATTTGAGTTCCTTCCACCTTGGAGTGATTGTGTTAACATTATGTTTTCTATTTTATAGAGAATGACAACAGGAGTCACCCCACCCCCACTTTCCCATGGATCCAGAATTCTTATGAGTTATGTAGGTGTCATAGACAACACACATTGGTTGATTTACACTAGTGTGTGCATGCTTAACACTTTTAGCTATTCATTTTTTTTCATGTGTGTGATTATGTGCATATATATGTCTAACGTCTGGGATGAAACTCACGTGAATGCATGCCCTGGTTTGCACACAACCATTGAATGTTCATAAGCATGAGACAACTTTATGAACAGGGGGTTTAATCACCCCATAACAATACGTAACATGACAACTTTATTGAACTATAGATTTTCGGGGGCCTTGCACCCTTTATACATCACACTGTTTATATCCCAGCTAAAAGACTTTATTAATAAATAAGAAGTAGGATTCAGAAGGGCTTTTTTTTAAACTTGCACTTAGGTTTTAGTAAGAGCTCCACTGCGTTGTGTCCACCCACTCACACAAGGTGCAGTGGGTGAGGATCCAATGATGAAGCATGCCACTCGTGGTACTAGTGGGTGAGTATTCTTATTAATATATCCATGAGATGCAAGGGTTGCATCATTTCACCTGGATGCAGATCCTTTTCCACGTTGGTATATATTGATACCAGTGATTTGAAAGCTCTCATAACGTTTAGAGTTCGTTAACTGCGAGGCTCCCCTCTCTTCTGCACTGATGGTAATATTAAAAGGAAGCTGAGAGTGGTTCCTTTTGAGTTGTTTCTCTCTCTCTCTCTCTCTCTCTTATGTTCCTATTTACCAGTAGGTGACACCGGGGGTGAGAGAGAACAGAGATGCAAAATGTCCCAGTAACAGGTGAAAGTCTCTCTGCTTTTGTAGGGGTAGAGTAGGTGAGAGGCCCACACTCTCCAATGATCCAGCCTGCTCTTTGGAAGATAGGTCAGGAAGAGGACCACTCTCCTCTTCCACCCCATCATCAGTGACTACGAGCATGGTCCATACTGACCTCTCAAAGTGTGGCTTGAGGTGGTTCATGTGCAGGACACTCAAAGGGTTCCTTGGAGTTTGCATGTCTGCCAGGTAGGTGACATCAATTTTGCGCTCCTTTACCTCAAATGAGCCAGACCAGTGGTCTTGCAGAACACGCGGCTGCACGGGTGGCTTTACCCACACCTTTTGACTAGGCTGAAACAACCAGAGTGGTATTCTGGTCGTACCAATGTTTCATGTTCTCCAGGCTAGCTTCCAAATTCTCCTGTGCGAGTTTCGGAAGCGGACTGTCTGGTTTGGTGAAGGCCAGCATGTAGCTAAATACATCCTGGGGTGGCTTCCTGGGAGCTTGCTACCAGCCCTCCTTCACCAAACTGAGAGGGCCTCTCACAGGGTGCCCCTATAGAAGCTCAAAACTGCTGAAGCCAATCTCCTTCTGCGGTTCCTCCCTATAGGCAAATAGAAAACATTGTAGGAGGACATCCTACTTACGCCTCATGAGTTTGGGTAGACCCATTATCATGCCTTTCAGGGTATGGTTGAATCTCTAAATAACCCATTGGCTTGGGGGTGGTAAGGTGTGGACAACTTGTAAGTTACCCCACAGGCCTTTCACATGGCCTTCATGTACAAGCACATGAAGTTTGGTACTGCGGTTGGAAACCACCTCTTTGGGCAAACCCACTTGGTTAAAGATCCCCATCAGTGCCCTGGCCACTGTCGGTGCAGTCACTGTTCTCACATGGATAGCTTCCAGGTACCGGGTGGAATGGTCCACCAAGACCAGGATGAACCTGTTGCCCAGGGCTGGCTTTGGATCCAGAGGGTCAACAATGTCAAAGCTCACCTGCTCAAAAGGGATGTTCAAAACAGGATGGGGTTGTAGGAGGACTTGCATTCCCCCCCATCTTGTCACCTGCCTGGCAGGTAACATAGGACCCCGAGGATGCATCTGAGGTCTTCCTCCTTTGAGGCCAATAAAAGCGGGTGACAAGTCTTGTCCTGCCTAAATGAACTTCTAGTGGTACATCATGAGACAGACCCAGTAAAAAGGTTCTGAAGTGCTGGGGCACCATAACACACAAGCTGCCCCAGGTTCAGGAGCCTTAGACTCACTATACAGGAGACCATTCTCCCAATAAATCAGGTGGTAGCCAGAGGCATCACCAGCTGCCTGGGCCTCGAGTTGCTGCCAAAGGCCCACAAGGGTGGGGGCTCCCTCTGTGATGCGCAGAACTCCTCCCTGGAGGGACCTCCTTTCAGGTGCCAATTTTTCAGCTCAGGCAGTTTCCCCAGTTTGATCAAAAACAAATGGCAACTCATTAGTTGAAATCAATGCACATTCGAATTATGTAAGAAGAAACTTATGGGTGCTCATACACTGAAACACATCGTTGCCCTGATGTGTAAAACCGAGTTTCTAAGTAAACCCGTTCTAATACTACAAAAACAAACCAGTGGTGCACACCAAGCAAAACAATATCTCTACTTAAGAGATAGTCAAAAATCTTGAAGAGACCAATTAACATATCATAATAAATTCCCCTAGAATGCTTGTTTGGTCCTCTCTCTTCCTTAAATGAACTAAACATTCATAAATCTGACTAGAACATACTGTACACAAATATACAACTAACCAAAAGAAGAATATGTCCATGCGAATATAAGTTTTAATACAAAAAGGAAAAATCTTCTTAAATACATAAACATATACATATATATACAAAACATGAAGAAAATTAATGGATAGCCATCAGCCGACACGTGTTTCGTCCTGACTGGACTTCTTCAAGGCTGAGAAAATCACAACAGACAACAATCAATACACGACAAACATATATATACAATTTTACACAAAAGTTAAAACATATTTACATTTTATCCTATTGTTTTCCAAAATCACCAAACAAAGGTATTCTTTTGGTCAGTTAGGTGTCCAAAATATTATATACAAATCATATTTATAATATTGATTTGAATCTAAACCAGAAACTACACAGGAAGAGAAGAGAACCACCACCACATAGTTTTAGTGGCAAAGTGTTATTTAATGTCCAAAGATATAGCATAGAATACTACCCGCGTCTCCAAAAATTGGTATATCAAAGCCATATCCAAAGTTCAATATGCCACATGCACACCCAAGTGTAAAAAGACTTCTCTTTTGTTGGCATTCTAACAGTTCATATCTAGAGTTCATATTTAGTTAATATTAGACCGCTCAATGCCTCCAGTGACCCCTCCTTATACCATGGTGTAGAATAATTATGTACCTTTGCTCACTTCTATGTCCGTTATATTCATATCACATCTACCATACTCTATAACAAGAGGGGGGAAAGAAAGACCATTTCATTAACCTCCTTTTGCTTTGTCCAAAATACTCCTAAAAAATGTGGAAGTTACTCATTATAATGCCATTACTGACCTGTTTCAAAACCACAGTCAATCACATCTTTTCCTTCTTCATAATCAATTTAAATACTGGACATTGCTAGTTTCGTCTATTGGTGAGTCAACTGGAATAAAGACAAATAAAATATCTCTAGTGACCTTTCTACAAAACCAAATAGCCTTTAGTTTCTATCTACGTCTATTCACCTAACAGAATTTATATCAGTGTCTCCATGGTTTACAACAATGAAACAAACACATTAATATGGCTCAATTTTTCCATTACTTACACTAAATACCATTACCAACTAACGTGCTATTAACTTACCTATTCACCCCTCTTTCTATTCTTTTTGTTTACTCTCCAAGCCCGTCTGCTGATAAATCTCGGCAAAGAAACGTCGAGGGAAGTATGTGCCTCCTGTAAGTCTTCTGTGGGCCCGAAAATCAATATGAGCCCTTCGCCGGCATTAATGCATGCCGCGTTTTTTTCTTCAAAACGCGATCATATATAGCAATGACGGAGGGAATCGTGTGCCCTCCGTTAGTCCTCTGGTTATTATGTCCTGCCTGTAACCCCCGCGCCGGCATTTAAAATGCCGCGTTCATTTTTAAAGCAGGCTGATGAACAGCAAAGAACGGACTTCCGCCTGTCCGACAGGACTATGGCGGCCATCTTGAAAAGGGTTCATTACTGAAAATAGAATTACTAAACAGCAAGGAAGGACTTGCCGTCTATTTATGTGTATATATGGCGGCCATTTTGATGTGGCAATTCCAGTGTATGGACATATTAAGTTCAAGGCATACAAGTACGGCGGCCATTATTATATGGCAATTATAGTACATTGTATTATTCAACAAGTACCCCAGCCACAATGACAGGAGAGATTTCGATACAAAGATCATATGTATCTCCAAACAATCGCCGTTTTTACTAAGCCGGCAATCCACTTAAAGTATATGGAAGAATGCCAATTAGATCTATTTGCCAACAAAAGAGATCAATTTTCTCTTAGCTTTCGGACATCAAGTTCCATGATTACAACAAAATAAATGCCCCAAATGTATATAGAAGTGTCAACATTAATGCACATGCAGAGTGAGGAAGTAAAGAGTCCCCCCAGTATATAGGAAAACTAGGGTGAAAGAAGGAAAAATCCCCCCAAAAATATGGTATACAATGTATATCACCAGAGTAAGTTGCTCATACATATGTATGTTATTCTTCATCAGTAGTATACCCAGTAAATATATTCAGAGGAAATGATACAATTCATCATCCAAGTTCATGCCCATTTCGATCGTTCTCAATTTAATGATCCATTTTGCCTCATTTTGCCTCATTTTTTCGCAAATCCAATGTTCTATTGCCACCCCTAACATTTGTTGGGATGTGATTTATACCCATGTATTTTACTAATGGGACCTCAGTTCCTGGATGTTTATCATTGACATGCCGTACTAATGGTGATGCTGTATCGTAATTTCTTAAGGCTCTGATATGTTCTTGGATTCGTTCCTTTAAGGGCCTGATTGTACTGCCCACATATATCTGGCCACATATACATTCCAATATATATACCACAAATTTTGTATTACAGTTGATAAAGGTGGATATTTTGTATTTTGTCACTACCATTATAACTGAATTCAGAAGTTTTATGCAGTGCCATGTTGCACATATTGCAATTCCCACACCTATAGAAACCCACAATTTTTTTTTTTGGGAAGCCATGTTACTTTGCTTTCCATTATCGGTGGTAAGAAACTTTTGCAGACTTCATTTCTAATAGTTTTGCCTCTTCTGTGGACCATTTTTGGTTTCTTAGGAAGTAGAGCAGCAAGTGTCTCATCTGTCTGTAGTACGTTCCAATGTTTACATAGAATACGGTGTATATTGTGACTATTCTGACTATACGCCGTACAAAAACGTATTGCTTTGTATGCTGAGTTATCTCGCATTTTCATATTTTGACCCAAGAGGGTGGATCTACATGTTTGATCAATCTTTTTTCTTGATGTTTTAATGATATGCTTTGAATAGCCTCTCTGTGTAAACCTATCTTCCAATTTATTTAATTCCATGTTACATACATTTGGATCACTACAATTTCTTTTTAATCTTGTCATTTCCCTCAAAATGGCCGCCATATATACACATAAATAGACGGCAAGTCCTTCCTTGCTGTTTAGTAATTCTATTTTCAGTAATGAACCCTTTTCAAGATGGCCGCCATAGTCCTGTCGGACAGGCGGAAGTCCGTCTTTGCTGTTCATCAGCCTGCTTTGAAAATGAACGCAGCATTTTAAATGCCGGCGTGGGGGTTACAGGCAGGACATAATAACCAGAGGACTAACGGAGGGCACACGATTCCCTCCGTCATTGCTATATATGATCGCGTTTTAAAGAAAAAAACTCGGCATGCATTAATGCCGGCGAAGGGCTCATATTGATTTTCGGGCCCACAGAAGACTTACAGGAGGCACATACTTCCCTCGACGTTTCTTTGCCGAGATTTATCAGCAGACGGGCTTGGAGAGTAAACAAAAAGAATAGAAAGAGGGGTGAATAGGTAAGTTAATAGCACGTTAGTTGGTAATGGTATTTAGTGTAAGTAATGTAAAAATTGAGCCATATTAATGTGTTTGTTTCATTGTTGTAAACCATGGAGACACTGATATAAATTCTGTTAGGTGAATGGACGTAGATAGAAACTAAAGGCTATTTGGTTTTGTAGAAAGGTCACTAGAGATATTTTATTTGTCTTTATTCCAGTTGACTCACCAATAGACGAAACTAGCAATGTCCAGTATTTAAATTGATTATGAAGAAGGAAAAGATGTGATTGACTGTGGTTTTGAAACAGGTCAGTAATGGCATTATAATGAGTAACTTCCACATTTTTTAGGAGTATTTTGGACAAAGCAAAAGGAGGTTAATGAAATGGTCTTTCTTTCCCCCCTCTTGTTATAGAGTATGGTAGATGTGATATGAATATAACGGACATAGAAGTGAGCAAAGGTACATAATTATTCTACACCATGGTATAAGGAGGGGTCACTGGAGGCATTGAGCGGTCTAATATTAACTAAATATGAACTCTAGATATGAACTGTTAGAATGCCAACAAAAGAGAAGTCTTTTTACACTTGGGTGTGCATGTGGCATATTGAACTTTGGATATGGCTTTGATATACCAATTTTTGGAGACGTGGGTAGTATTCTATGCTATATCTTTGGACATTAAATAACACTTTGCCACTAAAACTATGTGGTGGTGGTTCTCTTCTCTTCCTGTGTAGTTTCTGGTTTAGATTCAAATCAATATTATAAATATGATTTGTATATAATATTTTGGACACCTAACTGACCAAAAGAATACCTTTGTTTGGTGATTTTGGAAAACAATAGGATAAAATGTAAATATGTTTTAACTTTTGTGTAAAATTGTATATATATGTTTGTCGTGTATTGATTGTTGTCTGTTGTGATTTTCTCAGCCTTGAAGAAGTCCAGTCAGGACGAAACACGTGTCGGCTGATGGCTATCCATTAATTTTCTTCATGTTTTATATATATATGTATATGTTTATGTATTTAAGAAGATTTTTCCTTTTTGTATTAAAACTTATATTCGCATGGACATATTCTTCTTTTGGTTAGTTGTATATTTGTGTACAGTATGTTCTAGTCAGATTTATGAATGTTTAGTTCATTTAAGGAAGAGAGAGGACCAAACAAGCATTCTAGGGGAATTTATTATGATATGTTAATTGGTCTCTTCAAGATTTTTGACTATCTCTTAAGTAGAGATATTGTTTTGCTTGGTGTGCACCACTGGTTTGTTTTTGTAGTTTCCCCAGTTTGGCCAATGTCTTCCCCTGTAGGTTTTGGGACATCTTCTTCACGGTCAGCATCCTCCTGGACTGTGAGAATTTCCGGAGCGGGTTTCCTGTGCCCCTTGCGCTTCCTTTTCTTGGCAGACACGTTGGCCACTCTTTCAGGCTCCAAGTCATTCTGACCACCCTCGTGTGCTGCCATGGACCATGTGGTCAGGCACATCCATTCAGGCAACCCCAACATCTCCAAGTGTAACCTGAGCTCCTCCTCCTTCTAGGCGGTATGCTCCAGGTCATTGGCCAGCAGACAATCCACAGGCATGCACAGACTTACAACTGCTTTAAAGGAACCTGACACCCCCATCCCTTATTCAAAGGGAACCTAACCCACCTAATGGTTGTCTACAACAAAAACTTGGTGAACCACATTAGGGACTACCTGCTCTCAAACACCAGATGACACCGGACAATTATCATCCTGGCTCATGTGTCTCTCAGAGCCTACACCCTATGCCATTAATGGTAACCCACTGCCTATACTTCTTAGTATTGTTAGGCATGAGGGCTCATTGTACTATTTCACTGTCACCCATGGACACTAGTGTAATTTCAGCTGTCTACCCACCACTAGCTGGGGCCAACTCTTCTCCAAGCACTACACTCACCATCCCCTGTGACTTCCCACCAGTTGGGAGGGTGGGCTGTGTCCACTTAGGTCATGCAGGAGCCCCTCTAAAGTGCCCTTCCTGACTACAGTCAAAACAGTTTAGGGGTCCTTTCCCTGCAGTCTTACCTGACAGGAATCATTTTTTCTTTTCAGTAGGTGGTTGGGAAACCTGACCCTGGGAACTAGTTTGGGGCCCTTTCGAGAACTCCTTACTTTTGTTTTTGCCCTCCCTTTCTTCTGCTAGGAACTCTGCCCACTCTTGGCTGGATCTCCCCTAGAAACTTTCTTGCTGACTCAGTGGTCCGCCTCCTATGCAAGCTCACTGGGGTCAGAGAGCTTACTATCAATAAAATGCTGGCACAGCTCTGTAAAACCAAAACTAAACATGTACTCTTGTGAAATCAAATTATACATCCCCTGATAGTCTGTCACATTAATGGCCCTCACCCAACTATCCAGTGCCTTGCAGAAAGAATCAACACAATCTACCCAGGTCTAAGGAGAAAGCTTAACACTCTCCCTAAACGTCTGCCTGTACATCTCTGGGGTCACTCCATATTTTCTAGTAAGGGCCTCCTCTATGGGGGAATACCTTGTCTTATCCTCCCCCATAAGGTGAGTAAGGTGTCTTCCCCTCCATTGGAAAATGGCTTCCACAAATTGGCCCTCTAGTCCTTCTTACAGATCCTGTGCTATAGTAAAGAACTCTGGTAGGCCTCAAAACAGCGATCTATGTCCTCCCCCACTTTGTAGTCAGCTGTCAGACTCTTGGGTATATGTACTCTCCTGTTAGAGGACACTGAAGATATGCTGCCACCATTTGTGCTGGACTCAGCCTCCCTGGATTTCAGATCTAGCTCCTTCATGCTTAGCTCCTGAGCCAACAGAAGTTTATTTTCCTCAATGGCCAATCTTTTTCCCTCCATAGCTTTAGCCAGGCCATTCTCAATTTTGAGCTTTGCCAGCTCCAAATTGAGTCTCCTGGCTTCCTGTCTGTCCTCCAGCTCCTCTGAGGACAGACCTCTGGAGGAAACACTGCTGCCTGGTTTCAAGGGGACCCCCTCTCCGTTTAAGCTAGCCCCTCACCCCACAGGCAGTTCTGGGCTGTCCAACAACTCCAGATGCATATCCTCCTTACCACCTACAACACTTCCCTCCTCTGATCATGCAGCTGCTTCCCTGGCTGCCAGCCAGGCCCACAGCACCACTTGCAGCTCCTTCTTTTCAGTAAGACCTTTAAAAGAACACTTGAAATCTCTTTGAGCTGGGACACAGTGTATGTTTCCAATATTTCCTGCTCAAACTCCACTCCTGCAGTTCCAGTTGTTGGCTATCCAGAATGAGACATGGTTGTTGTAAAAACTCAAAAAAGTTGCCAAAGAGAAAAATAACATATATTGGTAGGTAATGGTCTGAGATATGGAAGTAGTGTACACCAATCACTGTATGAATTGCACACAATACAGGTCCTGTCCTCACCACTGATCACCAGTGTTAGAAATTGGGTCTCTGGTTGACAGAGGTTTGCACTCTGTCCAAGTAGGGAGCGCAATCCTAGTCAGGGCAAGTAAATACACACTCAAAGTTCATATGTGCTCACCCTCTGGTAGCTTGGCACAGAGCAGTCAGGCTAAACTAAAGAGCCAATTTGTAAAGTATTTGTGCACACACAAACAGTAACACAGTGAAAACACCACAAAAGGACTCCACACCAGTTTAGAAATACAGCCAATATTTATCCTAGTCAAACAAGACCAAAACATAAAAAATCTAATTTTAAACATTAGATCAAAATGTAGAGCTTAGAGGACAATAGCTCCAACCAGAAGTATCTAGTCGTGCTGGACTGAGGCAAATCCAAAAGTGCAGTCCGACCGTGATGGTGTGCGGCGTAGGTACAGGTGTCATACAGACCCACTGACAGTACCTTTGTTTTGTTGATGCTCGGCGACGATGCATTGCTCAAGAGGAGGTGATGTCATTAATGTGTCGATACTGGTTCTGATGGTTGGTGCTGCGTCGGCCAAGCCAGGACTGCATTGCAAGTTGGGGTCATTGTGCCATTCAGTCAGCGAGTGGAGTTGACCACTTCACTGCAGGCAGCGACAAAACAGCATTTCTGCAGCAGGATACATTGGTTCCAAGTGATGCACCGGTGTCATTGAGTCAGTTCTTGTGTTGCAGCACCACACTCACCTCCAAGTGCCCAGTTCTGGATTTTAGCACCACTTGGCAGAGCAGGACTCACAGCAGAGGAGCCCAGGTGCTGATACAAGATGCAGGAGAAGTCTGATATCCCCGAGACTTCAGAAAAAGGAGGCAAAATCAGTCAGGCCCTTGAAGAAACTTTAGATTGCAGAATATAGTGAGTCCTCTCACTACCTGGCAAGATGTAGCAGGCAGCAGACCAATACAGCAGAGCAAACATAAAAGTGGCAGTCCCTCCTGACAGGACATGGTAGAATGTCCTCAGTCCAGAAGTGTTCTGAGTTTGTGGTGCCAGAAACCCATTACCTATCCCCAGATGGCCATTGATGTAGGGGTAGCTTCAAAAGAATTATTTTAAGTCCACGAGGTTCCCTTGCAACTAACCCCTGGCTTCAGACTACCAGTAGGGGATATCAGCCCTTTGTGTGAGGACAGAGCACAGCCTTTTCAGATGCAAGTGTGAACTGCCTCCCTGCCCAGAACAACTATCAGTATGCAGATGAATCTCCTGTCACACTGAGCACTTCCTGTTTGGTGTGGTCTGGAGAGGCACAGAATGTTTAAAGTAAGTTAAAGTAAGAAAAGGCCAACTTTGTAAAAGTGGCATTTTCAGATCTGCAATTTAAAAACCACCTTGACCAAAATATTTATTTTTTAATTGTGAGTCCAGAGACACCAAACTCCATATTTCTATATGTTTCCAATTGGAAATTACAGTTACAAGATGTCCCAAGGTAACCCCATCATTAGACTATGGGAGAAATAGTACTTGCAATAGTGAAAAACAAATTTAAAAGTTTTTCACTACCTGGAAATGTAAAACTTAAAAGTACATGTCCACAGTGCTTAATTTGTAAATAAAAACGTGCCAGTGCCCAAAGCTCTCCTTTGAAACAAGTGGCTGCTGCAATTAAATGTGTGAGCACGGAATACTGAGGCAGTGTAATCCTGAAGTCATTTCAGGCCTCTTTAATCCATTTAAAGCCACTCCCTGGCCCTCCAGCTCACTCTTGCAGCTTTCTGCTTTCTCCTTTTGTGATACTTTTTCATTGTTTTCTTCCTCCGTCTTTCCCATATGTTTCTTTTGCTCGCAGTAAAGGTTTGAGGCAGAAAAATAAGTGCTGGCCCTAACAAAATAAGTGCAGGTGCCCCGCACAAGAAACCACCGGCTCAAATTAAGCACTGCACATCCACTTTTTTAAATATACTGCACCCTGCACTTGGGGCTAACCAGGGCCTATCTAATGGATGACTTCTATGTAATAAAATGGAAGGTTTGGGCCTGGCAAGTGAGTACACTTGCCAGTACAAAAAGGTAGCCTAAACTGCATGCACAGGCTCTGCAATGGCAGGCCTGAGACATGTTTGAAAGGCTACCATAGTGGGTGGCACAACCAGTGCTGCAGGCCCACTAGTAGCATATATAGCACTTATAGGCCCGGACACACACATTGCACTTTACTAGGGATCTACTAGTAAATCAAATAAGTCAATCACGGACACGCCAGTGTTACCATGCTCTAGACACAGAGAACATGCACTTTAGCACTGAATTGCAGTGCTAAAGCGCACAGAGTCCTAAAGCCAGCAAAAACGAAATTAAGCAGACAGCCAAAACAGGTGGTCAGAAAGCAAAAAGTCAAGGCAAACCATGCCAAAAGATGCCAGATCAAACAAGTACTTTCAACCGCACTGCTAAAAATAAACCATTCTCGCTGAATGAAATATTGAAGAGGCATATTTCACACCCATGGCAGACCAAAGGTTTGCACTGAATTTAAAAGAGGAAAGCCAAGACACTGAAGAGGGCTGATACATGCTTTTATGAGTAAGGTATTTGTATGTCTAATGGACCACCACAAACCCCAATAAATAATTTTAATAGCTAAAATGCTAATCCTCTAAATGGAAATGCACTGCTACTCATTGAGATCTACTGAAGAGATTAACATCTGGAAAGATAACAGCCCTCAACTACTATACTTTGCAGTAACTCACCATCACTCTTTCACTCAATCCTACACTCACACTGGTGAAACCTCTCAAAGCAACCCTCCTGGGGAAGTCTCATCCCCATATGCCATCATTTTCCATGGTCCAGCCCACCAAATAAATACTGCTTAAAGAGACAACAACTTCCCCAGCAAACACCCAGGCTAGTTGGCTGCTATGGATTAATGCCCTGTCAAACTGACAAAGGAAGGTCAACTTAACCTAGCCGTGATCACAGCCATGACCGGTTTATTCCTTACTGACAAATGATACAGATAGAGACAGTGCTAGCTGCAGTGAGTTAATGCCTAATCACAGCATCATGATAAAAGTCATTCACAATGACATTTTCAGTTGTACAGTGCATCAACTGTCATTTATATGATTTTATGTTTTTAAGTGCAGTTGGATTGGTGCACTGCTATATGCTTGAGTCACTTCAAGGAATATATATAGTTTGACAGATCTTGTAGACAGAACATAAGGGATTTGATATCTTTAAAGGGTTACCAGTGTGTCTGATTATTCCCTGGTAGTAGTGTGAAGGACTATCTGTGGAGCCAATAGCCCATGTCCATTGAATGTTCTTTGTGGTGTTGTGTGTGTGTGTCTTTAGCTGATCCTCAGTCGAATGACATATAGTTTGGTTAATGTATGATAGGTGCAAGTCAGGGAGTGGTTCCGAGCTGACACTGCACATTGGAGATGTGTTTAACATGTTACCAGAGCAGGAAAGCAGGCAAGGTGTTTTGTTTTAGAGGTCTATGTGGCAGGTTTTTGAGGCACAATAGTGTTGCTTGCATACTGCAATTTTTCTTTTTTCCACTGAGTCAGTTCATCTCATGCACCATTGTTTCTACAGCCCAGCATTAGGTTGTGTACACTGTTTATGATGGTCTTGGAGTTGCAATTTCTCATTTTATTTAACTTTTTTGGGGGTGCCTGGTCCCACCCAGGCACCCCAACCTACTGGCTTGATCGGGGCAGCTCAGGGAGCCAATGCCTGGCTGCCCCCACTGGCTTCCTGCCCTGCCAGCAATCTTCTCTGGTGGCACAGCGGTGGGAAGTGGAAAGCACTGTTCCTGCCTACCACATGCGAGAAGGGAATTAGTTATACTGTGGCACCCGTCATCCCCAGACACAGGCACATGGAGAGGGGGCAAGGCTACCACTATTGGAGGCGTCGCAACAGCGCTCCCCTCCATTGTTTGACAGCCCCCGGGAGATAGGGTTCCTGGGGACAACAGGGAAATAAGGGGACCCCATGCTCGCCCCCACCCTTTAATGTAGGGAACATATACTTGCACCGAACCCTGGCCCACCCTGACACACCGGCATGTGGAGTAGGGCAGAGGCTACAGCTATTGGAGGGGGCGTAACGGCATTACCCTCCATTTGGTGTTGGTCCCCAGGAGATGGGATGTCTGGATAAAATAGAAGAAATGGGAAGGGGACTTTATGCTTGTCCCCATCCTTTAATGAAGGGAAAATCTTCTTGCACTAACCCCCAGCCCAACCCCAGAGGTAATTACTCATGGGGCAGCGTAGTCACTCCATTTCAGCAAAGGTCATCAACCTCCGGAAGGCCAAAACTCAGGGCCCATTAGGCCATTTTAGATGATCCTGGGCTCCTTTTTGCTCCTGGTGGTGACCACACCAGAAGCAAATTCCAGCAGGTCTCTTGTCTTAAAAAGTGGTGTACCTTGCAAGGAGCTGGTTCCACTGGCTCCCCTGCACAAGCTTTCTTCTTTTTCTTTGTCTCTGTATGCAAAAGTCCAGAACTTCTCCCCCAACTGGTCCTCAGTGGATGCATGGGGGCCAGCCTCACTGGCCCTTATAGAGACCCATTACTTCTGGGGTCAACTGGGGCAGCATTCATGGTCCTTTTGGACATCAGGGGGTTTCTCCTTCGAGTTGTCCATGGCTGGTGCAGTCTAAGGGTCCAACATCAAAAAACACCAAAAGCACCAGCAGCCACTTCTCTCTCGTGCAAGAGGTTTTGGGGGTGGAAGGTTGTATTAGTCAGGCACTCCTAGCCAATCCTAAAGTGCCACATCACCTCTCCACTATTGTCCACAGCACAGCATTCTGGGACAGTTCAAGACGGTGTCATTCAGGGGTCCCTGGTCGTATCTGCTCTTGGAGTCTCAGCTCTGCCCCTCATTGGTAAAATTGTCAGGACCTATCCCACCAAAACATCAAAGAGAAGCCCCATCTTGTGCTTGTCTAGTTGTCAGGGCTTCCTCCATTGTTAAGTTGGCCTGGGCTTTCCCTAGCCCTGGTACAGTGCGACAGGTAATCAATAGATGCAGATTTCCATCCCCACTCATCCTTCCTCAGACCTGTTAATTATTCCTTTTGTCTCGGGAGGTCTTTGTTGCTGCTGTTAGCGAGAATTGTAATTAACTGCCCTTGCAGGGTGACAAAAGACCTGGGCTCTGATCCTGAGCTGAGCAAGAGAAATATGAAAATTCTGGATGACACATAAAATGTACATGTATGGTCTTGGGACCTGCGATTATGAACTGGGTGCACCTTTTCTAGCCCCAGTTTCATACCTCACAGGACTTTGTAGGTCTAAGGGAAGAGAAATTGAACTCTAAGGCGGTTTTCCCCCTATGTATTTAATAAAGTGTCACTACAGACAAAACAGTAAATCATACTGACTTTCCCTATGAGTGCCCACTAATATTATAAGACTTATCCAGGTCAGTATCAAACACCAGGCTACCTGTGCGCAGTTACCAGGCTGTGCTCAATATTAGTATCAAATGTGCAGCACCCCACGTGTGTTTACCAGTGTTCACTTGTAACCATCTACATGTTGTTACCCTTCCTGCGCCACAGTGGCTTTATCATAAAAGGTAGACACTGGTGGTAAACACAAAAAGCCCATTTGAGATTACCCTGGGTGAGACATATTTAGTGAAACTCACCCAGAGTAAAATATCCAAAACGGGGTGATCCAAAAAGCAAAAAATCTGGGTGTAATAAATGGGCAGAACTCATTTTGCAACAGTGTTATGAATAGGAAAATGAAAGTCACCCATACCATTTGATGAGGCACTGTACCAGTCAATAACCCTAGGCCAAATCAAGCCCGTTCCCTTGTGACCTCCATTGCCTGAGACCATAGGTCAAACTAGTTAGTAAATGCTAGTCATGTTTCTAAATGTCATCTACAGCCTGAACCCTCTCTTTTTGCAAGAGACAGCCTCCATTCACAAAATGACAAAACAACCTTCATTCTCTGGAAACGTCCATTTCATTGAGATTTTATTGAATTTGTAATGCTTGTTTGCCAACATACTATATAGAATTATTTCACACAGTACTGTGGGCAATTTGAGATTTTAGTTATGTGAAGAAGGCCACATCAGGGACATTGTAAGGATTTGTGGGGTCCTTGAAATCATTATCCAATTTCATCTCTTTCATGCCCTCTTTGCCCAGGTCACTGACCATGCACAGGCACACTTGTCCAAATTCTGAATGCGTTTACATATAATATTCAGGGATAGTGATGTGTGTTTCATTAACACGTCACTATCCCTGAATAACAGCAACTCATTCATATTATAGCAAAAAATCTCTTTGACACCCTCCCATTTCTCATATGTGAGGTCTGTTTTGATCTAAAAGAAACATTTTTATGGATCTGCATGAAATGTAAAAACAACATTTCTCTGCAAAATGTCTGTAAAGACTTTCACACATCACCCACATTGAACATAAATTATTGGAAAACAGTATTTAAAACAATGTTTAAGAGTTATTCAAGGCCATCAGGGCAAGATTCCCTGCAGAAGAGAACTGACTATCGGGGGCTGCCGAAACGGCTGGGGCCCTGGATCAGAGTCCACTTTGTCTATGTCTTAAAACATCTCTGAATATTATGAGAAAGGAAATAAAACAAGAACATATATATTTTGAGTATTGTGGTCTTGGTGAGTGAAAGTGGTAGAGGAATGGGTTAAAAGTATAATTAAAGATATATGACCATCAGACTGGACATTAGAAAAGAATAAGAGTCAGGATATAGCATGTACATAAAAAAGATAAGGCCATGGTAGAAGAAAGTGATGTGAGAATAAGAGTTACAGATAACCGGGTGAAATGAAGAAGACTAAAATATAGAATTAAGGCAATGGTTCAAACTAGTGAGGTGAAGGAAGAAGAGAATAGAAGTAAATAGAGGCACATGGTAGATGGGAGGTGATGAAAATGAAAGAGAATAGATTTTAAAAAAGAACAAGCATTTGCAATGCAATGGGTCTCGCATTGGCTCAAGTTAGAGCTATGAGAACTGTAAACTCCTAACTGGACTTTTCTTGCCACATGAATTGAAAGAAAAAAAACACAAGTGTTTGTGTTATGTAAAACCCAGTGCGATCACAATGTGTGGAAAATAAAAAGATAAAGTAGAGCAGAAACCAGGCTGAAAACTTGGAGCCTCAAATGTTTTCAGTAGTTTGCTGGTGCGCTCGAGGAGGGCTAAACACCGGAAAAGGCATGACGTATGCATGCTTTTCACTAATGAAATCAAGCAGATTTTAAAAGGCAAGCCCACAAACCAATGAAAGTGACAGGCATGATATGAGCATGGTTAAAATCCCAAAGACAGATTATAACAGGGACTGAGCGCTTGTGCGCTCGACCCTAAAAAAAAACTTAACGAAAGAAGAAAGTAAGGAAAACAGAACTTGTGATACTCAAGTAATATAAATGGAAGGAAATAGAGAAACAATCTATTTTTTATCATTTTGGTCAAACCAGTGTTGGACACAGCATATAGATGGTCACCCACAGAGTACTACTGTTTAAATTTGTTTTTGAACGTGACTGACTGGAAACAGTATTAATGAAAAATAGTAAAGAAAGCCAGAAGACCTCATTGTTCACCACCCCATACTGGCAGCATGACAACAACAAGAAGAGAAATAATGTATTAGTGTGTCAGTTGAGCCAATATTAAATGGGAATGATCCAGACTGCCATGATACATAAACAATATAGAATGGGTCTGAAGAAGAGGTCAAGTTGTGCAACTGACTTAGTACCATCAGTAGAAACAATTGAGCGAAAAAGAAAAGGAATGTTAGGTATGATTATCTATACAAGCCACCACCCTATGTCAATACTCGTGTCCTGTCATTTGTTGATAGATATTCCACCGATTTCTTTTCTCAAAATAATGCAGCACCCAGCACTGGCTCTTCTACCAGCAAACCACTGCTTCATGCACCTGCTTCCCAACCCCATATTCATGACCTCCTCATACCTTTGCCATGAACAGTGGTTTATTAGTTTTACCATGGATGGTTCATTGAGTGCCATGATGCAAGTTTAACCAAGTTTATCTTTATGACTTGACATGCATAAATAGTAAAGGGACACAAACAAACTTATGGATCTCTATACCCCATTTTGAATACACTCAGGTCCATATTTACGGGGATATGGCGTAGGGCAGCGCAGCAACTCACCTTGCTGCGCTGCCCTACGCCAAAGCGAAAGGGCTGGAGTGCACCATATTTATGCAATACCGTGCATTCCTGTCCTTTCCCCCTGTGCTGGAGCCATTTCGGGAGCCTGAGTTGCTGGCAGGACTTATTTTGTGTCGTAAAGGGTACCTTCATGCACAGAAACAATCCACAGAGGTGTTTTCCTTGTTCTTTGCATGATATTTCTCCTTGTTACACCTGCCCTGGGGAGGTGTTAAGGTTTGACACATTCCCAGGTTTACAAGTCCTTGTAAATCTGGGAATGTGTCAAAACTCATGGGAGCGCTGCCTTGCTTTACTTCATATCTATGAGGTCATTCAAAGCCATGTAAAGTGGCTTTGCGTGCCTCATAGATACGGTTGAGAGGTTTGCGCTACAGCTGCGTCTCTAAAATTGATGCAACAGCGGTGCAAGACTCTCATAAACACGATCCTCAGTTATCAATTGCTTCAGAACTAATTAACTTAATAAACAGTACGAAATAACAACACAAAAAAACAGTAAAAACTGCACTAAACAGTAAAGAACAGTACTAAATAAGTTAAATAATACTTCAATGGCATTGATGGAATAGGAATAGGAGAGCTATACAAACCAGTCCACAAGTTAGCTGTCTCTCCTATCATTTATTGACTTTATGTTGGACTTTGACCATGTACAGTGCACTGCTGCCTTTGGCTAGGTTTGCGCTATAGAATTAACACAAATATACATAAATACATTTGTACAACTAGGCAATGCTGTTAAATAATCTTATTAGACAACAGTATTTTACAGAGATTGTTCAATTATGACTGAAACGTACAAGTGTGATCAGATTTGGATAAATAACGTTCACTGCTACAGTTCTTAGGCGATTTATTGTTCATTTTTATTTTTTTCAGCACTGAAACAAAGTTACATATATACACAGACACCAAACACCTCAGTAAGTGTATTTTTTAAATCTTATTCTGATAGTGAAAGTTTTAGTGGGCGTTTACACTCCTCCATGTTGTAGGCAAGGCAAATGATATTTAAATTGGCTTGGAATTCCCATGGTCTTGTTAAACTGGAGGTTGCCTTCACAACTTTGCAGGGGCCCTTCTTGTATTAAGCAAATGTACTTCACATGTAACAAGTTTTCATTCTGAAGTCCACTTCTCCTCACTTGACCTCCTAGAAGTGCTCTTTTGCTTTTCAGTTTTGTGCTGTTCTCATTTTTACCCTTTTCTTCCACTTTCATGCCTTGCCTGGCCTCTTACACCCCAACTTTGTAGGGTCTGTGGTCCTGTTCACCTTTCTTCTCATCCTTTTCCATGGTGTGGTGTGTCTTCTTTTGCTGAAGTTCTAGATGTTTCTACCTCTCCACGCCATCAATGAGTCTTCTTTTTCCCAACGACATCCTGGGTCCCCTTTCTTTTCTTCAACTTGTTTCACTCTTTTGTTCATGAGTGACAAGTCTTTCGGCATCCCATCTCATTGTTTCTGGCTGAGTTTCTGTGTTTTGTTCAGGCCTTCTTATGCCATTTGCTCAACCTTTGCTCTTCCTAAAGACCTATCTATTTTCCCATCAGGCCTGAGCGCCTTTTCTGCTTGCCATCTGCTTTTTTAATTTTGAGTTTTCTTTAAAGCATGTGCACTTTCCCAACGTTTTTTTCCACTAGGTTCCTTTATGAAGTTTCAAGTCTTGATCATCAAGTTAATAAATCTGCCGAACAGTTTTTTCAATTTCTTACCTTGAAATTGTTCCTATTTTAAGTAAAATGCCCCGATTCAGCAGGTATAGGCATTATTAGGAGAGCAACGGAATTATCTTTATCATTTAATTCATTTAGTTATCACGTGGGTTTTTCTTTCCAGTAACACACGTGGTGTATATGTCCTTTTATAGGGGACTCCATTTAGCAATTACGTTAGCTCACAGTAACAGAATGAAGATATATTCATTAATTTAGTATGACTGGGCTGATAGCACAGCTGTTGCAGGACCTATTGCTGCCAATGTACATATGCCTTAATTATGAGTGTCTCGGAGAGAGGTGAGGTTTACCACCCCCGATGAAATTAGACTTTTTGTGATGCTGCCGTAATCTCACGTAATTTTCAGGATTTCATTTACGCTTTTTAAGCGAAATTAAAAAAAAATTAAGCCATTACATAAGTAGGTTCAAGTAAAATACTATCACAGGAGCATAGGACCACCACAAATAAACACAACAAAACAGAAGTGGTTGTTCGCACTGCATCCTTACTTCCAAGAGGATGTGAAGAAGCATTTCGCGTAACAATATAGGGCTAATGGCCACTTGCATAATTTTGCATAATAATTTGAAATTTCATGTAACTATGCAAATTTCGTACACCTGTAGATAAAATCCAACTCTCTTGGGTTCGGAATTTATCAGGTTCAATAAATTACATCTTTTTTTGAGTTTTCGAAAAATAACATGCAAATCGTTGTCTACAGTATCAAAATCTGCATGTGACACTAACTACCGTACACTTTTTGCCTTTTTAATTTCGGCATGTTTGACCTGATGAAGTTTAATGACGAGGAGGAAATTTATTGCACCAAGTCATTACGATGTGCTGTAAATACAACACATATCAAAACAGGGGTTAGAGCAGAGGACAGAAAACTCCAGTCCGCTCATACTCAGATTTTTGGAGTGGGCACCCTGCCAGTCCACTTCAGCCGTTAGCACGTGGATCAGCCGCTTTTAGCCATTGGCTTGAGGCAGTGCCAATCGTAGATCAGCCTAGAGAAGAGCTTTTTTCTCCGTGCAGTGCTATTAACTGTTTAGTGAGTCATTCAACTCCTAAGGATTTTTGCATTGCAATGCAATAGAATGTACATTCAATCATAACTCTTTGTTGCACGCAAATCTTTGCCCCATGAATACAGAAAGCTTAATTTTTTTTATTGCAGCAGGCGTTTTTTCATTGCTTTTATCACATTACCCTGAGTATGAGCCTGATCACAGCAGTCTCCTAATTGTGTTTTTGATTAGCACACAACCAGTACGACACACTCCACTTCCCCCAATACCAAAACCAAGCCATGACCAATACACCACCACCAATACACCAGTAACATAAAAAGAACACCAATACAATCACCACTAATACCTTAACGAATGACACCAATGTTACCACCACCAATACCACGGTCGCTAAAATCACCATCAGAAATAACACCACAACCAATACCACCACTAATGCCAAAACCACCTACCACTGCTCCCAGTAGCCTAACCATCATTGACACACTACTAATATCAAACTGGAGTATTAGTTGAGAGGGGTGAGAACCCACCTCAAATATTAATCACAATCCTTGTCAGAGTGAACCATTAAAGTCACTAAACAAATCTATGCTTAATCCTCTGATACCTTGGCATAAGGCAGTCAGGAGTAATTTAGAGGCAATGTGTAATGTATTTATGCAGCACTCAGACAGTAATAAAGTGAAAGCACAAATGAAGAAATATCCCAAACCAACTTAGTAAAATAGAGCTTATTTCAATAACTAAAATTTAAATCAGAAATGACAAAAATCCAATAATTATACAAATTTCCTTTAGTACTGATTAAGGCCCAAGAGAGCTCTCACCTCTATCTGGGTAGAGAGGAGGTTCCCAAGCAATAATAGTCTGTATCTTGGGCTGAAAGGCTGTCTATTTCCTCCACCAACTTAGTGGCCCATGTATACAACAGATCTCTGCCCTATCTGACACTTACTGGCCTTGACAGTCAGGCCTGCCCGTTACAGGGCCTGAAGCACTTACTAAAAGTGGTGCAGGTGGTCATCCCAGCTGGAGCTAATAACAGAAATATCATTCAAGTAGGCTGCACTGATGTTTTCTCGCCCAGCCAGTGCCTGACTGTTCAGCCTCTGGAAGATGGCAGGGGCATTCTTTAACTCAAAGGACATTACTAGGAACTGGTAGTGTCCCAATGGGATGGAGAATGCTGACCTCTTCATGGTGTCATCGGGGCAGTCAGCCAGTATCCTGATATCAGATCAATCATACTCAGGAACTTAGCAACTTCTAACTGATCAATGACCTCTTCAGCTTTGAGTATAGTTTGCACATTAATCTTGGTGTTTGAACTGAGACCCCTCTATTCCACACAGAACCTCAGTTCTGGGGTGGTGCCCAGTGATGCAGCCTTGGATGACAGTGCCACTGAATTAGACTAGGGATTACAAGAGGGCTCAATAACCCCCAAGTCCAACTTCTTGGCGCGCGCTTCTCCCTTGACACTCGCTCACACTTTATTAGGCGCCCTTTAGGACTTATTCTTGACAGATATTCTGCCCCCTGTATAGAAATCATGGGTACACTAGTTAGTGAGGACAAGATTGGTGAGATGTTGAGGGAAGTGTCCCTGTAACTAATGACATTCTCTCTCCTATTCTGGAGTCAACCTTTGGCCCAGGTTGAAACTCCACCAGAGAGGTCTTCTGATCGTGCCAGTGTTTAACTACCTCCTGCCTAGCTTCCAGATTCTACAAGGCCTCTTTCCAATCCCACTTCTTTTTATCTGAGAGACAATATGTAGCTCACTACATCCAGAGGGAGCTTCTTGGAAGCTTTCTCCTACATCTCCTTTACAAGACTAAGAGGTCCTCGAAGAAATGATCAAACAGAAGTTCAAAGGGACTACACAAAACTCCCTTCTGAGGCACTTCCCTTTAGGCAAATAACAGACATGCTAAAAGGCTGTCCCACCACTGCCTCGTGGGCTCTGAGAGGCCCATAATCATGGCTTTCTGTGTCTTTGCTGAACCTCCGAACAGGCCAGCTGGTCTTGAGGTAATATGGCATGAAGAAACATTAGGTTACCCACACTCATCCCACATGGACTTAATGAATGCAGACATTGAAGCCGGTGCCAATGTGCACAACCTCCTTGGGGAAACTCACATGGGTAAATAGCGCAATCAGTGTCCTGGACACCATAGGCACAGTAACTGACCTCCTGGGAATGGCTTCAGGGTGCCTTGTTGCATGATCGCCCAAAACCAGGAGAAAGCTGTTTCCTTAGGCAATCTTGGGGTCCAGAGGCCCAACATTATCAATATGTATACTTTCAACCAACTGGAAGTAGAAGCTGGGTAACCTTATACTTTGCCCCTGACTTGATACTGGCCTTGTAGGCATTACAGGACCAGCAGAAGGCAGCTGTGTAGATCCTCATCTGGGACCAATAGACCACTTGGTCAAAGGTTTTGCCCTGACCCAAATGTCCTGTTAGGGGAATGTCATTAGCCAGTTGAAGTAAGAAGGCCCTGTAGAACTGGGGGACCACCAACACACAGGATGATTCAGGCTCGGGGACCTTAGGCTCACTAGAGAGGAGTCCATTCTCCCCATAAAGAAGGTGACCGGCCAGAGGTGTCTCCATTTACCTGAGCTCAGTCTGCCGGCCTAGACCCACAAGAGTGGGGCACTTACTCTGCTCTTTGCAGAACTCTGCCTGGGATGGTGCTCCTTCAGCTTGCCATCTAGTTAGCTCAGATAGGTCTCCCCATGCAGCAATGTCCTCTCCTGTAAGTTCTGAGGTTTCACAATCAGGTTCAGCCGCCTCCCAGAACATGAGAACTTGCAGGTGGGTTTACCACTCCCCCTGCCCTTCCTCTAGTTAGTAGGTATGTGGGTGACTTTCCTTCACTGTAGATCCTTTTTACTCCTCTTCTGGGCTGCCATGGACCATATTGTAATAAGCACCCACTCAGGTAATCACAACATCTACAAGTGAAACTTGAGCTTTTAGTAATGTCAGACAGGTGAGCCTTGGGCACCATGTCTTTATTACCCGGGGAACCAGGGTAACTTCAACAATCCCCCCCAACCTAACTGAAGCACAGTAGTACTATTTACTACAAAATTCAATTCACAAACCTATGAGTGTTAATCTCCACATCTACCTCTCATATATTTTACATGGGGAGGCCCTCACACATTTAGTAGAAAACATTGGAGGGACCAGATGAGTGCCTGGAAAAAAGGAAAAAGGGGAATACTCACAATAGAATGGGAGGGGGTTGGGAGGATGAAGGCGGGGTTTAGGAAATGTGAATGCAGGGTTTATGGAGGGATTGACAGCCACTTACAAAGGGGTAAATCCATTGCTATTCACAAACTTCACTTCTAAAGTAACTACAGCCAAAAAGGACCCAAATATTAGTACATGTATCCAGTAAAGACCTGGTATACGTCCATCAATAGACATTGCCAACCAGTGCTACACGCTCCCATAGAGAATAGAGACAGTAGAAAATAATGGTAACATTAATTTATTTTACGTTTTTGAAAAAAAATATATATACATTTAATGTAATGTATATATATATATATATAAAACACATAATTTACAGAAAAATATTGTGATGATTTTTTAAATTAAAAAATACATGTAATATATATGTTTTGAATAATTAAAATGTATACATAACTGTCATTGTAATAATTAATAAATAAACAAACATTTTATTTTAGGTGGAATTCATTTAAATTGTGATTTGTAAAAATATTTTAACTTATACAATATACTTAGATTAAATATTTAATTCAAACACATGTTAATAGTGCTTTTTGATTCCGTTCTACATTTAAAATAAATAACATACCTAAAATTAATTTATATTAACCTTTAGGCTAACATATTTTACTAGCTTTTTTTTTTAAAGGTTAATAAACATTTTACATTTTCTCTATACTTTATCATTAGGAACTTTCAATATTGGGGGTGGGAACTTTACCTACATGTAACAAGTTACTAGTAAGTAAAATGTTTACATTTAGTTATGTATCGAACATTTCAAAAAGTTATTTTTAGAATTAATTTAAATTTAATTGTTTTTTTCAAATTAACATGTTTATCATAAAATATGTATTTATTTTTATTTAGATATAATTGCTCTAACATGAAATGTATACATTTTTTAAAAGTCTAAATATTATTCAACATAACACAAAGGGTTCTATTTTAATTCCCTCCCATCATTTTCTAAGGGTGGATATTGCAGTACTAGTGGTCGACCATATGTGGTGTTAGAAGTAGCTTAGACCTTAAGTAAGACTGTTTTGGGTCCTTTTTGACTATAGAAACTTCACACTTGTACATTTGGCTTTACATCATGTTTTAGGGGGTGGAAACATACAAGTATATACATTATTGCAAATGTATTACTTTTTGCTTGTCACAATTCCTTAGTATAGATTTACTACAAAGTGTAGGAGTACATTTACACATATACATTTACTCAGTTGTAAATTTTTCTTTGTGACTAGGTCACATTGTTTTCAAATAAGGACAAGGTTTGGTGAGGAAGTGAACTAAATTTGGCTCAAAGAATTTCTTCACATCTTATTCTGCTCTCCTCTTTCAATAACACCAAAGAGGGTGTAGGGTCATCTCATTCCAAATCACTTAGCTTCAACAACTACAACCACCATGTAGCAAACCCCAAATTGGCAAGAAGTCCCCAAATACATGAATATAAACGATCCCTTACACGATTAAGACCGACCGTCTAGAACCCATTGAATAACAACAGGTCATGCTTTAAACTTATCCCATCCGAATAGAGGAAATAGTTTGTCAATGGGTATAATACATTTCTACCAGGCAAATATAAAAAATCTTCCACCATTTTAATGCCGGACTACTAAAAGAACAGTGCACCCATGCACATGTAACCCACATCCAGCTAGAACTACACTGGCACCAACTACAAGCCCACGCTCAACTTCAAGGAAAGCTCGCTTATTTAAAAGGTTGTATGGATCCATGAGAAACACCCCTTTTTGGTAGACTCTACAGCACCAGGAAACCACTCCTAACTGAATATAAGAACTAGAAATGCAATTCAGATAAATCACTAGAGAGGCCTTCTTGGTCCGTGTCCCAATACTGTGGGACCTCATCCCCAACAGCTTAAAAGGCCCTCCTACATACCTTCAGTTCAGATTTTAATACAGTACGTCTACCATCACTTGTTAAACACTTCTCAGCCACCCCTTAAGCACCTTCCTGCCTGGAACCTCACCACCACTCTCCCCATTTCCTTGTGCTTCATCGCTTGCCCTTCCAGCACAGACCATTGCCCAATTGTAATGTGTAGCTATCTCTGCACCTAGTGTACTAACTCAGTTCCTCTCTTGAGCTTGATCTATGCTACCCATATACCATTAATTGCTGCTGTCACCTTTTTTACGTTTAGAAATACGCAGTTTCTTAAAGGGCAAATCAACTAAGCATATTTCCGTAATAGCGTTTCAATTTTTCTGCTAGGAATATCTTAACCATAGGGTAATTACTACTTCGTCGTATGAAGTGATATAGGTGTTGAAAGTAGACCTATAGAAAAAAATATACAATTTGAGTTGTACAGGCAGAACGTGATGTTAAGTGGATTTTGGATCATATTTTGCACCATGTTGAAATAGGAAAAGTATGTTCCAAATCTAGCTCCTATTGTAATTTAGTTTCTGTTTTTGGTCTATTGATTTTGTATCCATATATTTTACGATATAAAATGAAGCATTAACATTAATATAAATGTTTTATGGATGTGTGATAGGAATGAATCATGGGAACTGGGATTAACTCTCATTTAGTAAGTGTACTTCTACAACACTTATTTAGCCTCCAAAATTAGGTTATCAAAGGAGAAAAATAAAATGTAGATTATAATTTCACACAAGATATTTTTCACACACACGTCAGTGGTTTCTGGTCCTGGTCTATATGTAGTTCTCATTAGCCTTGCAGTTGTATAATCCTACCAGTGCACTTCCTACAACTGCCACCATTTGAAATTTTACTCTGTAATATGACCCTCTTGTCAACAATCATTTTCTAATTGTGTTTTTGCTTTCTTAACTGCCTGCTCAGATTTTTCAAATTGACTTTTACAGGCTATTTTTTTCATCATCTATTTTCTTTCCTTTAGCTATGTCTGCTGTTTTACTAGCTATGCATCTTTCTCTATACCCCCAAAGTTCTATCTAGCTTTTTTACTTAATTGTTTGCTATTATTATGCTTTTAAATACCTCGTAAGGGTCTGTTTACTGTGTCCATGAATAATCTTGCTTCATTCAAAATGGCTTCCCTGCTACAGCAACCTTGTGGTGACCTCGTACCGTTACAAAGTTATGTGCTTGAACTACACTGTGTGATGATCGCTGGGGTCCCAAAGTGTTCCTGAACGAATAGTTCTGGTGTATTTATCTATTGTTAGAGAACAACATATGTAAAGCTGCCTCTTTCCAGATGGTTTTAACAGCTATATCCAAGCCACACTTTTTTCTTTAAAACTTTTTTTCTGCATTTTCAACATTACACCACATACTGCTGTACAGTGCCCCATTGGCAGTATTCCTCCTTCAAGATTGTGCCCATTACTTGCCACACACTCGCTTCAACCCAAATTGTATGAAGGGATATCCATCTTGGTGTATCTCAGCATCCAACCAATAGAAATAACAAGCATTTACAATGCAACGGGTCTCGCGTTTGCTCATGTTAGAGCTGATCGCGTTGTAAACTCCTAACCCGACTTTTCACCTATCGGGCAAAAGTGCATTTATGTACTTAACCCGAAAAAGTGAAATTAACTATGTAAAGCGCTCGACTTCTGCCAAGCGAGATCGCGCTCATAAATTAGAGAAAAAGAAGTCCACGAGCCCGATGGAAAACAGCGAGCCTTGCATGTTTTCTGTACTTGGTCGCTGCGCTCGAGGAGGGCTAGCCACCGGAAAAGGCATGACATATGCGTGTCCTCGACTAATGAAAGTAAGCAGATTTTATTAGGCAAGCCCACGAACCAATAAAAAACACTGACGTGAAGTTGACAGGGCTCCGAGCCCTTTTCTAAATACTAAAGCGTCTCGCTGCGATACGCATGCCCGAGCGCATGCAACGCAGGCTCGACCCTAAAAAGGAAACAACCTCCAACTTTAACTTCTTCCAGACATGGCGATGTGCGCTACATGATATGTCTATGTGTGGCATGAGGAACAACCCGTGCCCCTTTGTTTGCTTAACGAAGTCACTCTTTGCTGGCAGCCCAGGATGACTCTGCATCTTTCTGAAGTTGCTAAAGGAATATTTTCACTTTATCAATCTATGGCTAAAATTGACAACGGGAGTGTTTGCCTTTATAGTCCCTAACACTATTCAGTCTTTTCATTCAACTGCCGATTTTCTTCAAAAAGGCAGTAAACATGAGGATGACTGTCTACAAATCATGCTCCTCACAACATCACAAAGTTTGATCAAGCATTGTGAGTTCATACACAGATGCAGGTCGTGCAGTGCATACGTACCATGGACTGTTTCATACAAGGTCCCTTACTCTGAGGTAATCAAATCAAAGTAGATTATATTAAATAGGATCCTTGTAAGTGAAACTGATGATACATGTGTATTGCAGAACCAGTGCATGCTAGTGGTGGCATTTGCAGGGTGCGTAATGTGACAATTTTAGTACGTAGTACTTGACATATTTGGTAGTAGGGAATATTGAACTGACTTCAAATAGTTTTGTTTGTATTGAAGTTTTGTTTTAATGTAATCTTAATGATGTACTTATTTTCTTCCAAAGTAGGTAGTATTTAACAGAGTAATTCATTTCATTTGTATTTTTTAAATTCATTCTAAGCTTCAATATAAATATGTTTTTGTGTGCACATTATCTCCACAGACTGCGGCAACAAGAACTGCAGTTGACCTGACATATGTTATTGCTCCATGTGTCACTGGAGGGGCAATAGTCATAGGAATTGTAACAGTGCTCCTAATCGTAAAGTTCCTCGAACTGCAGAGGACAGAAGGGCAGTTCAACCCCAGGGGCATGGAGCAAACTGCATCTCAAGTGGAAATGGCTTACAATGCCCCAAAAGTGCCGCCGGAAGAGCGTCTGATCTGACATGCTGAATTTGATGAAGTGACGGGTGGGGAGGGGGTGTTGGGGAAGGGTTGTTCTGAAATGGCCTTTGAACCCATTGACATGGATTTGTTCTGCCTAGTAAGAACCGTTATACACTCCTGCTGTTGTCACTTGTCTGCAGGCTTCACCTGGTTGTCACAAGAGACAAGAACACACAAGAACATCTCACTTGCTCACCTGAGTCACCAATTGATGTGCCTAGAGAGAGAATTGAAGCGGTGGGAGAACATTGTGGGAAATGGGAACATACAACTATACTGGAAAGATAACACAGCGAGTTTAGCACTTGCTCCTGAAGTATCTGTACCTTTCAAGATAGAATGTAAAAGAAGAACAGAACTGGCTAACCCTCTCATCCATTACAGAAAGCAAGTACCACTAAGTCGGAAAGTAGTTGTTTATGGCACCACAATTGTAATATTATTTTTAGCCAAGATAAATAAGAAGGAACAAAAAAGGGAGAACAGATGGAACATTAGAAGCAAAAATATTAACAAACAGAAATTGGTGGTGATGTTGGTAACTCAAAGAGAATGCAAAGCGCCAGCAATACAGTTACTGTGCTGCACTCCATAGAAACAATTCACATATACCTGGCTCGGTTTTCAGTTCAACGTTTTTTCAAACTAATTATAGTGAATATGAAAGGCTTGGAATACTTGTATAGCACACAGACAAATATCAGAAAGTAACACACGGTCGGAAAAGGTGAATTAAACATCTAAAAAAGTCTTACTTTATATTCAGAATTTGTGATGAACAATAGATTATTGTTTTTTAATGTGGTAAAGCCACTGAATTGTCCACATCTCTAAATAATAAAGTATATTTTTATCCTAGCCAAAACGTACTAGAGTGTTTGAGGGGTTGGGTTTACAAATAAGAATGTATTTCTACCCAAACAAACACGTTTTAGCAACATCAGGTTAATGAAAGTCTTGGGGAAAATAACAAAGTTCTAACTGATACAAAGCAGTTTCCATGCAGTTCTTTGACAACAGTTCATCGGTCTCTGTGCAATATTATGATTGGACCATGAACTGGAAGTAAAAAAGGGATCTCTGTGAGAAAAGCAGTAACCCACTGAGCTATCCACATTAAGTATAGCTCTGTGATTTCCATGGAACATGTTCTTTGAAGCAAGCATAGTAACCCTACTTTGTGATGAGTCAAAGCTGCCACTAGACAAAACTCAGATCTTTCTTCTGCAGGAACATTGATCACCAAAGTAATTTTGTCATGTTTATTGTTGCCTGAAAACTGCTGGACCCACAAGGAACTCTACAGCAGGTGTTTTTAAAACTATTATTTCAAAACCTACCACGAGGTCAGCATCAGGCGCTGCTACAACAATCACACCAATCTAAAGCCGGCACTGGTCCCAGGGACATAATTGCATTTCCACCCATATTTTGAAATCCCAGGTTACGTTGGTATTCCAGAAGGTGCTGCAATTACTTGCAGAGCGCTTTCTATAACCTAGATCACTCAGGAGCAGAAGTACACCAGGGCGTTCCCGTGTTTGCATGGGATGTGGCTGATTGAAAATGAGGAAATGCTTTGTCCTTGTGCCATTTTACAGATACAGACACACGGACAAAAACAACATTAAGTGCACTGATTGTGAACCACATACAAGGTGATGCACAAACATTGCACCCTCTAATTGCACTCCTTGGGTGGATGGACACAGATATTTTTGAGATGCTGCAGGCATCCCCCAAAAAGCAGGTGCAGTCAAACACTGTCACTGTCTACTGGGGATCCTGGTCTTCCTAAAAATGAGCTGGATCTACTGGCAGAGAAAGATCAAGCCACGGTGTCAAACCAATGCTCCATCTCTTTCACTGAAGCACGCGCGCTCGCCAGCTCAGGTCTGGACTGTCTTGGGTGCTTTTTCTGCAGTCTGGCCCACTGTCCCGGTCTGTGCTGGGCAAACCCAGTTAATAGCATGCCATGAGGAAGATCCGGACAGTGCTCTGCATAGATATTAGAGTCCCTAGCACTACTGTGCATGCAGAAAAGGCACTTAACTTCAAGAACAACGAGACTTTGTCATCATATCATGTCAACTCTCATCGGCATTTAGCCACTGTGGATAAACAAATACCTGCAAATGCATCTTTATCATTTTGTTATGTGTTGTAAACAGAATAAGCTCTCAAGATGGCAAATTTGAACTTCCTTGCCAAACCGGTAACCCTATTTCAATCCAGCAAGTATTAAACAAAGACTAAGAGTTGTTAAGGCCCTCACAAACCAGACATTAAGCCACTATGGCAGCACTGACCGTGTCTGTGCCTGCCCAGCAGCTAAAGCCAGTGCTGGGAACTTTCATTGAAACTGCTCCTGCCAACTCAGTGAGAGCAAGTTTCCTCAACTTTTGACTGCAACATTATCAGGATTTTGTTTTTGTTTTGCGATGTAAAACCCCAGCAACAGGGTTGCTTTCTATAATAAGAAATAGTGATTAGTGCTGGGAGTGTTTGTCCAGTTTATGAGCATCATTGTGGATTTTTACTGTTCGTGAATACAACATAATGTGTATTCGTAGAGTGCAGCCTTCACCCCGAAGGAGATCTCTTAGTGCTCTTGTTATATAGCAGATATGTTACCCAACTCAATAGCAGTCATTTTTTTTACTTCAAAAGCAAAAAAGGCTGGCCGGATCCATTAGAATTTGAACCGGTGACCATGGGGTTAAACACATATCCTTCGAGTGGATGCACCAGTCCACTGATCCACCACATCCATAAGCCAACAATAATTAGGTGGGCGTTCTGACATGAAACATCCAGCTGACCTGTGGGTAATGGGACACCAGCAAAGACTTTCAGTGATCGAGTCACTTGAGACTACATCACTGGAAACCAATGATTTCCCTGGTTCTAAATGAGGCAGAAGGGACATACACCAGTTTTTGGTAGATGTTCTTTCACTTCTCCACTCTAAACTACCCCTTAAGTGAACACTTTCTCGAGTCGAACCAGTATCCCTTTGGCAATAAACATATGCCATATATATATATATATGAAAAATACTGAATTTTTCTATGAATTAGTTAACTTAAGATGAATTACATTTTTAAGACAGTCTTCTTTATAATTATTTATGTGGTTGGTGCGAATGCAGTGAAAGATTTTCTGCAAGTGAGACGTAACAACATTCGTTAGGGTGATGTGCTTAGTGATAGATTAATTTGGGATTTTTTTTTTAAATAAACTGGTCTTGGGACTGCAATGGTGTGACAAAGAAGTCATGCCACACACTCTTGCTTATGATGAACGTACATAGCATTGCCTCACTAAATCTGAAGATCACCATTTTGTGAAGTATATATCCTTACTGTATTTTGAACTAATCCTTATTGATAAAGTTAGAAAGCTCTGCCGACAATGGACGCCATAATATGGTTCTCTAATGTGTCATTAAGTAGGTTGAAGACCGTGGATATATTGTGCTATGCATTGCTCGCTCTCGATTCAGGATGACATAATTTAAGAGGGTGAGAGCTGCACTTTATTGAGCTTCAGGGGTGTATATATTTAACCAAAGTGCAATGATGCTAACAAAAATTAATTAGTTCAATGTTTATATAGAGCTCAAACATTTCCATGCAGTAGAAAATTGCACATTTCTATAAACGTGTCACGGCGTTTTTGCATGTTAAATAGATCTAATTGCTCTTTATGACTAATAAAAAAATTGCTTTTCTACAAAATGTTCTTTGTTATGATGTGCCAGCGATCTAGAGCAAATGCTTTAAAAAATTTAGAGAGAGAGAGAAAGACAGTGCTGGTTAAATATAACAGAAAGTGAAAGAGCTTCTTAGCGGTTTGCTCCAGTGAGGCAGCTGAACGCAGCTTTTATGACGGACACTCAGACTAATCTATTTAAATTCTAAATATCAAAGAATAATACAACTTTTCATGAATAAGTTAAGGGGTAATAAAATATTTCATATTTTTTAATACTAATACAGTGTTAATGGTGATTTTCAATATTAAGCCTTGTAGTACATATTTTAGTAAAAAAATGTGTTATTGGAGAAATGGCGCACAGTGGTATCAGTTCCCAAATGTTCCAGGAGCAACTATCCTCATTTAAACGTAATCATTCCAAAACGGAATAGAACGCACACTAAAAGAACCATGTAGGTATTTTAGCTTGCAACATCACAGATCCCACATTTCATGAACAACATACACAAGAGATGAACGGTGCACAAGCAACCTCTGCAGAAGCACAAAACCCACATACCTACAAGCACAAAAACAAACACAAAATTCCTAAACAGTTTTCTCGAAGAACAACATTTACACTATTTACCCCAACATTTCAGTCCCAATAGCCAGTTGACTAAACTCTTCTCCGTAGGGATGTTATATACCACATGTTTTACCTCTCTGCAAGCTAACCTCAACAGTCACTTGTTGATGTCCATTTTGGCTGTTTCTGAGCTCCTCAACCACATCAGGTTTTTGTACTTATGTTCCAATGCATCTTTCGGTGCACAACGTCTCGCATGTCAACATGTCGGCTTCTGATATCCATTTTAGCCCCAAAATGCTCCTTTAGCCTTAGATATTTTTTATAGTGACCCTTTTCCTAACTCTACTCAATGATTTCAAATGAACACTTGCTTTGCCTAATTCCTCATTTACCCAGCATCAACAAGATATCTGACCTTCCATTGACCTCAAATGAAATGTGTACTGTAAAACGAATGTGAACCATATGTCACACCAAGAGTTTATTAAAGCAACACAATTCACCACCACCGATTGTGCACACTCAAGTAGGGTTCTATTAATTCACTTAATAAATCTGTTTACTCAAGGATCGAATGACCCGCCATCTTGCTCACTATATTTCTTTAAAGGAACATTTCCCATCTACATCAAAATTAATACATTTGTCCTCATTGACGACATGACTGCCAGATTTTTCAGGTCCATGCATGATGTGATGCTCCTGTCCAGGTTTTTCCCTTCGAATTCTGGAACTTGGTCATGTGTTATAATGTTTTATAATAGTATAAACAAGACAAGTCCCAGAATTCCCCGCAAAAATCCTGGATTAGAGCATCACGTCACTTATGGACCAGGGAAACTTGGCAGGGATGTGACCAAAACTATGACTGTGGGTATTCCGTCATGATACGTTTGTATTGCTTGGATTCCCACCAAACACATTTCTACTAATGTAAAGTAACACTCTATGTGTGCAATCATGTACCTCTTAATTATGGGCACGACATGTTTATTGTGTTTATCATTTCTGCAATTCATCTCCAAAGGACGCATTTTTTACTGGCATACGTTTGTCACAACTGCAGTAAAGTGTACAACATTTTCTTTACAAATCATCATTTCTGTCCATGACTAGCCTCTAGTAAATGATGCTTAGTAAGAGATATCCTGAAATAAACTTTGTTTGACAAAAGAGTGACCTGGAGCCCACACTGCCTACTGGGGATATCTATCTATCTATCTATCTATCTATCTATCTATCTATCTATCTATCTATCTATCTATCTATCTATCTATCTATATATCAAAGGTTACAGGGACATTATAGTTACAGGTACATTATAGTTAGGTTCCGAATTTATGAATAAGTTTACAACAAGTGTTAGAGAGATATTATCAATGATGTTATAAAAGATGTCATGATTGCTGTGATATCTGGGGTGATTAGCACTGCATGAGGAGGGTGCGAGTTAAAGTTACCCATGGGGCACAAGTTATAGTTACCTGAAATACTTATAACTACAACTGGTGAATTTTTAAGGTTTTGTTACGAGTAAATTCAGAACCTAACTGTAACATCCCTGGAACCCCTGTTTTTTAAGTGAACTTCTATGTTTTTAAAAAATTCTATTTCCTAACTATAACGTCCCTGTAACCTTTGTTTTTTTTCAGTGAATTTTTAACATAAAGTAATTTTCCTTACTTTAAGTTCATCCAACCACCACTGTGCATGGCCTTTGGCCCCGCTGCCAATCCCTATAACCACCCATCCCTGAGAGAGAGAAAGTGAGAGATTGAGAGAGAGAGAGAGCACTTTACAGAAAGATTTGACGGAGAGAAATTGAGAGAGAGAGAGAGAGAGAGATAGAGTTTTTTTTTAGGTTTGATGAATGATATATTTAGAATGAGATATTTCTGAACAAACTGTAAAAAACAGTTTCTTGTCAATTAAAAAGTGTGAGATAATCTTTCAGTATGTAACTTAAATATTTACAGTTGAAAAGAAAGTAAAGCAGGATTGACCACAGACTCACCTGGACTGGTACCCTTAACCTTAAGTGTGCATGTCTGTGACCTTAACCACTAAGCCAGAGATGACTTCTTACTGTGCAGTGTCCCGATTTAGCTATGACATTCAACCCAGTGATTTTGAGGGGAATGGACTTTAATGTTCCATCACTAGGAATGTTTAACAGTCAAAACAGTAGAAAATCAATAGACACACTGTCATGAGATACTAGGATTTGAACCTTCAACCTAGTAACAGTCCAAGAGCTTTACCATTAGGCCACAAGTGACCCTAGTCTGCTGTCAATCAAAACGTAACTATAACATTTGCCCCAAACATCTTCCTAGTTTAACGCTTGGAAGTCATTGCATGGAGTGACCATTGCAATAACAATCTCTCTCTCCTTCTTCCATCCCACCATGGGATGGAAGAGGGAGGGAGAGTGACAGGGCCGTGGGGAGATCCTCAAGGCCCCGCAGTCCTAGCCAGATTCTTTGCATCATGCGGGAGCCGGCATTGCTCCCAAAAGCAGGGAGCTACTTTAAAACGCAGCTCCCTGCCTGCTTGCAGGAGCAATGTTTTCACCTGTTTCCCTGAACACATATTTGTTCTGTTTTCTGCAATTGGGAGCTGTTTGACAGCTCCCACTTGCAGAAAGTGGATTGTTTGCTCTGACTTGGATGGAGCGGTCAAGCTCCTGCCAAGTCAGAGCAAACGGCTATGTCCCACGGTGGGCACCCAGGGACATAGCAGAAGCCAGTCCTGACGGGGTGGCGATCCCTAGGGCCATCATTGGCTCCTCAAGGGTGGCTGCATGCCCCCTACCAATTTGAATTATCCCTGGGGAGGTGGTGGTCCAAAAAGGACCCCTTTCATTCTTTTATTATTGCCCCCGGGAGGTGGCGGTCCCTGGGGCTGTTGGGGGTGGGGAGGACACATGCCCCGCACACAATTGTAACTTTGCCCTGGGGAGGTGTCGGTCTCTGGGGCAGCCATGGGGCCTTGTGGCCCTGCATTCTATTTGATCTGAGCCCCAGGGAGGAGGCGGTCCCTGAGAACGCGTGGGGCCTTGCGACCACCCACACACAATTGACACTTTGCCCCCTTTGCACTCATTAAGATTAAAGTCATGGGGAAGTGACCGAGGGGCCCCCACTCTCAATGTGAATAAAGCCTCAGGGAGGTGGTGGTCCCTGGGTCATGGGTGGGCCCATCGGCAAGATAAATATAAGCCCCGGGAAGGTGGTGGTCCCTTGGGCATAAAAGTGCTTCATTCTTTTATTGCATCCCCGGAGGTCCCTGGGGTTGCGGCGGGAGGCTGCACAGCCCCGGCACAAAATTTTAACTTTGACCTGCGGAGGTGGCAGTCCCAGGTACCGCAGAGGAGGCATGGCCCCCGCACACGATTGTAACATTGCTTCAGGGAGGTGGCAGTCCCTGGGACTGTGGGGTAGTATGCAGCCCCCGCATACAATTGTAATTTGCTCCCGGGAGGTGGCAGTCCCCAGGGCTGCAGTGGGACTGTATGGCCCCTGCATTCAATTTGACTTCAGCCCCAGGAAGGTGCCGGTCCCTGAGGGTAAGGGGGCCTCATGACTCCCGCACACAATTAACACTTTGCCCTGGGGAGTTGCCATGCTCCGGGGGCTGTGTGGCCCCCCTGCACTCATTAAGATTAAAGCCATGGGGAGGTGGCAGTCCAGGGCTGTGGTGGGGGCACACGGCCTCCCTGCATTCATTAAGAATTAAGCCCCTGGGAGGTGGCAGTCCTTGGTTCTGCAGGGGGGCTGCACGGCCCCCCTGCACACAATTGACATTTTGCCCCGGGGTGGTGGCGGTTCCTGGGGTTGCAGGGGTACCTCCTGCACTTGATGTGAATGAACCCCGGTGAGATGGCAGTCCCCAGGACCCCAGCACCACAGCTAAGAGGTCAGGGTGTCCCAACCTGGCCCCTTTTCTTTTTTTTTTTAAATCTTTTTTTCTGGACTCGGCCGGAGCCAAGGCCCAAGATGGCTGCCAGCACTTCCTGGTTGGAGCATTGGCAGCCAATCAGAGCTCTGCATTTACAGTGAAAGTAGCACAATAGAAATGCCCTCTAGCTGGAGCAACACTGTAAATTATGGATGTGACCTGCTTGTTTTAGAAAAATAAGCAATGATGATGTCTTCAGAGAGAACGCACTATTCATAAAATGACAAAAAGTATTGACTTCTGCTGTTGCGGTTCCACAGAAAGAACTGACGTTTGGGCCATGATTGTTACATCAGCTGGGAATGTTTTTTTTTGTTTTCATGAAACAGGTTACCTCTTGAAAAGAAAAATAATGGTGAGGATTTTTTTAGCACAGCTCATAATCGTTTAAGTTCCCTTCCGGGGCAACCATGCATCAATTGATGGCTGGAAAGTCTACTGAAGGTTGCCTTCCCTTTATTGACTGGTTCAACTATCACTACTTTGACTTAGTGGTCCAGGGTCAGATGGGACACCAAGTCAGAGGTTATGCAGACGAAGCCAGCTGAGGCTCTATCATGGTAAACCTGCTACTCTCCTACCTCTAAACGAGGCAGTATAACCATGAGTCTGTGAAACTTTATATTCGGTCTAGGCAAAATGTCAATTACGTCTGCATAATTTAGGGATGTTCGCATTAACCTTGTTGCACAAAATTCCTGAAATTATCCCTTTGAGACATATTGCTTAATTACTCTGACGTTCATGGCAAAATTATAGCACAGGAGTAAAGGTATTACATAAACAACCAGAACTCAAGCAGTTCACGTTCGCAGCAATTATGTTTTTTTGTTGTTATTTTGTAGCATGAAATGAGTCTTCTCAAAAATTGATACAGGGATGCGTTTCACTCGGAAATATATTTGCATTTTGAATAATTACTTGTAATTTTCACAACATTTCTCATATTTACCTGAAAACAAATAAGGCAAATTCCATACAACCCTACTTAATATGATGCCTTATGTTCATAACATAAAAAACACAGAGAGTTATAATTGCAAATGGCCCTGTAGTTCCTCTGTACACAAGCAATTCCTGATCTGGGTTCTACTATCCAAGGCACACCCAGTGCTACATCGGGCCTGCAGTGGTACACCTCAGGGCAATAGAAAAGTTGCACTGTTGCCAAAAAAAGAGCAAATCTACTTGCACCATGTTTTTGATGTTGTGTAACAAAATTAAACAAACATTATTTCCACCATGGACAAACGTGGAATAAACGTTCACGCTAACCTATCTACATAGTAAGAGCTGGAGCAATGCGTATTCTCTACTTTTCAAATGTGTTCAATGCTTGAAGCAGAATTATTTTACATTTTTATCACACAGTTAGACAGAATAGTGCACAGCCATGTTGTGCGATGAGTTTGTTTTATGAATAAATAGTTGTATTTGACAATTACCAGTCTTTTTTCTCTTCCTGTTTCTCTTTCCACGTGTTGCATATAATTTCAAAACCTCTTGCCTCCATTTTTGTTCTGGTGCAAAGATAGTTACGTATTAGGGGTCAGAGCAAAACCATGTCCTGCATTCTGTTTTCAACACGCAGGAAGAAAAGTGGAAATTATGTTTCCCTGTTTGTCACCTGAACTACTCTGAACCAGTAATTTCATAGCCGTCTGTGGACCTGAGTGAGATTTCCTCCTGCAATCGACCTTTTCGGGTCTGCTGTAAGCAGATTCAGTTCCAAAGAAATGGTTGATTTATGTAATATTTTACATCCTTGTGTCAGACAAAAATGGCCCGTACTTAAAACCATTCGATTTACCATGTCGTTTAATATAATAACACAAATCGATCTTGTTTCTGCACTACATTTGTATTCAAATCTCTTCATCCCACAGAACAAAACATTGTTACTTTGTATGTCTTCCTTATCCCATTCTTTACATGTGAGGGGAGTCTCTCACCCGGAGATATACAATTCACTTGCCACTTTTTAAACAACCACATTTTTAAGTTCCTCCCCTTAGAGTATTCAGGCTCTTATTTATACTTTTTTAGCGCCGCGTTTGCGCCGCTTTTTGACGCAAAAACGGCGCAAACTTACAAAATACAATTGTATTTTGTAAGTTTGAGCCGTTTTTGCTTCAAAAGCGGCGCTAAAGAAGTATAAATATGGGCCTCAGTCCCTCTTGTAAACATTACATCTAATGTCTATATCCTGAAAGAATAGATTCCCTATGCTCCATTTCTCATGTAGTAAATGTTTTTCTTCTTACTTACCTGATGTGGCAGCCCTATGGTTGTTCTGTTTTAGTCAACATGGGGTAGACTGTTGGCGCTCCACAAGTGGGGTGGAAACTTTTGTAGCAATTGCTTTTTGTGGCTGATAATCCTGGGGGGAAGTGGAGATAAGAAAAATATAATTTCCCTTCTAGGGCATCACTTCTGTGTAGGTAGGTCCTGCTTGTCAGAAGTCCTCGTGGTTAGAAGGATGCTGTTGTCTGATGCAACTGCTACTGGTTCCTGTGCACAGCTGAACACTAGAATCATCGGGTTTATTTTATCTGAATTCTTGCAGTTTTGATATCCCACCAGTTTGATAAAAAATAAGTCGTAAGAAGGAGGCAAGTGTTCCACTAAGTGAAAAAATGGTGATGATCCCGAGGATGTTTAGGAGAATAGTCTCTCCAATTCACTTATCCTGGGTGCTTTATAGGCCTTTATTGATGAGGTTGTTAACAATGCACTTTACTGACAAGCTGCCCTTCCTCCTGTTACTCCTCAGGACTTTGATGAAAGAGGTGCAATGAAGGCGACTGGGTCTAGGCGCATGCATGTTCAAGGTCCAGCTTTAGCTGCCCTCCTTCAACATCTCCATGAAACCTTGGACTATTCGTCACCATTTGTAGCTGAGGATTTCCTTCCCACTATGAAATTGACTCCCCTTCAGTAAATGTTGCCATGTGCAATATCCTAGAAAAAGAGTGGTGTGACAATCAAACCCCAACTTTTCCTCATTTTTCTAAACACAAGTTATCAGTTTCATTCAGAAGGTTCTTTTTGTCACAAAAGTGGACTCATTGCTGGCAAGTGGTACTTCTGAGTTTGCCCTGGCTTCTGACGGTGCTTTTTTGGCTAATGATACAGATAAAAAAGTTGATCTTGCTTTATAAAGCACCTTCTCTGCTTCTCACTTTGCTCCTCAGACTGGGGTACCTGCACACATATACTGTTAAATCACTTGTTCAGGATTTCCAGAGCCTATTTTATGTCAAAGAGAATGATCCAGTCTTTCTACTGGTTGTAACGAAAGAACAAATATAATATTTGTCAGATAATATTTTGATGAATTGTCAGATGCTGCATCTGGGGCTTCTATTTCTGAATTCCTGATCAACATTATAAAATCCCATCTCAAGATCTAGCCGTCTCAGGTTCTTTTATTTATTTGGAATCTGCATACCATGTCTTGCGCACTGACAATCAGGTAGCCAGGACAATCCATCAACTGTAGGGGGGAACAAGATCTCTGTTCTTCAGCTGGGTAGCTCAACAGGTCTTTTGATGTCCCTATTAAAAGTTTATCTCCCATGGATGGCGAATAGGTGCACAGATCATCTGAGTCATCACTTCCTTTCCTTGGTTCTTTTTTGTCTACATTCTTTCAGAACTGTGCCTGGCATAGAACACCTCTGTTGGAACTCTTTCCATCTCCTAAGAATGCTCTTCTTCCTCTCTTCTGCGGATTATGTTTCTCAGAGTTGCTCTCCCTCTTCTTTTCTGAGGAAACTCCTGTATGCTTTTCACCCTTTCCTTTATTGCCCGAAGTCTTCAGGACGGCTCAGTTGGAACAGACATATCTGTTGTTCATGGCCCCTTTGTGACCCTACCTCTGGAAATGTCTAGGCATGTTCCTTGGATGTTATCTATGAATACCTCCCCTTTTATCTCCATCTTCTTTCCAATCCAGACTCTTCAGCATCTTTGTTGCATGGTCTGAAAGTTGGACAGAGCAGCATCTCTCCCTTATGCTGTTCCAGGGAACTTGCATCCTGGAGTTCCTCTCAAGGACTGAATCCTCACTATTTTGATCCTTTACAAATCCTTGACTTCCGAAATTTGGATTCCTTTTCGGTCTGATTTCTTCCACCCTCAGTGTTCACTAGGTGGTGATTATGGCTTTTTGTTTCTCCTGCTCAGGTCTGTCTGCCTTTATTCCGTTGGACTCGTCTTGTTTGCATAGTTTCTCTAAACGGAGGCCTGTCATAGAGTCCCCCATCTTCCCTTAGTTATATGAGCCTTGAAGGTATGCCCTTTTGATCCCCTAAATTCTATTTCACTATATTTATTACGTGCATAAGTTCTGTTTTTGGTGGCCATCACACAAGGTAGACAAATTGGTAAATTGGGGACTTTTTCGTGGATAGAGTTGTTTTACTTTCTGTGCCCTCCTTTTGTCCAAAGATGTCTTTATTCCACTTTTCTCAAGAGCTGGTGCTTCCAGTTTTCTGTCCTGGGTGTCCTTAGGGCTTTGTTTGCCTAGAATACAGCTTATTATTTTGGCCTCTGGTGCTTTTTGTCACGTTTGGTCCTTCTGACTGCAGAGGATATGTCTTCCCTTGGTCTTTGAGCCACTGGTTACGAACTGCGATCTTTACCACATATGCTTCAGCTGGGGAACCTAGTCCATGTGTCATTGAAGGTCACTCTAGGCAAGGGGCAGTGGATTCTTGGGCTGATTGACAGGAGGATCAATTTGCATTACATTTACTGGACAGCTCCTTGAGCAGTACCAGACACCTTTGGTATATCACTACAACGGTATCAATAGTGACCAAGTAAGTTGTTATCTTTTGGGTAGCCTTGATGAGCGGATTTTCACTTCAAGATCTTGGATGCTCTGAAGAACTACGTTTACTAAGGCTTGTCATGACTTTGCATTTATTTGAGCATCTCTTGTAATTTCTGGTCTGGTTTATCCTCCTGGGTAAGGAATGGAATGAGAAAGACAGATAAAGTGGTAATGCTCAGATTATTTACCCGTAATCTGCATCACTCTGAGTCTTGGCTTCCTTGCTCCTGTCTGAAACTCCCACCCTCCTTCTGCTGGAATTTCCTATTGATTTTTCTTTGTATTGTCAGGGTGCAATGTTTCAGAAGACTGAGGTTATAGTCTAACTGTGGTGGGCTGGGGGAGGATGGGAGTTAGTTAAAAAACAAAAAGCTTTGTTTTTTCTAAAGGGGGAATGGAATTGATTCCCGGGGTAGAGACTGAGATGTGAAAGCAGAAACATAGAGTAATAGAGATTACCAGTGCAAAAATTATAACTCTCCACTTTCCCTCATATACTACAGGTTTGATGAAGCACGAGATTTCACACCACCTTGCGAGCAGTAACTATCCTTTGGGGGCAATGTAGACCTCACTAAAATGGGTGCAACAAATGCCTATGTGTTATTTAATCTGAGGAAGATGTTTAGTGGCAAGAGCTCTGTAAATGTTCTACTGCTGACTTCTGTGTCTTTTTAATGTAAAAAAGAGAAATTGAAAGTGTTTTACATTTTCAATTGAAAAGTACCACCGTGTCTCAATGAGGCAGAGATCTTCTACATCTTTTTTTAATATAGTATACACTAATATGTAGCATTTCATATCGCCCCTTCCCTGTCGCTGAACTATTCTTTCTAAGTTCCATGGTGTGCAGCAAGGGAACTACAAGCAGAAATTATACCACGGTCTCTAGAAACAAGCTTTTACCAAATATTCAAGGAAAAGAGTTAGATGGATAAACTCTAACAGAACTCAACTTCAAATATATTTGGGGAAGGGTGTTTAAGTGCATTTGGGTCTCAGTCACACCCAGATTGTAAGGGGGCACTTTTGAGAGAATACGTCTTTACTTTGGTTCTCCAATCCCCCTGCAGATTCTAACAGGACCTGAAGACAGTGCTCACAATCACAGAATGTCCAGCAGCGTTCAGGTGGAGCTGACCGGTCAACCTGAAACGTTGCATGGCCCCTGGAGATATTTACAAAAAGAAATGCCTCTCTTACAACACATCACAAAATGTGTCCAAGTAGTTACTATCATGGATTCGGAATTTGACTCCCTCTCCTTCCTGCAGTCCTGACAGCAATAGCATAGCAAAGTTGCCATGAGTTCTACAACATACAAATAAAATAGAACAATCTGCCCCCTTATTTGGCATTAACAATATTATAACAGGCTTGCAGTGGGCACATAACAACTCTTGGCCCTTCTCCCACTGCACTTTTTGCACTAATGATAGCTACATATGTGTCCAACATGTACCCTACAGGATTGTAACTACTTCCCTGTTTAACTCCTGGAAACCATACCATCCAAGTATAGTCTTGTGTTTCTTGCAGCTACCTCAACTCCCTCAGTTCTGCATTCCATACAAGAATCAAAGCTCTGGTGGAGAGAAGGGAAGGGGTTAAATGGTATGAGGAATGGCAACGTGCAAATAAACAAGCCCAGTCCAGCACAACAAACATCCCAGAAGTTTATGGAAGGCAGCATTCGATGGCTGGCTGTGACAGGTGTCCTGCTGGCCACCTCACCCCCACCCCCTACTGCAATTTATATGATGGGAGTCCTAACCTTTAGCAGTCTTTCTTTTTCTTTTCACTGGACCTACTTTTAACATCCTACCTTGGTCAAACATTTCTAGAACAGGTGTGCTTATGTGCAGGGACTTGAGTTTCTAACCAAAATACATTGCCAGAACCTTGTGACTTTATTTGCTTTGGGCTACCAACTATTTAACCATTATTCAAACGTAATACAGTACAAAATATGAAAACATGTTTTGCTAGCATGGTTAATTGAACAGTTATGCCCCCTTTGACCAAAATTTCATTCTTAGGGCAAGATTTACTAATCTTTCATTCAACACACAATGCAGTGCCACAAGACAACTTGCTGTGCTTTGTTGCATGAAAGGGAGAGAGGAGAAATACACCATATCCTACTAAAATAAGGCACACTTCCAACTCTGGCGCATTTCAGGCAACCTAGCGTTTGTGCGAGGGTGCCTGTGTTACAGGCAGAATTGTTTTTGTGCATAAGGGGATACCTTCCTGCACACAAACAATTCCTCGAGGCATGTTCCTCTTTCTATGTGTGCTGCACAATGCAGCACAAGTAGAGGAAATAACGAGGATGAAAAAAGATGTTGCTCCTTTTATACCATCCTCCGTGATGCATATTGATTTCATGCCATTGCAGGTTAAGGAACTTTTGTAAATTTTGGATTGCGTGAAATTTATGGGTGGATGCACAGGAATGGTCATATTCCACCCAAGGAACTCCTCCCAGAATGAAATGTAGCACAAGGTAGCTCATGCAGTAATGTTACATTACATTTCTTTACAAAGGCACACAAGGCGGTGCAAATCGACCCCTGCAAGGCTTTCCAAATCCCCACTTGTAGTTTGTCATGGCTGCGCCACAAAAGTGTCACAACTATGATGCACATTGTCAGTAAATATTGCCCTATGCCTCTCAAAATTCTCCTGTTTGGAGACCAGGAGTCACAATCTGCTGAGACAGCCCCAGGTTTCCCACCATCGATCAGTTCAATAAATTTAGTACATGGCACGGTTTTCAGAGAGACTTGCTAGTGAGAAGCAGGAGCAACTTTAGCTAACACAGATTATACTGTATCTGTTGCATTTTATTCTCTTTAGTCCCACAATCTCTGAATTTTCTATATGGTGGAGCACTGCTAATTAATTCGTCAGTGTCATAAGGTTGGTGCAAAACGGTAGTCCTATTTCTATGTTTGGGGAATATTTTTTTTAAAAAAAATTCTAAATCTGATCACATTACTCATTGAGCACTGTCTATATGACCCATGAGACCAGACGAAATGCCAGTCCCAGGGAAAACCAAAATTCGAGCCACAGCTAACACTTGCACCACTTTGTACCCCTATTTGATGTTTTTGGTAACATGTACTTTGAGAGATAATCGAAACTTTTTAAGACTGGCATAAGTAAGGTATAAAGGGATAATTATACCAGATCGATGAGTGGCCTGCTCTTTGAAATGGGATGAATCTGTTTATTTCCTGTTCCTGTAATTGCTCAAACTCCTTAAAATGTCTTCTACAGCTCGCTATTTTCAGACAGTCTGTTGTGCTAGGGTGGCCTCTGGCCCACGTGCACACAAAAGCTCAGTTGTCACTTGCTATGAACATCACATGGAAACCGCCTTCAGGTCCTATTCCTTCCGGGATCATTATGTCCACGAAGACAATCTATTCAGCGTGTTGATGCAGTTTCTATCATTTTCTCTTGCACTTAGCAATCTGAAACACGAAAACCTCTGCTAAACTCTTGGGTCTATTAATATGCTTTAAAAATGAATTTTGAAGACTTCTCAATGTGGCATGTACATTGTCATTTAGGCAAAATTCCTTACACTTAAGCTCAGATTTACTTTTACAGGAAAGCAAGCTGCAGTCCCTTGCTTGCATTCAAAATGATGACAAAATTTAGCATGACAAATGTTTCTCATTGTTGAGATTACTCTGACTGCAAATTGATGGGTGGGCTACTGGTCGGTAATACAGCCCCAAAAATGAAATCCAACAAAACCCAATAGAAGTCATTTTATGGGATCTAATAAGTTGCTCAACTACTCACAAGCAGGCAAACATCAGCAATCTAATACTGAATATCATGATGATCCTGCATCGTCTTGTGATTGTTAAAGGGACTAGATGTGTTGCTGCAACATTAGCTTTATGTTATTGGAATTTGCATAGTGCCATGTATTATTAGCATGGCGCCAAAGCGATTTCTAAATTTGCGCCCTTGAGGTAGGGCTCTGGAAGTTTTCATGTGTTTCACTGCAGACTTAGCAGCCCCGGGCAGTAAGAAATTTCATTAACACATATGATACTGCATGTAAAAGTTGCACTTTATTCCCATTGGTTCCTCGATGTCTGCGCTTCCTATGTTGTTGGGTGCTGTTAATTAATTCTTCAGTGCTTGTCCTTAAAATCTTAGTCTTATTTCTATGTTTGGGGAATAATGTGGAGGTAATTATTTTCCATGCACATAACACCAGACTACTAAATGGCCTGATTTTTTTTTTAATGTGTGATGCTATTTTGATGCTGTTTATGTCTGGCTCCTGTAATCACCCACATTCCTAGAAATGGCTTCTCCAGCTCACTATTTTCAAATAGTTTATTGTGCAAGGGTAGCCTCTCACTCATGTCCATCCACTAGTTCAGTTGTCACTTCCTATAAACATTACATGGAAATTGCCTTCAGGCCCAATTCCTTCCGGGGTCATTATGTCGACAAAAATGATCTATTCAGGGAGTTGATAACATTTCTATAATTTTCTCTTGCACTTGGCCCTTCGAAACATTCATGAAAACCTCTGCTATAATATGCTTTCAAACTCAATTTCTGAAGACTTCTGGTTGTTACACCTACGCTTTAATGTGCAGCAAAATTAGACACAATGGCACAAACTCTTTTACATCAGTCCCTAATTTACATTTAAAATGATGACATAATTAAGTTTGTAAAATGTTACTCAATATTGATATTATTCTGGCTCTGAATTAATGGTTCGGCTATGGGTCCGTAACACTGCTGCAAAGGCGAAATCCAATAATAGTAAATTAGTAATTTTATGGGATCTAATAAATTGACCAACCACACACAAGAAGGCAAACTTCAGCAATATTACACTGTGTACCTTGAAAATCCTTCAATGTCATGTGATGGTCAAGGATACTGCATACCTTGCTGGAACATAAGCTTTATGTTATCAGCATTTGCATAGCGCCTTCCACCAAAGCAATTTCTTAATCTGCACCCTTCATTTAGGGCTTTGAAATTTCCACCCATCTGCCCTCTATGGTTGTTTGCTGTGTTTGACTAGAAGACAGTTGTTAATATCTTGGCCTAATAATTGTAATTATAATAGTATTTATATAGCGCTTACTACCCCTGATGAGGAATAGAAGCGCTTTTCAGCGAGTAGCACGCTACTCCAGAACCCAACAAGAATTAGTGATGGATTAGTATTGGGAAATATGAGTACAGTTTTAGTATTATTATGAGTTAATTTGAGTCGCGGATATGAGAGTTTGTTAGTTAGATTGACTGGAGTAATGGAGGGATGGGGGAGGAAAGAAATCCAAAAGTGTTAATTGGGACTATATCCCTCATTTACTCATCCCAAAGGCTTGCGATGAGTAAATGGGGATGGAGGAGGGAAGAGTCTGTGGAAGGGTTAGAGAGATCATAGTAGCAGGGTGAAATAAATGCGGGAGAATTTAGTAGGGTTGTTTGGGAGGTCACAGTAGTAGAGTGAGGTTTGGTGAGTTAGATGTCAAAGCAGAGGGAAGAGCTTAGGCAGAGTTATTTAGGAGATGAAAGTAGTAGAAAGGATTTGGGATGAGTCAGAGTGGGAATGGAGGATAGATTGATAGAGACATGACATATGATGATGGGTAGATAAGTGTGATAAGATGAGAGCAGTGATTCATAGATATCTAGTATAACAACCCACCCAGGAGCCATGCAATGACCCACGAACGAAGTAATTGTTTCTGTAAAAGTAAAAAGAGTTTGATCATCCTCCAGATCTTCGTAGTGTTTGAGTACGACAGAGTGTATTGAAGAGACTTGCCGTCTTTTGCCAAACTGGGCGATCAAAAGCCCATTGCCTGGTAAATGCAAATTCTTTTACAGACTGCAGCACCAACTAAGTAGATAGATGTGGTGTGTTTCTGAAAGCAATAGCATTATATTGAACAATGGCAATCAAGTAGACATATATTTCTATCTTTAAACGTTCCTTTATTCATAAAGAATATGCACTTTCTAATTTTTGCTACACAATCAGTGATTTTATCAAACACGTCTTCTCAATGTGCAAAATTCAATTGCTTATTTAAAACAGATTTTTCATCCAAGGAGTTTAGAAAGTTAGGTAAGTTGGATATGCAGATAGGTTTGAATTAATGTTCCACTTTGAGTCCCTGCAACAATTCCATCATTTTCTAAAGAGTGTTGGACTCAAATTGGGTGTCTGTTTACCTTAAAACAAAGGGGTCGAAGGATTGGTCGTCTAGGGCCAAATCCATTCCATCGCTTCAGTATAGTAACTATATATTCATTCCCATTTAGAACTCTGCAAATTGGTCCCATGTAGAAATCCTGAAAATATGGGTTGGATTCCACCATCATCGATCGGGATAGGGCACCCCTGCCTTCAATGAAATGGATGAGTGTTTCTTACCAGCTTGGAGTCTATCTACTCAGAATTCTTGTATCAGTTTAACAGAGTTATTCGATCGAGTAGGGAGGTTACAGGTGCAAACCTGCAATTAAAAAAATGTCTTTATGTGTTTAGTGACTTTAAGCAGACAGTTTATCGTTTGCAAAAAGAAAGCAATTTCCTGAGGTGAGGTCGGCCTATATTGGCCACTGCTTTACAATTAATTTCGTGGTTAGATGAGATCGCTCCGCTAATAGTGATAAATGGCATTTTGAAACGTGGGGCAACTCCCTAGCAGACAAATGTGAACATTCGAGCTTTTCTATTTTTAACTTTAGCAGTCGTGGAAACCACAAGACATGGTCCTCGGAATTGTAACATACTCAGACAATGATAATATTTTATATAGCGCCTGTACAGCAGCATTGTCGTTTCTATGGGAGCTAAATACTAGGCGTTGCTATTATCCAGTTTACCTGTACCTCCGTTTTCAACTTAGGAAGAATGAGGGGCTGGGAAGGCCTTGCCTTGAATTATACTTGTGATCTGGTGTCATACATAGATGTCAAGCGATTTTGTTTTATCTCAGTGAAGCATTCTGCTAGAAGACCCTTTGAAGCACTCTCTAATAGATTATGACAATTATTTCTACTTCTGGTCTGTGCATTTAGACTACATTGTGTTTGTGTTAGGAACACCTATAAAACATTTCAGCAACGCAACAATGTCCGTATTTGTTCACTTATCATTTAGAGGACACAATCCTTCGTTTTTGGGTCTTTGGTGAGACACAGTTTTAGGTGTCGCAAAGACCTCTTCTAAGTAATTTATAATCAATTATACAAAAAAATATAAAGGGGCTTTGGGCCAAGCACCCTCATCATTTTTGTGTTTTAAGTGCCATTCATATTTTTGATCAGCCCTAGGGATATCACTTAGAGTTAGACATTGGGTTATCTTCGTTCAGCCATTGTTTAGTTGCCAGTCGTTGACGTTTCCAACCAGTCCACGACAGCCATTCAATAACAGTGTTGCCAGCCATAGTGAGTGACTGCATTTTGCCCCATTTCAGCAAGCTTCAGGAGCGGTGGAAAAACAGAGAAGCAAAGGAGACCTTCTCCAGCCTCACAATATGTCAGCGAGCACGAGCCTTCCAAAAACGTGTGAGACAGCAACTTAACACCCACAGACTGAGTGACTGTGCAAGTGAAAAAAGGCACCTCATGCACCATATCAACGGACAGGATCCAGCCCATTTCCTAATCCAACAAAGTAGGGCTATTTAATGATTACACTGGAACTAAATTGCTCCCAGTGCTGCATTCCTACACTTCTCAAGCAGGCGGACCTGCCAAGTTAGTCGGCATGAAAGCACCCTTCACCACATGCAGCTGCGAGAATTCACAGTGGTGGATGTGAGTTAGTCAATGGGAAGCTTTAACAGCGGAGGCTAAAGTACATAGACAGGGTGAAATTCATGTTACCCTAAAGCTAAGGGAGCTGAGAGGTTTCAGCGTGTGGAAAGAGATCCACACCCAGACACACCACATTTCCTCGTTTTATTGGAGTGACCTCGTAAGCATTGTGTGAACTGGTTCTATAGCACAACGGAGTATGGTCACATGTTAGCAAGCTATGGAATATGGTAATACGTCACATCGTGGAGACTGTCATGATAAGACCGAGTCACGGTCAAGCTTAAGAACTCTTGAGAAGCAATTTTGATGTGGACACCTTTCACTTCAATTTTAATGTGTCTTCAGAGTCCATTGCACACGTGACACCTAATCAAGTCTTGTCAGGTCATGATGCATATTATGCTATAGACATAGGAAACATTTATATCTTTCCTACTTCCTCTACATTTTTTTGTCAAATACTCAAAGTATTTAAAGGCTATTTCTTTTTCACGAGTCACAGTATTTTATTTTCTCCTTTAGCTATTATAAAGTTTGAGTGTTTTTCTTTCCATTTTCTAAGTGTGAATTGCGATTATCTCTTTCCTCCTATTTTATTCTGTTTTTGAAACCGTCAAAATGTGTGTTCACGTAGGTGGCCTGCAACCTGGTCTTTTGTCATAGATAGACTAAAGTGAATGACCTGTTTTTGACATGCAAAGCAAAAGCAAAGACATTAGAATTGCTGTGCTGGTTTGGGAGAAAAGCTCCAGATGACCAGTGAAGATGCCAGTGGCTCATTCAGTACGACCACTTTCCTCCATGCCCTCTGATGTTTGCTGGTGCTTGGTCTTCCAGCCTCTTTGAGAGTTTCTTCGATCAGTATGAAGAGATGGTTCTGCATGTGCAATGTTTGATTTGATTGTTTAGCAACCTCCTGTGGTATAACAGAATAGGTATGTATTAATAGCCCAGGATAAGTGATTTAGGCCCCATATCTCTCCTTCATTTAACACATGGTACATCAGTTTGCCACATATGTGGAAGGGTTCAGGACTTGAAACTGAAACCTAGGTCATTTACTGACTCTCCACCTCTAACCTTCAAATCAACTACATTGTCAGGCGTGAGACTTGTATAACTCGAAGATTAATTTGCCATTTGAGGACTGAGGCAGTAGTCACGTTAGATTATCCTAGGAGGCATAGCTCTGCCGTCTAGGGTCAGTGTCTCTTGGTCTCTGTGTCTTAAAGACAACCCGCTATCAAACGCCTCATTCAGACAGCCACGTATTAATTACCTTACTTGTTTTATCCACCTTGTCTGTGCATTCACGCATATCACACAGCTTAAAGCCCTCACAACAAAGAACAATTTATTTTAGCCTAGAACCATTTGCTTTTACAATGTTTGTTTTTTCAGGCAAACGTCCTTACTGATAATGACTTAAGTGCAGTAAGGTATATGGTGATTGATGAATGAGATGTAATAAAAATAGTATTGGACCACATTTCCATGATTGTGAGTTTGTGAAAGTTGTGGTTGGGGAAAGGTTTGCTGTGTATCACTAGGCCACCTCCGACTATTTACTGTGTTCATATCAGACAGAATCATATTGCAGCTAGCAAGTGCTGAAATGACTTAGGGTGTAAATCCACAAAATTACATTTTGCACGTCCTCTGTATCTAAGCACCGGCTCACTGCACTATTGGAATCTTACTGTCACAATCATGGGAAATGATGGCGTGATTGGGTAAGAGAAGCAAGTCCATGATGTTCTGTGGAGGTATGGATTCAGGATTCAGAAAAGATCTGGAGATGTGATGGGGTCAGGCAGCTGAGAGTATCATGGGGAACAAAAGAAGAGGGATTTCAAGGTGATTTGGTGTCCAATAGTTGTGTGTTCCACCAAAGTAAGGAAGTAAATCATCTGTGCACCAGGAGAATTGGAACTTCTTTCTTTCTTTCGCAAGAAATACATTCAATCAATCAGTAGATTTGTAGAGCATGTCTCGTCACCCATGAGGGTACGCAGGCACTGGTAGGGTCAAGTTGATTAGCCGAATAGCCAGGTCTTCAGGGACTTTCAGAACTGTGGATGAGATGAGGAGGTCCAGAGATAAACGGGTTGCTATTTCCATGTCTTTGCTGCTAGGTAGGAGAAGGCTCAACCTCCGCATCTGCTACATCATGTGCTGGGGGTGAGGGTTAGAGAAAGGGAAGCAGAGTTGTCTGGTGGGATGATGGGAGATCAGGCAGTGGTTCAAGTAGAAGATCGATGTTGTGTAGGGCTTTGGATGCATGGGTCAGGAGCGTAAACTGGCATATTTCTGGACAGGGAGCCAATGGTGTTCCCAGAAGTAGGGGGTGATGTGAGTGTGTCTAGGGATATCCAGGAGGAATCTGGCTGCAGTGTTCTGTATAATGTGTAGTTGTCAGAGGAGATGAACTGCGATCTGTGAATAGATAATGTTTTCATAGTCCAGTCGGCTGGAGATGAAGGCCTGGGTGATGGTGAGTCTTGAGCTTTGGGGTAGCCATTTGAATATCCTACGAAGCATGTGAAGGATGAAGCAGGAGGAGAAAATGGAGTTGACCTGAGTAGTCACGGTTAGCTTGATGTCCAGAGTAATGCATAGGTTCCTAGAGTGCTCAGTGGTGGTTGCACTAGGTCTGAGTTCTGAGGGCCACATGGATGTGTCTCATGGGGACCTTTTAGTTTCTGAAGATCAATTCCTCTTATTGTCCATGTTGAGTTTCAGGCAGTTGTCCTTTATCCAGTTGGCAACATCTGTCATGCAGTTGTGGAAGTTGGTCTTGGTGCTGGTGGCGTCCTTGGAGCGAGAAAGAGGGTGAGATGTATGTCATTGGCGTATGATGTTGAGTCTGTTGGTCTTGACAATGCTGGCTAGAGGTGTCATATAAGTGTTGAAGAGGGTGGGGCTCAGTGAGGATCCTTGGGGTTCTCCACAGATTATTTCTTTGGGTGCGGAGGAGAAAGGGGGAAGGTATACTTTTTCATTCCCTAGTTGAAGAAAGAAGTAATCCATCTGAGAGTGGCCCCTTGGATGCCTATGTTGTGCAGCCTTGTGATGAGTGAGTGGTGGGAGACCATTGTGAAGGCTGCTAAGAGGTCTAGGAGGATCAGAGGTTCAGTCTCTCCTTGGTTGAGTAGGGCTCAGATGTTATCTGTAGCCACAATGAGGGCAGTCTCTCTGCTGTAGTTGCTGTGGAATCCAGATTGGGAGGAGTCTAGTAGGAGATTCCAGATGTGAGGAGAGTTGTTGGTTGATGGATGTTTCTAATACTCTGACCTGGAACGGGAGAAGGTAGATGAGTTTGCTGGGGTCTGCTGATGGTTTCTTTAGCAGGGTGTTGACTTCTGCATGTTTCCAGTCCTCAGAGAAGGTGGCCCTTGCATTTAGAGTGCTGAACAAGGTGGTGAGTACGTGGTTGATTATGGCTTCACCTAGGTTGAAGATATGGTGAGAGAATGGGTCAGTTGGGGCCCCTGAGTGGTCTGAGTTCATGATGGAGGTGATGTGGGGTGATCTAGCTCCATTCAGTTAGTTCGATGTCTGTGGCGATAGCGGGTCATTGTGTTGTTTGAAGGGTTCAGTTGCCTTGGGTTGGAGTTTCTGTAGATCTTGGCAATCTTGTCATGTAAGAAGTTTGCAAGGTTGTGGCAGATTCTTCAGGGGGGTAATGTTTGTTGCAGTTGAGAGGTTGGAGAATTCTTTGATGATGTTGAAGAGTTCTTTGCTGTTATTGGAGCTTGAATTGATGTGTGAGGCTAAGGCCATTTTCTTCGATCTCTCAACCGTCTATGATAGAGGTTGAGGGCTGTCTTTAAGGTGGTCTTGCTGGTCGTGTCCTTGCTGGTGCGCCATCGCCTTTCCAGTTGTTTACAGTGTTGTTTAGAGGATCTGAGACCTTAAGTTTATCAGCAAGCCTTTTTGGTGGGCCGTCTGTGGGTATTTTTGCTGATGAGAGCAACACTTTTGGTGCAGTTGGTGATCCAGTTCTTGAGGTTTCTGATGTTCTGGTCTAGGCTTTTAGAGGAGATGAGGTGGGTGGTGTTGATCCATGTGTCCTTTGAGACTTTGCTCCAGCTGTGGTGGGGGGCATTGGGCAGACTGGGGGTAGAGGTCTGTGAGCTGGTGATGTAGAAGTGGACCAGGTGAATTCCATGGTGTAGGTGTACCCGATGAGGTCGCTGGAGGTAAATATGGGGTCTAGAGTGTGGCCTGCGGTGTGTGTGGGGTGGTGGATGGGTTTGGTGAGTCTGATGTTGTTCATGCTGTCAAGGAGGTTGGTAGTGTTGATGTCATTGTGGTTGTTGAGATAGAAGTTGAGGTTGCAGAGGAAAATGTAGTTGGGGGCAGGAGAGCCAGGGTTGTGGCACTGGGTGCGGACAGGTGCAGACAGGTTTGCCTTTGGACCAGGGGTGGGCAGGGCTTCTGCTGGAAGGCAGAACGGTGAGCTGGAGAACCTGAGCAGTGGCAGTGTCACTTAGTCAAATGGCAGCAACTGAATCAGGCTGGAACAAGCAGGAACTGGAGGCCACAGGCAAGTGGCAGACTAGGTGCCAGGTGCCTACACAATCTATTTTAAATTATATTCATAGCATTGGTGAGGGTAAATAAGTTACGACTATTAAGTTGCTTACATAGTTGGAAAAAATGTTGGAGGAAATAGCGGTTTAGGTCGTGGTGAATTGCGCAAATGTCAGAGTTAAACTGGTAAAGATAAACACATAGCAAAGAAACTGGTCACCAGCTACAGAAACATAAAGTAGGTGTCATAGTACATGTAAAATACATATAATTTACAGATATATCGGAGTGAGTGGTTATCCATCCTGTATTTGTTGATTCAGCAAGTGTCTTCTTAGTATGATTTTGGTGCGAGTTGATGGAAGGAATATAGGCAGCATGGAATTCTATTGAAGTGGACCAAAGAGGTAGAAGGCTCAGTACCAGAAAATCCTCACACAGATCCAATTCCCAGTGATTACATCCTTAATTAATAAATCTAGGGGGATAATATTTATCAAGATTTTGCATCTCCCTTGTGACAATCATGGGACACAAGGGCGAAACAAAACCTAAATGAGATATATCAAGCCACGCAAGGCCACTTTGGTTGATAAATCTAGAGTAGAGCAAGGCAGCACAAATCACTGCCTTGCGTTAATCTGTAGCAAGGAGGCATGCCACAGGTGGAGCGTTTGTATTCCCGTACATTCACTCATGGATTCTGACACATCCCCAGATTTACTAACATTGGTAGACCTGGAAATGTGTCAGGATTGTACTCCTTGTCAGAGCCACGAGGAGAAATATGTTTAGTTCTCCACATTGTTTCCTCTTTCTTGGAGTGCTGCATTCTGCAGGACTCTTAGAAAGAGGAAAATGCATCTGAGGATTGTTTTGTGCAGGAAGGTTTCCCTTCCTGCACAAAAACAATCCTGCTTGCAATGCAGGCACCCTTGCAACATGATGTAAGGGTGGCTGCATTGGCGCAAGGCAGCCAAATGTGTACATACGCTAGGAAAGGACAGTAATGCACCATATAATGGTAAATATGGTGCATTCCTGCCCTTTGCCTTTTGCGCAACGCAGCAAGGTGGCTTGCTGCATTGCATGAATGTTTGATAAATATGGCCCCTGGTGACTAATATAATAGCCCCCAGGACGTCTTGAACTTCACCACCATAAAAATGTAGAAAAGCTAAAAAAAAAAAAAAAAAACATATTTTCAATTATGAGAAAAATATGTGATTTAAATTATATTTTGGATATTTCACTGATATGATACTCCGTGTATCTGAGATAGGTAGTGTTAAGGAACATAAATCCATACCATAATATAGATAACCATATCATCTACAGTGGCTAATTTCACAAATCATAATTTTTCTCTCATGCACACTTTGGTGTTTATAATGCAGGTAACCTGTAATAAAACTTTGCAAAGAGAACATGCATGCCACACGTTTCAGTATGTATACTTTTGTTCGTGAATCCGGCCCACTGTGTCACTAAAATTACTGTACTGAATAAATGAAAAGATGATGGTCCAAGGTCTACAGAGAAAACTTTGAGGTCACTGCATTAGCCATAAAGCCAACCTGTGTGCAGAGATTTTGGCAGTGACACCATACTATCAGTACTGCTTGCAGTGATGAGGCGAAGCTTAACACCATACTATCGGTACCGAGGTATTAAGGCACAATAGCATGGAAACATATACTGTAAAATATATAAATGCACATTAAGAACCTCGCCGCATATCTGATAATAGTGGAATAAAAATGGTAAATTAACCCAGTCCTGCAATAGGTGGGGGTGACTTTTGCTGGCTTTTGGAATTTTGTACAGTTCGCACTATTTGTACTGAAATATTTATGTACGAGAGATGGTTTGGTTGCAGATGTTTTTGAGTTTATGTATTTACTGTCTATTTTCACAAGGAACCAAAGGTTTAGCATTTCCAAGTACACATCATAATAAGGCAGGCATGAGCCCCTGTGGTTTCACCAACTATAAATTTAAACAATCATCCTACGTATACACATTTCATATACTCACTCTCTGTTGGAAATCTTACTGAGATCATGAGGCGGAAATAAACAATGGGATCGTAAAATAAGAATTTAAAATGCAAGAGAGGTGGACAAGATCAGAGTCGAGATTCAAACTGGCCAATCTAGAAGATAACCAGAGATCATTCTGATGAGACAAAAGAGCCTATTTGTATGGCGAAAGGTAGCTAATTCACAGCAAAAAGCATACAACACTTCAAAAGAAAATTGCTTCCACGTTTTTAAATAGTTCATGTTTCTCATACTTAAGTCCTTCACCAGTGTTTTCATACCATGGCAGCTCTAATGATTTCCTTTTATGGTTATGTAAATTATGTCCAACCTGTTTCCATCCTTCCAGCTGACAGACGCCATGATGTCAAGGGTCTTCACCGCCCTTGCTGTGGTAATTTTGGCCTTGTTTTTCATCTTCTGTGTTGGACTCTGTGCTTTCATCACTGCTGCCAGTATGAGAGCCAACCAGGGGACCTACAGCCCCAGCCGGCAGGAGAAGGAGGGCTCCAGAGTGGAGATGTGGAATATGGTGCAACCGCCTCCGGTTGAGAGACTCATCTAAAGGCAGGAGTGACGCGGAGACAAATCTGTAGGTACCTCCTCCACGACAATAGTGCCATTGGACCGACTTGACTTCACTTTCTTTTGGTCAAACCATACTTGTGCCAAGTAGAAAATGTTCCATGCTCGCCTCGCTCTGCCAAATAATATGAACACTTCAGGTGTACCTTGAAGAGCAATAAAACAAATTACCATCAAATGTTAAACTCTGTCTTAAATGGTTTTCAGTGCCTCAGTAAAACAGGAAATATTGAAACCTATTGTTATGTTAAACCTCCAGAACATTGTGGGTAAAATATTGGTATACAAGCATATTTTGGCCTTTATATGAAGTACCAACACATTATAAAGATAAGTATAGGTTTTCAATGCTAACTCCACATATACGCATCTTGCTGATATAGAGATTGTCAAGGTATATAGATATGAAGTTAAGAATAACAAGTATATTCTTATCTTCAGATATTTATGAATGTATTCTGATACTTGATATTTAGGACCCATTAGTTTAGTAAATCTATATTTTGCACACAATAATCTGACACAACCCTGCTCTTATAATTCTATCATTATGTGAGTCATGAGACCTTTGGTGGTGTTTATGACACAGCCCCACTACCAAAGAGCTATCTGAGTACACTAGATCTCCGCCTATTGTTAAACTAGCACAACTGTAGTAGGAGAAGCTTCCAGTTATATCAATAGGACTGATACTTATTCACTCCTTGTCCTCATCTTGTTAAAGATACAGTGTTGCCTTCAAAGCCAGCTACATGCACATTCACGTTGGTAATCCCACATGCTCTTCACTCTTTATTACCGCTTAGATAAATACTTTTTATTTATCTGTGTTCTCGTTGTCTGACTCCTACAGCTTAATATTGTACTTAACATTAATTATGAAAAGCCTTCCTTCTCCCTTGCCTCCTGCACCACCAATAACATGTTCTTTGACTCTAAAACATGATTGAAAAATCACAGACACCATCATTTAATCGCTTGAATATTTGGGTGATGTTCACCTTCTAAATGTAACGTTAAGGAGGCTCTCTTACTGATTTATTCTTCACCCTTTGTGTTACTTTTGTTTCTCTTCAATTTGTACAGCATGAAAGCCTTAGGCTAAGGAATACACCTAGACATAGAAACAGAGGTTGGGAACAAATGAGGCACTAAAAAGACAATTTTCAGTGTTTTCCTGAAGGTCAACGTGTATATTTACTATGTATTTCAATGCTTTTATAAGGCATTCTATGATGCTGATAAACTCTTCAGAGTTCTTCAGTTGAAAAGTAGAGTCACAGTTAAGACAAGCAGTCCTAGAGAGCAGTACACCTGGTAACCTTTCTCTCAATGGTCTGCAGGTCCAGTCTCTAGAAAATCCTGTTTGCGGTCTTCGTGGTGACAATGAAAAAGCCTTGTTCAGAATCAAAAATTCAGCAATCAGGAAAAAATATCACTTTATCTAAGCACAAGTGGGAGAGCATTCCGTGCTGTGAAACGGGCTACAACTGCACTGTATCTCTAAGGAGATTTAGATTAAGGGCCATATTTATACTTTTTTAGCGCCACATTCGCCTCATTTTGTGACGCAAAAGAGGTACAAACTTACAAAATACAGCTGTATTTTGTAAGTTTGCTCCGCTTTTGTGTCAAAAAGCGGCGCAAATGCAGTGCTAAAAAAGTATAAATATGGGCTTAAGTTCAATCTAAATTCATATGCTTATGGCATTCTTGGTTGGTAAGCACATGTATCTTCCAAAAATGCAGCTGTGGGACAGTGTGAAGAAAGACCATGACAAAAAGTTCAAAATGTGTTAACTGTTCATCAGCACAATTATTGCAAGACAGATGATGTATGACTCAATTTGAAATCTATTGTTTTGACCACAAACCTTTGTAGTTTATCAAGACTGGTTCTAAACCATCTATGATCCTCTATATGCAAGTAACTGCAGTATTCAAGTTTTGCACCAATAACTGCTATGGCTGTTCTGACTCAATCATTTTGGGTGAAAAAATTTCTTATAGAGCACAAGTCATTCTGTTGCTTTTTGCCAAATGTAGGGACTTATTTAGGGTTTAGTAGATGTGGGACATCTACCAAAAAAACGTGCATAACTGAGTCGCCAATTTTGTGGTTTCCCCACTCTGTTGACAGTCAGGAGAAGCACCAGGTTTACCCCAGTGGAGCATCTGATGGTTCAGCCAATGCAAACCTCTTACCTGGCAGCCTGCCTGCCTACACACTGCCTGTTTTCAATAATGGTCGGCCCGCACGACCCTATTGACGACAAGGTGGCAATCTTTAATTTTACCTGCTCGTGTCTTTCATGCTAGCGTAGCAAACACAGGCAGAGAAAATACATAGGTCCAGATTTACTTATGCTTTGTGTCAGCTATCCATCAAAAACGTAGCACAAACCCAGCACAAAGTTTTGGGTGGGATTTACTAACCAAAGCAAACCAGGATTTGCATTAGAATGTACCCCAAAGTAATGTAAAGTTGATCTATATGCTACGTTGCTTCAAAGTGACGTCCTGTGGGTGGTACATGGATATGGCCATGCAACCGCCCATGGGTTTTGATGCAAATCTCTATCTACCATCAACTATAGAAAGGGATTTGCACCTACATCCTACATCTCCTCTAGGCAGACATAACGAGGAGACAAGTTATCATTTCTTCTTTTTTTGTCCAAGTTTGCACGTGTGCTGTATTGTACAGTCATCAAAGTAGGAAATGATATAAAGGATAGTTTTTGTACTGGAATGGTCACCTTTCAGTATGAAACCTATGCTTTACAGAATGTACACACTCTTACATTATGATGCAAGGGTGTGTGCACAGGCGCATGGTAGCCAAAAGTATGCGAGCGCGGGAAAAGAGGACAATGCGTCATATCTTAGTAGATACGGCACATTGTTTTCTCTCTTCTTTGCAGCAAGGCAGCACAATTTATATTGATAAATCTGGGCCCGAATGAACCCGAAATGCAGAGAGAAAGTTCATACATATCAGATACATTTATTTGCACATTGTGCTAGTTGGGCAGTTCTGTGCTGTGAAAGCTTCCACGGTGATGACTCCCTTCACAGGGTAGAGATCTTAGCCAGGCACATGGGGATCTCTCAATACAACTGACTGTCCTCGAGCACGATTGCGGAGGCCGGTTGGCTACCAGTATCCCCCTAAAAAGGCTACCATGATTGGTATCGCGCCCAAACAGAAACAACTGTCATTTTAATACCCTACAATACGCATGCCACGGTTGTAGGACAGAACAGTGTAAGTGAAAAACAATTCATGTAGCAATTAACTCCCACCTTAAAGTGTGTTGCTAGTAGCCAATACTTTGTGCCTCAATGGCTGTTTTGTATCTTTTTTTATTGAATGACTGTTTTGCATTAGGACGATTGACTTTGGTCAAAAAGAGCTTTACAATCTGTGCCAATGTGTAGTTTAAGGATTATTTAAACAATGCTGTTTTGTCTTTCCATTGTAATATAAATCAATACATGTTTTGTTAATGTATCTGCCAATGTTGTGTTCAAGGTCTGTGATAAAATGAAGATATCTGCTTTATGTTGGACGATTGATATGACTAGTAAGGTTATGGAACTCGAATTCTTTTTACAAAATATGCTTTTTTATTTAAATCAGAGGAAGAACTGTTTCATAATATGGCCTGTATAGCACAATAAAAGTAGCTGTTTTTTATCTATTGTCTTCACTTTATCCTTGTTCGTCTTGTAATTCACGTGTCTAGATTTATGCTGCTTTAAGTCTTTTTATCCTTGCCCATGCTCGTTAATTATTTGAATGTATTATAGTACTGCTGTTCAGACACTGTACTGTGAAAATGCCAATACACAATATTGATACAACTAATTAATACAGTATACAGTCAAGTGGCCATCACAGGAAGATCTTGTGAGTGACTAGCAATGTCACAAAGGTAAGCTTTCATAATGATTCCTCAACAAAATGACCCTAGTGAAAGGCGTACACGTATTGAAGGACCATTTTTTAATAAAGACGCCAGGAAAATAAATAAGAGAAACTGAGAGGAGGTGCAGGGCTTGTTAGGTGCTGTCTGTGTTTTTGAGACCTGTTTGGGATCCATGGTGCACTAATTGTGACACCTCTTCAATTATGCATGAGAAATGATGGTTGAATTAGAATATTGATCTGCACTTTAAGGAGTAGGCAAGAAAGAAGTGATGACTAGGCTTCTATGCTGATTACCAGTTGCTTGCAAATCAGTTAGAGTAAGGGTGTCTAACTATCTCTTTGAAATAAATCACTGATCCTTTTCTTGTAAGAGACATCCAGTTAACTCCTATAAGAAAAGCTATTTTGATCCTGTAATAAATGATATGACCTATAACTTTCAAAGAATTGACCAAGCCATCTGTGAACATCTGCACCAAAACCAACCACTGGCACTTAAAACAATATAACTCATATTTTCTGAATTCTCTGATTTATGCACTCCTTTTAGTCAGGAGTGCCTTGAGTATCTTGCTGGGCTATGAGCCGTCATACATGCCTCTGCACACTTCAAGAATGAAGAGAATTTGTTCTCAATAACGTTACAACTCTGCAAGGCAACACAAATACAAATAATACAATTGTAAAACCTGGATTTATAAATCACCTGGCTATATGTTGTTTATAGGTTTTTTAATCACCTTTAAGACGCACATGAAAGTATTTTTATTTGCAGTTACACACAATGTAAAATGCAACATAAAATAAAATAGCAAAGAAGTGTTTGGAACATTTTAATTTAATCTTTACGGAATATATTGCAGTCCCATACACTTTGGCATTTATTCTGTATGGAAAATCTTTATGGAAAATCATCTGTGATAAGAATATGTAAAGCATGCCTGCCACATATTCCATAAACAAGGTAGCAGTGCATCTTTTAGGTTTGGTTTGAGCTTGTAGCTAGCTTTAGTGCACTAATACATGCAGCATAGTCATGCAAAAATATTATTTGCATGTGTTATGTTAAAGTGAGATACTTTGCCAATATGAAGTCTACTTTGAGTGAAAAGCGCAAGACTGCAGTCACTAGGTGGCCTGACAGAAAGCACCACATGCCTGCACACCATAGGCTGTAACTAGGCGTCCTGAGATTGAAAAAGAATAGTTCAGATTTATTACAATAGCTCTTCAAAATGCATGTGATTTCGAACATTTTTAAAGAATGACATATGGTTTATTTCAGAAAACCTGGATTCTTTGTTCCTCTAATCATTCTTGAATAGCTCCAGTAGAAACAGACTAGTCCGAACTGTCAAACCAGGTTCTCTCTGAACAGGAACACAAGCGACTAAAGACTGGTTTTGTTCAGGGAGGACCTGGCCCGGGAGTTCAGACTGGACTGTTCCTATTAGAGCAGGGTTAAGACTGATTTGCAAATATAGCTGCATTAAAACTGAGGTGGGATGGTGGACAAACGAATGATGAGGTTGGACAATGGTTTGAGTGATTGCCAGTGGTTAGACTTATGGCAAGCATTTCTCCCATCACCCCAACACTAGATTTGTGAGTTAACTATATTAATAAGACCATTCAGCGATCTTGTAGGAATTATGAGAGAATGTTAGCTGATAAAGGGGGACAGGTAGACCAAACTAATCAGTATGAATTTAGGACTGCAGCATTTTCCCTCAGAGCCATTACTTCTGCCTATGAGCTACATAAATACATAGTTACAAGATGACTTCATACAGCTGGGACACCACTCTCACAAATAAGTACGGTCTGGTAAGTCACAGTCTCAGTTGAGTTAAAATTAACTTTTTTTAACAGACATATCTGATACTTTGTGGATGAGGACAGAAATGGAAAGGTGGTGACTTGGAGACAATAAACCACATGGAAACACTATCAAGAGGTATTCATAAATATGAATCCTTGATTTTTATGGAAAGTATCTACCATCTCCATATCTTATTTAGAGCAGCCTGACGGTCTTCAGATTTGTAAATAAGAGCTACTGTGGAGCACTGAAAAGTATTCTATACTTCCTAGCAGAACAGGAGAGTATACTTCATGCTTATTGTGGAAGATTGGTTGGAAGCTCATTTTCTCATCAGAAGTGTCCATTAAAGGATCATTAATGCTGAAGGTAAGACTAATCAGAAGGGTAAGCAAATGGATATAGCTACATAGAATAGTTACTCTACAAGTCATTTGAAGGTAAACAGCATTTGGATTTGAGTTAAATTCCAGAATTGGCAAGAGGGTGATTACAAGGGAGGGGGGGAGGGAATCGAGATTGTATTAGATTTGCCTATCTCAAAAGTGACAAACATTCCCTGCTCTCATCCACAGGTTTACCCTATAATGAGCCAAGTTTGAAAAAGAGGGTGTGGTTGTCTGAGTGGACAAGAAATCAAACTGTATTTTTCTGTTTGCGAATACAATTCTTTCAAACGAGATAAAGGTGACCATCTTCATGTAATCCTACAAAAGCAATAAGAGAAGAAATGTCAAGAGGAAATTAAAGGATATTCTGGCAGCACAAACGTATAGCTTCCTCAGAGGCTCAGATGAAGAGAGCACAACTCTCTACATATTCAAATGTCAATGACAATTCCCATGATGACAAGTAAGTCTGGGAATGCTACCAAGTGTTCCTGACTGACTCTGAGATGGAGCTAACAATGGTCCCTCGTCGGCTCTGTTTGATGGGCAGACAAATTAATAAAACATCCTAAAGAAAACACACCTTAAACTCTACAAAGAAATTCCTCCACCTTTGAATATATTAAAAAACACGTATAATGGGTGAAATAGGCCAAATAGGAACAAAATCCTATATGACATACTTCAAGGCACAGAAGACAACTTAACTATAGGGAAGCACGTGTAATGGAACCCATTGCTAAAACTCCCACACAAGAGAACTCTGGGTTTAGAACTGTTAAGTAGACTTCACATCTCCCACACCAAAGGCTGAGATAAGACCACAATAGGTAGTTAACAAGCTAGTACATTTTAGAAAAGAATGCATGCTGCCATAACTCAGGCATTTACAACCCCTCTCAAAAAAAATACATGAGTGCAGAGCACACACTTACCAGGAACTAATTGGCATATTTATACTCTGTTTGCGCCGCATTTGCGTCATTTTGTTTTTTACACAAATGCGGCGCTAACTGAACTCCATAATTATATTTTGATGCTAGACACTTCTAACATCAAAATATTGGAGTTTGCACCATTTTTTGGATGCATGAACCCCCCATTAAAAAAATGGCACTATCCCCATAGTGCCATATTTATCCCCCTGTCCAAAAATGACGCACAGGTGGGATGCGGCTCCAAATAACGGCGGTAAGCTTGCTTAGTGCCTTTGTTTAATGCCTGGGTCAGACCAGGCGTTAGGGGACCAGTGGACCCATTTCCATGGTCAAACACCAAGGAATGGGCCCACAGGTGCCCACCCCAATCCCGAGGAACACCCACACCAGGGGGACACCAGAGGATGGGGGACCCCATACCAGGCAAGTAGGGTAAGTATAAGTAAGTATTTTATTTTAGATTTTTTTTTGCCACTAACCAGCCTAACGCCATTTTTTGACTCACAACCCCCTAATCCCATACCTCCACCCCCATCCAGCTAGCGTCATTTTTGTTGACGCTAGCCCAAGCTTAGCTCTGGCTTGCACCATTCCATTAATATGGCACCCAGCTGGCAGAAAATTTATTGGTGCAAAACTGCGTTAGTGCAGTTTGAATCAAAAAGTTTAAATATGCCCCTAAGAGTCAAGAACATTTGCAAATAATGGTTTTAAGTGAATAACTGGGTGGTTCAATGTCAGAAAAGTGAAAAAGGAATCATGTCCAACAACCCATGAAAATTACATTTCTCCTATTATGATGCACGGGGAGAAAAAATGTGTAGCTGCAGATGTTGGTTCCTGTAGAACTAGAAGCTTTGGAAGTGTCTACTAAAATTTTAAGAGGTTCAGAATCTACCTTCTGACTTGTCCCAACATTTTGGGTTTAAAAAAGATAATGTGAAGGATTCAGCCCAACAATTCCTATACACTTTCTGAGCAGCACTGCAAAACCTATATTTCTTTCAGCTTTCCAGTTAGGCAGAAAAAGGTTTTGTGGTCCACATTTTATATTCAAAGGTCAATTGGTACCAAGCATTAGGAGTTTGGTAGAATGGTTTCAAAGTTTAGAGAAACATGGATATCAGCATACTTTCACTTGCATGGCCAGAAATCTCATGTAGCAAAACAATAGGTCTTGCCAACAAACATGTTGGAGCCAGTAGGTGGTTGACCAGATAATTATTACAACTGAGGCAAAAAAGAGGCAGGAGCTTAGAGTACGATACATAGTGGTATAGTAGCACCAACAGTGAGAGTCAGCCAGATGGGTGGGTGGTGGGCCAGATATGCAACTGAGTGGGTAAAGTTTTCTAAGGCTAATCAGGCCACAGGCACGTGGAAGGGAAGCCCTAAGAGCTGCATGAGTTGGAACAAGAATAGTGACCATCTTATAGAAACAGCAAGACAGTTACTACACCAAACAAGGAAAGTTTGGCAGGTAGAGAGACTGCAGTAAAAGGAGTTATACATTTTGATGACTGTTTGAAGGAAAAATAAAGGACAAGACATTAATTGAACCTTGCAGCCATACAACTCACAGTAGGAGAATGAAATGTTCCCCATCAAGGCCGAGGACAGTAGAGAAATTAATGGAAACTGTAGCAAGAATATAATGTAAAGATGAAATTTGCACGAGGGCTAGACAGCAAAATAGAGAAGCTGAGTGGTACAATGTCCTCCCTTCAGAGCTGTTTGCAGGCCTGGGCAAAGTGCACTATTGCGCAGGACCCCACTTTCCTCAAAAAGGTGTGCATAAAAATGATTTTTTTTTTAATTTGACAGCTCGACATTCCCATCCCTAAATTTTGCCCTCTCAGGCATGTGGTGGCAACTAAATTAAAATTCACCTCTCTCTCTGCACCTCATTCTCTTTTTCAATGTATCTTCTCCATTGTGTCTCTTTTCATGCATCTATCTTTAGCTTTCTAATTCACAAATCTTTCACAATTTCTACATATTTATATCAATCTCATCTCTTCATCCACTGTACTCCTATTTCTCTCCTTTATTGCTTTTCTCGTTCCTCCTCTCTCTCTTTCAAAACAACTCTCTATCTTTCACTCAGCCTCAATTCTCTGTTCACTTGACCCATCTTTCTATAACATTTGTCCTTTTGCCCCTTATCCTATTAAACTGCTCTCTCATCCTCACAATTCCTCAATGTTATTCTCCCTGTCTATAGCGCTCTTTACCTCACTTTAAAATCCCCCTATATTTACCTCTTTTGCTCTACCTACCTCACCTTGGTATCTTCAATCAATCAATCAATCAATCAATCAGTAGATTTGTACAGTGCTTCTTTTCACCTATAAGGTTATCCAGGTGCTGACTGGGTCCAGTTGTTAAGCTGAATAGAGAGGTCTTCAGGGACTTTCAGAACTCTCAAAGAGATGCGGAGGTCCGGAGATTAAAGGGTAGCTCATACCATGTCTGCAATGCTTGGTAGGAGAAGGAGCGACCTCTGTATCTGCTACATCAGATGTGGGTGGCTGAAGGATAAAGAAAGGGAAGCATGGCGGAGGTGTCTGGGCTGATGGAAGTTCAGGCAGTTGTTCAAGTGAGCAGGTCCAAAGTTGTGTAGGGCCCTGTATGCTTGGATGAGGAGCTTGAACTGGCATCTTTTTTTCTGTACAGGAAGCCAGAGAAGGCCCCTGAGGTAGGAGGTGATATGGGTTCAACTAGGAAGATCCAGGATGAGTTTGGCTGTGGTGTTATGTATAGTCTGTAGTATGGGGAACGAGGTGAGCTACGATCGCTGCTTAGAGACTAGTGCCATAGTCCAGTCCTCAGTGGCTGAAGATCAGGTCCTGGGTGATGGTGCATCTTGAGCTTTGGGGTAGCTACTTGAATATCTTATGAAGCATGTGGAGGGTGAAGAAGGAGGAGGAGGATACCTGACCTGAGTAGTCATGGATAGCTTGTTGTCCAGATTGATTCCTAGGTTCCTAGTGTGGTCAGTGGGGGTAGGAGTAGATCTCCTTTCTGAGGGGGCACAAGGATGCTTCCATTGGGGAGCTTTTGTTTCCGAACATCAGTACCTCTGGCTTGTCCGTGTTGAGCTTCAGGCCATTGAGTTGTCCTTCATTCAACTTCCTGCAGTTGTGGAAGTTGGTCTTGGTGGCGTCTTCGGAGAGGGAGAGGATGAGTTGTGTGTCATCGGCATAGGATAGGATGTTCAATCTAAAGGTTTTGGTGATGCTGGCCAGAGGTGTCACATAAGTGGGGTGGGGCTGAGTGAGGAACCTTCAGGTACTCCACAGATGATTTCCTTGGGTTTGAAGGTGAAGGCAGGAAGTCAGACTTTTTGCGTTCTTCCAATGAGGAAAGAAGCAATCCACCTAAGGATGGTTTCTTGGATGCATATGTTGTGCAGCTTTGTGATGAGTATGTGGTGGGAGCAATATCGAAGGCTGCAGAGAGTTCTATGATGAGGATCAAAGCTGCAGTCTCTCCTTGATCGAGTAGGGCTTGGATGTCATTAGTAGCCTCAATGAAGGCTGTCTCACTACTGTGGTTGCTGCAGAATCTGGATTGGGAGGAGCAGAGTAGGAGGTTCCATTCCAGATGTGAGTAGAGTTGTTGGTTGATGGTTTTTATTAATACTTTGGCTGGGAACAGGAGCAGGGATATCGGGCGATAGTTGTTGAGTTTGCAGGGGTCTGCCGATGGTTTCTTTAGTTGGGCGTTGACTTCTGCATGTTTCAAGTCTTCTTGGAAGGTGGCCATAGATTGTCACAGAGTTTCTGTGAGGGGGTAATTGTTGTTTGTGCAGCTTAGGGGTTGGAGAATTTTTTGATTATGTTGAAGATGTCTTTGCTGTTACTGGAGCTCTATTCAATGTGTGATGCTAAGGCCTTTTTCTTCTATGCTCCCAACTGTCTGTGGTAGAGGTCGAGGGTTGTTTTAAAGGCGGTCTTGTCAGTTTTGTCCTTGCTAGTGCACCATTTCCTGTTCAGTTGTTTACAGTGTTGTTTAGCTGTTCTGAGGTCTTCACTGTACCAGCAAGCCTGCTTGGTGGACCATCTGTGGGTGTTGTTGCTGATGGGAGTGACGCTGTTGGTGCAGTTCGTGATCGAATTGTTGAAGTTTCTGCTGTTGTGGTCTAGGTTGTTGAAGAAGATGCAGTGGGTGGTGTTGAGGGTGTTCATCCATGTGTCCTTTGAGCCTTTGCTCCAGCTGCGGTGGGGGACTTTCAGCAGACTATGGGTGGAGGTACATGAGCTGCTTAAGTTGAAGTGTACAATGTAGTGGTTGGTCCATGTAAGTTCCGTGGTGTGGCTGTACCTGATGCAGTCGCTGGAGGTGAAGATGGGGGTCTAGCATGTGGCCTGCTGTGTGCATGGTGGCGTGGATGAGTTGGGTGAGTCCGATATTGGTCATGCTGTTGATGGTAGTATGGATGTCATTGTGGTTATTGAGACTGAAGTTGAGGTCACCGAGGAAAATGTAGTTGTTGCAGTCAATGGTGAGGGGTGGGACGAAGTAGGTGATGAAGTTGCAGAAGGCTGGATGTGGTCCTGGAGGGTAGTAGGTTAGGGTGCCCCTGATGGTGGTTTTGCTGTCTGTTTGGGGTCAGAAGTTGAGGTGTTCCATGGCTGGGTGATGTTATTATTTGTGGTGGTGCATTGAATGGATTCCTTGTGTATGATGGTGATCCTTCCACCAGGCTTGTTGATGTGGTCACGGTGGGTCATCTTGTATCTTTTGGATATTGCAGTGGAAATGTTGGGCACAAAAGTGGGGTTAAGCCATGTCTCAGTGAGGAAGAGGACATCAGGTGTGAGGTTGGCATCCTGAATCTTGGTGGTGTGTTTGCATAGTGAGCCTGTGTTGAGAAGGTGGCATGTGATTTGGAGTTTTTATTCAGGTGGTGACTGTGGTGTATTCAGGGTGGCGCTAAACAGTGAGCGGGTGTGTGTGATGTGGAGGGTAAAATGGCAGTGGGTGCAGGTTGAAGGTCAAACCATGGAGTGTGTGTCAGCGGGTAGCAGTGTTTGTTGTGGTGTCTGGGGTTGTAGTGTAGAGCTCAGCTATGGTGTATCCGCAGAGGGGGAGGGCCAGGGGTTGTGCTTTGGGCACAGTCCAGGTGCAGATGAGCTTGCCTGTGGTGTCTTTGGCGCATCTGCTGCATGGTCGCACTGTGGCCTGCATTAAGTAGATCTGGGGGTGGGTGAGACTTCTGTTGGCGGGAATAACAGTGAGTGGAAAAACACAGGCGGGAAAACCCAGGCAGCTGCAGTGTCACTTGTCAACATGGTGGCAACTGGATCAGGCTGGAACAAGCAGGAACTGGAGATCACATGCAAATGGCAGGCTAGGTTCCCAGCTGCTTGCTTACTAGTGCGGTAATGCTGCAGACTGCATTAAGTAGGTCCTGGGGTAGGTGGAGCTTCTAGTGGTAGGAGGAACAGTAAAAGGGAAAACCCGTGCAGAGGAGGTGTCACTTGGTCAAATGGCAGAAAAGGAAACAGGCTGGAACAAGCAGGAACTGGAGGCCACAGACAAGTGGTTGCTAGGTGCCCAGGTGCCTACTAGTGGTGTTGCCACTCTTTGTCACTATACCATTCTCATTACCTCTTCATCGCTCTACTATCACCCACCCATTTTAATTTTCTTACTTAATTAATTGGGAGGTCTCTGTCTAGCTGAAGAAGAAAGAGGGCAGGATGGACAGATAAGAAAATTAGGCACACATTGATAAGTTTTATCAAATTGTAGGAAAGTGGAGTATTATGTAGGGTGGGGGTTAGTACTCACCATATAATACTTTCAAAATACCCTAGAGATGGACCATGGATTCACACTAGTAAATCCTTAGCTCAGTTCTGGTAGAGTGGCAAAGAGCAGTCAGGCTTTCCTTAGAGGAACATCTGTTAAGGATTTCAAGCACAAACATGGGCAATAAGTAATTTACACAATTCGAAAGAAATCAGAGACCAATTAGAAAAATGCAGCTTATTTTTATATAAATTCAGACACCAAAGTGAACAATATAGGTACAGAAGAACCAGAGATACCGATATTAGAAGCAATAGAAATTCACTGAAGAAATGGCATTTAAAGTTGCATTGACGTCAATGGCAAGAATAGCATGTGTTTAAAAAATGCACATAAATGACAAGTTGCATGGAAACCTTGAGGGGTTAAGCTAGTTCAGTCCCTGGGACTAGATCATGACAGTCAGAGCAGTTTTACCCGGCCCGTGGAGTCCGGGTGCAGAGTTGTCCTGGCTCTCCGTGGTGCTGAACAGGACTTGCGTTTAAATCAATGGCAGGAATGCCACTGGTGACAAACAACTGCTTGGGGTAGAGCTGCAGGGAACTCTTGCAGAGTTAAACTAGTGAGGGCCCTGGGTCCAGGCCACAACAGTCAGTTCACTTCTAGCAGGTCCATGGGATCCGGGTGCACAGTTGTCTTGGCTGTCCATGGTGCTGAACAGAGCTCGCCCTGGTGCTGATTTTACTACTGGCATAGCGATGCTGACAAAGAGATGCAAAATCTCAGCTGGGTCTGGGTGAAAAAGTCAGTGATAGGCCTGGTGTCAGGTTCCTTTCTGTGTGCTGCAGGCAGAAACCTCTGAAGTATAATCAGGGCATGCTGTTAGGAAGACTCTTTCCCTCCACACAGTCATCTTTTATCTAAATGTCTGGAAGCAATACACAATCCATAGCAGGAGAGTCATTCACAATCAAGTGACCTAGGATAGTGGCAGAAATGCACAGTTGGTTTAGGCGGAAAAAAGGCAAATTCAAAAGGTTTACAAAAATGTGATGGATGGAATGCTTGACTTAATCTCGGCCACTGGGAGATACTATGGCCACATATCCCAGTCCATTGTTATTCTGCACACAATCCCCCGCAGTTTGGACACAGTCATATGCAAATCAGTTTTGACCCTGCCCCTTTGCAGGACCCAAGTCTGGGTACACGTGTCCCATACAGTGTTACTGGAACCAAACTTTATCTGACTGATGAGCCTTAACTAGGGTAAAACCGGTCCTGGGTTGCTTCTGTTCTGGTTCAGGGAGGGCCTGGTATGGCAGTTTAGGCTGCACTGCTCAGAATGGAGGAGGATCAAGACTGATTTGCATACAGCTGGGTCCAGACGCAGGTGGCATGGCATACAAAATAACAATGGAATGGGATGCAGCCCTGAATATTTACAATGGCTGAGATTAATTCAAGCATTGCATCTGTTACTGTTTTTGTATACTTTAATATCTCACCCTAAGTGGGAAGGGTATGCGCAGACGTGGGTCCCATGCACCCAGTGTCACTGGAAGCAAGCTATACTTGCCTCACGAGCTCTAACTAGGATGAAACTAGTCCTGTGTTGCTTCTGTATTATTTCAGGGAGACCTGGCCTGGTGGTTCAGGCTGGACTGTTCCCATTGGAACAGGGTCAAGACTGATTTGCATATGGCTGGGTGCAAACTGTAGTGGCATGGTGTGCAAAATAATGATGGAACGGGATGAGGCCCTGAGTATTTACCAGTGGCTGAGATTAATTCAAGCATTCCATCGACTACCTTTTTGTATACTTTAGTGTTTCTTCTTAAGTGGGACATGTATTCCCAGATGTTAGTCCCATGCACAGTGTGTCACTGGAACCTAGCTATACCTGGCTGGGGAGCCCTAAATAGGGTGAATAGAGTCTTGGATTGATTGTGTTCCGGTTCAGGACCTGGCCTGGTAGTTTGCACTGGACTTGTCCCACTGGAGCAGGGTCAAGACTGATTTGCACATGGCTGGATCCAAACTGAAGTGGCATGGTGTGCAAAATAAATATGGCACTGCATGCAGCCCTGAGTATTTATCAGTGGCTGAGATTAATTCAAGCATTCCATCCATCACTTTTTTGTATACTTTACATTTTCTAAATGTGGCATTTTCAGAATAGTAATTTAAAATTCATTTGAGTGTAAAGAGCATGTCTCTATATGGCCCCAAACAGAAGTTAGCACTTATTAGGTGTACTAAGGTTATCCAATGTTAGCCTATATGAGAGATAAGTTTGCAATAGAGAAAAATGACATAAGGAGACTTTTACTGTCAGGAGATGTAATACCTAAACACGTGCCCTACTTTTTAAATACCATGTACCCTGCCCTATGAGCCTCTAGAGCCTACCTTAGGGTAACTTTTAAGTATTAAATACTAGGGTTTAGGTCTGGCAAAAGATTTATTTTGCCAGGTCGAATTGGCAGTTTAAAACTACACCACAGGCTGCAGTGGCTCGGACATGTTTTGAAAGGCTATTTTAGTGGGGGGCACAATGAGTGGTGCTTCCCATTAGTAGAATTTAATTAACAGCTTTTGGGTACATTTAGTACCATATGTGAGGGGCATATGAGTAAATTAAATGTACCAATCAGGTGTAGGCCATATTTGCCATAGTTAAAGAAGAGAGACACTTTACCACTGATTAGCAGGGGGAAAAGTGCAGAGAGTCCTAAAGGCCAGCAAAAATGGGTTCAGCAAAGAAAGGCAAACATCTAGGGTGACCCTGCAGAAGGGGCCAGGTCCAGCAATTCAAGCTCCAGCTCCAGGGATAAGTACCTAGGACTTATTTCATTGTTATCTCCTAGTTCACTAAACATCCACCATGTCAACCTTACCCTATCTTTCCTGCAATGGAAGAAACAGGCTGGTTAGGCACTGAGAGCCAGATTTATCAAGAAATCATGCAACACAGAGCAGTAAGTAATGTTGCTGAGCTGCATAATTTGAAAGGCAGAGAGCAGCACAGCACCATATCTACTAAGATGTAGCATTGCTCATCTCTCTCCTCTCTCCCTGCACTGGCACGTGTTAGGCAGCCATGCACCAATGCAGACCCCATTGTGCTATGGTGCAAGCATGAGTGTGTTGCCTCCAGCTTAGGTTTTGTACTGAAAAGGATACCTTCCAGTACAAAAACTATGCTATAAGGATTTTCCCACTTTGTATGTATTCTGTACAATGCAGCACACATAGTAGGAAAAATTAAGAGAAATTAAATCATTTGATTTGCATTTGCCTCAAGGTGATGTAGGATTTTGGTGCAAACCCTGCCTACATTTCTTTGTAGATAAGTATTTGCTTCAAAACCCACAGGTGGTTGCATGGGAATGCCCATGCTTCACCTAGGGATCACCCCTTGATGCAAAATAATACAAGGTAGTACTTTTCGCAACTTTCTGTCACTTTAAATTACTATCCACAGCAAATCCCAATTTGCTTTGGATTGGAAATCTCACCTAAAAACTTTGCTTCGGGTTCGTGAAAAGTAATACAAACCAGTCACTAAGTGTTTGTAAAGTTGGGCCTGAATTCATCATAAAATGATGATGCAAGAAAACAAACAAGCATTTGCAATGCAACGGGTCTCGTATTTGCTCGAGTTAGAGCTATTAGCGTTGTAAACTCCTAACCGGACTTTTCTTGCCACATAAATTGAAAATTAAAAGTAAAGCAGTTTCACTTAAGCCAGCCAATTTACAGCACCATGGCCGCCATGAGCATCAGTGTGAAGAGACACACAAAAGGAAAAAGAAGATCGCTCACAGTCAAACTTATTGGTAAAAGTGCAATTAGCCATGTAACAGGGGCGATATGGCCAAGGCGGTAACAAAACCTTCCCAAGGAGGGACAAACGTAAGCCATTCAATGTCATCAAAGGATTTTTGAAGGGCAAGCCCATGAACGAGTGGTAGTGATGGGTGTGATGTGGGTGTTGTTAAAAGCCCAGATACATATCAACACATCGGAAAAGCAGTGCATGCACGCTGCTATGCTCAACCTAAAAATGGTGTATCTCGAGGGAAAGGTACTTGATATAATTGATTGTTGTTAACAAATTGTGAACATATGGATACTGCTGTGATCGCACCTTTTCCCACCACCTGTTTGAAGGGCTCTCTTGTGGACAGTTTCTATGTTTTCCCAGCAAACCCTAGAGCCCCTCACGTGCAGACAGGGCACTTTCTATAGTGTGTAATTACCTACATGCATTACAAGTGCATTCCCCATGAAAGGAGACTATACCAGGGTGCTGTTCTCGGAGACCAGATGATCTGACAAGGTTAAGTATCTATGCATAGATGAGCACGATTTTGCCTTTTACAAATATTTCCCTGATTAGGGAAACACCAAAACAAGAGACCAACACAGGCAGTTGTATTTTATTTGCTGCAGGACTGCGAAAAAAGGATGCAGTTTTAGAGAACCTTCAGGAACGCATGTTGCAATTCAATGCAGCTTGCATGAATCACGTATACAGTGTAATAAGTTCCTACAGTCCAACCATGGACTGGGTCCATCTGTAACCCTAGAAATCTATTTCAATGTTAGTGTCAACTAGCCAACATATTTATCGCGAGCTTGTCAAAACGGCAAAATACCGTTTTTATTTCCAGGTGTAATTTCCGCTCCTTGTCCACGCTCCTGGACCATGTCTTCCATTGGATAGATTCAGGCTGGGAGCGGCAGTGCAGACAATGCACTTAATTAAATGTTAGTTGGATGTACCGGAAAAAGCAAATATGGCCTCAAGTTATTTCCTTATTCCGGCACAGCTGATCAGCAGACAGGAGTTGGAACTCCACTCACTGACCCCCTACTGAAATCACAAACTTTGCAACATAAATTTTCCTGCATATTTGAATGGGCCTCTTCGAACATGCTCGGTGTTTATTACAACATTGAGGTATATAAAAAAAATGTGTTTGCCATCATGCACGCTTCAGCAACTGAAAAGTGAATTTAGTAATTTCCTTCCGGTTGCATCACTTCATCCATAGTCATAATGGTCACGTGATGCCACACAAGGCAAGAGACAGTTCTGGTCAATGAGGTTGGGGGCGGTGTGAGGGAGGGGGGGGGGGGGGGACAGAAGGGTCAGCCTTTCAAATGAACCAAACTAGGATAGAACAAAGATCGTGTGAACGTTTAAGGAAACTAATGAGTCCGCAGTATATGGAAAAAGTGAAGACAGAAAAATATACCCAAGTACTATTATGGCTTAAAAACGCACCAAGGACCTCTTTTCTAGGCATTGCCAGGTTGCCAATGTTTGACCAGTATAATTTGCGAAGATGTTTGTTTTGAAATTTATGATTAAAACACCAAGCGATAAATCCACTAGAAAACTGTGGCATTTTTTTCAGCCTTATATTTTTTGTGGAACAACTCTGTTGGGAGAAGTAAACAAACGTTAGAACTAACTTTCTGAAGTGCAAAATGTGAGTTCGACGCCGATGAAATCATACTTTGAGGGGCCTATGATTTTATCACATCGAAAGAGAAGACTCTTCTAAACTTCCTTTAAAGTACATAATAACCATTTCCCCTAGATTTGTATACGGTCATGACCATTGGTAAACTGTATGATTTATAATAAGATCATGCCGTTTCTTATCGCATTTTACAACAGCCCGAAAATGAGTTGCTAACATGTCGTCAAAGGAGTGAAGCTCATATTAACATCCACACCTATGTAATGCACTTTACACGCCGAATTAACCCCAGGCACTGATAACCCAGTGCCATGGTACATGTTTTTATCGACTTTAGAGCGATAACAGTCTAAGTGGATGACTAGGATTCAAACAGGTGACCCCCAGGAAAAACACGGATATCTACATTATGAAGCCACCTTAAAGGAAAGCGGCAGCCTCTTAATGCTGAATTTCTATAGAAGTGACTTGCGTGCAGTCCTGGTTATAGGAAAAACATTTGAGCACCTCTGCAGCTCCGGAGACCTCGGAATTCTCCGCTCCTCGACCAGGATCCATCGCCAGTCCCGGGGGGGGGGGGGGGGGGGGGGGGGGGGGGGAGGGAGTGGGGAGGGAGTGGGGAGTGGGGGGGGTGTAGGGCCGGCACAGCTGGATTCAACTGCGGCCTCCGTGCTTTCTCACTCGAGGACAGGGTGCAGTGAACCTACTGCCAACGGTCAGTTTGTTTGGCTTTTAGAAAAAGACAGTCCAAGTTGTTTACGCTGTCCAAAACTTCCAGTCAAATACAAGGGTTTCCCACTGAAAAAAATGACAAAGGTATAGGTAGTTGCGTGCGCTACAGACATCAAGGCCCATATTTATACTTTTTGACGCTAAACTGCGCTAACGCAGTTTAGCGTCAAAAAGTTTTGCGCCGGCTAACGCCATTCTGCAGCGCCATGCGGGCGCCGTATTTATTGAATGGCGTTAGCCGGCGCAAGCAGACCGGCGCTGCCTGGTGTGCGCGAGAAAAACCACGTACACCAGGCAGCGCCGGCGTAGGGGGAAAATGGCGCATGGGCGTCTTAAAATGGGGCAAGTCAGGTTACGTCGAAAAAATCGTCGTAACCCGACTTGCGCCATTTATTTTCGACGCCCATCCCCCATCAACATGACTCCTATCATTGTAAAGATAGGAGTCATGCCCCCTTGCCCAATGGCCATGCCCAGGGGACTTCTGTCCCCTGGGCATGGTCATTGGGCATAGTGGCATGTAGGGGGGCACAAATCAGGCCCCCCTATGCCAAAAAAAATTATTAAAAAAAAAAAAAAAAATACTTACCTGAATGTCCCTGGGGTGGGTCCCGCCAGCCTTGGGTGTCCTCCTGGGGTGGGCAAGGGTGGCAGGGGGGGTCCCTGGGGGCAGGGGAGGGCACTCTGGGCTCATTTTGAGCCCACTTGTCCCTTAACGCCATGCCTGACCCAGGCGTTAAAAAGCGGCGCAAATGCGCCGTTTTTAGCCACGCCCACTCCCGGGCGTCACTTTTGCCCGGGAGTATAAATACCACGTAAAGGCCTGGGAGTCATTTTTTAGACGGGAACGCCTCCCTTGCATATCATTAACGCAAGGAAGGGGTTCACGCTAAAAAATGACGCACATTCCGGGAACTTTGGCGCTATTCGCCTCTAACGCCATAGTATAAATATGGCGTTAGTTGGCGTTAGTTTAGCGTCGAATTTGCGTCGAAAAAAACGACGCAAATTCGGCGCAAACGGAGTATAAATACGGCCCCAAAGTCGTTATCAAAAAGCTTTGCTGAGAAAGCAGACCTTTTAAAAATCAAAGTGAGAATTTGGCTGATTAAAGGGAATATCTAGTGTTTTCATGATACTTCAGGAGGAGTAAGGAAACAGTTAATTTTCTAAAGGGATTGGAAATCCCGATATGGGTGTTTTGATGCCATTTTCAGCAACATCTGCCCCTTACCTCTCCATAGATTTAAATTATTTGTCTCCTCCTACCTAGGAAGCAGGCCTGCTGTCCAGAGAAGCTGTTCAAATAATTATTAAGTAATGTTTCACGCCTTCCCAACAAGTCTTCGGTGTGGTAGTTGTTCTGGTTATGTATTTGTGACTATGTAATTCCTACAGCACACTTAAACAAATAAATGGAAATAAACACACAGCAGGTTCTTAATTTTAAGCAAGAGGGTGGTGTCACCCAGGGATTCTTTGAGCAGGCTGTCTGGAGGGCAGACCTTCTGCTTCATAGGTTTTTATGGGAGGTGAAAGGAACACAATCTAAATGTTAACACAGTAAAACAAGCGTTGGCATGGCCTAAAGGTCTGGCTTTTAAGGAATGTTTGATAGTAACGTGAAGCACTACAAGTAAATAATATGGCAATGCATATGTATTTATGTGGAAGCAAAAAAACTGTAGAATAATATTGGTGTTTATTAAAAGGTCAAGTAACTGTTGCATTGTTAGCCAGACCTATAATCCATGTAGGTTAGTGACGCCCTTATCCCAGCTGTGCTGCTGCCAGAGAAAAACAACAAATTATCTAGTTATTTGAGACACTTTAATAGCATTTCAATGTCAGGTGTGCGCCCCCTGAAAGCTCAAGGTTAGGTAGCTAGATAAATAAAATGATCACAGGTGCTAGAGGCCAAACACTTTTGTTTGTGGAAGCACACAACTTCTGCCCAATCAAAACATGCACTCCTGACTCCCAACATGTGGCATAGCCAAAGCCCCTCTCCAGTGAAGATGAAGTACTTGTCTGGCAACATCTGTGCTGTCAAACCAGACCATAAAAAGAGGAGATGTTGCCCAAAACAACTGCCATGGTCGATTATGAAAGTTTTCCAATGACAGTTCTGTTCTTTTTGTACATTAACCAAGTACTAGCTGCTTCTGAACTAACATTACCTCTGGGGTGCCAATTTATAGCATAGTGGCTTCCCTAGGTACAGCTGAATGAAGAACCACTCCTATCCATGATAGAGTGAGAGGGCCCAATCTAACAAATGGTTTAATAAAATAAGGAGATAATGATAAATGTGGGGGTAGGAGAAAGAAGACACGAGATATATTAAATGAGTGAGGAAAATCCCTCACACAGTCTCAAAAAAGTGCCGGCAAGTAAAATTAAATACGTGATGTTAAAGAGACGGAAATAAAAATAAAGTCCTCCAGCCCACTAAAATTTGAATGGAAAGGTCGTGAAGGACTTAATGTTTAGGATCCTGAGATTTTAAAAAAACTAGACAGAAAAAAGGGATCGGGGTCTAATCGGCTTATGTCTCACTGATGGGGGCAGAAAGTAGCCTCAATTGGTGCAGCAGCTGCAGTGGCACCAGGCCGTAGAGTCCTGAGTGGTCTACTGTACCTCGATTATTATGTATTCTACAATTCAAACAAAAACCACGGGGCTCATTTTCCTCCTTGCATCAGGGCCCATGAGACACTAGCTAAACTGCAGGCTGGGGCAACCTAGCTCAGCATTAAAACACCATGTGGCCAATTGAACAAAAGCTTCACATACGCCACATTGCCATTCAATAAATACTCTTGCATCCAAGCATCACTTCTCACAGTGTAGTGTGCTTTCTGTTTGCCAGCGCACTCAGAGCATTATCAGTGGTATGAAGTGCTGCAAAAATGCAACTACAATGGAGTACAATACCTTGCTATGTATTTTTGCAGCCTCACTGATCTTGCCAGTATTTTGCCTTAAATACTGTTAGAAATGGGGTCTTTGGTTGACAGTCAGGTTACCCCCTGTTCAAGCAAGGACCCTCACTCTAGTCAGGGTAAAAGAGAATCACCCTCAGCTAACCCCTGCTTACCCCCTTGGTAGCTTGGCAGAGCAGTAGGCTTAACTTCAGAGTGCTAGGTGTAAAGTATTTGTACCAACACACACAGTAACTCAATGAAAACACTACAAAATGACACAACACCAGTTAAGAAAAATAGGAAATATTTATCTAAACAAAACAAGACCAAAACGACAAAAAACCGACATACACAAGTCAAGTTATGAATTTTTAAAGCTTAAACTCAAAAATAGCGCTTAGAAACAAAAATGCTTCGATGAGATGTTAACACGGCGTCGTGACGGAGTAGTTCCCAACAAGCCGACACCAGCAGCGCCGGACACGGAGTCGTGTAGACCCCCAAGTACAGTACCTTTGGTGAAGAGTGAAAACAAGCCGATGCTCGAAGTCGGGGATCGCGGCGTCTGTGCGAAACGTTGAATCCGTGCACTTCGAGCGGCGTCGGTTACGACGTGGTGCGGTGACTTCAACGGAGTAGCGGACTTCAGCGGGGCTGCAGCGGCGTCGAGCCTGCGAAGAGCTTCGCGTTCCAGCGAAGGTTACGGCGTCGGGTGCAGGCAGCGTCACCGGATTCAGCAGTGGCGTCGGTCCGGAGTCGTCCGAAGTCGATTTCCTTGGGTTTCCACCAGCTTTCCTTTCAAGGGCCCAGGGACTGGATAGGGCACCACTTGTCAGAGCAGGAGTCTCTCCAGAGACTCCAGGTGCTGGCAGAGAGAAGTCTTTGCTGTCCCTGAGACTTCAAACAACAGGAGGCAAGCTCTAACTCAAGCCCTTGGAGATTTCTTCACAAGATGGAAGGCACACAAAGTCCAGTCTTTGCCCTCTTACTCTTGCAGAAGCAGCACTGCAGGAAAGCTCCCCAAAGCACAGTCACAGGCAGGGCAGCACTTCTTCCTCTTCTCCAGGCATGGGTTCCTCTTGGTTCCAGAAGTGTTTCTAAAGTCTGTAGATTTGGGTGCCCTTCTTATACCCATTTTAGTCTTTGAAGTCACCTTTCTTCAAAGGGGACTCACACCTACTTGTGAAATCCTGCCTTGCCCAGGCAAGGCCTCAGACACACACCAGGGGGTTGGAGTCTGCATTGTCAGAGGCAGGCACAGTCTTTTCAGATGAGAGTGACCACTCCACCCCTCCCTCCTAGCAGAGATGGCTAATCAGGAAATGCAGGTTACACCCCAGCTCCCTTTGTGTCACTGTCTAGTGTGAGGTGAAAAACAACCCAACTGTCAAACTGACCCAGACAGGGAATCCACAAACAAGGCAGAGTCACAGAATGGTTTAAGCAAGAAAATGCTCACTTTTTAAAAGTGGCATTTTCAAACGCACAATCTCAAAATCAACTTTACTAAAAGATGTATTTTTAAATTGTGAGTTCAGGGACTCCAAACTCCACATGTCCATCTACTGTCTAGGGGAATCTACGCTTTAATCATATTTAAAGGTAGCCCCCATATTATCCTATGAGAGAGACAGGCCTCGCAACAGTGAAAAACGAAGTTGGCAGTATTTCACTGTCAGGACATATAAACCACATTACTATATGTCCTACCTTATCCATACACTGCACCCTGCCCTTGGGGCTACCTAGGGCCTACCTTAGGGGTGCCTTATATGTAAGAAAAGGGAAGGTTTAGGCCTGGCAAGTGGGTGCACTTGCCAAGTCGAATTTACAGTGTAAAAATACACACACAGACACTGCAGTGGCAGGTCTGAGACATGATTACAGGGTTACTTGTGTGGGTGGCACAACCAGTGCTGCAGGCCCACTAGTAACATTTGATTTACAGGCCCTGGGCACCTCTAGTGCACTTTACTAGGGACTTAACAGTAAAACAAATATGCCAATCATGGAGAACCAATTACGTACACATTTTAAACAGGAGCACTTGCACTTTAGCACTGGTTAGCAGCGGTAAAGTGCCCAGAGTAACAAAAACAGTAAAATCAGAGTCCAGCACACATCAACAACCTGGGGAACAGAGGCAAAAAGTTAAGGGAGACCACGCCAAGGATGAAAAGTCTAACAAATACATTTGTGCAAATTGAGGTACAAAGGAAGTGATGGCATTACTAGTGTTTTCAATGGGATGACAAAGATGGGGGAGGCCCTCTAATAAAGGGACATGGCCAAAGAAACATAGCAAGGAAATATTTACAACATGTGATTAAGGCTATGGCCTAAAACACTGACAAATTAATAAATAAATAATGCAAATTCTGAAAATTATGGAAATATCAGAAAGTGAGTCAATCAAAACTTACAAAGGCTCATGGAAGAAGGGGAGGTGACAGGGGGAACAATCAGTCCTGAGGGTTTCAATCAATCGTGTTCTCCCTTTACATCTACCAATCTCTCCTTCTACGTTATTCAGATACAACTTAGGGCCATATTTATACTTTTTTGACTCAAAACTGCACTAACACAATTTTGCACCAAAATATTTAATGCAGGCTAATGCCATTTCTTAGTGCCACCCGTGCGTCAAATTTATACTTCGATGCACGGTGACGCTAAGAACTGGTTAGTCTTTTTTTTTTACGCTAACCTTTGCGCCGTGTCGTAAAGCAAAATGACGCTAACACAGGAAATATGACTCTAATCCGGTTTGCGACACGGAAAATATCGCAAACCAGATATGCGCCATTTTTCCCCTTGATAGCGTCAAAAAGCAACGCAAATGCAGCAAACAGTGCTAAGGAGCCCCAAAATGGATCCCAGAAGAAAGAAGAGACCCCAAGGAGACCTCAATCTACTAGGAACCAGCCATGAGGACACAGACAAGACCCAGGGGAGAGATCAGAAGAAAAGGAAGTGTCGTTTCAGCGCAGAGGAGCATGAAATACTGGTCAGAGAGGTGACGGAGAACCAGCATCAACTCTTTATCACCTCTAAATTGCCAATTGGGAGGAGAGAGGCAATTTGGCAACAAATTGTGGACAAGATAAACAGTGTGACAGAGGCCAGGAGAACTGTCACTGGGTGTAAGGAACGTTGGCATGACTGCAAATGCAGGACAAAGGAGAAAATTGCAAGGAACAGGAAGGCAGCAATGCAGACTGGAGGTCGGAGTCCAGCACCGCAGGAGGCCTTGGATGAGATAGACGTGATAGAGGAGATGGTTGCAGCCGTCATCCCGGAGAAGATCGTTACAGGAATTGCAGGATAGGACAGTGCAGACTTTCAGGAAACAACACATTTGCAGGGTAAGTTGCATGGGGGAAAAATGCCTAAATGTCAAGTGCAGGAAGGGGGAGGTACATACCTACTACACAATGCATGTTAGCCCTGCAAATCAGGCAGTGAAAGGGCAATAAGGCACGGCACAGGTGCATGGGCTGTGCAGGGGCAACCAGGGGCACAGCACAACTCAACACCAACAAAGTTTGCATGGGGGTACACTACCATGCCAAGGCTGCTGGAAAGGCAAAGCCAGTCCAGGAGGGTAGGGTAGAATGTAAAACTGGGCTGCTGTCATAGGATAGCTGGTATTGTCAGAATGTGAACTGAGGGACAATGCCCAGTCTCGGGCCATTGGCTCAAGCAGCATTTACCATTGACAGCATTTGACACTACTACCTGTGCTGTGTGTGCTGGTCAATTAGGAAATGTCATTTTGTTGCCCATGGCACAAGCACACTCAAAATGAGGGTTCTGGATGACTATGTGATCAATCTCCTTCAATTCCTATCCAAGTGCAACTCCTGTCAAATTCTCATGTCAATAGGCTCAATAAACATCAGGCACTGTCACTTACATTATGAAGTACACAGCAGTAATCTCATACCCATGCTGCCCATTCCAGGGTCTGCCCTGTGCCTGTGTTACAATAGCTGCAATGCCACCTTGCAATATCTCAACTGTCATACTGCTAAGACAACGGCATTGAGGGGGAGGACATATGTGTGTAGCGAGAAAATGCAACTCTACCAGGCCCATCATTGCAATGCAAAGTAGCACACATACGCAAACATCAACATGACAAACTACCAATGCTGACACCTGTATCGTGTTATGCCAGTGCAATACATGGTATGTGCTAGGTCTCAGCAATGTATAGGTGCATGTGAAATATCATAGACTGGGTCAGGGCCATATTGTTATGTGTGGTGCATGCAGCATCAGAACACCAACAAGCATTGCAAGGCCTCACTATGCTAATTGTAGCAGTGGGAGGGTTGAGTAGGACAAGAAGGTGGCAAGACACAATTTGGACAGAACCTACACCTAGAGGATGTGATGCAGACAATTTCCAAAACTGCCCACACTACATGTGACATGCAGGTGGGGCATAGGCCTGTGAGAATACAAATATCAATGACAGGAACAATGAACGGGAACCCAGATTACAATGTTCCACTAATAGGAAGTCAGTGACATCACATTACAACTGCCACAACAAAGACACACTAACTGTACAATATCTCATTGCAGAGGACGATGGCTCTCCTGTGGATATGCCTGTCCTGGATGACCCTGATGACATGGACGAGGAGCTGACAACCATCAGCCAGGAAACCCTCCAAGATGTCCTGGGAACCCTCCAGACCCCACCTCCAGTCGCAAGGAGGAACACAGATGTAGCAGCCATCCCAGAGGACTCACCCACCACCCCAATAGTATGACCTGCCAGCTCAAACACAGCGTAGGACTCTGATGACACTGGGACCACCTTTGAGAGGACAGTTGTGGAAGTACAGCGGGAGCTGGCCAAGGAGATGTGGGTGAGGATGCAAAATATGGCAGACAGCCTTGAGGGGACGGGCATGTGCATGTGCATGATGACATCCACAGAACAGTCAGCAGCCATGCAAGTTTAACAATCACTACTGCAAGGACTACAGCAGTGTGTGAGGGACCTCAGCACTGCAGTGAGGGAGTTGCCATAACACCTGGCCTTCCAAACTTTTCACTACATAAATGACAACAATTAGGACTCCCTCAGGGCAGACATGGCTGCCTACCACAGGGATCTTGCTGCCATACTCAATAACCAGCAGCTCCTCCTTGCTGCAGTTATGCCCTTAATACACTGTTGGCAGCTAACAGGAATTCAGAGTCCACTTCTCCAAACACTGAAGTGTGTGTTGCCCCCTCAAACCCACCACCACCACCAAGGGCAGAGGAGACGACACACACATCAGAGGATGAAGATGTGGAACAGATCACCTTCACCCGTAGAAGTACCCAGTAGCACCAGCCTGTAGGAAAGTCCTCCTTTTTGCCCTGGTCACCCCCACACTTTTTGGGCAGGTACTGGTGGTTACTGACTCTTGGCTGTGCCCTGGGTACTGCTTACCAGTCCCAGGGCCAGTGCCCTGTGTAAAGTGGATGTGCAAATTAGGTTAATTATAATTGGCTAAGTTAACCTACCTATAAGTCCCTAGTATATGGTAGGGCATGTAGGTTTAGGGACCACAGCATAGGTAGTGCACCCATAGGTGCACTGCTGAGGTGCCCAGTGTCATTATAAGGGCAGGCCTGCCTTGCTGGTCTGCTTTTAAATTAAAGTTATATGCAAATTCGACTTTGGAATTAAAAGTAGTTCCAAAGTCTTAAACTACCTTATTTTTACATATAAGTCACCCCTAAGGTGTGCCCTATGTGCCCCTAGGGCTGGGTGCCATGTAACTATAAGCAGGGACCTTATAAAAGTAGTTTTATAAGCCCCGGTGAGGTAAAAACAGCCAGATTCGTTTTTCCCTCATTGTAGTGAATGGCCTTCATAGGCTAGAATGGAGAGACTTTATTTTAATTTTAAAAGTCCCCGTAAATGGCAGATACAAAGAGTTTGGTATCAAATTAATTGTTATAATAAATCCCACAACTTCCAGTTGTGGGATTTAATATAACTTGTTCAGGTAAAGAGTTTTAAACTTTACCTGAAAAGATGCCAATTTCAGCCCTGCATTGTTTTTGCTGCTGTGCTCTGATTGGCCAGCCTCTGGCAGCCTGGCCAGGCTGCCTTGATGAGGTGTGAAGTGGCCAGGCTTCACACAAAGAGATGTGCCTGTGGGAGGGAATCTCCCCTCAGCAGATGGTGAGGCAGGAAGGGGGAGGGCTGCCAAACTGGTCTTCAAAGGCAGAGAAGGATATTTAAAGCAACCCAGCAACACCCCCACATCCTGCAACCCCAGACAACTAGGTGCCCCCTTGATTAGATTAGGAGAGGGCAGGAGAGCGGTGTGTTTATGATTTTTAGCCACACCAGTGGGTGGGCTCAGCCAGATGTAACCTCCAAAAATCATTTTCAGCCATGATAGATTTTTGAAGAATGTTGCCTCCTGGGATTGATTTTTGCTACACTTCCCAGCAGTGGCATAGCGTGGGTTGTCAGCACCCGGGGCAAGGCAAGTAATTTGCGCCCCCTAACCCGGGGCAAGGCAAGTAATTTGCGCCCCCTAACCCGTGGATTTAGTCTCTTCCAAGATGTTGCGCCTGGTGCGGCCGGCCCCCCCTGCACCCCCCACGCTACGCCACTGCTTCCCAGGCAGTGGTCATCACAGGGGGAAGGACCCTGCTCCTGATTGGAGAATCAGGACCCCACTGTTTTTCACCCAGGAGCAAGGATAAAACTGGCAGACCTGCACCCACACCTCAGATCCCTAACAGATTCCAACAAGGAAGAACCAAAGAAGAAGAGGAACTTCCCTGCTGGACCCCTGGCCTGCACCTGGAACCTGCACTCAGAAGGACTGCACCAGCTGCACACTTGGGCTTCACCACAAGAAGAACTTTGCCTGGCCTCAACTGGTTCAAGGAGGGACTCCGTTTGCTACAGGTGAAAAATTGCTAACCAGAGTCCCCTGCACCAACTCCTGAAGAAATCAACCAGCTGACCACTGCCCAGTGGCCAAAAAGGAGTTTGCCCTCATGTGCATTCTGGGAGTTGTAGTCCACACCCCCCAAGGATCATCTCAGAGCTTCTGGACCCTTGGGGTGAGCTGTGGACCCCAAAAGAACCTTAAAAGAACATCTGAGAGATGACCCAGAAGTTTGGAGAAGTTTGGAGAACTTTTGAAAAATAGCTCCATGGAGGGACCGTCCCGCCACGGCAACTCTAGCCGGCTTGCCTCAACCGCGACCCGGCCTGATTTGCGGGTTCGTCCTGGTGAATAAAATCTCCAAAAAAGAGACTAAGTCCGAACGTACAAAGTTGACCAGGACCTCCCAGCCAGCGTATCCGAGGAGGGCTCCAAGGACATCAGATCAAGATTTACCCTGGTCGAAAGATTTTCACCTCGAAAAAAATGACTAAGTCCGAAGGTAAAAATCTCCACCGAGGATACCCGCGACACGTATCCGGAGAAGGACTCCAGGAGGTCGGATTGGACTGGCAGGTTCGTCCCGCTGAAGAAAATTTTCTGAAAAACGACTAAGTGCGAAGGTAAACTTTGACTATGCCCCGGTCGAGGTGCAACCAGATGACCCAATTGGCGCTTTTTGTTTCTAGGCGTTAATATCTCCAGTTCCCCTCATCTGATTTTATTCGTTTTTGTGTCATTTTAAAGATAAAAATATAATCTATTTTTGTAAATTGGTTTTGGATTTTTAAACTATTTCCTGTGTTTTATTTAATTACTGTTTTGTGATATTTGAATGCTTTACACTCTGTCTCCTAAGTTAAGCCTTGTCGCTCGTTGCCAAGCTACCAAGGGTTGAGCTAGGTTTAATTTACTGAGACCTAACTGGACCTAAGTGGAGGTTAGTGGCCTATTGCTAAGTGTAGGTAACTACCTGCCCTTACCAATAACCCATTTTCCAACACAGCCCATGCCTCATGGGCACTGTTTGTCCTTTGTCCTGTGCTTGACAACATGCCAGACTTGCTACAGTTGGTAACATGCACTCTTCTCCGACACACTATTAACCTTACCACTATGGACTGCAATTGTCTCTCACTACCCAATTGGCAATTCATGTTCTCCTGCACTGAATGACACGTCATCTCAGCATGTCCAATGACATGTCCCTCAACAATGCACTTGTGTTGCGTCACAATATAATGCGTCACACCAATGGACTTACAAACCTGGACTACGTAAATATTCCACTACAGCACTTTAAAATAAACAGAACCTACACAACCACTTTGTCTCTGTGTAATGTGACATCTACTGTGCTGGAGATTTGTGTGATGCATGTAACATGTCAATGGCCACAGAATGTCAATACAAGGGCATAGACATAATGTGGGCTGATATCTATGCACAAGGGTCTGGATTTTAAAATCATCTGTGATGCTTCTGGCTCATTTCTGAAGATAAAGCACCACAAACAGTTAAATGCTGTGTAAAAATTGTATATGTCAGGCCCAAGGTATCTACAAGATTAAACTCAGTGCTGGCCACATCCACTACAAGACAATCATTGTGTATGTGACATTGCACTCTAACCATAAATCCCACAACCACATCATACAGCAGGAATGGCTGTGTAAGAGTGTTTGGACAATAACATCACCTGGAAGTAGAATCTAAACTCATAGGCGTGAATTTTGTATACTTAACCTCATAAGATTTTGACACCACTCAGTTTATCAGGGTTCACATGAACATCAGGCTGCAGGCAGATGTCCCACAGTGCCCAAGATTCCAACACAGGACCCAAATGATAAGATCTTAAAAAGCACACCTACCTGTCCAGTACATGGGAACCATAGTCACCTTGAGTGGTGGGTACAATGGATGGCAGATGCATAGAGAAGTAGCTTTGTTGTAGCTGCCAATGTGACAGCTCATTTGGAAGTGGGAAGAAACATGTCAAGAAGGGGAAGGGGATGCGGGACGGACTACACAGGCAAACACAAATTTGCTACTGTACACTCATGCAAAGGCCTAGATCCCCAAGCATATGGCACATACCATAAAGGAGTACCTAAAACTTTATTAAATTACTACTAAAGAAAACTTACACTATGTCACACACCTATACTAACCTAACCTATCCTAACTATACATTACCCACAACTGGCCCTAACTACCCTATGCTAAACTTACTTGCCACATGTAACGAAACACTCTAAACACTAACCCCCCACCCCGCTTAATTGACGGGACACATGTGGGACAACATATACTAACCTAAACAGATACTAACTAATACTAATCAAATATTTTTTTTTAAAGGATTTTTTTAAGAATACACATAAACCTCAACATCAACCCCCACCCACAAACTAACATGTAATAATATAACTCCTCCCACCCCTCAACCTACGTATCCTATCTAAACTAATATCCTACTCTAACCTATCACTAAACCCCCTAAACCCACTAAAAAACAGTATAAGAAAAGAGGAGGGAGGGGACAGAATTAGGGGTGAGGCAAAACTGTTCTAGAGGTTTGCCCTCCTCAGAGTTTTTTTTAATCGATTTCAGTCTTCGGCTGTTGCGAGCTTCTTCACGCTGGAGACTGACCATTCTCCTTAGGACCTTACGCATGTCCTGCTGAAGCTGCCTGAATGCGGCCATGTCTATACCAGCTGCTTTGGTGATTTGTGTTGCTGAGGTAGTAGCAACTGCAGGTGCTGTGGTTGGGGGTGGTGACATAGATGGTGCAGCAAGTGTTGTGCCTTGTGCTCCAGATGTTGAGGGTGCAGTAGGTGTGGCAGAGATACCGGTGCCCACTGTGCCACTGCCTGCAGTTAGGGTGGTGGCGGCACATGTTGTGGCCAATGCCGGACCCCCTTGGCTAAAAGGCCACCACGCTCCAGTGGCTTTCTCACGACGATAGCGTCTTGCGATCATTCTATACCCAGCCTCCACATTGAGGATATGCCTGTATCGCACTGCCCGCCTCTGAAACTCTCGGATCTCTGTGGTATTCATGTTGGCAGCTGTAAAAAAGAGACAGGCAAACATTAGTGTCATCATTGTGTGATGCATGTACAGATGACAATCTAACACTTCCTCACAAATTGCACATGCAGTCCAAATCACAAGCTGATAGATTGTCCCTGAGGAATGGCATGCCAAGGCAGCCTACCCATCAACTATTTAACAGCACAGCAAAGCACAACAAGTGCAGTGTGTCACAATACAAATGCAGCAAATACTCAACATGTGCCCGGCTAACTAATCCCTATCATCTGGATCAACTTCAAAGCACATATCAGATCTTACTGACACATTTCCTAAATTACCCACATTGATGCAAGCACAGATCTGGCCTTTACCTGCATGCACACCTATAACATACCACTTAAGTGCCACGTAAATGGAGTACAACATGTGGGGCTAGATGCTGGGTGTCAGTCACCCATACAGTCCTAAATGTTCATTACATTACTGGGATGCGCAAGCTTGTGTGTAAAACTGATGCATCACTGTCTTGTGTAAATTAGGGTATGACTTGCTGACTAAATTCTGATACCAGACTACCTCTGAATCAAATGTGGGCCTACATGTGGCTACAAATCACCTTGTTCGCCTGCCCCTGCCTATTGCGCAGCACTAGACTCCCAAGATATGACTCTCTGCCAGTGAATGTCAAACCCTTGCATGGAACACTGCATGGAACACTGTGTCAACCTCCAGTCAAGTCACATATCAGATCACATGCCAGCTCATCATATCTTGCAATGAGTCCAACACACACGAGTCAATCACACAACAACTGCAATCACAACACAGGCCAGACATTTTCACACTTACTGGATACATCTGGGTCCTCGAATCTAGCCACTTCCCCAATGGTATAGGGGGCCGGTCCAACTGTAAATCATGGAAGGGAGATATATGCTCAATGCCTGATCATTGTACGAATGTGGGAACAACATATCACAGTGTGTGACATTTATATGATAGAGCTGCACATCAGGCATGTAGACACTCCAACAGACATACCACTGCAAACGTGCATTGAGACTGTCACTCCAGTGAGTGATAGACACACATATGCACACATGCACTGGCCCTATCAATCATGTGGTGCTAAACCTGACTATACACTTTTGTGGCTAATCCTTTTCAGATGGTACTCCATTTCATCATTTGTTATTGGGTGACAATTGCAATGGCACTTTCCTGGTGCACTGCAATATAAGTGACTAAGGTATTGTGGCTTGTGCATCAAGGGACAATAAGTAACTGTGTGATGGACATGTGGGTCGAATTGCATTCAGGAATTATCGTGCCTTCAGTGGTCCATAATAGGTGTGCCAGTGTTGTATGTAGGTTACATATGCCCCATTGGCAGTGTCTCCTAAGCTTTATGTGCCCCCTATGACAACATGATGGCAGGGAGCCTGTGTGTGTAATGATGACAAAGTAGCGCTAAACATGGATTGCCCACTTTGCTGTTCCAAAACTGCGAAAGAATGTATACTGACAGTGTCTTAGCTGATCATCGAATTAGCTGATCATAGAATGCATGGGCATAGGTGTGGTAATTGCAACTGAAACGTGTCACTCAGGGCCATATGTGCCTGTATCAGGTATTTTGATTCACACATTGCAAGACTCAGCAACTAGCAATTAGCAAGTTGGATGATCAGTGGTAGAACACTCAAAATGACATTGTTTGCAAATAATAAATAGAGTAGCAAATGACCTACCTCTTCAATCATGAGGAGGTAGGTCTCATTTTGCAAACCCCTTGGGAATGGCGGCACTCCCAGGAATGCTGGCCTGCTGAGCTCAGCAGACCACCATGTTTGTGACTGATTTCATATTGAGAAGTTAATATTTGTTGAAACGCAGCAATATTCCAGCAGGGGTGTCCAGAAAGTATTTTAACAAACTATTTCATTACTAAAATAGATTTCTGGAAGCAGTCAGCTGTCCCTTGCACAACTTCATGCTCAGAAATTGTTTGTGGCCATGCATTCACAAAGAGGAGGGATCCAATGCTGGCCCTTTCCCTTTTGAAAATGGGTTGGCACCAATTTGAAACAGATGCCACTAGAAGACCCTGTTTTGTGATTGTGCAATCTGATAGCAGAATGGACCATTTGGGTTTGTCCATGTGAATGAATATTTGTCCTGACGTAAACACAAAAATTCAGTAAACTTTGATATTAGTGAAAGTTATCAAAAGCTTTGTACATAGGGCCCTGAATAATAGCCGGACATGGCTCAATGAAACTGTGGACTGCATTGTTACCATGTGCAATACATCACATTACTGGTACACTAACAGTTTGTTCAACTTGCATTCCACATGGCAACAAACATTGCATGCACCATGTCAATCAGGAGCATTTAACTGTACACATTTGTCAATGTGATACTCACCAACAGGGCCACCAATCACCACACCCAGTGGTCCAGCAGGTCCTGGTCTCGGGCTAGCAGGTCAGCCCAGCGATGCTTGAGCAGGTACTCGTTCCGGGAGGTGTTGAATATCCTTCTTAGGTGGAACAGCACCTTTGACCAACCCAGCCGTCTTGCCTCCATGTGATACCTCTGTATCACACGGCCCCCTGCCTCCAACATCATGGGAAGGAAGTGGCACACCAGCCACACAAATGCCCCAAGCTCCTCCTCACCCATGCACCCCAGCCTTGCCCTTCCTGACATGGTACAAAACACAATATATGACAGTAAAATGAGAAAAAAAGGAAAAAGGAAGTAGAAAAAAGGAAACTTACAAACCCCAATGAAAGACCCTACCCCAACTAATCTTACCCACAAACAGACCCCCAACAGTACAAATACAAATCTGTCAACAATAAATGACACAAAAACACTTACACAGGTACAAAATACAGTTAGGTAACACCAAAAGACAAAAGATAGACCACACAAGAGACAAAATCCACAATCCACAAGAGAGCAAGACAAACACACAGCCACACAGTCTAGAAAAATCTCAGAATGCAAAGTGAAAGTACACCCACTGTACCATTTATGTAAACAGGATATCCTATTACATCACTTCCTGTCCCATTCGTGCCCCGTTTTCCATCTTACGTGTACATTTTGTTACGCTTACGTAGTTTGTGTCAAAATCTTTGACGCATAAGCTACATAAGCCTCATACTCCCACGCCTACATGGAAAAATACATTTTCTATGGATATCCGCATGCTTGGGGTGCACTGGTAGAATTAACGCTAGGGATCCATTGATGTGTATTGTGCGTTTGAGTCATTTTTCGACGCATTTGCGTAAAAATTTCTGACTCAAACTGTGTTTGCGTCATTTTTTATATTTTAACATGCATGCAGCCTATATCTAGACAAGGATAGGATGATATGGTCTGCAGTGTGTGTTCTAGTGTTTGGCCACATGTGGTAGACCAAGCAACTGCGGCCCACATTACTAATATCTTTGTGCAGGATTTGCTTTTTTAACTGACGCAACAGCAGCGCAAACTTTGGTAATTAAAATGGAATTTTTATGTTTGCACAGATGTTGCACCAATAGAGGACAGCAAGGCTATGCTACAAAAATATAAATCATGGCCTGTGTGAATTGACTGTTACAACTATTTGTGTTCTTCTGTTGGAACGGCATGCAATACATTATGCGTGATGTTCATGCATGAATGTGTTACAAATGGGTATCAACATCAGATGCCAATCAATGAGGTACAACAGTCATGATATGTGTTTGTAATATGTGTCGACTCTTTTGCTGTGTGTAGTTGTTTGACTTTTCCCACGACAAACAATACACAGGGAAGATCAAGGATGGCTGATGAGGGCTATGTCGGATATGTTACCCCTCTCATGTCATTAACTGTTGCCTACCACTACATGGTCAATTGTGTGTATTCTACCCATAAGTCAGGAATTTGAACATGTTTGGTAGGTACAGTGTTTGCGACACAGAGCCTCCATTCCAATCATAAAATTATTATGTACTCATCAGTTTGACTAATGTAAATTACCTATGTTCCTCCTGTGGCTGTGGTGGAGCAGCAACCCAGGCTGCACGTGTTCACATATTTTCAGAGGTGCTTTGCTCAAAAGTGTCCAGTTCAAGTGTGTGGGCATGTGTACCCTGTGTCAGTATTGGTCTCCATGGTGTAACAGTTTCATGCAGGTCCATTCAAGAGTCTGTGGAGGCAACGCTTGAGTTCACAGTCTCTTTCAAAGCAGATTTGACCTTAAGCCGAAAATCCACTTAAGGCATACAAGGGGATAGGACAGCTATGGTACAGCAGAAAATACAGAAGAGTGAAGATAGAGCAACCTTGGTGTAGACAAATATGTTAGGGATCAGTAATGGACAAACACGCAGGTCTCATCACTACGTTTGTACACAGGGTAGGGCTCTGAACTTTCCACAGCAACAGGGAACATCAGTGCCTCTGGATAGATTCATCTCACAGCTAGCCACCACGCAAGCCCCATCAAAAGGTGGCAGCAGAAGTGGATCCGTGTCTGGACCTTCAGGGCACAAACATGGGTTGTCCTTACATACATATGACCAGCCCTTGTTTGTTGGGCTGGGGGGCGCAGTACCAAATCCAGGAATACAGCCATAGCACACTGTCACTGTTTGGCACTAATGAATACATGCAAAACCAGACAAAGGATGTAGGCTGGATTTGCCCCCTGAAAAACATGTGCCAGTACAAATACAAAATTAAACTATTCTATACAGTTGAGGATTGATCGTACACTTACCAGACACAATACCCCAAGAGGAAACGGAGGGCATGAAAACCAACTATGAGGCAAATACAGGCACAGGGAACAGGCTCTGGTTGACGCAAAGTCTGGAACCAGTCTGGCTAACAGGAAGCAGGCTCTGTCAGGAACAAACATGAACAGGGAGCAGAGTCTGACTGGAACAAGCAGGAACAACACTGTGGAAACAGAGAGCAGTTTCAGGGGTACTCCGAACTGTAACTCAATCCAACAAGGGCTCTGGTACACAAATTAATTGTACTCCAATGCACAACAAGGAGCTTCAGGGAATGGCAGCTTCTAAGTAGTTCCAGGCAGCAGCAAGGCTAGGGCAGAGTGAAATGGCTGGGCTGCACGAGAGAGCTTACATGTATGTGCAGCTTCAGCCTCTCACAAGTCCTGGAGGAGAGAATCCAGTATAAAGCAACAACCTGACTTTTACCATGGAAAGCAATGGACAGAAGGTTACAGGTCTTAACAACTACCAGGCAGTGCATTATGGGAACTGAAGTCCATGCCGTCTAATGTAGTTGTACTATGGCATGCCAAACTGAAAAGGGAAGCAAACAAGAGTCAGAATGGGAGTCTGGGTGAGTGTAGATGATGATTCTCAGGGTACAGATAGTCCATTTACAGCGCCCCCTAAAGAAGGGAGGTCAGAGACTTAAAACATGGCTGTGGCAGGACTTATTACCTGGGATGGACTGTACAGGGCATGTCTTGTGAGCATTGCTTGTCATACTTGGGACACTCGTGGTATCCATTTTCAGGATTGATGCACCTCCTGTCACACAAGCTCCTTGCAGAGATAGCTAATGTCACACTTACTGATGTTAAGGGTCTGGTCATACACTCCTGTCACCAATGCTATTTCACATCCACTGCCTCGTGTATGATGCACTAATTTACCTATTGATTGATGATGTCATAGTTGTGTTTTATATTCTACAATAAACCATGTTGGCAACATGAATGTCTGCCATAGCTATTGTCCTATGAATTTGTACTTCAAATGTGAAATAGAAACTGTGTGTGATGTTTGCTGTACAATCATACCCATCAAATGTGATGTGGCATCGGAAGTAGTCAGATTTGTCTTTGTGACATGATCCCTGAGATTCTACTCTGATTCGTAAAGAACATGTGACGCATAAATAATTACCCAGAGCAGGATTCAGTGATAAAGTGAGGTGTTTAATTCCATATGGTAACAATGTTTTTATAGTGACTATTGTTGGAAAAAGTTTTGAACTATCTGTTGTCTGCGACACATTCCTGCAGCTGTGTTTAGATGTTCCCCCTCAGTTTCCCAGGCACCATCCACCTCCTCCTTTCTCCTCCTCCTCCTCCTCCTCCTCCTCTTCAGGCAGTTCTTGTTCAGGTTCATAGAGGGGGATGTTCCTCCTAACAAAAATGTTGTGCAGGATGGCACAAGTCAAAATGATCTTGCAGACCATTTCTGGGGAATATAGGAGGCTGCCTCCGGTGATGTCCAGGCACCTGAATCTGGACTTCAGGATGCCAAAGGTACATGCAACAATGGTGGGTGTCCTCCGATGTGCCTCATTATAGCCACACTCTGTTGCTGTGCTTAGATTGGTGAATAGGGTCATGATCCATGGCTGGATCCCCTAACCCTGATCAGCTGAAAGAGAAAATAGGAGTAAGTATTTTGTTGTTGCTTGCACTAGGAATGCATTGTAGCATGGCAGTTGATATATTGTGTTGTCTGTGACTCATATGTGTTTGTGGTATTGTGTGGGATCCTGGACTTCTGTAAAGGTGTTTCTGCATTGGGTTGTTTGACTTGAAAACTTGTGTTTGGCTCACTGACCTAATATCTATGGTTTAATTTCCAAATTGCAGTTCAGTGTGGATCTCCCATGCATTATGTAGTGAGCAAGATGTTTTAGTGTGCGTTCACTGAAGGGGACATGATACTTCCACACACACAATAGATTCCACTGTGGTGGTAACATGGTTGCACTACATGGCCTGGACATCCAATCCAATTAGACATATGTAATTGCAGATGACATGCAACAGTGAGGCCCTTTGATTTGGCTGGGTGAAAATGCACAACACATCTCCATAAGTTGCACCTACACTACTGAACTTGCTCCAGGTGAGCTGCCTAACTGGGTTGTGGAGATGTTGTATGTGTGCAGGAAGGGCCAACTCCCTGTACATCTGTTATGTAGCTGGAGAATTGGTTCTTTCAGTATGTACAGCAGTGTGCACTTTGCATTAGTGTCACATCAATATGTGTTCATAGCACAGTCCTCTTCCTTATTGCTAGCTGGCAACGTCACCCCAGGAGGGATGTCAAATGTTGGTACTGCCTTAGTATTTCCATGTCTCCTACATGTGAGTCAGCATCATCATGCTATGTGTCTCATGGTGTTTGACCTGCATCAATACACATTGCACACCCCTTCCACAGTACTTATTGCTTGGGAGGGTGTGGGATTGACTATGTGGCCTTATGTGATATTGAAGGGTTAATCTTCCAAGTTGTACTGCCGGTGCAGGCCATGCCATTGTCACTGTGTGGTTTTAAATTGGTCCCTTGTGGCTGTAGATTGGCATCTATTGTTATTGGCAACCGTCATTTGTCCATAGGTGTGTATCCCATTGGATCAGGATATCAAACATAACTACCTGTGTCACACCTCAGTGTCTTCCTGGCCACATGTCAATGTAGTGGTGTATGTCTTGTGTGTCCTACAAGGTTGCTGTACCGTGTGTATATTACTAGGTTTATGGACTAACCAACAAGAAGACCATGGCCATATCGTCCATCCTGGAAGTGCTGATTGATGGTGCTGTGGCGGAAGATGAAGGAATCATGTGCAGTCCCGGGATACTTTGCCAAGATGTTGGTGAACAATCCCTGGTGGTCAACAATGGCCTGCACATTTATGGAGTGCTTGTTGTCTAGTTGTCTATGTTGTGGCATAGGTGCTCGGTTATGGAGTGGGTGTGTATTCTGTTGCGGCATAGGTGCCCGGTTGCAGCCGGTGGTACAATCCAGACATGTGTGCAGTCAATAGCACCAAACACATACGAGAAGCCATGTATTTGGTAAACCCCCTGTTTGGTCTCCTGATGCTTCTGCTGTGTGTTGGGGAAGCTGATGTGGCAGGGTGTTAGGGAGATGATGGCATCAAGAACCTTGGGAAGAAAGGCGGAGAATGAGGGCTGTGATACCCAAGCAACCACAGCACCTGTAGTTTGGAATGAGCCACTTGCCAACATGTGCAGGACAGCTAGCAGCCTGGTTTCCGGTGGAATAATGTGTGGTGTCTGCAGGCTGGCTGTTAACTGTGGCTCAATTTGGCGCAGCAGCTGCTCTATGGCTTGTCACTTGAATCTGTACCTCGGGATGATATCCTGTTCCCTGAGGCTCAGGAGGGTTGTCCTGGTACTGAAGAGCCTCTCCTGCCTTCTGTGTTGCCTTTGGGTTCTACGTTGGTGTGGTGGTAGCTGCTGCTGTTGGTCCTGTGCTCTGCGTCGTCTGGCATGCTGCATGAGTAGCACCTCCATGTCGTCCTTCTTGAGCAATGATGTTGCTTGTGTGAGTTTTCCTTAAGTAGTGGTGAGTTTGCCCCATTTTAACGCCTGCCCTGACCCAGGCGTTAAAAATTGATGCAAATCGGGCTTTGCGTAATTTTTCGGGTCCACTTCCCAGCCGTGCGTCATTTTTGCCCAGTTGGATAAATATGGCTCATGGATGTTTGAGTCATTTTTTGGACAGGAACACCTACCTTACATCTCATTGATGCAAGACGGTTTCACGCATCCAGAAAATTACGCAAACTCTGATATTTTGACGTTAGACGGGTCTAGCATCAAAATATAAATATGGTGTTAAGTTTGCGCCAGATTTGCATAAAAAACAATGACGCTAACCCGGCACAATGGGACTATAAATATGGGCCTTAATCCTTCATCTCTCTTTCTAGAGTCACTCCATCTTCAAATTTCTGACTTCACTGCCTTCCTCTTCATTGCTGTCTTCGCACACGTCTTCCACATGTACTTTATTTCATCCTCTTGACTTCACAAACATAAAAGGCAGTGAAAGCCTAACAAGTGACAAGAAGGGTAAGCTTCGCGAAATAAAGAGTTGTGTGACAGGTGCTCTTGTTTGTTTTGCTTGTTGGATGGGAGAGACTTCGAGTTTTGCTGCTTAAAACAATCTCAAGGGGAGGGGCATGGTGAGAGGGGACCGAGACAGGGGCGTGTGTGAGAATACAAATAAATAACAAATGAACTTACCTTCACGGATGCTGCCATCTCCTGCTGCCTCATGCTCCACTTCCCTCGATGTGGGGTCCCAGCATTCACTGGGACACCAGCACAGGCTCCCCAGCAATCCTGGCACTGCTTTCATGCTAAAGCCAGCATGAAAGCAGCATCAGGATTGGTCTGAGCGGCTTGGACTGCCGCTCAGACACAAACCTGTGGCCTGAGACAGATGGCCAAACACACATGCCCACTTAGGTGCACTCTCTCCTCTTCCCTCTCCCTCCTCCCATGGCCCAGCCCCGCCCCTCCCTTCCCTTCACATGCGGTTGGCTGAGCCAGCAGCAGAAAAATAAAACAATAGTGAACTATCATTTTATTTTTCTGCTGCTGGCTCAGCCAGGGAGTCAATGCTCATTGCGAAGGAGCCACACCTGGATTGGAGGTTCAATGGTGTACCAGTTAAAAGAAGAGAAGATAGAAAAAACTTTGTTCAGAGCAATTAGAGGGATGAAGAAGAATCGATTCTACTAAAGAGCTAGCTGCTCCCGGCTGTGCGGGACACTCAGGAAAGGGACTGCACATCCCAGAGTTCTTGCTCTGTGTTGAGGGGGCAGAGCTAGAGGGCCTGCCGCTCCGATCATTGCACTACTAGAGCACCAGCTGCTCCCTACTGCATGGGACATGCCCATTCGCAGCCTGGGAAAAGACCAGGTCAAAAGTGGGCATGAGTGGGCCAGTCTGAGCCAGTCAGGGCCTGGAGGAGGCTGGTAGGGCCGCCCTGTCCCCCTCTCCCTCTCCATCCACTTTTCCAGACCCTCCCAGGAACCTTCAGCTTCACAATGGGTATACGCAAGCCAGCTCTAGATAATATTCCTCCCTGCAGCAGTGCCTCCATTGATAGCATTTTGGTGAGAGCTGTGGAGGGTAGATGCCAAAGAAACTGCTCTCACAGAATGGAGACTGTTGCTATATAACTGCACCTTACTACATGAAATGTGAACAGAGACAATCATGCTGGCAATGTGACACCAGTCTCTTGCCCGTCTATCTCAGTGCAAAGTGTGCCACACCTATTTCCCCTCCTGGCCCTGGAGGTAAGCGTATAAGGAAAAGAAGGGGTGCTTATTCAAGGGAGCATAATGGCAATGTAATGGTGCCATATATATATGGGACAGCACTGACTTTGTTGTGGGATAAATGTTGTGCCAGGATCAGCAGGATTTTAAAATAACCACTACTACCAGTTGTGGAAACATAAAATCGCATTGAGTTTTATTTGCTAACCAGAAATTATACTATCACAAGTCCAGTAGTTGCCTCAACGAAATTGCAGCACAATTCCTTACTGAATTTAGCAGCCCTTAGTGGTCAGACCTATACTCCCACATCAGGTATTTCATTGTAATCACCCAGTGCTCCTAGCCAGGGTTTGATGGTCTTCTTTCTCCTGCCATGCAAAATTATCTCAATTGGTCCAACTAGGACCCCTTGCATCACCTTAGCACACAGAGTGATGCTGCTGCCATAGAACCTTCCCTATCCATGGGTATACCCAAAGAATCCAGCTGCAGTAGTGTAACACTGAATTAACCAGTCAGCCTGTCCTTATGTCTTAGTCTTCGCCAGTGTACCTGGGTTGAGAAGTAATCAAGGGGAAACAGGGAAACAACTTACACAAAGTGCTAAACTGTCTCTACGCAAACTGGGTCTTTAACACTATTAATAAATCAAATTATCAAGATTAGAATGGTAGGTTGGGTGGGACCCTCTAGAAGAAATATACCCGGCGATTGTATTGTTATTTACTTTAAGAACTCAATTTATGTGAGAAAACTATTAGTCTTCTTTGCTGATAAGCTGTTTCACAGAGCACAATCACCACACCGCTGATGGGCTGTTTAACAAACCCCAACCTCAGATTGCTTGCAGTGGCTGCCAAACCCTTCCTCTTGTCTCTTCAAGATGCTCACATCAATATTGCCACAGGGCACAAAACAGCGTAACATTACAAAATAGATATGACACATTGTCCAGTCTAATGTGCAATGACTTGACTTATACCTGATTCTGGAAACTATAGTACTATAACTATTGGTAATATCATACGATTTGGCCCAAGAGCATCAGAGTTAGTTATCCTGGAGACTGATGTATCTCCTACTATCACCATCATCAGGTGCAATATAGCTGGTATTAGGACCAAGCTGGAACATCGTGAATAGCAAGATTTGAGAAGCAAGTATGATATCCTCTAACAAGTTTGCATGCTATTCTGTACCTGTTACCACTTCCAGATCTGGGTGTGCTAAGGGTGGTCTGTTGATGTGGGTATCAGTAACTGTTAAAAAGTGGTAACAATATAGATCAGATTGTGTACATAAAGGGATGGCACAGATTTTAGGGTTGAGCGCAAAGCGCTCTGTCCCTGCTTTAATCTCTCTATGGGCTTGTAACCACGCCCTCCGCACACCCATGAGTTTGGTTGGTTTGAGGGCGTGCCTTTCAAAATTCGCTTGCTTTCATTAGTGGAAGGCATGCATACCTCATGCCTTTTTCAGTGTTTAGCCCTCCTTGAGCGCACCGGCCAACTACTGAAAACATACAAGACTCCATGTTTTTCCTATGGTTTCTAGACTACTTATTTATTTATTCCCTACGCAGTGTGATCTCGCTGGGCAGTAGTTGAGCGCTTTGCATCACATCGACCCTGTTAGATGGATAATTGTATTTTTGCCAATAATACGTTTGACTGCGAGCTTCTGTTTTACTTTTTATTTTCAATTTATGTGTCAAGAGGTGTCCAGTTTCGGAATTTACAACGCAAATAGCTCTTGAGAAAACGTGAGACCCATTGCATTGCACATGCTTGTTATTTATACTTGTTTAATTTTTGGAACAATGAGTTCGGTTGTGACACCAATGGAAATTTTTGATCACTGTTCACCTTTGTGGAGGACATAAGGAGTAAAAGAGTAAAAAAAAAAATAAAAAAAAGAGAGAGAGGCCTTTAAACATTTTCTGTGGAGACTTTAATGGCAAATTACTGTTTAAATGGTCAGTGCTGGCTTACATCATGTTAATTCTATCAGTAATTGCAGGGATTGCAGGGGCAAGGAACTGGGATACCATATTGCTGCACGTGACAATCAATATGTTTGAGATTGTGAAAAGTGATGACGTAGGAAACCCATCATATCATGGGAAAAGCTACGCCTCAGTATTTGACAATATTTTTGTGTCACAGGGTTTACTTGAATATTTTAAACACAGGGACATTTTGGATGTTAATGACGAGGATCATAATTCCTTGGTGGCCTCATTTTCCTTCCCGATAGCGGACTATGGACTGCACAACACCACCCTTAGCCTAGGCCAAACCGCAAAGCAATGGGCTGAGGTAGTTTGGAATCTGCCAGCCTGTTTCTGAGTGCTATAGTCCTAAGTAATTTTGATTCTTTTTTGATATGCATAGAGAAGGAGCTACCAGGCTTCATGTGGCAAGTGAATTTGCAAATATTTGTAATATTATTAATTGAGGCATATTAAACACCTTTTCCCGAAGCAGTTGCAAAGCCACGCTGCTTTGACGCTGCATGTTGCCATGCAAATAGGTGGTTGCGTAAAGCACTGTGTTCTAGTCCAAGGGTGTAGGAAAATGGAGTATTATGTGGTGTGGGGGATAGTCCTCACCCTGTAATACTCTCACAACACCCCGGAGATGGTCCTTGGATTCACATTAATAAATCCTTAGCTCAGTCCTGGTAGTGTGGCAAAGAGCAGGCTTTACTTGGAGGCGCATGTGTTGAGCATTTTACAACATAAACATGGACAATAAGTAATTTACAGGGCTCGAAAGAAATCTGACACCAATTTATAAAAATATACCTTATTTTCATATAAATTTAAACATGAACAGTATTGGTTCAGGAAAACAGGAGATAGCAATATCAAAAGCAATAGAAAATCACTGCAGAAGTGGCATTTAACGTTGCATTGAAGTCAATTGGGAAAATGTAATATATAGCAAAAATGCACTTAAAAAATGGGTTGGATGGGGTTACGTTAGTGCAGTCTCTTGGACCAGAACAAGGCAGTCAGAGCAGTTTTGCCTGGCCTGTAGAGTCCAGGTGCAGAGTGGTTTTGGCTGCCCATGGTGCTGGACGTGATTTGCATTGAAGTCAACGGCATGGATTCCATTGGCGAGAAATTAACACTTAGGCATCAAGCTGCTGGGAAGCCTTGCAGGGATAAGCTAGTATGGGCTTGGGACCAGGCCCCAACAGTCAGTTCACTTCAAGCAAGTCCTTGAGGTCCAGTTGCAGAGGTGTCCTGGCTGTCTGTGGTGCTGAACAGGGCTCGTGCCAAAGCAGTTTTACCACTGTCATGATGTCACTGACAAGGAGATTCAAAATCTCAGCTGTAACTGTGTTGCCAATGTTGGATGCAGGTTGCACGCTGTGCCCTGGGCCTGCAGTGTCGAGTAAAGGTGTCAGTCACCAGGCTGGTGACAAACAAGCCTTGGCAGCAATAAGGGTGCCAGATACCTTTGAGAAGTAGCTTGGGTCCTGAGGGAGTGAGGTAGTGGCCTGAAACTTAGTGGAAGGCTGGATTACAACTACCATGAGACAGTAGATCACTTGGTTTTTTAAAATTCCTGCGGTGGGCCTGATGGCTGGTGACACTTCGGATTCGGCAGTCGCTTTTGCCTGCAATTTGCAGGGGACAAGTGCCACTAGTGCAAGGGAGACTGACAGGTGTCCCTCTTGTCGGCACTGATGGTTTTTAGCCAAGGAAGAAGGTCGATCATGCAGTTCCCAGTCTGTTTCCCTCTTTTGCTTTGGAGTGGCAGGCAGAGTCCGTTTCTCAGTGATGCAGAGCTTCTTCTGGTCCTTCTTCAAAGTAAAGTGATCATATCTGAGGTTCTGGTGTCAGGGGTGTCCCTTAAACCCTGGATTTAGTGGGTTAGGGAAGTGGAGACTAGTGGCTAATGGACAGCTAACTTCTACAGCTAATCCACCCCTGAGGAGATCATTTCCGGTTGGACAGGTCACCCTAAGCTAACCAGAAACCTCTATTCTGCCACTCCTAAGACAGCAGAAACTAAAATCTAGTGCACAGACCGGGCTGTTCACCATAGAGGTGTGGTTAGCCTGCTGGGGGTATGCACAGTCCTGTATACCTAATTTCTGTCTGGACATGAGCAAATGTGCCTGGGGGGCAGTAGGGAGGGCTACTTCCTCGCTGAAGGACAGTGCTGATGGCTATCAGGGGCGGTATAGCCTTTGAAGCTCACTGCTCTGATGGCCCTATTTAAAAGCCCGACTGAGGGGCAGGAGGTGAGACCTCCTGCTCACCTCAGACCTTTGTTCTGACCTCTGGGAGTGCCCAGGCTGCATGGCAGGAGGTCAGAACTCTCTCTTGTCAGCAGCAAGTGTGGAAAAAAGCACGGGCTGCTCAGCCAAAGCACAAAGAAGGGCAGCAAACAGGTGGCCAAGCACTAGTGTGCCACCTGGGTGCATGCCAGCCATCCCTCAACATGAGAATCATGTTGGGGGAGAGAAAGCAAGTTGTGTGACACCAAACTAAACATGCCTAGGCTATATTATAATGGAGCTAGCAGCTCTGGTCAACCGGAGATTAAGTCAGGTCTGGTCTAATGGTCACAGTTCAAATTCCAGAGGGTCCACTCAGCCTTTCATCCTTCTGAAGTCAATACAATGAGTACCATTGAGTTGGGTAACAATAAACATCTGCTATTCAGTGCCAAGATACCCTTCAGGGTGAACAAGCACTTTACAAATACACGTTATGTTATGCTACATTATGTTAAGTCCGATGTTATTCTATTGACCGGCCTGGCTTACAATGTACCTTAATTGAAAGGAGGCTGTAGAGACATAGAAGCTCACGCTTATATGTCTGCACCTAAAATATAATGCACCCTGCCTCCTGGGTTGCAAAGGCCTACCTTGGGGGTTTCTGTCATATATGTCAGGCAGTGCATGGGACTGTGACACTCTTGGTGATAGCACAGTTTGCAGTTTGCGCCGCTCGGGCAGTCTGCAATGGCAGGTCTGCCATCAGTACATTGTGGGAGTCAATCAGGGTGGCACAAGCTCATGTTGCAGGGGTAAAGTCTTGCCAATTAGGACAGGGACTGGGGCCTGGATAGCAGGCTTCCAGCACACTAACGGACTCATATACATCAGCATTGGGGGCAAAAAGTGGGGGGTGACCATACACAAAGGGGCAATTTCCTACAAAGGGATGCTGCATAAGTTGCAACTGCACGATCCTGGTATAAACAGGAGTTAAAAAGAAGGAAATGGAGATTAACAATGTAAATTAGGAATGCCTTCTACTTATTTCTTATAGAAGAGATTAAAGGGAGTTTTGGTGCACAGTAAACACCAATAAATGGATCACCTTTACGGGAAACCATTTAAGTTGTCACATCTCAGGCAGTGATGAGTGGCTTACTTTAGGGTTATTTATTGTGCTCTCTCTGAATGTTGTCTACCAAGTGACCTTTGTAATGGTCTTGTTAAAAAAAAAAATCGTTTATCTTTGAGCTGTCGGAAGTACCAGGGGCCAGATGTAGGAAACGATTTGCGACTCGCAAACGGCAAAAAATGCCGTTTGCGAGTCGCAAATCACAGTTTCCTATGCAGAAATGCATTTTGCGAGTCGGGACCGACTCGCAAAATGCATTTCCGAATCGCAAATAGGAAGGGGTTTTCCCTTCCTATTTGCGATTCGCAGTGGTATGCAATACCATTTGCGACCGCATATGCGGTCGCAAATGGTGTCGCAGTTACCATCCACTTGAAGTGGATGTTAACCCCCTCGCAAATTGGAAGGGGTCCCCATGGGACCCCTTCCCCTTTGTGAATGGACCACAAATTATTTTTTCAGGGCAGGTAGTGGTCCAAGGGACCACTACCTGCCCTGAAAAAATACCGAAACTAAAGGTTTCGTTTTTTTTTTTAAGTGCAGCTTGTTTTCCTTTAAGGAAAACGGGCTACACTTAAAAAAAAAAAACTGCTTTATTTAAAAGCAGTCACAAACATGGAGGTCTGCTGACTACAGCAGGCCTCCATGTTTGCGAGTGCCCATAGTCGCTATGGGGTCGCAAAATGCGACCCACCTCATTAATATTAATGAGGTGGGTCTTTGCTACCCCATAGCAACTCGCAGACGGTGTCTGAGACACCGTTCTGCATTGCAAATTGCGACTTGCAATTTGCGAGTCGGAAGCACTCGCAAATTGCAAGTCGCAATTTGCAATTTTGCTATATCTGGCCCCAGATGTCTTACAAGGGTGTCTTAGCGGCAAAGCCCCAGGTTCTGACGGGGTGCCTATAGCCTTGTAAAATGCAACAAAGATCTCTGAGAGCCTCTTTCAAGCAATGTTTTTAACTTCCTTACCCCCGATCAGTTACCCAGTTCTTGGTCAGATTCCTAAATAGCGCTGAAATTCAAAAAGATGGATCACTCTGACAAAGTGCTATCAACAAAATGCCCTTATGAACACTGCAGTAAAATTAATTGGCAGAATAATTCATAATAGACAGAAGTGAGCAAGGGCGGATAACATCCTAAATTTCTGTCAGTGTGGATTTACAGAGAAACTAGGGACAACAAAGCAGTGCATAAACCTAAATGTAATAATTGGGAAATATATTATAACTAGGTACTGCTCATTGTTCCTGGCATTTATAGAATTTTCCTCAACATCTGACAATGTTAAGCACTCCAAACTTTGGATGTCCCTGATTGATTTGTGCATGAACCTCAACTTAGTAAATTTTTTGTCTGCTCTTCATTAGAAACTCACAGCCAGGGTCCGATTTGGAGCTTGTAGGGCACTATCAGAGAAATTTTCTCTATTAAGGGGGTACGACAGGGGTGCGTTCTTGATCCACTCTTCTTTGTTCTCTATTTTAAATAATCTGTACTGAACACTTAAGGCTTGCCCCAATGTTCCCATAATCAACAAGGTACACATCCCTGCACTTTTAAATTGCACATGTTGTAGTACTTATCCTAAAGCACAGCGTTGTCTTCTGAACTCTTTTATCCAGTTCATGGCTGACCTTCACCTGGTTAGAAACTTTTCCAAATCACACAGTATGGCCTGTGGCCCCAAACGCACCAAATTGAGCACACTAATCGCTGGGAATCATAGACTAGCGCGTGTCAATAGCTTCCCTTATTTAGGTGTACTATTTGATTTCTCTGGGAACCGAACAACTAACATCCACAAATGTTGACTAAAAATGAGTCCGTTTGTAGGTATTATGTTCAACATGCTATGACCAATTGGGGGGTAAAACTGTATCACCTTCCCTGGAAATTTACAAGACTCAATATATTTCTATAGCAGACTATGGTGTCAGGGTTTGGGGGCATGTCAATTTTTCTGCACCCAAGGGAGAAGAGAACAGATTTTGAGATGGCTCCTTGCTGTGACACCCTCTACCTCTTACTTTATGTCATGAGGAGCTAGATCTTCCATATATAGAAGCCTTTGTGAAATGGAAACCAATCTCTGTGGATTTCTGTTTGACTCAATCTTGAAGCAACACTAAATCAATTAACAATTTACTTTCTTGTGAACATGGGCTTAAAATACCATGGCTCACCTATGTTCAGCAATGTTTTAACAGCTAGGGGTCCCACACTCAATGACACACCATTAGCTGTTTGTGCAGCAGACAAAATATGGTCACCAATTGTTCTTTGAAAGAAAATGCAGAGTTACACAAAATTACTCTTATAGCCTACGTCCCACTTAAAACCTGTTTAGGGTTAGGACTTACATCCAGACAGTATTAGGACAATGGGAAAGGTCTCTCCTATTCCGATTTATAGAAGGCATTGTTCATCGGTTGCTCAGCTTCCGCTTAGTTTACAAAAAAACAAAGGAAACCTATAGATATATAAAGGATCAAGGGTCCCTATAACACACATGTACGTTTTACTCAGAGAAACAATTATGCCCTGATGCAACGTTGATGAGAACAATTAAAATCACATAAAAAATGTTTTGGGGGGTGAAGACACAAAACACAGAAGTCACAGAATGATATAAACAAAAAGAACTCAGGCAATAATGTGTGACAAAAAACAAAATATCTTTTAGTCGCTGTTGGAAATGACCCTTTCTGCAGGGTCACCCCCAAACTTATTGCCTTCCTCCTCCTTGTTTTCTGACCTTGCTGTTGCTGGCTTTAGGACTCTGTGCACTTAAATACTGCTAACCAATGCTAAAGTGATTGCGCTCTCTCCTTAAAATGTGATAATATTGGCTTGTCCACAGTTGGCGTTTAATTTACTTATAGGTTCCCAGCAAAGTGCACTATGTATGACCAGGGCCTGTAAATTAAATGCTACTAGTGGGCCTGCAGCACTGATTGTGCCACCCACTACAGTAGCCTTTCAAACATGTCTCAGGCCTGCCAATGCAGAGCGTGTGTGTGCAGTTTTAAGCTGCCAGTTCGACCTGGCAAGTGTACCGACTTGCCAGGCCCACACCATCCTTTTTATCACATGGTAGTCACCCCAAGGTAGGCCCTAGTTAGCCCCAAGGGCAGTATGCAGTGTATTTAAAAAGTCGGACATGTACTTTTAAATTTAACGTGTCCAGGCAGTGAAAAACTCTTAAATACATTTTTCACTATTGCAAGGCCTATCTCTCCCATAGAATAACATTGGGATTATCTTAAAACATCTTTTAAGTGTAATTTACAATTGAAAAAAGATAGAAATATGGAGTTTGGTGTCTGAAAATTCCACTTTTAGAAAGTTGGCGTTTTCTTATTTTAACCATTCTGTGCCTCTGCCTGTTACTGAATACACATCTGGGGTTGGTGACAGCTGGGCTTTGTGCTTTCCCTCTAGACAGCCTCACACACTTGGAGCTTAGGTGTTACTTAATGGGCCTTAAGGGACAATTAACTGGCTTGATGGGGGGTGAAGTTTAGCACTGCCTCACCTACACTTGAACAGGCCTGTGCCTCTTCCCACACAGAGTGCTGCTGAACCCCAGTAGAGTGTCTGGAGCCAGGGAGCCTTGTGATCTTCAAATGCCTCTTTGGAGTCTCATCCACTTCAAAGGCACATTTAGCTAAAAGTACTGGACCCCACACCCCACCAAATCAGAACTCTATTGGAACCAAGGACATTCAGCCAGGAAGAAGGACTGCTTTGCTGCCAAGAGAGACTGCCACTCTGCGACTGCATTGCTGTGTTGCCCTACTGCTTGCTGTGTGCTGTAGGAGGAGCTGCCACTTTGCTACTTACTTTACTGTGCTGGCCTGTTGCCTTTTCTAGTGAGAAGGAATGGACATGTTCTCTACATCCTTGAACCCACATTCTCCAAGGGTTTGTTGGCTTGCCCCCTGATCTCCTGTAGTCTCGGGGATATCAAATACTGCCTACAATTCTCCTGGTGTTCTTGGTCTCTGCCATCTGTGAGTCCTATCCTTGCCTGAGATGCCCCCCTCCAGTCCTGGGCCTCAGAAGTGGGTTCTGCAGCTGATTTCTGAAAACAAAAAGACACATCGCCTTGAGTGCGGGAAAAATGTTGCTGCAGCGCTCCTTCGAAGCACAGGCTGTTCAACAGCAGATTCACAGCCTGAGTGGCTCAGTGACAATGCTCTGCACAGCTCGACGACAACACATAACATGCACTTCAGTAGAGCCCGATGACGATGCAGTGCCTGCATGGAAAATCCTGAAGCATAGTGCCCTGGACGTCTATGCTTTGCTCCATCAAATGTACTGTTTCAGCGGACCCTGCTTGGGTACTGTAGCTAGCCTACCCTCCATCGCAGTCGGACTGGATTTTCGATTTGCACCGGTCCCTCATGACCTAAAGTAACCTTTTTAATGCTAGTTATTTTTAAGATTCCTCAGGGAAGTTGTGGTGGAACAGCTCATACCTCTTTCTCTCAGTTATGCATGCCTCATAAATGCAAGGACAAACAGAAGCAGGGTTTGGTTCAATACATTTATTGAAGCAACTGCATTCTATGTAGAAATGCGTACATTGTGGTTCTTAGGATAATGAAACACAACAGTATTGGATAGGTGACAAGGAAAGTGAAACAGAGGACAGTCCCACCATACTGTTACAGTAATGATTTTAAAGTCCCTACCTGCACTACTAAGATTCTACGTGACAACAATAGCAGTATTAGCCCCAACCTGCCCATCTAGTCTCCAGAAGGGCACCCGATCCCCCTACTTGTACTATAGAGAAGAGGTCTGCTGGGAGTCCCCTCAAATAGATGAAGAGAAGGTGCAAAGTTTCAGCAGAAACTGCGATGACAACGTGCAGCATGGGATGGCAAGCTGGCTGGAAGGTCCCCTCTAAGAGTGTGGAGACACAGTGGTGTTTTGTAATAAAGCATCTGATGTTCCAAGATCTGCCCAGACATGACAACAAGTATTTTGCCTGTGCATGGTAGACATTGTACCAGCAATACCCAGTAAACTATTGTGTACAGCTTTTGGTAGGGCACACAATAAAAATGTTGTGCAAAAAAAATGAATAAATTCTACGTGAAAGGTCAACTGATAAAAATAATAAACCAGCACCACTAAAATTAGGCTTGTGATAAAAGAATAAAATTAAATGCAACTAGGTGAAAGGGCACAGGCTCCAGGCCTAGAGCTAAAATAATATGCATAACTCTACCACAGAGGCAGGGAAAAATGACTTTGCAGAGGCTCCAGAGGCAAGAGCGGAGCCCACAGAGAGGGAGTCCCTGCTGGAACCCCTGCAGAAAGCAGTGTTTCCTCCCAAACCCTGTCCCCTGAGGAGCTTATAGTCAGACAGTCTGAAAGGAAACTGAGGCTGCAGCTGACCCAACTGGTTGCAGAAGAGAGAAGAGCTAAGGCTGACAAACCCCTGGTAGAAGAGAGATGGCAGGTATAGCCAGGGAAAAACTTGACATGAAGGCAGCTGAGGCTGAGAGCGCCATAGAAGAAAGGAAGATCTTGCTGGCTCATGAACTGAGTCTAAAGGAACTGGACTTACAAGCAAAGCAAGTGGAGTCCAGTGGTGGCAGCAGAGATACCATGTCCAGTACTGAAGGAAAGGTCCACACACTCAGAGATTTGGTGCCTGACTTCAGGGAGGGGACGGCATAGATTGGTGGTTTTAGGTGTATGAGGTCACTCTAGTAGGGCACTGGATGCCTGAGAAGGATTGGGGGGCTGTCCTATGGAGGAATATACCTGGTGATGGGAAGGATGCCCTACTCGCCTTAGATGGTAGAGAAAGTCTGAGGTATCCCACCATGAAGGAGACCCTTGTAAAAAGATATGGCTTCACCCCAGAAGAGTGCATGTTGAGGTTCAGGAGCAGTAGGAAACTGTCTTACCAGTCTTGGGGGGATTTTGTGGGTCACATTTGCCGGACACTGGCTGGCTGGCTGAAGGGTAGTATAGTTATCACATTTGAGTGGTTGTACAATTTGATTGCTAGACATCACATGTTCAGTCACTGTTTTCCAGAGCTACGCCAACACCTGGTGGATTGTAAGTTATCTGAACCAGAGAGCTTGCAAAGGAGTCAGACCTCTGGGTGAGTACCAGAGTGCCTGGGATGGCATTGGGGACTGATCTTAAGGAGGGAGGCTCAGATTTTCCCCATCAGAGCGAGGGGAAGAGCCACAGTGACACAGGCAGGTCCCAGTATAGTAGGGGGAAAAGGGTACCATGTCCTTCCTAAGAGTAGGAAAAGGGGTGGGGGTGGCCAAAGGCCCAGGGTGCCCTATTTTAAGCCCCAGTGTTTGGATAGCTCTCAGAGGAGGCACAAGCATTGGGACTTGGTCTGTACCTAGAGACCTTCCACTGATTGAAGCTCCACAGTGTCAGGAGTGCTGGATGGGGTAGCCACCCGAAGTGCCGTAACAGTTCTGGTTTTTGGGGATACCACTCCACAGAGGAGGGTATCAAGGCCCAGATAGAGATACCGGAGGTTGAAACAATCCACAGTGGGAAAACTAGTGGGTCAGCGGTTGCCAGCTCTGAGATCAGAGAACCTCAAGACAGATCCTGGTGAGGCCACTTTTGGCCAGGGGGCTCCAGGTAGACTCTGTTATAAAACATGCAGAGTGTGTTTCCCATGGGGGATAGGTGTACTCGCCGGGAAGTCCTAGCTTGCTAGGCACATGTTCAGCCTGAGGTTACAGACTCTGGGCTGAAGGACCAGTTGCAAGATATCACCCCTGAACTGGTGGGAAAACTGGGCAGGGTGGCTGCCACAAGTGCCCTGACAGTTCAGCTTTCTGAGGGTACCGCTCCCAAACAGGGGGTACAGAACCCCAGATGGAGTGGCAGGGAGAGGAAAGACCCACCCCTGAGTCTAAGGGTACAGACCCTAGGTTGAAAGACTAGTTGCAGGATACAACCCCTGTAATGGTGGGAGAGATAGTGGAAAAAGGATGCAAGGCACCTGGGGCTACTGCCCCCATCTAAGAAACATCAGAGGTCAGAGAATCATGGATGACATGTGGCCTGGCTCCAGACACTGACAAGTGACAGTTGACTCTATTGGTTGCTGTCTCTGTGGACAGCTACTCCTTCAGTTGGGAATAGACGTCAGACCTGAGGGGTGGAATGGGACACAACACTTTGTTGGCCTTGATGGTACTCTCTACCTACTGGGATGCATCTGTGATCAAACTAAAGTTAGGTGCTACAAAGATCGGGATCACAGATGAGGAGAAAGGTTCCCCATGGGTCAGTTCAGTGGTACGAAAGTGTACTGACAGAGGGATCCAACTGGGTTTAGAGAGGTGTAGAACTGACAAGTGTCCCTACAGTAGAGGGCCAATTTCCATGTTCTATCACCCCAAGCAGGGAAGACCATCAAGGTATTGATTAGTCTACCCTGGTTTTAGGGTGGAGGGGCATTGTGCTGGAAATTACCCTTTCTGCAGGTTCACCCCCAAACCCTTTGCCTTCCTCCTCCTCATTTTTTTAACTTGTTTTTGTTGGCTTTAGGACTATGTGCACTCTACCACTCCTAACCAGTGCTAATGTGTTAGTGTTCTCTCTTTAAAATGTGATAATACTAGCTTATCTACAATTGGCATAACTAATATACGTGTATGTCCCCAGTAAAATGCACTATGTGTGCACAGGACCTGTAAATTATATGCTACTAGTGGACTTGCAGCACTGATTCTGCCACCACTACAGTAGTGTTTCAAACATGTCTGAGGCCTATCACTGCAGAACTTGTGTTTGCAGTTTTAAACTGCCACTCCGACCCACTGGCAAAGGCCCAAACCTTTTTTTTTAAAATTACATGTAGGTCCCCCCTAAGGTAGGCCGTAGTTAGCCCCAAGGGCAGGATGCAGCGTATTGAAAAGATTGTACTTTTAATGTTAACATGTCCAAGTAGTAAAAAACTCTTTAAATCGTTTTTCATCTGTTACAAGGACTATCTCACCCATAAGATAACATTGGAATTAACTTAAAACATCTTTTAAGTGTAATTTCCAATTGGGAAAAGATAGAAATATGGAGTTTGGTATCTCTGGGCGCACAATTTAAAATCACAACTTATGGTGAAGTCAGATTTTAAGTTGTAAGTCTGAAAATGCCACTTTTAGAAACTATTCTGTTCCTCTGTCTGTCTCTGAAAACACGTCTGGGGTTGGTGACAGCTGTGCTTTGTACGTTCCCTCCAGACAGTCACACATAATGGGAGCTTAGATACGAGTTGATGGGCCTTAATGGGCCACTAACTGGCTTGATGGGGGGGCGAAGCTTAGCACTACCTCACTTAAACCTGGACAGGGCTGTGCCTCTCCCCACTCAAAGGGCTGCATAACCTCGTAAAGAGTGTCTTGAGCCAGGGAAGGTAGGGCAGGGAGCTTGTGATATTCAAAGATTTCTTTGAAGTCTTTCCTACTTCAAAGGCACAATTGGTTATAAGTACTGCACCCGCATCCCACCAATTCGGAACACTACTGGAACCAAGGACATTCTGACAAGATGAAGGACTTCTGTGCTGCCAGGAGGCAACTGTATTGCTGTGTTGGCCTGCTGCGTGCTGTGTTATAGGAGGGACTGCCACTTTGCTACTTCCTTTGCTGTGTTGGCCTGGTGCCTGCTGCTTACTGTCTGGAGTGAGAAGGACTGGACCTGTTCTCTACATCCATGAACCCCAAATTCTTCAAGGGCTTGTTGGCTTGCCCCCTATTCTCCTGGAGTCTCAGGGACATCAAAGGCAGCCCGGGGGCTGCTGGACTCTGCCACCCAGGAATCTTATCCTTGCTTAAGGTGCCCCCTCAAGCCTGGGCATCAGAAGTGGATTCTGCATCTGAATTCTGCAGAAGCTGATGCATTGCCTCAAGTGCATGAGAAATTCCACCACATTGCTCCATCGACACCGACACAGAGGCTGTTCAACAGAAGATTCACAGTCTGCATGACCCAACAACCATGCTTTGCGTGGCTAGCCAATGATGCATCACATTCACTTCAGTGGTGCCCGATGACGATGCAGTGACCCGACTGCATGGAAAATTCTGACGCATCATAACCTTGATGTTGAAGCTTTGCTCCATCAAAGGTTCTGTTTCAGCGGACCCTGCATGGATTCTATAGCCAGTCTACCCTCCATTGTGGTTGGCCTGGATTTTGGATTTCCACCAGTCCCTCATGACCTTAAGTAACCTGTTGACCGCTAGTGACTTCTAAGTGCTATTTTCACATTTAACGCGGGCTACCACCATTCCAACACACCAGCCGGGCGCCTTATTTATGGAATTACGGTAGCCGGCGCTGCGGCCTGGTTAGTGTCAAAATAAATGACGGTAACCGGGCAGCAGAGGCGAAGGGAAGACTGGGGGTTGTGTGCCAAAGAATGGTGCAAGTCAGGTTAGAGTAAAAAATATTGGCTCTAACCTGACTAGCGTCATTTTTTGATGCGCAACCCCCATGGAAATGACTCCTGTCTTAGCAAAGACAGGAGTCGGCCATTGGGCACAGTGGCATGTAGGGGGGCCCAAGTTAGGCCCCCATGCCACTTCTACATAAATAAAATAATGCTTACCTCTAATTACCGTAGATGTTTCCCCCCCATCCATGGGTGTCCTCCAGGGGTGGGCGAGGGTGGCAGGGGGTGTCCCTGGGTGCAGGGAAGGGCACCTGTGGACTACTTCCATGGTCAAAGACCATGGGAATGAGCCCACAGGTCCCTTAACGCCTGCCCTGACCCATGTGTTAAAAAATTACTCTAAACCGGTTTAGAGTTATTTTTTAAGGCCCTCCCCCTCCTGTGCGTCATTTTTGCACGGAACTATAAATAAGGCGCAAAAGGCCTTAGAGCAGTGGTCTTCAAACTTGCTAATGGCACACACCCCCCCCCCCCCAGTGGAAAAAAATAAATCATCGCCCCCTCCCTCAGAATTTTTCAAAACTATTCTATGAAGTTGGCAATGTTTAAATAAGTCTGGACTTATTTAAACATTGCAGTTAAGTTCTGTTACCCTTTTACAAGTGCAATAAACATGTTTCTTCTTTAAACAAAGCACTATTATATGCATAATCTTTCTTTTGGCCAGAGCTGGCGCCCCCCCGCTGGGATCACGTGAGGTCCCCCCTAGTGGGGCCCACCCCCCAGTTTGAAGACCCTTGCCTTAGAGTCAATTTTTGCCCAGGAATGCCTACCTTGCATCTCATTAATGTATGATAGGTTTCCACGGTAAAAACATGACTCAAGCTCCATAATTTAAGCGCCAAAGTATAAATATATAGTTAGGTTTGCGCCGGATTTGCGTAAAAAAAAATGACACAAATTCAGCGCAAACTGAGTATAAATATGCCCCTTAATCTTTAAAAATGTATATCTCAACTTCTACTTATGGATTTTTGTTGTTTTGGTCTTGTTTTACTCAGATAAATATTCTTTATTTTTCTAAACTAGTTTGGAGTCTTTTTGTGGTGCCTCTCACTGTGTTATTGAAATAGAAGTATTGCACAAATACTTTACACTTTGCCTCTTAAGATAAGTCTGACTGCACTGTGCCAAGCTACCAGAGGGTGAGCACAGTTTCATTTAGGTTGTGTATCTGAATTACCCTGACAAGGAGTATGGTCCCTACTTGGACAGGGTGCATATTTTTGCCAACTAGAGACCCCAATTCTAACAATCACAAACAAATCTACAGCAGCAATTCACCCCTTATGTCCATTATTTTATAAATTTTATAGGATATGACAGAGACAAGGACATTTCAATCCTTTAACCACAACAGGATGATCATCACAACAATATAATTGATGCTTGAGAAGTTTTACTCAGTGGTAAGAACATTACGCAATTGTGCTCCATCACAAACACCTATTCACACTCTAAAATCACCAAGACACCTAGAGGTGGGTCAGTTCACAGTATGTGCTGCGCTATGAAAAGTTGTGCTGCATTGGAAAAAACCTACAGAAACACAATGTGCAAAAAGCAAATGCCCTTAGGGTATGCAAGACGTTTTGTCTATAATGTATTGTTCAGTCAGGGTTGTTCATTAATCTCTTTCTCAGCCCCTGGAAGTTGGCAACGAGCAGGCAGGCTTAACTTCGGAGACAGCTGCGCAAAGCATTTAAAAACACCAATATATTAAATAAGTAGGACACAAGACTAAAAACTACAACACCAATTTATTTTAAAAAAGGAAATTCTTTACCTTTAAAATGACATAAAAATGAATACAATCCAATGTGAGGAACTGATGATATGAATATTTGAAGAATAAATAAAAAATGTGCTTTCTAGTGCCTAAAAAACAAAAGCACCAACTGGGGACATCTGGTCGCACTTGACTGGGACCAAGTAACAATTTTAGGCCGACCGCACTAGAACCCTGCTCCTGTACACTGAGCGGAAGGCCTCGGTCAAAGTTTTACCTTCGGACTTAGATGTTTTTTGGAGCTTTTTCTCTCATCGTCAGGCGAGGCTCCTCATCAGGCTGGAATTTGATACAACATTGTCAGCTTGCCTCAGTGCAGGCTCACAGGTTAACTCCTGGAAGTCTTGTAGATGGGGAAAAGCTCCAGAGCTTCAGAAGGATGCACCTGAAATTGAGGCTGGGTCAGAATTCCGCTTTGCCGGCTTGACTCTCATCGACAGGTCGCCTTATGAAGTTTTTTTTACTAAAAGTTCTCCAATTGTTTGGATCTCCTTCCAGAAGTCCTCCTCTGGGTCTCCAGTGGTCCACAACACCAATCCAAGGGTGTAGAAGCTCTAAATGATCCTTGAGATGTTGGGACTACGTTTCCCCTATTGCCCATGGCAAAGCCTCAAACATCCAGCTGAAGGTGGTACAGCTGGGTCCTCCTTGATGGGAATGTTGGAGGTGAAGCTCTTATAACCTGTTGCCATCGGGGAGTCCAATCAATCCCTTTCTTGAAGCCAGGCTAAGTCCTTAGAACTGTAGTTCCTCAGTGTTTAAAAGCTGCAGTCATGCACAGTGTAGTTCTTTGGGGTGCAGACCAGGGTTCCAGTAGGGCAGTCCTTCTCCTTGTAGTTCAGGCAGTGTTCTAAGTTGCTTGCTAACTCTATCATATTTATCCAGTGTTTCTGAGCTGGCAAGCATGGGGGCACCCCTGACCCATGGAGTGCAGGGGTGACCACTTTCTGCGAAGTGTGGCAAAAATCAATCCCATAAAGCACTATTCTGTCAAACTCCAAGGGGGAGGAAATCCCTCATTGGAGTTAAGATCTGGCTACGCCATTCACAATGGTGTAGCTTATTTCCCTTAACATTCCGAATGGGGCTTCCATCCAGTTGGGGTGGGCCTGTGTCCTGTCCTAAGTTTCTTGTTCCCTTTGAGACCGGTTTGGCCACCTAGACCCTACCTGGCTTTTGCTCAGCAGTTTGCAGATCTCTCCTCACAAGATGCCACAATCTCAATGCAGGCCACTTCATACCTCATTAAGGCAGCTTGGCAAAGACTGGACAGTCAGAGAAGAGCAGCTGGAGAGCTGGATTTAGGCTTAACAGAAGATCAAGTTCTACAACTTCTTTTTTGTGATAGTTATAATAAATCTAACAGTGGTAAAAATCCGGAATTTATTCTAACTAGCATTTTGAGTCCAAGGAGGATATATTTTTAGCTCTTTTCTATCAATTGTTATACTTTAATAAAACATTAACATGTTAGCCTATTGAGCTAATGTGCTACAATGGGGAGAAACGACATTGGCAGTTTTCCCTCACCAAGGCATATACAACATCTTTTATTATGTCCCTGGGACACTTAGGGGAAACCTTAAGGGTGACTAATATGTAAAAATAAAGTAATTTGAGACTTTGGAAGTACTTTTAAGTCCAAAGTCGAATTTGCACATAGTTTACTTTTGAAAGCAGCCTGCAAAGCATGGATGCCTCTTTAAAACGACAGCAGGCACTACAGCAGTGCACACTGCAGTGTATTAAATACACTGGGCCTCTAGTCCTCCATGCCCTATTATATACTAGGGACTTATAGGTAGGCTGTCACCGCCAATTATAACTTTGCCAAATTTACCTACACTTTTAATTAGAGCACAGGCCCTTTGTCTGGATAACAGAGCCTAAGGCACTCTCAGAGTGAGGAAACCGGCATCTAGGGATCACAAATGGGGGTGAAAAGTGGGGTAACACTGCAAAAAGAGTTGGGGCACATTTACAAGGAGCTTGTGCTGTTGCTGCATTATTTTTTATGATGCAGCTGTGACACAATCCATGCTCCACACTTCTCCATATTTATAAACTGATGCATTGGGCCCAATGTGTCAGTTTGTAGAGGTCTGTATCACATTATTCCTGCACCAGGTATAGTGTACTCAGGGTAGGCCTTCCCACATAAAAAGCCACATAGAGCTGATTCAGTGAAATGTACAACTTTTCACTGCGTCACTCTATAACTTGACTGCATCAAAATCCTTGCCTCTCCCCAAACCAGGTGTAATGATTGATGCAGGACTTTTAAAAGGGGGCTCACCTCTAAGGTCTGGTGCATTGCTGGAGTTGCATCCGTTTTAGGATGGCATTTCAGCAATGAGTCAGTTTAGCGCTAACAGATGCGTCCGATTTTGATGCATCCAGTTTCTGAGTCATCCATGAAAACTTGCACCATGGACCTCTGTGTGGTAAATACAGCACATCCATGGCATTGTTAGTGCATTTGAAGCAGGCCCAAGAAATCTGACATCATTGCAGATGCGTCAGATTCTTCTAAATATGACCCCTGGTTACACTCTCTGTACCTGATTTGGAATACAAAGAGAATGTAATAGGAGAAAATACAGATATTTCTCTTTGTTACGCTAACCTCAGGTAGGTGTACCATTTTAACACAAACCCATTTTTACAAGTCTTTGTAAATATAGCTTCCTGACAAAATACATAGGTGGATTAACAGGAAAGCCCATGCCCCACCCATGTAACACCTATCCATTGCGATGCAAGTAACACAAAACTGTGTTGTGTTGATTGTTTTTATTTTTGTAAAATATTTTTAACAAAGCAAAACAAATCAGGCTTTGCATGGCTTTGTACATACCCAAATAGATTTTGCGTCGGGCTGCGCCAAAAAAGTAATGCAACCACAACAAAACTTCTTAATAAATCTAGGGCCTTTACTAATCCTATTTTTTTGAATCCACAAATGCACAGAGAGGAACTCATGGGGAATAAACAGTGTTGCAGAACTAAAAGAAAAAAAGAACAGGACAACCAGAGAAGATAAAATGTAAGGATTTCACATTACGGGTTACATCAACTCATATAAGCTCCAAGCATTCTTTAACCTGAACAAGAGAGTATGTTGTGAGGATTTATTTTGAGTATAAACTATTAATTGTTCTGCATTCTTAAAACAAAATAAAGCTTTGCCAGTAGGCAAACAATAGGCTGAGTAGAAGAGAGGGATAGGAAGAGGCCGAATCAGACCTATAAACCTTGACAAAGCAATCTGGTAAAATGTTGCTAAAAAGCAATAATCTATGCCAAAGATACACGGTATATTGACTGTTATCAAACCTTAAACGCATACAAATCTTTTCAGACAAAGGAACAAAACAGCCAATGCCTCCCAGCCAGAGCAAGTTTGTCAAATGTTAACATAACCTTTAAACTAAGTCTACCTCCTACATGAGAGCAACCGAAAAATGCCAGACCCACAACCACACATGTACTCCAAACCTTTCAATGACATGTTTTTATTTTTCTGTTACAGTTCTCTGAAGTAGCCTAGGAGACACGTAGTGATTTTTTTTAAAAAATACTCCCAGATAAATGTGTACATTTCAGATAGATGGTGCACTCCAGCAGTCATCAAGTCATAAACAACGCTTGCAAATGTTTACATTCTCACTAGGAAAAGTCCAACTTCAGAGTAGTGTTTTGTGATTAATGCATACTTCTTAACAGTACTGCAGAGTATTCCCACAACTGTCCCAGGCAATTCGAACGGGAACAGAGACTCGCATAATGGACTCAGTGTTTCACCTTTGACAATAGAAAACAGAGAAGCTGATAAAAGAGTTGTACACAATGCACTTAGTGCTTAATTTGTAAATAAAAAAGTGCCGGTGCCCAAAGCCCCCATCTGAAACACAGCGACTGCTGCAATTAAATGTGTGAGCACGGAATGAGGCAGTGTAATCCTGAAACCATCTCGAGACTCTTTAATCCATTTATAGCCACTCCCTGCCCCTTTCGCTCACTCTTACAGTTTTCTGCTTTCTCCCTTTGTGACACTTTTTTGTGTTTCTCTTCCTTCGTCTTACCCATATGTGTCTTTTGCCCGCAGTAAATGCTTGAGGCTGAAAAATATGTGCCGGTTCCCCACACAGGAAACCACTGGTGTAAAGTCGGCGGGTGGCAGCAGAAAGAATGGGGCTGAGCTGCCGATGAAGGTAAATACGCACTTTATTATTACTCTTGTCTCCGCAACCAAAGTTGCCTTTCGCGCCTCTCTCCTCGCCTTTAAACCCCTGGGATACGTCATGCCTGGGCGCTGTCATTAGGCCCACGCATGAGGGGTTTGGGGAGGTAACAGCCCTGCACAAAGGTGTAGGGTGGGTTGGCCCTGCCAAATGCCGATGCTACACTCCTCCCTAACTGGAGGTAAACAAACAAAACTCAGAGCAGTGTATATATACTGTGGGGGGACATGGTCCGCAGGTGCCAGGGTACACACACAAAGAATGCATCAGTTTGGAGACCACCTTGGACGGCTGCATCAGTCTGATACAAAATCAGCATAGCATCTAGAAGGGTTGGAGTTTTGCCTTAGGTGATATCGCCCACCTCCGGACTGCCCAGCTGGCTGTCGTAGCAACCTGCTGGTGCTCAACGGCTCTGACTGTGGGGGACCTGGTACTCCCTGCGGGCTGGCAGCCGCGCATACCACTGTCAGGAACTCCGACGATCCGGGCGTGCTGGGGCGGGGTTCAGCGGCATCTGGGTCACTGGGATCCTCAGGTGCAGCAGGGCTGCCACTGTTCCGCACTGACTGGGTAGCTGCCGAGAATCATTTGAAGTGAGATACATTTTGGGTCACAGTCTCTGATCCTCTCGTCGCGGTTGCCATAGTTCCATTGACTGCGGTTACAAGCCATGGGTCGGCTTCGAACGGCAACTGGAACTTTCCACCTGGATGACGGTCTTTTACCAGAACGGCATCCCCTATTAGGACGGGTGTCGTGCGGGCCCGCCGCTTCCACGAGGCGTACTTGTTGGTGCGTGATCTCGGCTGTGCTGACTGGGTTTGGGGTTCCGGCTGTGTTGTCCATGCCAGGTGGTGTGGTATGGAGTCGGTCATAGTTCAGCCAAAACTGAGTTGGCCTGGGGCGACCCCGGTGGTGGCATGGGGTGTGACCCGGTATTCTCGGAGGAATGTGTAGATGGAGCTTTCGATGTTCTGCGATTCTGCTACTGCAATCCGGATCACCTTGGTTAATGTTCTAACAAAACGTTCCACCTCGCCGTTTGCCTGTGGCCACCTGGGTGAGATGCAGCGGTGTCTGGCGTTTCGTGACTTTACGAACTCAGCCAACTCCCAGCTATTGAAGGGGGGGTCCATTGTCAGTGCGGACCTCGCCGAACAGGCCGTGAGTGTCCATCAGTTTCTCCATCTTCGGGATGACAGCAACAGCCAAGGTGGACTGCACAATTTCTTCCCCTGGGCAACGTGAGTAATCGTCTACCACCACCAACATGTGGGACCCGTCGAGAAGACTCCTAAAGTCTGCACTGACTCTCTCTCAAGGGGCTTTAGGGCCTTCTTCTGTGATTACCGGTGCTGGGGGATCAGGTAGCCCACTGGCTTGGCAGACAGCACATCTTATGGGCTCCGTGTGCCAGTGACACAGCTCGAGATGTCAGGCAGGCGGGCAGCACGAGGTGGAATCCCCTCGGCAGGCACCCATCTACGCTCACTGACAGTTTGTGTCTGACATAGAAGAGTGCCTGGAGCTTGGCTTGAGCATCTGCAGTGTGGAAGGCCACTGGGTGTTGCAGGGGGTGCCAGCCCCCTGACTTGGCAGCTTTTATGGCTATCTGCAGACAGTCATCCTGGTTGGTAGCTTCCACCACTTCCATGAGTGGTATGGGAAGTGGACGGTTCTCGGTCAACCACCAACCAAATGTATTCATCTGTTTCCAATGCCTCTTCCACTTCCTGCGGGGTTGCTGGGTGAGCATGACGGGATAAGAAGTCAGCTGGGTTTCGGGTGCCTGGTCGATACTCCACACTAAAGTCAAACTCCTGCAGCTGTAGTATCCACTTCTTGATCGGGGGTGGCGGCTTCGAGGATGACCCCTTGAAGAGTGGTAATAGTGGCTTGTAGTCAGCAATTACAATGAAAGCCTTGCTATAGAGATAGAGGTGGAAGTGGCGGCACCCCCAGTGAATGGCAATGGGCTCCCGATCTATCTGGGAGTACCATTGTTCAGTTGGTGTGAGGGTCCGACTGGCAAACGTGTTGGGTGCCTAGTCTCCACAGTCTTGTTTCTGCACCAGGATGGCGCATAGTCCAGTGGGGCTGGCGTCTACCGCCAGCTATGACTCCAGCTTGGGTCAAAGAAAGCGAGTGTAGTTTCTGCGGAAAGGGCTGTCTTTGTGTCCTCAAAAGCCTTCGCCTGCTCGGCATCCCAGACTCACGGGTGGTCGGCTCAGGTTAACATCCGTAGGGGGCCAGTGAGGTCCAACAGATTCTTTATGAGCCGGCCACAATATGTGACCATCCCCAGGAAGCTTCTGACTCCTGAGTCAGATATGGGTGCTGGGGCTTCCTGGATGTCTTTTACCTTAAGGGGGTCTGGACAGATGCCATGTTAGGAGAAATGATAGCCAAAGAAGCTTATATCCCTCTTGAGAAACTCACATTTTTATCTGTGCAGTGTCAGGCCTCACTCTTGCAATCTTACAAACACTGCTCGTATTTTTGCCAGGTGGTCTTCCAGAGTGGGGGCATGTACCAGAATGTCATCGCTTACGTTGAAAACCCCGATGAGTCCTCTTAGGACCTCCTTGATGGTGTGCAGGAACACTTCAGCAGCGCTGGAGATGCAGAAATTTAGGCGGGAGTACCTCCAGTGGCCTGTGTGGGTGGAGAAAGTGGTAATCGGGATGAGGCGGGGTGCAGGACGATCTGGTGGTACCCCAACAGAAGATCCATCTTGGAGAACCACTTGGACCCTGACAGCTCTCCCATGATGTCGATGGTTGGAGTCAGATGTCTCTCCCTTTTGATGGCTTGATTAGGGAAGTGCATGTCCACGCAGATTCTAACAGCATCGGGTTGTTTGGGTTTCTTGGCAACGGCTATGGGAGATACCCACGGAGTGGGCCCTGACACCTTTTCGATTATGCCAGCTCGTTCTAGTAGAAGTTCCTTTTCTACTTTGGGCCGTAGAGGGAACGCTACCCGCCTGTGTCTGAAGGCAACGGGAGTTATTGACTCATCTATGTGGAGTTTAAGAGGTGGGCCATTTAGGCATCCAATGCCCTCGAACAGTGGGCCAAAGTCTCTCAGTAGTCCTTCTAGACTGCTGGCGTGAACGCTGAATGCGAAATGTACCAGGTTAAGGCTTTGAGCGGCGCAGCAGCCAAGCAGGAATCCTGTCCCTTCTCATGACACATAGATCTTGGTTGTGATCTTCGTGTTGTGAAAACGCCGGCTATGTCTTGCAGGAGTCTGTTTCTGAAAGTGTGGACCTATGCTAAGGTGGGTCTTAGCGGTGGTGGGTCTGTAAGTCTCTGGTATACGTCTTTAGACATGAGATTAATTGACGCTCTGGTGTTGATTAGGGCTGAAACGGGTTGGTGGTGTAGCACCACTTGACACGTGGGCAGTCGCCGTTTACCAACGGCATGTATCACATGGACTACCTGTTGGTCGTCGTCCATGTTGCTGTTGGATGCAGTGGTGGGAGAAGTAGTTACAGCTCGAATGGCTTTCTTGGGGGTAGGTGTTTTCGGTACGGAGTGGCAGACTTTTGCAAAGTGGTTGAGTTTGCCACATGCACTGCAAGTTTTTCCTTGGGCTGGGCAGCCTGCTGGATGTGGTAGAAGGCTCCTGCACCATCCGCAGATCTGGTCTCTTGGTTTTCCTTTTGGGGTTTCAGTCCTACTTTTTGGTAGATCCGCGGTTACTGCGTTGACGGGTTCCGTCTTTACCTGGACACCTGGCGCATGTTCTATATGCGCGGCTCTCACTTTCGACAACTTTTGTGAGCGGCCTAGCGTGAGGATGTCTCTCATCCGCATGTTCGGCTCTTGTAGGATGCGCTCCCAAAGTTTTGACGAGGAACAACCCTGGATGAATTGAGCTCTTATTTTGTCTTCTTCACTGGGTAATGTGCATGTGCTCGCCAGCTCTCTTAGGCGCGCATAGAATATGTCTAGCGATTTGTCGGTGTTTTGGCGTGCCTGCCGCAGCAAGAAGCGTTCATAGTCCGGGTTGGCGTATGGTTCGAAATGCGCTGTGATTGCCCCTTTTAGCGTATTGTACGTATGTGGTTTTGCCTCATGTACAGAATTGGATATTTTGTGGATGTCCGCCCCACCCAAATAGAGAATTAGGGGCCTTTTCCGTTCATCCTTCACCTCGAGAGCCTCGAAATAGGTCTTGAGGCGCTTTAGCCATGCTTTCCATCTTGCCGCCTGGGTGGGTGGGGTGCCGGTGATAGTGAAAGGTTCCAGGGCCGGAATGCCTGCCATGGCACTGGGTGCTATTGTGCCCGGTAGGTGTTTGAGGTGTGGTGCGGGACACCACGTTCTGGATGAGGGGGTGATGTCCTAGTTTGAGATTGAAAAGTCCTCACTTTGGTAAAATGGCTGGGACAGGTTCCAGCAGATTGTTTCCAGGGACGACCTTTCCCTTTGGCCACTTGACGGATGCTGAGGGTGTGGCTGTAAATAGCTGCAGGCCGGAAGGAATGGAGATGCTGAAGAGCAATCTGAACAATGCTGCAGGCCTGGCAGCTTTGAGGGTGGCTGCTGTAGTCTGCCTCCGGCGGTTGCCGGAGACGCAGAAGGTAAACACTTTCCTCGTGGTTGTGCGAGTGGGGCTGCAGGTGGTGCCGTTGCTGGTGCAGCGCGCGGCTTGGGCCATGAGTGCCCGGCCGCCACTTGCAGCCAAGGAGCGCGTCTCAGTTGTGCCAGGCCGGGGGCCACATGTGTGTTGAAGCGCTTCAGCACAGGCAGCGTCCCGACGGCTGTTGGATGAAGTGCACCAGAGGGCAGTGGGGCCGAGGCTGGATCTGGGGAGGCAGCGGACTTCGCTATCCTCGTCGCCAATTGTAAAGTCGGCAGGCAGAAAGAATGACGCTGAGCCACCGATGAAGGTAAATACACACTTTATTATTACTCGTCTCCTCAGCCAAAGTTGCCTTTCGCGCCTCTCTCCTCGTCTTTTAACCCCTCGGATACATCATGCCTGGGTGCTGTCATTAGGCCCACGCATGAGGGGTATGCCGGGGTAACACTCCTGCACAACGGTGTAGGGTGGGCTGGGACTGCTGAGGGCCGATGCTACAACTGGCTCAGATTAAGCACTGAATGCGCTGTGTTCATGGTCACTGGACTTATGCGTCAGGGTTGACTTAATTATGTGATCAGAACAGGCAAATTATATGGCATAATGCAACGCATTTTGTGATAGTTTTACTTTATTATTTTGTCATTTTCACTCATGATAGCACTGTCTGGGATAACATATGACCTTATTTGTTCCATTTTTTTACCACCAAATACAGCAATAAGCAACTGAATGATCACCAGTCAGCTTTTCCACATGGCCTTCCACTGTGCAGGAACAAGTTGCAATGTTTTTAGTAACTTTAGATGTGTTTGAGCAAGAAATATTTATTTGGTTAGAATTTGCAGATCATGCAGCAGATGGTGGATTATGTGGAAAAACCATAATTATGCGGAAAACGCCACAGCGTCACATAACTCCATTGGCCCTGACTATGCTCAAAGGGAGCTAAAAAAACGGTACAAGCAAGGGAAACAGGTGAAATATTATTTAGGTTATTTTCTGAACATGTTCAAAGTGAAAACACTGCATACAGTTTTATGTACTCTACTTAGGAAATGTTGGCTTCGAAATGAAAAACAGTTTCTCGCGTTTTCCTTAAGGATTTCACCTTAGAGTCATCCTAGCAGATTTCCACCAATTTTTCCGACGCTTTGAGCTGTCTCTATCTGTCACTAAATTGTGCAAAAATATGTAGGACATTTACGCGACTTCAGCCTTTGGCAATCAGTCCAACTGAAAGGAGCGCTTTTCACTAGTGTGCTGATGATCAGACTTACGAGACCTAAATAAAATGCTTATAAATGGTTGAAATGAAGGAAAGGAGTTGGGAGGGAGGAAAGCAAGCAAAAAGCCAATTACACAAGCACTCGACTGCTGACATTTAAAACGAGGCTCTGATGAGCAAAGGGATAAAAAAAACTGCTTGGCCAGCAACCAAAAACAGGCGAGACAAATCACGAAGTGGGGGGCTACTAATTAGGCGGAAATGTCAACAATGTTCCTATGCCGTTCAAAGCAAGCTCGTGCCATGATGATGTCACGGCCCCGCTGAAATGCCAGTGGGGCCGGGGGGCAAAATATCACGGGCGCGCAGGATGCATGTGCGCTCTATGGCGCACTGGATTCAAGTAGCTTAAATGACCTTTAAGTCAGAGTGGTACTTTAACATTTTTGAGTTTTGAATAAATAAGTACACTTTAACTAGGGTGGTTCAAATATTGGGTAACACTGTGTATTATTCTGCTGATTTGTATGACCTACAGTGTCACCTGGCAAGGACACTACTGGCTGTAATGCAACAAGGATGTTTCATCTGTCATCCCCCAACCAAGGCTGGATAGATACAAATCTAGGTAAGTGTGCCACAGTGTATCCCTCCCACCCTAATGATATCTGCGACGGCTTCCCCGGGCGTTTAGACTGGTATAGCGCGCTTGTAGGAATTTCCAAGTAAGAATTTCCGATGGGAAATCTCGCTCCGGAAACGATAAACTACATTTGGATTTCCTAATGCCGACCCATTAGCAAAGACAGACAGTGTATGGATACACGTGGCTAAACCGATGCCAGACTAGCGCTCGCACTGCCCCTCAAATTAACAACTATTCTCAAGTGTTTTCTTTATAGAGAAACATAGTCACTTGGTTAAAATAACTGTCTGGATTTTAGCACTGCTGAATATCAAAACCGCTTCATCAACATCTTCCCATTTAAATAGTGCTCATTACCATATCTCGGCTGAGTGTTTTCTTAATACAGTTTTTGTATAGTGCAAACCTGGGCCAAGGGCAATACAGCCTTTAAGGGAAACATCCTTTACCATGTATGAATTATTTACTGCTTTTACAAAGCATATCTTTACTATTCATGGTAAGTCTCGTTAAGGTAAGTATATGTATGTGTGTGTGCGCGTACACACAAAACCATAGAAATTCAGCAGTTATAGTTATACTTATCCCGAGAAACTGTAACTCGTGACCTAAGGTAACTATAACTCGCACCACTGCCATACACAGTTTTTCATCAATAATTTTATTGCAAATGTTGAAGTGATATTATCAATGATGTCATAGAAGATGCCATGACTGATGTAATGGGGGATAATTAGCATTGGAAATTGAGGGAGGGAGTTATATTTAACTTAGGGCATGAGTTATTGTTTTGTTTAGATAACTATAACTGCTGAACTTCTATGGGTTTGTGTGTGTAAAATCTGAAGTTAACTATAACGTCCATGTAACCTGTGTTTTTTAGTGAATTTCTAAGATTCTTTTAATTATATTTACTACCTTTAAGGTCCCTGTAGCCTTTGTTTTTTCCGTAAATTTCTAGGTTGTTTTTGTTAAACCTAAAGTAAGATTAAATTATATTTTATAATCTAAATGGAAGAGTCAAAGGGGTCTATACGATGGTCCTGCCCTTGTTTGGGTGGTTCCACAATGATTGCTTCCATCATGGATTGTGTGACAATCCCAGCATCCCCAGCATCATTACATAAGGTCTATAAACTAGGAAAAAGTGGGTTTCAAATGTCAGTGAACTTGAGATGTAAGATACTGGAGCTCATTTTTATGACTACCCTAATTTCATGAGTCAGGAGAGAGGCAACTCCATGCCATTATACCGATTTTGTGGTAATAACTCAACCTAAACACCATCTAAATAAGCGGGACTCATATACAGCGTAGCAAGTATATATTGTTGGATGTACAGGGGCTTGTAATAGCGTGGTGATACTATAATTGTTTCCCTTATAAACATGGATAAGATCAGATGCCCAATTTCAAAAAGTTGTCAACTCAGGCCTCACTCATTCAGATGCTAGTAAGGCGGCTATCCTGCCCCCCTCAGCATATAATATTTAGTAGTCAAACTACCTCAATCTTCCTAACAACACCACACAAGATTGACAATTGCTTATGCCACCTTTAGCAGGCTGATTATGGGTGCTTGTGATCTCCACTTGCCTAATATTATCTCCTGGTATCAATATTTCCTTCAGTAGAGTCTCTTTCACCCTTTGCACATTTCTATGCAGATACCTCTAAAAAACAACTCTAAAGGCCTCATTTTGTGCCAATATTTCCCACGGAGCCCTCATCATCCACAAAGTATTATCCCATTGCTTAACTCATCATGAGGCAAAAAGCTGTGTAACATAGCACTGAAACTTAAAATCACTAACACCAGTAAGGGATTATGACACAACAGAGTTTTACAGAGGGATTCTTCCTTGCCCATATACCACACTTAGCCAGCCTGGATTCAAACTTTGTCAATGCGGATGCGAGGCTTATCTAAAGGAGAGTGAAATTAATATTTAGTACTTTTCCCTTCGTAAACTGCACAGCCACCAGTGAAACAGCCAAACGTGCTGTGGCTTATGTAACAGGGAGAGTAACCAACCACTGTCTACATTGTTAATGAAGTTGAAATATCCACACAAAATCATATTTCACATCTATGGTTCTATTGGTGGTTGCAGCGTACTTTTCTAAACAATCAACAGTCAACACAATGAGGGCATATACACAAGCATATATAAAAACCATAACAGTGGGATTCCATTTAGTACTCCCCATCCAAGCCCACAATCACCTTATCCACCTCTAGTGGTACTCCTGTGCAGTGTTATTTTTACATATGTCTTTTAGCTATTTTTTATATATATTTATATATGTGTGTGTGTGTGTGTGTGTGTGAGTTTCTCTTATCTGTTCTAATGCTTGTTTATTTGGGATTGTTCTGTTTGAAACTATGATCATATTGGCCATTGGCATGGTTCTGGAACTCACGTAAGCCTGCCTGGAGGATGGCTGGTGGTGGATGCAGTTGGGGGTCCTATTTAATAAGAAATAAACCTGCAACTTTATTTATCTACACTTGGTATTCCTGTGATTCTCATTGGATCAACATCCTTTCAAGTGGAGACACCCTACTAAATAATTGGTACCAGGAGTGGGTTGAAGATTTGCCACTCTGCGCCTGTTGTGACCCACCAACAAAGTCACCACCACACTGTAACTGTTTATTTCGATTTTGTTTCTGGATCATTATAATTTCCTTCATCATGCTGAAGTGTATGAAGTGGCTTTTGCTTTGTTATTATGAGTTTCTTGACGTTGAGGAAATGTAACATTCTTGGAAACGTTAACGTCCTTACCTGCAGTCTATTTATTTTCAAGATGCGCTTTTCGTTCCATCTCTTCCACAAGGATCGCTTCAGAAAGTTCTGCTCTTCTCTGCATGATTACATCAAAAGCAAGCAATGGAGATACCCCGGGAGCAAGCTACAGAGCAAGTATTCACGTCAAATGCAGTGTAGTGTGTCACCATGTCACATCTCTGTGCGTGGCGGCCATGTTGGATCTCCTCAGACTACTGTTTTACCGCTGTGCTTAGAATTCTCATATAACCGAGGCTGCTGAGCATCATTCTTCGAAGCGCTCTTATTGACTCGACTACGAAGTTTGCCTGTTATACTTAAGGTACTACTTTGAACAATTCACCAATTCCCTTAACATTTGCATTTTCTCTAAGTTGCTTGTGGCATATTTATTTTCGATTTTGCTAATCGTATTCTGGCAGCCACTTAAACAGCCAATTGTTGTTTATTGAAAATTAATTGTTTTCTGCTTCATATACAGTACAATGGCTGCAGGTCAAGGAATTGTGCAACCTCCTCCATTTCTACAAAAAGAAGGGAAACCAGAAATAAAATGGAGCGAGTGGTTGCACAGTTTTGAAAATTATCTTGCAGCAATAGACGCTTGGGAGTATAAGCCTACTAGGAAAATGGTACTGCTATTTAATCACCTAGGGGTGGTTGGTCAACATGTCTCTGGCAACTTACCTCCTATTCCAGTACATCAGACTGGTGATATACCATGGAACATCTACATAGAAGCAAAGGAAAGAATGAAGAAACAGTACTCTGATGATTCAAGTGTGCTACTGGAAAGGTTAAATTTTGCTAAGAGTAAACAAGCATGTGATAAGACAGTAGAGAAGTATGTGACCAATTCGAGGGTATTGGCATCAAAAAGTGACTTTGAGAACAATGTGGATACTCTCAGATGTGATGAGTTTGTGTTTTATTGTTACTTCAAAAAAATACAGGAACGCTGTTTGACATGTCGCAATCCTACTTTGGAGGAAACTTTGGACATAGCAAAAAGTATAGAGAGGTCCATTCTCATTTACAAGGTTTTAGCTGATCAGGGGGGGAATCTTCCCTGAATTATGTGCTTGAAGAGGAAATTGTATGCACTGTGAACAATAGATAAGTAGCATTTAAAAGAGATATGCAAGGGAAAGGAGGATATGATGTCTGTGATCAAAGCATGTGTTATTGTTGTGGTTCAAAGAACCATATGGGTAATAGCTCTTCTTGTCCAGCCATAAATAAGAAGTGCAATTGTTGTCACAAGATTGGGCATGTTCAAGAAGTCTGTAGAGGTGGTTTGAGAGGGAATGGGCGCCCAGGCAATATGAGGATTAGTAATGTGAACATAAGTGAATTACAGGAGGAGACTTTGAAGTGTGTTGACCAACTTTCTAATGTGGTGTTGACGATAGAGATGTCTGATTCTGTTCGTGATGCGTCAGCTAAAAGCATTAACGGACCTATGTGTGAAGCTATCATTGATGGCAAATGAGTCACTATGATGGCTGATTCTGGAGCACAGGTCACCATATTGGCGGATCATACTTTCTACAGATTATGGCATACCTCTTTGATGTTATCTTGTCCTGACATTAGCCCAAAAGCATACAGAGATCAAGATATTGTTCTTTTAGGATTCTTTTGGTCTTCATTACAGTGTTTGGGTAGGTCTACTATGAAAAAAATGATTGTGGCTGTCAAATCAGTTGGAAAGACCTGACAAAACTGGGAATTATGTTGTGTCCCGGTCATGATGTTCCTGTTGTGCTGGGAGATCTACCTGATTTGAAGGCCAAAGAACACGTACTGTAGGTTGATTTATCAGGTAATATCTTGGATCGCATGATTGGGCTGTTCCCTGAGGTGTTTAAAAACCAGGTGGGCATGGCGTATAGATTTGAATATAGCAAAAAACTAAAGAGGAATGCTATTCCTGTGGTGCACAAAGTTAGACAACTTCCATTGAGTGTTAGACAAAACCTGAAAGATCTTTTGCAGAACCTGAAATCTGAGGGGATTATAGCACCCACAGATTCATCTGAGTGGCTTTCTCCGGTTGTACTTAGAAAGCAAAAATCTGGTGCGTACAGGCTATGTGTGGATTTGAGATCTTTAAATCTAAATATTTTGGTGGATTTTCATCCACTTCCTCATATTTAGGAGATGATTGCTAATATAGGATGTTCAAGATACATTTTTACAGTTGAACTTCACTCAGCGTACCATCAAATACCTCTTAGTGAAGATTTGCACATTAACAACATTCGTAACTCCATTCAGGGCATGCAAATACTTACGGTTACCATTTGGATTGGCATCTGCCACAAGCATTTTTTTAAAAATTATGGATACCCTAACTGGAGACATCCCTCATGTTCAGGCATTCAAAGATGATATCTTGATTTTTGCTGAAACTCAAGAAGAACATTTTCAAGTTTAAGAAAAGGTACTACAGATATTACAATCCAGAGGCATGCCTGTTGAACCCAATACATGGAAATGAATGGTACAAGAAGTAGGATATATAGGCCACAAATTTCAGGGGAGGGCATAAAACCTAAATTTAATAACCTGGAAGCCATAAAAAAAAATGTTCCTCATCCAATTGATAAAGATCCTCTATGCTCAGTTTTAGGATTGTGTGAGTATTATGCCGGATATGTGCCTGAATACGCGTCAGCTGTGGAAACTTTGAGATCCCTAATAAAAAGGCAACACATTTGAATGGGGTGATGAAGTTAAAATCGCCTTTGAAAGTATAAAGAATTTGGTTCTCACTGCTCCAGCCTTAGGGGCATTTGAACCGTCTGGAAATTCATACACTATTGTATATGCAAGTTTAAAAGGGATTGGGGCAGTATTTGGGCAGTGGGTAAATGGTCAAGAAAATACAGTGGCTTTCACATCTAAAACTCTTTCTGATGCTGAAAGTAATTACAGCAGTATTGAGAGGGAGGCTTTGGCGTGTGTGTGGGCAGTACAGAAATTTAAAACTTACATTTGGGGCACCACTTGTGTACTTTACACTGTTCACAAACCTCTTGTTTATCTTTTGAAAGGTTAAAGAATGGGAAAAGCCTCTGCTCATTTATTATGTTTATTATCTAAACCCGAAGAATATGATTTGATTCCTAAATATATACAGGGGGGGGAAGAAGGGTAGAGCAGACTGTTTATCTCGTCTACCACTACTATACAATAAAAAATCAGATGTGGATTTTTAAGAAAAGTGTGTTGTTGCTATTGTGGATGCGCTGGCAGGATGCAACAATCACATCAATGAAGATCAAAGGGTTTCAGCCATGGCTAAGGATGAAGTCTTAAGTAAAGTATTACAATTTATAAAAACAAGATGGCCTTCTGAGAAAAAATTTAACTGCAGAGCTCAGATCATTTGGGCAAACTGTGAAGGAAGAGGCGATGTTTTTGTTCTACCTTTGGAACTCAGTGACAAAATCATTAAGATTGCTCATGAAGGACACTTGGGTGTGTCAGCAACTTGCAAAAAAATTGAGATTGACCTATTGGTGGCCTGGATTAGACAAACAAGTGGCAAATATTATTGATAAATGTCCACAATGTATTGTTTTTGACAAACATTGGAAGGGCACCACTAAGCCATTAATTCCAGTACCACTTCCAGTGAAAGCTTGGGAGAAAATAGCTTTAGATTTTTCCAGACCTTTTAATCTTTTACCGAGAGATAAAAGTTATCTATTAGTTGCCATTGACTATTTTTCCAAATGGATTTACTACACTTTTGTTGAGGCAGCTAATTCTAATACAGTAATTTCTTTTTTGGAGAACATTTTTAGAATAGAAGGATCGCCTAGAATCATTATTACAGACAATGGGATGCACTTTGTATCAAGACAAATGACTGATTTTGTGAATGCACATACTATCAAGCATGCACAAGTGTTTTTTTACAGTCCTGCTTCTAATGGGTTAGTTGAAGGGGCAAATCATATTTTGAAAGAGGGGAGATCCAGACTACTATTGATGTTTCACAATTTTTACTAGATAAAATTTGGGTGTATCTTACAATTCTGCATTCTACAACCGGGATTACTCCTTTTAGACTTCTTAGAGGTAGAGATCCTAGTACAAAACTTACACCAGAGTGGATGTCAAACATGTTAAAGAGCAAGGGTGAAACAACGTACAATTTGTGAATCACCCTTGAGAAACAGAGTATTGAATGAACAACAAACTCAAAAAACATATTATGACAATAGGAAGAGTGTTAAGAAAGTGGATATCAATCAATCAATCAATCAATCAATCAGACAATTTGTAAAGCACGCTACATACCTGTGGAGGTTTCAAGGCGTGGGGGGGGAGGTGCTGCTACTGCCCGAAGTCTTGAGGAGGTTTCTGAAGGAAAGAAGGTCCTGGGTCTGTCGTAGATCCAGCGGGAGGGTGTTCCAGGTCTTGGCGGCGAGGTACGAGAATGATCTGTCGCCGGAAGATTTGCGTCGGATGCGGGGGATGGAGGCGAGGGCGAGGTTAGCGGAGATGTCAGGTGGGGGTGTAGAAGCTGAGTCTGTTCTACAGGTATGATGGTCCGGTGTTGTGGAGTACCTTGTTTGCGTGGGTGAGGAGCTTGAAGGTGATCCTCTTGTTGACGGGGAGCCAGTGAAGGTCTCTTAGGTGGGGGGTGATGTGGCAGTGGCGAGGGACGTTGAGGATGAGTCGGGCGGAGGCGTTTTGGATGCGTTGGGGGAGTTTGGATGAGATACCGGCATAGAGGGCGTTGCCGTAGTCAAGTCTGCTGCTGACGAGGGCCTGGGCTACTGTTTTTCTTGTTTCTGATGGGATCCATTTGTAAACTCTGCGAAGCATGCGGAGGGTGTTGTAGCAGGAGGAGGAGATGGCACTGACCTGCTTTGACATGGAGAGTGAGGAGTCGAGGGTGAAGCCGAGGTTTCGTGCACTGTCAGTGGGTGTCGGTGGGGGACCCAGCGTGGACGGCCACCATGAGTTGTCCCAGGCGGAGGGGGTGCGCCCGAGGATGAGGACCTCTGTTTTGTCCAAGTTCAGTTTTAGTCAGCTATCTCTCATCCAGTCGGCGATGGCTTTTAGTCCCTCGTGGAGGTTGGTTTTGGCGGTGTGCGGGTCCTTGGTGAGGGTGAGGATGAATTGGGTGTCATCGGCGTAGGAGATGATGTTGAGGTTGTGCTGGCGTGCCACTTGTGCGAGGGGGGCCATGTAGATGTTGAACAGCGTCGGGCTGAGGGATGAGCCCTGGGGCACGCCGCAGATGATGTTGAAGGCTTTGGATTGGTACGGGGGGAGGCGGAATCTTTGGGATCTGCCGGTGAGGAAGGATGTGGTCCATTCGAGGGCTTGGTCCTGAATTCCTGCTGCGTGAAAGCGAGATTTTAGGGTGTGGTGACAGACGGTGTCAAAGGCGGCTGATAGGTCTAGGAGGATGAGGGCTGATGTTTCTCCATTGTCGAGGTGGCTTCTGATGTCGTCTGTGGCGGCAAGGAGGGCCGTTTCGGTGCTGTGGTTGCATCTGAAGCCGGTCTGGGAGGGGTCGAGGATGTTGTTGTCTTCGAGGTATCGAGTGAGATGAGTGTTGACGATTTTCTCGATTACCTTCGCCGGGAAAGCGAGCAGAGAGATGGGCCGGACATTTTTCAGGTCCTTGGGGTCTGCCTTTGGTTTCTTGAGAAGGGCGTTGATTTCAGCGTGTTTCCAGCTTTCCGGGAATCTTGCAGTTTCGAAGGAGATGTTGATGGCTTTCCGTAGGTGTGGTGTGATGGCTGTGCTCGCTTTGTTGAAGATGTGGTGTGGGCAGGGGTCTGATGGCGATCCGGAGTGGATGGAGTTCATGGTCTTGCGGGTATCATCGTCGCTGATGTTGGTCCAGGGGGTCAGTCGGCTGGAGCGGGTGGAGTTCGTGGTGGGTGGGGTAGGAGTGTCCGGAGTGTGAGGAGAGTTGAAGCTGACGTGGATGTCCGTGATTTTTTGGTGGAAGGCGGTTGCTAGGGCGTTGCATAGTTCTTGGGAGGGGGAGATGTCGTTGATGGTGGCGATGTGAATGATTGAGGTTTAATCAGAAAACCATTAAATGTTAACAAAGGAAAATCTAGGCGTTCTCTGCCCGTGAAAGTTACCAGATCCAGCAAGGCTTCTGTGTTATTGGAAGAGCAAGGGTGGTGGAATAAGCACAGTGTTATTCCCATATCCACCCAACAAACAGATATTTTCAAGGGTATGTAATTGAATAAGGACACTGAGAATTTAGTGTTGTTTACTGACGTGGTTGTGGTAAACAATAAAAAAAGTTGGGATGCCTTCTTGTGAAAACATGAGTAACACCTCTTTAATAACAGAAAGAAAGAGCGAGCCTTCTATTGTTGAAACCTTGCTGGAGCCTGTGTCCACACATAGCACACGGGTTGTCAATGTACCTAAAAAATATCATGATTATGTGACGTATTAGTTTTTCTCTCTTTAATCTTAAATTAGTACTACCTGTTTTTGTTCAATGCATTCTTTTATTTTTCCTCTCAGAATATGCGTTCGTCTTCGCCTAAGCACGGCAGACCAAGGGGGGGTCCTGAGCCCCTGATAAATTCACACTTCGTTCCTTTTAACTAAAAGGAAATACCTTAGTCACACGATGTCTTCATCCATTAAACATTTATTGGCAAAAGAAAAACGCTAACCCAAAGCGTTTCAGGAATCAGTCTTCCCTTGTTCACGGGTCGGGTTAGCATTTTTCTTTTGCCAATAAATGTTTAACGGATGAAGACATCGTGTGACTACGGTGTTGCCTTTTAGTTAAAAGGAACGAAGTGTGAATATATATATATATATATATATATATATATATATATACACACACACACACACGTGTGCGTTTCTCTTGTCTTTTACAATGCTTGTTTACTTGTGACTGTTCTGTCTGGAACTATGATCGTATTGGCCATTTGCATGGTTCTGGAGCCTGGAGGCTGGGTGGTAGTGGATGAGGTCATGGATCCTATTTATTAAGAAATAAACCTGCAACTTTATATATCTACACTTGGTATTCCTGTAATTCTCATCGGATCGACGCCATTTCAAGTGGAGACACCCTACTACATCTCGCCTTTCCCAGATCATCATTCCACCGGAGTATGAAAAAAATCTGTGCATACTCCTTTCCTTTTCACCGTTTCAATAACTCATCCCTTCCTCTTTGGTGAAATGTGTCTCTTGCAAAAATGGCAAAAGTTCTCACCATGCTTTCCGGCCTCCCATCACTTTATGGAGTTTTTGGATTTAATGCCACACAACCACATTGCTATTTAGGAACATGTGCCGTTTACGCATAGCCTTAAACCTATTGATGCACTAAATCAAACATTGATATATCATCCATCACACCACCAGGACTTATCTACAAGCCACAATATATGGAAGGGATTGGGGCAAAAGCCATCTGCAAGCCACACCACATCCCTTTATCAAGAGCCCACTTATGTCACTCAGTTATACCTCCAAACCAAACAGTCCACCAATCCACTTAATACATATTAACTAAACACTGCATTGTGTTTAAGTAGAGTAAATATGACCCACAGAGGGCCTGTTAAAAACTATCAGACCCATTTCAATACACCGACATAGCAACTGCATAACTTTGGAATTAAGAGGACATGAACATCTAAAATAACAGAGTAGGTCACTGCTTGCCAGTAGTTGTATGAATACAACAATATATAACACACTACACCCAAATATATGGTGCCAAATGGCGAAGACTAGGTTTGACCACTTGTCAGATCTGAGAAAAAAAAGAAAGAAAGGGACTCGAAAAGTGAAACCACTGGGTAGGTGAGGAGAAATCTATAACACAGCAAATACAATCCACAGGACATCACACAAGCAATCTGGCTTTTGTGCGCAGCTCCAACACTCTAATATGGCAGAAAGTGAGGCTTCAAGTCAAAGGGAGCAGTCAACCCATGCAACTGACCTTGGCCTTCCCATCACCTCTCTCCAGAGCCCCAATAATGCAGAGTATCAGAGGAGGTCATACTAGTGACCATCCGGTTTAATTGTTCAACAATCAGGGAATAATCTGCATAGTTGCCATCTGCAGCAGCAAGCCTCCATGAAGGATCCCTTTCCTTCCAAGATTTCCACAATACCAAAATCTACAATGCAGTGTCCAAACATTTATTTAGTGGATTTTAGAGGAAGGCTTCAACAACTTCACAGGCAGTATTTTGAATCTCAGCAGTCTCTGGGATCTCACCTGGCAGGACCACAGGGTAACCTATTCACATTTACCATGTCTTTTCAGCCAGGCACACGCATCAGTGCTAACTCTTTTTCACTTCAAGGAGAGTTTACAACTGTTGTTGCACTATAACAGTGAAATCAGGAAATATGCAATCTTCCGCATGTTACAACACAAAGGAACCATTTTGATGGGAGTTTTAGAAAACACAGTCTCAAAATCTAAGGTTCAATAATTTGGCAATGATGGGCTAAGGTGGGGCATGCAGTGTTGGCAGTGGAACTAGTTCTCTATGGGCCCTCTCAAGCAAGTAAAACTTAACAAGGCATTCAAGGGCTATGGTGTCACTGAACTAGGCATCAACAAACAGTTCAGTATTTGAATTCTCAGCTTGTACCACCATGTTACTCATATGTGTCTGACCCTCAGTGTCCTTAGCCTTGAACTCCAGGTACCCTCTCCTATAGATCAGCCATTTGGTTCAAGGTAACGAACACTGGGAAGCAGGTCAGACACAGTCAGTTCAATAGTGTTGGCTCTGTCCTTCTGGTCCCAATGGTTGATCATCCCAGAGTTATCTTCATTTTTAAAGATGTCTACAATGACTGTATTTGAAGCAGTATACACATAATCGTTAGGGTCAGAAGACACATCTTCAAGTGACTAAGTAGGGGTTCCCAGAAAAGAACCACCACTGTGGCTATTGTGCAAGCTTAGGTGGGTATGACACAGTTGCTTCAATTTGCCTGTCATGTTAATATATGACAACATGATAGGCCCACAGGATTGAATGCAGGTCTGCAAGGAAAAGAGGGCAGGCACACCAGAATTACCAGCAAATTATTGTCCATTGATGAGAATCTCCACTAATGTCTAATTATAAGGTCACACAGAGGTGCTTTAGAGATACAAGCATGGCCATGAGTTCAGCAGAGGCTGATTGCAAAGATTCTGCAGGTCCAACCCACAGCACCCCTTTCAGATCCTTCACTGCTTCCACAAAAAAAAGATAGAGGGTTTTATCAAATGGACAACCAGCCTGGAGCTACCACTGATTGTAAAACGGACCACAGCGTGCTAGCTCAAACCACCTACACTGTGTTGCAGGTGGAAACCCAGGCCGTGACATGTATATTTCCTGAAGCCACATGCTCTGAGGCCTCCAATCCCCACATGAAGTACCACCTGGCAGGCCTACAATCAAGGAGCAGCTTCAGTCGCAATTCAGCTGCATCCGCCCAGCTCCAACATCACACCTCTATAAGGATCTGCAAACACAGGACTGGACTCCTTCTGTCAGGTGTGGAGGAGCCAGGAATACTAGTAGAGTCCTCAAATCATTGTCTTCTAAAAAAAACAAAACTCTGGGAAAGAGACTCAAGGCATAAGAAGAGACAACATCAATGTCATGCCTGAATGATTTGTAGTCATGAGAAAATGGAATGTGGACAAGGAACATGTCATCTCTCCTTGTATTCATGTTTTCATGAGTGGACTATGCTAAGAATCCACTATCTTACACTAAGGACCTGATTAGGAATATAAGTGCTACTTATTGAACTTGGTAATGATACCACAGGGTATGTTAGTTATCAGGTGCAATAAATAGCACCTATTTAGAGTTTCTAGGGAATAACGCGATATGGTAAACATCGTATGCTTTTCCACTGTTAAATTTGCCAGATTTTACCTGCCGAATTTTAATGAAGGTTGAGGTATTTCACACATCTGATAAGTATCAGATGCCTTACATGGCATGCAACTCGTAATTCTGACCCCTGTGCAAACGGGTTTATGCAGGGGTCGAAAAATAATGACCCACTTGTAATCAGGCGTTATGTCTTTCCATCTTACCATTCTGTACCTTTTTACCAAGATGTCTCTGACTTTCACATGAATGTTTACAGATTATGTTGTAATCATAATCATTCAGGCTTCAGAAGGTAAAGAAAAAAGGGTGCACAAACACAGGAGTGGATACCGTTTTATGATAATGGAGGTGTGCAAAGATAAATGAGGAGCTGTGGCTAAATAAGCATTTAGCAATACTCTAATAATACCAAAAGGGAGTAATGTGGCTTAAAGCATCAAAACACAGGTGAAATGGACAGGAAACAAAACATATCCACTTGAATGGCTAGAAAAACAGAATTAAATATGGGATGGGATACAACTTCTGTGGGGATAAACCTGTAAGAAAATCAATCCCTGCAGGGACTACATATATATTTAATAATGACAGAATCTGGGCTTCCTGGAAGACTCACAGTTTTTTCATAGAGTGACAGACACTCTTTACATAAATCTTGCTCTATATGCAGACCCTCCCTGTAGACAAACAGATTGAAAATGCAATGAACAAATCCTTTGCTGGGAACAATTTGGCACTTCAAACAGATGGTGCTTAAACAGCTCAATCCCAGGTTATGAACTTTAAGTATTTTGCCAGTTCGTTGCAGGAATTAGAGGACTGATTTGAAACACTAGTGCAAAAAGAGAACCATGCCTGATTTTTTTAAATATATCTTGTGATATCATCAGAGCATCAGTATTGGCACCTGCAGTGTCAAGTTGGCCAAATGCCACATGTTGCTATGATACTAGAAGGCTATCTATGAAGAAGTTGTTTGCCAAACAACTTGAACAAAGCATTCAAAGATAGAAAACAAGCCCATCCTCACATAGGAAAATATTTACTCTCATCTCAACCATATGGGGATTCTAAGAGATATTCCTACTCAAGGCTACCTTTACAGGACGTGTCGTAAGCCCAAAAATCAAGGACCCTTGCTGTCAGCAGTTACATCAGAAGAACCTGGTTATCATGAAGAAGGAGAGGAATGGCATTCTGAAGGAGGTGGTATTAAACACTCTTTCTAGATCTGGGAAACAGCTGTCACAAATTAATGGATGTTGCATATCATTCCAAAGCTTTATATCATTCAATTTAACCCCAAGCCTGTAGATTCAGGATGCATTCTTACTACTTACACCAGAAACAAATCCAGAGCAGATGCTGTATGGGAAAGAATTTCATCTTTGTTAAAGAACACAGCTTTAACACTAGTCCCTCCAGCAGAACAAGGTCAAGAAATCTACTCAAGTCTCTTCTTAGTAGAAAAGGCATCAGGGTGGGTTCACTCCAGTGCTCAGTCAGATGTCAGGCAACCCATGTCTAGGTGGATGTTTACTCAAAGCAATCATCTTCACTTCTGCTGGGAGATGTTCATAGGACCAGGTTTAAAACAGACATAGGAATGGTATGTCCTCCAGACCACAAGTTTCAGAAGATGAAAGAACATCTATTGTCCATCATGTCATTTGAGATGTCATCAGTGATGTTATTGAACATGTCACAAATGATGTAATATGTGAGGCCACTAGCAGTCCACAGCGGGCCCTATGTTATAGATGGTTCTGACAACTATAACTGATGAATTTCTTTGGTTTTATTTAGTTCGAAATGTTCATGTTTTCACTGACATATTCTCCTAACTATAACGTTCCTTTGGCCTATGTTTTTTTCAGTGAATTTCTAAGTTTTTTTAATTTTTTTTAAACAAAACCTATCTTTTTATCACATCTTACTATAACGTTACTTTAACCTTTGTTTTTTTTCTCAGTGGATTTCTAGGGTTTTGTTTAAGCGTAAGTAAACTTTTATTACCGTATGTAAAACCAGGGCCCCATTGCGCACTGCCAAAGCCTTGCGTATTTCCAAGGGGGGGCATGGATCCCTCCCTGTGTCTTTTTAGGACCCGCAGTCTGCATTATTAGAGGTGGGTGCACCCTGGTGCAAACCTAAGGCCCCCACCACACATTCACTCAATGGCAGCCATGGGGGAAACCCAGGGCCCTGTGGCCCCAGTTGGATCTCTAAATAGAGCAGGAACCAACATTGATGCCACCCTCCGGAAGCAGCTACTTATGTTGCTCCCTCTGGGCAGGATCACTATTTTGAGCAGTTTACCTATCTGCATCACTGTGGGTAGGGAAACGTATCAAAAGTCTGTTCCCAGCTAGTGGTAGCATTTTTAAAGCTGGGAGCAGACTTTGAGTTTGCTTCAGTGTGGCAGAAGATTCAAAACTGCTCCCACCAATTGGGAGCAAATTCAGGTTTCCTTGCTCGTGCAGGCAAGGAAACCACTATGTCCCAGAACAGAGCTGATGAGCCCGCCAATTCCCTTATCATTAGTTTAGCAGCCCAAGGGGATTGGGTCCCCGGGTCCTTTAAAAGTTCGGAGAGGGGAGCGATGTGACCCCCTCCACCATTTGACAATTTTTAGCCTTGTCCCTGAGTCCTGTAATGGCTGCCAGCAACATTTTCATCATGTTGCTGGCAGACAGTCAGAGTGCTCTCATGCACAGGAGTCTTATTTATGCAGGAGTGAGATGGACCAAGGGAAATAAAGTTTCCTAGGCCAATCAGAATGCTCTATTTTGAAATTGGTGCTCCCACAACAGTTTCCTGAGACTCTTGCAGACCCAACCGTCGCTATTGCTATATTTTTGACCCTTCATTTCTCAAAAAACTACTGAACAGATTTACACCAAATTACAAAAAGCACAATCTGTAGACCAAGATCTAGCTTTCTGAAAAATTTGGTGCAATTCTGTTCAGCCATTTTTCTGTAGCCCTTATTAAAGAATTTTATAGAAAATGCATGGGGATTTTGCGTTCTGGGATCCCTCTTTTTTTTTTTTCTCAGCCCTTGCTTGACAGATCACCCCGAAACATTCCATGCACAAACTAGCCAAAACATAGCACCTTTTTGGAAAGTTTCAAGCAGATTCAGCAAACGGTGCCAACGTTATTAGAAACATAAATAACACTTTTCCTATGAAAAAGCTAACCTAACTATAACTACTCAGTGTTGGACCAGTGAAATATAAAAAAAATGCTGTGTTAAATCCTCAAAAACCAAGAAGCTCACACTCGGGGTTGTATTTAAATAGAAATGTATTTCATGGCAAGCGTTTTGACCTTACGGTCTTTATCACAGCCGTGTTTAAACACATGTCTGAGTGTGAGCTTCTGTGTTGTTGAGGATTTAACACATTATTTTAGAGAGATATATATGTGTGTGTGTGTATGGGTTGGGGTGTGTGTGTGTGTTTTTTGTAAAAAAAATGTAGTGGTAGAAATCCTCATATTTCACAGGGAACTGTTAAATATGGAAACTATTTCATGGTTTCTTGTAAATTTTGGGTTTAGCATCACAATGATAGCCCCTAAACCACTCTGTATAATTTTGCCATTAATTGGGTTACTAGAATTTTGCTGAAAGGTTATTTAAATTATGCAGTACGATGCCTGATAATTTACATAATCAAGGTACCTAGATATAGAGTTAAGAACATTAAAACTACAACTGCCTGTATATACTTATATCAATGATATAGTGCTAGCCCATGGGTACTCGCAAACATTTTTCCAGGGGCCAAGAAGTTTGGTTTGTGACGTGCCTGGGGGCCGCATTGATGCCAGGGCAGTGGCAGTCGGGCGGGGTGGCTGGAGGGATTGGTGGCAAGGTAGGTGTAGGAGAAGCAAATGACATACATCTAGTGGCTGAAATAAACAATGGAAAACCACAAAACCTGGAATTAATCCCAGCTTACCCACTTTTCCAAATTGTGTGATCCTAGGCAATTGTTTAGTCTCACTTTCCCTTCTTTTTCTGCATTATCACATTTAAGATGACCTCAAAATACATGATTCATGCTGTGCGCTGCACAAAACCTGCTTCTAGGTTTGATTTAATAATCTATAATGTTCATATATGATAAAAACCCAGGCCACCCCTAAAGTGCACATACCAAGTGACTTGCCTCTTTAATTTACTATTGGTGGTGTTCTCAGGGTAAGGGAAAGAATAAATGTTTCCAAATTTATGTTTGAAAACTATCACTTTTAAATTAATACATCTCAATGCACTGATAAAATAAATTGTACTAAGGCAAAAAGGTTCTGCATGTTAAATGAATACACTTTTTCAATTTTAAAGAGACTGTCTTAGTTTTACACGTGTGCTGGAAGATATCTTTAAAAATGAATGCGTTTCTAAAGTTAAGTGCAGGAGTTCCTAGTTACTTCCTTTCTTTAATACCAAATAAGTTTGAAATAAATGATTGTGTGTCTATTTAATATTTTTATTGTTAGTGCGGAGTCGAGCAAAGAGCTGCCCAGTGCTCCTGTTTCCCCAGGGGCCGCATGTAAAGGTCAGAGGGGCCGTATCAGGCCCACGGGCCGTACTTTGAGTATCCATGTGTTAGCCCATATTACGCATTCAATGTTTTTGCAAATTGAAAATGTGTCACTCACTGTTGTGACACACAACCAATATAAGTAACAAAGTTCACACTCGCCCATTAAACCAATTGCATTAGCCCAACAAAATATTCTACTTTCACTGCAAACTGTGTGTTATGTACACATCATATCACTTCAACCGACAATCTCCTGTACTGTCTCTTTGAGAATGGGGCATGCAATCTTAAACTATTATAGTTTCAAGGGCATCTGTTCACCATCTTGTTATTGCTAGTGTTCCTCAATCTGTGCATCTATGTATTGGTACCTTTGCAGCACAAACATACCTGGGATGTAATAGAGTGTCAAATAAGCATGAGAGCCTGAGGAATCAGAAAATCATATCTAGTGACAGACAAAAAGTAGGTTCTGCTGTGTTGATGAGTAAGGCTCCTTCAAGAGATGGGTCTCAATTTCTTCCTGAGTTGTAGGGGGCATCAGAAACGGCTTTATGTCAATGAGGATGTTGTTCTACATCTTGGATACTTAGATGGAGAAGGAATATTTTCTAAAAGTTTCTTCATGTGTTTTCGCTTTCTGGTCTGGTGATGGCCTGACTCCTAGAATTACATTGGTTGCCATAGAAGGTTAGTTTCTTGGTTAGGTATATCAGCGTATTTTCATGTAATGGCCTTGTAAGTGTCATTGCTGGTCTTAAAGATGATACAGGCCTTGAGAGTGAGCTAAACATTTGATGAAGAATGCCATCATGTGAAGGTTTTCTGTTATGGGTACCATGGGGGTGCCTGAAATTTTGTTCAGCACAGTGTTTTCTCCATCAGTTGTGAGAGGATCAGGGTTATTTAAAAACTGTCTTCTGGGGGAAAGTTTTTCACTTTCTTCCAAGGAACAGCTGGTCCCACACAGACTTACAATTCCTGGTAATGTTAAGTTGCAGAATGTCATCAGTTGGGAAGATTTGGGGATCTTTAAATTGTTGCCATTGAAAATCAATCCAATTTCAAAGGATTAAACCAGATTGTTGTGAGAACTGTCGCACTATCATCCTTCATCAAAACTCTCTCTGGGGATGCTCTCCTACCATTGTCAATGTCTTTCTCACTCCAGGCATCTTCCCAGAAGCTCTAAAGACTGAGAAGATCATCCTACCCTAAAAAAGCATGCACAAGACTCTGATGACTTCGCCAACTCCTGTATCTCACTCATCTACCATCTTGAGCTCCAAGATTATACCAGTTCTAGCAATCTCCTGAACAACTCTTATTCTGGCTTCAGATCACACTGGAGCCAGGAGACTGCCACTTTACAGATCGTAGAGGATGCCAGCTTGACCCCTGCGTCCTGATATTGTCTGACCTCTCAGCTGGCTGTGACACATTTGACCATCCAACCCTCATACCCACACTCAAGTCATACATGGCATTCACCTGCAATGCCCGTCACCAGGTTTGTTCAAATGGGCACCTCCAGGTGATAAAAGGTCCCTATCACATGTGGAGTCCCCCAGGGTTCCATAGTGTCTCCTGCCATCTTTAACCTTTAAGTGGAGCCACTTTGTACTTTACTCACAGGTAATAGCATCAGGATTCACCAATTTGCTGATGATACACAACTCTACTTGAAAGTGTCCTCTACTTCAGACATCCAATGAATCAAACACTGATTGCACCACATCCAGACATGGATGTCAAGCACCTACCTGAAGCTCAACCCAACCAAGGGAGAATTATTATTTTTCAAGAACAGCAAACAAGAAGCATTATAAACTTAGCTCAAAACCCTAGACACCAACGTCTTCCTCAAGGAACACATTGCCAAAAAAGTAAATCCAGCCTCGTACCAGTTCTCTCTTCTAAAGAAAACCAAACTGCTTCTTTCAGGAAGCCACTTAGTACAGATGTTCAAGCGCTAGTAATCTTGCATCTGGATTGTGGTAATGCCCGACTCCACAGCCTCCCAGACTGAACACTTGGACCCCTTAGAGGCATCACAAACACAACAGCTTGTCTCATTCAGGGCCTGAAAAAATATGATCATATCACTATAACCCTGGTGGAACTCCACTGGCTCCCCTTGTCAGCCTGCACAATTTTCAACACTAGCTGCATAATTTACAAATCAATCGCCACCAGCACTCTCGATTATCTTGCAGACAAGCTCACCATCTCTACTGGTGCCTGATTAAACACAGATAGGGGAAATAATAGTCCAGTTGAGCTACATCTTACAATTTAAGAACGTGTTTTTCTTTTGTAGCAATCTCATACCTGAACTAGAATAAAGAAAGAGTATTACAGGACTGTACAAAGCCTATACAGAAAGAAAACAAGACTGCTTCTTTATTTGGGGGATGGGTTGTATATATTTTCTCAAAATCATCAGAAACAAGGAAAAGGAAAACCAAAGATCAGTAGAAAGGGTAACTAAAGGGGGAAGAAAACCTTACCAGAACTTTGATGTTTCTTTCAAAGGACACTGCTAGAAGAGATGGTTCAGGAGGAGCAGTGAGGGATGCAACTGTCTAAAAGAGGAGAAATGCGTTAGTTAACAGAAGACAAACTATAGGAGAACTAAATTGGAAAGACTAACAACCAAGCACAAGCTCTTGTTAGAAAAAAGGGATTAATTGTGTTTTTGAAAGGAAGGAAGAATAAACTTCTCAATCAAAATTGCCAGAGTAGCCCATTTTTCCCTGGTGACCAGCTTTTGTTTCTGAATATGCATTTCATTTTGCCAAGTATAGCAGAGAAAGCATGGACTCACCTCTTCCTTTGATAATTAAACCACCTCTGTGAACTTAGACAAATAGTGACAAGAAGAATAACCTCAGGGTAAGCTGGCTGGAAAACAACACACTACAATAAAACTCCTAATATAAAAAAATTAAAGTTGTGTATTCAGCTACAAAGGAATAAACAATGCCTAATGACTCTCTTCCTAGTGCACCTCAACTCTTCATAACTCTGTTTCTTTGCAACAACAGAGAATGATTGAACACCACTGGGGTTCCTTCCCAACCTTGCCTTCTATTTTCTCATTTGAGTAACAAATTTCAGTGATATACTTAGTAAAGAGCGTTCCCTGTTAAAAAATGGAAAACATTACTTTCTAATTCTCTAGTACCAGGGGTGTGGAATTCCTATAGCCCGACAACCAGGACATTTTGTTTGGCATTAAGGAGAACAAGTTTTCATGTTTATTTTGTACTTGGGGCAAGTAGGCCCAACACCCTGCAGCACAAAGACTTTGGCTGCCAGTTTACAGGGAAGGGAACTGTCTGCAGTTGAGTTGATATTTGTGTCCAAATGTTAATGCTGTTCGCACTTCTATTTATGGTTTATTAATGCAAAGCCTTTATAATTAGGGTCAGTGCTCTAAATAAACATTGTAAGGTGACACTGCACCATTGACAGGGGTTCCAGTAAAACAAAAGTGTACATATGTTTAAAATGTTTAATATAAGGATACATATAATGCTCCCAGAATGCTCTTTGATTATATGCAAATGTTTGCAGAAGTTTGTAATCAAGACTGGTGATTCCTTGCTTTCAAAATATACTGTTCAGAAAAAAATGCAAGTAGAAAAAAACGTTTTGCTAAATTACTGTGAAATTTTAGGTAGCATTTCTTTGAAGCATTATTTAGTAAAATGTGTTGATACATGTAGTATTTAAAAACATATTCATAATGGAAAATCCATGCAACCATTTTCTACAAGATTATGGGAAACATGAAAATAAACAAGCACTGGCAAAGCCAACCAATCTGACATTGGCTGTCAGTCTTTTGGTTTTGTCAATGCTTCTCTTGCTTTGACATGGCTTTTGTAACACTTTATTATTGTGGGCGCTACCAGGCCCTCCCCACTGTAACAAACATTGGCAAAAAACAAAACATTTATTTTGGTTTCGAAAAGCACATATTGCCTCAGTAGTTCCTGGCACTGAACAAAACTACTTTATGTGCCAATATGCTCCTTCTGGAAGAGCGGAATGCTATCACTCTCAGTAAAGCCAGACAATTGATAGAGGGAGAAATAGAATTTTAATAAAAACAAAATGTCTTGGTTAATGCCAGACCAAATTAGGTGCCCAATTCTTTAAGAAAGTCACAAAAGTGCATGCATGGTATATGTCTTTAACATTAGTGGCTTTCATGAATTTACAAGAATTTACAGAAGTAGATCGGGAAATCGTACTCCTAGAAAATATTTATGAACTGTATTTTAGCATGAGCAACTTTGCATGTGTGAAAATCTATTGAGCGTTTACAAGTTCATTTTCCTTCCAACCACTTTTTTACCCACCCTGCAAGACCTTCTACTTCTGCCCATGTCAGGAGTAAATTAACAACCTTTCTCAGTATGGGAAAAGATTAGCGAAGAGCTAGTGAAAATCCTTAAGATATGCAAGTTAGTAGGTATGCACATACTCAAAGGTATTCCAGACCTGGAACTATAACGTATTGCTTCCTCCAGCCCCAGTATGTAGATCTGCAGAAAGGTGGCAAAATAAGGAAATTGCTATAGTAGGGTTTGAAATTGCTAGTATTCAAGCCCAACCATAGTATTAGACCTGGCACACACTGAGAGGCTATTATCAGAGTTCTGGCATAATGATATTGCTACCATAATTTGTCGCCGCAATACATGGCACCAAAGGGACTAGTAGATTTCTTTTACAGGACAAGTAGTGGGTTTAAGAAGCAACCTGTCCCATGGACAAGTAGTTATTTTATTAAATTCCACACCCCCGAGTACCCTGATGTCTTACTGTGTAATCCCAACATTCCCCATACTAGATACATTAGTTTTACATCTTACCTTGTCTCTGCTTGGCAACCAAGTTCTACAGTCCTGACACTCTGAATCTGGACATCAGATCAAGGTTGTGAAAAACAGTAGAGACTTTCAATGATGCATGCCCTAATTGGAAAAATGTGTGCCATAATGGCTCTTACTGCAGCATCATTCAGGTCATATAAACAACAGGATTATAAACCTATTTTGATATAAATATGTAGACATTACGCTACTGGAATGTAACAATTATGTAATTAGTTCACAATTATCATATACAGGTTAATACATGGCTACTACATTCCATTTGTCTCCAAATAGGTACATGCACGCCTGCCTTCTAATTTTGATCTTTTACTGTGAACTTCTTTCATGATTTTAAGAGTGTTTTTACTAATTAGAAAACAATGTTTATGTTAGAAATGGTTTAGTTATCCTGATTACACCTCAGACAGCTTGCATTGACATCAATTAATGTCTGTAGAAAGAAATGTGCACTTTTATTTTATATGAACAAGCCTTTCCCATGCATGTGTCGGTGTGCTTTTATATTTCAGAAAATCAGTGGAGCCGAAGACTTGGTGTCTGTCTAAATAAACTGTATGAATGTGTGCTCCTCTTGAGGAAACCATGCTTAGGATATTCCTGCCCTTGTAACTTTAAAGGCCCTATGATTGAATCTTTTATAGGGACCATTCATTAGCGGAACAGTGCATTATATTTCTGTATTATATAATTGCCAAGTCATTGTCTTCATTTGGTATGCACACTTCATTTATAAATATGCAGTAAAGTCGGTGTATGTAGTTGTATGTACTAGAATATTAATTGTTCTGTGTCCTGTATCATTGCTAGTTCAACCATGTGTACACCATTAGAAGTAACTAAATGTGTGTGGCTTTGTAGCCTAAAAATCTATAAAATATGTTGTTTTCGGAAAATATGCCAGACATTTGTGGACTTTTAAACTGAGCAGACTGTGCGCTAGTCTGTTCACCTACTTTATACTTATTGATCGCTGAGCATTCTTAAAAGAAAGACTCTCCGCCAATCGTTCATTTGAATAAAACTTAGGTGCATTTGTCAAGCAGTGCAGCACAGCACCTTGCTGTGCTGCACTGCATGAAAGGGAAAGAGCAGGAACATGCCATCATTATGGCATAGGGTGCATTCGTGACATTTCCCCCAGCACTGGTGCACAATGGACCCATGGTGCAAGTGTGCCTGCATTGAATGCAGGATTGTTTTGTGAAGGAAGGAACACCTTCCTGCATAAAAACAATCCTGTGAGGCATATTCCTCTTTCTATGTGTGCTGCAAAATGCAGCACACATAGAAAGAGGAAGAAACTAGGAGAAATACAGATATTTATTTTCCTTACACCTTCCTTAGGAAGGAGTAATATGTTAGGGCATCCCCAGGTTTACAAGTTCTTGTAAATCTAGGGATGTTTCAAAACCCATGGGAGTTGCATGGAAAAATGCAACGCCAATGGAATCCCTCCCTAGCGCAGAGTTAGGAAATGCAGAGATTTGCACTGCATTGCCTTACTCCAGATTTTAGAAGCCACGCATAGTGGCTTTGGTGGCTTCAAAAATCTGACTTAAGGTTTGTGTCGCTCTTGCACCACATTGTGTGGCACAAGAGTGACGCAAACCAGGCCATAAATATGGCCCTTAGTCCTTAGCGGATTACTGTAGCAGCAGCCTCTAGGTCAGTCCTCTTGCTTAACTATATTTGGTCTGGCTGCTTACTTGCTTTGGAAGCTATTAACTTATGTTGATCCTCTTGAATTACTTGAGTAACAATGGAAAAATGTAAGGCTAATTCCCTAGCTAACTACCTTTTGCCTTCCGTAATGATCTTAATTTTGAATAAACATTATGTTTTTTTACTTTAAATTGTGTCTACTAAAGGTTTCATTCATTGGCTTGAACTCTTTCTTACAAAGACTTACAAGGTTTTACGAAGACTCAGATAGTCCCAATCCTGTGCCTCAAATGTCTTAATTATTTGAATTACAGTGTCAACCTCTTTACTCATAATTTTGTACAAAACACACATTTGTTTTTCCTAATTCCATATTACTTGACAGTTTTGCAATGCAAGTAGCCACTTCCAGTTCTGCAAACCATGATTATGTAAACCAACAGACTGAAATGTCACTCACCATTCTGTTACCCTCCTTAGCATATGTTAGCAACCCAATTTAGCTGCATCGCAGTAGTCTTCTCTCATTAGTGGAGGCAAAAATCAAGCACTTCTAACTGTGCAGAACAGCAATATGGAGACCACCACCTCCAGATTCCTCAATGTGGCACATTTATCATTGGAGTGGCATAGTTTGTCATAGAGGCCCTTCAAAGATGATCACTGAGATTTCTGAATCTTGTGAGACCTATTCTATTCTTGCTTGACTCTTGAATCTCGGAGTTGAAGGGGTCGACTCGTTTAGGCTTCACGTTGCCAGTGTTTGCATGATGTCTATAAGGAGGAAACTTTAGGCTGCAATAATTAAACACTGTGGTTCCCAATAAAATTTAACATTTCTTCAGTTATTTCCACCTCTGAATAAAAGGAACACATAACTTCAACAGTCACACAATGATCCCTGCCTTCAAACTAAAGGCCTCAAAGATCGGTGTATTGCCATGTGCTTTTACAACTTCTAAAAAGGTTATCCATGACCGTAGTTAGCATGCCATAACTCAGATCAGGTGGTGGTTCTAGACCGAAACATGTGCAGTGAGCAAAGATGGGTGTTCACTGGGTCTTTGAAGGAGTAGAGCAAAAAGGAACCTGTGCACAGACTATGGCCCTCATTTACAAGCCCTTTGCGCCACAGCTACATCATTTTTATTTTACGCAGCTGTGGCGCTAGCAGTGCAGTACACTACTCCATATTTACAAACTGATGCATTGGGCCCAATGTGTCAAGTTATAAAGCCCGGCACCAGGTATAATGTATGCAGAGTACATTTCAGGGCATCAATCTGCCGCTTCACTGCGTCAACATTTTACCACATGCTCAGAGGAGGCTTAAAATTGTTGCAGGGCTTTTTCCTATGGGAGACTCCTCGCATTGCGGGAGTTGCATCAGATTAACAATACTACTCCAATAATGCATGAGTTTAGCGCCAACAGATGCAACAGAATTTTTGACGCCTCTGTGAAACATGTGCAATAGAGCTCTGTATTGTAAATACAGTGTATCAATGGCATCCTTAGGGGATGTGCGTGAAGCACAAGAAATGTGATGCATCAATAGCAATGTGTCATTCTTGTAAATCAGATCATATGTGCCTCTGCTACCTATGGAATATCCCTGTCAGGAGACTACCAGTGGATGGATATGTGGGAAAGTCTAGACTGTTGAAGGGAGATGCTTGGTAAGGAAAGACAGCAGCAGTGGTTGTAAACGAGTTACCAAACACATCTCCACCAAAATGTTACCCGCAGAAAGAAGCAAAAAGCAACAAATCCAGTCTGATTTGAAACATTTGGCAAGAGTTAGTCAGAAACACCTGCTGCTAGTGTGCTGTCTTTTCAAGCCTGCAATGGATGTCCTGGGGTTTGGGACAATTGCCTTGTGATGTAATCCCTAGCAGAATTAAGAAATCATCTCAGGGAAGAATATGTGAACTAGGTCCCTGGACGGACCCAGAATGCTGTCACACTATATTGCAAATTACCCCCATATTTTAGAGTTGGAGCATGCAGACAATTCAACACCCCACATGCAGAGCTCCTTTAAGAGTCCTCCTTAAACTTGACCATCATTGGAGCCATTGCAGTCTTGTTCACACTTAAAGCAACCTCATACCCTAACTTGTACAGGTGAATAACTGGAAGTATAAATTCGAGGTACACTACCGTGGGATTTTCTACCAGTGAGAGACAACTCTGTTTCTATAAGGTTTACTTTAAAGATAACAAACTGTGTTCCTTTTCTGGACCACCAAAGCTTTCAAAGATTGGGTGAAATATACATCAGCAGTTACATTAATATTGCCATTTCACTTCTGTTTCATATTGTTCCTCTTTCCTGCCATTTTGACAATACTGCCACCATCTACAAGTTCTTACTGAATCAACTGGTGAAAGTTTGGTGTGAATGCTCTGTCTCCTAAAGTTGAACGTGGAGACTATGTAATGGAAAACCATTACGTTGAAATCCGAGTGGACAAAATGTTTCTCTATAGGACTATGCACTCCTTCTGAACCTTTAGGGTAATGGGTTAATTCATGTAAATCGCTTCTGATATATCAGTATTACGTAGTCATTATACGTCAGCCACCAAGAGACAGCTTAGAGCGCGCTCAGTACAACAATTTAACTTCTCAAGCCATAGGCCGGTTGCAAGCTGCAAAATGATGATCTTTCGAGGGTGGTATATTTCTAGGATAAAATAACACATCTTGGCCACAATAAGAAGTCCCAAATTTTAACCGACAAACTATGCCATTTTTTGTGTTTAGCAAGTGTTTAAAATATTATTTAATATTACATTCACTTTTACTTTTCTGATGAAATAACCCATCTCTAACTCTACTGTTTCTAACTCTAGATCTCGGATAAACATCTTCAACACTATTGTGGCAGAAGTCTCATAATCCGCCTCTCAAATCTCTACTGCATGCTGTATTCAGACTCCTATCTTCATCTACGAAATTGGACCATTTCATTCCAATTTAGCAACCTATGGGGCTCTCATAGACATTGCATAAATATTTATAGCCCCTGGTGTGACCAGTATTCATTTATTTAATAGTTTAATATAGCTCATGCGGCAACAAAAGGTAAAGATGCCTTTTACATAATAACAATAACGGTGACAATAACCAGGACAGACATTTTTCAAGTTACTGCCTGATTTTCAGAAAATCTAAAGCTCCCTTCTGCCCTCCCAAGTTTACTGACCGCCCTGTGCCCCTGGACATCTGCCTTACCTGACTAATTTACTCAAGATTTACGGCGGCTCGAGAAACCTCACGAGCAAATTCAACTTTCTTCTGGAAATACCTCCTTTCAAAGCGTCTCATATAGTGCATCCATCATTTCCGGGAATCCCTCAGTGAGGAAACTAGAATCAAACCTACTCTCCTCCAGTCCTTTCGTCATATTCCAAAGTCTCATGTATTAGACTACATCTGCCCTCTTGACTTTTATGTAAAGTAAAAGTTGGGGGCTTACACAGCCCTACCCTCTTTCATATCTTGTGCCGGTTCCTGTACACTTACACTTCCTCTCCTCGACCTTCTAGGTGATCTGACTCCTCTGCCCTCCTCCTCGTCACCTCCTCTCTGCCCCATAACTTGCAGTCTATTGTTTTCTGTTCCACTTTCTTGCAAGATTTCTGTCGCTATTATTGTCACTGTTATGGTTATTATGTAAATACCTCTTTGTGCTATGAGCTATATTAAACTGTTAAATAAATAAATACTGTGTCATTCCAAGGGCTGTAAATATATTTTAAGCAATGTCTATGAGAACTCCCTAGCTTAGTCCATTAAGAGAATTACTTAAGCAGCTGTCAAGCTTGAATGAAAAACTAAATCCCAGCACTGGGATTGTTACCATATTCTTGCTGACAATTTTAACTGAAGTTTGTTTTGAGGCGATGAGACTAGTTAGTGGTTTTGCTCTGATCACCTGCCCTGGCATTAGGGAGCTAAGACATTAAAGACAAAAAAAACCTGGAACAGAAAATCTGGTTTATGTACAATAATTGGATAATTCACTACGACTTCACTGGTTTGTGAACCGTCAGAATAGTGAGGGAAAAGCAGGCGAGAATGACAGTACAGCACTGGATAGACGGGAATATTTCAGAACATCTCTTTATCTAACCAACACTATACACGCTTTCACCTATGATCTTAGTCTACCGGAACATAAAGGGGCATATTTATACTTTGTTTGCGCCAAATTTGCCTCACAATTTTTGACGCAAAATCGGCGCAAACCTAACACCATATTTATACTTTGGCACCGGACCCCGCAAATGTGAAAATTCAGCAGTGTGCGTCATTTTGTGGATGCGTGAAACTGCCTTGCGTTAATGACATGCAAGGTAGGCGTTCCCATCCAAAAAATGACTTTAAGGCATGTGCGCCTTATTTATACTCCGGTGTCATTTTGACGCACAGGAGGGGGCAGGCCTTAAAAAATGGCATCCAGCCTGATTTGCGCTGTTTTTTAACGCCTGGGTGAGGGCAGGCGTTAAGGGACCTGTGGCCTTATTTTCATGGTCTCTGACCATGGAAGCAGTCCACAGGTGCCCTTCCCTGCCCCCAGGGACACCCCCTGCCACCCTCGCCCACTCCTGGAGGACCCCCATGGATGGGGGGACCCATCCCAGGTAAGTACAGCTAAGTACAGGTAAGTATTTTTTTATTATATTTTTTTAAGTGGCATAGGGGGGCCTAACGTGGGCCCCCCTACATGCCACTGTGCCCAGTGGGCATGCCCAGGGGACAAAAGTCCCCTGGGCATGGCCATTGGGCAGGGGGCATGAATCCTGTCTTTCCTAAGACAGGAGTCATTTCAATGGGTTTGTGCATCAAAAAATGGCACAAGTCCGGCTAGAGCCATTATTTTTTACTCTAACCTGACTTGCACCCTTTTTTGATGCACAGCCCCTATTCTTCCCTACGCCTGCGTTGCCTGGTTAGAGTTTTTTTTTTTTTTACTCTAACCAGGCCGCAGCACAGGCTAACGTCAATCCATAAATAAGGCGCCCGCCTGGCGAGTTGGAATGGCGTTTGCCGGCGGTACATTTTTTGACGCAAACCAGCGCTGGTGCTGGTTTGCTTCAAAAAGTATAAATATGGGCCAAAGTATCTATAATAAACTCAGTAGGAAGTTGTATATTAAGGGCAGTGGCTGGCATTTTTAGCATAATGTATTGATTGTGGGTTTTTGAATACACACTTTTACATTTCTCGTGTTAGCAATGGTTTTGTGAAATAAAGATTTAGGCCCTCATTATGACTCCGGCGGGCGGCGGAGGCCGCCCGCCAGAATTCCGCCCTCCGTAATACCGCTCCGCGGTCAGAAGACCGCGGAGGCTATTATGAGTTTTTCCCTGGGCTGGCGGGCGGTCTCCAAAAGACCGCCCGCCAGCCCAGGGAAAAACTCCCTTCCCACGAGGATGCCGGCTCGTAATAGAGCCGGCGGAGTGGGAAGGTGCGACGGGTGCTGTTGCACCCGTCGCGTATTTCACTGTCTGCCTTGCAGACAGTGAAATACATTTTGGGGCCCTCCCAGGGGCCCCGCGACTCCCCCTCCCGCCATCCGGTTCCCGGCGGGAGAACCGCCAGGAACTGGATGGCGGGAGGGGGAGTCGGAATCCCCAAGCCGGCGCAGCAAGCTGCGCAGGCTTGGAGGATTCCTTGGGGGCAGCGGGAAACCGGCGGGAAACCGGCGGGAGACCGCCGGTTTCCCTTCTCTGACCGCGGCTAAGCCGCCGCGGTCAGAATGCCCCGCGGGGCACCGCCGGCCTGTCGGCGGTGCCTCCGCGTCCTGCGGCCCTGGCGGTTACAAACCGCCAGGGTCGTAATGAGGGCCTTAAAGCCTTAAAAATTAGCGTAGAAATGCGCAGATGTGCTAATAACCAGTAAATAAATTAAGTTTATTTGGTTTTGAAAAACCTGTGTGTGAGGGATTGTGGTGTATTATATGGTATGGGTGTGCAAGCTTACTGTGCCATACACTTGCAAAACTTTCTTGATCCCAGTCAGACTCATTTGTAAAACCTTTAGCTCAACTTTGGGTAGCTGTGGCTTGGAGCAGCAAAGACCTTAAACAAAGGAACTAGCCTTAAGCGTTCAGAAGCACAAACAACAAAAACATAAGTTATGCAACACAAAAGAAATCGACACCAATTTATAAAACAAGATTATATTTTTTTATGAATTTGTAGGCACCAAGATGAGTAAAGTCTATGAGGCATATATATTATTAGGTAAAACGTAAATCTCAGCTTTTAGTTCAAAGCGCAAACAAGCACTGGTAACGATAAAGTTTACAAACCTTTGAAAAGTTTGAAAGAGTTGTGCTCGGTTACTCTGATCTGAGCTGGATGACCAATTCCGACAGGGAGAAGGTCGGGGGGCTGGGGACAGTAAGGAATATTAGGACGGTTACCTGGCCACCAAAGCAATCCCAAGTACAGTTCCACACTTTACATCCAGACCACCGTAGACTTCAATGGAGTCATCTGATTCTGAGAATGGTGAAAGATGCTCTGGGAGCTGTGCAGTCGAAAAGGTGTCCTTGCTCCATCATCCATGATCCATCATTAACGTAGGGTGACTTTGGCCACAGGAGTCAGGGTCCCTTGAAGTCCTCTTTGAGCCACTAGAAGGCCAGCTGTGCCATGGCTACAAATCTCCATACACAATAGATAATGGGGTATCTTTTAGTGAAGGCTTGTGTCATTTTTTGATGATTAATCTGGTCTCAGACAACACTTCCAGGCCCAGCAGACTCAGATGTAACTTTTGGGCATTGAGGATCGGTCTTTTGAGCTGCATTTCAGTGGTCAGCAATGATTCGAAGAATGTGGCTAATGGTTTGCCGGAGTGGGCTACTTCATCTTTGATATCCCTGGAGCAGATTGTAAGTGGTCAGGCTACTGACTCTTGGAGTCACTTCTTTGGTCTGGGGCTTGGAAGCGATCTTTGTACAAGTCAGGAGCCACAGGTAAAATCCTCCTTTTGGTAGGCCAAGGTGTGGCAGGTGCAATCCAGCAATTGGTGCAGTCTCTCATTGCTAGGTCCAGGGGTCAACAAGGCAGTTTTTCTTCAGTCCTTTCTCCAGTTCTGTTGTGATTTGATTTCAGGGTGTCATGTTTATGCGCAGAAAATTCCGTGAGGGGATGCTGTCATCACTAGCCAATGGAGCAGAGAAAACCAAAGGCAACTTCAAATGTGGTAGTTGCCATGCGTGTGAGACTGCTTTGGTGACCTAAGAGATTATGCACAATGGAAAGAACGTTCAACTTACTGGAATGACCAACTGTACATCTAAGAACTTGATCGATCTGATCATATGTCCATGTGGACTAGGCTATGTAGGAGAAACTGCTAGAGAGCTCAGAATTCGCCTTTGGGAACACAAAGCAGCAATTAGAACCCGTAAGCCGAATGCACCACTTGTGGTACATTGGGCACTTGAAAATCATCGGGAGAATGAAATGAGATTGGTAATTCTGGAGAGAAGTAATACCAAAAATATGCAGGATTCTGAAAAAACAAGAAAGAAAAAAGAAGTTTTCTGGATTTTTTTGCTAGATACACACAAAAAGGGACTCAGTGAGGAGATACTGTAGTATAATGCCATATAAGATATTAGACAGTGGAGGGCCATCCTGTGTATATTTCTTTGTTGGTATTTTGTTTTACAGTCCTCTGTATTTTATTATTCTCTTCATATTAATTCTTTTTCAGTTTTTCTTCTCTTTTCTTCTCTCTTTTTCTTCCCTTTTGCTTTTTCTTTATTTTCTTTGTCTGTTGCTATTTTTTACGATAATTTTTGGGATTATATTGGTGTAGATTACATGTTTTCTGTATTGATTCTTTTGATCCATTATTATTTTCCTATTTGTTTTACCTCTATAAGATGGCTGCCGTTTCGTTTTCAGAAGGTGCCGGTCCTGTTTGGTGTGCAATTAATGCTTTCCATATTTAAATGGCAGCATTTAATAAATTATTTACGCAATTATCTCGTTCCATCTTGACCGTCTTAAAATGGCCGCTGCTTTTGAAATCAAAAGGTGCCGGTTAGTTTCCGGTCCTTCCCTTATGTTTTCTATTCATAAAGCTGATCGTGGTGTGCTATCATCTTCGAAATCTAAACAAACGCGGTTTCCGGGTCGCAGCGTGAGACGGCTCTTTCGCTTATCTGGCAGCTTCCTAGGAGAATCTTTGAATTTTGGTAAGCACTTTTGTTTGGTGCTTAGTTGAAATCTTTGTAATTTAGATATGTCTATGCAGTGTGGTTTATGTTAATGTCGGTTATGTTTTTTTATAGCTGGGGCATCAAAGCCCTGAAAGAGGAGTAAAGAACCATTGAGCCTTTGTGGCATGGTCGAGGCATTAAGTGAAGCTTTAGCTGATAGTTGCTTTGTGGTAGCTATATTTTCTTAGATTATTGTTTTATTTTGTCCTCACATGGTGATAGCGGGTTTCTGTTCTTACGGGTAATTCTCTTTCTTCACTGGTGTATTATATGGGCTGAGAGTGGGATAAATAATTTAATTTGTATCATTTGAGAGGACTATTATATATATCTTTTTTGATGGTGTTATTCATACACCTTTATTTATTTATTCATTCATATTAGATTTACTTTGATGAAGGAGACCCCATGTGTTTTGGAATTTCGAACGCCCTGAGGAAGGTGGTGGCAATCTAATTAAACACATTTTCGGTGTATGCCCACCGAAACGCGCGTCGGCGACTTTTTTAATATACCAATTCGGATGAGATATGTTTGGATTAACAAATACATAGAATGACTTTCTGGCAATTTTTCCTTTGATACTATAATTGGATGTCTGACAACAAGCAACTTTATTGATGAATTTATGGACATTTATGAAAGTGAGCATTTTGCTCTTGCGTTCATGAGTTACTTTAACAATTGTGTAAATATTATCAATGATATTTTTTCAGTGTATTTACTGTATCAGTTGTAAATATTGAGATTTTTATACATGATGCTTCATTGCGAAGGGGTTTATATGTTTTCTTGTATCTTGCTGTCCTGAGACTTTTGTGACATTGTCTGTGTCTATCTGTGTTATCTATGTTGTTTGTGTGTATAGTGTGTTCTCCTTTGGGTTCATTGGTATTGTTATAGCTTATGTTTGGTATAACAAATATGGGGATTGTGTACATAATATTTATTAATATTTACGTTTCTTTTTGATTAACAGTATTGTATCATTTTGTTTAGTATTAATAAATATTAACTTTGTCCACTATTATTATTTTGTGAGCCTATTGGTATGTGTGCATGTTATTATGTAGGAAAGGGATGTTCTTATACCTCTGGTTAACTACCCTTGATCTCTCTCAGCATTGATTTGGGGGCCCTGTTTTCTACTTGTTTGTATCACTAGCCAATGGGCCACTAGGATCCCTTCCGTTCTGTGATGACTTCTGGCTATGTGTGGCATCTAACAATCCCTGAGTGCACTATTCTGCCCACACTCAAGATGTCTGAACCATTCCTTGGTTATTAGGAACTTGGTACCACACCCTAGAGGGGTTGCTACCTGTGGGCTACACCCCCCTAGTAGAAAACCAGTTTGGCCATGCTTCCCTCTCTGTTATCAGAGCCAACCTGTCTGCCTCAACAAAGGAGCATCCCTACATGAGAGTAATCACCATTTACCCACCAATGGCAGTTTCACCTCTGAAAGCACACTTTTAGGGCCAACACCCTGTGTAGTGTCAGGTAAGGGAGAAGTAGCACCTATCCCTTTAGAAGGCTTCTATTGAGCCTCTGAGTCATTCACACTACTCCCCAGGAAAGCAGTAGGCTCTTACGTGGCCAGCAACTGTGAAAGGCCACCGGATAGACTGGGCAACAGAGTATCTCTAAAAGTGACATTAAATTTGACTTGGGCATCAAGTCGGGTTTAATGCTCCAATTAGTTTGATACCTTGAAGTACCTATTTTCATAGTCCCAGTCAGAAGTTAGCTGGCCTGAGAGGTCAGCCAGTAACTCTGTACTAGCCAATGGGGCTGTTAACTTTTCCACAGCAAAAAAAAGAACAATGTAAGAGGTTTGCTATTAGGACATACTAAATTATATGCCTTTATTAATAATATACAGCTCCCTGCCTTAGGGCTCAGTAGGCCTTTCTTAGGGAAGTGTTACACATATTGTTAGGGAAGTGGGGACTTTACCATTGATTTAACTGGCAAAATAGAAGTAACAGTCTCAAACAGCTCTTACAGACAGCAGAGACAGGTTGTGAGGCATTTTGTACTTTGTCACATGCAGGTTGGCACAATCAGCAGGGTTCATAATCAGTGCTGCAGTTCTGAGTGGACACTCTTACCTACATGGCCTGGGCACCATAGATGAGGGACTTATAAATAAGTCAACTTGTGCCAATTGGCGGTAGCCAAATCAACAATCAGTTTGTGAGGGGTTATAACACTGGGACTGAAGTCTGGTTGGCAGCCCTCAGTGCACTTAGAGTCGAAAAAACTACCACTTAGTAGTCCAAATGGGGGCAAAATGTGTGTTGATGGGGTGGGGACCTGCAAAAAGCCTGCTTCTTCACAATATGCTTTTTTCATACAGTAAGGCAATTGCTCCCTGCTTATAACTATTTATTTGCTATGGTGTGTTTTAGATTAATTTAATTATTGAGAAGCATTCTCACTCTGAAAAAGAGTGAGTGAAGAATTGCTGCATCAACTATATTTTGGTACATGCCTTCAGCACCATTAGGAAAGCATCAATGGTGTAACATAGAAAGACTTGAAGAACCCAATAGAAGGCCAGCATAAATATTATATAAATGTACTTTATTTCGCATGCGATTATATACTGCATTTTGCATGATGGTACGGGTAGTATAAACAGGTTGATATATGCAGATCTTGGTGATGTTGCAAGTTTGCTTAGTGTATAGAATATGCTCTAAATTTAGTTGGAAATATATAGTTGAGAGGAGCACTAATTGGTCACATGGTTTACACAAGTGTAAACGTATATAGAGGATGCTGTTTGTTTATAAGTATATTGTTGATACTATTAGCCCTTTATAATTGAAGGTCCTTTTCATTTTATTTAATTCCTTGTTGAACCACATCAACTTAACACATTCGACACATGCTCCTTAATATTTTCCCAGACCAATAGTGAAACATCTTCCTCCTAACTTTCCTTTGGCATGTGAATTGCACTCTTGGAAGCCTATACAGGGAAGAAGATAATAATATCCAGATGAAAGGATTACGCTTATTAGGGGTCAAAAAGCTTTATTCAAATTTATGTTCCTGAAAGTGTCTATTTCTTAATAAATGTTTTCGTTGAAATAATGTTGTCATTATAAAACCAGCATTTCTTTTAGCAAGAGATAACTCAGGGACCAAAATTATGTGTAGGAGCAGTTGTCCTTTGGTATTCCTGGCACTGTATTTGTCACTTTTCTCAGTGGTTCTGAAGGCAGAGGCATAAAGATAAACTACATAGGGCACAACAATCCATTTTTTACTTTGTCACTTCCAGTCCTTGTCCTTCACCTAGCACCTCGGCAGTGAGCAGGAGGCAGTGGGGTGCGACATGGGTGGGACAAAGTGTCACTCCATGATGACTCCTGGTTGCCCGATGTCATCTCAAGTGCTAACTTGAATCAACTTCTATGGATGACTGATCCCTTCAGTCCTTCTGCTCCATTGAGTTCAAACCTCATTCTCAAAGTCGCATCCACACTGCTTACCGCATATGCCAAACTTCTGCTGCTAGTTTCCTGCAGTGTCACCTCTCATGATACTGATTACATCCTGATGAGAGGCATGAACAAATTCACCTTACAATTAAACTACATGACCAGAGCAAAGGAGGGCCACTCCTACTGAATTCTGTTGAAATGATCAAGCGTACCTGCATTAAGACGAATTACTGTGTAACATTTTATCTGAAGCTAAAGAGAAATTTGATGCCATTTAATCAAGTGGAAAATGTTCAACTTTCATTGGACAAGATGAAGTTTTTCGAATCAATGGAATATCTACCATTTGGTCATCTGTTTGCATTTCAAAAGCTATTCTTGGAAACTTTCACCTAACACACATTTGCAGATTCACTTCCCAGCCAAGTCTCCACACTACACATAAACACATACCCTGATTCTTCTCTGGAATTCTACTTTGATGTTGGTGATCCACTGAGAGACTTTTAGAATCTGATTAGGCATTTAGGATTCAATATTCCTATAAGAACCCCCCACTTACACAGTATTCACACAAAATCAACTGTGACGTTTTCAGGGAGAATGTTTCTTTATGACTTAGTGGAACCTCAAATTTCTTCTCTTTGTAGTTACCTCAAGGACATTTAAATGCTGAGCATGACTGCACCTTAAATATTCATTGACAGCAATTAAAGTGCAAATACAAGTTTGATTTAGAACTGCAGCTTGAGGTCCTCCAAATATAATTTGGTTGAGGACATCTAGATGCCAGCAGTAGTACTACAGCCTGCAATTTCCATGCTATTTGTAGAAGGACATTAATTCAGCACAATTGCAGCTTTTGTTTTCTATATTCTCTAGGAGGAAATCTAGTTGTTCACAGTAGAAGTAAAGGTTTCAGTATCCATACACCACCAGGCTTACTCTGTTCACTGGAGTTGAAGATTTTCTTCTCTTTATAACCCCTGCATGCACATGTAGTTTCTGGTTAATTTAATCTATGGCCATAAACATTGTGCTATGGTTTGTAGTTATCCGTAACTGAGTTTTAGTTGTTAAATTGTAGACATAAAACCCATTTTGCTCCACTTAAAATCAGTTACAATCAATGTGCACTTTTCTGCCAACAGATACACTCCACGATGCTCTAAGATCAAAGAAGTGCTAAATCAGCAGAACCCCCCTACAAACAACCCTTAATATCAGGGAGAACCACATCTTCATAGAAACGTACCACCCATGCATCTGCCTCAAACAAAAACATAATGGAATGAGCAACGCAAACCATAGAGATTTTGTGCTCCTCAAAAATCTCATTAGCTAAACCTAAAGGACCAAATTTCTGGACTTAGTATATAACCCAGTGCCCTATATTTGAAAGGTACTTAAAAATCAACTACAAAGTCAAATCTCAATAATGTTCAATATGTTTATAAAAAAAATTGACCAGCTGTATCAACACCATCAACAACCAAATCAACTTTCAACCCCTGTTTTGTACTATTTATATTTCCCTAATTGCATTCTACTTCAAAATTACAAAAAAACATTTGTGGACAATTCTTGATTTATAGCTAGGGATTATTCTCTCTTCTACCTTCCTATTTGAATGATACTTTTCCTACACTGGCTCCTCTGCCTGCCTTAGTACTTCTGAATGTACTCTACTTTACACATGCCTGCTGCCATACTCTCTACCATACTTCATTAAACTAACCATTACTTCTCCTTATAAATCTAACTCTCCTGCGATAACTAACCTTTAAGGTACCCTTGCATATGAGCCTATACCTCGACTTTCATATAGCCACAAAGCACAAGGGGTACCAGTCATATTATTGGTCATGTGTTCAATGGCTAAATCGTCCAATGCCTGTGGAACCATTGGGAGAGTGGTGGAGTGTCATTCTTCTTCCAATGGAGAGTTATCATTAACTTAGCTGCCTCCAAGCCCTGTATCACCATATGCCAGTCATTTTAAGACATCATTTCCAGTGCAGTAGGTTTCAGGCCAAGCAACATAGCCTCAAGTACAAAAGGTATTGGGTGTCTCAAGATCTCCTTTAACAGGGGTGCCGCCTCCTCCACAAAAGTGGCATAAACCACTCATTCACGCCAAATATGTATGCCTTCTCCTCCAACAGTTGGGATTTGTGTTTGGAAACATTCAGGGGCATATTTGAGAGCCCCTAGTACCACTGGAACGTCACTTTACGTGACGCTCCAGTGGAGGTAATCTGTACTCAATATTTATGGGTGGGGTAACACCACTTTTTGTGGCATTACGCCTCCTTGTAAAAATGGGCCCCTCTGCCGCATTTTCTGCATCAGGGGGCGTGCAATGGGTGTTGCTGTGGGCGTGCCACAGCAACACCCATTGCATTTTGACCTACCTCAGATTTACGAAATTTCATAAACCTGAGGCAGTGCCAAAATCTAACGCCACCCCAGGGTTCACATTAGCAAGGCGCAACGAGGAGGAATACTTTTATTCCTCCTCATTTTTTGCTTTGTCTATGCATGCTGCATTCTGAAGCACACATAGAAAGAGCAAAATGCCAGAAATTATTGATTATGTGCGGGAAGGCGTCCCTTCCCGCACATAAACAATCATTTGAAAATAACACATTTCAGCACTTCTGTGTGTGCACCATTAGTGATTGTTTATGTGCAGGAAGGGACACCTTCCCGCACATAAACAATTACACCCATCAACGCAGACATCCTTGCACGATGGTGCATGAATGCCTGCGTTGGCAGCTAAATTTAGCGCCAGCGCAGAGAACAACACAGGGGTGCACCGTATTCAATTAAATACGGCGCATCTCTGTGTTGTGAACCTGACGGAGCACGGCGCTGTCAATTTTGGCACAGCATCATGCTCTGTCATTTTCCCATAAATATGGGCCCAAGTGTGGTAAATAACATCAGCCATTTCATATTTTGTAGTAAATGTCCATATCTGCAACATACTTGGAAGACACATTTCCCACTGTTCTGTTTTTTCCCAGCACACTCTCACACCTTTTATTATAGAACCAAGTCTGGGCGTTGCCCCTTGTAAACGACACCCAGTACAGGGTAAATACAGTGCCTCTAGTGCCCACTAGCTTTGGAAGTAGGGACACTGGTGTTGTTTTTTTCTGTAGCTGAGCCTATTCAAATCACGGAGCTAGTTACTCCATGACAAAGCTGCACATACTGTTGGAGATAGTTATTGAAGAGACCAAGTCAGTTTTGCATTGCTTGAATATCTTAGGTGTGCAGGTTTAAAAAATATTGGCAAGCATTTAGCACTCCCTCTCGCTCCATAGCTGAAGTGTCATACCCTTCACCCTGGGGAAAAATCATTGTTGTAGAGGATGGGGGTGTACAGGGAGGCATAGGTCACCAAGGCTCTCGGCTTCTATGTAGGTGACTCAACCCTGGACTGCTGTAGCAACTGGTGTGCTGAGATATGCTTTTGGTGGCAAAAGTCTTTTGTCCAACAAAATGAGATCCACTAATGACCTTCAGACAACGATGCTGGTCCAAATGCCTCCAATTCTTCTGTGATTCCGCCATGGACCACTTGACTGCTAGTCTTAGTTGAGAGGCCACATAATATAACAAAATATTGAGTAAAGCCAGTCCATGAATGCTTCTCTACTCGGCACTAGGAGTCTCCGAGAGTCTCTGGGTACCTTTCCCCTCCAAATGAAGTGAGGTGTTGTAGTATTTACTTAAGGTATTCCCTGTTGACCAAGGATTAGGGGAGCCTAAAAACTATATAGTAAACACAGGAGTATGTTCATTTTGATAATATTGATTGTGCCCAACTATGACATGACTAAATGGCCCCACAAATCCAAATCTTGATGGATAGTGGACATCACTGTGGGATAATTAGAGTATAATAGCTCACTTTGGCTCCTGAATATCTGCACTCCAAGACAGCTAATAGATTTCTTGGCCCAGCGGAAAGGAAAGTCCCTCTTCAGGGAGGAAACCTTGTCAGCCAGCAGAGTCAAATTCCAAGCTTCAGATTTATTGTAGTTGATGTTGTATTCAGAGACTAATTCAAAGTCTTGCAGGAGGGCAGTTCCTGCAGAGAGGGACAATTGCAGTGATTTCAGGTTCAACAACTCATCGTTGCCATAGATGGCAGGTTTATTCTCTTGGTCACTAAACTTAATGACTGCCACCTCCTCAGATTGCCTAACCCGCATGCCAAAGGCTCTAGAAAAAGGGCAACTAGGTGTGGGAAAAAGGGCACCCCTGTCCACTACCCCTTCAGAGCCTATAGTCCTGGATGATCAGCCAATGAGGGCAACCCTAGTAATGGGGCCTGCCTAACTGGAAAAAAAATCATATTTTGGAAGGTTGGGCAATGCTCATATTCTGATGGACAAGGTGTCAAAAAGACATAAACCACCCAGTCAAATTCATTTCTGCATCTAGGATTAAAGGGGTTTCCAGGAGTTTCTTAAGAGTAGCAATTGCAATCTGGTGAGTCATAGCCGTAATGTTACGTTGAATCTAGCACCCCATACAAATCTGCTCTGGTCTAAATGGACCAAAGAGGGGAGGACCTTGTTAAGACAGGTAGGCAAAATTGTTTTGTAGAGCTTTGCTTTTACATTCAACAGTGCAATATGGTGGTAGGATGCATATTTTTGCGGGTCTTTGGGTAGTTTGGGGACGACTAAAAAGACTGTTTCCCTTTACGAGGGTCATGTATCTCACTGTGTTCGTGGTTGAACAGGCCTGTTAGTTTAAGTGTCAGTTTACTCGCATATAATTTATAAAGTTGGGCTGTGAACCCATTGGTTCCCAGGCCTTTGTTACTTTCAGTGCCTCTTTGAATTCCCCTTGCTTAATAGGGCCTGCCAGGTATCCCTGTGAGCCTCGGTAATCTGGGAGAGTTGTAATGCTGCAAAGGTATGCTGATTGTTAGGGGTGTATACATGCCTCCCCAGAGAATAAGTCAGAGAAAAATGGCAAAACTGTTCTAGCTTCAGCATATCCTTGGTTAATTTGCTACCGGTGGGGGTAAGAATTTCATTCACATACTCTTTTTCTTGATTGCAAATATCAACCTGGCCATCTGTATGCAGCCTGGTCCCTTGTTACATAAGACTTCTGTTTTTCAGATACAAAAGTGGAAGTCCAGCCTCATTAGTATTGTGCAGGCAAAGTTAAGCTCTTACAGCAACTCATTTTCTTGTATTCTGTAATGTTGGGTTCCGTGCTCTATCACGTTCTAACTCCTGAACGTCGTCTTCTAGTTTCTTAACCTCTATCTGTGGAGGCACTATTAGCTGCTTCTGCTATGAAATGTCCTCAAATCACTGACTTAAAGGCACCCCAGACTCTCCCATGGGCACCGCGCTTACCTCATTCAAATTAAAGTACTCATCGATATGTTGGCCAATTTTGTCACAGATTACTGGACCCCTAAGAAAAGCTGGGTGTAGGTGCCTGTTGCATGGGTAGTCACTGGCCTCCACCACCAACCACACCATACCTGGTGGATTGCCATTGTCCCTATTCATGCCTCCCAGACCGCAGAAAGAATTGAGGTGCTGATCAATATGTGGTCAATGCGGGAATGTGTCTTGTGGACATGGGAATATTATGGCCAATGTGACTCAGAGAGGTGCAACTCTTGCCATGTGTCCCAGAGGCCCAATTCTGCCAGAGAACCTTTTAGACATTTGAAGAAAACACCAACTTGCCCAAGTCAGTCAGCCAACCTCCATATCCTTTTGAGGGCCAATGCCTCATTAAATCACTGTTGAGTATATTCTGCTCCTATGCCTCCCCTGACAACATCTAGAGTGTCAGTTTACTCAAATATAACTTCTAAAATTGGGCAGTGAACCCATCAGATCCCAGGGCTTTGTTACTTTTCAGTGCTTTTATGGCCTCCTTAAACTTCTCTTGTTGAATAGGGCCCTCCCAGGCATCCCTCTAAGTCCCAGTGATATGTGAGAGTTGTAATGCTGTAAAGGTATGCTTATTGTTTGGGTGCTATACATTCCTGAAGCTGAAGGATTTGGTGCCTTGGATGTGTTTGGAGCATATACTGTGGTTAAAGTAATCATTTGCCCCTGGAGTGTCCCAATTAAAATTAGATATTGGCTCTCCTTTTCAATCCTAGTCTCCAAAACTATGAAGGGAAGATTGCGCTTGAGCAGTATGGATACACATGTTGCTTAGTGGGGGCAGAAGTAAAGAATGATTTGGGCTAATCTCTGTGTCTGAAACTTGTTTGACCTTTTTTCACTAAGTGGATATCACGTTTTAGGTCTTTAAGAGTCTGCCAGACTGCCCACCTTTCATTAGTAGTGTTAAGTCCATTGACATTCAGAGCTGTGATGGTCATCATATGAAACAAGAAAAGAGGACCCCTGATTGGCTGATAGGGGGTGTGGCTCAGGGGGACAGAATATTAAAAAAACAAGTAGAATACTGATACCCCACAATATATGAGTAAAATGCTCATAAGTCTCTCATATGATACAAAGATGCTGAGCTCAGTGCAAAATAAAATATATACTGTAATGTTTATTGATTTGCAGAAACAGGTTTTAGAACTCATATGAAATATCATCAAACAAGCTTTATTCAGTCATAAAACTATCAAAGCATACAGCCATAATACTCCACACAAATTACAAAAATGGATAAAACAAATAAAATCATAATGAAATACTGGCGCAATAAAATCAATCAATCTCCGAGTCCCATGCCCTTGAGCATACATATTTAACACCAGTAGTCAAACATGCATAAAAGAGATGTACATAACTAATCTTTTACATAAAAAGGAGTACGTGTGTACCATGCAGCCACAAGGAACTTGCTAACAGCATGAACTAATATGGCTGAAGTATCACTTTTTAAAATCCTAAGGGCAGTAACATGTTGTCTAATGCCCAGGTTCTGGCAAATTGGACGTATCCCCCTGCACTGGGAGGAACCATAAGCTGTACAAAAAAAAAACAAAAAGTGTTCAACTGACTCAGAGGCAGTGCCACAAGCCGGGCATAGGTTCGATACATATGATGCCCTTCAACTACTAATGTAAGAGACAGTAACAGCAACCACCCATAATGGAAGCAGACATACAAGCTCTTGGCTAACGATTCAGGGATGACATCTAAAAAGGACTCATACTGAGGCTACCACTTAAAATCAAGGAATTGATTGGTCAGCCGCCCATGGGTTGTGCCAAGGGGATAATTATTGCAGACATGGAACCAATAAGCTAAATTCAGGGATTACTTCTGTGCCTTCCTAAGGGACCTGTGGATTCTACCACTAACTCCAAAGACCCAGAATATGAAACCAATTTGACACATGGCCATGGAATAGAGGCTACATTAGGATGTTTTAGTAAATCAAAAAGTGAGTCCTTATAAATATTAGGCTCCGGAGTAGACCAAATCCTTACCCAGAAAAGCAGCTGTCTTAGGGTCAACATATCTGAAATTCGATTGAAGCCAAGATCCAAAAAGAAAGGAACAAGAGGAGTACTGCCTGAACACACAAGTAGTGCTCTAGCGAAGCAATTTTCACTTACAGACAATTTGTGATTTTTACAAAAAACCCACACCCCTGCGCCGTTGGCAGCTGCATTTTGTGCTTTTGCCAAGGATTCTTTAGAGCCAGAGAGACGGTTTTCATGTCAGTACTTTTGTATAAGCGCAAGATGGCACCTGCCTAATGTTGGAGAAGAGATACGTTCTTACAAATCTGATCATCCCAGTTGAAATTGTTAAAGATCCTAACACCAGATAATCTATCGGACTGACTTTATCCAAAGGAACCCCCTCTACAGAGACTGTGGATCTCATGGCTGGCTCTGGGCTGAACACCATCAATTCAGTCCCAGCCCACTATCTGCACAAAACGCTGTGAACCTGTTAACAAGAGTCTGCAACCCCATTGGAGTCTTGGAAATCAGGAGGGAGTCGTCCGCAAAAAGTAGTATGGGAATTTATTGAGCATTTAAGGGAGGAGCATCATTCTGGCAAAGAGACACAGCTCGAACAACCTCATTTATATATAAAGAGACACAGCCTTGGCGAACCCTCCGCTGAGTAGGGATGTGATCAGTTAGTTCTCCCTGATTGCCCCCTCTCACCTGAGCATAGGTGCCCTCATGTAGCCACTGTTAAAGATTAATTATGTTCCATGGAGTACCTGCTTTATGTAAAGCCTCCCACAGTTTCCCTCTGTGAACCAAATCAAATGCGGACCGAAGGTCCACAAAAACAACATTCAAATTTTGTTTGGCAAGAAATAGATATTTCCAGAATAAAAGAGCTAACTGAAAGACTTGATCCACAGTAGTTGTTTTGGATCGGAAACCCACCTGAAGGGGAAACATCACATAATTAGCTTCAGCCCATTCAAACAGCCTATCCAGTATCTGTTTTGCAAAACAATTTTGAAGGTTATCGATAAGGCTGATGGGTCTGTAATTAGCAGGAGAACTCACTTCACCCTTCTTGTAAATGGGTATTATTTCAGCCCCCTTCCAGGTAGTGGGCATTGGGCCTCTGGCTGCTATTGCATTAGATATCATATTAATATAACTGGACCAGATTTTCAGCTCAGATTTATATAAATCATCCGGTATCTTATCTGGGCCAGGGGCTTTAGAAGGTTTTAGGGAGGCAATTGCGGCAGTGGTTTCCCAAAGAGTAAAAATAATGCAGTTGTCTGGATTGCTGAAACCCACCCTAAGCCCTCCCGGCAGGGAGTGCATTTCAACCAGCTTCAGAGGGGAAGAATCAATACTGAGTGTATCACAGGGTGGAGCATTAAGATTGGAAAAATGATCCACACAACTCCTGCCCTCATTGTGACTATCAGAACGTAAATTCCAGAATGTCACATTATCGTTTCGTCTAGTTGAGTCAAGCAAATTCTGCCAGATGGTGTCCTCCCAGTTTTTCTTTGCCTATGCTATGGCCATATTATAAGCAGTTCTGGCCGTTCTAATTGTCCCCTGTGAACGAGACACAATAGCTGACTTTAGTGCTGACTTAGCCCTAAAGCAATTGTTGTTAAAACCACTACTTTTTTTTGTATATAGAAGCAGTTTGCTTGGTGGTAATCTTCCTATTAAAAATTTTCTTTAATTTAGGCACCAGCACCTCATGTCGGATTGGGATGTTTCCAACCTCAAGCTCTTCATAGTTTGTCATGGCATCAACAAACAATTTATAAATCTTGTTGTGCAAATAGGGGTTTGACATCACTTTTGGCCAGCTAACACGTTTTTGGCTGATTGCCACTAATGGCTCAGGGACCAAGGTACAGTGGGTGTTCTGAGATCTCCTACATTCATCACTATTTAAAGTAAGAAGCAGAGAATTGTGATCGCCATCATGGCGAAACTCAACCCTCATGTCTTTCAGCATCGGCCACAACCTAACTTCCACTAGGAAGTAGTCAATGATACTAGTAGACTGGCCACACTTAAAAGTAGGAGCATTACCTAGATCAGAATGCCTACGACCATTACAGCCTTAAGTCCTTGCTTAAGGCACAGTGATGTTAGCTGAAGGGCAGCACAAGAGCAGATACGCAGTCGTTTACCCATCAATTGTGGAATACCCCAACATTCCTCCTCATCTGCCATCATATCACAGTTAATAGAAGAGGGTTAAAATGAGCAGTTAAAATCACCTGCAACCACTAAATTAAAGGAATAGTGCAATATGTCAATGAATTCAGTTAACTATGCCAAGGTCTGAGACTCTACACCTGTGACACTGACTTAGCATATGCATTAATTATTATAAGCTTAAAACATCGATCAAATTCAAGCTGTAAGCCTAACATATCAGAGGAATCTATTTTTAAGGCTGAGTTATTAAACTGCAGATTCTTATTTATCAGTATCAAGAGGCACCCTTGGCCCAACTGCTACCCTCAATTCATAAGAAATATATCTTTAATACATCGTACATTATTCAACTTTCTTCTTTCATATTCTACAGAACCTACCCTCCCACTTCCAAAACCCTCAAAGACAACCTCATAAAATCACAGAACATACAAAACCCCGCTCTTTCATACCTCATCTATACTACTAGTAACCCCCAGCACCCATATCCCTGTAACCAATAAAACAACAAAGAGCTTCCTAAATTCAATCTCTCACACAATACAAGTCTGTTCAGTTATACACAAGTACATCTCTTTATATACATATACATGTGCATTGTTCCATAAATTGATTCCTTATATTAATACAGAATTATTTCGAGAATTCATTCCCTTAACAAAATCAAATATTAACTTCATTTAAGTTCTCAACTTGTGCGGATGCAAATTTTGGTGTGAGACCCCAAAAGAGCCATACACATTCTTCAAGGCACATTCAAAAGTTCAAAGTGAAGAGGAAGGGGGCCATAGTAGAGGTAGAAGTTCAGTCCTGTAATAACAAAATATAGTAGTAACTTAATTAGATGAATGAAATACTGCCTCACACTAGACAAAAATATCTAAAAATAGATATAAAAACAGCTAAAAAGGCATGCAGATTTGACAGCCTGTGTGTGCTCAATAAGTAGAGACCATGGACAGGCCAATACCCAAATTAACTAGATACAGAGAAAAAATAAATCTGAAAACCAAACATCTGCCACCTAATTACCTGAGTACATACCTAACATAACCATTTCTCATGACCTAAGATGATACACCACTACCATAATACTCAGTTGAAACAATGATATATATATATATATATATATATATATATATATATGAATATAAATACACAGACACACAAAGAACATTAGATAGTACCACTCAGGTAATAGCCATCACCTCCGATAACGTCATCGATACCGCATGTTCTCGGATTCAACACTTCATGGTGATCCAGAGGAGGAAACCAATTCCAAACAAGGGCAGGGAAAGGTACTCAACCAAAGGTAACTGGATTTGTAAGTAAAGTCCACAATTAAACACTGGTACCCCACTTCTGAGAGCAATTAGCAATAGCATACACTTGGTGGAGAAATCCACTCATACCTCAATCTGTATGTGACTCTCCTTGGAGAAAATTTTCAATCCAATAGTCAAATAAAGTGGACCGGCACTCCAATATATAGACTCTATATACGTCCAAATGATTCAGACTCCTAGAAGTGGCCAACAGTCTCAAAGGCACCCATTCTATAAAAATAAATATTAAGAACAATAGTGAGAAAACCCAAATACACTCGAAGCAATGAGGCTATGCATACTTCCATGTGATAAACTAGATGCACGATCTCCAATTTTTGTATAGGAAAATTATTCAAAGTCGCCCCATAAAGGAGCATCTTTCCAAATGAGAACTCCTTCATAATAGAGTGCCTCCACTAAACCTGCCTAGAATTTTAAAAACTACGGGTGAGGGAGACAAAACCACTGTTTGGAGACAAAGTACATATGTATGGTTCCCGAACGTATAAGTAACAAATTTGAGGAAAAAGAGACCCGTCCTAATGTCCTACTTAGTGGGGACTTTTTAGGGGTCTAATACAAAAATCATCAATAACAATTCAGGATGAACTCCTTACGTACTTTATTTTGTTGCAGTCACTTAGGCACACTCATCAACTCCAACTGGAGAAACACCTGGTTCCCTAAGTCTGCTTAATATTCACCTCTATAATCCTCACTTGACAGTAGGATTTCCAGGAGTTCGTTGTGCGGATGTCCCAAACATAACTAAAAGAATGGAGCCCTCACTTTGGAGAGGGCTTCTGAGAACAAAATTAGCCTTTATTTTGTCATGTTAGAAGCCAGTTGAGATGTCTCAGACCACCACAACCATTAGTTACAGATCTAAAAGTGCAAGGTTAATTTCTTTGTTTGACAAACTATAAAAATGTGGTGGCAGCCAAAAACTCTTGTAGGAGTTACAAGAGACATTCATTTTTATATAGCTCCAGGACTGACATGTTGGGAAAGAACCTAAAGCACAATTATTCCAATCCATTAACATCGCCCTAAAGATAATGTAAGAGGTAGAGACTAGATCCTTCCATATCATATTTAACCTAATAAAAAGGATCCAGACAACAACCTTTCAGCTCGGGACCCTTACTGAGCCCAGAGGGTATACTGAGAATACGCCTCATCAAGATTCAAGAGAGGGAAAATCCCCATGGATTGCCCCAAATGTGGGGATAATACCTACCAGATGGTGTTTTACCAGGGAATCACCTCATTGAGCCCCTGCTTGTAAGTCCCCAGTGTAAATATCCAACTTACTTCCCTTTTCTTGCAGTATCCAATATCGTTTCTCCTTTTAATAAAATGAATGTTTTACAGGATATTCGATTTTAGGTCTCTTTCAGAATGTCCAAATTGAGCCCAATGTGTTACCAAAAGGGCTGATGTTTTGTTACTGCATATGGATGAGTTTTATTTTCTATAACTTACCCTGAATTCATGTCTGTCTCCTTTATATGCCCCATGTCACCTGTGCACAGGATAATACAAAACACATTGGATGTACAACATTTTGTAATTTCCTTCAACACAACTTCCATTTCTTTATAGTTAATATTGAAAGACACAATGGCTCCATCGCATGCATGAAAAAAAAAAAAAAAACACAAAAGGGTTCCCTGTAAACTAAAACCTGATATTTGATATTTCAAGAAGGACAGGGAAACTAAATCAGAAAACAAAACCCCACCGCCAATTTAACACCTGCAACAAGAGTCCTTTTGCATTACACTCATATTTTAAAATACACATGTGTAATTTACTTTACGATAGTTACTCTGTTTATTAATTTTTACTAAGTCAAAAAATATATATATAATGTAAACAAAGCAATATTGAAATATATATCACTAGAGGCCCTCCCTCCCAATACTTTAAAAAAAAACTTACTGATGCCTGCTCACACTTCACAACACACCAATCATAACTCATACTCTCATAAAAAAAATGCATTTTATAGCACCCAAACTGGACAATGAAAACTAATGCAGGTTAATAAAAAAATATTCATTGTATGTACAATCACAATGTTCATTATAATGTAATCAATTAAACGAGCTACTTCTATTGCCCAACATCTTTTGCTTCCAAATGACGATATCACGTTTTTTTCAACATTGTACAGATATTATGTATATGCACAATCTTTGTGGTGTGGACCAGAGGAGTAGAATGCGCTAATGCTGATGCGCATTTCAGTGCCAAGTGGTGAAGAAACTGCGCACCTTCTTCAGGACACATGTAAAAGAACCAGATAGTAAAATTTAATTCCACACAGAAGGAGAAAACGGAGGGTCCCCATATTCAGATTTCTTGTGGATGCAATACAAACAATATCTATATATTCTTAAAAAACCTCAAACACATTAGAATACCTTAAGAATGCAAGAAAAGACAATGATATAGAAGGAAAACCACCACCTAGTGACAAAAGAGAATAGACTTAGTTTAGTCATGGTTACAGAAAGATCACCAAGTTTACGTCGATTGTGTTGACCCAATGTGCATTTCTTGAATTCCACACGGTAGTTATATAATATTACATGCACAGAATACCCTGTTGCAAGTGTGGCCCTATAAGAGGCATTATTCACCTCACGGTGTCATGCCAAAGTGTCGTGCAACTAAGGTAAAAAGTGCATTACCACACAAAGAAACATTAACACTACACCCACATATACCTATTTCTACTCGATGAGGGGTGACCAACTTAAACGGGCATTGGGAACATGCCACAGAGTGCACATACTTTCTGTGGATAACAGAACTTATGTCAAGTCAGAGGTAGCTTGAATCTTACTACAATACTTTCCAAATATCATAGTATGTCCAAAGGAGGATGCTTACCACATTTATTAAAAATTCTCATATTTACCTAATAATATAGCAAAAGATTTATATGGAAATAGACTTTAAAGCGAATCCTGTAGTACAACGACCAGTAGTACATGGTCACCAGGACAAGTAGAAATGGACCTAACCATGAGTAAGATCATGTAGGAAATAGTCAAATGTAGGTGAGAAGAGAAATCTTGGCTCCACTTAGCGGTCCTTTAAAAAAGTAGACTCCTCTTAAACACATCCAAAACCAGCAGACACTCTCGTCACATACGAAAGAAGCTTAAAAGATGCATGGATGCTGATAACCACATTTGTGGGTCTTACATATTGGATTTTAGCCTGTGATAGATCTCTGACAGTAGTTGACCCCATTATCCATTTTAGATCTCACCAAAATACTTCTGTGAAAGGCAAAGGCTGCTCTTGGCAGTTTCATCTCCCGTTCATTCATTTTAAGTATCTGCCACTGGGAGAGTATCATTTGTCTCACTTTTTGATCTAAGTTGGAGTGTCCTATCACACATACTAAATTATCATTACATTGGTTAGTGCTTTGTTGGAACATGGCATCTCTATTGTAATATTTGGTTCTTTTAAAGGAATCACAAACCATTGGGCTAGGGTATCCCCACTTAATTAGATTTTCTTTCAAAGTTTCCACATATCTTACAAAATCCTGAACACTGGAACAATTTCTTCTGATGCGGAGGAACTGACCAAATGGAACACCTTGCTTCTGACATCTAGGATGGAAGCTTGGAAAATGAGGCAGGGTATTACTAGCCATGGGCTTTGTGTAAAAAGAAACCTCTAGTTTCTGGTCATGATGATGTATCCATTTGTCTGAGAATTCCACCTTCTCCCTACTGTTGTTAGGGGAGAATTTCACATTTTCATCACAAAGACTGACCCACGGAAGAAAATCCAAGAGCTGTTGTTCTTTGCCATGGCAGACAAAGATGTTTACCATATCTCAAAGAATGGTGCCATCTTGTTGTATGTGTTTCTCTTAAAGAAGACCCATATAAATATTGGCTACACTGGGGGCAGAGGCCACACCCTTAATGACTCCTTTTCATTTTTTTTTTCATTTTTGAATTCAAAGTACACTCTTAAGACACTTAAGAATGAAAATATTGGTGCCATCCTGACAATGTTGTTCTAAAGTTTTCTGACTGCCTCAAAAGCTTCCTTTTGGGGAACATTAGTAGAAAGGGCCTCAATATCCACTGTGACCAGTATCTATTTTGATTTAATTCAATCCCTTTCATTGTAATCATATGTTCAGTGCCTTTCACATAGGACGTAAAGCCAATGATCAAACGTTTAAAAAAAGAATCAATGTATTTAGACAAAGGTTCAGTGGCTCCTCTAATCGTAGAGTAAATAGGCCGGAGGGGAAGGTTTTCAAAAATTTTTGGGGGTTTGGGAAGGTCATAGGTCATTGGTATGCAAGTATTAGGTTGATTAGGGCACTCAGATTCCCTTTTGCAGATGGTGCCAACTTGTAAAGCTTCTTCACCTATTGTTCTGATTCTTTTAATCACTTCTTTTTCAGGGTCTCCTTTAATTTTCTGGTGATGTTCCAGAACATCTATAATTTCCTTCATTTTTTGTTTGCATCGATTTGTGTCTACAAGAACAATCCCTCCTCTATCTCAGGGTGATCTGCTTAGTATGTTGAAGTTTTTTTCAAAGCCAAGTATTCATCATTAGAAAGGTTATAAGGAGGATTTGGGATATATTTTGTGAATTTTGCTATCATGGTTAAGATGGGTTTTTCAAAAATCTCCACTTCCAAAAGTAGAAGGTAACCTCAAACTGGACGTTATTTTCAACAATGTTATCTTTGTTTGCAAAGTATTTTTTCAATCTTATTCTACAAAAAAATGCCTGGAGATTACAGACCAATTCAAATGTATCCATTTTCACATTAGTTATAAAAGTAAGTCCCTTAGAAAGAATGCTTTCCATGGACCTATCTATTTCCAAAGTGGAAAGATTAAATAGAGGGATGGTACTTATTTCCTCCAGTATTGTCGTCTGCGAGTCTGTAAATAGTGGTGGGATGGGTCCATCTTTTGGTATCTACCTCACATTTGATTTTGAAATCTTCCCCTGCAATTTACCATTCTTGGTTCTAAAAAGGATTATTGGGTTTTGTTTATCATAATGTGCATGTCTGTCACCACATTGGTTGATCAGGTTCGAGGTTTTATCCTCTTCTTATTCAGATGTGTCAGAAAATGTTATCACTTTTCTGTTGTTCCTGCCTTGATTTCCTGGTTCTCTTGTTTCATTTGGCATGGTATAATAATTGTCTGAAAGGTACAGGTACACTTGTTCTGAAGAGATTAATTTGATGCCCTTTTTTAGTTTGTCTGTCTTCTTCTTCAGAAGCTACTCATTGAAGGAATCTAAGTCCACACTGACCTCTTCAGTTTTCTTCTTGGTTTCATCCACTGCATTAGTTCTCTTAAGTTTCTCCTCTTATTCCTCTATTTCTTTACTCAATACTAACAGTACCTTTCTGGCTGTTGCAATAATCACGATCATCCAATTGCGAGAGCAACGATTAGAGATCAAAGACCAATTCTCCAAAAACTATTATATCTCGAAAAATAGACACAATACATTTCTTACTCTCAATCCCATTGGAATAATCCCTGCCTTCAAGTACTCTGACATAAAATCTGCATGAGATTATGCATGCTTAGCTTTCTTTTTTAAGTTAAATATCTTATTTTATTCATCATTCTCTACCTTTAATACCACTATGGGTTTATTTTCTGTGGTTGCCTGACAATACGTTTTGAGAAATCCTCATCACTGAACTAAAAGTCTTAACACTCTCCAAGAAAAAAGGAGGCCTAAGCAGCTGATGTGGCCCAGGGAGCTAGAATGATTTATATGGTTATCTATGAGGGTTTTGGAGGAGGGAGGGTGGTTTCTGTAGACTATAAAAGAAGTTTGAATAATGTACAATGTATTAAAGATGTATTTCATATGAGATCTAAATCCTGTTTGTGGAATTCAGTTAACATTACAGTATATATTTTATTTTGCATTGGGCTCAACATCTTTGCATAGTTATGTATCATATGAGAGACGTATGAATGATTTACCAATATATTGGTAGGGTAAGCAATACTGTACTTGTATTACAATGATGGCCCTCACAACATTAAGTTATGGGAGACTGTGTATATGTATGTTGGTGCGCAGAATAGATTTACGGGTTTATAACAGTGTTTTATACATACTTCCTGTTCTAAATAAACATAACCAAAACATGACATTGTTAAGGTAAATGGACATGCAAGTCCAAACCTACAGCATTTTTTAAGTTTGGGGTAATACAATGCCCCAGGCGTCGCATTGCGGGGCATAAGGGAACTCCTCCACCTTCTGTTCAGCTCTCAGCTGGGGGAATACTTCCCTCAGGCAAAACCTCTGATCCAGACAAAACTGGTTACACTCCCCTGCCCGACCAGGCTTAGGGTCTCGGAATGATCACTGCTGCCACTTGCTGTGTCTGGTGCCAATGTCCAGAGCATGTTGCTGCTGTCAACCTCTGCCTTGGATTCTGCTCCTGCTACCCACCCACCCAACAAGAGAGCATCAAGTTGTAGTGAGTGGGATATAGTCCATAAGCTTGTCAACGGCTGCAAGATGCCAGTGTCTCCAGCTAGTAACCCAGTGTCAAGTCTGACTTCCATGTCTAGAATGCATTAACCCTCTGAGTAGCTGTACATGAGCAGTTCCTCTAACCTGCAACCTAGGTCAGAGCGCATGTCAGGCAGCCTTTTATCAAAGTCCTGGTGGAGCTGTTTCCTCAGTTCTGTTTTAAAGATTCAAAGGCTGTCTAGGAGATCTTTTAATGGTAGGGCCAAGTGTCTCAGGTCTGCGTGTGCCACCTCGCACTAGGGGTACACCCAGTCCCAGAATCTAGCATGGTCTATCCAAGTACACAAGTGGGCTGTTTCTTGGCCCCCTCGCCTAGAAATCATCTCAGGGGAAGGCACCTTCATTACCAATGGGGCACACAGGGGTAGGCACTAGTAGTGTGGTGATCATGGGGCCCCTGACTATCTCTTTGCTCAATGTCTACTGTTACCCACTACAAAGTTATCAACCAACACCCCCGGGAACCATTCGCTGCTCAAAAGTGAGGCTTCAATAGGCACTAAGCTCCATTCATACTTGCTGATGCCCCAACAGTCTCATAACGGCCTATGTATAAGTCATTGATGGGGGGGGGTTACTAACGCCACTTTAGTAACTGTATTCCCACAGAGGACCAAGCTCAGTTCACCCCAGGCCTGCTTCTAGCTGGTGGGTCAGATGGGACAGACCCACCTGAGAAAGAGCTTTGGCCCACCCAAGGCCGTTCGGTACTTCAAAAACAGCTTTTTAAATTTTTTCCCCAAATGTTTTACAGAATCCTGCAGCTCCACAGGCTCTGCCTAATCATTTAACTTTAATTAATAGCACCATGAACGTGGACTACTTTCACGTCTGGGGACAGATCTGAAGACAGTTTTGACCTCAGCAGATCTGGTAACTTCCATCATGCATGAATGAACAGTTCTCCTGGACACTGTTGATAAATCAAAAGAGGCTGCAACTCCCAATCCAAGGTACTTGGGAGTCAAAATCAGCGCTATGACAGAAATGGTCTGCAAATAATTTTGCCTTTCTTAAGATTTCCTGCTGTGAGGCCATTCCTAACTTGCAGCACTAGCAGAGATAGAATGTTGTTTGGTGGAGGGACTTGTGTAACCCTCAAGATACCAGTTTTATTCTCAAGCAGGGTCATCTCAGGATGTCATTATTCTGAGGCAGATAAAATTGGTGTCACTTGGTTAATTAATAGAACCACTTGTTGCATGCATTGCTACCAAGCAGCCAATTATACAGCACTAGGTTCTACATTAAAAAAGCATTAGCAAAACCAGTAGGTTGTGCCTATGACATGTTGTACAGCAAGGTGGATGTGCAGGATGGCTAGAAGTTAGAAAAAAGTGCTATGAGCAGCATGGCTGTACACCTACAAGTTATAGTGTAATTTCCATTTTTTTCTCACTTTTAGCCATGCTCAACAACCATCCTGTTGTACAACATGGCTCAAATACATTGAACTAATAAATGGATTTGGCTTTGACATATATTTTTTGTGATCTTGGTGCAAATGTGACAACAAACAAGTGGAGCCCTGATCCTCTAATGGCATTTAAAATAGCCTAGTTGGTTAAGTACCTGTTGCAGCAATCTTTGTGTAACCTGCACCAGTTTTCAGGCTCAAATACTAGTCAAGCAAATGTTCATCCTTGTGAGGTTGATAAAACAAGTCAGAACACAATAATGGAAGGGACTGGGAGCGTATCCAGGTCCAGCATAGAAGCTCCCTAAATATACATAAATATAAGTGGAGTATGCAGTTCCTAAAAGGATCACAAAAGGAAGTGAAACAGGCAGGTCAGGATGGGTCTGGGCAAGTAATTAGGAGAGACTCTGATTGTTTAGAAGCAACAGCCCTCACACATCCAGTTGGGTGTCATGCTTCATCATTGTGCTGCTCCTCATTGAGTTGGCGCTGCAATGCCCAATAGGCCCCTCGCGGGGGTTCTTTGCCAGAGGTCTTTTAAAATAAGACGTCATGATAAAGTGTTAGTGGAGGTGCTGTGTTTGTAGATTGGTGTAAGTGTGTTATAAAAATAACCATTACCATGAATGTTTGAAATATGTAGGACCTTGTTATACATAATAACAAAGGGTGGGTTGGAGACAATGATCCAGTAAAGCTCACAGGAAAGTGACAACGTTGGTTAACATGTTTCATGCCATGGCAAGTACATGCGGATCTGGGCACTTGATCAGGACCATGTAACCTAATCTACCACTAGTTGGGGCTATAGTAGCAGTAATTATCAACAATACCCAATCTCAAAAGGTAATTTTCAAAGTGAAGGCTATATCTTATGATATCTAAAATCCAACCTGCAATGCAAAAGAGACATACAGAGAGTGAGAGTTAAAAACAAGGAGGGTATTCAGTAGGTCATTCCCTATTGTCACATAGCAAAACATTACGCAATAGATGTTGAAGATACATATGCAGCAGACTACAACACATAAGGAACAAAATCTAAAAACGATTCACTCAGTTGAGTTTCTTTTTTAAAGGAAAAATACATTATTACGCTATACAAAATAACTTAATCATTCCAAAATTACGTGGGTGGTTGTATACTGTAATAGTGACAATTATTCACAAGTAGATAAGCATTTTATATAACTATTTTTTTCTTCCTCAGAAACACCTTTACTGATGTATTTCAATACATTATGATATATGCTTTACAGCTCATAGTTTTGCTGTTTACTGTTGAAATCTGTATTTTAAAAGAGTGGTTAAAAAGAGCTCTGTACCACAAAATATGGTTTCCAAGTTTGTTTAATAAGGACCACTGCAATATTGTTTTCCTGAATGAATAAGACGTTTTTTATGCCAAGTTAGTTCAGTTGGTAAATGCTATGTACCATTTACACAGTTGCAAACCAAACTCAAGTTACATAACACCCATACATATAGATACTAGCAGCTTAAGCATAGTGTTACTTCTTGCATTAAAGGGTTGATGGGAAAGCTAGAAGTGCCACCTCAAGAAATAATGTTATTAGTTGCTAGAACTGCAACAAAAAAAAAAAAACTATATTGTTGATATTTACCACCTTAATGATCCACACACAAAAGGTGCAGATAGCAACATAGCTAGATGGAGAAAGACATAGGATCCTATAGAAAATGGGTTGTGGTAGTAACCATATGCATACACCCAGATAGTTATCAACAAGATATGGATTCCGCTTGGTCCAACTGCAAATTCTCTATATAGTGTACACACAAGGGTTCAGCAGTGGTTGGTTGAGCTAGTCCGGAAATTTGCTTATGGGACTGTGGAAAAGAAGGTACTTTTATTCACACATCGTGGAGTTGCTCGGTCATTGAGAAATACTGGGAGTAACATGGTTGGAAGCTGGAGACAACACTGAGGATTCCTCTACCAAGGAAAGATATAACCCTATGATGGGCCCTACCATAACCACCAGCAACTGAGTAATGGACCTGCTATATGGACTGGTGTATAGCAGCGGCAAAGTGGAATGTATGGGGAGGGGCTGTCTAAAGATATTTATAAAACAAAAAACTTGGAGGACCTGAGAGGAACATAATGGACTTGGTTAAGTGAGGACATGAAGTCAAGAAGACACACAGGTAGCACCATAGAGCTACTAGCAAAGTGATTGATCATTACAAGAACTCAAAATCTAGCCTGTCACAGGTGTACAGATGGTTCATCACCTCATAATTGTAATATGTATATCTTGCAGACTTTACATTTCCTTTTGTAGTGTTGTCACAAAACGTTACCAATTGTTTAAATGAACATAAAAATTGAAAATCTTAATACATATTTTTTTTTTACTAATTCTTTTTATCGTATAATTCATAGAACCCTTATTCAAGGCTCACTTAACGTTGTGTAACCCAATGTAAACCCCACGGTGGTACCTGAAAATTGGAAAACTTAATTCAAATATTTCAAAAGGTTAGCCAAAAATTGAGTTTGAAGCCACCTTATATTAAACGAACAAGGCACTGAGTTATATTTGTGGCTCAAATGTAGCAATCCTTAATATTCACTGGCTATGTTTAACACCACCACAACAAACAAGGTGCACTGTCTGCTATTTTGTCACCTAATAGCTCTGTGCCTTGTCTTTGTTCTGTTGGCAAACAGGTATTTTGAGCATGGCGAAAGGGGTGAATTATGGTGTGTACGTTACTAACCATAATTGGTGAATTTCAGGGGTCTTCTGCATTTGAGCCAGCACTGTACCCGTTTTTACAGTAAACACACGCATAGAAAAAAGAAAGTAGTAAACTGTGTATTATGGTATTAGATAGGCGTTTGCAAATTAGATACAAAGCCCACAGCATCACGTTTTTAAACCTCAATGCTTTGCAAAATGCTAAGCTGCTTAAGTATTTTTTAAAAAGTGAAAAGCAGGTGACCGGTCCTATGTGGCAGAAGGAACGTTTCTACTGTTGCATATCACCATGAGCATGCTGCACTCCTGCATCTTAAAGTTCTGGCAAGCAGCACCCCTCCACTTCACCAAACCCAGAAGCCCCGGTGAAGGAATTCTTGCAACATGGATTGTGAAGTATGGTGCTTGTTGTGTGGTGGTTATCGTGTTAAAAATGTAAAAATTGGACAAATGGACTTAAAATATCAGATAACCAAAACTTGTTTTTGAAAATGTTAGCTGCTGCCATTCACCTTCTTGGCCTGCCCAGGCCATTTCCCTGGCCCTCCTGCATCAAAATTCTTGCAGCCGGGCCTGGTTCACCTTACGTTGCTGATTACTCAGTGCCAGATACTGCAGCCAAGCCCTAGGCATCATTTTGATTTCTCCGTGCAGCCCCTTCCTGGGGCTCCGTGCTGGGATTATTTTGCCTCTTCCACATGCACTTACCTTGTTTTATGCAGCTGCTGGCACGGTCTGCGATTGTAGCCCACTCCTGCACCATGAGCAGAGCACTCTGTCCTCAGCTTCTTCACGCTGGGCCCTACTCCTCCTCAGCTGGAAAGGTTCTCTACCCTGCAGTGGTCTGGGGAAACGGTTACCCCCCCACCGGTGGTGTCCCCGCTCAAAGCAGAGACTCTGGCATATACTGAGTTTTTTCGCACTCTGGGGAAACAGAGGCAGGTGTTACAAACTAGGGGCCTTGCCAGAAACCAAGTTGGAAAGCATCCGGCAAATCGGCTATCTTGGCGCTGCCCCCGATAGCTAACAAATTAACAACAATAATTCACCACTGGATTAAGTACTAAACTTTAGGTAATGGATTAGAATGCTACCTACCACAAAGGAGTTCAACACCTAGTCATGGGTAGTAAGTGCTATAACAATCCAATACAAATCAAAGTGCCTTGGTGTGTGGAAAATAAATTAACATTGTACATCATTTCAATATCATTGGGCATTTCATTGCATTCATTCACTGACAAACACTACTCACTTTCGGAACTAGGCCTATAGTCATTAAAGCCTGAGGAAGAAATGCCGGAAGCCCAGGGGCGTAAAACTGGGGGCCGAGTTGGGGGATAGCTTCAGATTTCCCAACAATCATGCTGGGATATTTTGTAAAAAATACATTATATGAGACACAGAACGTGAGGGGGGCTTAAGGGGCAGTGGAAAGGAGTGCAGATTGTTTGGAGTACTTAAAACACAATATTTTTTTAACTAACGAAGTGTTAAGGCCTTGAAAACAAAGACAAGAGTGTGTGGCTGTGAGTTTTTGTCAGTGTAGGTATGTAAAAATCTAGGTTGAAATGCCCGATTTAAAGCACCTGAACCTAACCATTTATTGCTGAATACATTTTGCAGGGGAATGTAACACCCAAAACACCCCACCCCACTACGAGCTACGTACATGCTGAAACCGAGATGTAGCATGTGCTAACTCTGCGAAGCACAGATTTGTGTCTGGGAGGATTTGACAAACATAGGGAAGTATTTGCTTTTCATTTTTAGACAATGGATCTTGTGCTCCAGTTTTCCCTACCCTGAAATCCGACGGTGTGGACAAATGGAGGGAAATAGTTATAATTATAAGCAACACAATGTACGGCGTATCAAGTAAATAACGAAACACGTTGTTAACCACTTTATTAAAAATTACATAGTTAAGCACGTAAATCCCAGTGTGAAATTCGGAAAGGGTCCAGAGACATGTTGCTGAAACACTGCATCTGTGCTCGGCGTTGTCTCCATCTGGGGAAAGGGTTTCAGAAGATATGACCTCAGTTCCAAGAGTTATGATGATTTCAGCATGTGCATATGGAAGTTTCAGGACTGTCTTTAGTGATACATTCATTCAAGCCCGCAGCTATTATTTTTTTATTACAAACAATTTGAGGGGAAACCGATTTCGACACCTTAGTGATTAATTCTATAAGTTGCTTTCTTCTACAAAACTGTGATTACATTCATGGCGAGCTACCGATTTATTTCGTAAAGAAATACATACTTAAGATATATATATTTAAAATATATGTATATTTCTTGCTAAGAGGTCTTGGCAGTGGTTCGCAAATAGCACTAAACAATAAAATTATCTTGTGAGTACAGTTTCTCATTAAAATATGGACAGTACCAGAAACAAATTCCACCGTGTTGTTGCAATACTCTATTTTGTGGCAATCCTCCCGCGCCTACTAAGAATTAGAGTACCGAACAAATAAATAATTGCCTTGTTTCTGATTTTTGTTGTGATTGTATTTCACTACCAAAATCAGTCTCTAGACAGTGCTTTTGCTGCCACCCTCTCATTCCCAAAAACTTGGAAGTTCAACCGAAATGTACAACACGGCGTGAAAACAATCAACACAGTATCCCCCAGAAAGTAAATGTTTTGGCAGGGCCCATACCCAGTCTTCGCATGTGATCGACTGTACCCAGGGATGCCAGCCTCGCTTCCACAAACAAAATGTGGTGTGTGAAAGGAAGCTTCTGCTGTGTGAAAATCCAAATTCTAAGTCACGGAGAAGGAACAGTTGGTAAGAAATAATTCCAGCATGCGCACAGACTGCTTTTTGGCCTTCAAGTGTGAGAAATTAAAAAAGAAAAAATGCAGTTTACCAGGAATAAGCAAAAAAGCAAGACCATTAACTGTTCATTTTCTGGCAAACATGATATTAGAAGAAAGATCGGTAATTGCAATGTACCAGTATCCATATGCCTTTATTGTATTCCTGCAGAAACCACCGACCAGAGCAGGGAGAGGAGTTCACACACCCAGATATCATTTTAAACATGTCGGCCGGGGTGTGATGGGTTCCTGTATATCCACAAAATCCGGGCCTAACAGCAGCAGCGAGTAACATTCGGACAGTGGTCAGTGGCCTGGGCTCGTCAAGCTTCAACTTGTTCATACAAATTAAAGCAAACTGCTATTTGTGAAGTTTTTGTGACCGTTATAATAGGGAATTGAAAAAACTAAATTTCATCAAGATTTTTGCACCAGGGCAAAAACTGAGGAAGGCGATGTGGAACTAATGCATAAATGCTTGCAACTTCTGTTTCTTATAAATCATTTTTGTTGTTTAATATAGTTTTGAAGACTGGAAAAAATAGATTCACAAGTAATCTGATTAAAGTAAAAAAACAGAGCCAATATGATACAGTTTTATGGTGTTTTCTTAATGAGCAATGGGGAAAACTTGTTCCGTCTCAAACAGATCCATCTCTCAAATTTTAAAGCTAGAGAAAGAGTATTTGTGTTCCATTTTATATGTAAACACAGCATACCCTAGAAATATTTTAGTATAATCTATGAACATATTTTGCCCTAGTGCCAACATCTATAGTGTGTTCAATAATACCCTTTTGCCACATTTACTATAACGAAAACAGCAAAAATGATGCGATGAGAATTGCTCCAGTTTCCGTACCCATGTAAACTTTATTGAACAAAGCTCTGAAAGGGCTGCAGTCCACACGGACATCCACATATATTAATTTATACACACTTTTTTCCCCCAGTTAAAAAATGTGCTGAATGAACAGCTCATCTAAAACATAATTATCACGGAATTCTCAGTATCAAAACCATACAACATTAAGTAAAAGGGAAAAAAAAAAACAATGCACCATGGCTTATTCGTGTGTAGCTTTACAGAACCGGTCTGCAAGTGAAATCTGTAACTGTTGTGGGTGTTGCTTTGAAGGAAGTAGTATAACTCATGGCATGGGCTTTCCTTAAGGTGAGGTAAGGCAGTCTGAGAGCGCCACCTGATGGTGGTGTCAAATTACTACAAAAGGCTAGAAAATTGCTGTTTGTCAGTGCATAAGTGCTTGAAGGAAGCACAGAAAACCTTTGCTCTGTGTACGTTGCAACACAACTGCAATGTTGTATCATATAGTTACATACAAACTACAAAAAGTCAAAGAGAGCTTAGTCTCATCTTCCTACCATGAAACAATAGGGGAAACGGTCAAGAAAAATAATGCATACAATTTGAAGGGTTTCATTTGGAGACTATTGCTATATCCTGGGGTCATAACAGATCCATTAAAAATGTTATTCCATAGCATTCAGTCGTGGCTCGCAGGAGGGAAAAGGGGTGGGGTGGCGCAGCCAGTGGCGGGGAGGGTGGGAGGAGGGACCCAAAAAATTACTTTTTCCTGTGCTGCGCCGCTCAATCCGCTCTGCTCTGTTGTTACAGGCACAGGCTCCCAGCCTGTGCTGTGGCAAATCCTGACACTTCTCAAAGCAGCGTCAGGATTGTGTGCTCCCAGGCAGACTGGAAGCCTATGCTGGCTCTCTCCAGCCCGGAAACACACCACCGGGGTGGAGAGAGCACAGTGGGCATGGGTGTTTGGCCGGCCCGAAACAGCTGGTCAAACATACTTGTGCACTGAGGGGGAGTTCACAGCACTCCCCCTCTGTCCTCGTCAGGCTGGTGATCCCGCCCACTTTTATAGAAACAACATAATAAACTGAGTTTATTATGTTGTTTCTATAAAAGTTTTGCAGCTCCTGATGCTTGCTGGGGGGGCGACGCTCCTCCACCCTAGCGGAGGATCCGCCTCTGATAGCATTCCTGTTAGATGAGGAACACTGCAAGAAAAGGAGGTACAACAAGGGCACAGCATGAAACTCACTTTTTACCATGTTAATTTGTTTCATTACCGTACGATCAAACTTGCTAGTGGTAGCCTTTCATGGCATACGTCAGATTTCATGTGCTTTTTCACAAACGTTACAGCAATGACAGAAATGTGCATTGCTGTAACTCCAGATTATCTTGGATTTCTGTCACTATGACACACCTCCTCAGGAGGCTGAATCAGTTCTGACCAATCAGAATGAGCAGTAACTTCAGGATCATTTTAGCTCTTCAGTGTTTTCAACTGCAACATCGGAATAGATATAACATTTACAGTGGTTACAGCAAAGAGTCAAGCAGATGTTGTTTTTAGTATGCCTTGAAGCTTAGCAGTTTCAATATAGATGGAGAACATTCAAAAGTATTTTCACTGAAGGCACAGCATGAACAATGTTAGTTTTGCGATGTACAAGTATACAAACAGCTAGGTGTTCTGGTTACTATACTAGATGTGTTTGGAGAACTGGAACAGAATGGAAGCAGCATCTTAGTGAGGGTTGTGCACTTCGTCAGGCAATTTTTCATTTTACACAGAGGATTCAGGACAAAGTCCTGAGCAAATGCTCACCATCATTTTACTTTTTGAGTCATTTTTCACTGGGGTTCGATTCCTATCACTAGTTAGACTCACTCCTACTCAGCAGTTGGACGAAAAGTTCAGGGAACACTACAGATTGAAGTTTGCCCAGAAATGAAATTTTGGACCTCAGTTTTGCACAGCGGTGATTCTATATTATGTGCCCTTTGAATATTTATGATCAGCAAAATAATTGATTGCTGTAATAAATTGTTTCAATTCATAGGAAAAATCTTTCTGCATTTACATTTTTATAATATCAATTCATATGATAAAAACTTTCCACAATTCACTTTCATAAAATTCCGCTTTATGGTGTCAATGCAAAAAGGAAAGAATTATGTTTTTATGATATACTGTGCTTTCTGGGCTGACACATTACAGTATGATATTATGGTGATTTAGAGCTACTTTCCGGTTTACATAGGGAGACAAATCAATTTGGAAACTACACACACACACACACACACACACACACACACACACACACACACACACTGATATGAAAAGTTTAATGACGATTGCAGAGCATCAAGTCTTAAGCGGTGCTGCAGTCAGAGCCGCAAAATGTGAAGGTTTTAGCAATAATTTTAATATGCATGGCTTCCAAATGGTAGACAGGTTCCAGGGATAAGTAAGGCAAAACATTTCACTTTTAAAAATATAATTACTAACATGTTAAAACAATTGCTTTTTCACACAATTTAAAATTAACTATGCACTTACACACACATTTATCTAAAAACGTTGCATTTACAGGAATTGTACAACAAAGATAGCAGGTCAACATTGTAATTATAAATGTGGGAACATCATAGGGAAGAGACTGTATTTTGTAGCATTTTTAGTGGATCTCGTAGATTACAAAGAAACAGGTGAAAAGCTAAAATATATTAATTAGACTGGAATCTGCTTTGTCAAATCTAAAAAGCCAATTGCAGACAAAACAGGGTGAATATCACTATGAGTATGCAAAATAGTTTATCCAGCCGGATGTCAATTCCTCTGATTTTCCATTGAAATATGGCATCTGGGTAATCAAAACTTTGCCATTTCTTTTTATTTATGTAGCAGTTGGAAGTCCTACTACCAGAAGAGCTAAGCATTGCTACCAAGTAACAACATTTAGGAACATATTCAGGAGCTGGAATAAGCGATCTATGAATTTAGTCTACTATAACTGCCATGGAATCCCAACCCCAAAATATATAATAGAAGTCCCACGCTGACTTGAGTTGCTAAGAATATTAAACAGGTTTAGAAATGCATACCATCCTTTCCATGGACTAACACTTCCTACAAGGCTAATGGGATTCAGGGTTTCCAAGAGGACTCTAGCAGCCTGGGGAATAATTTTAGCTAAATATCTATTGAGAGACATTTTCAAAGTATGTGATATTTGCTAAGCTAGGCTATTGATTTATGTATGAATGATCACTTAACCAAAGTCATACATAATAAACAGGCTCATTGTTCTTTCTCGTGTCTTCTAAGTCAATTTCTCTTGGAATACACTCAAGCTAGAGCCTAATAATTAATGCTTGCTCTGGGAAACAAACACTGGAAAGCACTCAAGAGCTCAGACAAAAATGCTAACTGGGACATGCTTAAACTCCATTTCTGGATTTGGAACTTGAAGACCTAGGTTCTATTCAAGATTCTGGATCCTGAGCACACAAACGACGGGGAAATCACTATTTATCCCTGTGTCTAGCATTATGCTACACTCAGAGTGGATTTATAAAGGTATAACTTTGAGACTGTCTAAAAGGATGGCTTATTTTACTTCACTTAAGGCCTATGTCCAGGAATCAAGGAACTGTACAATATATCATGGTTGAAGTTTTGACTTAATATGTGACTAAACATTCATGTGGTTAACAGCCTCATTCAGAGAGTGACACAGGATTCTGTAAAAAAAAAAAAAAACTTTGGGAAATACTGTATGTTCATAGCATTAGATAGATGTTGCACATATATCTGACTTTTCACAGTTCATTGTGCAACAATCAGCCTTTGACCTGTATTTTACTGCACATTACCTCATCACTGAACTGTGTTGATCATGGGGGCAAAAACCTGGGACAAACACAACTTGTGTGAAACCAGCAATTGTAACATAGGGCACAGACACTGGTTGTGCCCGTTTGTACAAATACAAAACTCAGGATGATGCTGATAATACCTATTAAAGTTGTGGACCTTGTGACTTTCCAGGTATGCATAAGTTCCACCAAAGGTGGTAGAACCATTGGTGTTTCTGTGAAAAGTGGGACCTGTATTACTTTTTCAGTATAAAAGTGTGTATATAGTCATAAATTGTCTGAGCATGATGGACCAATCACTTGACAGATTTGTAGTAAACAGCTTGATTTCTTATACTGTGACAGCTGGAGCAGCTGACATCTAGAGATTCAGGCTAAAAGGATTTGTATCCAATGCATAAGAGTTACAAACCTGTGTGAATGTCTAGAAAAAGGTTACATATCATAGGTGCTTGAGAGCTCGATGTGTGCTGTATTTTCAGGCTATCCACACATGCTACATTTAAATACAGTGCAACAAAATGCAAATTATTTAGAGTCTGGGACTATTCTCAAAATACAACATTGATCACCCATGCTCTACTGCTAAAAAGTCACCCTAAGAATGGACTCAGCCTGAAAGTTTACTAATTTCCAGACACTAATCTGATAGTTTTGTCAATCAGGAAAGGGACCAGCCAGGAACTGCTTATACGTCCTAAGAATAAAGAGGTAGTGGATTGTTGTTCACAATGCCCACATCAGAAATTCATTCAGATGTATAGCTCTGTTTAGGAGGAGCCATAAAGATATGGATGAGCATGTGAATGGCTTTCACACCATAGCAGGAGTCCTCTGTCAGAGGTGAATGACAATTTTTATTGTTACTCTATGGGGAATTAGGCATGAAGAAATAAAGTATTATTGATGAATCAATGGTTGTGAAAGAAGTCTTCAGCTTATAGAAATGTCTCTTCTTTAACAATTTAAAGACATATCAATGAACCTAGTTCCTGCAAGTGACTACATCATGCACTATAGATAATGCTGTATGTAATGGGAGGAGTATGGGCAATATATGGACATGACAGTGGGAATGTATTCCAAGGTTCATGCACCTGGCATTACAATACTGCTGAAGAACTATGCATACTACTACAGTGTACCGTATATTTATAAAAAATTGTTGCATACCCCACAAAATGAAGACAACAGTATAGAAGCGATGATATAACTTTAAGGCAAAAGATTAACATTCTGTCATAAATATCCCATTGCTTAATCTTTCCTGGGTTGATGAAATGCATACACCTGAATTATACAAGGCTTAAAAGAAGTAGCAATGCAGGTAACTGCAGTATAATAAATGAGATATTGTGATGATTATTGAAACTGTTATCATTACATATAGAATTGAATAGGCAAGAGGTGCTTCCAGATTTCGGTAAAATAAGGAAAGAAGGGACCATCCTGTATTCCTGGGAACATGGGTAATTTAGTGTTGAACAGCATTATTTTCCTCAGATATATCTAACTTAAAACTTGTCACATAATGAAGAGACCAAATTGTGCAAATCCAAAAAGAACATGTACAAAAGTATGTGTTCTACAACTATAAGTGCTTCAAGGGGCAGTGCAATGCAGGTAACCAGGGTCGCAACACAGATGCAGCTACACTCTGTCAGAAGAAAGAGCAGGGTAAGGCATGTATGAATTATGTGGAAAATGCAGAAGGAGATAACAGAGGGGAATTGGTTCTCCATTAAGAGAGCAGTGTCAATCTTGAAGCACACGCTGTTTGCCAGCTTAAACAAAGTCTGTGGGCCAGAAAGCAGATTGCCTAAAGGTTGGGTTTGCCACTGGCAATTAGAATTTCCATTAAGTCTGTGTTAAGTTTGAGCCAGGGGTATTCTATCCAATTTCACACTGTTAAGCAACAGCCTTGTAAAATAGAGGTATTATTAGTGGTATTAATCAGTCTGAAATTTAGTTGTGTCTCATCTTATAGGAGAGACAATCAGCCTCCACAAATGATAATAGCAAGATGTTTAAAGTACAGATTAAACAATTAGGAGGAAAGGGCAGAGCCCTTAGCAAGCAGAAGTGGAAGAATTAAATTGTCCTAGCATCCTCGGTTCTGCTTGTTCACTTGAAAAAAGAGACACATCTCTCTACCTGCTGGTCTGAAAGGCTGCAGAGGTCAACCTGCTGGTGTGAAAGGCCTGCAGAGGGCAGATGGTTACAATGGTCTTCAGATTGATGGAACTGGATAACACTGACAGAGCTAACAAAATCAGGGTACTTGGTTGGCCACTGTCTGATGCTTGGTGTAACTCGCCCACAACTGACAGCATTGTCAGCTTTATGTTGTGATGTGGGCAAAAGCCAACTTGTGCATCATTAGATTCCAAAAATGACCAGAACTAGATAGCTACAAATTCTGCAAGAGTCTGTGCAGTGACTGGGAGAAACGTAATTGGCCAGTAGATAGTGGATGAACGAGGATCAACATCAAGAGATGACCACTGATAGTGGTAGGTATCGCATTATTTAAAATGCTATATTTGCATGGAGAAGCTTTCATCAAATCATACCACAGTCTTCTTACTTTTCCTTTTAGTTGCCCAAACAACTTGGGCAGCATGGGAAAAGTATTGATGCTTCAGAGGCTGAGCTTTGACTTGATTAATACTGTCATAGAGCTCTATATAATTCCTTTTCATCCAAACCTCAAACTACTATATGCACAAAGGGAGTGCAACAAGGTCTGGACTGTTTTCACTTCCCTCACTAGGGTATGTATGCCATCAGCACAGGTTCAGAATTGCAATCTATTTTTCTTAATAATATTCATAAGGGATATTACCTCAAAAATTACTAACTATGAAAAAGAAGAGCTTTATATCACATATTTGGTGACAGAAGCCACAAAGATGAACGTTTTGAGTTACCCTATCTTCAAAAATGGTGTTAGACCACCTAGCAGTGCACCATTTCTACCAGTTGGTGAAAAATATTTAATAATCATTTTTTCTACACTTCACTACAGATCGGTAAACCGGTGATAAGCCTATAATTTTTCAGGACAATTTGTTTTTTTTCAACAAAGGTTTTACAGTGATTTACTTCAAGATGCGTGGTACGACTCCCACCTCTAAGGAGGCACTGATAGAGGAGATTATCTTTCCTTGGGATGGACCGGTCAGTGGAAAAAAATCAGATGACAAGTCAGATAGAATTGCAAGATGAATGGGCGCCCTATGACTTGGAATTTGTGAAGTTTCTCTGTACTTAATACATAGTGCAACAATACAACTATAGTAATTAAGATACAATAAAATGTGTTTATTCTTGGGGCATTTTCATAGCACTACTTGCAGACACAAGTCCAGTTATTTATTTAGATACTTCGCCATCCAGTAAGGAACCATGAATGTTCTGAATCACATGTTATTTGTTCTGCACTGCCAGAATGTGAAAAGTATTTTTCTAACTTAATACTCTAGTATCTTAACAGCATGGATGAGACCACGGACAGCAATGACGTCTGACTGCCCAAACAGCCAGAGGAGCTACTGCAACCAGTGTGTCCACAGTCTCAACACTTTAGAGTGTACGACTGATATTAGTTGCTGTAACATGGCAGGAGCTAAACGTTTACACACATTTTGAACTCTGGAACGTCCCATTGCCCCATCCTGACCACTGAAGTGATCATACAATACCAAAAAAGATAGGGCTAATTGTGACACTGCAGCAATGAAGAGAGGCCACTGCAGGGGAGCTAAGGGAAATATGATTTGCTGTTCTTTTTGGTATGAGGTACCAGTGAAATTCTTATGACCAAATCAAATCGTTTTGATTGTTAGATAAACAAATTGCTTTATTTTCAATTGGGGATTAGATACAGAATATAAGATCAAAGAAAAAAAATTTCTGGTTTTAAGATTTTCCCAGTTTTAAGACATATTATTTAAAGGGACGGATTTTCTTTGTTTCTGTTTAATTCAGAACAATCTTAGTAGCGAGCAAAGAGTTGGAGATGACATTTTAGAGAAATCTGACTCTGGAATATAAAAGACTCAGAATTGCTTACGAGCTTAGGAAACATCTTAGTGAATTACTCTTAGTATGCGTGATAGCTGTAGACCACCCATTGAAACTCAGGTCAACGAACTCAGTACTTCATTATAATGAGGCAATCTAAATGGTAGAACTCAGTTCGTTAATAGGAATATTTGTAACTTTCACAATATGACATTTCAGAATCGAGCTACGAATCACAAAGAAAAACAATATTATTAATAATTTTCAGTTTGCAATTAATAAATTATGTTTGAGTAGAAATAGAAAATAACTCAGCAAGAAGCTGAATATCTGGCTTTTCAATTAATCAAAGTATCATAGGCAGGGATAGGCACACACACCTGCTCAGTGCCAAGAGACCCTTGTGGGTGATAGTGCCCTTTATAAATACACATAACTACTGCAAAGTCAACATTCTCCCTTAATTACAACTATAAGCTAGTACCAAAAAAGATAGAATGAAAAACTGCATCAAAACACAAAGTGAAGCAGTACCTTTAAACACACAAACTAAAGTGTGGAATGCATTGAAGACCGGAGTAAAGCATACATAATCCATCAAACGTACTTATGTAGGCAATAAATTACTGAGCTATAGTGTTCTGGGTGATGGGTTTAACAGGTCATAACAGCCAAGTCACACCTTAAACCTGGAAACTAAATGTTCCAGCACAACAATACCACCCAAACTAGTAAATATCTTGCGAATGCATTTTTTTAATGACAAAATACACTAAAGCCTACCTCTAACGATTGCTTCTAACAGGCGAAACAAAGCACAACATTTACATATCATTAACAATGCCACTGACAGGTTATTCCCCTGGTTACTTCAAGGACATCCTAAGCCTGCAAAGGATCTTGCTTGAGTTAAAAGTGTTTGTAAAAATAAATGTTTGAAAAGATTTGTATGATCCGACAGCATTTATGTTCACCCTTACATTCTAGCATTTGTCTACACAGTTGTCACATTTCACATCATTTTGGGTAGAAAAGTCAATATGCTTTGTATGCTTACATAAGAGTAGTGAATCGTCTTTAGTGGAGAAAACTTGAGGGCTCAAACTAGTTGCTTTTGGATAACTATAAGAGACGTTCTTTTTAAGTTACAGTTTTAAGTGTTACAGAACACGGAACACTGAGATGGGGAAGCTAAATAGGAGTATAACCCAGGCCACCACAGGATGCACTGCAAGTGCTCAATAACTATATAAGAGACATCATACTGGTACAATTTTACTTTCTTCATTCATTTGGCTATTAGCTGTTTTTCAATTTGCCTTTAGTTTGCATGACAGAAATCAAGACAGGGGCACCCCCAGAAAATTTTCTTAAACAAGTTCTTTTTGTAGTTTGAACTAATCAAAAACTGCAATGTGTTGTACTGAAGCAGTTAATTTGTTCCTTTAGGGAGAGTGGTAGCAAAACCAACACGTTTCATACTAGAATTAAGACATAGTCAAGGCTGTATAGGTGTAAATTAGCAGATCAGTTTCTAAACTGTGTTAGGTGTTTCCATTTCCTTCCTAGCAAGAACATTTTTTTTTTCAGTTTTCAGTGATACCTCAATAAGCAGGTTTACTTGTAAAAATGCTTGTGAAGCTCTTACACAAATCATGTGAAGTCATCATGAATTACATCTGCATTGCAGTAAATCAATAGAGATGGACAGACCCATTCGTTGTTAAGCCCTATAGATGTTTCGATGGCAATCTGTAGTGTGAATTGCTTTGAAAAGGGTTCTCACCAAAACTACAATGGCCATCAATATTTCAAACGGTTGTGATAGGTCTAAAAGGTAGCATTGCAGTATAGGGACTCTAAGTGAGTCTGAATTCATTGTGTGTGTAATAGTAGCTGTAGATCTCTTTAATTATTGACAAAGAACCAACACCTTTGATGAATGTGTGGTTAAAACAGTCTTCACCCCATCAGTCTCAGTATGGACTCCAAGAACAGAGCCCTATACACAACTGCAAATACAACAGATTTTGTAAATTTATGAGCAATTGGAAACGTAATGAAACAAAGAAAGGCAATTTAATATGTGTCTTGATGCCTGCCCTGACATGACCCAATGCTGTACCAGCGGACCACATAGCCTTCGCAGAAAGCTTCTTTTACCAGGGTTTCGGGGAATTGTCCCCACTCAGTGTCCTGTAATGCTGTTTATATGAAGTTGCTGCTGGCTTGGGTATGAGTCTTAGCCCTTGACCTGTGTTTTACCTACACTTCCACGTGCACATTACACTAATGATTTATGTTGAAGTCTGATCTTGTGTTGATGCTTAAGTAAATTTCTGCGTAGTTATGTTGGATGTAGTTGCAAGTCATAGCAAGCAGGTTTTGGAAACATCGATTACGGTTCAGTTGTGAAACAATGACACCAAAAAGTGAAGACAAATGAGGTAAAGGATATGGGCTATCCGAAACTGATAGGTTTCTCCAAATGCTTTTTTCTGAGCCTCCCTGATGGGTCATATAGAGAATAAATATGTTAACCAACAGTTTCATAGTAGGCCCCAGCTGTTTGAAAGTAACTTACAGGAGTGGCAATCAGGGGTGCAGAACGACCACACAACTTTGATGAGTCAATCAGACATGGAGTAACAAAATCATCCACCTATCTGTTTGACAAACTTGTGGCACTCAGAATCTTACAAGACGTCCATGTAGATTTAGGAGAACTGTCAGCTCCTTTGTTAAGAATGCCAGGTTATATGAGGGACAGAAGTGCAAAGCTCTGATCACTCTAGGAGAAATGGGAGGAGGGATGCTAAAGAGGCCAAGCAAAATCATTACGCGTGGGAGAGAAAATGAGAACTAAACAGTAAACATTTTAGAAATGGACCAAATGAAATATTAGAGAAAAGCCTCCGGAAGAATTGCTTACGGAGACCCCAGACATCTTGTCATCAGTCTTGCAGGACAGCAAGAAAAGTTGTCAACCCGTTCTGGTTAAGAGTGGGAAAGTAAGAAGTGAAAAAAGCCTGAAGGAAACAGAGTACAAGGCTACTCATTTCCGCATATCCTTCCAAAGTACAGGGCAAACAAGACTCAATAAGGACTTTTCTCATCAGAATCAGTACCATTCAGTTCACTTAGTGCAATTATCTGTGCAACCTCTTGTGAGGAAAAAGTTGGAGATATATTCCTGAATGCCTATCAGCATTAAACAAGGCCATCGTGTGAAGAATAGGGGAGCCTTCAAAGCTTGTTCAGAAGTTCTGAAGTCTGAAATACACAAATCACAAGATGACTTACACAAAGCATCAGAGAAAATGTGTCAAGAAGACAAGAACGAAATTGTCACAAGATAGATCATTCTGGTACAACATGTCACTCAGAAGAAGGAAGATACATTATGCTACCTCACTATTCCAATACCAATAGTGTTAAAAGTACTGACAACAAACTGAACCATTCAAATCCAATAATTTTCAACTTCTAGACAGGCACCAGAGCAGCCCAACACCAAGTCTGGGCACATTATAAAAATAAAGATTGAAACGGCGAACACTAGCTAGAGGAAAATGGGAGAACTGTTGACACAGCTTTAACGTTATGACACATGTTACAGAATCAACAAGCCACAAACCATAAAAGGATCTCTGAAACTTCTGGACATGACCAGAGACAAATGCATTTTTGCCAAGTGCAGTTCATTTAGGAAGACTTAAAACAGAGACTTCCAAAAATGGTCCCTGAGAAAGACTATATAATTAGTACTTGCTATAAAGAAATCTTGCCAGAAACTGTTAGGAGGGGTACGAAATTCAAAAGCAATCACTCTCACCTAAATAGTTCTCAGGTCCTTTATTACCGCATCCATTTTTTTTCTAAAGGCACAAACTTCAAGGCGACAGACGTGCCAGGCAAAATTGCATAAGCTGGGATTGTCAGCTTCATGTATGAAGTTTCTATTTCTAGTAGGACCCACATTGTTAGCTTTCCTATCTTCCCTTCTTTTACTCGTACTGCAAAGGGTGTACCTTTAGTTGCAATATGTGATTAGGCGAAAATGTTGTTCCCACACTAATGATTTGCTTATTGATTAAATTGATGGCTTCTGTAGCTTTACTGATTCACCAAAAGCTTGAAAGGCAAAAGAACATTAAATAAACCTTGATAACCAGTTTTGAGGTTTCATTCTACTATGGTATAAACCAGGAAAATGTGGTTAGATTTGCTGAGTCGAAATCCTTAAATAACATTTCACTGAAATCCGTCTATGAAAGGACTTGAAGCTTACAATTGAAAATGATTAGCACATTAGAACATTGTTTTCTTTAAACACTGTTTAAATTAGCACATAATACAAAAATAAAATCAACTACTGGAAAATATTTCAGCCTTGAAGTTGCCCAAAACAAGGCCTTAATCAAATAAAAGGCTACCCACAAATGTCCTCATGGGCTAAGTGATGGTTTATGAGACACTGTTCCTCTGTTTGACCTATGACTCTCGAAGAAACGCATGAAGCAATGGAAGCATTCTTCCAAACATAATACAAGTAACAATACTAAGTTGACAACTGAAACCTCGTAAGATTACAGTAAATATTGGAACACTGGTCAAAAGGACTTTAAAGTGTCATAGTTGTAAACAAATGTGCCAATACCTCATCAGTACAGTTTTCTGTTTGGCAGAGTTAAAAGGTAGACAATACCTTTGTGTTTTTGGAAGACATGGCAGAACACAACACCTGTTTTGAGAGCACCCAGTAAAAATATGCTCTCAAAAATGATTTCTTGCAGAAACAAAGTGCTGTCTTTCCCTTCCAGTAAAATGCAGTATGATCTGCAATACACAGCCATTACATTACTCTCCTCAAAACGTCTTCATACAACTGAGAGACGCAAGTCATCATGATGAATTTATTATCCATGGTTGTAGGCCGGTGAAGCCGTGCCAGTTGAAATTTAAGGCAGTTCAGTCATTAGACATGTTTCTAAAAAACAAATTGCATTCATTTTAAAATATTACATAAGTCTTGAAGTGCCTTTACAGGTATTTACCAGGGTGGTGATTATTCCTTCTTTCAGTTAAATTGGCTAGTGGAGAGAAAGGACCAGTACTTTCTTAAGAACTTTCAAAACAGGCTTGCCAGTTCTAGGAACAGTTGCAAGTACTACATTGATCTCTGTTCGCCGAAGATTCGTTCAGTGTTGGCAATCTTTTGGATTTAGAGTTGTGCATACAGTGGGGCTCTGAGTGACCCTGGATAACCATCCTACAGATGTGCTTTCTTTCCTGCTGGATTTCCTTATGTATCCGGTCCACTATTTCTGGTGGAGCCATTCTCATTGTGAATGTTAAAAGTCTGTTGAAAATCAGAAGTGAACTGACACAATGCAACAACTTCATCAAGAAGCCCTGCACTTACTGAGGATGTGTGCACTGCATCCTGCTCTTTCTCCCAAGGGACTTGTGTGGAAGTACACCGCCCTGCACTTAATGGAATCTGTTCTACCAAGGGACTCTTTAGCGTTTGGTTCAATATTCCATTCTGTTCAAATAATTCATAATCCGACTGGCAATCTTCCATGGATGACAGTTGTCCTACTGAACCTGCAGGCGAAGATGACTTGATGCAAATCATGGGCAATTTCTCATATTTAACATAAAGATTGTTTTCACTGATTTCTTCTCCTACTGTGGGAATGGGATCTGACAAATCATGATGAGAGACCCGTTTTCTGGGTGAAGGGGGAAGCTGCTTCCCATGGAGAGCACAATCGTCTTGTCCAAGATGCCACTCTAGCTGGTCACTGGTTCCTCCGCACAGTAGAGACAAGTTGTTCTCACTTGGTGCACTTGATTTTTCCTAAAATAAAGAACAGGTCTTTTAGAGCAATAAAAATGCATTCATTATACACAGTAAAATGACAAAGTTACGCTTTTGTTTAATGGCCCATCTGTGTAGTTAATATTGAACAGCAGATCATAAAGAATCAAATACTTTTTCACTTAAAAACATACACACCAGCGGTTTGTGTACATTACACTTCCCCTTTCAACTTGATTTTTAGATTTTTAGGTCTGGGGTTAGCCAAGACCTTTAGATTTGACTAAATTCAAGACCTTTTGCTTTTACTAACGTTTTACTGAAATTATAATATACTGTAATATATTACGTATTCATAATATATTTAGTTTTAGGGGCCTTCAGCCAGCCTTCTTCCCAGCATGGGTCAATGGGTCTGCTCACTTCAGGCATTGGCTTACATCACTGTGATTGAGTTCATTCTGTCCTTTCACAAGAAGTAGCATATTCACACACAAAGTAGTTCCTACAGTCCCAGGGACTGCTATGGCAATGCGTGTGTTTAGAGTCTAAAACATAGTTTCACTTTTAGCCAATGGTTTTTTACATTGGCAAGGGCAAAAATAAAACCATCATAGTAAAGCAAATAGGCCGGCAGCAGGCCGACTGGCTTTGCCAATACTTGTTCCTAGTTTGCAACCCACACAATCTATGTTTTGACTTTTAGCACTGATTGGGGTGCTAATTTATTGTAACGCCAGATCAACTGTCAAGCAGAATGGGCAAAAGGTATTTGCATAGCGAGTCTTTGTAGTGAAGCTTCTCTGGTAAAACAGTATGTAGTAAAAGTGTTCAGAATTTGTTTCCAAAGAAGTTAAGAGCTTAGACAACATACTTCTTTGATATAGGTGAACTGATTTGAACACAATCGGAATCCACACCTATGTACACTGAAAAGATGAGTATATTGAATGTATGTACCACAAGAAAAATGAAACTAACCTTAGCCTTGTAGTCAATGTCCTCCAAAGATCTAAAGAAATCTAAACTCTTTGCTCCTGAAAGTCTTCCTTGATCTGAGCTGTGAATGCTCAGGGTGTCCAAGATTTCGCCAAGAAGATCCATTTCACCTCTATGATTTGTGATTGTCCCTGGTTCACCAGACTCGTCACTGTCATAGAAGTAACCAGAAGTTTCCTCGCTATCTTCAGATGACAATCTGAACAGAAAATGCATTCAAATGAGAATCACAATCAAACACTATATAATGGTGAATACATTTACAAAATAAATAACGTTTACTACACTAGTAAAAAGATGCTATCATTGCAGCTTGCCTCATTGCCCAAACAGACCCACAAGTTCTCGCAATGTCCATGTGAACCCAGATTTGGTTACACTGTATGCTAATAGTGCGTTCAAAACTATCAGCAAAATGGTTCCCTTTCATTCAGGACATTCACAAATCAAAAGAATAGAATTTTAAGTTAATGCTTTCATTGACAAGATGTGTTTCCAAACAACCGCAAAGTCTGATGTGCGTCTAAGATGCAATAAAAAAGTGTGAGAGAAATATATTTTTATTTTGCTTCTTGTCTGAAAGTCTCGCCCACATTTTATTCAACCTTGTCATTCATATGGGGCCACGTGGCAACCAGGTGGCATGCTAGTATGATGCCATCATGCTCCTGTAAAACACATGGTTTGAACGCAGGAGGGTGATACAGTTCAATGTTTATGCAAGAAAAGGCAGAAAGACCTTTACTGAACATTAAATATTGTTGCACTGATGCGTCTAATGTTTTTCGAAAACGGTCGAGTTATACAGTATTTACTTCTTTGGTATGGACTGGATATACTCATAGGCAAAGATGCATGTTTGGTTTTATTGGAGCATCATTTGTATCTACGTAGATTAAGAAAACATACGTAAATGACAGACTGCAAAAGCTTGAAATCAGACATGAGGAGTTACAGGGTGGGTTAGTAAAATACAATATTCCAATTTATTTTAACAAGTGCTAAGTCATTGTCTAAAAACAATGCTTTTGTTCGAATTCATAATTCTTCTGTAAATATTCTCTAGCACCCAATCTCTACATATTAATCTATCCTGTCCTTACACTTTTTCAACCTTCGTTTACTTGTTGCACCCACACCATGCCTAAATATCTGGAATGGAATCTTCAGTGCCTTGTCTGAAGACTTCAAGAGTTTTTCTGTTAGAAGGTATGAATAGGAAACGCTTCCAGCATCCGAAATTTAAAACATGAATTACAGACATCACAACTAGGAAACACTGAGGGGTGGTTGACTCTGTTTCCATGCTTTGCTATCCGCAATCATGCACTAACTCGGAACAACTGTATGCCAGATGGAAGCAAGTTATACAGTGTAAGAACTGCTGTTCAGCTAATTCCTCGTGGTTTGGGTCTTCAAAATGGCTCCAGTGTTCAGAGGGTGCAGCCTTGACAGGTGTCAGTTGATTCATCTGCACACCTTACTTAGAGTCTTTGGTGTGATAAGTATTGAGAAAACTAGTTTTAGCATACATGATATCGGAGTCATCCTTTACTAACATTTGCATAAATGTTCATTACTTACTTCGAAAATGTGACCAAAGCTTTCATGACCTTGTTGCAGATCTTTCACGTTACTATAATAATCTGAGTTCTCACGTTTAGGTATTGTAGTAAATGTGCCAGCTAGATTCAAACTGAGAGTGACATTTATTTTAATTCTCTTTGATGAATTTCCAATTTACTTGTCATTTAACTCTTGAAGAGTCAGACACAGAAGATATTCACTTTTTTCACAGATGGAATCCTTTAAAATGAATGCTAACATTGGCCGTTCTCATTACTTCTAGTTTCTAGATGACCGAAAATTAACTATCTTTTTTCAACAAAAAGTCAACTTTAAACTTACCTGTCTTCAGTATAGCCAGTGTCTCTGGCAGAAGACATTAAGCCCTATTAAGATTGGAACCAACCACTTCATATCACCCAGTAGTCAAAGTCACTTATCTTTTATATACCTATCCTGAGAAGAAAAGGAAGGCAGTTGGTTTCCTACAAAGTACAGCAAAAGTGAAGAATTCTGCCAAAGGAACACCAGAGTTTTGAAGGAAACTGACAATCTAATAAGAGTAGAAGGAAACAATTATAAACCAGGAGAAATCTTGCCAGCAAGGCCCCGAAACTTGCTATGCTAAATTATTTAAGAGTCATCAAACCCAAAAGCTAGCTGCTCCAAAATCCCAGCAACAAAACTTCTTTCGGCTGAGGATGGAGGGACGGAGAAGGGATCAAATCCTGTGACACAAGTTTCAATAGCCTTACAGCCCATCATAGGTTGTAGCAATACGTTTGCCCCATACACATCAACTCAAGTGTAGAAAGTACAGTGATATTAGGCAAGGGGATAAAGAAAGACTCAATAAACCAGGTAGCTGTAATGATTTAACTAGAACACTTAATGGTTGGAAGACCGAAATCTTGGAATTTGAGACAATGGTTAAATCACTTATAATGACCGTGGTTCAACAACATTCAAACACTGTACCAGAAGTTGCTGACACCGGTCAGCTAGGAGTGAATAAAAGCCCACAGGGCTTATGTACAGCCTAATCTAATGCTAAAGATAAAAGTGCAGCTGGGAGAAAGAGGGGTTCAGCAGGTATGAAGTACCCAATACCATGATCATTCCTTCCAGGCCAGAGTTCAACTTTGGATATGCCTTCTAAAAAAATTAGTATCCTGATGAGGGCTACTAGTGATTGCACTACTCCCATGCTACTACAATCTGCCTCATCTGTGGAAACAGGATGGTGATCTGATATATGCAGGGGAAACAAGACACTGGGATACTGTAGACCACATGGTGTACCAAAGCTGAGTCGAATTATCAGAGATCAAAAGCAAGACTTGGGGAGGGTGGCAGTTGTGTATTTGATAAATGCAACTAAGGTAGTCAATAACCTTAAGAGAGGCCTAGGATTGTTTAATTAACAATACTATTCATTGGATTAAGAATGTCTATCACTTCTGTGCAGTGATTCACTGAATTTAAGTGCCAAACATTATGTCATGCCGTATGACCACCATGATTATATCAATATGGTGTTAGCATATCATGACCAGGTAGATGGTTTAGTGGCTCTAGATGCCTGAACACACCCAGTACCTGGATCACTGATTCAACTCAAATATAACCCTAGGTCCGTGGTTGCCAAAATGACAAACATCTCCAACAGGAGTGCAAGGACAAACTGCAAGAGAAGGACTCTGGTTTGACTAGATTATATTGACTGAGAGAGGAAGCAATGGACAAGGCTACTCCATAATCCATCACTGATGTAAGGTAGGGATATTTCATCAGGTACTTATGAAAAAGTAAACAGACACAGAAATATAGATCCTTACATATTTAATAGTGGTTAAGGAATATTCTGCACACAGGAGGAGACTCTGTGTCCTGAACCAGCTTTTAGGTCCGGCTACACCAATTTTAGTGCTAAAGCGGCTTCCTTGTGTAGGGGAAGAACCTTAGGCAGTCTAGCAACTTTGATTAGAACATCATTACAAAGTAAAATCAAGATCTCGCACCTTAATTTATTGAACAACATGGGAATTCATTTACTCTCACTGATGGGAGGTAAAGTATACAAATGTATTTTTTACAATGGCACTGGAACAATAAATAATGAATCGGTAATAGTACGGCAATTAGAACACAAGATAAAAGCATGATAATTTATGAGGCCCCGCGACGGTAGCAGGGAACATCAATGTTACCTACAAGCCATTTGATATCACTGAACATCCAATTACTGAGGTGGAAGATGAGGGAGATTTCTAAATTTGATCTATCCCCAATTAAACATTCTTCAGCCACAAGAATCCAATTATGGGCAGTAACACAGTCTTTCGTCCTTAGTTCTCGTAATGACTGCATCAAGTCCATTGCCAATGGTAAGCAAACATTCAATCACATAAACTACACATTCAGAATTGATTACATAATGTTAGATGTCTGCATATGGTCAAGGACGAGCGACAGGAAGGTTATTGATCGTAATGATAGCGACCATAATGCACTGCATCTAACAATGCAGATATTTTCAATCCTTGCAAATCATCCGCCCACAAACATGTTCGGGGAATTGGCCTCATCAAACAAGTCAGCAGTTAAATGTTTGTATGTACAGAACCACATATTTATAATGAAGTTTCTACTCCAATGGCATTATTGCCTTTGGTACAAGAAGCAGATTCCACCATTTACAGAAGTAGCTCTATCCATGAGAAGTTATGCAGCCCTTAAAGAGCATTTGTTTAGGAAGCACAGGGTATGAGGCCCCACAGTAAAAGACATTGTTTCATTTCATAAAGATTGTAAATATGCAAAGATAACTCTACTGACCACAATAAAAGCAAAAAACAATGATGTGGTAAGATGTGCTAGAAATCTTTATAAGCGTACACAGGTGACAGCTACTAGCAGGATTTAATAACTGCTGTGAAGACCAAAGACAATGAAAGGTTCTAGGGGATAGTTTTTCACGGTGGTCGATATAATGATTACATGTTTGATTGTCACATACAACTGCAGATTTGGATTGCCTATTTCCAACACTTGTATTCAGCGGAGGAGCCAGAGAATCGGGGGTTAGTCAGAAATGTCACTTCCAACACACATTGCTTCCACTCTAGAAATATCACTAAAAGACACCTATGCCACCATAAGTGGAATTACTATCAGTAACACCCCTGGGCCTGACAAGATCCCTGGTAACATGTCTGTAACTCAACCAGATGTATGGGCACCTCACATCAATCTTCTAACAAAATGTATTCCGGAGGGTGGAGAGATACCTGAAACATGGAAAAGGACTGGGAGTATCCAAACAACTGTAAGGTTATCACTTTAATTGATCGCTTACAAAAGGTTTTCTGTCACCACACCCTTGATAAGTTACATGAATAGATGGAGGGTAACAATATCCACTCTGATTACCAGTCAGGATTCAGGTATGGGACTAGCACTATGGATCAAGTCACTCTAAAACTCAACAGGGGTCATCTATACATGACTGTTTTGACCTCTGACTTCATTTGATGACAGAAACTGTGGCCAGCTCTTAATAAAATGGACATGCCTGAAAGCATCCTTTCTAAAATCTTATGGTTGCATGAAAACAGCAACAGAAAAGATAGATGGGGAACCAAGGGGGTGTTTGCCAGGGATGTATATTGGCCCCAGCTGTGTTCTCACTTTAGATCAATGATGTTGTGAAATGTCTAGGGCTTCATTGTAATGATTCCCCCAAACTGGAAAATCACTAGATCCCAGTGGTACCTTTTGCAGATGTCACTCTCCTGATCTCCAAGACCTGCACAGCCTCAGTAAAGTAGAGTCTGCTTGTTTGATTTCTTGGCTTCTGCAACTTGAGAGGGTTAGAATTTAACTCATCCAAAACCAAATGTATGGTTTTTAATCCTTACAAGATACTGGAAGGCATGTTAGATGTTGAGGATATATGTAATAAACGTGTCATGGACTTTGGTTATCTAGTGGTTAAATTCATGAACAGCATGTTCTGGTCCTCCCAGCTAACATGGAGCACTCCAGTCTGCAACCTCAAGCGTGATCTCTTGGGTATTAGAAATAAATGTTTTGGACGAGTCTATATGGATAGAGAATTAAAAATAAATTTGTAGAATCTCTGCCCAATCGTCATTGGAATGTCCACCTATTGCCTTTACAAATTGACCCAGGGTTGAAAACAATATTTTTCAGAAGGGTAGTTAGACCGCTGTTTTACTGGCAAAGGCTTTGGCAAATTCATGACCTGGGCCCTTATAGGTCAGCCCTGGATGTTTTTATGCAATCAAATCAGCACTAGGATATACCAAAGTTGGGATATATAAAAGGTTTTATATAAGATTGTGCTTGAGAACCTCTGGCTGAACCCGAGGAATGTACCAAGAATATCCACAAACATAGTAAAAGAGAACTTTTGGATACATGCATTTGAGAAAGAATTCAAAAGTGGTAGTCCATCATATTCGTTAAGGACATCAAGAACATTTATGCTTTTGAACCATTTTATGACACCATAGCTCCACCCTCTGCAAAGAAACCTTTCAGCAAGTTCTGATAAGGGTTTCTGCCAAACCCCTGCTTGTCAATAAGTGGGCCATTGGCCCCAGTAACAAATGTCCTCTATCCAAGACGAGGGAGAGTCTGTGGCCCATTAAAGAAATGTTGTAAAGCATATGTGTCTTATCGTAAGAGTTGGATTGCATCAATTTGCCGCAAACTAAGATCGCTACACCCCGATGAGGCATTAAGAATAATGAGATATGACCCTAATGAATTCATTGCGTTTAGTGTTGAAAAACCTAGTTAATTTATCAAAAAAATATGTACCAATATAAAAGATGCACTGATGGATGATACATTGACCCTTTAAAACTTATTTTAACAGTATTAACTTTTTGTATGATAATGCTTGTTTTTATCATAGTTATGAATAGTGAATTGCAATATGAATGCAGTGTAAAAGGGTAACCCCCCGAATACACAGATTGATTGATTGATGAAAGTCAAATCACTAACCTACAAAAAGTACTGCACTGCCCAGCATCTCGCATAAACCCCTCAAGAAAGAAAATCTTTATGTCCTGCTGTGTAAGTAGTAGTAGGGGCATGCATTTACTCATGTCTTATTGTTTTCTTCCTCCCAATATGTTAGTTTAAAGTTTTAGTGACTACAACTCATGTCAGTGGTTATATTCTGCAGTAATATTGAAGTGCACACAGCACCCAGCTTCATTTGCCTACATTACAAGTAACACAAGGGCTTGACAATTCTGCCCATACCGGGGTCCAAAGACAGCCATTCAACGAGAAAGAATTTACAGTGCCTCACTCACAAAGTAAATAGGCAGAGTGGCATCTTTAGTACTGACTTCGCTATTGAAATGCTCTGTAATTCAGACTGCATGTTCTACCTCATTTACACTTTCATTATCCTTAAAAACAAGGGGATTGTGTAGTAGAATTTCGTAATTCCAAACAAATTACCAGTGATTCATTCATTTACAAAGCAACTGGACAAGCAGATTGTGGCAAATACTTTTCAAACTATATCTCTCCCATTCTCCGAGGCCATAACACATTTCTGAAGTGGGACGATTCTTTCCTTTAGATCTTTTGCGGACTCAAACCATTTCAAATAACTATTTTTTGCAGTTCTCTGCTGATTGCTCACCACAGCTCTTTGCACAGGGAGGAAAAAAGATGTTTAAACACCCATTCTTGTTTGCCAAGTGAAGTTTTTTTTTCTTGAACCCTCGCTCTTGAAATGCCACCATATGTTCCTTCACCAAGAGAGATGGCATTTCTTTTTCAGAATTGAACCTAGACATTTTTTTCCATTCCTAATTTTATGTGCATAAAAAAAAACACATCTGTAACATATCCACATGCCGATCATGGGAAAGGTTTCAACTGATGGGCACTTAACAAATATGTAATCATATATTGTCAACAAAGAATACTGCATCATATCAAAAATAAATGAAAGGCTATATCATTATTTATTTAAAAATTGTATGTTTGAGACACATCTACCAAACACCTACACGCAAATTATATTAAAATAACAATTAGAAGTAAAATGCCCAATGGTTTAAAGAGGCTGATTCCAAAGAGCATAGATATCTTCCCAGTTATTGTCCAAAATTCTGAAATGACATTCCCAATGTTCAATCGCAGTGAAACGAGTTCTTGCATGAACAAACAGTGAACAGTCGATCCATTGTTGCATCAGTCACATTTTATATGCATATCGCAGACACAATTTACAGTATTTACACCAATCAGACTGAAAAATTTCAGACTTAAATTTTAAGACACAACTCCAATCCTAAACAGTCATAAAACCCTTCTTAATTTCCTAAATATCAATTTATCTAAATTGGGAAAAGTCTCCGGACCTCCCAACTCCCAAATATTCCAAGGATAAAGAAAATGAGCGCCTGCTTGATAAGTATAAATCATCTGTTTTTAGATATGCAGTGAATAAGAAATATTAAGAGCAGCGCTGCTGGCAAGAGGGGACCCATCAGTGATAATCCATTTTCTTTGTGAAGATGTTTTTTAGAATGCATCCTATTAACAGCAGCACACATACAGCAATTATTACTGTTTTTGAGGTCATGCCAACTGAAAAGAGAGATCTATTCCAGAGAGGCCATGTCTTATTGAGATAAACACTAAGATTCGATAACTGCAGTTAGTGGCCAAGATGTGCTGGTCAATTCCTATAGAAAACTTAGATCACAGACCTAACAGGGCATTCAAGAGGTGTTCTAATCAGCAGGCTTCCAATACAACCCAATGGGCTCCCTTAACCAGGATGAGAAAATTAGCACCATAAAATACTAATGACATTGTTTTCTCTGTAACTCTTTTAAAAGAGTATCACTGAGTTACCACCATGAACATAGGAAACCACCCGCTCTGAATTGAAAGACAAAGTTTGTATCATAACAGATTGGAAATATTCTTTCCAACGTGAGTTAAATGTAAATATTAAACCCAAAATTGATACACCAGAGTTCCAGAATAAAACTACTGAATTACCAAACAATCTCAGCTTTCATTAGATTCTGATTTCCAAAGTGTAAAATGTCTATTTTCTCTACATTCACTTAAGATGGTTTTGGGTGCAGTACACACCCATGGCAATTATTTTACATGGTAAGCAAAATGGCTTTGGATTGATTGAGTAAGCACTGTATATGAGAATCATTATTTTAAGGTGGGAATGATTGAAGTGATCCTAAAGCATGGGAAGGTCGGCTAAGTACTGCCAAACAAGAGCGGGGCCACTACACAGCACTGTTTAAAGTGATTAGACACTGCTATTTGACTAGAATGACGACCTTGTATGTCAATCTCCACATGGTCCCAATTTTTGTAATGGAATGTTCTAAAAATGGAAAACACCCCACATGGAATAACTCAGTGCGCAAGGTTGCACCATACATTCCCCCAATCCACAAGATCTAAAGCTGTGAGGTAGTCTATGAAGCAGGAATATAAAAAGACACTCATCTCAACTGACTTCTGCACAATCAGCAATCAGTGATAAACTATTGTTAAGTGGACATCTCTAAACAAGCCACCCCTTGTTTAACTGGAATTAGTTTTTTTCTTATTGACCAACTCAAAAGGATGGGACACTAAAAGTTTAATTCATTTAATTAACTACGTCTAAGAGGAATTACCTAGGTGTTGGAAAATGGGTTATTGGTAAGGGCAGGTAGGTACCTACACCTAGCAACAAGCCACTAACCTCCACTTAGGTACAGTTAGGTCTCAGTAAATTAACCCCAGCTCAACGCTTGGTAGCTTGGCAACGAGCGTCAAGGCTTAACTTAGGAGACAGTGTGTAAAGCATTCAAATATCACAAAACAGTAATTAAATAAAACACAGGAAACAGTTTAAAAATCCAAAACCAATTTATAAAAATAGTTTATATTTTTATCTTTAAAATGACACAAAAACGAATAAAATCGGATAAAGGGAACCGGAGATATTAATTTTTCAAGAATTATTATTTTTCTAGCGCTTAGAAACAAAAAGCGCCAATCGGGTCATCTGGTTGCACCTCGACCGGGGCAAAGTCAAAGTTTCAGGCCGACCGCGATGGAGCCCTGTTCGGCTACAGGTCGCAGGAGGCCTCGGTTAAAAGTTTACCTTCACACTTAGGGGGTTATTCCAACTTTGGAGGAAGTGGTAATCCGTCCCAAAAGTGACGGTAAAGTGACGGATATACCACCAGCCGTATTACGAGTCCATTATATCCTATGGAACTCGTAATACGGCTGGTGGTAAATCCGTCACATTTGGGACGGATTACCACCTCCTCCAAAGTTGGAATAACCCCCTTAGTCTTTATTTTGAAGATTTTCTTCAGTGGGACGAACCTGACAGTCCTATCCGACCTCCTGGAGCCCTTCTCCGGATACGCGATGCTGGAATCCTTGGTGGAGATTTTTACCTTCGGACTTAGTCGTTTTTTCGAGGTGAAAATCCTTCGACCGGGGTAAACCTGGATCTTGATCCGACGTCCATGGAGCCCTTCTCGGATACAATGGCTGGGAGGTCCCGGTCAACTTTTTACCTTCTGACTTAGTCTCTTTTTCGGAGATTTTTCTTTACCGGGACGAACCAGCAAATCAGGCCGGGTCGCGGTTGAGGCAAGCCGGCTAGAGTTGCCGCCGCGGCTCGGTCCCTCTATGGAGCTTTTTTACAAAAATTCTCCAAACTTCTCCAAACTTCTGGGGCTTCACCCAGATGTCCTTTTAAGGTTCTTTTGGGGTCCACAGCTCACCCCAAGGGTCCAGAAGTTCTGGGATGGTCCTTGGGGGGGGGGTGCGGACTACAACTCCCAGAATGCACCTGGCGCAAACTCCTTTTTGGCCACTGGGCAGTGGTCAGCTGGTCGCTTTCTTCAGGAGTTGGTGCAGGGGACTCTGGTTAGCAATTTTTCACCTGTAGCAAACAGGGAGTCCCTCCTTGAACCAGTTGAAGCCAGGCAAAGTCCTTCTTGTGGTGAAGCCCAAGTGTGCAGCTGGTGCAGTCCTTCTGAGTGCAGGTTCCAGGTGCAGGCCAGGGGTCCAGCAGGGCAGTCCTTCTTCTCCTTTAGTTCTTCCTTGTTGGAATCTGATGGGGATCTGATCTGTGGGTGCAGGTCTGCCAGTTTTATCCTTGCTCCTGGGTGAAAAGCAGGGGGGGTCCTGGTTCTCCAATCAGGCGCAGGGTCCTTCCCCCTGCGATGACCACTTCCTGGGAAGTGTGGCAAAAATCCATCCCAGAGGGCAACATTCTCTAAAAATCCAACATGGCTGAATCTGATTTTTGGAGGTTACATCTGGCTGAGCCCACCCACTGGTGTGGCTAAAAATCATAAACACACCCCTCTCCTGCCCTCTCCTAATCTAATCAAGGGGGCACCTAGTTGTCTGGGGTTGCAGGATGTGGGGGTGTTGCTGGTTGCTCCAAATGTCCTTCTCTGCCTTTGAAGACCAGTTTGGCAGCCCTCCCCCTTCCTGCCTCACCATCTGCTGAGGGGAGATTCTCTCCCACAGGCACATTCCTTTGTGTGAAGCCAGGCCACTTCACACCTCATCAAGGCAGCTTGGCTAAGCTGCTACAGGCTGGCCAATCAGAGCACAGCAGCAAAAACAATGCAGGGCTGAAATTGGCAACTTTTTAGGTAAAGTCAAACTCTTTACCTGAACAAGTTATATTAAATCCAACAACTGGAAGTTGTGGGATTTATTACAACAATTAATTTGATACCAAATTTTTGGTATGCATCTTTTAAGGAGACTTTAAAATTTAAAACAAAGTCTCCACGTTATAGCCTATGAAGGCCATTTACTACAATGAGGGAAAATCTAATTTGGCTGTTTTTACCTCACCGGGGCTTATAAAACTATTTTTATAAAGTCCCTGCTTATAGCTACATGGCACCCAGCCCTAGGGGCACATAGGGCACACCTTAGGGGTGACTTATATGTAAAAATAAGGTAGTTTAAGACTTTGGAACTACTTTTAATTCCAAAGTCGAATTTGCATATAACTTTAATTTAAAAGCAGCCTGCAAGGCAGGCCTGTCTTTAAAATGACACTGGGCACCTCAGCAGTGCACCTATGGGTGCACTACCTATGCTGTGGTCCCTAAACCTACATGCCCTACCATATACTAGGGACTTATAGGTAGGTTAACTTAGCCAATTATAATTAGCCTAATTTGCATATCCATTTTACACAGAGCACAGGCCCTGGGACTGGTTAGCAGTACCCAGGGCACCATCAGAGTCAGGAAAACACCAGCAAAAAGTGGAAAATGGGGGCAAAAAGTTAGGGGGCCTCTGCAATCAGCCCTGTTTTCTCACACTAGGTCACTATTGTTTAAAACTGGATGGAATATCACCCCTTTACAGGAATCTGGTAGTAACTCATATATTACAAACCAATCTAACAGGAATGGAAGATGGGCATCCAGAATGCGCTACATTTGTTTTACTATTGCTGCAGGAAGGATGTCAAGTCCAGCAATGTCAGCCAGATTCACTGAGGATATGGCAATCGCATATCCATTAAATTACCAACCACAAGCGTCAAAGCAGTTCTAAAATCATTTACGTGGCCACATATGTTCACATAACCACTCTTTTTTCTGGGGCCATGCAATCAGTCAATGTTGTCATTTTCGTCAGATAGCAAGGGTTTCAGAGCTGCTTAATATAACAGAGGTAACAAGTGACCAAAAGACATAGCCATTGCCAGGTTCTGATGTATTACATGCTTTTCCCCAATAGTATAGGTGAAGTTCAATTTCTTTGTAAAGATTGCAACACTGTATTTTCAAGCTTAACCATGATACCTCTTCCAACAGGTTACCGCTGCACTTCTAGATGTAGCAGTTAATTTATATCTCAAAATGATTACTAATCTTTCTTATGTATTGCCTCACTCTTCTCATCTTCAGTCAGAGAAAGTGCTGCTTCTCAATTCAAAAGGTTGCACCACCAAATATCTAACCAATACATTTCCAAAAGATGAGAACTGTGGCAGTAGTATATCCATGGGTGGTCACTATAACTAGGCATAGCTAACACCAAATGAGCAGCCATGCATGTTACAGAGAACTCATGAAAGTTGAACTGTGCGATCTATTGGCAGGCTTTAACCACTTGGCATTCACAGGTGCATATCAAAATATTTGTACGAGTGTGTGGAGTATGAATTTGCTTACCCATCCCTATTACCACCCATAAATTCAAGTTTGATATTCTAAATATGGGTTTGGTAGGGCAAATACCACCCAAAATTGAACTAGAACTTTGTTATTTTACTCTGAATGATCAGTGCCTGTGGGAAGCAAAGGCAGGACTTTCACCACTGGGCAGAGGTCTCAAGATGCCCCTTACTTAGTTGGAGTACTGGGGAAACAACAGAACCTCTCTTGCCAGTGATGCCATCCCAGTCAGTCACTTCTTGTGAGTGCCATATTTAAATGGGCACCAACCAACTTCTTTTTCTTGATAGTTTGGGTGGAGTAACATTCTAGAGTTTACAGCCCAACATAAATTGACATAATCTATGCAGGAGGGATGGACCACATCGAGACACATTCCCCGGGCATCCTCTTTCTGACAGAGACCTGGCTAAACCCCACATCAGCACCACCATCACCACAGCCATCCCACCAGGCTACAAGCTCTCCCACCAGGACAGACTGAATAAACCAGAGGAGGACTTGCTATCATACACAGGACTCCATCACCTGCACCACCTCCACCAATGAGGACACAACCTTCATAAAGGACATGCACTTCTGACTTCAGAATGGCAACCATACCTCTATCAAATGCACCCTAGCCTACGTGCCACATCAGCAATCTCCTCAGAGACTTTATCGCATTGCAATTCACTCAAAACAATTCATCTTACTCAGTGACCTCAACTTCCACCTCGATGACCAAAAAGGCCCCACACACCACTGAACTACTCAAGTGCCTCAAGATCTTAGGACACACCCAGGTCACCCAGGGCCTCACGTACAATGCAGGACACATCCTTGACCCATTTTCACAGTCAGCAACAAGTTCACCCACCTCGCTCCATTAACCTTGACAAACCACTCCATCATCCATTTCTTCATCAATGCACCCCAACCTTTCTCTGCCAAGACCCCCCACAACTTCAGACATAGCTGGAGCAAGAAAAAAAGGACAGAGACTGGACCAACACCCTCACTGCCCACTATCCAAACCTCATTGCCAACCTGCAGGTTGCCATCAAAGCCTTCTACAACTGGATTACTACCAGTGCAGGGAACCTAGCCCCCCGAAAAATGTAAAATACTCAAGAGCCTACACACTAGCCAACTGGTACACTGAAAACCTTAGAAACTCAGAGCAACTCTGGGAAAGAAAATGGAGAACAAGTCAGGATACCACTGCAGAACCTTCTACAAATCTGCACTCAAAAAATACCACACCCAAATCAAAGAGGCAGGAAAAACAGCCCCAGCTCTCAGACTGTAAAATAGCTCCAACAACCGCAAAGAACTCTTCAACATAGTCAAAGAAATCTCCAACCTCTCAGTCACCAATGACTCCATCATCCCTTCGCAAGACCTCTGCAACAACCTCTCCAATTTCATCCACAACAAAATCCTCAACATCTACAGCAACTATGACCCCCAACTCAAGACGCAAGAGCTCACCAACCAGCTGTCCACAACCACCAATTTGGACCACCAGATCACAAACTGGAAACCCCTCACCCCAGACGACACCCCAGAAATCATTAGAACATTCCACTCCAGGGGCCCCCAACAATCTCTGCCCGCCATATCTTCAACCTTGGAGGAACTCTGATCAGCTCCCACCTCACCATCATCCACACCTCCATCTAAATTGGAAGCTTTCTGGACAACTGGAAACATGCAAACATGACAGTTCTCCTGGAAAAACCTGTGGCAGGCCCAAAGGAGCTCAGCAACTACAGACTCATCTCACTTCTGCCCTTCCCATCCAAATTTGAGAAGAAAGCTATCAACAAACAACTCTCCAACTATCTCCTACACCACCACCTACTAAATGTCTCACAGCCTGGATTAAACAAATACCACAGCATGGAAACTGATCTCATTGCAGCAACTGATGACATCCAAATTATCATGGACAAAGGAGAAACCATCACAGTCATATTACTCAACCTCTACACAGACTTCAACATCGTCTCCCACAGCACCCTTATCACAAAACTCCATAACTCTGGAATACATGGTCCCATCCTGAGTTGGCTGACTTCCTTCCTCTCTGATAGGACTCAGGGAGTCAGGCTCCTGCCCTACACCTCCGAACTAAAGAACCTCATCTGCGGAGTGCCTCAAGAATAATCACTGAGCCCCACCTTCTTTAATGTCTACATGGCACCACTCGTCCACATCATACGATCCCACAGAATCAAAATTGTATCCTAAGCAGTCGTATTCTAACCAGCTCATCCTCTCTCTTACTGACAATACCACCACAACCCGGGCCAACTTCAACAGCTGCATGTCCAGAGTAGCTTGCTGGATTAATCAGAACTGCCTAAAGTTCAGCAAAGAGAAAACTGAAGTCCTAATCTTCGATAACAATAGCTCTCCATGGGAATACCCCTGGTGGCCAACAGACCTGGGACCCATGCCCACCACCACCGACCATGCCAAAAACCTCAGCATCATTGTGGGTGATAAACTTACAATGGCCAAACAAATAAACACTGTCACCTTCTCCTATTTATTAAACCTATGGATGCTCTGCAAAATATTCCACTGGCTCCCCACTGACACCATGTGCACAGTCACCCAGGCCCTCATCACCTGGAGACGGACGACAGCAACTCACACTACACGGGCACCAAGAAACAACTCTTACAAAGACTTGAGACCACACTGAACACCGCCGACAGACTTATCCCTTAACATCCCCTGCAACAAACACATCATGGCCTACCTCAGAGAGCTACACCCGCCACCAGTCCAGAAGCAATGCCAGTTCAAACTGCTCATCCATGCATAAAAGCACTCCAAAACCTGCCAACTTCAAGCACAGTCTCAACTTCCACCAACCCACCAGGCAATTGGGCTCAGCCTCACTCCTCCTCGCATAAATATCCTGCATCGGAAGGAGCAAGTCTGGAGGATGCTCCTTTTCTTACACTACCACCAAATTATGAAATTACTTTCCACACCACATTGGGATCTCCTCATCACTTCTTTAATTCCACAAGAAACTGGAGACTAGTGCTACTCAACTAAGAGCCCAATCCGCCTACTCAACTACTCAAGTCCCTGGATGCCCCTCGGGTGATAAGCACGCTGTACAAATTCCCACAACGCAACAGAAGAGTGATACTGGTTATGAAATTTGGTCCCTTTCGTTTGTGAATAAAAGCGTACACATAGTATCTGACACTTATAAGAGAATACTCTGACCCTAATCTCAAATGCATTTGCGATATAATTTTGGTGAAGATAAAGATTCTTATGAAGCTTACATACTTGCTAACACTGTCCATTTCGTCATCATCATCCAGAGGAGAATCATGATGGGAGATATGCTTCTGCGGATGATTTAATCTTGCAAGCTGGAAAATGGAAACAATGCAATTTGTTACCACTTGGTTTAAATACAATTCCAACACATTTTCTCCTCAACCCACACTTGCACATCTGAATGCTTAGCTTCCATAAAGGATAACAGTCTTTCTCGGTTTTAGCAAAGTCTATGGTGAAAAAATACATAAATATAAAATAAATACGTAAGCCACAAATTCTGCTAAATTATGGGTAAAGGCATTCATCCTGGGGCCCATCTCTAACAGTGTGTCCTTGCAGAGCTGCAGAAAATCATTTAGCGTCAACCTCCAGAAAGCAGTCTCATCCCTTTCCATTGCTTTCAGTTTTATTCTCTCTCATGCATAAAACCATATTTTGCTAATATATGTTTTGTCAACTGCTTTGCCACACTTCTTTGGGACTTATTTCAAACAGCAATCAAGCCAGTGCCCCAGGTGGGAGGTAAGTTTTATGTCAGCAATGAATGCACATCTATTTATATATTAAAACACAATGGTGATAGTTATGGTTAGGAATCAGTTCTACTGGAAATCTGTTCTTTAGTGTGCTTATAATGATGGCACCATTCGAGAAAGGTGCATTAAACATTTCAAATCAAATAGCCTAGATGGACAAGTTACTTACCTTCAGTAACCCCTTATCCGGTAGAGACAATATATAGGTGCATATTCATTACCTTAGAAGGTCCTCCTGGCATCAGTCTGGATCCTGAAATATTTCTCAAACAGTACCTCTGTGCGCTGTCACGTAACGTTGATCAGCTCTGCATCCAGCATTGGCGTCGTCTGCACCGGATATGATGTTGCAGGTCCTATATAGGCACCACCCTGACGCACCAACATCAGTTTCTCTTCAGGACTTTTAACAACAGAAGCACAGAGCCATGAAGAATACTGACCACTTGTGCATCAAAATTAAGCCCCTGAAAGGGGAGTCCCAGTCCCTAGAAATTAGGTTGTACAACGTGGAGGATTGGTAGCCCAGTAAGTAATCTGCAACTATATATATTGTCTCTATTAGACGGGCGTAACCAAAGGTAAGTAACTTGTCCATCTGTTAGAGACATCTAGTTGCAGATTCCTTACCTCAGAATACATATCCAATCAATACCATCCCCGGAGGTAGGTCAGCGAACCAAGATCACACTAGAAAGCCCTGCAAAAGCGAAAGGGCAAATTACCAATCCCAAAGGACCTGACTGTCCAGGAGGTAGTGTTTGGTAAATGTGTGCAAAGATGCCCACTTTGCCACCTGACAGATATCAAGGACTGGAACTCCACGTGCTAACAAAGTGGTCACAGCCACAGGTCTATTAGAATGAGCACACAAACCTTCAGGTGGTGGCTTCTGGTCCAGTATGTAGCAGATTTTAATGCAAAACACAGCCCATCTGGAGATGGTCTCCCATCAGCAACTGCTTGGGGAATTACAGTCTGGGCCTCCTCAGGGTCTTGTACAGCACTTGTGCAACCATATCCCACAGGGTGTAGGAATAACAGCATAAAAGGCATGCAGTGTTCACAGACAGCAATGCTAGGCTGGCAGAAGAAAACATATTCTTCCCAAGTGTGCCCAGCCTCTTGGATTCTGTATCTGGGGGTGCAGAACGGAACATGCCATGGGAGGTGAAGACTTGGGTAACGAAGTTCTGAGGAGTAGGGTGCTCATTAAGAAAATTTTGGTCACCTGAAGCAAGACGATGGTGGTGGGCATTTGTCCTGTTTAAAGAAGCCCCTGTGCTGGTTTCAGACCAGGTACCCAGTAGGATATCTGTAAGGGACCTCAGCTGCTCTTCCCACCACTACCAAGTATGAAGCAGCCTCCTTTGTAGTCACAGTAGGAGAAACCATGTCAGTATCTGAGGAGGTATCAGGTCCACTGGCCTCACTCAAGTCCGTACGTCAGTCCATAGGATCTTGGAGCTGGTATTCCAAAGGGTCCAGCAACCCCTCCCATTCCTCACTGTAACAAGCCAATAGGAAAAAGGCTCAGGATCCGACAAAAGAGGTACTGTTGTTTGGCTCCGTGTCATAATTGGCAATAAGAATGGGGACTGCCCCACCCAGGGGCATAGACGGTGCCAGGAGCGTTTGCATCAGGGAAGGTCGAGCTGGTACGACCAACACCGTCCTGCCAGCACGGAACCTGAAGTGCCCCTTTCCGACTCCATGGGGACCGAAGGCATACCAGCAGTGTTGGACTGCCTAAAAATGAGTCGCATGGCCTCATAGAACTCCTTCAGTAGGGCAGGGGTTGCCCCAGCTCCCTTAAACTCAGCCCACATGCAGGCTCTACAGAGGGAGGCTTAGAATAAAGATGCTCCCGCACCCTCGTCCTGTCAGCCAAAGGAAAAGGCAAAAATCGAAGAATGTTTTGTCTTGTTTTTGTGCCTCGACTTACTCAATCGTCTCAAGGACTTGGAGTGGGACGATGACAAGGGGGGACTCCGCAACCAATCCTGAGACATTTCTCCTGACCGAGACCGTGCCTTGCCAGGAGCTGAGCATCGGGCAGTCATCAGCTTGAGGGACCACTTTCTCAAAGCCTTGGGATGCATAGCCCAACACTCTGAGCACCACTTTGGGTCGTGGTCGCACTCCAGACACTACAGGCACATGAGGTGCAGATCCCTCACAGACATCGCCCAATGACAGGAACTATAGTGCTTCAACCTGGTCTTCCTCGATGACATCCCTCCATGCACGAAGAGTTTCCCAACTCAAAAAGCCTTTGACAAAAAGTTGAAAAAAGGCCAGTCAAAAATTGACTGAGAGATAGTTCTCTTTGGATCAGCGCTGGCTGGCGCAGACAGAAAAAAATTATGTTAGTGTGTCAGGGTGGCATCTTTATAGGACCTGTGATGTCATATTAGATGCAGAAAGAGCCAATGACAGAAGCAGAGCTGATCCACACCACCGAACAGCGCGCAGGGGTACTGCTCAAGAAAAATCCACAGATCTAGACTGGCGCCTGGGGTAAATTCTAAGGTTAGGAATCTGAAACTAGATCTCTCTATCAGATATTAAAGATTACTGCATATCCTTCCTCATAAGAAAGATATTGTGGGGGTAGTGGTTGTATTTTCTAAGTGAACACCCATATGAACTTTGCTTTCAGCTACAGTAAAAGTGGTTGAACCGAATTATAAACAACTTGGCATGAAAGTAGAATTTTACTAATTAAAGTGGTTTGGTGTATATTTGTTTAGTAATTTAGGAGAAATTTGAACAACAAACGATAGAGGCCCATTTGTAGGTATGAATGGAGCTGGGTCCTGGGTTTGAAAAATAAAAGTTGTAATTGGCTGACAGCAGCCGATATTTTGGGCAATTACAATATGCCTCAAGGAGGCCTATATCCTGAAAAGCAACAACAGAAAGAAAGGGCGCAGAGCTATCAAGACAACACCATGGTGATGGTACAAGTTATTATGTGGTAAATTTCATTTGTTTTATGCGGTTGAGCCAGAACCATAGCTTCTATAGGTTTTAACTGATTTTTTTTTTAGTTACATATATAACTAACATAAAAAGGTTAAAGTTATGTTATAGGTGGATGTTGAAATAGGTTAAAAACTAACATATTTAAACCCCAAACCACTGAAATGTGTCTGCAATATTTCTAATTATACCTGGCACCCCCACCATGCACTGCTTATGACCTCACTTATTAACACACTCATGACATGTTAAATGACATCAATGATGCTGATTACCTTACTGATATGACGTCACTAATTACATCATTCAATGAATGTTACACTATTATATACACTGGAAGGCATTTAGTGATGTACATCTAGACCCAATTTTCTATAACCTCTGTGGTGCTAAAAGGTGTAACCTTTTGCAACATGCAGAACATGAAGCATGCAAAACGACCCACATTTTCTGTGTGTGTTCCTGTCCCCCCCCCTCCAGCTCTCCATAGGCCATTGTGCTGCCACTGCCCATGCCAGCTGTCCTAAATAGTAATTTTCTCGCCCTTGCCACCTCCCTCCTGCCCTTCACTGTCAGCATGCTGCCCATGTTGGCTTGCCCTCTGTCATCAGCTTGCTGCCTGTGACACTGCGCCTGCCCTCAGTGGTCAGCTTGCTACCTTTATTGATGCCAGCTTGCTCTCCATGATCATCTTGTTGCTCATGTCCCTAACCTCTCTCCATATGAGTGCCCTGCCCCTTTCGTCATGCACTCCGTGGTCCATTGAGTTGACAATGCCCATGTCAGTCTGCCCTACATGGACGGGATGCTGAACTTACCCATATGTCCTCTCTCCTGGCTTCTGTTCTCCATGTGCATGCCCCTTTCCCAGCCTCCTGCCCTCCATGGTCTGTTGTGATGTCCCTGCTCATCCTGGCCTGCCCTGCATCCCAGCCCTGCATGCTGCCTCTGCCCCAGTCATGTGCCCTCCACTCAATGTTTGAGTGACTCAACCCCCCCCACCACCTGTCCTTTGCGGTCAGCTTGCAGCCCCTGCTGCTCTGCTCTCTGTAGTCAGCTTACTTCCTGTGCCCTCCATCCTTTGTGCCATGCCCCTACCCGCTCCCTTTTGCCCTCTGTAGTTCACTGTGCTGCCACTGCCCGTGCCAGCCTGGCCACGGTGGTGAGCGTGCTCCCACAGCACCCTCTACCCCTTGTCCTCTGTTGCCCGTGTGTTTGCACTTGCACTCTCCCTCCCCACTTGAGTGGTCCGTTGCCTGCCAATCACCCTGCAACCTGGTTGTCCTCATTTTAGTATTCTACAGCATGAACCATAATTTCTGAAAAAACGTCCTTATTTTATGGAAATATGAAAAGGCATGGCTACTTATAAATATATTTACAGAATGACAGAAATAGAGTCATTTCTCAAATTCCACCATAGAATTTACTAATGTGATTGCTAATACAAATATTCCAATAAATTATAAATTTATACTTGGTTTGATTGATAATGTCATTGGATCACAAATCCAAGACTTATGTAAAACAAAAAGTGGTTGGGGTGCTGAAAATTCAAAGTTAGACCATTTAGAGTCACATATCACAATTAGCTGCTTCAATGGTGTATGCAAAAGTTTCCTGCAGTATTATAAATAGCTGAGGTAAGCTAGATTCAAAGTAGCCCATGCATGGTATGCATCTTAAGTAATAACTTTTTACCTATATCCTGGAACAGTTATATTGAGAGTATGTACTAATATGTTACAACCTTGACATTTCTGGTATAACAAGATAAGTTCTTAAATTAACCATGTCAAATTTACGGTTGTATAATATATTATTAGCATATCTATAAAAACAATAGCTCTATATGGAAGAAATGCTGTAGGCACCTGTGTGTGTTATAAAGTAAGTAGTTCCTTGTGGACCAACAATAAAAATCTACACCAAATACAATTCTGCCTATCTGGGTAGACGTTATCTAATAAGAGTGTGACCTATGTAGTATCACGTCTGTAACACAATTTAAATTTAACATGTTAAACATATTCAAACTGTTAAAATATTTTCAGAATGCAAATGTTTTAACATAGTTCATTACTTTGAGCTCTGTGTCTTGGACATGGACACTGAACAATGTGCTTAAGATGAGAACCAAAGTCTTAATATTGACCCTATTAAAACTTCATAGTTGATAACTACCTCATTCACATCTTAATAGACTCACACCTTGCATTGAGACAATCAAATGTCAGAGTCCATCGGTGGAAGATGTCGCCTTCAGTTATGCCCAGTGCTAAGCTTCTCCTTGCAAAGGGGCTTTCACAACAAAGTCTACAGAAATGCACAAAGGGCACTAGACAAATATGCCAATTTTGGCCAATCTTATTGCTAACAACCTAGTCCCAAGGCTAATTGTGCAAAGTGTGTGGGTGTGTGTAGAGAGCACAGAGCAGGGACTTTTTCCATTTACAGTAGACACACACTGCACCTTGCTCTGCAGTTCTAGAGCCTGCAGTGCAGAGAAGGTTTTTAGCTTTTCCATGCACGTAAGGACCTCTGGTATCAGGATCATCTTTATAAAAACTGCGACTGTGTGCGGGCACAGGCAATGACCATAAGCCATGCCTAGCACCCATGGAAGCTTAAGAACCAAAGATTCAATATGACTTTCAAAACATTTGCTTAATGGTAATTTCAACCTTTTCCTCTAATCAGTTGTGATTGCAAATGGTACTCCCAGCTGCAGAGAGGCCAGGGAGACATATGTCAGGGGGTAGAAGAAGACAATGCATAGTTAAGTGAAGAGGATACAGAAGAGACAAGGAGTTAAGTTTAAAAAGACACAAAGTTGATGCAGGTAAGGAAGATGGTTTGGAGAGCCAAAGGAAGGGCTGTGCAGAGAGGGAGGACTAACAATATTGGACAGATTTGAGAGAAAAATAAGTGTGAAGAGGGGTAAAAATAAAAATGTTGACATAAACCAAAGATGGTAACAGAGAAGGGAAGGTGGTACACTAATAGAACATTCCCTATACCCTAATTTCCTTCTAGTGATCACTATATATTTATTCTTAGGAAATTCCAGATAACAATTGCCAGCAGGGATATCAACAAGGCATGCTTTATGAAAATAAAAATAACTATGTTTCCCAATCAAGGTGTCCAACAACAACTGCCTAATCATTACTAATGATTTAAAAATTCCACTAGAGAGGGGGCGGAGCTTAATCGCCTGCCAAGATGACCACCTAATATGGGAGCTCTGTGCACACAGGAGTTCGGATGGTTTTCTGACACCGGATCCTTCTTCACAACATATTTTCCAAAATGTGTCTTTGAATAGATGCTGGACTGTTGGGTGAGCACAAATATTTGTTTGGATGCTGCTCCTGGTTTTCTTCAAGGCTGTTAACATGCCTGCTCAGGTTTCCCTCAAAGTGGAAGCCATTTTAGATGAAATGCACGCTCTGACTGGATTACCTACATGTTTCTAATGCAAGGATTGTTCTCACTCAAACATGCTACATTTACTTTCTCTAATAGATTTCCATACATTATTGACTCTTCTGAGCTTTTTCTATAAGCTGCTGGTACCCACGCCTCAGTGTTAATTAGTCACTTCACCTTGCTAACATCTGACTTTGCTGCATTTTCTCAACATCACATACTCTGAATTCCTGCTTTGTGTAATTCTTTTTGCTACAATTTACTGAGACGTTTGGTCACTTTCCATTTCAAAATTATATTGTGCTCTATTCCTTATGGAAAGTCATTTTCTACAGTTTTCTGTCCGTTTTTTACGGATACTTGCATTTCCAAAGATTTTCTGGTGATTAATTGCAATACCTCATTGCGTTATGTTCCATTCATCTACATTGGTTTAACCTTACTGATTTCTAAGGAGATTCTGTACATGAAATGGGCAAATAAAAAAAATAAAAAAACGAAAAATCCCCTACATCAGTTGATGCCCTCTTCTAATAACCTCTTGCTCGTCCTAAAACCAGATAATTGCTCTATAACTTCCACCTTACACTACTTCAAGGAAGTCTTCCTCATCTTCCTACTCTCCCAAAACCTCTCAGGTTCTGTCTACGACCACACATAAATGAGTCAAACAGGACTTGCCTTCTTCTGTGAAATAGCCTCCATCGATTTCTCTGGAACTTGTGCTTCATGAAATATAAGCATTACATCCATTTATTGAAGAAACAAATTCTCGAATGCAAAATTTAGACATCAAATGTTCTCAAATGGAAATAAGAGTTTCTGCATTGGAGCAACGTGTCAGTAATGAATAAAATTGCAGTTTTGGAGAAAGAAGTGGCAAATTTATTGCTCTCTCTGAGGATTTAGAAAACAGAAATAGACAAAATAACCTTCGCCTTTATGGTCTACTGCAAGGACCTGAAGGTAATGATCAGACTTCATTCTTTGCTTCATTTTTACCACAGTTAGTGGGCTTGCTGACTACTACAGTACTAAACATCCACAGGGCATATCGTTTGGGCTAGCATCTCCAAAACTCTTCTTCTTCATCTAAACCAAGAGGAATAATTTTCTTTCTTGAGTTCACTGACTTATTAAAAGGCCTTAACGCAGCAAAGTCTAAAAAGCAAATTTCCTGGCAGGGAAGTAAGATCTTCATTTCACAGGATGTTTCAAAAGCCACAGCATCCAGAAGGAAAGAATTCTTGGACCTTCGTCCACAACTTTGTTCTATGGGAGCTCGTTTTGGATTATTTCATCTCTGCCTTGTCAAAAGACATATCAGAATAAAACATCTTCATACACATCTCCAGTAGCTCTTTGAGGCTTTCTACGTTTGCATTCTACAAGTTCTATGGATACAGTTGGTCCTTTTACAAGTTGATTGCATAACTAGTTTCTTCCAATGTGTTCACTGTAATCTCTTAATTGGTGGTTTAAATCTGTTGGTTCTTAGTTTGTTGTTTACATGTATTTAATGAAATTATTTGTCTTGTTTAACATTTTACTTTTTTTTGCAGGTTCCTGTCATCCTCAGTATAATTACCTTTGCTCGTATCATTTGCCTGTTGATGCTCTCCGTTCACCCACTGTACAGAGTACACCCTGTTCTGTCATCGTCCATACCCTAGTGTCCATCCTTATCATGTATGCTTTTACAGTTGTCAATATTTGTAATGCACTATCTTTTCTTCTCTGATCTTCTTCCTTCTTTTTTCTTACTGTTTTCCCTTGCCTCTTCCTTCCCTATGATTTCCTAATTCCCTAATTCTTCCATGTCTCTTGAGTTCAATATTTTACAAGACCAATGTTTTGTTTATATTGTTAATCACTGTAACATTCAGAGTTATTTCTTGGAATGTCAAATGTTTTATTAATCCAATAAAAAGGCAGGTAATTTTATCCCATTTAGCTAAATATAATCCAGATCTTGTCCTTCTACAAGAGACCCACCTATTTGAATCTGAGGCACAGAAACTTAAACGTGGATGGGTGGGCACTGTTTTTACATCCCCTGCATTGGCAAAGAAGAATGGAGTAATATTGCTTTGCCATAAAAAAAAATAACAATGAGTGTTGTTTCTCAGGAGTCTGATTCAGATGGTAGGTGGCTGTTTATTAAACTAATTGTTAATGGTACTCCACTACTGATTGGTAACATTTATGGCCCTACTCATTCAGACTATTTATTTTGGCCTACCGCTGCTAAACAATGTATGTAGTATAAGGATGATTTATTTATTTTAGAAGGAGATTTTAATAAAATAATTGACCCTTTTATAGATCGACAATCAAGAGTTAAATTTATTCCTCTTGAAATCAGTTTAATTCACTCCTATTGTAATGTAAGTTAATTGATTCAAGGAGAATATGTAATCCAGATAATATGGAATTTTCATTTTTTCTCCACCTCGTGGCTCTTTATCCAGACTTGTTTATATTTTCACTTCAAAATCACTCTCCCAAAATGTTATTAGTTCTCCCATTGAACCTGTTGTGATATTTGATCATGCACCAGTCATTACAGATTTCGTTTTACTCCTGGTACATTCCAAATCAAATAGGTGGAGCTTTCACAACTCTCTTTTGCTTGATACTACTTTTTCCTCATCTTTTATTGCTTTTGCTGAGGAATCCTTTAATAGTAACGAAAATTCTGGTATCTCCCCTCAATTGTTATGGGATTCATTTAAGGCTACAGCATGAGGATATATTATTGATTTTGTTTCTAAAAATAAAAAAGCTTATAATAAACAACATTAAGCTCTGTTATTAAATAATAAGCATTTAGGACATTAATATTCTTCTTCTTTACTAATCCTAATTTGCAAGAATGTATTCAAGCAAAATTACAGTTTAATAAAATCTCTAAGGACAATGCTTCTTCCTCACTTCTTGGTAGCAGCACCCACTATTAAGAGGGTTGAAATAAAATGGGGAAACCTCTTGCTAATTATTTACAAATTGGGAAACAACGTCACACAGTGCAATCTATAAACATCGGGGCAGGTAATTCTGTTTTTAAAGACAACAAAATCTTGGCAGAGTTTGTCAAATATTATCAAACTCTCTCTACTTCTGAGGTGCCGCCATCCCCTTCTCAAGTTGATGACTATTTAAAGAAAGTTCAAAATCCTAACAAGGATCTAATTGATTTTTCTTCCCTCAAATCAGATATTTCTTACTCAGAAATTCTTCAAGCCCTTCGTTCCCTTAAAAAAGGTAAAACTCCTGGAACGGATGGTTTCACTGTGGAGTTCTTCTTTCACTTTTCAAATATTTTACTTCCCAGGCTTCTACATCTTTTTCAATTCTTCTCAAACTCAGGGTCTACAATTCAATAAGCTACAATTTGCCTTGTTCAAAAAGAAGGTAAGGACCCTACCTGTTGCAAAAACTAAAGACCAATTTCTCTGGTTAATGTAGGCTACAAAATCTTTGCTTAAATGTTAGCTTTACATCTTGATCCCCTATTGCCCTTAATGATAGAAAAGAAACAACCAGGATATGTCAAAGGTAGACTTGCTTCTGATAATTCTAGAAAATTCTGTAATGTACTAAGCAAAGTGTTAGAAATGGGGTTTCTGGTTGGCCAGGGTAAGCACCTCAGCCAGGCAGAACTTACCCACTCTAGTCAGGGCAAGGGAGTTACACGTCCAAGATAACCCCTGCTCACCCCCTTGGTAGCTTGGCACGAGCAGTCAGGCTTAACCCAGAGGCAATGTGTAAAGCGTTTGCACAACACACACAACACACGTGATGCAATATCCCCACCACAAAGGAAACACAACACCAGATTATATGAAAATATACTGTATTGTACACAAGGCAATTATCAGACCAAACATCACATATCAGTACTATCCTGCTACCTTAGCAGTTGTCAGAACGTTACACATTAGTTACTCTGCAACCTAGCAGTAGTCACACATAACACACAGGTTACTCAGTATTCTGCAACATAAGCAGTAGTCAGGAAAGCACGTTATTACATCACAGCACTTGTCATAAGAATATCATTAAATACCCATAGTAGGAACATTAGAAAACATATGGCAAGTTAGAAAAACATTTTAGCAAGCATGTCCATAAAAGGAACATTTGCATACACATATGTAAAAACATCAAACGCAGGTAGGTAATATATGAATCAAACAAAAGTCTGTAGAAAGAACTTTGGATTGCAACTATATTGGTCCTTTAAACAGTACCTGGTTGGATGAAGGCACCTCCAGTGCCTAGAAGGCGAACAATGGGGCCCCGGCGCTCCTATGCGCAAAACGGGGGCCTCCCTTATACTCTGGGGTCAGAGGAGGGCGACATGCACCTCCTCTCTTTTATAGACAGGCCCCTCCGGGGATGGTGATTGCTGGGGGCCCCTCAGGGCCTCAACTGGCCCTCACAAGGGGGGCCAGAGCCAGCAAAAACAACTTAGGGCAGGAGGGGGGCACCACGCACCCCTTTCCGTTTAATGACAGGCCCCTCCCGGGACCCGCAATCTCTGGGGGCCCCCCCAGGCCTCCACCAAGGGGGGGGGGAAGCACAATAATGCCCATTTTACCTAACAGCAGAAAAGAGTCGTCCTGATCCTAACGCAGGGGCCAAGAGGAAGGGGGCACTCCCGCGCCTTCCCCGGGTCTGGCCGTGAAGCCACAAGAAGATCGGACCCCTCCTGGGGCCCGAGCAGACACTCGCCTGCACTCGATGCGCTGCGCAAGTGTTCTTCCAGCTTCCCGGGCCGCTGCGGTGATCTTATTTAAAGGGGCACAATGCAGCAAGGAGCCTACGAGCTCCCAAAGCTCCATAAGCGCGCTGCAATCAGCGCTATGGCAGCCCGCAACCACGGAGAAGCACCCCTCGTGAAGAAATGGATGCAGGGGTCAGGGGCCACAGCACCCTGCCCCTGGGGAGCAGAATCTTAAGACAAGGTCCTCAGGTGGAGGGCCCAGCTACAGGCCAGCACAAGGGAAAGGCAGCAAGTGGCAAGTCCTTCACAGTGACCAGGCAGGTCACAGGTCAGCACAGCAGCAGCAGTCCATGGCGGTTCCTGGTGAGTGCTTTCAGCCTTTGGTGTCCACTTCCAAGATGATTCCAAGAGTCTCCAAATTGTGGGGAAAATTCCCCTGTACTTATAGTCAGTTCTTACAGTGTTTTAAAATGGTAGGGAGAGGAGGTTCCAGCCAGTTAAAACTGGTTCTGTGAGTACCCCCTCTCTCCTTTCAGCACAGGCTCCAAACATCAGTGGGGGGATAACAACCCTATTGTGTGAGGCCAGGGCACAGTCTTTACAAATGCAGGTGTGCCCCGCCTCTCCCTTCTCTCAGCCCAGGAAGACTATTCAGTATGCAGATGCACCTCTGTGACACCTCCACCCTCCCTGTGTACAGGCTGTCTGAAAAGTATGCACAAAGCCCCAACTGTCACTCTGCCCAGACGTGGATTGGAGTCAAGCTGCAAAACACCAGAGTCATAAGCACAGATAAAAGCGCACTTTCTAGAAGTGGCACTTCTGTGATAGTAATAAAAAATACACCCACACCAGTAAGCAGCATTTACTATCACCATCACAACCATACCAAACACGCCTACGCTACCCCTCATAAATCAGACAATACCCCTTACACATAAGGCAGGGCATTTCTAATGCAATCCTATGAGAAGGCAGCACTCACAGCAGTGAGACACCAAGTTAGGCTGTTTGTCACTACTAGGACAGGCCATGCAATATGGCACATGTCCTGCCTTTCTACATACATGGCACCCTGCCCATAGGGCTAGCTACGGCGTACCTTAGGGGTGACTTACATGTAGTAAAAGGGGAGTTCTGGGCCTGGCAAGTAAATTTAGATGCCAGGTCCCTGTGGCAGAAAACTGAGCACACAGGCCCTGCGCTATCAGGCCTGAGACAGGTTTGAAAGTCTACTTCAGTGGGTGGCGCAAGCAGCGCTGCAGGCCCACTAGTAGTATTTAATTTACAGGCCCTGGGTATAGAGATACCACTGTACAAGGGACTTATAGGTAAATTAAATATGCCAATTAGGTATAAGCCAATCATACCAACTTTAGATGGGAGAGCACCTGCACTTTAGCCCTGGTCAGCAGAGATAAAGGGCTCAGTGTCCTAGAGCCAACAGCGAGAGGTCAGAAAAACCAGGAGGAAGGAGGCAAAAAGACTGGGGATGACCCTGCGTAAGGCAAAAAGTCCAACACAAAGCTTCTACTCTTTCATATTCTTTAATGGCAATTTCCATAGGCGCAGAGAAAGAGTTTGATTGTATTGATTGGTCTTTTTTATTAAAAGTTTTATCCAGGAATGGTTTGGGTCCCCATTTTATTTTATTTATTTCTTTGCTTTATCAGTCCCCAATGGCATCTGTCTTGGTCAATGGGAAGTATTCTAGCTATTTTTCATTACATTGTGGCGTTCGTCAAGACTGTCTGTTATCTCCTCTTCTGTTTATTTTGGCCCTGAAGCCCTTTTTATCCTGTATTAGAAATAACACTAAAATTGAAGGATTTCAAGACGGTAATAAACACTTGAAAATTTCTGTTTATTCAGATGACATATGTTTATATATTTCTAATCCTGATTTTGATACCTGTTTTACTCCAAGAGATAGCTGAATTTTCCTTGGTTTCAGTATATAAGATATATTCAGATAAAACTGAAATCCTCCCTCTAAATTTTGTTTTAGACAATCGTTTGATATCACTAAATGTTATTGGAATACATCCAAAATTAAATACTTAGGTATTTAGTTTACCTCTTCCATTAAGGCTTCTATTGCTGCTAATTTATCTGATTGTTTAGATAGGATTGACAGATCCCTAATGTTATGGAATACCCTATATTTATCTTGGTCGGGTTGTCTTGATTTCATCAAAATGATGATTTCTCCCATTATACTATATATTTTATCCAGGATCCCAGTACCTCTACCTGTTACTTTTTTCAAACAACTTGACTCTAAACTATCTAAATTTCTTTGGAGCAATAAGAAGTCTAGTATTTCTCTTAGTCATCTCCACCATTCTAAACAAGAAGGTGGAGCTAATTTTGCTGACTTCTGACTTTATCATAAATCTTTTTGTTTACCACAAGCTTCCAGGTGTATTTTTTGGTCAAGATCTCGGCTTACCCCTTCATGTTTAGATATTGAATGTTCTTTTCTTTTACCTCTTTCTCCTTTAGAGGTGTTGTCATTTTATTCTAATACCTCTATTGTATCTAACCTGCTTCTTAAACATAATTGTGCTCTTCTAATAACTTACTATTCATCACCAACTGTAAGTCATACTTCTTTTCTACATTCTCCTCTTTGGCACAATAACCTCAGTACTATCATTAAAAAACATTAATTCAGAAGTCCTGGAGACAAAAAGGTATAAAATGGGTCAAAGATTTATTCTCTAATGATACTCCACTTTCTTTTTCACAGTTCCAACAACTATTTAACTGTCTTAATTCCTTTATGCCTAAGTATCATCTCCTTATAAATATCCTTCTTGATATTGTCTTTTCATTGCCAATTCTCCCACCTCCGTCACCATCACAATCGTCTTTATCTTCCACTCCTACCTCTCTTCCCAAGGCATCAATTATTTACAAGCTTTTCCATTCTCCTTTTCTTACAAGGCCTAAATCTAAAGTAGAGACTCAACGAGAATTGGAATTGAGAAGTTCCTGGATTATTCCTTTCGGGAAGAAAATATGGGAAAGGTCATATAAACTTTCTAGACCGCCGGTACTTAACAATCATTGTTCTTTTTATATCATAGACTTTATTTTACCCCTTCCACCATAGCTACATTTTCCATGTCCTCTACTTCAAAATGTTGGTCTCGTGACCATCCCAATTGAGCCCTTATGCATATCCTCTTGAAATGCCCTCCTACTACCTTCCTCTGGCAACATTTTAGCTTCAGCTTACCTCAATTCTTCATTTACGTTCCCAAGTATCTTCCTCCACCCACTTTTTGGGAAGTCAATCTGAAGATATTGATTCAGATTTTGAAAATTTGAGGTTGTTAGATCTCATGCTAGTTCTAGCTTTTCAACAAGTTACTCTTAATTGGAAAAATTCTTCTAATATTTCCTATAAAGCTTGTTGGTAAAATGATTGCCACTATCATAGGTTGGATACTGCAATTACTTCTCTGTGTTGTCTTTCGATTAATAGAGATATATATTGGTTGCCTTTAACTTCTTACCTTGATATTGTTGCACGCAAATGTACTAAATGCACATTATCTGAAAATTTTAAGGCACCGTAAGAGGTTTACTTTGTCATTGGTTCTCTAAATCCAAAATTTTGCTACATGATTTCAATATACCTAACATTTATCTAGGATTATATTATAAAGTATTAGTCTTGACTGGTCTTATCTCCTTAACACTTTTTCTCTCTCTTCTTCCTCTTCCTTGTTTACCCCCATTACATTTAAAATGTTAAACAGAATTCTCCATTTTCTCGCATTTTTTTGTAAACTTAAAGTTTATCTTTGTGGTTAATATTAATTACTGTTAACATATGTTACTTTTATTTCTGATTTCAATAAAGCTGATTTACCTTAAAAGAAAACCACGAAACTTCCATTAGTTACAAAAAATGCCCTACTGTTGATGCATGGCATAACAAATCTGTGGATGTAATTTATGGGTCACCAGGGTACGCAGCTGGGACCCTGGCTTGCCCCTTGCTACCCCGGGCCTCAGAGGTGGCAAAATCAGTGCCAGGAACACAGTGGCACTGACTTATGAATGTCATTTGGGGCTCCACTTTCTTTTCTCACAATTGTTTTATAACATTAATAGTGAATCATGTTTCATGATTCACTATTAGTGTAATACAAATTAGAGTACAATTAGATGGAACATGGCCTTCCCTGGCAACTGAGGTAAGTAAAAAAAATATTCTTAAATGGTTGTTGTGTGCTTGCTTGTGTGTGGGTATGTGTTTACATGAGAGAGTGTGTGTTTAAGTGTGAATGTGTACACGTGTGTGCAAGTGAAATTGAAAGTCAAATGCCATGTGATGTCATTTCTGCTACCCCAAGCATTTTGGAAGTTCATTAACACATCAAGACTGTTGGCAAGGAAAGACGAGCATACCCCTCGCCACCAAGCTTCAGTGCCATCTCTGACATCGATTCGGCGGACCAGCTGCCATCCTGCCGTCTGAGCATGCACCCTTGAGACTGTTAACAACAATTTGCCTAATTTTGGCCTTTAAATGAAATATTAACCATCTTTACAATTTGCAGTATCTTTCACCTGCGTAAGAAAAGTGCATGCTTCTGAAAACAAGCCTTTATTACGATAATCACTATTAAAGTTAATCTTCTGCATGTTTTGAAGTAAAGTGAAGGACCATTTCAAGTTCTTTAATTGAACTGGCTACATCTATACCAGTGAAACCAAGGTCATACCCATGCCTGAAGAACGATATTGCCCCCTCGCCTAAACTACAATCAGAGCTGTGAGCCAAATAATACTAATCAACTATCTGCAACTCAACTCATTTAATACCAACATCCTCATCTGAGGAAAATACAAATTACAAACCTACAAATATTCTACCCCATGAATCTGGGTCCTTCCCTGACATCAAAGGCTGAAGTAAGGAGAGTGATCACTGACTCAAATCCATCACTTACCCCTTAAGTGAACCAATTTACCAGAAGTGCCTAATTTAATATTCAACCCCTCATAAATATTCTCCAACACTTAGGTTTTTCACAGCAGATCTAGGCGATGATCACCCTGATTTGGATGCTGCTAGACTATGCAAAGAGGCTATTTGTGGGCTTCACACACACAAACTTAGATGGGAGGAATGCTTGCAAATATACTAATCACTTGCAAGAGCTAAGGGTAGCAGAGCAATTCATTATGTTCCACCTACTGTGACTCTCTAGATAGAGGTATACCTATTGCAACTCAGTACTGATCCTGCTTATCCTGGGAGCTATCATATTATATTGGGAATTACCCTAAACTTCCAGGCAGGGTCTCCTCCAGAATGCAACACAAGCTACCCCATAATGGTTTCCTTCTATTTAGACCTCATCAGTGAGGTTTTGCATGGACCCTGTAGTACAGCGTGCAAGGTGCTCACATCTGAACATACCGTTGGACACTTAGGACATTAGATCAAGCACACAAAAGGTGATGGGAGAAATGCTTGACTATTTAGTCTAACCACTGGCAGTCCCTCAGGTAAAATTTCACCCATTGTTTTTTTACCTGGGCACACCACTGTACAATCTGTAAAAACTTCAAAGGATACAAAATGCATCACTTTGACCACACTTATGTGTACATATCACATCAGCCCATAAAGCAATTTACTAGCTACCCACAGCAAGATGATCCTCCTTCAAAGCACTCCACGTTACCAATAGGACCATCCATGGCACCAGTACATCATGTTTCCAAGAAAGGTTCCGTCAGCACACATACAATAGTATCCACTGAATTCTCTAACCATGGAGTCAGACGCATTTCTCTGCAGATGGTGCATTAGGCACCATAGCCCTAGACATCAGTCAGTCTTGTTTTTTTATATCTTTGTACTTCTTGTTTGTGACCTATGATAAGAAAAGCATACCTAAAAGTACTAGAACTGAAAGAGAAACAAATACAGGACTGGCTTCCTTAAGGAATGATTCTCTATTTAAAAAAACTAGGTACCCTACTGCTTGTATTATAAGTGAAAGGCAACAATGGGGAAACAAATCAACATTGAGAATGTGCTGTGGTTCCAAAGTACTTTGTCAGTAATCTGCTACGGCATTTATAAGCATATAATAAACAGCAACAAGCCAATGAATGCATTTAATTTAAAAGAAACACAATTATATATTGCTTTAATTGAAAAGCAGTTGTGCCTACAAACTAGCAATGTGAATAGTTTGAGAAACAATCATTGGCAAAGCCAACAGTTTATCCTCTGAGAAATCTATTGGCTTTGTAAATGATTTTTTTTAAAGGTGCTCAGCAGTGGAAGCTGCTGTGCAATATGTGCTTTTGTGCCCTTTAAGCAATGTTGCACAGTAGCGTTTGGGGAGTGGGTCAAACAGTGCAGGGGTTTGGGGAGAGGTCAAGCAACATCAGGGGGAGGTAGTGAGAAACAAATGGTGGGAGGAGGGGCAGGGTGGTGAGAAATGGATGGCAGAAGGGGGCAGGAGGATTAAACAACAGACACAGGTTGAGGCAGGGTTGATTAAACAGTGGACACAGGAGGAGGGCAGGGACATTGATTAAACAATGGATATGAGAGGGGGTTGATTTTACAAGGGACACAGAAGGAGGGTGGGGTGATTAAACAACAGACATGGGGAGAGGGTAGGTAAACAATCAACATGGGAGGATGGTTACAAGACACATGTCATCAGGGGAGGAAGGGATGAGGGAACACCACAGAGAGCAGGAGAAGGGTGGGGTGAAGAAGAGGGACAGCACAAACATGCATTGAATAAAAACCCATGTTGAACAGTTTTAAAAAAAAAGAGTAACTGCATGAGTCTGTGGACAATTTAAGTACACTGCCTGCAGACAGGTTGCTGTATTTTGTCGAAGCTCCACAAGGGAGGGGCACATGGCAAAGACCCCCGGAGGAAGCTGAGGTGAGGAAGAGGCTTTGACCAATGAGAAGCAAGGAAACAAGAGTGACATCAGTGCAAGCCAACGGTAAGTAAGGCTAAGTAATGTGCAGGCTCTAAGCAAGTTTAAGCTTTTTTTCGTTTTACAACAGATTTCGCAAGCACAGCAGGTGCCACCTAAAAAGAAGAAAGAAACAGAAAAAAGAAAACTTTGTGCTTGCAACTACATGGTGTTTCAGCAGGAACTGCATTAATAAAACAATTAAGTAAGGTGCATGTAGAAAGCAAAAACAAATACTAAATCAAGGCAAAAAAATGGCCAAAAAAGAAAGTGATGCACCTTCCTTCAAGCTCAAAACAGTGTAGCTCTGCACCCACTTGCAAATTCCTGAAGGTAAACTCCCCATTGCTTGCATGCCCACTGTTTGCATAGAGGGTGGAGGTCTAACGCTGAAGTAGTCTGTCAAGGTCTCTCCCTGACAGAGACATGCATTTGTGTACTTACTAGTAGGGATTGAAAGATCATTGGGTCCATATTTCATCAAACACTAAGGCAATAAAAACATAAATCTCATCCTTTTCATTCACCGTTTCAGCTGGACAGCTGTATTTCCTTTCTACTTAGATATGACTTTATTTTTCCTCTCATTTGTGTACTTGAATTCCTGCATTTATAGCACTCTAGATAAACAGTGATTCAAGTCCAAAGGCATTTTTGTGGACGAGCCTACCAGAGAGGAGAAGCTGCCTGGTTGCAAGATGCCTATTTTGGGCTTACCAAGATCTCCCAGGGCTTACAACCCACACATTGCTTAATATTGGCTTGCTTTATTGTCACTGTAAGAAATGAACCGTTTCTGCACGGTCATCATGGATTTTCTCACTTTTTGCTAGGCTCAATATTTTTGCTAATTTATTAAATTATTATTGTGCAATTTATCACTGATAACCAATAGTAAAGTGCCTGCTCCCTCCTTACCCCAGCCCTTTAAACATGGTTAGATTGGAATATTAATTATGTGTATATTCAGCGAAAATATACGTCCTATGTATATGGTAGCATATGTATCAAGGGCACGTAAGTTAAATGCCACTAGTGGACTGCAGCACTTACTATGACAGTGCAAAATATAGCTTCAGGCCTACCAGTGTGCCCTAGCAATGCATTGTTAAACTGCAAATATGACTGTAGGTAGGCCTTACTCCCCCTAAGGCTGGGTGCAAGGCATTTAAAAGTAGGACATGTAAACATTAAACTTGTCCTTGTAGTAAAAATGCTCCAAAGGCTGTCTTCACAGTAGCCGGGTTAGCTGTTCCACGAGAAAGCATTGGATTGCAACATTACATTTAATAATGTTACCTCTGGCTAGAAAACAACTACAACATTCATTCTTGGACTTTTCAAAATATATATTATAAGTCCAATTCACTAGTGAAGTTGGGTTTCTAATAAATATTTTGGAAAAGGTACTTTTAGACAAAAACCTTCTCCCTCCCTAAAACGTCTTGAGGCCCATTTGCGTTTGTTAACCCACTTCTAATAGTCACCAACAAGTATCTGAAGAGGTGTGACCACTGCTTCCAGAGCAGAGAACAAAGGCCTTGGGTGTGGGGAGGTGTTGTTGTTCCCTTGACCGAAGAGGAGATGGACTGTGCCCAGAAACACAATAAACATCAAAGAGGCCTCCCGTGTCATAGGCAAATTATAGCTGACACCCAGCAGAGCCCTTTCTTTGCCTCTCAAGCCCCCAGTCAGACAGGCTCCGGTTAGAGTGGGCCTCTTTTTTTAAATTACAGTGCCAAATCCTACTGGACTGTCAAGTCCTGGTTTATACGTCTGCTGTGGTTTTATAAATAACAGTTTGGGTGCACGCCAGAAAGTGAAAACAGGATTCCAAAATATTTTTTATGTATCCACTAGCTGGTTGCTGAGACACCCTTTTTTGTTCTACCAGATTTCTAACTCTGGGTTTACTGGAGGTACCGTGGCTGCCTTAAACAAGATTTTGGAGTTGGATGTGAGAGGGCACCAGGATTACCATAAACACACACCTACACACACAGCCCTCAGACCAAACGTTTAGGGTGCTCAAAGACTTCTGCCATCTTGAAAACGTTCTAAGTGGGTAGGGTAGGCCCCAGGCATTTTTACCCCATTTGTTAGGGCATAGCCAAGAGTTACCCCATCCACTAGCTCATGCCAGGCATAAACGTGGCACCTCAGAGCACCCACTTCAGATCACTCCTGGCCCTTAGGAAAATTGGAAGAAGACCGAACCTGCTGTCTGAAACCTAGGAAGAAGCCTGAAAGGACTGGCCCTGCTATTTCTTATACGCAGGACAACAAGTGGACTTTGAGGGTCATAAGGCAGACATCCTGTCAAAAGCTACAGGTACACAACAAACTACAAAAGACATTTTCTGCAACTGCCCAGCTGACCATAGATAATGGACCTGGACTGGACGTTCCCGTTGGCCTCTACTTGCTACCCTGTGCCTCCCCGAGGTCACCGTGGACTTCACAAGTGTACTCCTGGGTGGACTGGGACTTAAGAGACTGAAGTCAGAAGGTAAAATACTTGACCAGTGTTAGACTTTTCATCTTTGGCGTGGTCTCCCTTAACTTTTTGCCTCTGTTCCCCAGGTTGTTGATGTGTGCTGGACTCTGATTTTACTGTTTTTGTTACTCTGGGCACTTTATCACTGCTAACCAGTGCTAAAGTGCAAGTGCTCCTTTACAAAATGTGTATGTGTTTGGTTTATCCATGATTGGCATATTTGATTTATTAGTAAGTCCCTAGTACAGTGCACTATAGGTGCCCAGGGCCTGTAAATCAAATGCTACTAGTGGGCCTGCAGCACTGGTTGTGCCACCCACATAAGTAGCTCTGTAATCATGCCTCAGACCTGCCACTGCAGTGTCTGTGTGTGCAGTTTTATCTGTAAATTCGACTTGGCAGGTGTACCCACTTGCCAGGCCTAAACCTTCCCTTTTCTTACATGTAAGATACCCCTAAGGTAGGCCCTAGGTAGCCCCAAGGGCAGGGTGCAGTGTATGGTTAAGGTAGGACATATAGTAATGTGTTTTATATGTCCTGACAGTGAAATATTGCTAAATTCGTTTTTTCACTGTTGCAAGGCCTGTCCCTCTCGTAGGTTAACATGGGGGCTACCTTTAAATCTGATTAAAGTGTAGATTCCCTTTGGGAGCGGATGGACATGTGGAGTTTGGGGTCTCTGAGCTCACAATTTAAAAATACATCTTTTAGTAAAGTTGATTTTGAGATTGTGTGTTTGAAAATGCCACTTTTAGAAAGTGAGCATTTTCTTGCTTAAACCATTTCTGTGACTCTGCCTGTTTGTGGATTCCCTGTCTGGGTCAGTTTGACAGTTGGGCTGGTTACACCTCTCACTAGACAGTGGCACAAAGGGAGCTGGGGTGTAGTCTACATTTCCTGATGAGCCATCTGGGCTAGGAAGGAGGGGAGGAGTGGTCACTCACACCTGAAAGGGCTGTGCCTACCCTTACACAATGCAGTCTCCAACCCCCTGGGTGTGTCTGGGGCCTAGCCTGGGCAAGGCAGGATTTCACAAACAAGAGAGACTTCTCTTTGAAGTAGGCCTACTTCAAAGGGCAAAATGGGTATAACAAGGGCACCCAAAACCACAGGCTTTAGAACACTTCTAGAAACCAAGAGGAACCTCTGCCTGGAGAAGAGCTGAAGAGCTGAGGAAGAAGAGATGCCCTGCCTGTGACTGTGCTTTGTGGAGCCCTCCTGCAGTTGCTGCTTCTGCCTGTGCTAGAGGACAAAGACTGGACTTTGTGCTGCCTTCCTTCTTGTGAAGAACTCTCCAAGGGCTTGATTTAGAGCTTGCCTCCTGTTGTTTGAAGTCTCAGGTACAGCAAAGACTACTCTCTGCCAGCACCTGGAGCCTCTGGAGAGACTACTACTATGCCAAGTGGTGCCCATCCAGTTCCTGGGACCCGGAGAAGAGAAGCTGGCAGCTCAAGAGTGAGAAATCCACGCACAGACCGCCGTGAGGGGAAAAGATCAACGCAACTCCAATCTGCAGCTGAAAAATGACGCGGCACCAGCTTTGCGGCTGAAAATCGACGCTCACCTTCCATGCGACCGGAAGATGGACGCCCGCGGCTGGAGAAACGACGTGCAGCATCGCTGACGGAGGCTGGTGAGATCGCAACCCGTGCTGCGTGGTTTTCGGACCATTGTGCGGCTGAATTTCCGATGCAAACACCGCTGGGCGTGTAAAAACGACGCAAGACCTTACCGGACCCGAGAGTGCTGACCGGTTCAATGCATTGCTCTCCTGCGGAGAGAAGAAACGACACACGCCGACCCGACTGAAGGAGAAACGACCCAAGGTCTCGCTTGTGAGTGAAATCGACGCATCGTAAGCCCTTTTTGACACACACTCGCCCGTGCGGGGTTATTTTTGACGCACCCACGGTACTGTTTAAACTACATGAAGGCTCTTTTTGCTTTTTAATTGATAACTTGACTTGAGTATTGTTGATGTTTGTTTTTTTGGTCTTGTTTTGTTTAGATAAATATTTTCTATTTTTCTAAACCTGTGTTGTGTCATTTAGTAGTGTTTTCATTAAGTTACTGTGTGTGTTGGTACAAATACTTTACACCTAGCACTCTGAAGTTAAGCCTGTTGCTCATGCCAAACTACCAAGGGGGTGAGCGTGGGTTAGCTGAGGGTGATTCTCTTTTACCCTGACTGGAGTAAGCGTCCTTGCTTGGACAGGGGGCAACCTAACTGCCAACCAAAGACCCCATTTCTGACACTCTGCCAAAATGGAGCATGCGGCTGTGCTTTTAAAGTGGCAGGGAATGCCTGCCTGGGTGCTATCATTTCCAGGTAAAGAACTACACTGAAACAAAAAAGAAATCCAGCTATTTGTCACTTTTACAAATTCGGACACAGCATTCATGTTTGACTTTATTTTATTTTTTTAAAGTTTTTAAGCTATGTGTTCCTGTTTATATAGTGATCTGAAAGTTCACCACTTTTAGAAAGTAGGACACAGATTTTACTTTGCAATTTTAACTTTGAAGCTGCACAAGGATGTACCTTGTTTAAATCTACATAAATACGTGAACAAAAAAAAAATCCAAACAAGCATTTGTAATGTAATAGGTCTTGCATTTGCGAGAGCTACTGGCATTGTAAATGCCTATGTGGCAAAAACAGAGACCAGTTATGCATTTAGACAGCCAATAGCTCTAACACTCGCAAATGTGAAACCTATTGCATTGCCAATACTTCTTATAGAAGGTATCAGTCGTTCTGCACTCTTGTCCAGGCCGCTAAATTACTTGCAGCATTCTATGTGGATAACTAAAGGACCTGAGTGTTCAACGTTGAAATAACATGGTGACTTGTAGATCACAAGGTCGATACCAAACCCAACTCTGCCTAAGGACGATAATCTGAGTACCTGGGTAAAGTACAATTTACTGCACATGAAAAAGGAGATCAAAGCATTGCTTTGATCCTCTGCTCTTTCTGTATCTGAATGCTGGTGCTGCACAGCGGCTTGTGTCTGTTTCAACTAGAAGCATGGCAAATGAAGAGGGAAAGCCAATGGGCAAACAAGGCACACCCAGTGTGCTGGTCATCCGCCAATTAAGGGTGAGCTGACAGCTATACAACTCTTGTTATGCCCTTACAGCGGTGTTTACAGCATTATGTAAGTACAAATTGATTTTGATGGACGTGGTGGAAGAGTGACTTTTCTGTTGAGTAATTGGAGTCTGAACAATCACTGATGTAGTCCACCTGGAAAGACCCCTGTAGTCACACAGGCCCACTTTTATTTATTTTATGTAGGACTTCGGTCCAAAGAGCAACACAGTGCTTTACAGAGAACGTTTTTATTGTAGCAAGAGCACCTCGAATAAGGGGTGTTGTAAATAGCACAATATTGGATGTTCTCCCCTTGTGAGACCAGATTATAAAGAGAATATGTGGGGTAAGGAATGAGGAGCAGTATTTGAGGGACAACACTGCCAGACTTAGGCTTCAGTCTAGAGCTACCCAGAGGGTTCCCACAAATCTGGAAGAGATGAAAAAGTTCTTGGGTTTGACTTTTTTGATGGGGTTGATAATGAAGTTGGCACTGGCATCTTACTGTTCTACTTCTCCCTTGATGAAAACAGCTATATTTCCTGCAACAGTGACTCGTAATCACTATTTGCTTCTTCTTCGGATGCTGCATTTTGTTGACAATGCTTTAGCCTTGCCACAAGATCACCCTGATTGTGACCGTCTTTTAAAGATTAGGCCTGTCCTTGATCATTTTGTAGATCAGTTTTCAGGGGTGTATGTTCCAGGCAGACATAAGTGTAGACAAGAAGTTGGTCCTGTTCAAGGGGCGTTTGATTTTTAAGCTGTACATTCCTAGCAAGAGGGCATGGTATGGAATTAAACTGTATATGCTATCAGAAAGTACTACAGCATACGTGTATAATTTCCGGGTCTACACTGGCAGGGATTCCAGTACTGACCCCCAGGTTGTCTGCCCACTTTTGGAGAAAGAAAATTGTGTGGGAACTTGGTAGATGACTGTTTAACAAAGGTCACCATTTCTACGTAGATAATTTCTACACTGGAGTGCAGTTGTTCAGGGCGTTGTTCAGAGTGAACACTGTTGCTTGTGGCACAATCTGTCCTAACCAGAAAGGTTATCCAAGGGATCTTGTCTGTAAAAAACTTGTGAGGGGGACAGTGCTGTGCCTTGAGGAATGATGACCTGCTAGCGCTGAAATGTTCAGACAGGAGGGATGTGTACCTGCTAACTACCATACATGATGAAAGTTCTTCCCCTGTGACTGTTTGGGGTCAGGTTGCCGAAGTGTGCAAACCTTTGTGCATTTTGGACTACAATAAGCACCTGGGTGGTGTTGCTGGAGTAGATCGGAGGTTGGAACCTTACACTGGTCTTCGTAAGCCTTACGTGTGGTATAAAAAGTTGGCCATCAATTAATTTCATTTGGCAACTTTTAATGCTTTTATTGTGTTCAAGGATTGTTCCCATGAGTCAAGGATGAAATTTGTTAAATTTCAGGAGTCAGTGATAGAGAGCCTTATTGTGGTGGAATAGGCAAGGGTTCCTAGAGTAGCAGTGGTGGAAGATGTGGCTAGATTGGAAGATCGCCACTTTCCTGATCACATTCCTCCCACTCCCAAAAAAGACTTGCCTACTAAGAAATGTAGAGTCTGTGCCAGAAGAGGTATCCGGAGGGAGAGCCTGATGTGCTGGCCCGATTGCCTTTCAAAGCCTGGGCTGTGTGTGGCCGGCTGTTTCAGGAGTTACCACACCAAAAATAATTCTGGGAAATACCGTGAGTGTAAACTGCCTGTTTTATATTTTCATCCGTTCAGTTTCACAGTGGCATTTCCGTCATGTATTCAGTTAGAGATTTTGTGTTTGTAGTTTTGTACTTATTTATAATTAGTGGTTTCTTTGTTGTTTAAAAACAAAAAAGGAATGGCAGTGTGCATGGAGTGGGGCTTGGCTTGCGGTGTGTATGGAGTGGCGCTTGGCTTGCGGTGTGTATGGAGTGGCGCTTGGCTTGCGGTGTATATGGAGTGGCGCTTGGCTCGCGGTGTGCATGGGATGGCGCTTGGCTCGCGGTGTGCATGGGACGGCGCTTGGTTGGTGGTGTGTGTGGAGTGGTACATGGTTGGCAGTGTGCATTGGGTGGCGCTTGGCTTGTGGTGTGCGTGGAGTGATGCTTGGCTGCAGTGTGCGTGGGGTGGTGCATGGCTGGTGGTGTGCATGGGGTGGCGCTTGGCTGGCGGTGTGTGTGGAGTGGCGCTTGGCTGGTGGTGTGTGTGGAGTGGCGCTTGGCTGGCGGTGCGTGTGGGGTGGCGCTTGGCTGGCAGTGTGCATGGGCTTGAGCTTGACTGGCGGTGTGCATGGGCTGGAGCTTGGCTGGTGGTGTGAATGGGGTGGCGCTTGCCTGGCAGTGTGCATGAGGTGGCGCTTGCCTGGAATGTGCATGAGGTGGCGCTTGGCTTGCGGTATGCGTGGAGTGGCGCTGGGCTGGCAGTGTGCGTGGAGTGGCGCTGGGCTGGCAGTGTGCGTGGAGTGGCGCTGGGCTGGCGGTGCCAGCCAAATGCCAGTCCACACACTCCTATCAGCTGGTGTGATTGCTTTATCAGGCATGTGGGTGTATGTAAGTGATGGGCCCTTGAGTGGCGCGGTCTGTTGATGCGAGTGTTGTAATGTGCTAGGCCCGTGACTGGCGGCGTGAATGGTCTTATGCATGTCATGTATGAAAGGTGTGTGAATGGACTGTAAAGTGGTTGGTGCCTTGTCGTGGCTTTAGTTTAGTTCTCATGAGTTGAGAGTCATTAGTTCAGTTTTTTGGCCTTTCAGTTATGAACAGTACATTTCATTTTTGAGAAATCTCTTGTTAGTAAAATTTGTTCTACTGAACCATCACTCACACTTGTGCCAAATCCAACCAGTATGTGTGGTAAAAATGACAAAACCTGCTCCGCTGTAATCAGGCGTCGCAGCACACCCGTGACACACTAGGTGTCTCGGGTGGGACCCCGATGATGAAGCATGCCACCAACCTGGTTGGTGGTTGAGGGGTCTTTTTAACATAACCTAAGTGTGTTTCTTTTCACACGTTTAGTGTTTGGAACATCACAGAAGTATGTAGACACATCAAAATGATCTATTACAAAACTACCTGTGTTTGGGGAGGAGAGGGGCACCTATGTTTTTGGTCCCGGGTACAGCCTTCACCTAGGGAAACTTACCAAACCCAGACATTTTTTTAAACTAGACACCCCAAGGAGTCCAGAGAGGTGTGGCTTGTGTGGATCCCCCTAACATTTTCTTACCCAGACTCCTCTGCAAACCTCACAATTTGCTTTAAAAAAAGCATTTTTTCCTCACTTTTCATTGCAGGATTACCACTCCGGCACCAATTTCCTACCATCCAGCGTTCCCCTCAGTCTCCCAAGTAAAATGATACCTCACTTGTGTTGGTCCCCAAAGCCGAGTCAGCCTAAAGATGTAAAAAAGAAAAATATGTGCTTATCAACTCACTGTGCTATCCCCTCAAGCTCTACAGGTTTTTGGCCTTTTTCTGTTGCAGGCACCTGGGCCACCCACACAAGTGAGGTATCATTTTTATCGGGAGACTTGGGGGAATGCTGGGTGGAAGAAAATTTGTAGCTCCTCTCAGGTTTCAGAACTTTCTGTCACCGAAATGTGAGGAAAAAGTGTTTTTTGGGCCAAATTTTGAGGTTTGCTGAGGATTCTGGATAAGAAAACACTGGGGGATCCACGCAAGTCACACCTCCCTGGACTCCCTCAGGTGTCTAGTTTTCAGAAATGTTTGGGTTGGGTAGGTTTCCCTACATGGCTGTGAAGCCCAGGACCAAAACACAGGTGCCTCCACCTGCCCCCTCGCAAAAACAGGTAGTTTTGTATTTGGTCATTTTGATGTGTCCACGTAATGTTTTAGGCATTTTCTTTTGCAGGCACTAGGCCTACCCACACAAGTGAGGTATCATTTTCATCAGGAGACTTGGGGGAACACTGGGTGGAAGGAAATGTGTGGCTCCTCTCAGATTTCAGAACTTTCTGTCACCGAAATATGAGGAAAAAGTGTTTTTTAAGCCAAATTCTGGGTAACATAACCTGGTCAGAGCCCCACAAGTCACCCCATCTTGGATTCCCCTAGGTGTCTAGTTTTAAAAAATGCACAGGTTTGGTAGGTTTCCCTAGGTGCTGGCTGAGCTAGAGGGCAGAATCCACAGCTAGGCACTTTGCAAAAAACAGCTCTGTTTTCTTTGGGAAAATGTGATGGGTCCACGTTGTGTTCTGGGGCGTTTCCTATTGCAGGCACTAGGCCTACCCACATAAGTGAGGTACAATTTGTATGGGAGACTTGGGGGGAATGCTGGGTGGAAGGAAAATGGTGGCTCCTCTCAGGTTCCATGACTTTCTGTCACCGAAATGTGAGGAAAAAGTGTTTTTCTAGCCAAATTTTGAGGTTTGCAAAGGATTCTGGGTAACATCTTGGATTCCCCTAGGTGCCTAGTTCTAAAAAATGCACAGGTTTTGTAGGTTTCCCTAGGTGCCGTCTGAGCTAGAGGCCAAAATCCACAGCTAGGCATTTTACAAAAAAACACGTCAGTTTTCAATGCAAAAATTTGCTGTGGCCATGTTGTGTTTCCTGTCGCAGGCATTAGGCCTACCCACGCAAGTGAGGTACCATTTTTATCGGGAGACGTGATGGAACACAGAATAGCAGAACAAGTGTTATTGCCCCTTGTCTTTCTCTGCATTTTTTCCTTCCAAATGTAAGACAGTGTGTAAAATAGACATCTATTTGAGAAATGCTCTGTAATTTTCATGCTTGTATGGGGACCCCGGAATTCAGAGATGTGCAAATATCCACTGCTTCTCAACACCTTACCTGTGCCCATTTTGAAAATGTAAAGGTTTCCTTGATACCTATTTTTCAGTCTTTATATTTAACCAAATGAATTGCTGCATTCCGGTATACAATTAAAACCCATTTCAAGGTGCAGCTCATTTACTGGCTCTGAGTACCTAGGGTTCTTGGTGAACCTACAAGCCCTATATATTCCTGCAACCAGAAACGTCCAGCAGACAGAACGGTATATTGCTTTGAAAAATATGACATCGCAGGAAAAAGTTACAGAATAAAACGTGGAGGAAAATGGCTGTTTTTTTCACCTCAATTTCAATATTTTTAATTTCAGCTGTTTTTTCTGTAGGAAAACCTTTTAGGATCTACACAAATGACCCTTAGATGAATTCAGAATTTTGCCTACTTTTCAGAAATGTTTAGCCATCCAGGATCCAGTATTGGTTTCACACCCATTTCTGTCACTAACTGGAAGGAGGATAAAAGCACAAAAAATTGTAAAAATGGTGTATGTGCCAGTAAAATGCCTAAATTGCGTTGAAAAATGTGGTTTTCTGATTCAAGTCTGCCTGTTCCTGAAAGCAAACCCTTTGTTGATGCCATTTTCATGGGAAAACCCACAAGCCTTCTTCTGCAGCCCTTTTGTCCCATTTTTTATTTTTTTTTAAACAAAATTTTCGCTGTATTTTGGCTAATTTCTTGGTCTCATTCAGAGGAACCCACAAACTCTGGGTACCTCTAGAATCCCTAGGATGTTGGGAAAAAAGGACACAAATTTGGCATAGGTAGCTTATGTGGACAAAAGGTTATGAGGGCCTAAGCGCGAACTGCCCCAAATAGCCAATAAGGCCTGGCACCTGAGGGGGAAAAGGCCTGGCAGCGAAGGGGTTAAAACAAAAAAAGAAAGCCATTGCATACAATTTTAATGGAACATGAAGTGTGATCCCTAGCAGGTAGATGTAATTTCTGGAACAATACACACTAAAGAAACTATGATTGCTACTGGCACAAAGACAATTTACTAATAGTGTTGAATTACTCTCAAGCAGAAGGCACAATCTTACCACACAAAAAAGAATCAGCGGTTTCGTGAAATCTGACAGAGGGATGGGTTTTTCGTAGTCTTAAATATAAGGTCAGGAGTAGGGACGTCCGGTGATCCCCTGGAGCCATCATGATGATGGCCATTGGGAATGTCACGAACATTCACACAACCATAGCTTTCGGGATAGTCACAAACACGTAGGCTCTTCCATCCCAATTTGTGCTCTAGATTAAGAAAACAAACTACTGAAGTAAGTGCATAAAGTGCTGCAATGCTTTTCATATTTTTGATTGGTGTAAATGGAAGGTATATATCAAGATGTAAAAATATTATCTATTTTGAGCAAAAAGAAAATAATACGAACGTTAAGGCGAATGCACATCTTAATACTGAACTTGGAGAATGTAAGTAAATCTACGGGTACACATATGAATGAAAATAAACGTTTTAATACATTTACAAGTAAAGTGTTTTTGTAAAAGATAAAATAAGTAACTGAAGGAAAAACGTAGATATATACACGTAATTACTAAACCGCATACATTTTGATAGAAAACACCATGCACATGGCCGGGCAGGACAAAATGTCTTCCAATCATGCGGAAACACGTCACTTGCAATGTGAGCAGAAGAGGATAGTCATAATTCAACTATTCTGAATAACATTTCTGAATAGAAAATAAGTCTTCAAATATCTCATGAATTTCAAACTAAGATCTGGGCAATCTGTGAATGTGGCCTCTAAAAATAACCTCCTGAAATATGAGAGTTCTAATGTTTAAGACAATTCTTGTTTTTTTTTAAGACTTCCAGGAAAGTCGTATTTCCTCCTAATGCCCCACTCTGCTGTACTTAAGTAAACAAACAGGTGATGGGACGGATGCTTGAATCAATCTCAGCCCCTGGTATGTACTTGGGGACACATCCCAGTCTATCATTGTTTTGCTCACAATGCCACCTCAGATTAATGCATCTTGGAGGCGTTCCGAAAGCTTTCCTGGGAATGCTTTCTACCCATTGCATACCATTGGCTTTGTGTTATGCCATTCACGTTTATTTGCTTTCTAGTCACTGACTTTATTTGTTTTAGCCCGTTCTTCTCGATGTTCTCCCTCCTGTGGCGCACAGCATGTGTGTTTCTGTCCACCTACAAAATGAAGCAGCGGCTATGTAACAGGAATTATTCTTTTTACTAATGCTTCAAAACAACTTAGATGCTGTACAACATGGCTAAAAATCATTGGCAATGTCAATATATTTCATAGGTGAGATATATTGGCTTTGCCAAAGCTTGCCTATGGAATGTTTCATGCAGATTCGTCAAGCAATGTTGAAAATGGCACATTCTACAAGGGTTATTGACAAACTTTTTGCCTTCCTCCTCATATTTTTCTGACCTTTTTGTTAGATTTAGGACTCTCTGCACTTCACTGCTAACCAGTGCTAAAGTGCATGTGCTCTCTCCCCTAAAACATTGTAGGCTCGTATTACACTTCTTTGTCATACTTGATTTGCCTGTAAGTCCCTTGTAATGTGGTTTACCCATGGCCTGTAAATTACATGCTACTAGTGGGCCTGCAGCGCTGATTGCGCTACTCACAGAAATAGCCTTTCAAACCTGTCTCAGGCCTGCCACTGCAGGGCCTGAATGCACAGTTTACTGCCATGTTGACTTGGCATTTCAAACTAACTGCCACGGCCTAAACTCCCCTTTTATTACTCCTAAGTTACCCCTAAGGTAGGCCCTAGGTGTCCCTATGGACAGGGTGCTGTGTAAATAAAAGGAAGGCCATTTTATACTGTAAGTCCTAGTAGTTACAAACAGCCTATTTAATGTTTCACTACTGTGAGGGCTGCTTCTCTCATAGGTTAGCATTGGGAACTCTCTTACATGCTTTTAAGTGGTAATTCCTGATCTGAAAGGAGTAGCATTGCCATGTTTGATATGTTCGGAATGTTAGTGACAAATCCTGCTCACTGGTGAAGTTGGATTTTTAGATTACTATGTTAGAAATGCCACTTTTAGAAAGTGGGCATTTCTCTGTGCTATAACCCTATGTCCTTGGCAGCCTGACTCCAATCCACATGTAGGGCTGAGTGAGTTACAGTTTGTGCAGGCTTTCTAGACAGCCACAGCACAGGAAGGGCTGGGTGTGACAGGGGATACACCTGCATTCATCTGCATACCGATAGGGCTGGGAGAGGGAAAGGTCGTTCACACTTACAGGTTGGGCTGATTTACCCCCCTATTGATGTCTGAAGGCAGGGCTGGGTTGAAAAGGGTTTATTGTACACTTGAAAGGGTTCCTTTGAAGTTACCCTTAGATCAAAAACTTATTGGAGTATAAGTGCAAGGATTCTGACCCCATGTTGAGCGCTCCATGATTTTGTTTTTTGCAGTGCGAATCAAGTGCCTGCTACTTCCCCAGTGCAGCATTCCCGGGACAACAGAATCATGGGTGCACCAGAAGAAGCCTCATAGTGCTGGTTGCCTAGCAATGAGAGAAATCTTGCTGGGGTCAGCAGAGGGCAGGGCTCAGTCGACGACACCTGTGTTGCTCAAGACAGCAGTTTTCAACGGTGCAAGCAAACACCCGGAAAACAAGAAGTGACTATGTCAAGTGAGGGAGATTGCTCCTGGAGCCCGGACCGAGATTTCCAGGGGCAACAGCGTGGGCACACATCATCCGGTTGAAGTTACTGTCTCTCTGCAGCTGCACCACGTGATCACAGGTAGCTGGGTTTCAGGAGTTGGGGGCAAGGTTTTTGTCCTGCATCTGTGCACTAGTGCACCCCTCTCCAAGAGGAACCAGAGGTGGTCTCACCAACTGCAAGCGGTTGTACTGTCGGCACAGACGGCAACAGCACAGCGCTTTTGCGGGCAGCTGTTCTTCTTCAGTGTTCATCTGCAGAGAACCAAAGGGGGTCTTCCCGACAATCAGCTACAGACTGAATGTCCCTCTTCCCGTCGTGATATATCTTGGTCGCTGCAGTCATATGATGGGAGGAAACCTCAACAGAGATCCGGATCGCAATATAAATCCCTGGCCACATTCAGCAAAGTGTTTTGGGGGTTTCTAAAAGAAATTACTATATAACCACTAATAGGAGCACAGCGCCTGAGGTTATCTCTTATCCTGCAGTACCTACGTTATTCGTATGAATCATACTAGGGGTTGCAAAGTAACCATATTGTGCATGAGTACCCCTAATGTATTGCATTATTTACCCAACATTTATGGTGATGTGGTGAGTTATATATTTATGGTGTCCTGTGAGGATCTAGGCATTTATGATGACAAATGGTGATTCATATGAACCTCTATAAATCGGATGTGCATTTCAGATCCTAGGCAATCACTGTTGTGTGTCATGGTTTTCGTATATTATTCAGGATAGCGAGGACTATTTCAGTGTTGGTATAATATACATAATATTTTTTAAGTATGTTGTTTTGAAATATGATATATATATATATATATATATATATATATATATACAGTATAACAAACAGTTGTATATAATCCTGTGTGAAGTCTCTTTTGTGGTGTAATCAGTGTAACTGGAGCAAGTGTGTTGCGCAATCATTTTACACATTGCATCTGAGGATAAGCCTGACTGTTCTGTGCTAAGCTACCAGAGGGTGAGCACATGTTATCTTTGGTGTAACTTACTTGCCCTGACTAGAGTGGTGGGTTCTTCCTGGCTTAGGTGCATACCTTAGCTAGAAAGAAACCCTATTTCTAACAAGCAACATCAAAAGTTATTAAGAAAAGAAAACATGCCTTCCCTACGGAAACTGTGGCCAACTCTCACTTCGAGGTGAACACATGCAGTGCATGGCCTTTTACCACATGCAATGGGGTTGGCTTCAGGTTGTGGTCTCTGGACAGTCCCCGCACCTAACATACTGAGGGCAGCCAATCATGCTACTGAACATGGCTGTGCGCATTAGTGTTGCCAATAGGGCCTAAACCTACAATACTGCAGCTGTGCCCAGTGGGGTTGGCCACAGGGCCTGCTTTTCATCCAGGCATTGCACCCAAATCTCTGTAGGTGATCAACACCCCCAGGACACGGTCATTAGCACTAGTCAACAGGAGCTGGCTGCAGGGCTTGGCCTTTGGCTAGCCTATGCACCCGACACCTACAGCCCATAGCCTTTAGACTCTGCAGAGGTGGTTGCCATTGGCACCTGACATATAGCCAGACCCTGCAGACAACAGACTATTGGCAGCAAACCTCGGCTGTACATGGATGTCAGTCGGGCAGAGTAGGGGTTGGCCACAGTGTCTGGCATCCTTCCGAGACCTGTGTACAGCAGTCTGTGGGTGGCGAACAGCTGCAGCACACAATACTGGCTGTGCACAGCAGGGACTTACTTAAGGTCCAGTCTTCCATTCAGGCCTTGAGCCTAACCCACCAAAGGCTGCCAACACTCCTACTCACAGCCTTCTGCCTATTGCCAACCACTGACCCAACTTTCCCTGGGTGGACATGCCTTTCAGACATGTGCAGTGGAGTTGATTGCAGGACCTCCCCTTGGCCCAGGCTATACACCCACTCTGTTGCACTAAGGTAAAAAAAAAAAAATAATAATAAGTGATGGGACCGATGCAGGAATTGATCTTAGCCAGTGGTAATTATTCGGGCCATATCCCTTTCCATCATTTTTTTACTCACAATGCCACCTCAGACTAGATCCAACTGTATCTAAAAACTTCTTGAAAACATTCTGAAAGCTTACCTAGGTATGGACTCATCCCTTGCCTACCAATGGCTTTGTGTTTTGTTGCTCACATTTACTTGCTTTCTATCCGCTGGCTTTAATATTTTAGCCTGTTCTTCTCGATGTTTTCTCTCTCATTGAGACCAGCGTGTGCTGGGGTTCGCCAACAAAATGAGGCAGCAACTGCGTCTTAGGGCTTTTGTTCGATTTACGCATGCTGCACAGTAATTGAGATACTGTATAACATAAATCAATGGCAAGACCAACTGGTGAGATATATTGGCTTTGGATAGTTTCGTGCAGATTCGTCCGTTGGAGCCAAAGATATCGAGAAAAGAAAATATTCCTTGTCTATTGAAACTCCCTAATATAACTACATTGGTGCTATCGCTACCGGGGGGCAGAGGGGCTAAGGGGGGAATGGGTAGTGTGTGTGGTGTGGGACGTTGTGGGTGTGTTACCTATGAGGTCTGTTGTTAGGCCAATATTCCCAAAGCAACCGAAGCTCTGTTTTGGGTGTTAGTAAGAGTAGGCAGTATCAGCCAGGGCATATTTACCTTTTCAAAATTGCACAACGAAATGGTCTCATGGTCACATTCAAGTTAAACTATATATGTGTATATGATTCTACCATAAATCTAATTATTAATTTTATCTATGTAACAACGAAAACTGCACAAAAGACAGCTTTGCCTACCAAATGTTCTACGAAAATATCGTAATCAATAAATATACTTCCAAGCCGGTCTGTTTCATGGGCATTATCCATCGCAGGGTTATTCTGCTTTCCAGCGCTAGAGGGCACTCTCGTATCCTAAATATGCAAAGTCTTAGATCATGCTTCGAATATTTACGGTAAAGGCAATCTCAAAAGTTGGGTGGGGCTGAATTTAGATCACATTTAATATTCCTGTTTTGAAAATATCTCACTACACACTGCGGCTTCACATTTTGTACTGTAATTAATAAATATAATTCATTAATAAGGCTCCGCTTCAAAAGCAATACTGCTCAGGACAACTCTATTAAATCAAGCACAGAAGAACAGCAAATACCAGATTTAAAGTAATTACGTTCATAACTACACACGCATTCATCATCTGCAATATTTCATTCACTTAAATTATCCCATAAGGATTAAAAAAATAAGCTTCTATGAGGATTTGCAGCTCACATTAAGCTGGCGTCTCGCTCTCCAGAAATATGGTTGCAATGCTTCAATTAATTGTGGAATAAAACAATAGAGAGGCCTAATTAAACAAAAACACTCCTGCACTTTCAGTGACAGTGTCTGCTCACGGAATGTTCACCAGGAAATCATAGGTATCTATCACTCTTGGTTTATTCGTGTACTTAATTACGCCAGTTTTGCCAGTGCGAGGTGCAGTAAGGCTGGCGTAAAAAGTTGTCTCCTTTGAAGGAGGTCGGCACGGTGTGCGTCTGGAGGGCTGGCCTTTAGCGCGTGCTAGCAGGGCCCGCACCCAGGGCGCAGACCCTCATGTAGTCGCAGATTAATGACACAGGAATGTTTGACGATGAGGTAGAGAGAAGGGACAGGCAAGAGGGGGGTGCAGGAGAAAGGCTGGTCGTGGGAGAAGGGTTCAAAATCAAGGAGGGAAGTTAACAGAAAGTTATTTGTGAAAGTTTTGACACGATGATGAGATCAGGATGGGGCGGAGTACAGTTTTTAAGAGGTGAGTTAGAGGAAAGAGACAGAAATGAAGGAAGAATGTGGTGTCAGAGGATGGATGGAGAGAGATAATAGCGAAAGAAGAGGGAGAAACAGAAGACTGGGAAAGGAGTGTGTGCACGATTGAGGACAAGGGTAAGTGGACTTCAGCTCTGATCTTCACTATGCTTGTCTTCAAACAAGAATACAACAGTCGCGTTCTCCTAATGCACCTCTGTATGCATCGGGACCTGAGTACTGAAATCTTACATTACCCCTTTTATTTGACTTGAACCTGTACTGCTATCTCAGCATTGATATATTACAACACCTCCATAACAGCTTGCACTATGCAATGATATTCACACCTAACACGGTTAGAACATGGTTCTCACAAGGTACCTCTATACCGACTAGAACCATGCATCACTATTCCACTGCTGAAACATCCTCTAAGCATACAGAGCCCTCCATTTTCATTTTCACCATGCACTAAGATTTTAGCAGAGCCCTCATATTGCACAGATATCCTGACTTCCAACATGCTGTGTTATCCCACTACTTAGACATCAGGCATTCACACAATGCATCTCTACTGTGACCTCCACCAGACGATAATATCCCATGACTACGTAAAAGACAGTGGTGACACTAATGTCCCAGGATTGTGAAACACAAAAAGCTCTCATGCTGACTCTCTTAATTGGCCTATGGTACTCACTATTCCAAACATGGAGACACACAGACGTGTAGGACAGTTTAGCTCCCAGAGCAAATGCAATTCTTCACCCTTTGTGGTTGAACAGGTAGCACATGTCTGAGAGCAGTATGATATACAAACTTACACCTCACACATGCAATCTTGTGCCCTTGCAAGTAAGTGTGGCTGGCAATCAATTTTTTTTTCATGCAATCCATATTCACAGTTTTGCCTCTAAACTATGTGGTGTTGATGGGGCAACGTCTAAGGGCCTGCAAGGAACTGTGGCCTTGCCTGATAAAAGCACTGCTTTCAAAATCCTCCACTGTATAAACTCCAAGGATTTTCGTTTCCCCCTTTCCCTAAAATTCAACTCACTGATCAGCCTCATAATAGGAATGATGGGCCAGATGTACTAAGCATTTTAACCGTTGCAAACAGTAACGTTTTTCTGACTCCTAAAATGAGATTGAAAACGGATATTGATTTGGTATCAGGAAGTGAGATGTTGTAGGCATACCTTCCAAATACTAAATCGATTTTTAATGTCTTGCAGCTGCAATTTAGTCACAAAACATTCATATTTTACTGACACCTTAAAAGAGGTGGTAAAACATTTGATGAAGAGAAGGTGTCCCCCATGGGATCCCACCTCCTTTATGAATGTAAAAAAATGAGTTTGTTGAAAGTAGCCAGTCGTTTATGAGATCACTGCCAGATCCTAAATGAAAAAAACCCAGTAAACTTTGATTTTTAAATGCAGTACTGTTTCCTTTATGAAAAATAGGGATATATTAAAATAACAAATAAAAAATCACAGACATCGTGGTCCACTGGCCTCAGCAGGCTTGAACCCCTAAGATGGCCTCCAATCATAGTGAGCTGCATTTTCTAAACTACCTCACTAATATTCAAGAGCTAGGTTCGATTATGCCCCTCTAGGTTTTAGATTTTTATGAACTATTTGTACATAGGTCGGTTCATAAAAAGCTTTACTGGTTACAAAAATATTGGTGGTAACCTGCAACCAGTACTTTATAGCCAGACATCTTTACATCTGGCGTTGTAGTAATTGATTTGCTGTTGTGGAGCAGGAGACCTTAACTTGTCAACCCAGCTCCTCACTGTATGAACTTAGCTAAGTTCATCTTACTACACCTGATTTCCTTCATCAACAGTATTAAAATATATATAGATATAGATATATAACCAAGTGGTGGTCGCTACTGGATAGTTATAGTTAAGGCCATGTTTCCATAGGAAAAGGATTTTATTAGTCTGCTAATTTCTTCAGCACCTTTTTGCTGGATCGTCACGAAATGTTAAAAGAAAAGTCTCATCCACCACAGCTCTATGTGGAAAGTTTAGAAAGTTTACAGGTGATCTGTCAAGTGTGGGCCAAGAAAAAGGGCTCAAAAAATGTATTTTCCCCATGCGATATTCCATAGGAAAATTAAACACAAGAAAAATGGCTGAACGTAATTACACCAAATTTGGCAGAATGTTACAGTGTGGCCCAGAAATCATGTTATTTGCCATCTGGGGTAAATCGATTTGGTAGTTTTGGAGAAATTATGGTTCAAATCGCATGTATATTCCACGCCATGGAGGATCTACAGAGCCAATAGATCTCAAGAGAAGATTTAATTGGCTGCCACCACATCAACCAAGATGTGATGGCAGTTATTTTAGTACTTGGGGATGTAGACCCTGTCTGTAAAAACATTAAAAAAAAAAAAAAAAACATATAGGGTTGCACGGTAGGGATACCCTGACATCCTAGGCTCTCAGAAGGATTTACCCAGGACCAAATTCTATTTGGTTTTTTTCAGCGCCGCAGATCCATGGATCATCTGCAGATCTCAGAAAAAAAAAAAGTATCCTGTGGTAGACCAGGGCCCGCAGGTTGTTGTGTTTCGTTTTGTCTAGGCTCTGAGCCAATCCCCATACTGCACACAACCAAAGGTTTGGGGTTGGGCAACCGCTGGTGGTTGTATGTTCACTAGGGGTTTTGAGAAGGGCCTGGCTACAGGTGATGGATAACTTAATTTCCGTAAAAAATAAAAAAATAAAAATATAGAAATTCACTGAAAAACCAACGGTTAAACTAATGTTATAGTTAGGAAGTGTAACAATATCTTACTTTATAACAAACTAAATCTTAGAATCTCACTGAAAAAAACCAAAGGTTAAATGGATGTTATTATTAGGTGAAAATGTCATTTAAAACATTCTGTTTTAAATTAATAACAAATACACCAGTTACAGTTATCTCAAGTAACAGTAACTCGTGCCCTAAAGTAACTAACTCGCACCCTTGCTATCCACTGCTAATTACCTTACATATTACATCACTCATGACATATTATACGAAATCATTGCAAACATCACAGCAACATCAGAAATGACATCATTGATGACAACGTTGTTCATGGTGGCGGCACAAGTTATAGTTTATTGACATACCTATAACTGGTGAATTTCAATGGTTTTGTTCAAATGTATGGTATGTTTTATGTTACATTTTTATTATGCCATCCCTTCAAACGTTGGTGTTTTTTTTCAATGAAAAGTGTGTGCGCGCACGCTCACACAATATATATATATTTTTTCCAATTAAAAAAAAGGTTAAAGATTAGTTAAAGTTATAAAACTACTATAATTTAACATGTTATACGTGAGGTAATATGAAAGACGTAATTCTAGCCATATAGCACATATAGGGCATCCGTGAAAAAATCCATGAGCTGGCATACTTGGGGAAATTCTTGGCAGGTTAAACCTGTGGCAAAATGTTACCACTGGGACACTCGATGTAGTTATTGTCATGAGTTAGAACAAACATGGCATATTAGAGGGATGACAACCATGGCACATTAGAGGCGGGCAACATGACAAATTGCGAGCCCTGACATCCTGAGGTAATTTTTGACATAAGGCACACTCATGGAATATGGATGGCAAGAACGGCAACATTCTATCTCTGGTATAGTGTATGTAATTTTTGGCCTAAGACGGCAACCATGAGAAAATGCTTTCCCTGGCAAAATAGAAACCATGTGGAAGCATACATAGCAAATTTTTAAAAAATTGGGTCAACTCTGGGGAGCATCAGGTTTCTTTGGCTTGGCACACCATGAAAGGGCATGGATAGCTAGTGAATATCCCTATGGATTTATAGCAAATTTATGTGAAAGTTATGTGTCAAAATGCATTATTTGATCCCATTTTGTTTTTTGTTTCTGGGATAGCACCATCCAGAGCTCTCCAAGAAGAGGTCTGGCTCTTTTGCTTCACTCAGCTGCTACAAATTCAGGGCTACTAATATGAGCCAGAACTTTCAAAGATAGTGCCCGCTGGTGGTATGTGAAATGAGTTATTTCAAGCATGTAGTTATAGAACTTCAACAATGTCACAGTGATTTTATCAGGACTAAAGTCATGTGACATGACCTTCTAAGGCCATTCAGGATCAAAGGTCATATGACAACACTACCAGTAATGTCTTTAAGGTCAAAGGGCTGTGATTTCACTTCCGGTACTGCTGGCAATTTAGTGAATCGACATCCATACACCTCTCCTCTCTGAATGAATGTACATTATTTTTTTTCCACTGTTAATGTTCAACTGGAAGGCACTTTTACAGTTTCTAGCTACTGAAAAGCAATGAGCAGAGCAAACAAACCCTTTTTTGCAATATGTGATTTCATTGTAGAATACAAATTATTTTTAAGTCCCTTACTAAATGTAATCCTTTGCATGGGCATCAGTTAAAACTGGCATCCTTGGAGTGTTTTCCCCTTTCTTTTTTGCCTTCTGATCTCCTTTTTGCTGGCTTCGTTTTTTCTGGCTTTAGGACTCTGGGAACTTTACCACTGCTGACCAGTGCTAAAATGCATGTGCACTTTCCCTGAAATGTTACTATTGGTTTATCCACAATTGGCACATTTAATTTACTTGTAAGTCTTAAGTAAAGTGTGCAACCTATGTCCAGGTCCTGCTAATTCAAGGTTACCAGTGGGCCAGCAGCACTGATTGTGCCCCCCACTTAAGTAGCCCTTTAAACATGATTCAGGAATCACATTGAGGAGCCTGTGTGTGCTGTTTTAAACTGCCAAGTCGACCTGGCAAGTTAACTCTCTTGACAGGCCCAAACCTTCCTTTTTAATACATATACACTACCCCAAAGGTAGGGTCTGGGCATCCTCAAGAGCTGGGTGCAGTGTCTTTAAAAAGGTGGACATGTACTTTTACGTTTTACAAGTCCAAGTATTGAAAAACTCTTAAATTAGTTTCAACTAGTGCAAGCCCCATCTCTCCCATAGGTTAACATTGGGATTACCTTACTACATTTTGTAAGCATAATTTCCAATTGAGAAGAGATTGGACCCTAAAGTTTGGTGTCTCTGGAATCACAATTTAAAATCACACCCTACGCTGAAGTCTGATTTTAAATTGTAATTAAGAAAAAGCCACTTTTAGAAAGTTGGCATTTTCTCACCTTAAATCATCTACTGCCTTCTGCCTGTCTCAGAACACACATAAGGGTGGGTGGCAGCTGAGTTCTTGTGCATTACCTACAGGCAGCCACACACAAAGGGAGCTTAGGTAAGATTGAGTGGCCATCTGCATGTTGATGGCCCATCCTGGCCAGGACGGGAGGGAGGAGTTCACACACCTGAATTGGCTGGGTACTGAGCCCTCATAAAGGGCTGCATAACCCCTGGTAGTTTTTCTGCAGACAGGGCAGGAAGGGCAGGGACTTTATGCACTTCAAAGGCCTCTCTCTGAAGTTTACCCCACGTCAAAGGCAGCACTGGGTATAAGCACCGGACTTCTGACCCTACCAAATCATACACTTCTGGACCCGAGGACATTCTGTCATGAAGAAGGACTGCTGTGCTGCTGAAGAGACTGTCACGCTGCTAGAACTCTGCTGAACTTTGCTGTACTCCTGCTTTGCTGTGCCTGCCCTGCTGCCTTCCTTGCCGGGGAGTGAGAAGGACTGGATCTGCATCTCTACATCCCCAGAACCAAAGTGACTTCAAAGGCTTGCCTCCTGTTCCGAAGTCACAGGCACATCACAAACTTCTCTGACCTCTGCTTTAGCTTCTGGACTTTTCCAGCTGTGAGACCTACCCTGTCAAGTAGTGTCAATCCAGTCCTAGGCACTCTGAAGTGGGTTCTACAGCTGTCTTCTAAAGAAATCGATGCATTGTCATCACTGCCCCAATCAGAAACGCTGCATCGCTCCTCGACACCAACACATCATCGCTGCTGCTGAGGACAAAGACATTGCAGCACCAACTGCGTAGCTTGGAATCGGCACATCCCCTTAGGTCTGACGCATTGCCTTCGCATTGCAGGCTAGGAGGCTTAACAACGCATGGTCTTTATCCCAAAATGCTCACCACCACACTACTGTCCAAGGATATTGCATCGACAACTGTGCGGCACGATGACAACGCATCCCTGACTATGCGGATCAGAACCAATGCATCGCTTTCACCTTGTCCCCTCAGCTCCTCGCATCAGATCTTCAACGTTGATGCAATCCTCGACATAAGGGAGCTTTTCAGCGGGACAAGGTTGGTCCGTGTAGCCAGCCCACTTATGCACGGCCTGAACTTTTGAATTTACCCTACTCTAGCATGACCATGCAGACCCATTAGGCCCTTATGTTTTTAAGCACTTCATCTGCAAATAATCTTTAAAAAATTAGTATCTTGACTTCTATCAATTGGATTATTGTTGTTTTGGTCTTGTTCTGTTTATTTAATTAAGCTGTACTTTTCTAACCTGCTCTGGATTTTTTTTTTTTGTGTTATTTTCACTGTAATACTACTCTACGTGTGGCACAAATACTTTACACATTGCTTCTTAAGTTAAGCCTGCTTGCTCCATGCCAAACTACCAGAGGGTGAGCAGAGGTTAATTTAGGATGTGTATCTGACTTACCCAGACTAGGATTGTCATTCCTGCTTGGACAGGGTGAATACCTTTGCCAACCAGAAACCCAATTTCTGACAACATCCAAGTGCAGCTTTTAATCATTATAATTTTTTATGATTTATTTAGCGAGCACACATTTGCAGGGCCCAAACACAAGAAAGAAAGTGAATAAAACAACTTGATTGTTAATACAACCTGAAATTAACAAAGTTAGATGAACACTGATCTCTACAGGGATGGTATTCTATAGATTGGGCCATTGCCTCTGCAATATTCGATAACATGCTCTAGATGGAAAATGCACAGAACTGAAGTGGCTTAGAAGCCATACAGGGGGACAGATTCAGAAAAAGAAACTTCCCAAAAGTCACACAACAAAACTGGTGAATAAGGTATAAATAATTCAACTTGATACACTTTTTCTCTGGAAGCCAGTACAAAGGGTGGCAGGCAGAGAGGATATAGTCAAATTGTCTCCAAGCAAGCTTAATAGGCATATACTGGAGCTGCTGGAGTTTAGTCATTAAACACTTTGCAACTTCACAATATAAGGCATTGCTGTAGTCCAAGTGGGAAATCGCCCTAGCTTCCGCAATAGCATGCTGGTAGCATACAACAAAGAGAAGAAAGTTCCTACAGTATTATCAACTGTAGAAACAACTGAGAGGCCAGATCTTTTGAATCTGACCAATGAGAAAGCTCTCAGTCAAATAGAACATCAAGGTTGCAGCATGTGAAGTGGGTAGTGGGCAATGCTGGCTTGGCTAGAGCTACGATAGTAAACATGATTCTTTACCACCAATCTCCAAGACCTATATCTTCAACTGTTAACTGGAAGGTGCTTGTCTGTCATCAGTCTTTGAATGTGAAACTCACAATCCCTTAGCTGGTCAATCAAATTGATTTATGATCAGCATTCACCAGATGCTTGAGTCAATCAGCATATTTAAAGGCCTAAAAGCCAAAAAAGTAGATTAACTTTTGTGAGCTTTTATAGAAAGAAAATAGAATTGTGGAAATGGACGTCTACGTTGGTGGGGTGGGGAGGGAGATTAACCCAAATCACTGTTTCAGCACAGTGAAACAGGAAGAGGGATTTGATTTGCCTATACCCTCCTCCAAAAAGGGACCTAAATCAATTCATTGTGTAATTAGCCTGGTTTGTTCCAGTGAGAAGATTAGTATGGAAGGGTCATCTGCACTGAATGCTGTGGACAGAGGATCTAGAAACAGCAAACCACCAGGTCCTCACTTGTACCCCCCAAGGGTCTCTGCCAGGATTGAGTCTATGATATGCCTGGCAAGAAATCCTGCTTGCCAGCTGCTTAGAAGCACAATGGAGGAAAGGTAGGTGGCAAGCCATTTGTCAAGATAGTTTTCTACAATTAAGCAATGGTAGATGTTAAATTGTTTAAGCAGAGAACGGATAGTAATTAGTCACTATGTTGATTGCGTGGAGAAAGTTCCTTGAAACTTGCTGGGATTAATTTGTTTAGGTATAATGACTTGTAAATTGGAACTTTTTTTTTGGTGGTTGAGCACCAGGACGTTGCCCCCATCCAGTTGTGAAGGTTGGTGACAGCAATACCTATTGTTGGTTTATTATTTAAGGAGGATATTTTAGAGCAAGTTGGGTGTCACAGACATAGTTTTCTATGGAAGCAGCCAACCTTTTGAGCATTGAGCCCAGTTGCTCCAGATATAATGAACAGATATGCACTGAACAGAACAGGCCAGAATTGAACCACAGGACCTACCACAAAGAACTAGTGCTTTTGAGAGGTATGGTTTTCAGCCTTCACCAACTGTGAATGATTGGTTAAATAAGAGCAGAACCAATTTAGCCATGTTTGCCCAGGCAGATCTCCAGGATAAAGATGAAGGTTTTGTGTTATACTGTCATGAAAGGTTCCAAAAGATCAATTAAAACCAGGGGCCATGAGTACCATCCATCCCATATAATGCACACCATCTAAGATTTTTAGGGTGGTAGTTTAAATGCAACAGATGGATATAAAGCCAGGCTGCTGTTCAAAATGAGCTTCTCATAGCTAACATGGGTGGTGAGTTGTTGGTACACACATCGCAATGTTTTTTTTTTTTTTTCCTCAAACAGACCAGTTTTTGTAGGAGTAGGGAAGATACACTGAGAGACAGGAAAATGTATCAATGTGCACCATGTTGATACAAGCAGATCGTAACTGACTAACGTTTGGAGGAAGCAGGCCCAAATACAAGTTAGTAGGTTTAAGGTGTTTGATGAGCTCATTAGCTCAGACTGGAACAAAGCAGCCAGAGCTGTTGATGGTTATAGAGACAAGTGATCTGCTTGAGCTCCAGAGACAGTTGTCTCTTATCGCAATGGGCTTGTTGTGGTTGCTAGCTAATGTGTTTATTTAGGGGAATAGTGTTAGAGAGAATACATTGAAAAAGAGATGCAACAAGGTTAGCGGAAAAGTGATTGTTCTTGTGATATAATATATTGTCTTTAAGTATTTTTCAAGTGTATTAGGTTTGTGCGGGGCATGCAGAATTAGAAAAATGAAAGTCAGTTTCTAAGTTGTGATTGTTTCTCATTGAGAGGCAGGACTGGCTCGGTTTCTTAAACTGTTGTTTTGAAGCAGAGTAAGCAGGACAATGTTGTACAGATGACATGGTCGTAGGCTTTTAGAAGGCAATTGATATAATACAATAAAGCGGTCTATTTTCTCAATAACGAGGCAACTGAAGTAAAGCTTAAAATATATGTTTATCTTTCGGGGGCGTGTCCCAGTCACGCAAATGCTCCTGAACACTTTCTTCAATGAGTCCAGTTTATACATTCTGATTCCAGCACCTAATTCCTGGACTTGCTTCCAGCAGACAGACCTAAGATAACACACATATGCTGGCTGGGTAAAGCGATTAAGTACTGGAGAGATGAATGCCCTGAGAGCAGTGGATCTATTTGCTTTCATTGGTTGTTCCAGATTTTGGGTATGTCAGTTTTGGTCAGAAATGAAGAGGAGGCAATGAAAATTTGGAAGGAGTTAAGGAAATGTTTGAACCATTCAATATTGATCAGTGGTAGAAAGGCAAGAACTGTTTAACTGGAAATAGTGAGGTCTAATATTCTTCATCTGATATGGGTAGGGTTAGGGAAGAGTGTTGATGAAGACTGTGTGTGCAGGAGGATGACACAAGGTGAGAAATGTTGGCATTTTGCATTCTCTTCAACAAAGTTAAAATCTCAGGAAAAATATTATTTAAAGACATATTTGTTTCACTGTGAAGTGACCTGAGCTATGAAGGTATTTTTTTTTAACTTTGGTGGGTAATAAATTATATGCTGATAAGTGGTGTCTGAAGGTGAGTGGAATATTGTTACTAAGCCATTCAGTGGAAATCTGATTACAGGTCAGAGAGCCTTTGTGAAGGGTGGCTACGTCACCTCCTTGTTAATGTCAGTCTCGCAATACACCGAGTAGCCCTGAGATACTGATATGCACATAGTAAACTGTGAAATATGATTGTGCCTGATTTCTGTAATGCACAGAAGATCCAGGTTGTGGGTGAGGGTGGGGGTCACAGTTTTGCACTGGTGCGGATGACATATATCAGGTTAGTTTCTTTAGCCCGCTTCTATTGCATGGCGTTGGCATATAGGCATCAAGGCGAAAAAAGGGTGGGGACATTTTTTGTAGAAAGGAGAGGCACTAATTAGCTGTGACCTATTGTCAATACCAACTGGAATGCGTCACAGTCAAGATTACCCCAGCTTCGTAGGTGTAGAGAGAAAAGAGAGAGCGGGAGGGGGTGGATTTGAATTGTCGTAGCAGGTAGTAACCAATGTTGTAAGTTAACAGCAGCAGAATGGAAAAGAACACACTTCATAGGCACAGGGCTGGCAACTAAGAGTCAGAAAAAAAGGGGGGAGAGATAATTCTGGAATAACCTATTGAACAAGGACCTGGCCTACGCAGAAAGTGAAACTTCTGCAAACCAAAGGTGAGCGGTCAGGTAGATTGTTCAGAATATTGTCCTTCCGAGATGTCTAGGGCCATTAACATGAGTTAGTAAAAAGGCTGCCATAGAATGAATGTATTCCGACTCAAAGGAGCAGTTTAGAGCTGTGTATTCTGTCTCGGTGGTGGTATGAGGTGTGATTTACAACACCCCAGCTGCTTGCAATTTGATGCCAGCCGAAACATTCCTGGGCCCAGTGAATGCCACAGCAGCTGAAGGGCAGGTGTATGGTTAAGGAAGTGGGAAGATACTATCCACCTTTCTAGAAGATCGATGTGTTCAATGGCGCACAGGAAAAGGAAGTGCTAGCAGACAGTAGTAAAGAGCAAAGTAGAGTGATACGAAGTTTAAGAGCAATATATGCCTTGGTTTCATAAAGATGCAATGTACGTCAAAGTTCAGCAGCAAGTACACTAGTTCAGCAGGTATTCAGTTAAAAAGAAAAACATGTTTACTAGTCTTGAAGAGATAATAATCACGGCACACAAGGAGAGTCCATTCTCTTTGTTAAATGAGACATAGTTCAGAAAATGCTGGTCAAATGTGACTTCAGTCTAAAGCATACAGAGCCAAATTAGTAGTCTTGGGAAAAGAACAATAAAAATGAACACACCAGGGGAAAGAAGGTTAATGTTTCATTAAGGCTTTGTTTAAACTATGATAAAAGATAATGTAGAGAAAATGTTATGAGTTTTAAGGACACAGGTGATGTTATGTTTTTGTAAATGTATATTATTAACATGTATTGGCTTTTTTAGACAACTGTGTTTAGGTCATTACTTTTTCAACTATAAAAGCAGCTGCCTGTGTGCAGCAAATTGAGATCAGTTTTTCAGCTCCATGGAGGTGACTGATTTCCTGGCCAGAAAAAGTAAACCGACTTTTGCCTTGCCAAGAGAACTCTTTTTTTTTTTTTTTTTTAATTCCAGTTTTCCCCCAACATTTGGCGAGCCAGGCTGGAGTCCTGTTTTCCCTCAACCGACTGCTGCTATTGGAAAACCACCTACTCTGCCCCGCTGCAGAGAATGCTGAGCACTTATGACAACAGAAGAAGAGTAATACTGTTTTATAATGTTATTGTCTTTAAGTATTTTTCAAGTGTATTCTGATAGGCCAGATATTGGGTCGCTCATGGCCCAAAATGAGGAACTCACCCAATTTCTCAGCAGGATGAAAGATAAATGGATTCAAGAAGTAGGCCAATGCTGGGAAGTAACAGGAGGAAATGCTGCATTGTTTTATAATGTAAAAAAGAGTTTACCCTCTGATGTGCAGGATAATTTAGACAACATAGAGGCACTGGAAGGCAAACCTTGGCCGGAGATACAGACACACACAATCCATTTTTGTAACGAGAAACAAGAGAAAGAGAGGAACACGCAGGAGGTAACAGAGAAGGCAACATATAAGTTAGTACAGCAAAAACTAGAAAAGAGGGAACAACGGAAGGGGCTGTAGTAGCAGCCACCCCTCAAATGACTGCGATATCTGTGGGTCAGGTCCCAGAAACTGCCCAACAACAGTACACTCAACAGCAAAATAATGCAAGGGCACAAGGAAATAGTAGAGGAGGTTGAGTAGTTGTACTAAGGGATAGGGTAGGCCCCTAAAGGATGGATCAGCGACCCCATTGTTGTCATAGATATGGACATTTCGTCACAGACTGCATGAACAAACTGGAAGGGCAGGGTTTTACAATCAGCCAGGATATGCACTAATGAAACCAAAGGCAAATCTACAAATAATATATGTACAACAGTCAACACAACAAAATACACAGCACCCAGTAATGCCTCAATTGCAACATGTGCCACCGCAGCAAAGCTATCAAGCACCCTCAGTGGTGACTTCAACCCAAGGTAGACAAGGAGGAGGAAAGCCCTTTCAAATAAATTAAGTGGGAAGATACAGACAATAAAGATGCTTACAGAGATGTCCAATGTGTCCAGTATTGTCAGTGACCCAAAGGACAGATGAGGACCCCACCATGACGGTAGCTATAAAATATAGGAGATATGCATTCTTCATAGATACAGGAGCAACTCAGTCTTGTATCTGAGAGGGAGATCTTCCCATTTCTAACAGATCAATAGACAAACAAGGATTATCTTGGGTGGCAATGAGGGTTCCATTCATAAAGCAGGTAGAGATCGAGATATGAGGAAGGTATGTTGATGGCAGCTTACTGTTTTCTGCGAATGCCCAAAGCAAATCTATTGGGAAGAGATCCTATGGCTAAACGAAACATGACTATCCATTTTGAGCCTGATGGTACTATGATCTGTACCACACCTGGAATTTTCCCCTTCCAGGATCATGGTTGTAACAGTTGATTCTTCTACTTGAGATCAAATCAGAGCTTAACCCACTGAGATAGAGGCATTTACTACAGCAATATATACAATTGTAGCAGAAACAACAGAGCTATTGGGAAGGGAGGATCAGTTACCCATGGAGTTCCTTTTCTGATGACACGGACAGGATTCTTGGACCCTGACAGTGAGTTGATACTATAAATAGACTCCTTAGAATAAACACCAACCTATGGCGCTCTGATAGCTTGTGTTCATAACTATGTCCTACGGGTATGCATTGTATTCACTGATCCAGGTAAAATGTTCAAAGAAATACTGGATGACCAGCTATTTGATGATTATCCTAAGAAAACGATTATAGTTTTTCATGATGACATACCATTAAGGTCTATATTGGAAGTAAGGTCGTCCGCACCAGGTAGAGCCTTTGATTCTGTCAGAGATGCAGATCATTCCCTAGTAACTGAGATAAAAAATACCCCACACAGAGAGTAACAGGGTATGAGGTAATACTGTCACTTCCATCCTTGCAAGTTGTAAAATTTCATACAGTGCAACAATTTGTTCTCACCCTATATTGGACTTTGAGGATAATGCTGTTTTGCTTTACGTTCGACTGAGCCAAGATATACAGCACTGAAAGGAGTCAAAAAGATTCTCTGGAATGCACTTCTTAATCTGAAGAAGACATTTATTATAGCGTTTTGCAAGGTTCATGAAGGAAGGTTTGAATAGTAAAAAGTGTACTTTCAAAATGTGCAACAACAACGTGAGACCATGAATAAAAAGTCTTCAATCTATAAACAGCAAATATATACAGGCAAGGATACAAACACTTATATATTGATACATAGATATATATTCATATGCAATGCAAAGCAAATAATTAATAAAAATTCATCACCGTAGGCCTGCCAGATGCTTCATCTTTCTCATGCCAGCAAGAAGACGACCCCTGTTCAACTGCGAGAAAGAGATCCCCACCCTCATGGGAAAATGTCAGGCATCTGACGACCAATCCTGACCGAGGTCTTGGACTTCATCGCTACCGAGCAGGGCCATCTTTTTATATCTTAAACAACCACGAGAGAACCTTCTAGAAAGCCCTTGCTCTCAGATGGAAATATTTAAAAATGCTGGCTAATTTAGGCAAACCTTGACAGGAATTTGTCAGAAGCTGCCATCGTCCCGAGACATGCCTCTCAAAGTCAAACTGTTCTCTTGCCTATGATAAACACTAGCTTGTTACGGCCTTATCGTACTAACTGCTCACCTCCTACATGTTGTGTATCAGCCCTAGCTCTTCAGTGAGAAGAAAAACACGTAGAAGTAGAAAAACACATTGCATAACTTTAACGTGGAGGCAAAGCTAAGCTGAACACAAAATGGAGTCCGTAACCAGTGATTACTAAAGTGACAATAGGCAGCTAAGCCAGATGCAAAGTGGTGTGACACGACATTAGTGGTCAGTACTCAAATAACATTACAAATGCACACAACTGTGCAATATATGTCCCTGATGAATCCAGCTAAGTAGCAGAGGATCCCATTCCCTGTAGTATTGTATATTTTGCTTATGGATCCTTCACTATCGATCAAGACACAGGAGTAAGACATACAGGTGCAGTAGTAGTCAGAGTACACCATCACGATTCCTCAGACATACTCCACATAGTTGCGCAGCTAACACTGCCAGCACATTATTCTACACAAGCAGCATAATTGATAGTCCTGATAGCAGCTCTTATGCAAATAACAGGAAAGTGATCACAATTTATTTAGAATCAGCCTGTGTAACTACAACAGTACATTCAAGCATTATGAGATGGAACAGAAGAGGTTTTTCTTAAATCAGATGGGAACCCTATCATGCATAGGAATCTCTTAGAGGCTTGTTAGATAACATGCAGTATCAATACATGTCAGAAATAGGATTAGAAACATGAATAAATCATGCTCTGTTTGCTCACTGATAGCCCACGCCACAGGGTCAGACAGATTGCACTCAATTACAAAATTATCCCTGGAACCAGTTTTCTGTCTTTTACATTCTATTCTCTGTAGGATTAAAGCCCAACACATGTTGGAGTAACACAATTTAGAGTTAACACCATAAAGTATGACTCCCTAGAACAAACATTACATATCCTCACAGATAGGCAGGATATTAAGGATGAAATAGCGCAAATGCAGAGAATAGGTTATAACAGAACTCAAGGGTACTCAAAGGCCAAGGCTGAACTACTGGATCAGTTTATGCCAATGACCACTGGCACTCTGATATTGAGCTACCCTTTAGAGCCATATCTCTATGAAATAGCACTGACTTTAGTCAGGATGCAATAAGAAAGTGTTCACATATTTGAAATTATAATATTGCGTGATATACTTGGATGGATGGTGCAGTAAGCCCCCGGATAGTCATGAGATTAATATCTGTTTATGTTTTAGAGGAAAGGACACTGTCAATGTAGGGAGAAGTATCAACTGTAACCCCACAATAGATAACGCTGACATGCAGGGGGGAACTTCCAGCCTCATTGACTATTGTTGGCAGTGCAGAGAATTGCTATACCCCCAATTGCCACTGAACTGGAATGGCCTCTGCTCTTTAGTTATTTTGCACACACCAGTCTTGGTTATCCCAGGAATACATATTTTTTACATTGTAAGATTCCCCCATGAGCCATCCAACAACTTGTTTTATCATCACTGGAGGAGAAGAGCTGCAGAATAATATGGCACTACCAGTGGAAAGATGTTCACCATGAGTACAGGCTGTTCAATGGCCCCCAGCCATTCTCTGGAAATTTTCTACCATTTGTTCAGGCAAAAGCAACTGTTAAATGGCTACAAATAACTAGATGGAAACTAATGAAGGTGATTAATGCTATAAAAGATTAATTCAAAGCCATAAAGGAAGAACGGCGTGCCATGAGAATAATGATCATGCAGCACTGTTATATATTTCATCTTATAATGGCAATGGAAGGAGGAGTTTGTGCCAAGATAAAAACTACTTGTACTTACGTCCCACCACATGATGCGGACAATGGAACATTATCGGAGGTCATATAAACTTTGCACAATTTACAAAAGAAAATGGTGGTTGAGGGAGTCATTTGACTGGTTACCATCCTGGATGTTGAGACTATCTAAAATGTATTCTTCCCTACTCTGGTGTTTCTTTTGATATGTTGTGTTTTTCAATTAGTTGAATCTTGCTGTAAGAGGATGAGCACAATGGCAGGTTCCGGGTCAGGCAACTTACACAAGTAGTAGATGCTCAGGGTGATACATTTCATTTGATGCCAAGTACAGATCGAGGATTAGAGGAAGTAGTTGAAATATCAGCTAGAGGGGGTGTTAAGGAGAAAATGAAATGTGGGGAAATCATGGTACCACAGACATTAGTTGAGAGCAATGAAGAACATCAGGATTGCTCAGAGACTAGATTATCCCAGGAAAACTGAAGAACAGATTAATGTTGATGAGGCAGAGAGACTAGCTTGTGCAAAGGAGATCTGCCCCACAAGGTAGCACCTGGGCCTCCAGCAGTGGAGACAGAAGAAGCACTGGAAGACTTGTTTCCATGGTGCAAGTTTGTATTCAGGAGCCTGGTGATGAGCTTGACTGGAGCCAGGAACTGCACTACATATATTAAATAAGTAGAATTTTTCCAAAGAAATATTGCTTTTCCATTCTTTCCATTTTTTTAAATCAACCTTGTGGGTTTAAACTATGATTTCAGCTTCCCATAATTCACAGCTAATAGTAAGTTTCTGTCACAAAAAGAATAATCATATTTTGAATGATGCGCTTTAAAAGTAAAAAAGGTTTCTACACTAGTTCTAAGTATTCCTGCCTCATTCAACAAACCTTTACTATTGCATTAAAAATATATATGCAACTGTTATTTTTTTTATTTTTATTTTTTATCTGAAATATAGAACCAGCATATTTAGGAGCGGTGATACTGGCTTGTTCAAAAAATTTTGTTATTGTGGCATACGCTTCTACATTTATTTTTAAATTAACTGTTGCGTCAGCTTGGTATTGCAAGACCTACTGTTGTGAGAATGCCTGATGTGATTCATTTGTCATTTGAGCAAACAATTCTCTTGTTCAGAAATGAGTCCGTTTATTGTAAGGGTTAAGCTTTAGTGTACTTGCTTTGCCATTATAAATATGTGATAAACATATGCGAGCCATACTGAATTCTTTACAGAGCTCTGGAATTTAAAAACCATTAATCAGATTTGTACATTCAGTTAAATCTTAATATGTGCAATGTTCAACAGGTTTGCCAATATCTAGACACATTCTATCATTTTTGGCCCTTAAGTTATTTCATGTGAATACAGGATTATGGTCTGATTTGCACACCTGTTTATGGACTGTTTTCATTTTATATAGGAGCTGACAGATGCCGTTTCGTCCGTTTTAGCTCAGTTTTAAAATTGTGTGCATGATTTTTCTTTGGCTCTGTGATGTCATGCTGTGCATGTGACTTATTCAATTTATGTAAAGCACAAAGCACAAGCACAATGTTCTACTTTAGCTTTACCCACAAGGTACAGGTCAGGGCTGCTCAGAGGGTTTTCCTCCTATGGCACAACATGCCATATGCTGATATCCCAGTACTGCCTCAACTCTACCTCGATTATGTAGTAAATTCAAACCACACCGGTAGGGTCTGAGAGGCACTTTTCAGTCAGTTAACTCTATTAGTAAAACACAGAAAACCTGATTGTTAAGTGCAACTATATACATAACTGCAAATCTTTGAGGTTGAGTTTATGGCTATGTTTTCAAGTTAAACTTCTGGTACACGAGGGACTCGAAGGACATGAAAGAATTCTTGGGAAGGACAGGTAATTTGGCATAACAGAATCACTATGTTGACCGAGCATGTTAGCATCATGCACTAGTTAGTGTAAATAAACATGATGTTTATAATGAAGAAAAGCTCTACTGCTGAGGTCAAAACATGTCCTTTAGAAGACATGAGAACTATGGGCAACTTAGAGAGTATCTCCATCACGGAATCGCCACTGAAGAAAGAGGTAACTAAAATGGACAATCTTTATGAATAAGGTTATACTCCATTAGGGATAGGACTAAATATGTGGCTAAGCGGAAAAGAGGACGCATAATGAACACGATAGACCCCACAAGGAATTGGAAGAAACGTGGATATGCAGAAAAGAGCATGTATCCCTTAAGCATTGCATGACATCCTATTCACCCAATTCTGCCACTCAGTTAAGGCTTAGCTGAACTCGAAAAGACAGTAGTACAATACATAGTACTTGCATACAAACTTCACCCACAGCCATGCTGCTGCTCATTATACACCATATATCTACCCCTCAATACAAATATCAATTAACAAAATAAAATATTACGCAAAATGAAAATCAGTGTCTTTCTACGATTAGATAGTTCTTCAAAGCAATAGGTAAGTGAGGCACACATAAAATTGCTGTTTTGTTATGTGTGAATCATAACATTGTAATTGTTCTGCAATATTAATGTAAATTCTCCAGTTTTTGCAATAAATACTTAGTAACCCAAACTGATTTGGGAATAAAATTAGCACCCTATCATCAAATCCTGCCACAGCAATTTTAACATCCTTCATGGTATTCAACATCCTACTACGTTAAGTGTGCAGCATTAACTGTCTTGTCATTTGCTCTTATTGTAGGGAAATACTTAGAGCCCAGCAGACAAATTCTCCCAGTAGTGAGCACACGGACAAGGATTCCAACAAACCATCTATTAGCTCTGGCACATTTCCTACAATCATAATCCAATCTTTCTTTGCTTGCTTGCTTACCAACCCCAAACTAATATTGTTTAGCAGTCCCTGAAGAAAATTATGCAAAACTCTTCAAGATACCTTTGTTAGTCATTATTGGGAAGCAGAGGCCAATAGCCAAGATCATCATGAACCTCAGGCTAGCAAGCATAAACGTTGATGAGAAATTTCATACAGAATGAGACACAGGAATTTTAACAAAAGAACACTTTATCAATGACTAATCAAGGGGCAAAATTCCAAAGAATAATTGACATAGTTTGCTACGAAAAATGTAGAACAAAGTTTACACTTCTCCTTCGTTACTGCATTTCTATGAAAGTGAATTGCTTTGCATGCACTTGGAGGCTTTCAACTGTGCTCTACACTTTGATATTGAAAATATTCCGAGTCTTTGTCTCTTTCTTTTATTAACTATTAAACTCATGTTAAATGGAAACTATATTGAGCAGGGCCCTGGGCTTGAGACACTCTGGAAAAATGTAAAGAGTTGTTTTTGTGGGAATCACCTGTCCTGTGAAAGTGCTGTTTTATAGGTTATTTTGATATTTTTTATTTTTTTTAAGTTGGTTGCCTTACCCTGTGATGCACCAGGTAGCTTGGTGTATTTTAGTTTGTGATATACAAATAATACAAAACAAAAATAATGATAGGATGAGGTTCCAAGTACGTATTAAAGGCACAACACACTGCATCAGCATTACTTTACATTATCACATTCTCATTCATATCTGATCACAAACAATCTCTGTGCTGCCTGCACTTAGTGACTGTTGTGCCATTGAGGCCAATTAGGCATGTGGTTCCAAACACAATCTTCCTTCAAAGCTTGTATCCATTGATCATCTGTCGAGCAAGATCGGACACACTGCACCACATCTACAACTGCTACCACACATCATTACTACTGTCACAAACTTGGGACGACAACTGGGAAATAAGACAAACAATGTGTACTAAATTACTTATTCACTTTATTTTTTGTGGAGAGCAAAACCTGATAGAGCCTTTTGCCAAGGGCTATACCACTTGTCAAAGGCCGTAAACTGAGTTATAAGACTGTGACATAGGCAAGGGAATATAACGAGGGATAGGGCCTTTAACAACTGGTATGGCCTGAGGCAGAAGGGCTATGAGGCTATTAGAACATTACTCCCACTGCGGTAGAACGTTCTGAATTAAAGCGGGAGAAGCAGGAATAAAAGCATTGGAATGTTGGGGCAGAAGGCTTACACCAGTCATTATTAGACCAAAGCCACTCCATTGTCTTCAAAGGAGCTCAACATTCCAGGGTTCTAATTTACAGTTCATCACAGCTGACTAAAAAAGGGAGTAGTAATTAGGACAGAAATTATGTCACTGATATACCATGCTCCTGGTATGTGATGGACATCAGTATGAGATTCAAGCAGTTTGGTGGCCTTGTGCTATATTACATATAGATCTCCTTCTTCCAGTCTGAGCCATCTTGCACCCAGAACTGAGTCCAGCGGGTACTGCCCGAGGCAGTGTCTCCTACTACAGTAAATGTTCTGTCCCCTGCAGTACACTCACATCTGCCTTGGGGGCAGCGTATTAACAAAAGATGGCTGGCTAGTTGAAGGAGCCAGTCCACCTTTCACTGTGCTGGCGGCAAATAGGCCTGTTTCAAAGGGCCACTTTCAAAGGGGGACAGAAATCCCCCTTAGGTGCATGTAGCAAGTGACTGCGCCTGCATGCAGGGAGATGTCGGGCACCCACCTGCAGGGGAACCTCTGAGTTACCTTTTCCCCTGTTAGGAGGGGGTCGTCAGCGGGGGCATTAAATGTACACCACATGTATGTGGCACACAGCCAGTCTGCCTCATAACACCGCCTTTGTTTCTGTGCCCACATCTGTAATATGGAATTGGTGCAAAAGCAAAATGTTTCTTTATTTTTATGGAGCCATACCTCCATGCAAATGAGGGAATGTCTCTTTGAAACTTTTTTGGTGCATATGTAGATCTGATGCGATTTAATTTACAGAAGGGGCTGCATAAACATTTTCAACAACCTCTGAAATACCAAAGCCCACCCAGGACACAAAAAGAAGTTGAACAAGCCTGTTGCATTGCAGTGCACTTAGTATAATACGACTCCAGATGGGCATTACTTAGATTGGTCTACTATAGGTAAGGAAGCAGTGCTTAATTTGTAAATAAAAAGGTGCTGGTGCTAAAAGCTCTCCTCCTAAGCACGCAGCTGCTGCAATTAAAATTGCGAGCACATAATACTGAGGCAGAATAATCCTGAAGTCACCTCGGGCCTCTTCAATCCATTAACAGCCACTCCCCGCCCCTTCAGCTCACTCTTGCAGCTCCCTGCTTTTCCCCTTTCTGACTCTTCTTTTTTCTCTTCCTCTGACTTTCCCACATGTTTTTTGCTCACAGTAAATGCTTGAGACACAAAACTAAGCGCTGGCCCTCAGAATTAAGTGCCGGTGCTCAGCACCGGCAACAGCAAGCACAAATTAAGCACCGTAAGGAAGTATAAAAGAACTACGAACTATAAAATAAAGTATGCAGGAACTACATTCTTAGTTTGGATCTCAGTAATAGAAGACCATGTCTGGACATGGTAAAAGACAGAACAGGGGAAAAGAGGAAGTGAGGCACGCAGAATGTAGTAGGCTTTTTTGTCTTCCTAGCATGTTGAAAGGGTGAGTAAAAGGTTTCGGGTTTTAGCATAAGCATCCCCTTGTAGGGTTAGTGTTTGCTCTTTATAAAGCTATGAACTAACCTAATTAGGGCTGTGGTTAGCTAAAAGAGTGAATGGCAGTTCATAATGGATTTTGAATAATTAACAGAACACATAAAAGCAAACATCTCCTTTTCTGTTGTGGAACAGTCAATTTAGCTGGGCTCAGGGTCCTATGCAAAAGACCAAGAAGGAGTTTCTTCTTATACACTGCTTATGGGTATGGAATGCTTTCAATATATAATCACTAGCAGCAACGTTTAATCAGGCTCACACATAAAGCAAGGCCACATAAATATATGGGCCTTGACCTGCCCAGAGGATGTCTGTGTCCATGCAAAACATACAAAAACTCCTACCTATTCTTTCTCCAGACGTTTCTTCATTTATTCAGTCACTGTGAAAAAAACGAGGTACAAATGTGGTGTAAAGTGTTTAGGGGCACAGGTTGGTCATAAAGATTCCGAGGAGGGTTAGTGAGCTTCACGTTTCCCAACAATGATTCTGGTTAAAATACATTATATGAGAAACAGGGCATTTATTAGGGGGTGTAACACCCCAAACACCCCCCTGAAGCTATGCCCCTGAATGTTTTGGGACAAAAACAAAACTAACTGAAGCCGACCCCAGCCATCAGGATGGAAACCTTGCTATCGAGGTATAGGTATAATGCAATGTATAATGCGATTACTGGATAGGACATGTGTCAGGTACACTGCTTAACCGTATAGAAATACATATCTGCTCTTAAGAAGTGGCAGACCACGTAGCCTTTTTTACTAAGTCCTCAAGCTTTAAAACCCAATTGTGAACTCTACTGTGTTTTTGGCACATAGGAGTATATTTTCCTGAAATGCAAGAAAATTCAGCGTATCCTAAAATACCTAATGCATCACACATTCAAATAGTGCAGAGTCGGAGGCAGGTACAAATGACATGCACAAGAATTAGTATGATGGTATGCGTGACAAAGGATATCAGCGCCTGTACCAATGTGGTGGCATGTTTTTTCCCATTCAAAGTAGAAAATAACTAGAGCAACCCACCGCCATCAACAATTCTGTTGTTTTAGGGAGCTGACAACAAACCATCTAGAGGTTGTCATCGAGAATATATTGTTAGACATGGTCTGATGTCACCATGTTCTTGTTACCATCGACCACGTGGCTTAACTGCAGAAGTACATTAATATTTTCTTCACACATTTTTATTTAAAAAAAGAAGAGATGTCCCTTCACATTTGTATAAGGTTATATCTAACCTTGTTTCCAGGTGGCACAGCACAGATACCCATCTTGATTTTGTGTTTAAGAAGGTTAGATCCTCAGGTTCAGATCGGAACACATACAAGAAATCTGAAACAATCTACTAGAAACGCCTTCACAGCCAATCAAATCCTGGAGTCAGGGGAACGCTTCATTCTGGTACTACCACCTAAGTGCATCAATGGATCCCCTTGATACATTAGCCTTTCCCTTTCAAGTCAACCTTTGCCTCAAAGTGTCCAAGAAGAGCTATTCTAGCACATCTGACCTTGAAAGGTTTGATGATTCTAGCGGTTTCTTCCTCTGCCCTTTCTTGAATAATGATTCAATTATTACATGGGCATTTCCTTTGCAAGACTGGAAAGTATTTTGTGGACTTTAGAAAATGTGCATATCAAGATTACTGCATAGTATTTTTGGTGCACGAATTTTATAGATGCACCATTCAGACATCATAGATTCCACACTACAGATAAACCATGCCATTTCCCTAAGGTACCCTGAGCCACCCAAATGCCCTAGTTCTACACCATCACCACCCCATGGCCTAGTTGCAGGATCGATATTGCTGCTGGGGATCACTATGCAAACTACCCTGGAGGCGCTAGCACCCAGGGGCGGTTCCTCCATAAGGGCGGAGGAGCATTGCCCCTCCGCCCCCCGCCAGCAGCAGCAGCTGCAAAACCTTTCAAAGAAAAGGATAATAAACTAGGTTTATTATCCTTTTCTTTAAAAGGGGTGGGGCCACGGGGGTGACATGAATGGGGCCACGGGGTGACATGCACTGAGGGGGAGTGCTCCGCATGTATGTTTGGCCGGCCGTCTTGGGCCGGCCAAACACACATGCGCAGCAGGCTCGCTCAAGCCCGAGCCTGCACAGGCTCCCTGTTTGCCTGAGAGCTCCCTGGCTTTGTGCTCCCAGCCAATCCTGATGCTCCTTTGAGCAGCGTCAGGACTGGCCGCAGAGTCTGTGCCTGCAGCATCCAGACAAAGGCTCGGCGCAGCGCAGGAGCAGAGGTACGTTTTTAAATTATTATTTTTTATTATGAATTCCTACCGTGCCCTTGCTCATCCCCGTGCGCTGCCCCACCCCGGGGAATCCCCACGAGCTGCAACTGCTAGCACAAGTCAACTATTATTTCATTATGCCTTTTAGGGCAACACCGTCTATTTGGCCATGCTATTAAAATGACCATAGGTATAACTAAAGCAGAAGGGGCACTGGCATCAGGTCCCACGAGTTTGAGGGAAATCACTGCATCCTCATTTTAATTGCTTCTATTAAGGCCCAACCCTGTTTTCACGACACCGGTTGGTATACCTATTAAAATATACCTCAGTTAATCCAGAAAGTAGCTGCAGGACTTCCAAGCAGGCTAACCAAATAATGACACAACTTGCCTTCTTGGTCTTACCTCTGGCTCTTAACCCTGAAAATCAAGTGTACTGACTTCTACTGATTTTTCATATTTTCACAAGACCAGGTGGCCGCTCTGATCGTTCAATTTGTAAGTGCCTTCAGAAATTCAAGCCTTGACTTGTGTTTGTCAGCTGGTTTTGCAGAGCCAGGAGGCGACAACACTTGATATCAGTTCAAGCCCACTAATTGTGGAATCCCCTCCAAACAGCAATTCTTTAAACGGGTCCTTATCAAGCCTTTAAGGACTGTGAGAACCATATACTCAAAGTGCCTTGAGAAACAGTATCCAGAGGTTCTGCGATCTACAAAACACAACACAACACACCGTGCAGGTGAGCTTTCTGTGCAAGACTATTGCCAAAGAGGCATTCTGCGACACAATAACTGATGTGCTCGTCTATGGGCATTACTCTGATGATTATGCGTATTTAATTACATGTGTACAAGTTTATAAGTATGCAATCAGGTAACACAGAAAGGAGTTTCACCATGCTGCTTCCTTGTGCAGATTATTTTACTACCTCTCTATCTGCACAGTTTGTAAACCCCCTAGGTATTTTTTGGAATATAATTGGAAATTGTGGCCACACACCAAATTTACTTTCTCACTAAATCTAGTGTTGTAAGCATGTATCTAATGGTCATTTATATAATTGTCTGTATGGTCATGTGTACAACATTTGAGCTTTGCATATGCTCCACAACATTTCCCATCCCAACTATTACTTATGAACCAATTGACTGTTACCATCACAACATATTAGGACCCGATATGCAAGTAAAGCTAGAGATGTTTTGCTGTGTTCTAACTGTAAGCCCTTCCTTATGCTATGTTAAAATGCTGTATGTATGTAGCTGATTGTTGCTTTCTGTTTGGTTGAAGGAAAGGAAAGAACAAGAGAACAGTTTTTTGTAAATAAAAGCGTCTTATTTCTACATAAAAAATACAACAAATAAAATAAAAATGATAGTTGCACTTCTTAGCATATATATATATATATATATATATATATATATATATATATATATATATATATATAATTTTTATTATTTTTGTACTGATTTGCTGGACTTACTATAGCTAACCCAAAAATCGCATTTGCTCCCTTCAAAGCAAGAGGAGTGTTTGCAACGTCTATGATTTGAATCATATAATGACCGTGATTTTAAATTAAAAGAGGGCAAATTCACAACAGATTTGTTACACATAAGTGTGAAGGTAAGTGGTTATTTATTTATTAGGTTTTGTTTGCTGCTTTCACACACTCCCAAGCACGTGGGAGAGGTATGGAGGAAAAGGTCAAATGGAACGGACAGTCAGAAAAATCACAATGGAAACCGCCCAGAGAAACTGGAACCTCATCTCTCTCTGAAGAAAACATCCACTTACAGATACACATTTCTTGACAGCTCAGTTACTTATTAAAAATTGCATATCAGCATTACAAAGGATTATAAATCAAACTACATAAAAAATAAAGGTTGACAAACTCATGAGAGGCAAACTCGATTTTTACCACCACTACAAATCACTTGGGGGGATGGGGGTGGCAGGGGTACGAAGAGTCACTTGAACAGCGTGTTCTTTTCACTGTACCAGACACAAAACATGGCAAAAATTAGTTGAAACTCAAATGTGAATACCCTTGTGCGCACTACCCTGAGATTAACGTCATTCACATTTTAAGGTGCATAATTGATCGATAAAATTCAGTCTAGTCTGGGCTAAATGTTGAGCAGTAAAGAGTTGTGGGGAGCACAGTAAACTTCTTGTTCTTCTATAGGCAGCACATGGAAAGGTACCCGACTTGCACCACCCCCTGGCACCAGAAGATGCAGGCATCAGAGGACAAGCCAGAAGGTAGCTCCAGGTAACCAAACCCCCATGGTAAATGAACAAGACTGTTAGAAGTATTAATTAGGCAGCGTGTTCCTGCTTGCCTGTGGCTACAAAACAACGTTACCATTTCCCTGGAGATAGGCTGCAATGTTAGCTCATTAGCCCCACGGCAAGGTTAATGCATGCCACCAATTGATAAAAATGTTCTCTTAGCCCCTGAATATGTGGTCGCTGTTTGACCCACTCGACCAAGCCCAATGACCTGGGGTAATCGATCTGCAAGATAAAAACTGCAGAAAACATTCATGGAGCAAAATAACGGAGGTGCTCTGCCTTTATTCTTGCATGCTCTTAGCCACATCCTTGATCAGGATGTAAGGTGCACACAATGAGAGTGAAAGAAGCTCACCTTCGTAATGAAATATTCCCATAGAATGTCTGACTGACTGAGTACTTGAGAGGCTAGGCTGACTGTGTCCTACCAACCAGTGCTGTTAATAAACTGCTGCCTAGGTTTCAAAGCACTTCTGAGATACATAAGCGGCACTAGTAAGTCCGACAGGTGGAAAAGCTGCCATTTTATACATATTGAAACATTATTCCAGCAGCTGGGTAAAAAGGTTGGGTCCTTCTACTAAAGGGTCAGTGAAAATGCAGTAGTAAATAGGATCCCAAACACAGTCCCAGTCCACCTAAATCCTCCAAACAAGATTGGAGTGAATAGTAAATGTCTCAGGACAGTGCACAACAAGAATTGGAACATATAAACCTTACATGATGGTAGGCACAGTCTCATGTGAAACTCTCGGACTTTAATTCATTCCACTTCATGCAAAGTTGCAGACACAGGACTGCTGTGAAAGGAGAAGATAATGCCGCTTCTCATATGACAGGTACCAAAACACTCCCCGTGGAGGCCACACCTACATCCCACACCTTTCCAACCAGACAGAATAATATAAAACCTAAGCGCTCCATTCCTCCTTAGCCCTTGATGAAGTCTAACCCTTTAGTAGAGTCCCTCGTATCACAAAGGTCATCAGAATGTGACAGTTTATATGTTTTGTTAATCTTAGTTTCAATGCGGCACTGACATATTTAAAATCTGCACTAACTTGTATTTCAGAGTTCGACTTAGGCAGCATTTGAAATAAATAACATTATAGGGATAAAAGGTATGTTAAAATGTAATTTTGACTTTAGACTAACAGTACATTTAGAAACAATATTGTATATGTAGTGATTAATAAATGATTAATGAGTTTAAAAATATATGTAAATGTGAGATAAATGTAATTCTCTGTTGCACTTAATCAAAGCAGTTACAAAACTGTCTCATTTGAAATTTATTATTCATATTAATGTCATACTATTAATGCTGAATTGCATAAAATGTTTGTTTTACTAAAACGTATTAATTTAATGCATCATTATGATTTATCTTGTGTTACCATAAGTGAGGCCATTCAAAGCTTGTAATTTGTGACTGTGCTAAGAAATGCTGATTCATTTCCTAACGTGAACTTTCTTCTAGGTTATGTTCTAATGAGAAGCTTTTCTAATGGATATTAAAACATTGGAATGTTGGCAGCTCCATTGAAAACAATGGAGTGCTACGGGCTTTTACTGGTTGGTAAAAGCCCGGAGCGCCAACATTCCAATCTTCTTTGTTCACAGTCTCAGCTGTGAACAAAGCCTCACGGAGCCTGAGGGGATTTTAATCCCCTCAGGTTCCATGAAGCCTTTGTTTTATTTATGAGAACATTCTGCCCTCTAAAGGCAGAATGTTCTAATAGCCTTAGAACCCGCCGTAGCGGGCTCTACCGGCTATTAAAGGCCCTCTCCCTTGTTAAAGGCCCTCGCCGACGCGGCAGCAGGCCTTTAATAGCCGGTAGAGCGCGCTATGGCGGGTTCTAAGGCTATAATAGATTCTATTGTTTGAGTATAGAGATAATGTAGCCTAGTGCCCTTGATAGAAGAACAGAATAAAAACATGGACTGGTAGTGTTTACAATTGTTTCAAGCGCGTGTGGGCGTCACACAGATGGAAGATGTTCCCATGACAGACCTGGGAAGAAATTGGACTGTTTCAATTTGGAGTTATACAATTAATTCCAACTGGATGATACCCATTCAACGAGACATGAACTGATACCTTTGACAAATCAGAATGACTTGTGATTTCTAAAATACTGAGGGACATTTGAACTTTGGGGCAGTCCCAGGCAGTTCCTAACAGCCTGCAGATGCTGTCCTGATGCTTGGTGAGCCTGATGCTTTGCTGATGAAAATTATCTGAATGCTGTATCCCTTGGATGGGTATCTTCCTCACAGCCATTTGCCCTCTGAAATGCACATAGCAGCCAGAGATTATCTTTTTCCACATTTTTTAGTCCTTTTTATGCATTTTGTATTCTGCCCATGTCCGCTTCTCCCAACATATGTATTTCCCTGATTTAGTTAGTTGTAAGATTGTCCTCTGCTAAATTTGATTTGACTAATGATTGTTATGTCTGAGCATTGTATTATCTTAGTTTCTCAGATATTTTTATTGATGTTGTGTTATTCTTCCTGAATGCTTAGTTATATTAAAGTTAGTTCGCCTAAATCTATTTTGATGCCTTGAGCAACCTTTGGTGATTATCTATCTTTATAATTTAGTTTTGTGCATTGTCTACATGACTTTGAGCTTGTGTTTATAGTAAATCCTTTAACTTTAATCTGATTGGAGTTTTCCTTCCGTGTCCCCATTGGTCAAGGTGTTTAAACTGTTTGGGGTGGTACTGAAATTCTGTTGATGGTTCTACCACACTACTTACTATGTCCAAAGATTCAGCTATCTCGATGAGCACTGATTCTTGCGAAGGATGAAAATGCTACTGCACCCTTCACTGAGCTCTATGATAAAATGCAACAAAATATAACAAAATAAGAGCACCACTTGCCAGCATTACCAGGTTTCCAAGGTCCATGCATGATGTGCTGCTTCAGCCCAGTTTTTTCCTTTGAATTCTGGGACTTGTAGTCTTATTTAATGCCATTGTGCAAGACGACTAGAAATCCCAGAATTGAAAGAAAAACATATAGGCTGGAGTAGCACATAACACATAGACTTGGAAACTTGTCAGCTATGTGGGTCATCACGAACAACACTAAAACATTTTCCACACTGGCCACACTACACACATCCTTCCAAGCAAGCACAACCTATAAGGAAGGGAGCTCCTGGTCTAACAGTGTACTTCAGCACCCCCACAGGTGCATGCAGGCCTATATAAATAAAACAACAATACCATAAATTCATTATAGATTATCCAGGGGCAGCTCCTCTGCTAAGGCAGAGGAGCGTCGCCCCGCTGAATTTACCAGAAAGGAACAAATAAAACGATAATAATGTACACTACGTTATTATCATTTTATTTTCCCTCGTGGGGCAGGGCTGGAGGGAGGGGGCCAGAGGAGGGCTATGTGCACACAAAGTGTGCATGTCTGTTTGGCCAGCCATGTTGGGCCAGACAAAAAGATATGTGCACTTTGCATGTTCTCTACCCGGGTGTATAGCACAGCCGGGTAGAGAACATGCCCAGGCTACCTTTCCCAGTCTGAGCGGCAAAGCAAGCCGCTCAGACTCGTGATTGGCTGGGAGCCTGTGCAGCCGAGAAGAGGACGGAGGGGAGACAAACGTGTTTCCCCTCAAAGGTAAGTGTTTTTTGTTTTTATTTTTTTTTAAATGCACCCTCCGCACCCCCTCCTGTTTGCCTCATGTCCCGCCCCGCCACCCCTGTTCAGTGGCAGCTGCCACTGAGATTATCTGCTAGAAAAGGAGAGCAGCATGGGAGTACTGAGGAATACCTAATAAGGTACCAGCAAGAAACATGCAAACACTTGCAAATGCATATTTTTAATACACTAGTACTGCTAGAATTTTCGGTTTTGGTTTTCCTTTGCTCGGGGCTATCCATCTGTTAGTGCTGACTGGCAATACAGCTGAGCTTCTCTCTCCTATAAAGCCCCAGCTCCCTCAACAAAACAAAAAAAGAAAAAAGGAGTGAATGAAAATAAGAGCTAATCATGCCACCACCGCTGGGTCTTCAATATCCTACGATTGGAAAAGGCACGTTCTTCCTGCGAGTCCTTTCAGAGGCGATCTGTTTATTTCATCTTAAAATACAGACCAGAAACAGAAAAAGAAAATCTCCTGAGTCAGTATTTGTGGCTTCCTGAATTATTAGTCCCACGACTTAACTCTTTCATAAGCAAGCTATAATATATGTTCCGTAAAATTAAAGCAACTGGATTAGGTGTGTTCTTCTCTGGTCGATAATGGGGTTTCTTATTGTGTGCCAAGGGCATACATTCCTGAATCGATCAACAAGATAGTCTGATAGATTCAGTAAGCAGTTACTACAGAAACGCTAAATCGAACAACAGCGGCATTTTCACGCCGCCATGCCAGGTCCGATTCAATAAAGCCTGAGGGATGCATCGCCTCCAGAGCCCTGTTAGGCACAGGACATGGCTGCAACCTTCATTTGCACAAAACCACAAAAAAGGTGTTTTTTTCTTTCTTCTTCTTTTTTTTTTTTTTAAGCAAATGCAAACCCTAATTGGGAGAGCTTCATGGCGGCATCCTTGACATTTATTTAGGCCCCATCATCAAAGCAGGAAAAACGTACTAATTAGCAGACTGGCACAGACAAAAACCCACTGTTTATGGGGTTAAGAAGCAGATAGGCTGTCAGCTCTCGAGACAAACCAGGAATGAACTGAGCAGCAAAGCCCTTCTTTGACTCAGACACTGTGCACCACTTTCTAGTGCCGAGTTTAAAGGGAATAATGGTTTGCGCACAAAACCCTATCAAGGTCACTCTGGCAACCAGTGGCCAATGTTGCCTGAAAATAATGTTTTATTATTTTCGTTTATATTCACTTATTTGAGTCGTGATATATATATATTGCTTATGTTTGCATGCAAGATAGGTAAGAAAACAAAAAACGAAATCTATAAAAGCTAGAGTCTGAACTTAAACAGCTTATTACACTCAGCTCAATATTTTTCTCATGTAAAAAGAAACATTTGGTCATTCACGGCAAAGATAATATATAATGTATGTGAGAATGGGACCTAGAGACAAAGTAAAATAGCTGTACAACTGGCCAGCACTAACATGCCTCTGCTCTCCAGTTCACAGTAATGCCTGAATGTAACAACCATGAATGCTGATGGACTGAAACGTCAGAAAAATCGAAGTCACAAATGACTGACCCATCGCTATTGGCATCACAGGTTTGGCCCCTCTCAACTTTTATTTGTAGGTGAGTGGTAAGATAAGGGGAAGAAGTATGCAACAAACTGAATATAGATGAAAGGTGACATACATGAACATATTGCAGAAAATGCGGTGTACAGAAGGTAAGATACACAATGGCAATTATACAGAAACAAGTAGTTATGCAAGGAAGTTAGGTATGTGAGAGTCTAATGAAGATTGAAGGTGCACATATAAAGGTGTAGGGAGAGCATGATATACGTAATAATTATAATACAGCAAGAAGATGTTAAGCACAAGAGTACTGTGCAGACAGAAGATGATAGACGCAAGAGTGTATGGTAAAGAGAAGTCACATGAAAGAGTGCACTGTAGAAAGAAAGGGCATAAAAGAGTGTGATGTGAGCAATTCATTAACTACAGAAAAAAATGATAAGCAAAAGGGAGGACAGAAGATAATAAACACAACAGTGTACAACAGAAACAAAGTGCCATAAATATGAGTTCAGAAAAGATGGCACTCATGAGTACAGGTTAGTTGACACATACTTAAAAAGATTGCCATAAGTAATACATGAATTACAGCAAGAAGATGATATGAACAAAAGTGCTATGTGGACAGAAGATAATAAACACAAGAGTGTATGGTAGAGGAAAGGTAAGATTCATATGAGTTTCAAGAACATGACATAGGTAAGAGTGCAGTGTAGACAGAAGAATATCTATACAAGTGAGTAGCCTGGAAAGAAGATGATGTATGTCATAAATGGAACAGAGAAAAAAGTGGCACATATTAGAGAAGGTGATGTATGTGACAGCCTACTGTGGGGACACTGACATAGCTGAGAGTGGAATACAGTGTTCTGGTGGCCTTCCTAATCTACTCAACAATAGGAGCCTTCTAGCCCCTGTCTTCCCCCAAAGTCCACAAGATGTAAGGCATGGCTGCCCTATCATTAAATGAGTGGATACTGTTAAAAGAAGGACTACCTTATCGGACGTCGGAAGGCACAGACAGGTTGAAATCGATAAACACACTGCAAGGATCACACCCTTTCGTATATACTTCCATTAAGAATCTACCTCTGAAATACAGGGAAAAAGAGTTCCCATTTTCCTTTTCACCTTCCTGCTTCTTCACTGATGTGGGGACAGACAATAGGCGCGCATTAAGCCAGTGTTTTGCAAGTAGTGCCCCAGTTCACTTGCTTTTAAAACCCAGGCCCTGGTAGTCAGCGGAGATCACCGCAAGTTCCAATGTCGATAAACGCTGGTCGCCAAAGAGGCCAAGCCCTGAGAGATGACCTCTTACGAGACCTCTTGGCCTTATTCCTCCCCTCCTGACGCCCAGGGCAATAAAAAAGGGGTGACCTCCTGCACTCAGCTTCTATCCTAGCAAAGGAGCAACACTAGGAAGATGTCACCCCCTCCCCCCCCCCCATGTCGCCCTGCGTGCGACTGTCCAGCTACACACCCTTTCGTATATACTTATCATTAAGAACCTACACTATAAAATACAGAAAGAGTGCCCGCTTTCCTATTCACATCCCTGCTTCTTTACGGATGTGGAGACAGACAAAAGGCGCGCATTAAGGCCGGGTTTCGCAAGTAGTGCATCAGTTCACTTGCTTTTAAACCCCAGGCCCCGGTAGTCAGCGGAGACCACCGCGAGCTCTCACCACTGTTGCATGTCTGAAACCTTGGGCCCAAGACCTTCATGTGGGAACGCAATGATAATCACTGCTGTCAGAGCCGGGGCAGATTCTGATGTTTGTAGGCGCGGGTAGCCAAATCATCTATGGAAATCTGTAAAAGCAAAGTTCTCGCTGAGTGATCACAGCGAGCTGTTCGCGGCCCCCCGAGAGCGTGTGACATCCAAGAGGCCTGTAGGAGAGGACATGCTGCAGTGAGCACAGCAGACAGAGCCATTACTGACGGAGCATGTCTGATAGACACATCTCCCCTCTCCCAAGCGCATTTCATTTCTAGCGAATCCATACCGCTCGCCAGACCCAAACATCAGTTTTCCAACTACAGGCCTTTTAAGAAATACACTGAAGGGGAGCACATTTCTAAAAACAAAAATCTTCTGGTCAAAGAGCAAACGTCAATTAACAACAATAATTTAAGCCTATTTACGAGAAGAAACACAATATACGATGGTTCTATAAACAATGTTATTTCGGCAGTGCTCCAAACTTTCATTGGGCATGCTGTACATTTTTCTTCATGCCACCTCACAATATTTTAGAAAAGCGAGAGTAAAGCCAATTTGTACTTGATGATATAACCACAGGATTGGCTGAAAGTGGTCAGGGACCGACATTTTAATGACGTGTGCAGTAGCCTTACCTAGATGTTTGCTACAGCTTTAACAATGACAACAATGTAAAAGTAACAATAACAAAAAAATCTAAAATTAATCAAATGATAAAAACGGATTTTGAAAAGATAGTGCAGTTAGATGCATGGAAACATATAGCCACCGCAAGTACACAGTATATATTTTTGCAAAGGAAAAACCTTCTTAAAGGGTCGTTATGGTTCGTTACTCAGAAAATTACATCTTAAACAAAAATCTCATTAGTTCTCAACAGTACCATAAACAAGGAAACAACACCCAACAAAAAACATTATATTGAACACTGTCCTGCTACCTAAGAAAGATCAGATACCACTTATACTTTGGTAACTCGCAACAATGCTGGGATGCAATAAACAGCACTTTCCAATTCAGGCCGAACAATATACATATATCCAACAAAGTTCTGGCATAATATAAAGTTGGATCTCCACAAGTTCACAACAACACCTCAATCTTCAGAAAACAATATACAACTCAATAAGAAAACTTAAGTCTACCATCTCACAGTTACTCCAGGGACGGGATACTGTGGATGCTCAACAATACACCATGATCTCAACTACTTGAAGATCTTTATAATATATCTGGGCATTGGGCCAGGAATGTCCCGTGCATGAGATACAGTTGGGTCCCTTAACCAGGGTACCCGAACTGCATAGCTGTGACTCTGTTTTTTTTTTTTTTTTCATTTTTGGTCATGTCACACAATAATCCTGTGTTTGTGCATTGACCTAGACCCAGTCTTTCGCAAATGATTGGTTCTGGACCAAATTCTCAACAAGAACGGTGCACCAAGCTCACCCTTATAGTGACAGGGGACTACCATCTCCTTTGCAAGTTTAGAGTGTGGATCGAGGGTGTGACAGCGAACTTTGGCTGGTGAATTAAAGTGACAGGATTGTACCCATGACACATGGATGGCATCTTACAGGCCCATTCATATAAAGTTCTGTTGGTCACAATGGACCAGGAATTCTGAATGTGAAGTCCTGTGCACATGCTTGGCATACAAGTGTACCCGGCACGCGTGATACAGGCCTGTGGGTTCCATTTCAGAACCCCACAGCCTAGATCAGAGTGCAAGATGGAGGGGAGGTTGCTTTCTCCAGACAGCATTAGTGCTTTGATGGCATCCCCAGATGGGAAGAAAAAGCAGCAGATGCTGTGGAGAGGAAAGAGGAGTCAATCTTTTCTTAGAAGTGCCAACAGCCCTCCTGATACAATGAGCTGCAAATGACTCTGCTTGGAGCTGCCATTAGGTAGACAGAATGGGGTACAGGGTGAGGCCTGAAGTATCTGTTACTGGGGAAAGGAGTACATTCAAGGGGTACATATTCTTGTCTTCCTTTGTATTCTCTGTGAAGAGGGGTCAGAAAGAACTCAGTGCAGCCTATTCTCACTTCTTTGTACTTTTGGAACTTTAGGACTGGAAGGTGGCCTGGCCATAACACATGAAAGGGCAAACTGGTTCCAAGGAAGCAGACCCGAAATGCACATCCTCCATCTTTAAAATCATTATAAAATAGGAGCTGAAAACCCATCATTGTCGGCTACTGTGGTCTCTTCTAATGAGGAGGGGGTACTCCACAGAGTACTCAGGGACTACTAGGCAGACAAGGGTTCATGCATACTGACAGCCAACTCCCTGCAGAAGGAGTGGATCCTGGATGGACTGCTGTAATTGACCCTGATGTAGGATCTATCCGACAGACTCACCATGTTAATTGTGCCAAAGGACGTGTACAGCCAGATTAGGCACTGCAAACTTTGTCATTTATCCATGTTGTAACCACCATGTGCCTGGAGCAGTGTGCCCAGGCGGTAGGCTTCACTGATGCCAGGATAGATGCATACTGGTGGCCTGTGTGCCACCCAAGTAGATTGCATGACTGTAGCACTGCCAAGTATGTCATTGGGACAGAGACAGTCTGGAAGATTAAGTGACCATAGAGGTGTCCTGGCTATACCTCATGAAGAACAGAGGTCACTGCCTCAAGACACTGAGTGCCTAAGATAGCATCTGGTATCCACTGCATCAAAAAAATTATGTGTGGGAGTGTGGCTGTCACGCTCAAGAAGAAGCACCATTACTCACTAGAATGTTGGAGTGAGCCATGTTGTGAATCACCTACCCAATGGAGTGCCGGAAAGAGATGCAATCTGCAGCCCGACATCCCAGAAGAGGGCCTGCGTTAGAAGCCTTTGCTCCAGCCGTGGCTCTCTAAGCGAGGTGCTGTGCAGTTAGCTGGCATAAAGCTCCTGAGGAGACTGGTCTGTGTCACTTGGAGGCTCCTGTAACAGATAAGATCCTGTCGCCATGGGAAGGCCAAATACGACTGGGGCTGCTATTACAAATTTGATGAGAGACAGAAAGGCCTAGTCTCAGGGGCAGAGTGCCTAGTCTAGATCATAGGAGAGAAGCATGAAAATGAACTGCACCCACCAGTCTACCTCGAATGTTGCACCTGAGCGTGGAGCCCAGAGAAAAAAGGACCTAAAAGGGGCAGGTAAAGAACTAATTTGTGGATACCTCAAAGCAAAAAGACTCACACTCGTGAAACTGGTATTCATGCATTATTGATTGTGTAGTGGAATTCTATGTTTTCTGTGTAATAAAGTAACTTTCTTTTCTACAAAGAGAAGTACTGGGCTGGACAATCATCATAATACTTTGCTAGGTGGTGGTATTGATCCTGAAGCATAAATTACTACCCTACCCTGAGAAGACTGACTGATCTCTCTTGCTACTGCTGAGAAACGTTTGTACTTGGCCCAGTTTGCAGAGCTATAGTAGGATAGCAAGGGTAAAATTAGGCATAGTAGGATAGCAAGGGTAAAAGGCCTCAACCCCCACTGTTGAGGCCCAGTAACCTCTGCGTGCCCCATGGCCTCATGGCCTCCTGAACAGGGTATGACACAGAGCAGTGCACTTATCAGTCTTTGCACACAGCACATACCAAAATTGGTAAAGATTTCTGGCTACACACATCAAACATTGCTAACCACTGATACAAATAATAATAACGTTCTACCCTGAAGTAACTATAGCTCATGTCCTTACTTATGACATGTTGTATGACATCACTGATAACACCACTGCAACATCTGAAATGACATCATAGATGGCTACACTATGCATGGCAGGGGAGCAAGTCATAGTTTCTTTAGGGCACCAGTTATAGTTACTTGAGAGAATAATAACTAGAGAATTTCAGGGGCTTTGTTAGTTGAAAGTGGTGTTTTTTTTAACTGACATTTCCACCCAATTATAACATCCCTTTTAACTTGTTATTTTCAAGGAATGTTTATTTTTTTTGCAAAGTAAAGTAAGATATTATTGCGATTCTTAACTATAACCTATGTTTTTTAAGTGAATATATATAGAGACACATATACAAATGTCTATATATGTGCATATGTATATATATATATATATATATATATATATATGGAAAATGTCACTTACCCAGTGTACATCTGTTCGTGGCATGTTCCGCTGCAGATTCAATTCACATGCTATGCATAGTCCTGCCATCTAGTGTTGGGCTCGGAGTGTTACAAGTTGTTTTTCTTCGAAGAAGTGTTTTTGAGTCACGGGATCGAGTCACGACTCCTCTTCGGTTCCATTCCACATGGGCATCGACTCCATGTTAGATTGTTTTCCCGCAGAGAGTAAGGTAGGAGTGTTAGAGTATAAAGAAAAGAGATGTCTATGCAAATGGAATAGAGATATATATACATATGTACAAATTAATGTTTTAACTAAAACGGCTTCAGGCTCCCGGGGAGGCGGGAGGGCGCATGTGAATCTGCCGCAGAACATGCCACGAACAGATGGACACTGGGTAAGTGACATTTTCCATTCAATGGCATGTGTAGCTGCAGTTACACATGCTATGCATAGACTACAGAGCAGTTTTGCCTCCCATAAGCGATGGTCACCCTGTAGGAGTTGAAGTTGTTTGAAATAGTGTTCTTAGTACAGCCTGTCCTACTGTGGCCTGGTGTGTTGCTAACACATCTACACAGTAATGCTTGGTAAATGTATGGGGTGTTGACCAAGTGGCTGCTTTACAGATTTCTGTCATTGGTATACTTCCTAAAAATGCCATTGTTGCTCCTTTTTTGCTGGTGGAATGTGCTTTTGGTGTTCGTAATAGCTGCCTTTTAGCTTTTAGGTAACATGTTTGGATGCATTTTACTATCCATCTAGCTAGTCCTTGTTTTGAGATAGGATTATCAGTATGTGGTTTCTGGAATGCCACAAATAACTGTTTGGTTTTCCTAAATGATTTAGTTCTATCAATGTAATACATTATAACTCTTTTAATGTCCAATGTATGTAGCGCTCTTTCTGCTAAAGAGTCTGGCTGTGGGATGAAGACTAGGCCTTCCACTGTTTGATTGATATGAAACGGTGATATCGCCTTTGGTAGAAATTTTGGGTTTGTTGACTAGAAATGTAATGAGGGGGAGAGGGGGAAAAGCGTAAGCAAAAATCCCTGACCAGTTGATCCATAGAGCATTGCCCTTGGATAGAAGGTGTGGGAACCTGGATGCAAAATTTCGGCATTTTGCGTTTTCGCTGGTGGCGAATAGGTCTTTGTCTGGCGTTCCCCAGTGATGAAAGTATGTCTGAAGCACTTCGGGATGAATTTCCCATTTGTGTGTTTGTTGATGATCTCTGCTGAAAACATCTGCCAATTGGTTGTGTAGCCCTGGAATGTGTTGTGCTACTAGGTGAATGTTGTTGTGTACTGCCCAATGCCAAATCTTTTGTGCTAGAAGGGACAGTTGCGATGAGTGGGTCCCTCCTTGTTTGTTTAGGTAATATATTGTAGTTATGTTGTCTGTTTTGATCAGAATGTGTTTGTGAACAAGAAGAGGTTGAAAGGCTTTAAGTGCTAGGAATACGGCTATTAATTCTAGGTGATTTATGTGAAGTTGTTTGTTTTTGGTGTCCCATTGTCCTTGAATGTTGAGGTGTGCTCCCCATCCAATCATTGATGCATCTGTTGTAAGTGTGGTGTGAGGCACAGGATCTTGAAATGTTTGTTTGAATTTGTGAAATTCCACCACTAAAGTGATACGCGTGTTTGGAGGTCTATCAACACTAGATCTTGAAGTTGACTGTGTGCCTGTGACCATTGTTTTGCAAGGCACTGCTGTAAGGGCCGCATGTTTAATCTTGCATTTGGGACAATGGCGATACATGATGCCATCATGCCCAACAGTTTCATTACATATCTGTCTGTGTACTGCTGGTTTGACTGAATTTGTGCTAATACATTGTGGAATGTTTGTACCTTTTGTGGACTTGGGCTTGCAAGTGCTGTTTGCATATTTAGTGTGGCTCCTAAATACTGTTGAATTTGCGCAGGTTTAGAGTGGGATTTTTGGTAGTTTATAGAGAACCCTAGAGTGTGTAGGGTTTATATTACATAATGTGTATGGTTTTGACACTGTGTATGACTGTTGGATTTTATTAGCCAATCGTCCAGATATGGAAAGACATGGCTGTCTTGTCTTCTTAGGTAGGCTGCAACCACCACAAGGCACTTTGTAAATACTCTGGGAGCTGTTGTTATCCCAAAGGGTAACACTTTGAACTGGTAATGTTTCCCCGTATTACAAACCTGAGATATTTTCTGTGCGCTGGATGGATGGGTATGTGAAAATACGCATCCTTGAGGTCCAATGTTGCCATGAAATCTTGTTGTTGTTGTAGTAGTAGGACTACATCCTGTTTTGTTACCATGTGAAAGTGTTCTGCAAGGATGTAAAGATTGAGAGTTCTGAGATCTAGTATTGGTCTCAAAGTTCCATCTTTTTTGGGAATAAGGAAGTACAGGGAGTAAACCCCTGTTCCTATCTGATCTTGTGGTACAAGCTCTATGGCTTGTTTGAGTAATAGTGACTGTACTTCTTCTTGCAACATGGAGAAGAGTTTGTGTGGTTTTGGAGGAATTTGTGCTAATTCTATGCAGTAACCATTGCGGATAATAGACAATACTCAGTTGTCTGTTGTAATGGGTAACCAATTTTTGTGGAACGTTTGCAGTCTTCATCCCACAGGTGAAGTGTGATGAGGGAAGAGATGGAGACAGTCACTGTTTTGGCTGTGAGGCTTGTTTTGTTGGCTAATATTTCCCCCTCCTCTGGGGAATTGGCCTTTATAAGTTCCTCTACACCCACCTCGTTGGTATTGAGGCTGGTAAAATGATTTGGATTGTGAGGTGGATGCCTTAGGTGTTTGTGCTCTAAAACCACTCCTGTATTGAGGTTTCCAAAATGAACCTCTGTATTGTGTAGTATACAGAGCACCCATGGCTTTAGCGGTGTCTGAGTCTTTCTTCATTTTTTTCAATGGCCACATCAACTTCAGGGCCAAAAAACAGTTTCTCATTGAATGGCATATTAAGGACAGCCTGCTGGATTTCAGGCTCAAACCCTGATGACCGAAGCCATGCGTGACTCCGAATAGTAACAGCAGTATTGATTGTCCTAGCTGCTGTGTCTGCTGAGACTAGGGCTGATCTAACCTGGTTGTTAGTAATAGCCTGCCCTTCCTCAACTATTTGCTGTGCTCTCTTTTCTTGGTCTTTGGGGAGATGCTGGATGATATCTTTCATCTCGTCCCAGTGGGCCCTATCATGCCTAGCCAGTAGTGCTTGGGAGTTGGCTATTCTCCATTGATTGGATGCTTGCGATGCTACTCTCTTGCCAGCAACATCAAATCTCCTGCTGTCCTTGTCTGGTGGTCGTGCATCACCAGATGACTGAGAGTTGGCCCTTTTCCTTGCTACACTCACAACTACAGAATCAGGAGGCAGTAGTTGAGTAATGAATGCGGGTCAGAGGGAAGTGGTTTATATTTTTTATCCACTCTGGGAGTGATGATCCTGGCTTTGACTGGCTCTTGAAATATTTGATGTGTGTGCTTTAACATGCCTGGAAGCATGGGAAGGGACTGGTAAGTAGTGTGAGTGGAGGATAATGTAATAAAGAGAAAACCATCCTCAAAAGGCTCAGTGTGCATGGCGACATTGTGGTATGATGCCGCCCTAGCCAGAGCTTGAGTGTATCCAGTGCTATCTTCTGGTGGTGATGGTTTGGAAGGATAGCAGTCTGGGCTGTTATCCAAAATGGGATCTGGATCAGAGATCCCATGGATTGACATTGTCCTGTTGTGAGTCTACAGAATGTACAGGAGACTGTGCAGGTGTAGGAGTAGTAGGTGGAGAGACAATCAGGTGAGGAGAATGAGGAGGAGACTGATGAGGTGAAAATTGTGGAGGTGGAGATTTTTGCTGAGGCCTTGGCACTTTAGCTGGTGGCTGATCAGTGTCCAATTGTCATTGAAAGGCTAGCTTCCTCTTATTCTTCAGAGGAGGTGCAGTTATAATCTTGCCAGTGTCTTTATGAATATGAATTCTGGCCTGCCTTTCATCAATGTCCTCAATTTGTTTGAGTTCCTCCTAAAATCTATTGCTTTGTTTAAGTTGTTTCGAAAGTCAATGCTCCTCTGTGTAGCTGGGTCTTTTCGGCTCCGAAGCCGGTTTTCTCGGGATCGAAAGGCCGGGAGTGGATGTTGGCCTCAGCTCCGAAAGCGATTTTCGAGGCTTCAACTCGATGGGTCGGTGTTTGCCTGTTTCGGAGCCAGTGCTTCGGCTCGAGTCCGAAGGCTTCGGTGGTGTGGCCTTTCTCAGTGCCGAAGTTGTTGCTTGCTCACCAGAGGACTTTTTGTGGGTTGAGCCATGGCCTTCTGGCAGTGGCATTCCCGAGGCCTTATGTTTGGGCTTGGATTGGACAGGGTCAGGTATACTCACGTGCTGTTCTGCCGTGACCGGTCTGGCCTCCTCAGACTCCTGCTTGGAATCGGACCCTCGGACGGAGACCGCGGTCTGCATAATCTCCTCCTCCTCCAGGTCGAGACGTTCAGTGCTTCTTGACACCATTTCCAACCTTCGCGCTCCTCTGTCTCGTAGAGTCTTCTTCGAGCAGAAGGATCTGCAGGCCTCACAAGTATCCTCTCGATGGTCTGGAGATAGACAGAGATTACAGTCTATATATGGAAACTTGGCGTGGCACCGAGAACAGAAGCGAAATGGGGTCCGGTCCATGAGGCTTCCATGCGGTCTGCCCGACCAGGCCAGAGTTGGGCGCGGGTGCCCTGACGGGCGAGTAAAGAAGTTGGATCCGACAGTACCAAATTGTCAATGAGAGATGAAACGTGATTGAAACAATACCAGCAAATTTGAGAGTTTTTAGAACTTTTCTGACTCGAACTACCGTAGCGAAAAGAAACACGTCCGAACCTGATGGCGGAAAGAAAGCAATCTAACATGGAGTCGATGCCCATGCGCAATGGAGCCGAAGAGGAGGATCACTTGATCCTGTGACACGAAAACACTTCTTCGAAGAAAAACAACTTGTAACACTCCGAGCCCAACACTAGTTGGCAGGACTATGCATAGCATGTGTATCTGCAGCTACACATCATTGAACATACATATACTCATATAGTCTCACTGGAAAAAAGTATTAACATGGACATAGGTCCAGAAATCATAATAAAATTGATATTTAAGACCCCAAAAAACCACTGAAACTCACTAGTTATAGTTTACTGGGCTAACTATATCTTGCATCCAGTCATGCACTGTTTATGACCTCAAATATTACATCACTCATGACAGGTTCTATGTGTGGTCTTCATGCGTGCGATCCGAGGGGATGACCACAGGACTTGGGTCTCCACCCATCCTGCTGCGAGCAGTGAACACCTCGGCTGCATCTTCAGCCAGGCACTGCTCCAAATCCCTTCGGTGCTTAAACCACATTATCTTATAGAATACTTTTAACCCAGGCTTCACCCTCATGGTTTTGAGGCAAGTAGCAAGTTTCGTAGATGGAGCTTGCACAGTACTGCAATAACATGGGGGTGAACCTTGATAAGCGACTTAGGCAGCACCTCATAGAAGGGCTTTGCTTAATCCCGGTGGGAGAACTGCAGTACCTATGGACCACAATTATTTGGCTGTGGGGTGGGGGTGTTCTTTAGGTGCCCTGCCCCAAACAAGTGCTTGGAGGTCAGGGAGTTCCTACACAGCAACCTTTTATCATTTCAATGATTTCAGGACATAGGGACCAAGGGCCTGATGTACCAAGCATTTTTCCGGGTTGCAAATGGCCCAGTGGGCCATTTGCGAAGGGAAAAATGCTTTTTGCCATGTATCAAAGGCAAAATATGACTCAATAAATTGTTACCGAATCAAATTTTGCTTTTGCCATTCGATATTAGGAAGGGGAGTGTCTAGGGGCAACTCTTCTTAATACCGAATAGTACTGATATGTAAGAATGTTTTGCAATCAGAATGCAGCCACAAAACATTCATATTTATTCGCCTATCTAGAGGCGGGGGTAACTCATTCGCAAATAGGAAGGAGCCCCCATAGGAACTTGTCCCATTTGTGGATGTGGGCGCAAAAAAAATTTAAGAGCAGGAAGTGGTCTTGTGAACCACTGCCTGCTCATAAAAAAATAAAAGAAAACTCTTCATTTTTGTAATGCATCCCATTTTCCTTTTAGGAATGTGTGCTGTATTACAAAAAAAACCTGCTTTATTTAAAAAGCTATCACAGACACAGTGGTCTTCTGACCCCAGCAGGTCACCATCCCTGTGACTGTGGCCATTCCCAACAGGTCACGAATTGGGACCTGCCTCAAGAATATTGATATGGCAGGTAGGTCCCTTGCGAGCCATTTGGGAATCGCAAACAGAGTCTGTGACACTGTTGTACATTGCAGTTTGCAAAGTTTCTAACTGTGAATCAAAAAAATCGCAATTTGGAAATTGCAAACTGGAATCTTAGCACAACTAGCCCCAAGCCTTTTAATGGAGGCCAGTCAATCAGATCGCTCAGTATGGAGGGAACAGGGACAAGTCCCAAAGTACTGAATGGTCAACAGGAAAAAAAGCTATTTTGACCAATCAGAAGACCTATTTTGTTTTTAAAATTTTCAATAGCGCTGAACCCACTGTCCAGATAATATATCTAACTTTTTAACCCCTTGATGGCACTTCGAGAACTTCTTTAAACACAAATGTCTGACAAATAACTACATAGATTCATAATAAATTGCTAAAAGCATGCTTTTTCAGGAACCTTTCAGCCAAATTTATGTAATTCCACTCAACTTTTTTTTCTGTATTGGAGTGCAATATTTCCTAAGGGAATTAACATAGAAAAATACAGTTTTGGGACTATACCCACCTTTACCTCTCCCCTGTGTGAGAAAAGGCCTCTTTTGCCATGGTTAGCCTCCACTTTTTACCTGGTATTTGATGTCGTCTCAAAGTTGTTATTGCTCAGGGCCCTTTCTATAAGGTTCCCCGTGCCAGATCTCTTTCCCCAAAACTGTTGTGATGCACTGGCACAATTGGCAACACCTTTAGCTACCACTATAATTCCCTAGTAAATGGTACTTAGGTACCCAGGGCATGGGGTACTAAGAGTAGGCCCCTTAAGGCAGCAGCACAGATTGTGCCACCCTCTAGGGCCATGCATCCAGAAGCACCAAACAGTGCCATCACAGGTTGAGTGTTCTGATGCCTGAAGACAAACTCAACATTGCACACAGCCTGTGTGTCCTGTCCACTACACACTGCATGCACTATAGGTAAGTCAACCCTCTGGCAGGCCTTCCATCCCTAAGGCAGGGAACACTATACTGTATGTGTGGGCATAGATGCATGAGAAATATGCCCCTACTGTGTCCTTGCCAAACCTAGGACATAGTAAGTGAACAGGGCAGCCATTTTAATGCATATGATGGACACTGGACAGTATGAGTTTCACAGCTACTTGATAGCCACCGTGAACCCTGGATTGTTTGGTATCAAACAACTCAAAATTATAAATCCAAATTGGTACCCATATTGGATTTATAAAAAAAATTACCCAGGGGTCACTTTAGAGGTGCCACCTGCAAAAGCTAACTACCTTGGCATGTTTGCTGGCCAGTCACAACCAGCATGCCACCACCAGACACAATTCTGAGCCCCCTGGGTCAGAGATCCTGTCTATGGGACTCAGAACAAAGCCCTTCCTGGGTGGAGATGCTAAAACCACCTCCATGAGGAATGTGCACTGCCCTGCTAGCGAGCTTCAAATGGCTTACCGCCCTTAAAACTCAAACCCCAGACCAGCTGCTAACAGCAGATGGCCACCCCTGTTGCAAACCCCTGCTTTTGGCGGGAGCAATGGCGGGAAACCAGACAAAGGACAGGAGGAGTGGTCAGTCCTGGCTTACAACACCCCCAAGGTGTTACACGCGAGGTGACCCCTCCATTTCATTTTCCTCCATCTTGCATGGAAGATAAATTGGGAATTAGTTGAAGGGAAGTGACCTCTGCCCACAGGAAGTGGTCACTTAGTGAGTGTAGCCACCCTGAGGTGGATTTCCCATTTGCCACTACTAGGTACCCCCTAAAATGTCCAATAAATGCAGTTTTCAGTGGACATCCCTGGACCAAGAAATCAGATTACAAGGACCAAAGAAGACCAGCAATAAAGAAGACCCAAGGTTCAAGAACTGAAGTCCTGCTGCACCAAGAAAAGGCTCCAAACCCTGCCTGCTGCACCCAGGACTCAACATTTGTCACTGAGGGGTTGCTTGAATGTTGGATGGACTCTACAAACCCTCAGAGGAACCCCACTCTTTAAAAATCGCCAAAGATCTCCCTCCAGAGTGAAGGCATCACTCTACATCCACAAGGAACCAAAGACCCAGTGAAGGCCACTTCACTGACTGGCTGCTGACCAAGGAACCGGACGCTGCAGCTGGACCAAACGTCACCCATCGGACTGTGAGGAAAAACCCTGCCAGTGTGCCAAGTTTGGTGGCACTGAGCCCTCCAGTGGCCAGACCATGATATAGGGCCTCACATCGGACACCCATAAGGATAGTCCTTTCCGGACTGAAAAAGGACCATGAGAAAGCCCCAGTCGAGGGACTTTAGGAACCACCTGGGCTTCCCACCAGAGTGACCCTGCTGATCTGCACATGACCCTCCAAGAGACCTACCTCCTGCTTCCAAGGGCACCTTTGAACATAGCTCTGAGCTCACAAATTTCCTCTGCACTCAGCCATGCAGGTGCCCTGCACTGAAGATCCAAGGGTCCCTCTACCCATTGCGACCTTGACACACCAAGGGGACCCCCTGGACTTACCTTGAAGTCCACCTGTGCAGCACTTTTCCAAGTGGTCCCCAGCAATGGCCTGGCATAAGCTCCAACTACTTTCTGCAGCTGCTTCCGCTGAAACCGGGAACTGCCTGCACTTCTCCAGCTTGTCAATAGTGCCCTACCTGCAAAAGGAGACATTGGTAATCTCACTGCCTGATTTTATCTGTATTTTCAAAGTATTTTCTCAATTAATTTCTATGGTGCGTAATTACACACAAAAATACTATTTGTATTAAAACTTCAGTATTTACTCAATTTTGATGATCTTGGTTTTAAAATGTTTATAAAAATCTGTAGTATTTTTGTAAATTAGTCTTGAGGTATTCTTTTGAGTATGTGGTCTCATTTATTGATAATGTGTGTAAAACAAATGCTGTGCATGTCTCCAAGATTAGCCTACCTGTTCGACCCAGCAACCATAAAAATAGAACATTAGGTGGTCTAGTTTTTACCTCTGTAAACCAATGTGTGGTTGCCTCAACCCGCAGCACAGTGTCCCTAATTTTGCACACTACATAGAGGGCCAGCCTCCTACACCCTGGTTGATGATTCACCACAAATTCCTGCATGAAGAAGTCAAGATGGATTTTTTTTTTTACAGTTAAAGTGGACCTATATGCAGGTCTTCTAATAATGAAACTATTTAAAAACAGAAAAAACAGTAATACCTAAATGGCATAAGAATAATTTGCACCGTTATGATGAGCTGCTTAAAACATCACATATTACATCACTGATGACATCTGAAATCTATGGTGGTGCCAATTATACTTGGGTACTCCATGGGGGTGGGAGGGGCTAGCCCCTCTGCCCCTCACCCCCCTCAAAAGGGGATGGGGGTCAGGATAGGACTCCTTACCTCTGTCAAAGGTTTTTTTGTCTAGTGTTTTAGAACTTGGGATCAAGTCCTGTAATGGTGGCTGCAAAAGTCTTCCTCATGTTGTGGCCAGACAAACAGAGCTCTCAGTCCTGCTGAACCACTTTCGGTCTCAAGGAACTGACCTAGTCAGAAAGCTCTTTTTTTCTCTGCCGAAATACTGTTGCACTAGATACTGCTAATTTTAAATCTTCATTTCCCTAAAATAGCTGAACAGATTTACACCAAATCAAAAGCACATTTTCTGGGTAAATTGCTAGCTTTCTGCCAAATTTGGTGTAATTCTGTTTAATTATTTTTTCTCGTAATGCTATTAAAAAATCCCTATGGAAACTATATGGGCAAAAAATACCTTTTGGACCCCCGCCTTTTTAGGTTCGAGCCTGCGTTGCATGTGCTTGCGCATGCGTTTCGCTAAGAGAGACGCTTTAGGAATTAAAAAGGGCTCGGAGCCCTGTCCACATCACGTCAGTGTCTTTTATTGGCTCGTGGGCTTGCCTGTTAGAATCTGCTTGATTTCATTAGTTGAAGGCATGCATACGTCATGCCTTTTCTGGTGGATAGCCCTCCTCGAGCGCATCGACCAAGTACAGAAAACATGCGTGGCTCGCTGTTTTCCAATCGGCTCGTGGACTACTTTTTCTCTATTTTCCCAGCGCGATCTCGCTTGGCAGAAGTCGAGCGTTTTACATAATATCGACCCTGTTACACAGTTAATTGCACTTTTTCCGGTTACGTACATAATTGCACTTTTGCCGATAGGTTTTATTACCAGTGAAAAGTCCGGGTAGGAGTTTACAACGCTATCAGCTCTAACACGAGCAAACGCGAGACCCGTTGCATTGCAAATGCTTGTTTTCTCTGCCCCCACTTGATGGATCATCCTGAAACTTTCCGGGAAGGAGCTGAGGTGCATAAACTTTTCTTTGGAAAATTAGTAAAAATGTGTCAAATGGCGCCAACATTATTAGTTAAACATTATTAGTTATTATCTCAGATGCCTGTTACAGAAAAAGGACAGTCATGCTCTCAAAGTCAGTAAAATTATATATATATAAAAATATATATATATATATGTATTATTTCTTAATGATTCATTAAAAAGGTTTCCAGTGCCTTTGTAAAGTACTATATCTAATAATTTTATGAAAAGCACATGTTCATGTCACTCAGCTAAGTCCATAGATGCCACACTGTTCTTACTCTTCCCTATAATTGCTACATTCAGACAAGTTACTTTTTTCTGGGTACACAGTCTATCATAAACATAGAAAGGCGTGATGATGCGGCCCACCAAGTTCATTTTAGTCCTAACTCTATCTTCATATTATCTCAACACATCCAATGCTTTAAAGTCTTTTTTCTATATCTATTGCAGTTCACCCACTACAATAACGTTGGTACTGCAGAATCATTGAACAACTAAAATTATGCAGTGCATTTTCGTTATTTTGCTATTGCTTATGACTCAAGATCTGTATCACACACGCTTCATATGCTTTCTGTGATTCTTCATTTGATGGCATTTAATGACCTCATTACAAACCTTCTAAAATGTTATTACAGCTGCAATCGCTAGTTCTCTCCGTGGCTAGCACCACAAGCCTTATTGCTTTGAAGTTTGATATACATCCTTAAAAGCAATGATTGCTCATATTTCCTATTGAGTATTGTTGGGACATTTTCCAAGCGGTTTACTACCGTATTTTGCATTTTACTCATATTCTTCTGTCCACAGTTCAGCACACGATTATTAAAATAATTCCCATAATCATATTTTCAGAAAATTATAATGGGAATGGGAGCCACCCAGCTCTTATCTATGACTTTATAGATTTTGGTCTTTCTATCGCCCAGATTAGCCCACACTATCCATCTCATATTGATACAATCTACATCCAAGCCACCATAGAAATCAAACCCTACAAAGGAATGAACATCTCTGGCTGCCTTTTACTTGTACAAGAGGCAAAATTTATTTTCATACTTCCTCCTTATCTTCATACATCAATAACATACATGTATTGCTCAGTAAGTGTGCCAAATTACAGAATGAACAAGCATTTACACTGCAATGGGTCTCACCTTTGCTCGAGTTAGAGCTTTCAGCGTTGTACATTCCTAAATGGACTTTTCTTGCCACATAAATTGAAAATGAAAAGTAAAACAGTTGACATAAGCAAGTCAATTCAAAGAGCCATAGATGCCATGAGCGCGAGCGCGACAGTTACTGGCTCCCTGCATGAATGCCTAGAAAGGATCGCAACTGGGATGAACAACAAAAATGTTCACTTAGTGAAATCACCTGGGAGGGAACTCAGCATACAAAGAAGGGACATTTCACAAAATGCACCAATAAAAATAAAGCATTTAAGACAAGTACAAGAAAGAACGACTAGCAAGAGTGGGTGTGGTTAAAAGCCCACAGAGAGATTACAACAGGCCAGAGCGCTTGCGCTCGACCCTAAAAACGATTCTTTACACCTCAGAATCTGTTCTCTATTGCCTGCTCTTGTTGGACGCTCTACGATTTACAACAGAAAGAATTTGAAGTCACTCAATTTACTGCCATTTTCTTTTTCAAAATGACACAGCACTGGATAACACGTCCATATTCTTTATGGCAAAAAAGTGTTGTAAAACTCTTTCGGTTTTGGCCATGCGTTCTATGTATAGGCTGTTGCAGCCACACTGCAGTGCAGAAACTATGCAATCCGTTTTACACATCATTGTTCTGATCTTATGCTATGCTCTGAGCTAACTGATCACTGTGGTGATGACAATGCATACAGGCATGCCTTGCGTTTTCCACATTTCATGAACCCCCATTTCGCATTTAACATTCAATTGGATTTCTTATTTCTTTTGAAAAGTCTATGGATGAGCATATCCTTTATTGATGAGGTCCTTCTGAATGTTTGTGCTCTATAGCAATTATTAAATCCTCATCAATCATTAGAACTTTCCAATACTTGATTAAAATGTTAATCTTTTTATGTTGCTTATTATGAAAGATACAGCTGATGTGAGCTAATATTTTCTATTTTCCTTGGTCTTCCATTGGCCTTTGTGCATTTGTGATTCTATTCTGTTCTGTGATACTTGTATAGCGCATGGCTACCCGTAGGCCTCCCAGCACTGAATTAAGAACACATTTCCAGCATCTGCTTCTGCTAGCATCCTCCAGTGCTCCCATTATCCATATCATAGTTATATCATTGATCCTGTATACAGGGAGTGCAGAATTATTAGGCAAGTTGTATTTTTGAGGATTAATTTTATTATTGAACAACAACCATGTTCTCAATGAACCCAAAAAACTCATTAATATCAAAGCTGAATATTTTTGGAAGTAGTTTTTAGTTTGTTTTTAGTTTTAGCTATGTTAGGGGGCTATCTGTGTGTGCAGGTGACTATTACTGTGCATAATTATTAGGCAACTTAACAAAAAAAAATATATACCCATTTCAATTATTTATTATTACCATTGAAACCAATATAACATCTCAACATTCACAAATATACATTTCTGACATTCAAAAACAAAACAAAAACAAATCCGTGACCAATATAGCCACCTTTCTTTGCAAGGACACTCAAAAGCCTGCCATCCATGGATTCTGTCAGTGTTTTGATCTGTTCACCATCAACATTGCGTGCAGCAGCAACCACAGCCTCCCAGACACTGTTCAGAGAGGTGTACTGTTTTCCCTCCTTGTAAATCTCACATTTGATGATGGACCACAGGTTCTCAATGGGGTTCAGATCAGGTGAACAAGGAGGCCATGTCATTAGATTTCCTTCTTTTATACCCTTTCTTGCCAGCCACGCTGTGGAGTACTTGGACGCGTGTGATGGAGCATTGTCCTGCATGAAAATCATGTTTTTCTTGAAGGATGCAGACTTCTTCCTGTACCACTGCTTGAAGAAGGTGTCTTCCAGGAACTGGCAGTAGGACTGGGAGTTGAGCTTGACTCCATCCTCAACCCGAAAAGGCCCCACAAGCTCATCTTTGATGATACCAGCCCAAACCAGTACTCCACCTCCACCTTGCTGGCGTCTGAGTCGGACTGGAGCTCTCTGCCCTTTACCAATCCACCCAAGGGCCCATCCATCTGGCCCATCAAGACTCACTCTCATTTCATCAGTCCATAAAACCTTAGAAAAATCAGTCTTGAGATATTTCTTGGCCCAGTCTTGACGTTTCAGCTTGTGTGTCTTGTTCAGTGGTGGTCGTCTTTCAGCCTTTCTTACCTTGGCCATGTCTCTGAGTATTGCACACCTTGTGCTTTTGGGCACTCCAGTGATGTTGCAGCTCTGAAATATGGCCAAACTGGTGGCAAGTGGCATCGTGGCAGCTGCACGCTTGACTTTTCTCAGTTCATGGGCAGTTATTTTGCGCCTTGGTTTTTCCACACGCTTCCTGCGACCCTGTTGACTATTTTGAATGAAACGCTTGATTGTTCGATGATCACGCTTCAGAAGCTTTGCAATTTTAAGAGTGCTGCATCCCTCTGCAAGATATCTCACTATTTTTTACTTTTCTGAGCCTGTCAAGTCCTTGTTTTGACTCATTTTGCCAAAGGAAAGGAAGTTGCCTAATAATTATGCACACCTGATATAGGGTGTTGATGTCATTAGACCACACCCCTTCTCATTACAGAGATGCACATCACCTAATATACTTAATTGGTAGTAGGCTTTCGAGCCTATACAGCTTGGAGTAAGACAACATGCATAAAGAGGATGATGTGGTCAAAATACTCATTTGCCTAATAATTCTGCACTCCCTGTATTGCTGCAACAACATCACAGTAGCTCCACTATGTGTATGCTCCATTTTAGTGATTCAGGTTGCCCATAAGGCACAATAAATGTAGGGTTTGTTGCAATCTTGTTTGTGAAGGTCACTGGTAATTCTGTTGCTCATTATAGTAATAGTCACAATAAGTAACTTCATGCCATAGGCACTGATTTCACTACGCAGTTTTATCCTGGTGCGATTGTGAGTGACCATATAGAAGAACACAGCTGAAGGTCAATTTCTTTTATAAGGTCATGGAACTCCGAGGTGACTTTCAATATTCTTTTAAAGTGCAGCACATTTATTTTTTTTACTCCTGATAATACATGGGCACACCACTACCACCACTCTTCCAACAAACCACTTATATTCTTGTTTTATTGATCGTTATTGTTCATTACAAAATTAAGCAGAGTTTGTACTGTGAAAGTGGACTCACCAGGCAGGAGTGCTACAACAGGTGCAGAAATCCCTTCTAAAATCTAATGCATGCCACAGGAAAATATACATATTATTAGCATAAAATGGGTCCTGTTGATTTTGAATTACTGTAAGTGGAAGACATAGCTTAAAAACAAAAATATGACTAAACAAAAAATAATAAAGATAAATAATGGAGGGTAAAAAAACTGATGAAATATCATCCCCGTTCCCCGCCTTGAATCGATGTGCATCTCTTTTTAGGTGGGTGAACACTTGGAAAAACACGATACACAGTGGAAGAGAGCCAATGTCCCATGTGAGAAAACACATTGTCCCATGCTTTATGGTCTGGTGAGTGGAAGCAAAATGTGAACGAAAGCAGAACAGACTAACTGGTGCATGTTAATATCTTTGCATTTTTCTATATGACTTTTTGAATACTTGAAGCTGCTAAAGCTATCCGTAAACAAGGCCTGAAAATGCACCTTCTGATACACCTATATGTGTTTAATCAAGAATGAACCTGCGGCAACTTAAACACGCTTCTGCCAAAGATGACAATGTAGCACCTATGAAATTGATTAGAGAACTCAGAAACATTCAAGTTCAGATGATTTCATTTTTTAACAACCAATCCCAAACAAAAAGTGTTGGTGTTGCCTTGTCACAGAAACTGCACTTTCAGTCGGAAAAACAGAATTTCAGCACTACAAAAACAGGCATGAAAGTGCCCCCTAATCTATGCCAATAATTCATATGGCTGTGAGCGTGTGTGTATGCAGTAACAACTGTACAAAACATATGAAACACAATATATGCAGTTTCCGTCTCAATCAAAAAAACTACACGCATGCTGTGTATATTTTACCTGTCCGAGTCTTCGCTTTTCAGAGTTCGCCCTTCTTGGGCGGTTTGATGAATTAACCTGGGTAGACAGTGCAGGAGTTGAACTGGGACTGGCACCATCTTCATCACTCTCCTGGGTGAACATGATGTACAGAATAATAAGGTTTTAGGGAACAAAGGACATCAGTAAGTGTAAAGAGCACTGCATACTGCACTCTCAAAGACCAACAGGATTCTGTGTTGTTAGCTGTTTCTTTAGGACTTCCACTCTTACCCAAATGTGTGAGTTTGCATTTGAAATGAATTCCTTCCCCCAGTATTGAAGCCATAAGTAGACACAATCCACTCGGGCGTCCCTTTCATCAAATAGAGAAATGCAATGAACATGCGTGAACATATTAACCCAATTTTAAAGGGGAATAAAATGTACTTGTAGAAAAAAATAGCAAAATAAAGTCTTAATTCACGCTGCTGGCACTCATATGCTTCTAGATGTACCATGGTCGACTCCATCAGTCCATCCAAGGTGGCCTTTTAAATCAGTGCGCCTTTTCACTTACGCATATTTTAAATACTTCCTACTTTTGCATGTTCTTGTCTAGCTGGCTACAGTTGTAACTCGTAGAAACGGGCCAAAACAACACAAGCAAATAATAGCTGAAAATCTACAAAGAAATTGTCTGCTGTAAAATATATCACAGTATCAAATCATTTGTACAAACCATATTTCAATCTGAAGATTCTATAGGACAGATCCCAGCTTTTTATTTTTTTATTTTTAATAAACACATTTTTTGTTTTTATGATCAGCAATAACCAAAATGTCTATAGTAACAACAATTTGGCACACATCGTGTTGGGCAGGCGACCGTAACCATTCCACCATCGTCAAAGCTGTCCAGAGAAATTCCAACACTTGCCCCCAAATCTTTTTACGCAAGTACCCCCCATGCCTTAAAGACAGGTTCCTCCATCTGTGCGCACCACTCCATTCCTTTGAACTAAGCAGCGACTGATGGGGGGAGTAGGGAGAGGCCGAGTTCCATCTGCAAGCGATGCCACTTTTTGCAATGAATGTCCACTGTTTGCTTCCCTTGGTACTCCAAGATCTTCTATGGAACCAGCAGTGGAATCCGGCCCGAGCAGTCGACAGGGCAGTCCAGTACCAGTGTCAGAGTTTTGTAACACAGCTTCCGAACAGGTCTTTATTACAGGACATGCCCACACCATATGAAAGAAATGAGCACCCACTCTCCCTGCATCAAGCGCAAGCCAACATCCTCTGCCAAAGCTTCAATGGCTGCAAATAAGTAGCATGCAGGTAATTAAGCAGGATCAAGCAAAGCTTGGCCAAAATCGCTAGCTGTCTCAGGGCCACAGAGCCTCCCACCACTCACTGTAATCCAGCTCCCCCACCCATGTCTGCCACTAAGCTCTCAATGCCAAGAATAGATTAGAGGAGTTAATAACAAGAGCATTATACAACTGAGATATCCAGCCTTCTTCTAGCAGACCCTTCAGGAGCTGTGTCTCCAAAGGATTAAACTCAAGACCTTTCTCAATAAAATCCCGATACGTCAACAATGCGTGCAGGAGGTGGATATATTTATAGATTTGAGAATGGTGCAGGAAGTAATGAGCCTTAATGTCCAGAAAGGACTTAATGTGGTCCCCTTGCTATGTAGCTTTGAGTCGGGAAATGCCTTTAACCCATCCAGTTGTGCAACCGGTTGAAGACATCTCCCCATCCAGAAGCATAATCTTTTTATCGCACAATATGCATAGCAGACCTACATACAGCTATGTCCTGTATGCCACATATTCTCATACCTCATGAAGCCAAACATTGAGCACCACTACGTGGTGGCACAGTAATAAAGCTGTAGGTCAGAAGCCGTCATTACCTCATCCAATGTGGACTGGGTGCATTTTCCAAACAAAATTAGCAGGACAAGACTGGCCTGCTTATCTTAGCCTGGAGGGTGGCAAACAACCGGTGCGGGTTCACATAAGGAAAACTCTGTAGGGCTTAGAGGAAGCAAGGGAGGGCTAGCATCTTCAAAAGCGCCACTCTACAGAGTATACTCAGTGGGTGCTTAGATCAGTTCTTAAAGTCCAATTGCCTCCTGTCAACAAGGGGTTGCAAGTTGAGTGACTAGGCCAATTCAGGCAGCAATGTGATATGTACTCCCAGGTACTGAAAGCTCAGCCTGTGCACAGAAATTGGATGCTGCCAACTCGTTGCTGCCGCCTCACATATGATCAGCAATATTGTTGGATCTGGCCCTTTCTGCAGGGTTATCCCCAAACTTTCGGCCTTCGTACTCCTATTTGTTCTGTCCTGCTTGTGTTGGCTTGAGGCCTCTGGGCACTTTACCAGTGCTAACCAGTGCTAAAGTGCAAATGCTCCCTGTCTAAATTGTATTGGTGATTGATTTTTCCATGGTTGGCATATGTGATTTACTAGTAAGTCTCTATAGTGCACCAGGTGTGCCCAGGGCCTATAAATTACATGCTATAAGTCAGCCTGCAGCACTGACTGTGCCACCCACACAAATAGCCCTGCCAACATGTCTCAGAACTGCCACTGCATTGTCGGTGTGTGCAGTGTTCAACTGCCATTTTGACATGGCAATTGCACCCACCGAACCTTGTCTTTTACTATGTGTAAGTCAGGCCTAAGGTAATCCCATGAGCAAGGTGCAGTGTATTCAAAAGATAGGTCATGTACTGGTGAATTTTACATGTCCCAATAGTGAAATACTGCTAAATTCAGTTTTCATTATTACTGCAAGGACTATCCCTCCAGTAGAGTAACATGGGGATTGCCTTGAAACATCTTTTAAGTGTAATTTCCCATTGGGAGCAGATAGAGATATGGAGTTTGGGGTCTCTGAACTCACAATTTAAAAATAATTTTTTTGGTGAAGTTGGTTTTTAAATAGTAAGTTTGAAAATGCCACTTTTAGAAAGTGGGTATTTTCTTGCTTGACCATTCTGTGTGTCTGCCTGGCTGTGGAATACACCTCTGGGTCAGGCTGACAGTTGGGCTCTTAGTGAATTCACACTAGACAGTCACACAAAGGGAGTTGAGGTGTGCCCTGCATATCCTTATGGGTCTTCCTGAGCTGGAGTGGTGGGAGGATCTGATATTTGCACCTAAATATGGCTGTGCCTGTCCTTACACAAAGCAGTCTCCAACCCCTTGGAATGTCTCTGGGGACAGAGCAGGAAAGGCAGGGTCTTCTGTACTACAAACACTTCTCTTTGAAGTTTGCCTACTTCAAATACAGAAATAAGTAGAAGTACTGGACTTCTAACACCACAGTTAGAATCTTTCTGGGCTGAGGACATTCTGCCAAGAAGAAGAGCTGGATGCTGTAGGAGGGACTGCCACTCTGCCTGTTGCTTTGCTGTGCTGGTATGCTGCTGGCTACTTCTGTTCTGTGAGTGAAAAAACTGGACTTTACTTTCTATATCCTGCTTTCAAAGGTTCTGGACTGAGCTTGCCTCCTGTTAAGAAGTCTCAGGGACATCAAAGACTTCATCTGCCCTGCCAGCACCGGGCCTCTCTTCCTGAGAGCCTGACTTGCCAAGTGGTGCCAAATCCAGTCCCTGGGTCCTTGGGAGTGAGTTCTGGTGCAATCAAGAACAACCAGGCACATAAACTCCAGAGCAACTTTGGAACCAGCACCGCTGTCCGACTCTGCACCACACTGGAGATGTGGTCGCCGCTGAGTGCAACAACCGTGACCTGCAACACAGGCCCAATGCCACTATAGCACCTCCGAAGTCCCGCCACAGCCAGAGTCCCGAATGCGGTATCACGGACTCCCGTGACACCCAAATCCACCGTAGCACCTGTGGCCCAGTGGTGTGGTCATGAAATTGCAAAGGTGACGCCTCACATCTTGACCTACTGGACTCATCAATCCTGCCGGGTCATAAAGAATCAATGCCTCACCACTGACGCTGTATCACCTCCTCTGCAACCATAAGGAACTAATGCCTCACCTTCCCGGTAGCGTTACGGAACCAACACTGCACCGGCTCCAGCGACGCCTCATCTCTCAGACTATGTGCAACGTCTTTGTTTCCTCATTGTTTTCCAAGGTACTGTAACTTGGGTCCGTGTGACTCAGTGACCGGCCCGCACTCTCTCCAGAGTGGCATTGGACTGTTGGGAACGGCTCTGTCAAGATGTAGTGATAGCCCCAGTTAGAGCTATTGTGTTTCTAAGCGCTTTACTAAGAATTAAATCTTTGAAAATTCTAATCTTTGCTTGTGTGTGTTGGATTTTTGTTGTTTTGATCTTGTTTCACTCAGATAACTATTGGATATTTTTCTAAATTGGTATGAAGTACTTTTGTGGTTTTTTCGCTGTGTTACTGTGTGTGTGTGTGTGTGTGTGTGTACAAATACTTTACACATTTCCTCCGAGACAAGCCTGACTGCTCGTGCCAAGCTACAAAGAGGGTAAGCAGGGGTTATATGAGCTGTGTGTGAGTAGAGTGAGGGTCCCTACTTGGACAGGGTGCGAACCACTGCATTTCCAACAAATACCAACAACTTCGACCAGTTCCCCTGGATTCCTGAAGCCAGCCCACAGAGGTCAAGCCTTTGCAGAGTAAGTTAACCTGAGGTCTCCAGGAATGAGACGGACAGCAAAATGTCATCCCACATTAGCAGGGGTTTGAGGACAAGAGAGAACGCCAGATAAGAGAGTGGGAACCCCACATGGTGACTGATTTAATGGGAAAGAAATATGATGAGGCCAGAACCTGTAGTCTAGGGTTCACATACAAGAGTTGGACCATCGAGATAAATCTGAGTCCAAAACCCATGCGAGTCAGAAAATCCCACAGTAATTCCCAATACAAAGTATTAAAAGCTTTTGCAAGGGCTAGAAGAAGAAGGAGTATGTTATCTTCCCTTAAATGGTCTTGCAGTGCCACAGCCGTTTGTACCCTATGGGTATAATGCCTAGTGCTGTGGTGGGGCAAAAAACATATTGATCTGTATGTACCAACTTCATAATAACCCTGAGGAGTCTGTTTGCCAACAGTTTGGCATAAATATTAAGCCAGGCATTAATAAGGGAGCTCGAGCAATATGATGCACACTCCTTTGATGGTCTGCTCCCTTATGCAGCACCCATATGGTTGCCAGGTCAAGCCGCACAGGGAGCCTCCCTAAATGAGGGCCTAATTTTACATATCAAATAGGTGTGGCAACAGAGGAGTTCAGAGCCTCTGGTACAATTCTATGCCATCAGGGCTTGGGGTCTTACCTGCCTGTCTGAAAGTGTCTTGGTGAGGTCAGAGCTGTTGGACTCAGAGAGGTGCATGGGCAAGTCTACAACCAGGGGGTGTGTGGATTCCCTAGTGGGCCACTCCGTTCTCCCTTATAGAAGCCTATAATAATTGGTAAAAGTGTTAGCAATGTCTTGTAATCCCATTTTTATCAGAGCTGTGGGGGTGATGACAGCTGAGTTGACTCATCTCACCCCTCCATGTGGCCAGCCAGAAGAGTAGCTTACTGGATTTGTCCCCCCATTTATATATTCTGTGTTGAGCAGCAATCCAGTATTGCTGGGCCTCGTGGAGGCACAATTGTTGTAGGGCAGCCCTATAAATCACTAGTTGTTGTCCCTTCGTCTCATCAGACTCCCCTTCCTCTCCAGTCGCAGAATGACCTTTTCACGGTCTGTCACCAGTCATGCCTTGTGCTGATGATCTTGAGCCCTAAAGAGTGACCTGGCCACCCCTCTTCATGCAGATATGCCTTGGATGCCCTCATATAGTGCCTGAGGACGCTACAGTGCCTTTATTCAGCTTCAGGAAAGTGTTGTGCTCTTAAGTCTGGTGTTGTACCACTTTTCCGTTAGCCAGGTGCCAGACCACAGAGCCCAATAAGCCACATAGGTTTGCAGCTGGGGTTGGGGCCCAGACAAATATACCACTATGGGTGATAGGTCAGAAATCCCCTTAGGCAATATGTATGTGCCTGTTGTATGGAGTGTGTCGATGGCCGGCATGAAAAGGTAATCATTGCAGGATCGTGTTTTGACGGCCACCAAGGTTTGTGTGTATTTTATCTCATGTGGATGCCAGACTTGCCATAAGTCCCATAACCCCAGATCCGCTGTCCAGGTTGCCAGCAGGGACCCCTTCCCAGGAACCATTGGGGGGGCTAATGAACTATCCAACTGGGGGTTCATAACCACATTGAATGCACGCCTGTAATTGTAACCCCATAGGAGAATTGTAGCAGTTCGCCCTCAAGCGTCTCCTGCATGTTTCCTAGTACTGTTGGAGGTATGTAGACACACATCAGGTTGTAGGCCAACACAGCAATAGCCCCCTCCACCAATACAAACCTGTCCTTTGGGTCCAATTTTGTTCATGAGACCACCAAGGGAACTCTCTTGCGTACAAAGATGTCAGTTTCCCTGGAGTACTGGGTGTACCCAGTGTGGAACACAGTGTTTTATAGATATCTGGCAGGGAAGGGGCATTAAGTGCTGAGTAAGTGGTTTTCTGCAATAGAAGAATCTTTGGGCCATGCCTCTTCACAAAGCCCAGAACTACTCTGCGCCTAATACGGTCTAATAGGCCATTTATATTCCACATCATAACCTTGAGACCCTGCATTGTGTGCAAGCAAGTCTAGTATGTAGCACCTGTAGCACCTCTCCCCGCCACCTGGGCCTGCCTATGCTGCACCTGATTTCCTGTGTGTGCTGCACAACAAACATGGGGCCAACTGGACCAAACTTCCCCTCCTTGCCACATTCTTCTACTCCCCAAGAAGCATCTGTCGCCTAAATCAAAAACATCCTACAAATTTGCAAACCTACTAGGGCTTCACACTGCCTGACGCCCCCACCACCCTGTTTTTTTTTTTTTTTTTTTTTTTTTTTAAATAACAAAAGGATCAGACGCTGCTGGTTAGAGAAATTAGTAATGGTCACTTAGCTGTTCTGTGGTGCCCTACGGCCATTTGCCGGCTGGCGCTAAGAGTCACACACTGCCCAGATCTTCAGGTGCATACAGCACTACCTCATGTGACTCCCCAGGGCTGGCTTTGCTTTGAGAGCCCATGCAACAGTGAACACTGCACAGGCTCAGCGCCCATGTATGAGGATTCCAATAGGCATCTGTTGCGAGTCATCTTCTGGCGTGACTGATGGGCTCCACCCTGGTATTTCGGTCTGCCCGGTCTTATCTCCTTGGTTCCCTCAATGTCCCCCCTCACCCCCCACGTGGGAGGTGAGTTTCAGTGTAGCACCTACTGTTCCGTGGCCCACTGCTACATTGCCTCTGTAGTGTAGAAAAAGTGGGATTTCTCATTGTAAATGATCCTGAGTCTGGCAGGGAATAGGAGCATGTACTGTAGCTTCAAAGACCTCAGTGTTAGTTTAGCCGAGTCAAAGGTTTTCCACTGTTGCTGCACTTTGCAAGTGTAGTTGGGAATCACCAGAATCCTGGAGGACTAGTAACACATTGGTGAACAGTCTCGCACTGCCTTAGGGATCATGTGTCTGTCTCTGTAATTAAGCACTTTTACTATCATTGGGCAAGGTGGGTCCATGTCAGGATCTAGTCTTCCATAAGTACTTACAGGGAAGTGCCTTCTGCCCCCTCTGAAAACCAGACCAACCACCGGTTGTTTCTTCAGGACTGGTTTTCTGAGTCTTCAGCTCAGTCTTTCAGTATGCAGGCTGAAGTTGTGAGGTGGGTTACTGCAGCTTTTAGGGTTACTACTTTGTGCTATATTTGCCCATCAGCACCGGTCACTCTGACCACAGTGTTCAGCAGATCCTGCCGCAGCAGCATCACATCTACACCCACCCCCCCCCTCTTTTTTGTCACCAGGGCCATCTGTGAGGCCTGTAGTATTTTGCCAATCCCTGAGGAAATGGTCAGCTGCTGATTTTCAGGCATCCCCTGAGGTCTGGGCCTGTGGTGTAGTGGTGCTGTATATTTGACCATCTTTCTGTATTTGGGGATGTGGCCCTCCTCTCACCATGCTTAGAGACCCTTGACAGAAGAAATAACGCTTGGTGCTGCAGCTCGAGGACCACCATTTTCACCAATCTCCACCATGGATGTAGAGTGTAACTTCCCTCTTGCACTACAGGAAGGCTGGGTGCTGGTCCTGCGGTGCACAAACTCAATGGGAAACAATGTCAAAGACGGCAAGTGATGTGCAGGCACGGACCCACAGAAGGCAGGCCGCACAAGCAATCAGGGTCTCTGCAGCACTCTCACTGCATATGCCCTCTCTCCAAGGACAAGGGTCTGGCTGCCTGACATCTTACAGTGTGCCCCTTACAGTCGGAGTCTTCACTTGAGGGCTCCCCCTTGCCGCCCAGGTGCTGCCACTGCTCAGGGACCATCCTCAGCCATCCTGTCTGTCTGTCAATAGTGAGGTTGACTGACACACCTCCGCAGCATTGGGGCTCCTCCTGCACTTCTTACTGTTGGGCTGGCTGCTCCCTGCCACCTGTCTTTTCCAGCAAATGCAAAAAGAACAAGACGATGGATGGAATGTTTGAATTCATCTCTGCCACTGGAAATCAGTCAGGCTGCAACCCAATCCATATTTTTTTGCCCACCATACCATTTCAGTTTGGACCTAGCCGTATGCAAATCAGTCTTCAATCTTGACCCTGCTCCTCATGGGAACAGTCCAGACTGAACTGCCAGGTCGGATACTCCTTAAATCGGAACACAAGCATCCTATGACCGGTTTCTTCCTAGTTAGGGCTTTTCAGCCAGGTATGGCTTGGTTCCAGTGAGCCCGGGACCCACGTCTGAGCATACCAGGTGCACTTAAGGCAGCAAATGCAAAACGTCAAGGTGATGGATGCAAGGCATGAATTATTTCAGCCATTGGCAATCGCTTGGGACTGCATCCCAATCCATCATTTCTTTGCCCAGCATGCCACCTCAGTTTGGACCCAGCCATATGGAAATCAGTCTTGACCCTGATTCTTATGGGAACAGTCCAGCCCAAACTGACAGGCCAGGTCCTCCCTGGATTGAAAAACAAGCAACCTAGGACCGGTTTTGCCCTTCATAGGGCTCTTTAGCCAGGTATAGCTTGGTTCCAGTGGTACAGTGAGCCTGTGGCCCACATATGGGCATACCCAGGAATTTTAAGGTGGCAAATGCAAAAAAGAAAATGGGATGGATGGGATGCCTGAATTAATCTCAGCCACTGGCATTAGCTCGGGCCACATACAAATCCATCATTTTTTTTTTGCACACCATGTTACCTCAGTTTTGACCCAGACAAATGCAAATCAGTCTTGACCCTCCTCCTCACGGGAAAGGTCCAGATCAAACTGCCAGGCCTGGCACTCTCGACATTACGTAGAGGGCTGATGGGGGTCTCTAACCTTCGTACTTCCTCTTCTAGGGCCGCACTCTCTTCTGCTGTCATTATCCTCTGGCCGGCCGTGGCCCACACACTCTGGCGAGGATCGGCAGATGCTCCCCAAGCACTGGAGAGCTTTCTCGGAGCATTCAGTGTCAGGTGTCATGGTGCAGGGCTCCTTGGCAGCCATTTGGTGTCTCAGCAGTATCCCTGCAGGTGCCGGGGCTCAATCCGCAACCTGTTCTTGCTCTCCCATTATTGCCCCCAGTAGGGGCCATCAATGGGGGCCAACAAAAACATCTACAAGGTTAGCCTGCTACAAGATTAACAAAGATGGAATGGCTCAGTGACCGGGCGCTCATTTGAAGACAGCCACCATCTTTGTCATACCGGCCACACACCCCAGCTTTTTGTTTTACTTGTTAACTTAATATCTATCTTGTTAAAGACATTATCCCATGTCCTTTACTTTCTGCTTGTTTGTTAATATATTAACCCAGTTCCCGTGATGAAAAAGGAAGGAATGGGGATAGATGGAAACTTTCTTAACTATCTAGAAGCAGGATCTCTGACTTCTGTGTTCCTATCACTCATGTGCCAAATATGTATATGAATAAGGGGAGCGGTCCCATGGGCAAGGCTCGCTCCCTAGGGGGGCATTTTTTAAGGACTTTTCTGCCTGATGGCCAAGCACCCCTCTCCCCTGGGCAAGGATGGAAGGGAACTCGCTTCCCCTTCCACCCCCGCCCGCACTCTGGACCTCCCCGTCGCATCTGACGACATAAACGTGCAAACGCGCGCTGACATCATTAGAGGCTTCCAGCGCAGATCGGAGGAGAAATGCAAAAGAATTTCTCCTCCGATCATGTGGAGGGGGCAAGAGAGGCATGAAAGGAGAGAAAATGCCTTTGATGTCTCTCTCAGCATTTCTGCTGCCCGATCGCATCGGCCATTAGACACCAGGGATTTTATTTTTCTAGGTTATGCAATGAAGGGAGCGGCCCCTTGGGGCAAATTAATTTAAGGCCATTTCTGCGCCCCCAGGGGCAGATCGGCCTATTATAATTTGTCCGTACTGCCCCCAGGGGGTGAGGGGACAGAAACCCCTAGACACCAGGGATATATGTATTTTTTTTTTTATATGTGGGGAGCGACCCCTTAGGCAAGGGTCGCTCCCCCTGGGGGGCAAATTGTCTTTAGGCCATTTCTGCCAATCGGCCTATTTTTATAAGGCCAATCTGACCCCAAGGGGGGCAGAAACCACTAGACACCAGGGATTTGTTTTTAATATGTATATGAATAAGGGGAGCGGCCCCTTGGGCAAGGGTAGCTCCCCAGGGGGGCATTTATTTTAAAGGCCTTTTCTACCCCCCTTTGGGGGCAGATCGGCCTATTGTAATTAGGCCGATCTGCCCCTGGGGGGGACAGAAACCTCTAGGCACCAGGGTTATTTTAATTTTTTTTATTTTTAGACATGGGGAGCGACCCCTTAGGCAAGGGTCGCTCCCCTGGGGGGATAAATCTTTTTAGGCCATTTCTGCCTCCCTTGGGGCAGATTGGCCTATTTGTATTAGGCCAATCTGCCCCCAAGGGGGGGCAGAAACAACTAGACAACAGGGATTTGTATTTTATTGCGTCAATTTCACGCAATGGGAGTGGCCTCCAGGCAAGGGTCGTTCCCCTGGGCAGAAAAATCTTTTTAGGCAGATCGGCCTATTTAAATGACTAGGCACCAGGGATTTTTTTTTTTGTCAATTGCACGCAAAGGGAGAGACCCCTTAGGCATGAGTCGCTCCCCTGGGGGGAGGGGGGATTTATTTTAGGCCATTTCTGCCCCCCCCCCTTGGGGACAGATCGGCCTATTTCTATTAGGCCAATCTGCCCCCAGGGGGGGCAGAAACCACTTAAGCACCAGGGATTGGTGTGTGTATGTGTGTGTTTTGTTTGCGGGGGCAGTCCCCTGGGCAAGGGTTGCTCCCCATGGGGGCACATTATTGTTGACCATATCTGCCGCAGATCATCCTACTTTTGGAAGGCCCATCCACCCCTAAGAGGGGCAGAAAACCCACCAGAGACCAGGGAAGAGTTTTTATTTTTATAAGAGAGTGGGGGTATGGCCATAACCCCACTCCAAATAAATGGGCCCCCAGTTGTTCTGCCCATCGGTGGGCAGATGGGGCAATTACCCCTGATCCACTCCTCAGGTGGGCAAAAAGCCTACTAGATGCCATGGAATAAAATACAAAAATAAATACTGGGCTGATGGCTACCAACCAGTATGGGTATGGTTATGGCCCCACCCCAACTGAAGGGGGTAACAGTCTTTCAGCTCTCCCCTGCACACTAAAACATCTTATCCCACAGCAAGCAAGAGGACACTTGATTATTTTGGGTTTTGCTTTGACATCTGGGCCACGAGAACTTGTCTAACTCTCAAAATCATCCCACTTGGAATGGTGAGGACTCCACTTTTTGGACTTTGGGACGCTGCCATGTGGAAAAATCCACAAGACCTAGACACATCTGAAAACTAAACTTCTGGATGAGTCCAGGATGGTGTGCTTCACATGCACCCGCACCATTTTCTTACCCACAATCCCCTGCATACCTCTTACTTTGCTGGAAATCTCCCTTTTTTTCCCACATTTTTGTGATGGAACCTTCCGGAATCTGCAGGAATTCACAGAATTTCTGCCTCCCAGCATTGTCACATCCATACCAATAAAACGTCTGCCCCACTTGTCAGCCTAAAAATGTTTTTTTTCAAACTGCCCTTTTGAACCCGCTTTGGTTCCCCCTCAATTTCAACATGCTTTTGGCTCTTCCCTGTCACCGACACTTGACCCACCTACACAAGTGAGGTACAATTTTTATTGGGAGAAGGAGGGTACGTTGGGTGGTATGAAATTTGTCCCGGTGCAGTGATCCCACACATAAATTTGGGAAAATTCTTTTTTTTTTTTAGCTAAATTTGAGGTTTGCTGAGGATTCTGGGTAACAAGACACTGGGGAAGTCACACCTCCCTGGACTCCCTCGGGTGTCTAGTTTAAAAAAATGTTTGGGTTTGTTAGGTTTCCCTATATTGCTGCTGTGCCCAGGACCAAAGACGCTGGTGCCCCCGCAAAAACAGGTCGTTTTGTATTTGATAATTTTAATGTGTCCATGTTGTGTTTTGGGGCATTTCCTGTAGCGGCCACTAGGCCTGCTCACACAAGTGAGGTACCATTTTTATCAGGAGACTTGGGGGAACACTGTGTGGAATGAAATTTGTGGCTCCTTCAGATTCCAGAACTTTCTGTCACCGAAATGTGAGGAAAAAGTTTTTTTTCCCCAAATTTTGAGGTTTGCAAAGGATTCTGGGTAACAGAACCTGGTGAGAGCCTCACAAGCCAACCCATCTTGGATTCCCCTAGATGTCTAGTTTTAAAAAAATGCACAGGTTTGATACGTTTCCCTAGGTGCCAGCTGAGCTAGAGGCCAAAATCCACAGCTAGGAACTTTGTAAAAAAACAGGTCAGATTTCAATGTAAAAATGTGATGTGTCCATGTTGCATTCCCTGTCACGGGCATTAGGCCTACCCAAGCAAGTGAGGTACCATATTTATCGAGAGACTTGAGGGAACACAGAATAGCAGAACTAGTGTTATTGCCCCTTGTCTTTCTCTAAAGTTTTTCCTTCTAAATTAAAGACAGTGTGTAATAAAGACGTCTATATTAGAAATGCCCTGTAATTCACATGCTAGTATGGGGCCCCCGGACTTCAGAGATGTGCAAATAACCACTGCATTTCAACACCTTATCTTGTGCCCATTTTGTAAATACAAAGGTTTTCTTGATACCTATTTTTCAGTCTTTATATTTCACCAAATGAATTGTTGTTTACCCGGTATACAATAAAACCCCATTGCAAAGTGCAGCTCATTTACTGGCTCTGGGTACCTAGGGTTCTTCATGAACCTACAAGCCCTACATATCCCCGCAACCAGAAGAGTCAATCAGACGTAACAGTATATTGCTTTAAAAAATCGTGGAGAAAAATGTCTGCTTTTTTCAGCTCAATTTAAATATTTATTCTACTTCAGATGTTATTTTCTGTAGGAAAACCTTATAGGATCTACACAAATTACCCCTGGCTGAACTCAGAATGTTGTCTACTTTTCAGAAATGTTTAGCTGTCCGGGACGCAGCATTGGTTTCACACTCATTTCTGTCACTAACTTGAAGGAGGCCAAAAGCACAAAAAATAGTAAAAATGGGGTCTGTCCCAGTAAAATGCCAAAATTGTGTTGAAAAATGTGGTTTTCTGATTCAAATTTGCCTGTCCCTGAAAGCTGGGAAGATGGTGATGTTAGTAACGCAAACCCTTTGTTGATCCCATTTTAAGGGGAAAAAAAACAAGCCTTCTTCAGTAGCCCTTTTTCCTATTTAAAAAAAAAAAAAAAGAAATACATTTTGCTGTATTTTGGCTAACTTCTTGGTCGCCTTCAGGACACAAATTTGGCATGGGTAGCTTATATGGACAAAAAATAATGAGGGCCTAAGCGCTAACTGCCCCAAATAGCCAAAACAAGGCCTGGCACCTGAGGAGGAAAAGGCCTGGCAGTGAAGGAGTTAAGTTAATAATGATTGATTCACTACAAATCGCGTGAGCATCTGGTTTTGGTTGCAAGTCAATATCCTCAAAAATTAAGAAAGGTTTTTATCAAGACCTGTCTAAACTGCTGGGTGAAATCAAACAACTACACCTTGTACCTCAGATGTAACGGGCGTACTGCCATGCCAGCCTTAAGTTCACAGCTTGAAATTAAGACGTCAATAGTATTTCAAGGAATCACCTTAATGAAAACATACATCCTGTTAGAAGACTATCGAAGCTCTCCTTTATTCAATGATTAAATATGCAAACAATAGGAAAGACTATTCAGCTGGTACAAAGAATGTCAGTTACTTCCCCGAGGGCTCCTTATTAAATATGTACCACTGATGAAAGTGCTAAGCATATCGCAAAAGTCATTAACATACAAATTGAATTTGACTAACAAACCATAGCTTTCATCTACATGACGGTAGATAAGTAGGGAAATAGAAAGGGAAGCTTCATACCTTTTGTTTCAATTTACTCTTCACTTCTCGTATTCCCTGCTTGGCATGAGTCTTTGCCTGGTAATGTAAGAGAGAAATATTTGATTTTCCTCAGAGCACTTAGCAAAGACTTGCTTTCATGAGCTCACTCGAACAGAGTCTCAACTCTATCAGTAAGTTGTACAGGGAAACACATTTTTAACATGTATTTCATTGGCCTAGATGAATTTTCTCACACACTTTTCTGTTTCTGGTATACATGAAGAGTTGTATAAAATAACATACTGTGGTAGGATAAGAGACACATTTTCACCAGTACTTGTTTGAGTTATGTTTATGGTAAAACAAGATGGACAAAGATAATACCCACCAAGTCTTAGAACTCCTCCTTAATTTGTGACAAAATCGCTTTATACCTTTAGTCTTTCTAAAGTATCTCTACTGAAGGCTCGCTTTAAAAAGTGAGGGAAAATTGTCACCACAACTATGTCCAAATAAAATTATTTTTTTCTCCATAAATGTTGCTACCACATATATACAGATTGCATTTGAACCATTAATAAGGCTCACGCTGATCAAAGAAGAATTGGAGTTGGCTATTAGAAACTAAGTGCATAATCTTTAGGACCATAGGGTATATGGCTCTGCAAGGCAAACAGACAGAAGCTAGAAGAGATGCAAATTGAATATAAGTGCTTGATCAACAACATTTGTCATAAGAGGAGGGAGGCTAGTACACTTCACCATTTGAGTATAACTGAGCTAAAGGAGCTTTACTGGCCTGGAAGACAAACCAGGTAGAACCCTTCTTCAAAGCATTGAGGCACCCAGCCATATGGGAGTTGGTAGACCTGGCATCCTTGGTGTGGTTTCCCCTAACCTTTTGCCCTTTGACCTCCTGTTTCACTGACCTTGTTTCTGCTGGCTTCAAGATTTTGGGCACATTACCATTGCTGACCAGTGTTAAAGTGTGTGTGCTCTTCCCCTATTACATGACACCTTTGGCTTATCTACAAATGGCATATTTAATTTACTTATACGTCCCTATTAAAGTGCACTACCTGTGGCCATGGCCTGGAAATTAAATGCTACTAGTGGGCTTGTAGCACCGATTGTGCCACCTTCTGCAGTAGCCCTTCAAACATGACACAGGACTGCCACTGCAGGGCCTGTGTGTGCAGTTTGAAACTACCATGTCAACCCGGCAAGTTAATCCTTTTGCCAGGCCCAAACCATACCTTTTTATTATACATATAAGCTGTCCTTAAGGCAGGGTGCAGTGTATATAAAACGTTGGACATGAACCTTTAAGCTTTAAATGTCCAGGTAGTGAAAAACTCTTAACATTTGTTTTTCACTACTGCAAGACCCATCTTTCACATAGGTTAACAATGGGATAGCCTTATTACATTTTGTAAGGTTAATTTTATTTTCCAATTGGAAACAGATGGGACCCCTAATTTCGGTGTCTCTGGAATCACAATTACAAATCACAACTTGTGGTGAAGTTGGTTTTAAATTGTAATCCTGACAATGCCACATTTAGAAAGTTGGCATTTTCTTACTTTAAATCATCTTGTGCCTTCAGCCCATCTCTGAATATATGTTGCTGTTTTGTTCATACCCTTCCATGTATTTTCACCGAATGGGATCAAAGTTATAAGCAGTTATTTATTATCTATGGATTACTACAGGTTACTATCACTAGGCACACAGGGTTTTTCTTGAGGCAGTTTACCTGAAATTTCCATAGTGGGATACATTAAAATCGCATACCAGAGGTAATGGCAGTCTTGTGATTCAACATGTTGAATGATGCTAGATAGAGTAATGGAAAACTGTAAACTTCGCACTTTTATAGTGCACTACTCACCCGTTAGGGTCTCAAGGCGCTGTACGCATACCGCTGTGGAACCCCTCCTGGCTTTTCCCTGTGAGGCACCCACTCCTGGGCAACCCTTAGGGTGAAGCCAGGCATCCAAGCGCTGTCAGGGCCGTTGTGGAGATTAAGCAAGCTATTGCCCAGAGTTACAGAGTGGGACCCATTAATTAGATTAGGAGGCGAGAATTATCTGGTCCAAGGGAATTGAGCCCAAGACCTGCTGAGGTGGGAATTGAACCCTGGTCCCGGGCTAGATCTCTGCTTCAGGGTCTGCCGCTCTAACCATTGTGCCACACTTCTCCTCCATGGAGTAATGATTAAGTTGATATGGAAAAGATCTCCGTGTAGACTATCACAAATCATGTCTAAGCACGATTGCTCAAATGTCAGCAAACAGATTGTATTTATTCTTGTTAAAAATGACAAAAATATTGGGCCTTTCTTTATGACCTGCGGGAATCTATTTTGCATTTCCCATAATAAATGCTTTCTCACTTTCTACTTTTGAGTGATATAAATTAAAAATCCCCTTGCAAAAAACCTGATGAATGCCATGCCTTTAACTGTTTGATTTATTCATAAAAGACAGGCTATGCATATATATAACAAGGACTGCGATGACCCGGAGAATAGCACACCCAGGACGAAGAAGAAGATTTTCAAAGAAAGAATAAAAATTCTTGTTGTGTGTGTTGTACCCTCGTTTCGCATACATCAAATCCTCTCATCCGGACCCTTTCTATGGAACACAACATTTGCTCAATGGGGAGGAACTTAAAAAAAAAGACCTTTGTTGAGTATCAAAGAAAGACGTCGTAGAGGAAATGCTTAGTTTGACAGAAAAAAAACTACAGGCTGATGCTGAGTTTGGTTTTTTTGATGCTTAATCCAAAAATGCATTTTGAAAAAAGTTCCTTTATGATACATTGAAGGTCAGTGGTTGATATCCGTAGGAGTGCAGTTTTTTACATGTAAAAGATGAGGCACATACCTCAATAACACAGTCAGCTACTTCTAAAATATGTTATGATAAGGATATAATACATTTTAAACGAAAACCCATCAAAGAGCACTGTTAATTTCAAGGCAACAGTGGTTTTCATGCACTTACAACTGTGTGTTCTGGGATTTTTACTAGTAAATTCATGATATTTATTAATGTTACAGGTACACAGCGTACCCAGTTACTGGCCAAAACAATCAAATGACACAACACACATCAATAGAACACTGGATGCTTACTTACATGCAATTAAATTTAATTTTGCATACGACTGTTCTACGTAATATACACAAGCTAAGCAATATATTACTATAATTACCAAATGATTAAGGAAATCATGCTAGTATAATAATTAACTAGGCAACATGTCCCACCAGTGGAAAAGGGAGTGTGAGAAGGACCTGAGTTAAAATACAGAGTTGTTCCTTGATGGAATATAAACTTTGTTTGTTAGGATATCAAAAATGCTTCAGAATTGTTCTACATATTCCAAGTGTTTTTTTGCGATTTCCTTTATTGAGGTTATTTTCCAAATGAGCCAGCCAAATGTCTTCCCAATAAAAACGTTACAGGAACAGAAAGAAACTTGGACGGAGACTAACTCTGGGCGTGGCCACACTGCCGCTGGGGCAGGAGTACATGAACGCTGGGACAAGGAGGCACAGACAGACACACTGAGCAGGGGAGGCACCGGGACATGGACAACGACCCCATGAGATAGACCTGTGGACACATGCCGATCAAATGAGGCATGAAGCAGTTCAGAAACTAAAACAGGAATACACAGAGACTGAGGCGGTGAGACACACACAACCGTGGGCTCTCAACATATATTAGCAAATACACCGATGGAGAAATACAGATACACTAGGACATGGGTACGTAGACAATGGAATAGGAAAACAGTAGTATACTGGGGACATGTTAATGCGCCCTGTGACAGGGAGTCATAGAATCTCAGCTCTTAACATAATGGCAAATTAATATAGCGACAAGCGAATACAGCATTCAGGAAGACAGGGACACAGGCAAAAATACACAAAAACGAGGACAGGAACATATGGGTATTCACCTTTACTTTTTAATCTTCATTAGACACCCCGATCTCTACATTAGGGATTATTGCACACATCAACCACGATAACTACTTTCCGTTTCAACCGGGTTGCATAATTGTCCTACTTTGCACAGAGGACACTTACAAACCCGGTATACAGCATGGCCCTGCATGCCATACTGAGAGATGATCAAGGCTACATGTGTGTATGTGTGTAAATGGAATGGACGTTAAGAGAGGGTCTTGCACAACCCAGTGAAATACCTATATGTATGTGATTTGGTTTATTTCAATAGCATAATCCAATCTACAAAGTAACATACTGGTTGAAATTCACAGGAAGACAATTACAGCAAGCACTGTGGAGTGAATGACGGTGAGGCTTGAAAGATCGAGGAAGAAGGGTGCAGGAGAGAGGACAGAAGTGGGGTTTATAAGGAAGGATGGGAATAAATGGAAGGGGGACTGAAAGATCTACTATATGATGCTAGCTGATAGAATGGAGTTACAATAGACGTGGGACACAGAAGCAGGAGAAACATGAAGAACGGTCATGAAGTTATAAATGCGTATAGTTTTTTGACCGAGGTACTAGTGTTCCATACTAATTTGCCACAGGAAGGCAATGTTCCACTGATATTTTTCAAGCACTCTTACAACACTCCTAATACAAGCAAACATATGACAACTACTGCACAAAATGGACTTACAAATTTGTACGCCGTCTTAACAGCAGGAGTTGCTTTGGTCATAGCTGTGTTGATAAGTGCACCACCTTTCTGTTTGATACAAATACATATTTATTAGCATACAAGAAAAAGAACATAACAACAAACGCGATCACTGAAAAACACTGTTGTAACAATTTAAATTTTAGTCTATTGAAGACATAGACTGGTTTAAGTCGAAGGAGGATGACTATGCACAATGCTGTGGTGCTTGGACACTGTGGCAATTTGGTGGTACTCCTGAACTGCACAAAATTGCAGGATTTGTTGCTCAAGAGATAATGACCGAGAGGCTGGAAGTGGATTATCAGTACCTTGTATGAATTATATACTAAGGGCCTGATTTAGATCTTGGCGGTAATGGTCCCACTACTGGTCTTCTGTCAAAAAAACAGTCCGCCACCCTGGTAGTCCACCAACCCAATTTAGATGTTGGAGGGACCAGAGGCGAAAGAGCCCGCGGAGTCTAGCAAGAATCTCCAGCTATCTCGACAGTGGCCTTAAGAATTTGGGGTGATGTCAGGACTCTGGCCACCTTTACCGCCAAGCAGATTTGGATGTGCCCTACTGCCAAGCAACTGTGGGGATCCGACTTCCACACCTGATTTGACGGACTGGGGGAAATGAGGCAAAAATCAACCTTTTTTCCCATTCTGCTTCAGTTTTCAACTGGTCAACACCTTCAGTCCCTGCTTCTACTGGACCATGGAGAGGTAGGTAACCTGCATTGGCTGTGTTTGTTGTGTGGTCACCACACATGGGCACGGGATCACTGCAGCCATATACATGTCACAGTCATTTTTTAATTTCTGTGACATGCATATGTCGGGAACACATTTGTTTGGGACATGGATGGTGACACACTGTTACATGACATATATTGCACACATACACAACTGGCATTGTGGTGTCAGCATTCATTGCCAAATGGATGCTGGCACCACAGTGACGTTACATTCACAACCATTGACTATGTCCATGTGTGCACACTGCAAGAGGATCTGTACCTGTGATGTTGTGTTAACAGTTGTATTTGTGAGTCAGTATGTGCAAGTGTGTGCGCAATGCGATTGTCTAGCTGAGGCAGAGGGAGCTGGAGTGGGTGATGAGGTTGTGTCTGTATGTATGCCACTTGCATTTGGGTTCTATGTTGCTGTGCATGTGGTGTTACTGAGTGTAACATTCAAGTGAGTGTTATGTGTTTGTCGATTTCATAATGCGTGTAGTTGTGCTTATGTGTTTGTGAAGATGAGTGTGTAGTTGTGTTGTGTACGCGTGCAGTGTCAACAATGTGTGTGTGTTTTATCATGGATGTATGGCAATGTATGTTTCATCATGGATGTATGGCAATGTGTGTTTCCGGCATGTTTGTGCAGTGTTCTGGTGGAATGACAATGGATATGTGTGTATGTGGTGTGTTGATTAGTGTGTAAGTGTGTAGTGCTGGAGGGTGCACATAGCGATAAGGTACAGTGTGTGCGAGTGTGTGTGTGAGAGAGAGAGACTTACCTGTAATGCATGGCCAGTGCCATTGTCCGATGTCCATTGGGTCCTGTGACAGTCTCCCTCTGTTAGCAATCTGTGGCCAGTATACTGCCTGCAGGACTGTAACTTCCATATAGGTTTGGCGGGAAACTGCCAGCCTGACGGCTAGCAAGAGCACTGCTTTTGGGCGGTCTTCAGCTCAGTCACAATAGATCTAAATACAGCGGGCAGAACATCTGCAACTTGACAGTCTTTTCGGGTCCACCACGGACTGGCGGTAACACTGCCAAGATCAAGCCCTAACTTAGGAATGAAAATATAAATGGCGTAACATACAATAATAATGTGAATAAATAGGACCGAATTTTGGGTTTGGGTTAGGTCAGGCAAAGATAGATTATTGTGCCTGTCGCAGTAAGTAATCAGGGGGTGGAGTCTGTGAAGATGTGTAAAATTAAGTGGAAGGGGAAAGGAAGAAAATATCTAGGCCATTTTATGCTGGTGATATGTTTGTTTATTCGCATACAATAACGGGTATTCAGTGTAGGCTGTCCGCCTTGAAAAATGATCTATAGAGAACTACCTCATAGTAAATAATTCAAAAACAGCTACTACTGTCCTTGGGGGGCATGAATTTGTAGGAAATTAGTGGTTGTACTTAAAACCTATGAAATTATGAGTATTTTGTTAGTAGCAATATGCCAGGATTAACATAGGTTGAATGTTATGTAAACTAATAGTGGCCACAATCATTTGCTGCCACATATGGAATGAATGGCCTTTCCTGCAATGTCATTTATCATGCACTGTCTATTGGGATGCTAAGACCTACACGACTAAAAAAGTAAGTGTTCATTTTATTTCACAGCATTATGAGGTAGTAAAGCATCGTATACCACAATGTGGCCACTTCAGAATGCTTCAGTATAATCATACACTCGGGGGTGAGGGGGGTGGTGAAGTATGGCTAACAATCCTCGTGGTTGAACCATCTAGCTAACGAAAAGGTAGAGACTGCTGAGGAGAACCACCCAAGTGGAATCCTGATCAAAATGGTGATGTCAGTACCCAGACTTAGGTTTCTGACTGGCAGGAATAACCAACAAGTGGCCAATTTTTACAATTAGCATGTGACACATAGTCTAACCACATCCAAGTGGTGGGATTTAGGAACTTCCTGAATTTGAGAAACTTGGATTTAGTTCCAAGGTGTAGTGGTAGTGTGTTCCATAAGGGAGAATGCTGTGTGTGAAGAATTCTTTCTTCAAATTTCTTACATGTTCTCAGCCCTTTTATTAGTCGATTTATTATGCTAGATCTTAGACTTCTGATTGCAAGTTTAAGAAACAATGAACTTTGCGAGGGAGATTAGGATGAAGCAATGTAAAAGTCTGTGGCTGAAAAAATTTGGTTTTGTCATCTGCTTGTTTTTCTTGTGCTGTACCTCAGTTATGTAAGACTGATGCTGCCCGTTGAGCAAGAGCACTGAGGCAAAAAAACATGATGCTCCACTCCAGGCAATAAGATTAGAATTCACAGAGAAACTCAGACGGGATCTTGTCCTCAGACCACATATCATGTGACATTTGATCTAAAACATGCACAACATGATAGGTTGCTGGCAATCCTGGGTGTATGTATAGGCCAGATTGGCCTTTAGGGCAATCAAACAGTGCCCGATAGGCAGATCAGTGTGTGTGCTGGTTTTTTTCAGAAATCTGTGGGCCTGCTTTATGGTGAGGCGGGCCAGTTTCCACTATTGATTTCCTTGATATTACCATAAACATTGCCTGCAGTAAACACAAAAGCGAACAGTCTTCCATACCTTGCAAAATACCCATAATTATTTATTTACAAGTACAAAACTGGCCAGAATTCCTAATTTGGGCCACTTTTTTAGTTCTCTGGTACACTTTTACTTTACTGCCCAGGGCGATTCTTTGCCCCAGTCCAACTCTGGTGGACACTGAGAAAGCTGAGAAAGCATAACCACTCCCCACAGGTAGTTGAGTCAGCTATATAAGGATTGGGTGGTTCCCATTGTCTTAGTATAACAACTATGGTACCGTCCATGACTAGGTCAATGTTTAAATGGTTGCTAAAGCATTCAGAACGTGCTTAAGATGACATTTAAATATTACTGTCGGAAGAGAGCAAGGTTAAGAGACGTTATCTCCATTTTAGTTTTGGGTTGGAGTATGTGCCGGGTACCTGGGCAGATAATCTCATACTGCCACGAACATGCAATACTGCTTTGGAAAGGGATATGAACTAGCTACTATTGATTCTTGTGTTGTCGGTAGCTTATACATATTTTTCGGAAGATAAATAGTTGATGGTAATCCAACTTTGCAGATTTAGCTCATGTGAATATTCGTTTTGAGTGGGATGCAATAATTGTGTGCTGTGTATAAAGAAGTGTTTAATTATTTGCACGATAAACCACCACAGTTCTTATTGTTCCAGCTGCACTGAATCCAGAATGACACACGACAAAATAAACATTAAGTTATTAACACATATTATCAGCACATTCTAACACAGTGATGTATTCTGTTAGCCATACATCATCACGAACGTTTGGTATCTTAAACAGAGTACAGAAGCTCGCCAAAATAAAATAAACAGTACACCCCATTCTAAACACATCTGCTTCTCCATTTCCTTTGGTCGGAGACTGTTGACATCAAGATTGATGATTTTATTTTAGAAAAATAAGTGTTGTGTATTAGGGTCAGTGTTGTTTGCTGTATTTACTTTAAGGTGATAAGGGCTGGAAGTCACAGAGGAGCAATTGTGCCTTACTGTAAGGGCGAGCTGCGTGCTCATTAAATCCAGGCGGTATTAAATCCTTGGTTTTCAAAAAGCTACTGCATAACCAAACTGATAACATTCCTAAGGAATCTAACGCCACACCTCACTGAGGGGGATGGAATGCTAAGTGAGGACGGCAAAGACCACGGCTACACCAGCGCCTTTCCATACTTGGCCCACATTCTGCCATTTCGCCGACATTCCCAAAGTGAAAATTTCAGCAATCGGCAGAAATACCAGCAGTGAAAGATACCTCCCACAGTGAGGAATGTACACCTCTTAGCAAGAAAGAGTCTCCGGGGAAAGAAAAGGAAGCTCGAAATACTGGTTCCGGACAAAATACAAGCAAAACACATGCAGACCTTGCTGCTATAAAATACCATAATTTAATTAACAGAAAGTATACATAATTTATCAGAATAAGGGTTTGATTTAAAGAGAGAACCTGAATCCGTAATAAATTCTAGCATTCTATTAATTGTATTTCGAGAAGGAAAAGTTTCTAAACTGATTTTCACTGAAATGATTTTCAGGGCACTCAATCATCTTTAACTATTTCAGTTTTACAGACCGGAATCGTAGGAAAATCACACCTCTTGTCTAAACTGATCTCCGACATACCAAACCTCTTATTAAACATGACAAATCACTCTATTACTTACAGAGTTAGATGTCATTCCCCAACTAGCTAACCCCAGAGTCTTGCCCCCCAAAAAACTGCATTTTTGTTACGTTTAGATGTTAACATTCAAGGGTTTACATCTCTGCCTCTCCTATCTTTTATGTGCAGAGATCCGCACCCTGACTGCAGAGAGCTCCACACAATTGGGTGTACATTTTAGTAGTAAATGTGGGAGTGACAGAGAGGAGTGGCTGAAAAATGAGGAATAATGAAGGTAGGAAGACGAGGGAGAGGCTTATGGAGGAACACGCACTCACCCACAAGAGTAAGCCCATTTTTATTTGCAAGTAAGCCCATTTCTATTCATAAACTGGACTTCTATAGTTACTTCAGAAAAAAGGTCCCAAGTAGTAAATGTACGTCAGCTCAGAGCTAGAGTACATCCAGCACCTCAGGTGGCCAGCCACTGGTACTACAACACCCTCCCATAGAAAATAATGTAGGTAGGGACTTAAAATAGAACCCCAAATGAAAATATGTTAAAACTAATTAATTTACTGAAATTGTTTCAAACTATATATACATATATTTTCATTTTTTTAAAATAGAAATCATAATTAATATATTATATTTAACATATGTAAGTACCTTTGCAATTAAACAATAAATGTGAAGTTATTTTTGTAAACAATCTGAATTAAAGGTAATGCTATTAATAACATTTAACAATACCTCAATACATAATAAATAAATAAATGAATAGGAACATTTTATTTTAGGTTCTTTTTTAAATAATTCTTTATTATATTAATTTTACTGTAATTTAATATACTTAAAACAATTAAGTATTATTTTAATTCATTACATTCTCAGAAAATATTTCATTTTTTTTAAACAATACTAAGCCTTAAAACTTACGCCAAGAGTGTGGCATATGAAATATGGTAATAAAGTCACTACTAATAGTAACTTTACAGTTGTATATGACTTTCTTTTACTGACTTTACCATTTTGCAGGGGGTGGGACATATAAGTATACACCCTTGAGTAACTTTACACTCGTAATGGTGACTAGCCTAAAGTAGTAAAGTTACTCAAAAGTGTAAGAGTAAAGTTACACATGGTATTTATTCAAGTGTATGTTTACCGTTTTGAATATGCTGCATAGTTTTAAATACTTGTCCACTACCCACTCACTTTAGAAGCCACCCAGAAATCATTTTTGTGTTCAGGCTTTGACATTTATTTCTTATGGGTTCAATGCTTATTTTTCACCCTCCACTGGATATTATTGCTTCATATTTTATTGCTTTAAATTGCCAAGTAAAGTGTCAGGGGTTACATCGCTTACATATTTGTGAGTTTCCATGTCTGTCATAATGCATATAATCTATTTTATAAAATATACTATGAAATATTTTGAACTCAACAGACTGTGTAAAGCCGGGGGTATAATATAGCATGTTATACCTCCTCTCTCTCACCCAGCCATGAGGTCACAGAGTTCATTGCAAAGTTTTGAGTTGTTTGAGAACTGGAATATATTTGCTTCATCTGTGAAATAGCAATGTTGTAAAGTTCATCCTTTGAGTGAGGAAATTTGATACAAAATGCAAATCTTGTTGTTGCTGCATGACCACGACTTGTGTACATTATTACTTATTTTAAAAGGAAGATGGTCATATTATTGTATGCTTATGCACCCCTCCCCGTGCAAGAATAAGTGGCACCATAAGTCAGTTGGCTACAGTCGGCTTAAAGAACATTGGCCTTGAAATACAAAATGGAGAGGTCAACTCAATAAAATGCAAATGCTCAAAGCTTGCTTACCAAAACAAGATTCCTTCATTCAACATATATCTATTAAAATATAATCAGTCTGTATGTTTCAGTTATACTCATACAGGGGTGAAGGCTTGGTGAGTGTTTATGATAACCCAGTAATTAAAAACTGACATTGGGGGTGTGGTCCAGTGTCCCATTTCAAGACACCTGCCGGACTTCGAGCACCTTCCTTGGCAATGGGACCATTTCTAAGCAACACTAACCCAGATGGGTAATGTTCCCCCACCACCCTGCATGGAAGACCTCTGATTCCCTTGAAAACGACCCTGGAAGTGGTGACATGGATCCCATGAGAGACCTGGCCTGCGCAGCCCGGACTGCCATCTTGCTTTAGGGAGGTGGCAACTCGCCAGGCCTGAGGAAAGGCCGTGAGGGAGGCCATGTAGAGTCCTGAATGGGCTGGGGATTAGTGGACTGTACTGTTGCTGTGGTCATACTTGGGAATCCCTGCACCCCATCTGCAACGTAATACCTGCTGGGAGATGGTGGTCTCCTCAACGAGATCCACTCCGGGGGAGCAGCCATCTTGCTGGGGCCGCACTGCGCATCTCCGCCCTTACAATAGCGCCAAGGGGATAGCATGTCAGAGAGCTATCTGTCGCCAGTGAGGACCTATGCCTATGAGAGACATTGGGTGACCCTTTGCCTCTGCATTGTCGCATGCCTGCATACGGCCAAAATAAGATGACAGCAGGACCTGTTGATGCCGGCCAAGGCTACGCGCCTGGCCCGGTGAGGGACTGGACTATCAAACACTGGGTGGCAGGGAACACCAACATCCCCTCATTCCAGACCCTGGGTCAATTTATTGGTGAGTGCACTGCCTGGCCGATCCCGCAGCCGAGGGAGGGAGCGAGCCCTTATTTCTCCCCTGAGCTGCCCGGGGTGAGGCAGAGGAGTCCTGTGCGACTTGGTTACCATTGAGAACTTGGAGGCAGTCTGGACTATCTGCTATACACAACCTGACTGGCTGACTGCGGGTGGCGTTGCACTTGAGGTGGACCTCCACATCTCAACTGGACGACCTGGTTGGGGCCAGACATTTGACTCTCTACCTCTACCGGCACTGGAAGCTGCCTAACCCCTCTAATTCTAGTAGCATTTTGGTGCAGTGAGTGGCTGACTCTTGGCCCCTGGCCTGACTGGGCACCTGCACCTTAAGCTCTTCACCGGCAGTGGGAATGGACCTGATGCAAGGTTAGTTGCTTGAGGGCCCATGCAAACTTCCATCAATGGAGTGGCAGAGACTTGTTAATCGCAGCAGACTACTCCCATTCGCTTCATTGCCCCCCTTATCTTGCTGGATCATGTGGAAGCACTTAGGAAACTACGCTACTGATCTCTCGTAGGATGCCATAACCCTCTAATGGCCTGATTTTAGGCTCTGGACCTCAGCTGACCAAGCTTGCTCAAGTACCCACATGGCTTTTATCCAGTACTGATCCACCTGTTACAGGGACACCCGACTGGACCAGAGTTTGGGGAAAGGAGCATGTCACAGGGGAGGCAGCGAACCCCCTCGTCGCCCACATCTTGCCCCAACTAGCGGCACCCTCTGTGACTGCACCTGAGCTCTCACCGCCTTCTATCATGCCCTAATATTATGGGAGAGACTCGTTTCTGGGCTGACCACTATTTATAATTCTTCCCCTCAACACTTCTGTTGTGGGACTGGCAGCTGGGAGTCGTACTTCGAATGGCCATCAATTAACCGCCTTGCTACCCTGGCTAAACCTTGGAATCACTCTATGACGCCTGTGCCCTTGCTGCGTCCTCAGTTGTCCTAGCCGGGGGGAGGGGACCCTACACGTTCTCTGGGAACCCCTGGCTGCTCTACACTTGGGACTCTGAAAGGGGGTTGCAAACACCACCACAGAGATTCAAAACTCCCCTGCAAAGGACCAGGGGCACTGACTTGGGCTAAAATAGAACTCCGCTCTTTCGCAGCCCTATGGCTGGCTACCATGCTTGTGGTAAATCTGCTAACGACACGTCAGCGGGATCTACCAGACAACCCTGTCACCTCACAGTAGAATAAAGTGCCCTTATGCATATCAAGTCACCAGAACCCCCTTCAACCAATATGACAGGAGCCAATGCATCAATGTCCATATCCCAAGACTATATGAACCACTTCCTGAGGGAAATCCGCTCTGAAATAAGCTCCCTCAAAACAGATTTTCAGTCCTGCATCTAAGATGTGGATCATGACATCAGCGAGTCATGGAGGGCGAGTGGATGATCTGGAATGCATAGTGGATGCCCGCTCAGAAGACCAGGAAATGCTCTGTTGCAGAGTGACGGCCCTTGGAGAGCAGCAAATTGAGCTACAAATGAAACAAGAGGTCCTAGAGAACTGAAGTCACCGGAACAACATTTGTATCAGGGGAGTCCTTAGAGGAGCACAGGGCAATGACATTCTGGCCTTTACAGCTGAGCTCCTGCAGATGGGTCTGCAGTGATGGCTACGCCCCACCTCCGTCCCTGGATAGAACCCATCATGTGACATCTGTACCGGGATGTGCCAATGCTGTACCAGACAACCTGAGGTGGGTGCACTTCTTCACAGACAAAGAAGCCACCTTATGGGGCTCATGAAGCAAGACAGATCTTATCTTCTGTGGCCACACCATTCAGCTCTTCCAGGATGTCTCCCCCATTACAGTTAGCTGCCACAGGGACTTTAGGCCTGTCACTGACAAACTAAGACAACTCAATATTCATTACCAAAGGGGCCATCCATTTGCCATCGTGCTTCAGTGGAAGGGCAAGCTCTGCATAATCTAGTCCTTGACAGAGGCAAGACAGCTCCTGGGACTACCGGCTGATCCACAGGATGATGCTTCAATGTTGCCCTGCTCACCAAGAGACACTGTACTCCAACTGGACCCAGGTGAGGCCTCACCGGTCTGGCAAACATTGCAAAGACTCCACTCCCCAGGAAACCAAAAGAGATATAATCCAACACCTCTCCCCTGGTCCCCACCACCACTGGCTCTTTGTAGCTCTGACTCTCATGGCCAGGCCCATACCGCAGGGCAGAAGGTGAGGGCCCTTGGGACACCGCAACTCATGTCCCCTGGTCTCGACGGATAACCTTTAGGATACATACTCCTCCAGGGGTGTGGAGGCCTTCGCCGTCCATGTTGCAACTGACTCACTGAAAATGGCCCTGAAAGCCTCCCCGTCTGACACTCAATGCCTCCTTCCATTAGCAGCCCTCTGGACCTAGGGGCCTTGAACATCGGCCTGATGAGTTCCCACTTTGCTGTGAGCCTTGGCCCTGGCCTCTGCCATCCACGGGGATCCAGGACACTCGGAGGATCTTGACAACACGCCAACCCCCTTGCCTTGTGAGGGGATCTGCCTGGATGACACCCCTTCAATTCCTTCTCTGTGAGGATGACACCTCTAATGAGACCAGCACAACCGGGCACCAGCTTTCTCAAGACATGAATTAAGCTGTTCGGCCCTGTTGGCATCCTGTTGTTATTCTTTCTCTCTTAATTCTATACTCTACAAGGTTGAGTGTCTCACTGGGGGGGGGGGGGGGTCCCTTCTACCCCCTAGTGCACCGACATCGGACCACCATACACTTGCAGACCTGACAATTCTAAACCACTTGCCTACCTTTCTAACCATACCTCACCTCTGTTCCCACCACCAACAACAGCCCCCACATGGTATGGAGGCACTTCCCAGGCACGCAACTCAGGCTGTGCTGACATGAGTACACCCATGCATCTACCCGGCGGTACAGCTGACACCCCCCCCAATGTTATGATCGCAACACAACACACTAAACTACTCATTCTTAATACTAAGGGCTTAAACTCACCTAATAAGTGTAGGCAAGTCTGGTGCAACCTCCTCTTGCAGGACCCTGACACACACTTTCTCCAATAGACCCATCTCCTACAGGAGGACTCCCACCACACACTGAAATACCAGATCCGCTACTGGGCTTATGTGTGAGGCAGGTTTCTGCACCAATGTAAGGAACACGGTTCGGGATATGCCCATGACTTGAAATGAACCCTCCGAAGGGGCCAACAACCACTCGCCCTACTAAATGTCCATGTCCCCAATCAGGCGCAAGACACCTTTCCTCAGAGACCTACTGCATGACCAGCGGAAGAACAAGAAGGGTGACATAGTGATGGGGGGTGACTTAAACCTAGTGAGGGACCCTGAGCTTGACTGTAGTACTACATCTTTCCAAGGTACTGGGGCAACGCCTGTGGCACTCAAGCGTGACCTTACTTAACTGGGGATAGTGGACGCATGGTGACTATTTCTTTTATTCACATGTACATACATAATACTCACGCGTAGATTATCTCTTTCTCACCGACTCTCTGCTTCGAGAACTGGAGACTGTAACCATCTTGGGCATCTCCATCTGGGACAACGCCCATGTAGAATTAACATGGACCCAAAGTGGGAGTCTGGGACGGGCCCCACCATGTTGGCAATTCCCTCTGCACTTGCGTAGAGACCTGGTCGATGTTGCCGAAATCAAAAAAGGGGATCACAGACTACTTTGATCTCAATGGCCTCCCGGACGTATCGGCACATACACTCTTGGATGTCTTTAAGGTCAGCATTGGAGGGTTCATATCCACTATTGCTATAGCTTGAGCATCGGAATCTCTATTGGTGGAGATGGGTTTGGCTCAGAGATAAAGACTCTAGAGAGCCTTGACCAATTCACCCCCTTCGGGCACAACAAGAGGCAGCTAGCCTTGCTGCGGGGCCAGCTGTGGATCCACATAACTAACTTGGCTTGAAACAGCAGTTTTATGAAGGGGAGATAAGGTTGGTGCACTTCTCGCCTGAAAGTAGAAACAACAGTACACTCTGGCTCACATATCTAGGATCTGGACATTGGACTCAACATAGGCAACCGCTGAACAAGCAAAACAACAGGCATTTTGCAACTCTCTACATGGGGGAAGAGGCCACCTAAGATCTCAAAGATGCTTATTTCACCTGTGACTGGGACCCCCTCGATCCACAACACACTGAACTTTTGGAAGCTCTTATCACTCTTGCTGAGCTGCACTGTGCCCTGCTGGATCTTTCTACTTGCAAAATGCCCAGCCCAGACGGGCTCCAGTTTTCTTTCTATAGAGCTTTCCTTCCCCTACTCCAGGATTGTCTACTTACATTATTTAATTCGCCCACATCACACACAGGCCTTATTTCCATGATGGCAGCAGCCAAGATTTCCCTCATTCATAATCCTGGAAAAGATCCAAACTTGGCACCTCTTACCGTCCGATTGCCCTCTAAAATACAGACACCAAGACCTTTACCAAGGTTCTGGATAATTGATTGAGAAATATCTCCCGGACCTCATTGACCCGGACCAGGTGAGCTTTCACTGTAATTGGCAGGAGGTGGACAATATCCATTGTGTGGCACATCTGGTGGAAAAGTCTCACCACCATAACATTCTCGCTGGTCTTCTCTCACTTTACGCAGAGAAGGCTTTTGACAGGGTTAGCTGAACGTTCCTATGGGGGGTCCTTAAAAACATCGGTCTAGGTTCAGGCATGCCTACTAGAATAATAGCGTCCTATGTCTCTCCCAACTGCCACAATTCGGGTAATGGTCAGCCAACAAAACTGATCTATTTTGCAAGAGGTACTAGGCAGGGATGCCCACTTACAGTACTGCTGCTTGCATTGGCAGTGAGGCCTCTAGCCATTACTATCTGCAGATGGAGTCCATCGTGGGCATCCCTTTTGGTGGGCACCCCCACAAACTGCATCTCTTCGCAGATTACCTCCAGCTAACTCTCACTCAACCAGCCACCGCCCTCTCGGCAGTTGTGCGCTTACTTACTGCCTTTGAGCAGATCTCTGGTTTCAGGGGTAACGTGTCTAAATTGCTTACCCTGAACCACAAGATATCTAAGCAAGACCATCCTGCTCTACCATCTCTAGTACCATTACAATGGGCCCCACAAGCCATTCAGTACCTAGTCATTAATCTGACACCCACCTTGACTTCCTAGACACAAGCCATCACTGCATGCTCAACGCCGACAAAATGACAGTTCTCCCATAGGTCCTTTATTTATTTCAGACCCTGCTCACTCCCATCCCACATGATAATATTGTATGCCTCCAGTTGGACATATGCACATTCATATGGGGGGGGGAAATGCCCAAGGCTCTCTAACACCATGCTAATGCTCCCCAGGGACTGGGGGGGAACTGTCCTGTTCTAACAACTGAATATTATTGGGAAGCGCATCTCCGCTGCATTTCTGAATGGGTAGCTGGAGAGAGAAAAAATACTGATTCCATATGGACTGGGCCGTGGCTTGTCGCCCCTTGTAGGACCTTGCCTGGCTTCCCAAGGATGCTAGACCACAAAACGCCTAAATAGCCACCTCAGCTAAAACGGTCTTTGAGATCTGGGACAGGATTGCTCTAAAAAAAGGGACTCACCAAGTTCCCCTTCCCCACACGCCCCAAATGCTTGTAACCCATACTTCATGCCGACCCTTGGGGCACACTCATTTCCCAGCTGGGAATCAGGTGAATGCTGTATCCTGCGCAACTTGTTTGGGTGCGCAACCATTAAGACATTTGAACAATGCAAAGCTGACTTCCACATACCAGAAACAGTCGGGCTGCAACACTGACAGCTGTGCCACTGGGTGCTTCACCCTTCCAATGTTCAGGGAGCAACCAAGGATTACACCCCCTGTGAGACATTAGTTAGAGCCTATGATCGAACTAGAGTTCTGATATCGGGCACCTATCAGGTACTCCAACACCTGGGGCTATCTCGTCCACATGTCTATCATACACAGAGGGAAGGCAATACAACTGACAGCATCTCCCATAAACAATGGGAAACACTCTGGCAGGACATCCCCAAAATTTACAGAAGCATACCACAGTGCAAGACAGCATACAGATTGAGGATGCGGTGATACTACATGCGAACCCATCTTCATACTCTCTACTCAGCTACCCTCGACCTTTGCTGGCGATGCAACGTGGCACCCTTAGGATTTCCACCAGATATAGTGGTCATGCTCTTTAATCACGACCAATTGGAAGGAAATCCTTGGCAAGGTGGGTTCCCTCTTCCCATCCCCTATAACTGGGTCATTCTGGGCATCTACCCCCTAGAGATGGGGATCAGGACTCATACTGACTGGTGCTTCATTAGGCATACGGTGGTCACTGCCAAGCAACTCATAGCCCTTTATTAGAAGAAATCCTCTGCCCCTCCCATTGCTCAATGGGTCACCGGCCTCTGGCATGTCTTAGCCATGGAGCTTCTATCCCATAAGATAGCACATACTGACACTAAATTCACCAGTATTTGGCAATCATTAATTGAATATTTCACCCGCTTGGAATATTCCTGTTTTACACCACCCAGACTCACAGCACTTCAACTCAATGACTAGTCATCCCACCAACAGGGTAAAATCGACACAGTGGGGGTCATGAATCTCATCCTTCCGACCTTTCTTGTTACACTGTTTGCCTATTTTGTACTCGCTATTCCGCTGTGGACACGAGCGCGGATGCCACACCTTACGCACCCCCTTGATGAACACCACATGAATTGTCCGCTTTCAGTCTATTGTGACATCTATTACCTACCTTTGTTATACTGCAATGTGTGGCAGTGTAAATGATGCCTCTTGACACTGTCAGTGTCATGTGTTGTCGTTTACGGCAAAAACGTTCAGTAATCAGATTTCCAGTTAAAAAACTGACACTGTACTTCACAAAGCCTACAGATATGCATATATTAAAGTAATAAAAATGCATCTTTTAATGTATAAAACTATGTTTTGTCTTGAGGCTAATTGTTAGGAGTTCAGTGTAAGTAAAAAAAATAAAAAAAAATAAAAAACACACATTCTGCATGATCCAGCCTTTTTAGGGAAGAGCCTACGAGTGCATGTGCTTGCCTCTCATATGCGACACGTGGTTATCAGTAAAGGGCTTGAAGCCCGCTTGTCGCTCACCATTTGTTGTTTTGCGTGGCACTCTTCTTTACAGCCTTGTAATTCGTTAAAGCATGTCTGGCATCATTTCTGTTCCTCGGTGTGGAGCAGGGACTAAGCACTAATTGATTTCAACCTAATTAGTGCCCCTCCGGTGCTCCCGACCTGATCAAAGTACTATTTTGTTCTAACTTCGATGGCTCCACAAACAGAAGGCTTGTGCAAAAATGTGCCCAGCAGGACAAACAAAATTGCAAAGTTTTATTTTTTACGGCTACTTTTATTTAATTCAGTCGTCTTTTCTCAGTTTCCACTCATGTTTTTTGTTTTTGCTTGTGGGCGCTATTGTCAAAAGATGACAATTAACATGTTCTAAATATGTGAGACCCATTGCATTTCAAATGCTTGTTTTATTTTGCTGTGACATTTTTGCATTTCATTGAAGGCCATACTTCCTGTATCTATTTTTAAGCATAAATGCGTGCATCCACTGTGTTTTGAGTGTTTATGTAATATACGCAAATGATTTCCCTGACAGTTGTTTTGGGGTTTTGCAAATATGAGCACTGGTTTTTGCTGGGTTCCTAAGGCTCTAATCACCAAAGAAATAGGACTGGCATGTTGCATTGTGCACCCCATCAAATGTAAAAACCTTGCTGCCATGAGCAACAATTTTTTTTGTCAGCTGTAGCTGGAATAGCTTACTGAGTTATAGACTCCGCTAGCAAACATGATATCCATGGTAGGATTTGTGTACAAATGTGTTTATAATCTGCAAATCACAAGTTAAAAAATTATAGAAAGGCGGCTCTGTCTTATATTTTTAAAGGCAATAAATTGATCACATCAGAGTTGCGTAGTATTAACATCGGATGTTTTAAATGAATATCAAGCGGAAAAACTGTGGAACATTGGGTTTTAAATGCCTACGGTTCAAAATGTGACAGCATGTCCAAATCAGATATAACAAAGTATACTAAGAGCATATATAATTTCTAGAAAATATATGTCCTTATATTTCTGGCAGTACTTAAATATATTATATGGGTATAATATGTCTTTTATTGATTAAAGTCCATGGTTGTATGTGTAAGATCTACTACGAACCTCTCGAGCTGTACTAATATACCAATGTGTCGAGCTTGTCTCAAAAGTTAAAAAGTAGAATCACATGCTTTCCTTTAATAATTGTGATATTGACATTGAAACTTCACAGTATTCTCACACTGGAATACACCTGGCCCACCCTCAGCAAACACCATAAAGAAAAACATACCTTTACTGTGTACATCCACTCCCGGTAAGATTTTGGATTTCCTGTAAGTATTAAAAGAGCTGTTTTGTAAAGTTATGAGTTTGTCTCTTTTTCTTTGTCAATAACAAGTTAAACATATTAAAGTTACAACTTTACACAACTGCGTGTTTGCCCCACTCTTTAGTTTCTCAAGGATGATCGGTATGTGCAGAAGACTGAACAACAGTGGCAGCAATGAATGTTTTTGTCCATGGCGTTTTATGTACTGCTTCATATTTTGCATATGATTCCAACAGTGTATTATAACTCAAAATCTATACAATGAAAGGAGGTTATATGGAAGATCATAAGACATCAAGACTACACCCTAGTAGCTGTGAGCAACTGTACCAGCCACCCCCCCCCCGTGTCAGTTATCAGCCACTTCATCACACACAAGTGAGACCATGGTTTCGTTCACCCAAATCTTAGCTTGCGCAGTAACCCTTGACTAAAGCTGCACATCTTGACAGACATGGTGGTATTATTTTGGAGACCTGTGGAACGCTGATGAGCTCACATAAAAACTTTGGGCCAAAACAGGTAAAGGGCGAATGGGGTGGCAGAGAAGCAAAAAAGATTAGCCTTTGGTTAGGAGATTCGTCCTATAACATGCCCCTGTGTTTGAAATAGTTCCTTCAATCACTGCACTGCTGGAGACAGGTACAGCCTATACACTGATATATTAGAATCAGGGGCCCTTTTTCAAAAGATGCTTAATGACTTGCATGTATCATTTTCCTAAATATAGGTAGGCCTGGACACCCAAAGTACATATTTGCCGTGCATATTACCTTATTAACTAGGAGACAATATATTGTGTATTTTAAATGCTTATAGGATTATTACCTACTCATTTTGATGAAACACATGTAATATCATCTGGCAGGACAAATGCTATGTTCTCAAGCGTTCTAAATAGCCATATTTACATTCAGGAATACAAACATACAGAGAAATGATATTCACAAAATCTACCAAAGTGAAGCCAGTACGAATGGGGTTTCCAGATCCATGCTCCAAAGCTGTTGATCACATACATCAAGAAATGCATGCAACGGTAAGCATGAGATCTACATCCTGCAATGTCCGTGGGAAAAACCATTATGTAGGGAGCACAATTTGCAAATTAAAGAGAATGTCAGAACCGTGACAAACATAAACTGTTGCTATCATATAGCGACATGTTAATGAAAAGAACACAATGGAAAACTACACATATGACAGTCCACTGCTTAGATGATTGTGTGCTGCCACATTTTTGCACAGTGGCCCATGTAAAAAATTGCAATGGAGGCAATCCTCGTATATCATTAAGCTTGGGCCAAGGAACCTGTAATGTATATCTACACTGAAGAACTCGTTATATTTACACTGACAAACTTTTGGATTCTACGCATTTTCTTGATACGATGCCACATAAGTGGACGACTACAAGGTTTAATCAGCGATCTGCTTCCTCCCAATTAAATTCAGCTGAAAAGCTGACCGCTTTAACAGAATTCACTCACAGCAGCGGCTCGCTCCATGTGCCCACCTTTATCATAGTGAATGTAACAATGTCGTTTGTTTTCTATTTTGAACACATAAAATAAATGTTATTGCAATATTTCGTTTTTTCCTACGATAACATTTTGTTGATATGTTCCCTTTCACTTTGCATCCTGCCCCCCACCCCAACAAAGATGTTTTGAGGAGTAACGCAATGTTCAAAATGTCCTCAGTCTTACAGCACAGTCAAACAATAGCATGATCCGCATTGTTGAACTTTAAACCGGAATTTAACAACATTTCTTGTATCTGCTTGTGACCGTGTTGCTATTTGAAATAAATAAATGCTTCTTAACCACCACTTTTCGTTAAATAATTCGACAGCGTTAACTTGAATGTTGACTTGTTTGACTGTTGTTTGTTAGAATCAGAACTGAAATGTGGATGTGGTCCACCATATGGGCCGAGTTGGCACTGGGTGCGTTTGTATAAATCATGTATTTTGCTTGTATGGAAGACAATGTCAGCACTCGTATTTAGGAAGCAAATACGCAGAGAACAACTGAGCTTTAGCCATTCCACCAGGTTGCACGTTTTACAAGTGCTTCTTTCCTGTTTATCAATCAACCCCAAATGAATTTCACATTAAAATATGTGATTTAAGTCTTCTGTTTAAGTCACTGTCACATTGTCAAATGTTACAATGCTTTTATTGAAAACATTCTATATATTTTAGCTTATCAGCTGCGGTGGTAATGAGTAGGTTATATTTCAAGTTGGACTTTTTTTATCTTGTGCTCTATCATTTTTTATTACTAACAGTTCGTCACAATTTGTGCTGCTTTCGGAAAAGCAGGGACACAGACATGTTTGGGAATATCTCTTTATATTCACTGCTTGAGAATCTCCTTCTTACTCGGAGTAATTCACTGTGTGCTATTCCCCCACCCCATGTGTAGTAACTAGGGGAGTGTAATAGAGGTAATTTGAAGTTTCTTTTTTGTCAAACATGTTTTTCAAGTTTCCATTTTCGGTTTACACATTGATATCTAGATCTTGCACAGCTAATCAGGCAAAGTATGGTCTTGTTCATGACTTTAAATATGATGGCTAAACTTTTGATTATTTCATTCCAGATTGCAAATATTTCATGGCTTATTCATAGGGAATGAATGATTACCTTGCACAGGCCTTATTTTTTCCTTCTGTGCTAACTTTTCTCTCTCAACCACAATATAATGCTAACCCGGGTAGGTGCACAAGCACTCTCAATGACTGTTCCTCTGATCTTAAGCAAGAATGGAGTAGTCAACAGAGGTAATGCCACAAAGAAAGCAGACAAAAATAGTCTACAAGGAAAAGCGTTCATGGAGGGGTTAACAGGGTGAAATAAAGATGCACTGACAGGCCCTTGGTCTGTTGTAAAGTTAGTTAGCTCTGCAATGGATTTCGGACTGCTGGGTTCACTCACCACAACCTTCAGTGTCACTGGTAAGAATAGTTTGTCATCAAACTAAGAAATCACTACTGTTAAATATTTCAACAGTCTCTCCTTTTTTCCTGGGTAAATAGTCAAAAGTGAACCATTTTTAAGGTGCCAGTCAAGGAAAATCTTTTTTTATGGAGACATCATTTGTGTTTCTTTCAATTGCGATGCTGTTGTGCCTAAGGTAACCCCCCCTGAGTTGAACCCGGCCTATCTCCATGGTCGTTATTTATCCTGGTACCTCTCTAGGTGCTGCAGAGCCGGTGCAGGCACCATACTCGTCCTGGGGATGTTGGGTGGCACGCGGCATGCCCTCTATATGGTTTCTGCCCTCCTGCTGCCCCATGATGCAGCTACAGTTCAGATGAGCTGCCAGGCTGTGACAGACCTGCATTTGTTCAGCCGTACCACGGTTAACTTCCTGTATCCCACAGAAGCACTGTAAAAGGCATACTCACCTTGAGGGAATTAGACAGCCTCCGTAACACCCTCCAGGAAAACCCGCGGTCACAAGGGGACTGTGAAAAACTTGATGCCATTTGGATCACGTTATGGTGTGTAGCCCAATCCTACTAAAAGTTACTAGGCCTCTGTCACATGGTGGGGGAGAGCATTGACACATGCTGAGACTTATATTGTTTAGGGTTGGCATTTCTGCCTGTTGCGGAGCTCTCTACTTGTCTAGCACAGTTCCTGGGACCTCACTGCTGGCCTATGACACTGGATGTTAGCCTATTCCTAACATGCATCACAACCAATGACCCTGATGATGGCCCCAACCTTTTGTTAACCCTCCCGGAGTGCTCTCTGGGACGTACCCTAGTCTCAGTCACCCCCCGGACAATGGATGTCGCATATAACACAGGACTGAACGCTGGAACCAGTGGAAGACTCCCCCTCTGATAGCACTGCGCCTTCCTAAACAGTGGCATCCACACACCCATCTAGGGGATATATCAGAAACTAGCACACCTTTCCCCTGTCCGCCGGACCTGGTATGTATCATACTGCTGCCGCCATGGGAGGTCGGATCTCATACAAGGCAAGCTGCCTTTGAGCTAAGACAACAGACCAGGACGCAATCCTAGCAGGCCTTTCCGGTGCCACTGGACAACAACAAGAGTGGCGAGGGCGACATAAAGGCAATCATACTCGTGAGCCAGCCTCTGGGAAATAGATGCAAACATAGACCAACTGAATGCACAGACGGACCTCATGAATGATAGGCTATACAAACAGGGCAAAAGCCTTACAATTGCTAAAACTACACTCTCAATTCTGAAAGATGAGAGCCCCCTCGCCAAAGACTCAGACAAGACCTAGTGAAGGTGATGGCCAAAAATGAAGATTTGGATTCTAGATCGTGCAGGAATAATATATGGATCGTCTCCCTCCCTGAGACCACAGCTATGGGTAAACCCTGAACTGTTTATCATATTATTTTTGGCTGTGCTCCTAGGCAAGGAAGCATTCTCTGAACTCTTGATTACTTGCTCTCGTCTCAGGAGGCCCTTCCATGGATCACAGAACTAGAACATTTTACCCCATACACTGTCTGACCACTTACCCATAGTGTGCATACAGGAATTACCTGGGGATACTCCTAATTATCACCATTGGTGCTTCCCAAATGGAAGTCTAAGCAATGGGGTGTGCGCCAGAGACTTACGGGAGGCCACCACCGAATAATTTGAAATTACTATTGGCTATGTCCCCCACTTTGCAACCGTGTAGGAGACCTTCAAATAATATACTAGGGTGTTTACACTGAGTAAATTTGTAGGCATCCTAAAATCAAACGCACTCACAGTTAACCCAGTTGAAGACAGATATGGCATAGCTACAGAAAATTTATGCAGGGAAAATCATCAGGGGACAGGCAGTGGTTCTCCGAGAATTCCAATTCTACTATACCCGACTGTATGAAAGTAAACTACATACTCCAGACACTGACTCACATCACTACTTCAAGGATATCACCTTGGTCTGGATAGAGGTTAGTCCCCGGAAGTGTCTACTTGAACCCATTACAAGAGATGAAATAACTGAGGGAATTGATGGAATGGCGGAGGAGAAGTACCAGGCAGTAAATGCTTAACTGACAAATTTTATACAGCTCACAAAAGATTGCTGGGTCCACAATGGGCCACCTCTATTGAAAGGCCGTTGAGAGCAGGAAGCTCCCCAAAACCCACCAGGGAAGCAATTATCACAATTCTCCTGAAGCCCTGCATATATGACCAACACTGCCAATCTTACAGGCCACTGTCACTCCTCAACATAGACAACAATATTTTGGCTTGGGTCTTTTCAAATAGGCTATCACCCTTGATGACTGGGTTGGCACTACCTGGGAAATTAGGGTTTATATTGGGTAGAGCCACATCTAATAATCTGCGGACATTCTTCGCGGTCATGCCGCAAATCAAAACAGACAGCGGTCCTCTTAGATTCTGAGAAGCTATTTGATTCTCTTGAGTGTTCCATCGTGTTGGAAGTACTCCAAAAGATCAGCCTATCACTTCAAATACTGAACCTCGTTAAGTTACTACACACCATCTTACAGCTCAAATCTGTGTTAATAGCTGCCTACCCAAGTCCTTTCAATTACACAGGGGTACACAAGAGGGATACCCTCTCCCCCCCTCTATTCTCTTTAGCCATAGAAGCCCCGGCGACCTACCTCCTTACCCATCACTTACATAGAGGACTGACATTCCCCAATAAGGATTTTAATATGACGATACACAGATGATATCATGTGTTACATTAAAAGACCCAGACACAAACATTAATCCACTTATGACTGAACACAATATGTCTGGGATCTGCATAAACTGGTCCAATTCAAAATGTTGTCATTAATGGATGTTGCCAGCTTGGGGCATTACTTGGGGATTATGCTCACTCAAAACAAATCCCAAATTATACTGGATAGCTACAGCCAACCCCTGTCCAAGCTGCAGGAGCAAGTGGAGGGATAGATAATGTTTCCACTCTCCATGGCAAGACTATAGTTCGAATAAAAATGATAGTCCTGCCAAAATTTCGATAACCCTTCCATAACACCACAGTAACACCGAATCAAACCTTATCCAACCCCCCCCCCCCCCCCCAAATTTGATCCCTACTCATCAAGCTGGTATGGCCAGACTTTAACCATGAGGCTTAGATGGGAAACATTAATACTGCCCTTTGACCACGGAGGCTTTGGAGTCCCTAACATGGAATGCTATTTCCATGCTGCACAATCCAGCTATTTTGCATTCTGATATGCCCTTATGAGCGGTACCCCCTTTATCCCCAGAGAATAAGATCAGGTGTTGTCAGGAAAACGCAGTACAGCCATATCCATCAAATATTTAAAACCGGTACATACCATCTAAACAGTTTGCTGCTCAAGCTGGAAACTATGGCGTGAGGCTATCCGAAATGAACACATACAACCTTGCTCGAAACATCTGTCTCCTCAATAACTGCTCTCTGCCCCCAGCCCTAGATAGATGCCTTCTAAGTACACTGGGATAGCGGACTGATATGAGTGTAGCAGCTTTTCAGAGATGGAAAATTCCTCTAGACCGTTCCCGTGAAGGCTGGATTGCCACACCCCCTGGACAGAGGTCACACAGTTAAGTCAGCCTGGCTAGATTTCCCAGACGCAACTCAGGAGATCCCGCCTCTCACCTTACTGATCAAATAGTCAGGGCAACAAGGCTGGGTCTCTACATTGTACAAACTATACTTTGACATTAGCCTATACCCCAACCACACAGGCTTAGATAAATGGTGGTCGGATCTAAACTGTGACATCACTTTAGATGTTTGGAAATATTACTATGGCCAGATCAAACTGATTTCCATCAACTTTATTTCTTCATTTTAAATTCATCCACAGATTATATTGCTCCCTGTCCTACCTGCACAGTCTAAACCCAACTAGGTCTGCGAAATGCACTAGATGCCCATGGCACCCTGCTGGCTTCTTTCACTTGGCCTGGGAGTGTCCACCTTTGTGGCCTACAGGGAGGAAATATTCCACACTACTGAAAAGATAGCCAAAACCCAGATAGAACCCATTTCTCTACTTAAATTATTGCTATTCGCCAAACCCATCCACAACAGACCAGAAAGCTTGTAGGAGTTTTCCTAATTTTGGCCAGAAAATTCTTGGTCAGTTGCTCGATGTGGGGACCGCCGCTTAGGGCCAAAGATTGGCTGACAGACACAATTCTTTCTCAACAATGAGCAGAACAGTATGCTAAGCTTTAAACACCCCAGTCCTGCCCGCTTGATATCTGGGATCCACTTTGAGCATATGTATGCTCAAGACTTCTACTTGGGCTAAGCCACAGATGGGCCCACCCACATATTGGGTTACACCCTGCTCTTGTAAAAATTGGCTCCAGATGCGTTTGCCAAATCTATAATACTTAACCCTAACTGAACTACCTGCTGTGTATCATACGTTTGTCAATATGCCACTTTGTTAATACTGTATTACTGTGTACTGCCTATATATAAATGTGTTTATATGATGATCGTGCAATGTACTGTGTATGCCTTCACTGGCTTTGTGCCTCTGCTCCTTGAAAGTAATAAAAACAATTAAAAAAAAGACAGCCCATCATAATGGCATGATTCACAATGAAAGCCATAAATGTGTTTCCTCTACGGATACTTCTGCATATGTGGCCAATCTCCAACCGTGTAGGGATTCATAAAGAACTCAAGAGGTTTCACACATATAATAGAAAAATGCATATTAATTCAGAAAAAAACATGTGTACAACTCCGACCACATACATTTAGTGCAAAATTGCATCAGTACTGTAAATATCTTTTTTCGTTTCTCCATGCTGAAAATATTCTTTCTCCACCCCTGCTTTTGAATTTGTCCCCCTCCCTTTGCCATCCTAAAAACGGAAATGTTTCTGCCTGTACCAAGGGTAAATCTGGAACCATTTTCAGGGTGTGAAACCACATGTAAATTGAGGACGAAGACTCGCAACCTTAACAGTTTGTGTGTGTTCACTAGCTTTTAGAGGTGTTGTTGCCCAGAAATGCATAAAACCTGCTCCTATAAGGACTTTTACTGTAAAACTCAAATGAAATTGAATCATAAATGCATATATTGCTGTAATGTTCATGTTTCAATATTATCCAGGACTCAACATTCAGTGAGTTCATCAATGAGAAAACTACTGTGGATTCTTATTCACATGTACAGTTGTAATGTGCTCAAATGCTAACTGATTTGGTCCATGTATTTTGAGATTATTTAAGATGATTTATTGTATTTATGATTTATTGTAATTTTAATCAGCTATTCATAAAGTATTAACTATAAAGTATTTTTGTAATAGCCCTAACCTAAATGCTATTTGGATGCGAATATCAGGCAACGTTTATAAGGTGTGAATGATAATCACCAGTAAACGATTACAAATGTAAAATCCCAACATGCTGGAGTAATTGGACATGTAATTCGCTTTACTGCTGCAATTTCACATATTGTGAAACAAAAGGTTCACTCTGCAGTCACAATTTAGGCTACTTTCACACCTAGGTGAGGCTTAAATGGGAAAACAATTTTGTAAATCGCATCCAATATGTTTAATGGTGGAACAACTTATTGTTTAGAGACAGAAGGAAATTGCCCTTCTGTCCGGGATGACGAAGTAAAAGGAGAAGTTGAAACCCATGTTATACAAATTAAAGAAAAAAGAAACAAATGAGATGCATCTAAATGCAATGCAACAGAAAACACGCATGAACAAGCAACTACACAAATGTTCTTATTTTTTTTTTTAGTGTCAACAAAGACAGACTACTTCTTACATTCATAGTATTTCAGCCCATGCAATTATAAGAAGTCTGAAAATAAACTATGACAACTGAGGAATCAGCAATCCCGCTGGTCCTCTCAGGGTATGATAATGTGCAAACTAATAAAGTATGCTGTGCAAGATACATTATTTAATAGTATGTATTGGGGACATCTACTCAAGTATTTATGCTGACAAAGCAGACAATGCAGCATGAGTCTTGTTTGCACCCATCAACAATTATTTATGAAGATATTTACAGTAAGCTCGTTTATCAAATCTAAGACATTCAAATTTTCGGATATACAATGAAAATAATTGCTAGATACCGGTACAACAATAACAACACACAGGTGGAAATGGACTGTGACTTAAATCCCCTACAATACTGAACTCCTCCCACCCGATTACTGCAATAAAATATAATTAAAAATGTACCTCAAAATGCACAACGCCATACTTGCCATTTTCAATACATACTGCTCCCCTCAGTATATAAACTCTGTGATCAGTCTCACATGACATTATCAAATATTATCTCAATTGTTACTACAAGTCACAGATAGACTATAGTCTTCAATGGAATCCTCGAAACCTTGTTAAAGTTACCAAGTGCATTAGCCTTTGGACCCTACCAAAGACAGAATGTGCACTATCCAAATATGAAGAAGGAGTTGCCCTGAATTACGTTTTCTGAATGTTATGGGGGTCACGAAATTCTCCATACATTCTACCATCTGCAGAATTGTTTGCAAATTCCAACCAAAAAGAGGGTCGAAACATCGTTAAAAAATCGAACAGATAGAGCAATCCAGAGGTAGTCACTTTACAAAAGTTAACTGTCATATTCCAGCTGTTAATTGATGTATGCAAGTAGTAAGCAGGAACTAATCGTGTGAAAACTTTGCTCATACAATGTTAATGTCCTT